>NW_023416321.1:10092176-11412176 GCF_014108235.1 Myotis myotis | reverse complement strand
GGCTCCTTCCGCATGGGCAAGAAGCACACCTCCAGCTTCAAGCCCGCCGCCAAGAGGCCGGGGCAGCAGAGGCAGCGCCGACAGCCGGGGAAGCCGCGGGCCGGGCGCAGGTTTCTACTGAGTTCCAAGCAGGGACCCAAGCAGCTAATCAAGGGGGCTCGCAGGGTGGCCAAATGCCCCCGCACCTGAGGAGGCAGGCCCAGCAAGCAAACAGAGGGGCCAGGCCCGCGACGGCTCAGAGAGTGGGAATAAAAGGAGCCTTATTTAACACCTGCCTCCTGGAATCTTTGGGGTTCAAGGGAGTGGGCTGGGGCCTGGAGGAGGGGTTAAGGCCAAGGTTGGGGGAAACCTGGACAAAATGAGGGTGAGGTGGATTTGGGAAGGGCTGGGGGAATGGAAAGCATCCACGAACATTAGTTAGTCCAACCATAGCAGAGCAACCGAGGCCAGAACGCGTCACAGTAATTGTGTGGCAGAATCCGGCCTGAAGCCCAAGTGTCTGACTCAGAGTGAAGTGAGTGTGGGTGTGAGTGTGAGTGTGAGTGTGGGTGTGGGTGTGAGTGTGGTGTGGGTGTGAGTGTGGGTGTGAGTGTGGGTGTGGGTGTGAGTGTGAGTGTGAGGGTGAGTGTGGTATGAGTGTGGTATGATGTGGGTGTGAGTGTGAGTGTGGGTGTGAGTGTGAGTGTGAGTGTGGGTGTGGTGTGAGTGTGGGTGTGGGTGTGAGTGTGGGTGTGAGTGTGGGTGTGGGTGTGAGTGTGAGTGTAGGGGTATGGGTATGAGTGTGGTATGAATGTGGGTGTGAGTGTGAGTGGGTGTGGGTGTGAGTGTGAGTGTGAGTGTAGGGGTATGGGTGTGAGTGTGAGTGTGGGTGTGAGTGTGCTGAAGGTCTCAGCTGCTTCTCCAGGTCCCCTCCCCGTCCAATCCCACATTAGACAGTTCCATGGAGACCAAAACAATCAAAGGCGAGCCCAGGCCAGGTCAAGCCCAGCATCCAGCCAGCCAGGGCTGGACTTCAGAGGCCAGGGTGGCCCCCTCCTCTCAGAATGATCTGGTTTGTCTATGCTGCTCATGGAGGTGGAAGGGTCCAGCTGAACAGGGTAGGGGACTCCCACCCAGCCCTCCGCTTTCCCTTACTCACTCAGAGGTGGCCAGGTCTCTCTTCAGCCTGTGGAAAAGCAGGGGGAGGGGTTAACTGTTGTCCACAACCCCCTCCCGGTGCCAGGCAGGACCTAGAAAGGGGCCCCCTCTCCCTTCCTGTCTGAGTACCTCACTCCCTGAGGGTCTGGGTCCCCACAGAGTACAGGTGCCACAGGAGTCCTACAACCTGCCGCCTGCCCCCCACACTCACCGTCCCTCCCTCCGGCAGCACATGACATAGGCCAGCAGCAGGGTGAGCAGCAGGGCCACCAGCAGGGGCACCAGGAGGGTGACCAGTGCGTCGGTCAGGAAGTCTCGGGCCATGGCCTCGGTGGGTGGGCAGAAGAAGGGGTCACGTTCCAGGATCCCATCGCCTGGGGTGGGCACCTCGTCTTCGGGCTCTGGCACTGACTTATCCACCTGTTCAGAGAGCCCAGCTCTGACCCGGGAGCAGCTGGATGGACTCAGAGACTGCCCGGGGGAGCAGGGCAGTGATCCCGGGGCACCACTATCTACTGCCCCATCCGACCACAGGAAGGGGCAGCTCTGGTGACCCAGCAGGACAGGCACTGAACTAGGAGCCAGGAGAGGGATTCTCAGAGAGGCAGGGCCGCACAATGGTTAGAGTACACTCCAGGGTCCGACTGCCTGGGTTTGCATCCTGACCCAGACAAGTGCTTGGCTGAGATGACTTCCCTGTAGGGGCATCAGCTCCCCAACCTGTAAAGTCGGGTTGCTAGCAGCGGTGCCTGTCTCCTGGGGCGGCGGTAAGAATACAACTGGTTGAATGTAGTGTCCAGCACATAGCAAGGGCTCGGGAATGTTGCTGATCACCGTCCCTGGCTTCGCTGTTGGTCAGTTCACAGGGACGGAGCAGGCCAGGGACCTGAGACACCTCAACACCCAGAGAGCAGTGGTGAGTGACAACTACTGCCCCCCACCGCAGGCAGATTTACTAGGGGACACCTTAGAACAGCGGTTCTCAACCTGTGGGTCGCGACCCCTTTGGGGGTCGAACGACCCTTTCACAGGGGTGACCTAAGACCATCGGAAAACACATATATAATTACATATCGTTTTTGTGATTCATCACTATGCTTCAATTATGTTCAATTTGTAACAATGAAAATACATCCTGCATATCAGATATTTACATTACGATTCGTCACAGTAGCAAAATTACAGTGATGAAGTAGCAACGAAAATAATTTTATGGTTGGGGGGTCACCATAACTTGAGGAACTGTACTAAAGGGTCGCGGCATCAGGAAGGTTGAGAACCACCGCCTTACAAGGAAGCAGACAGCGGTCACACAGAGGCCCCTGGTGGGGAGCTGCATTGTGGGAGTTATTTGGGGACTTCAGGAGCCAGAGATCTCTGGGTTATGGACTCTGCCGCCCTCTTTTGGTAGAAAGTGGAAGTGTGTGTGTGTGTGTGTGTGTGTGTGTGTGTGTGTGTGTGTGTGTGTAAGAGGAAAGAGGGGGGCAGATAATCAGAGAAAAAAATGGAACAGAGAGACTGGGATGGGTAGGGGCAGGGAGCAGACTGTCATGGGGGCCATGCCCCTTCCTCCCCCCCCCCCCCGCCCCCCAGAGCCAGGGTCCCTCCTCACCAGGGACACGTTGCACCAGTCAACTCGGAAGTGAGGTGCCAAGGTGTCATAGCAGGACAGAAGCGGAGGCTGGCCCTGGGCACAGCGAGCATGGCTGTCGGGAGACGCCACCATCTTCAGGCAGGTGGAGAAGGGTGAGGTGGAGCCCACCTTGATGTACACCCTGGACGCAGACAGAAGCCACCGTCAGCCATTGGGAGGGTGTCACCCAGCACTGGAGATGCGGGGGTCCCAAGGCCACCCTGAAAGCCGGGTTATGGTGAGAGTACACAGAGCGGTCCAGGCTTCTGGGGGCCTTATCCCTCCACGAATGTCCTTTAAAAGGGTGGGCCTTTTACGTCCTCATGGGCACAGGAAGCTGGAGTTCCAGATAACCAGGGTTTGGGTGCAGGAGGGGCAGGAGGGAGCGGAGGGTGTGGCCAGAGGGAAGGGGCCAGTGGAGTGGAGCTGGGAGGTGTGGATGGGCCTGGTGAGGCGTGCCCAAAGGTTCCTCGTAAACATCTTCGCCACGGCCTGCTCTCTGCATAACTCATTGACCGTAAGGCCCTTGGACTGTTGGGCCGTCTGGTTTACTCTAGCGGACTTAATGTAGTTTGTCAGTTTGGTTTCCTTTCTCCATTGACAAAGTTCTCCCAGGACTCCCATTTTTATACAAATCTGAACCCTCACGTAGCCGTGTCGGTCTGAAAATCGTGGAGGACAGCAGCTACCAGTAGAGCCAGATTGCCAAGGTGCGCGTAAAGCCAGGCGCCGCGCTCCGCTAGACAATGATCACACCTCAGTTTGCAAATCCTTTGGTGAATATACTCCTCCTTCCCACCTGTCAAAACCAACGGTTTACCAAGCTACGCAAATAGAAGGGGCAGCCTCTAACTCACAAGGCCTCAAGAGCATTAATGATCGATTCTCCAGTTGGAAACTGATACCTCTCCTAATTAAGGAAGAAATTTTAGTGAACAAAAAAATGTGATGCTGAGCAAGACTAGTCATCAAGCAAAAAAAAAAATTCATAATCCTATGAACAAAGACTCCAAAAACAATGTTATTTTCATTTTTTGCAATGAAGTCTTTTATTTGTTATAAATGTTCATGTTTCTTTATTTCCTTTTTAATATCCCTCTTTTATTTTTCATTCTCTTATCTTTATGGTGAAATTGCCTCACGGATAGTTAGTTATGCAGGAAAAATGTTTGCAGCAAAAATGCTTGTGGCCAGATGCATCTGGCAAAGATGTTTATGGGGAAACTACGTAGAACCGTGCTGAGGGGGTGGGTGCAAAGGTGGAAATTAGGGAGACCCATGTTCTATGCCTACCCCCCAGATGGGAGGCAAAGTGCCTCCTCCTTCAGGAAGCCCTCCGGGGTCACATGCCTACCCTTCCTTGCGGCCCTCGATGGGAAGGGGGACACGGCCCCCACGGTCCAAGGCGGAGGTGATGTTGAGCAGCTGGAGCTCTGCTGGCTCCCAGAGGCCCCCCAAGGCTGTGAGGAAGCGGCTGGCAGGGGTTGAGGGCAGCACTTCTTCCACGTCATGGCTGCGCACCAGGAACTCAGCCTGGTATGGCAGCCGGGGGCCTGGAAGGGCCAGGTTGGCACCTCAGGCTGCACCCAGCCCTGCACAGATCCTCCCTCGATCTCCTCAGACTCCTTCCTTCCTCCTTCACACCCCATACATCACAGGCCCCAAATGCCCTTCCCCAACCCCATAGACTGCGGCCAGCAGAGCAGCCAAGGATACAACCCCCGAGGCTTCCCAGGACGCCCTGCTCCCCACTTCTCTCCAAGTCTTTCCTTCCACACACCCTCTCCCAGGAGAGATCCCCCAAGGCTGGTATTGGGGGGGTGGGGGGGGGCGGGCGAGGTAGGTGGTACCTTCTGGGTCCCCGATCAAGAGCACTAGCCTCTGCTGGGTGGTGTCGAAGCTGTCCCGGTTGTAGGCTACGACCTGCAGGGGGTGGGGAAGCGGCCAGGGCGGTGGGTGAGGGGAGAGAAGCGGTGCAGCTGGGGCCTGGCGGGAAAGGACCGCGCTGTTACCCGGTCAGAGGCATGTAAATGATGTATGTGGACGTGACACCCGCCCACGGGGCCCTGCCGGTACCTCGATGACCTGGCGTCCGCGGTCTTCTGGGGTGGGGCTCCCGTAGAGGAAGCCGGGGTGGCGGGGGCTGCGCTGGGTATAGCGGAGCCACCGAGGCAGGTCTGGGTGTCCCTGGAGGTGGGCGTGGTAGGTGACGGGGACAGCGGGTGGGACAGCTGGCGGGAGGGAAGGGAGGGATTGGGCCCGTGACAGGAGCCTTCACCAGCCCTGGGCCAGGCACCCCCACCCGCCCCCGGTGCAGGAGGCTTCTCTCACCCACGTGCTCAGGGAGGCGCAGGGCGGGTTCCCGGGCCAAGGTGTGTACGAAGAAGCGGCCCACGGCCGGCTGCAGGGTGGTCTGCTGGGCCTCGGGGCGCCCCAGCCCTGCCAGGAGACCTGCGGAAACCCACAGCCCCAAACTGGCCTGAGCTCAGTAGGGGACACGGGATCTGCTCCCCTCCCCACCACGCCCCGAAGGGACAGGAGAGGCGTGTGAGAGGAGAGGGCTCCTCCACTGGCTCCCAGGAGAGGACGGGGCCCTGGTGGTGCGGAGACCAGGGCTGAGGCCGGTTTGAACTCAGGGAGCTCCCCACTCCTCCCCCGAGGCCCCGGTGGGGGTCACAGTGGCAGAGGCTGTGTGGCTGGGAGGAGTGGGGCGTGAGTGTGGTAAGAGCACTTAGAAGAGAACCCAATGCTGAATGTCGGGGGGCCTGGAGGGGTGGGAGCCTGTGCAGGAGGAGGGTGGGCATTCTGGGGCCCTCGCCCACCTCCCCTAACATGCAGGGGATCAGGGCCCCCGCTAGCAGCTAATGGGAGCTGAGCAAAGGGGATCCAGCAGGCCCCACACCCTCCAGGGCCAAATTTAGCCCGAGCCTAGGAAGAAGCCGGCCAGTAGCCATTAAAGGGCCCACGACTCTCGGGACCTGCGCTCTCAGGCCCACGCAGCTGGCCGAGGACACCCACCCCTCAGGGCCACCAGAGCCTGCGTCCCCGGCCCAGCTCCTAGCCCCAGACCCCTGGATTCCCCCACCAGCAACAACATCAACACCCCGACGTCCGCCTGACCCCGCCTCGCCCCGCGAGCCCTCCCCGAGGAACTGCCTCTGCGTCCTCCCCTCATCCCGGCCTCTCCCTGAAGAAGGCCCCGACTTGCCAGCAAGGAGCGGAATCCAGACCAGCGCTGCTGCCATGGCTGCCCCGCCTGGCCGCCTGTGAGTGACAGAGACAGGAGCGGGAGGCGGGTGGGGGAGGGACAGGGAGGTGTCCCAGAGCAGCTGCAGCCCTCCCCGTCCCCACGCGGAGCAGGGACCGTCTCTAGGATGGACACTCTGGTCACATGACAAGGTTCCCTCAATCGCCCCCTCCCGGGGGCCAGAGCATGTTTTCTACCCCCAACCCGACAACCACAGTGCCCCCCAAAACCGTAATGCTCCCACTGCCCTGGGCTCCAGCTGCTGCTGGCCTTCGGCCTTTCCTGTACCTGACCATCCTGCCTAGAATCCCCCTCCTGCCTCTCACTACTCCCCCCAACACACACACACACACACACACACACACACACACACACAGGACCCCGCTTCTGCCCAGCCTCACTCTGCTGCCTTCTTCCTCAGTCTACACACCTTTGCCCAAGCTGTGCCCTCTGCCCAGAGTTCCCTTCCTGCCCTCGGCCATCAGGCAAACTTCCACTCACCCCTCACGACTCAGCATGGACATCCCCTCCCCCCTGAACCTCTCTTCCTCCCCGAGGCCCAGCGGAGGGCCCTTCGCCTTTGGGGTGAACTAGGATCTCACCTTCGGCCTGGTCCAGGCCCTGGCAACTAGTAGGTGTAAGAGACTAGGGGATAGCTTCCTCCACAGCACACGAGGGTGCCTGCTCCCCAGCTCTCATCCCCAAACCAAGCACCTCCAACGAGTACCCCAGGTCTGAAAAGAGAGAGAGGCCTGGACCAGGCCCAGCCAGGAAGAGACCGGGGAGGGGGACACAGGCTGAGAGGCCCGTAGGCCTGGACATGGGGCCACCTGGACGCCTTACTGCAGACGTGTCCCTGAAAGAGCCCCTTGCCCTCTCTGGGCTGCTTCCACCACTGGCGAGAATAGCACTCGCCTCTCGGTGTCCTTGTGAGGGACCCACGAAATCATGAACTCAGCACATGTTCAAGGAGCAGCTGCCAGGGAGCGGGCCCTGGGGATGCGGAGGTGAGCAGACTCCGGACCGCGTGGGGCTTGCCTGCCGGCGGGTAGTGACAGCCCACCCCTGCCAGTCACATGCTGAAGGTTCCACATAGATTTACGCAGAGCAGCTCATTCCATCTCACAGCAGCTCCCTGCGGTGTTCGTATTGTCCCCACTTACAGGTGAGCAAACTGAGGCACAGGGAGTGTATAGCTTCCCCAAGGCCACACCACTGCCCACTGAGTACCTGTAAAGCACGCAGCCCAGTTCTGAATCAGTCCAGGGCACCCCTTCCTTCTGCACCTGCCCAAGGACCTAGTGCAGGGGTGACGAGGGTACCCTTCCTTCTGGGGGCTTCCCACTCGGAGGCGGGGCTCATGGGTGCCAGGGCTTCAAAATTCTTGGTGTTTGTGTAAACACGGCATTGAGAAAAAGAGCATTGCCACTTCACCCTGGCAAATGCCCCGGGCAAGGATATCTGGGACCTGCACTGCCGAGAGCCTGAGGGGGTAGGTGTTGGCCTGGTGAGCAGGTGACTTAGTCCTTGTCCCTTCCTCTCTCTCCCACCTGACTGTCCCACCCGTCCCTGGAGAGCCAGCAAATTCCAGAGTCAGCATCCACTCAGGCTGGCAGGCAGGATGGCGTTTGTCCCAGAGACACCTTGGCACCTCTCTGACTCCTCGGAGATGGAGGGCAAGAGGGAGGAAGATTCTGCTGGAAAAGCGAGAGGCGGAGGGCTCTGGGGGAGCAGGCAGAGGTGCCAGCGCTGGCCAGCTGCCCAGGCCTCAGCCCCTCAGCAGCACATGTGACTCCCTTCCTCTCCCTGCTGCCTCCCCTGCTATTTTTGGAGCCACCCACTCATACCCTCAGCTGCCTTAAGGTGGCAGTGCCCGAACCCAGTGCCACCAGGCCCAGAGGAGCCGGCCTCCCTTACTGATCCGCTTCCCCTCCCCCAAACCAGGGGCACCAGGGACTGTGCCTGGGACCAGCTCGAAGTCCCCTGAAAGTCCCCTCTGGCCCACCAGGGGACCTCCCCCCGTCAGAGCTGTCTGGATTGCAACCTGCTGCTGTGACACTCAGAACCTTCTATTCCTTGGGGCCTGTAGGTAGAGAGAAGGGTCACAGCCTCTGTAAACATATTCTAGAAATTTATAAATAAAACAAATATACAGGCTAACAACATGAGCCCCCACATACCCATCACCCAGCTTCACCAATCATCAGCTCATGGCCAGTCTGGTTTCATCTATACCCCTCCCAATTTCCCCCTCCTATTTAATTGCCTCTGTTAGCATATCAGTATGTAACTTCGGAAGAGAATTTTTTTTTTTTAACATAATCACATGATTAGACTTAAAGTTAAGAATTCCTTAAGATCAGATCTGTAGAGTTCAAATTTAAAATTTCTTATAAATGCCTTCTTCTTCTTTTGTTTTTGCAATGTATTGGTTTGAATCGGGATTCAAATCAGGTGCACAGGCCTCTTTTAAATTTCTAGGTTCCTGTTCCAACTCTCTCTCTCTCTCTCTCTCTCTCTCTCTCTCTCTCTCTCTCTCTCTCTCTCTCTCTCTTTTCTTGAGGGGACCGGGTTATTTGCTGTGTAAATTTCCACCGTTTGGGTTTTGCGGATTGCATCTCTACGGTGTTCTGTCCCATGCTCCCCTGGCCTCTGAACTTCTTGTAAATTGTATTTCCTGTGTGTTGTTATTTCTCATAAACTGTAATAGGGTCGAGAGTGCCGATCAGATGGAGGTTCCATTTTCTTTGGCAAGACTGCTTCATAGGTGGCAATGGTGCTTCTTCCACCCAGCGGCACAGCAGCCATTGCTCTCAGACCTCATCTGCGCATTTGTTATTTGTTATTATTATTATTATTTTACAAAATGGTGATATTCAAAATCACTCTTTCCTTTATTAGCTGGAATAATTCTAAACAGGAAAACTGCCCCTCCCTTACTGTTTGGTTATTCAGTGATATGCAGCTCTTATAGGAAAGACAGGCCAGATCCTTGACTCTCTTCCTATATTTGCCAATTTCCAAATAATGAGTTGGTTCTCTAGCGCCCTCTAAACTGTGACCCATTAGCTTTTTAAAATTAGTAGTATAATTATGAATGTATGGCTCTAAATGTATTCGATTGCTTCAATCGGTTGCGACCTGTGTCCCATCTTGAGCTCCTGATTTGGTCCACACCAAACCAGTTGGAGCATCCATCTGGGGTACTGGAGGGCCAGGTCTCTGCCTCTTGGCCTCTCTCAGCCTTGTCCCCACAAGGCCAGCCCTGCCCTCAGCTAGCTGGGCCTCCGTCCCTGCTGCTTTGCCATCTGTACCTGTTTCCCAGCGTTCTGTCGGATCTTGGCCCTTCAGTATCTCAGCTCAATCCCTGTGGTCCTTTGACCCTGTCTCTCCCCATCTCAGTGAATGTTTGCTGAATGAATGAATGAATGAAGTCTCCCCAACTCTGTCTCATCTCATTTCTGTCTCTGTGAACCTATCTCTTGATATCTGAGGGCCATATTTTCTTCGTCTGCATCTAAGACGGAGGATGAGTCTTCCTGGCCAGGCAACCGAGAGTAAAGGCGGTCAAGGAGGCAGAGGGTCCACGTAGTGGGTTCTGGTACCCCAACCTCACCCAGCATCTTTCCCGGACCTGGGCTCCACGCCCTCCCACAGTTCCCAGACCAGGCGGGCTCCTTCCTGCCTCCCTGCCTTGCACATGCAGTTCCCTCCACCTCCAATGCCCTGCCTCATCCTTCAAATCCTAGCTCGGCTTTAACTCCACTGGAGAACCTTCCCTGAGTCACTTGGGGCTCCCCCTGCATCCTGCACCCACCCCAGTCACAGCTGTTTTCTGGATGATGCCCTCACGGGGCGGGGAGGTCTTGGGGATCTAGCTTTGCCGTTGTGCCCCAGCCCCTGACACAGACAGGTGCTCAGTAATTCCAGAAGGAAGGGAAGGGAGCAGAGAAACACCTCTCAGAGGACTGGAGAGGATCTGGACCGTGAGCACCTGGCCCAGGGCTGGGCCCGGAGCAAAGCCCCCTCACTCCCTTCCTGCCGCCTCCGCTTGAGCTTGGGCTCCAGCACCTTCTGCCCCACCTGGTTTGGAGCCGGCTCAGGGGTCATCTCCATACCTGCAGGCCTGTGATGGTTGCCCATTTGGGTGCAAGGTACCCTCCTACTTCTGAGCGGAGCGCCTGACAGGTTGTCCCTGCAGCATGTAGAGGAAAGAGCAGAGGGTTTGGATCCTAGAGGCTGTGTACAAGTCCTGGTCACCATGTCCCAGCTTGTGCCCTGAAGGGGTCTCTGGTAATACAGCGACATGGCCATAGTTACAAATGCACAGAGGGCCCTGGAGCCTCCTGGGTTCATGAAAATGGGGACCACACACATCAGCTGCAGAGACCGTCCTGATTCCCAGTCCAGCTCTGCTCCTTCCCGGCTGAGGGAAGCGCCGAGGCCTGGTTCTCACCTGTGAAATGGGAAGGATGGGCGGGCTGGCTCCCGGTGGACACCGCTGGGCAGCAGAGATGACTCTTACCTTTTGCAGTAACAGGAATGGGCCAGCAGATGGCGACAGCCTCTGCCGCCTTCCAAGGCAGGCCGCTGGGCAGAGCAGAACCCACACGTGGATCCCCTTCAGAAGGGGTAAGGGGGAGGCTGAAGGATGCCTTTGGGGCCAGGTGGGCATCCCGCTGCCCTGGGAGGGCTGCTCCGCCTGCCACTCTGCAGATGGGTCCCCTCTGGTGGCCGCACTGCGCAGGCTGAGCCCTCCAGGAGCTGGACGTCAGCACAGACTCAGTGCTCACGTTTCTGAGAGAGGTGGGGGACCAAGGGGGTGGGAGTGTGGGGGTGTCCGCCTGGTGTCTGCACCCCTCTGTCTAAGGGGTGAACCCACTGGCCCCTCCCTGACAGGTTTGAGGACCCTGGGGCTGCAGGCAGGACCTGGGGGACAGTGACAGGCTGCGGCCCCGGGCTCAGCAGGTCCCTGGAGCTGCAGGGGAGCCCTGAGGGTGCTGCGCCGGAAAGGGGACTCCAGAGGGTGAGAGATGCTGCCACGGAAGTGGAGTGGCATCAGGGACTTGGCAGGCGGCACCGGCCAGAGCGAAAGCAGGAAGTCAGCCGGTTTGCAGATGCCGGTTTCCAGACCCCGAATCAATTTCTTTTCGAGGTAAAACAAAATCAGCCAAGGGAGGCAGGGGTGGAAGCCAGAGACAGGAAAAATAATGATACATTGTATTCTAAGCCACAGACCCCTCTCCCCAATGCAGTGGGACTCCACGGAGGTTCCCAGCTGGGAGGTTCCCAGCTGGGAGGGGCGCTGGGACAAAGAGAGCAGCCACCCAGAGGCCCTGGGGCAATGACGGGACCCCTGTCCTCTGGGGCTGGAGGAGGGGTGGGGGTGGAAGGGGCAAGCCCATCAAAGCAAATGGCCACAAAGTAAAGGGCCGCCTACCCAGAGGTCACAGGTGAAGGAGGCACAGTCTGTGGGCAGCCCAGGGTTCTGTTTTTAGCTCTGCCCTTTAACTGCTCTGTGCCCTGGAGGAAGTCGCTCACCCTCTCTGTGTTTCAGGAGCCTCACCTGAATACAATGGGCCACAGCTGCACCTCCCAGGAGCCTGGGGTGATTGTGTGTGTGTGTGTGTGTGTGTGTGTGTGTGTGTGTGTGTGTGTGCAGCACTTGCCCTGAGGGGATTCCACTTCCTCGTCAACCCCCCTGCCTCACCACCCTTCCCTCCCCCAGCCTTCCAGGGACTGCATAGGCCCATCTGGACCTCTTGCATGGACTACCGACAGGCCTTTGCTGTCCTGTCTCCTTCTCAGTCCCAGCTGCCACAGACCCAGCAGGAAAGAGAGGGCACGCACACACCATTTTCTGGAAGGACTTTGGCAAAGAGACTGTTGACAGGTGGGAGAGCAGGGCCAGACAGCCAACCAGGGAGGTGGCACCCCAGAAACAGACCAACTGAGGTCTCAAGGGGTGGGGCCACAAGGTCAGGGGTAAGCGGGCACTTGTACAAGGGGGCGGGGCCACTCACTCAGCCAGCTGTGGGCTTCTGATCAAGGGGGTGGGTCCATGTGATTGACCAGAAGTGTGCATGTGAACAGAGGCAGAGCCACGTGATCATGCAGGAGTAGTCACGTGAGGACAGAAGGCACACATCAAGACTGAAGGGATGGGGCCAGGAGCCCCCAGAAGCTGAAGAGGCAGGAAGGACCCTCCCCTGGAGCCCTTCGAGGGACCACAGCCCCTGACACCCTGATTGCAGATTCTGGGCCCAGAACGGGGAGAGCACGTGTTCCTGTCTGTTTAGGCCAGTCTGTAGTCATGGGAGCAGCAGCCTCAGGAAATGCACCCCTCCTTGCCCACCTTTTGGGGCTTTGAGTTCTGAGATCAGCTGAGCCCTGTGCCCCGGCACAGGAGACCCCCTAGACCTCTCACTGCGGGGGCTCACAGGGGATTCATCCCTGTGTCTGTGCCTCGGTCCGGTCTCTCACTGCCCCAGGGGCTCCTTGGCAGGGACAGTGCAGCGGGCACACCAGGGCAGGCTGCTTGGTGGGAAGGGCAGGCTACGTGGCTCAGGGACTCCTCCCTTGCCGAGCCAGCCCCCAGCTGCCTGATGATGCAGGGAACTCCCCAGCCCCGCCCTTACTTCCTGGGCCTTCCCCCTAATGAGTCCAGCCTGGGGCTCCCTTCCTGGAGCACGTGGGTTGTGGTGCCCATATTCCAGATGCCAACACTGAGGCTCAGGGAGGGGGAGCAGAGGTTCCTAGCCCCAGCCCACCTCCCCCTCAACTCAGCCCAGCTCACAGGGGGCTACCCCAGCTGCTGCCTGGTTGCCATGGTGTTAAAGGAGGAGATTTCTGAGAAACAATCCAAAACACACACCAGCTTCCTCACTCCCTCTCTCCAGCTTCAAAGCCTCCTTTTGTGCAGGTAAGTGGGGACCTCTTCCTGGCCAGGCAGCCCAGAGCAAAGGCCAAGGAGGCAGAGGGTCCAGGTAGTGGGTTCTGGGACCCCAACCTCACCCAGCATCTTTCCCGGACCTGGGCTCCACGCCCTCCCACAGTTCCCAGACCAGGCGGGCTCCTTCCTGCCTCCCTGCCTTGCACATGCAGTTCCCTCCACCTCCAATGCCCTTCCTCATCCTTCAAATCCTAGCTCGGCTTTAACTCCACTGGAGAACCTTCCCTGAGTCACTTGGGGCTCCCCCTGCATCCTGCACCCACCCCAGTCACAGCTGTTTTCTGGATGATGCCCTCACGGGGCGGGGAGGTCTTGGGGATCTAGCTTTGCCTTTGTGCCCCAGCGCCTGACACAGACAGGTGCTCAGTAATTCCAGAAGGAAGGGAAGGGAGCAGAGAAACACCTCTCAGAGGACTGGAGAGGATCTGGCCCGTGAGCACCTGGCCCAGGGCTGGGCCCGGAGCAAAGCCCCCTCACTCCCTTCCTGCCGCCTCCGCTTGAGCTTGGGCTCCAGCACCTTCTGCCCCACCTGGTTTGGAGCCGGCTCAGGGGTCATCTCCATACCTGCAGGCCTGTGATGGTTGCCCATTTGGGTGCAAGGTAGTCACACCAGGATGCAGCCGTGCACTTGACTTCATAGGAGGCAGTGTGTTTGGGAGAAAGGCCTCCATTCTGGAAATCCCAGACTGTGCAAACTTGCAAGGGCCCGAGGGCTGACCTTGAGCAGGGTTTTCACACTGAATACTTTCTGCAAACAAAGCCTTACCTGAGGGCCATTATATAAAACAGATGGAAACTAAGCTGCTTGGGGCGAAGTGGTTAAGTGGTGGGTGTTGAAGGCACCTGGGAGGGGGGACCTGGGTCCTCTTTCCCCTGTAACTCTGGGTCCCAGGGAGATGGGGGTTGGGGTTAGTCCTGGCGGTGGCCTGGGGTGGCCAGGAGAGAGGGAGAGCCCTGGGGAGAGTCCAGTGGCTGATAGTTACTGGTACAGAACTGCGTGTTCATGCCAGTGTGGCTGGGCCAAGGAACTCTTTCACAGCAAGAAGTCAGTCTATACAAACAAAAATGAAAATATGTCCTTGGGAAAAAAATCACAATGACTTCAACCTTAAATGTCCTCACAGTTTCTTTTTCTTTTCTTTTTTTTTTTTAATCTTGAAGGGGTATTTTAGGGGAGGTATCTTTTGTCTAGAGGAAATATTTGTATGAATTCAGCAATTCCATCAACCTCTTTTTCTTTTGCGGAATTCGAGTAAAATTAAATTTAAAACTGTGTCCTAAAAATAAAAATAAAACGGGGGGTGACATGTTGTCATTAGGGACAAAGGAAAGGGATTCTCATCCTTGTGATCTGCTTGTCGCATCTGCTTCGGAGACTCCACCCACATCTTTCTCTCCCAGCCTCCGCGCCAGCCCCCCGCGCAACAACAAAAGGTGCGATCTGCCAGATCACCAGGAGAGGGCGCGCCTGCCGCTCCAGCCCGGCCCTGCGCCTGCGCAATGTTGGGACGGAGAGGGTGCGGGGTGGGGGTGGGAGTGAGGAAGCCGCCCCGCCCCAGGCTGGGGATGCGCGTCGGGGATGCGCGCTGAGCGAGGCGAGTGGAGGGAGCCACGGAGGGGACCCGCGCCTCCAGCTGTGTCTTGTCCTCCCCTTCCGGGTCCAGACCATGTTCTTCGCCACGGGAAGGAGAACCCGCATGGAGCCCAAGTACTGGACACAACGCCCTCTTCCCCACCGTCTCCAGCATCTGGACCAGCCCTCCCCCAACCGACCATATTAGGAGGCACCAACCTGAGGACCTAAGGGTACCCAGAATCCTCCCTTCTTACTAGTGGACTTAGTCCTCAAAGCGGTTCCTTGGCCCCGTGGCCACCCAAAGCCATCCGTCCTGAGACTGAGAATGTCACAGGCCATCCCTGGACAAACCCTTGAGTTTGCAGAGAAGGGGGGTGGGGGAGCGAATATCCGAGGTCCCACAGCACAGTATTCTGTGCAGCTAGACCTACAGACCTTTCCACTGAGAGCTCCCTCTCTGTAAAGAGGCGGTAGGTAAAAAGGGTCAATGAGATAATGGAAGCACAAGTGCTTTGTAAGCTGTAAGGCAGTGTAGTTCTCAACCTTCCAAATGCCGCGACCCTTTAATACAGTTCCTCATGTTGTGGTGACCCCTAACCATAAAATTATTTTCGTTGCTACTTCATAACTGTAATTTTGCTACAGTGATGAATCGTAATGTAAATATCTGATATGCAGGATATATTTTCATTGTTACAAATTGAATATAATTAAAGCATAGTGATTAATCACAAAAACAATATGTAATTATATATGTGTTTTCTGGTGGTCTTAGGCGACCCCTGTGAAAGGGTCATTCGACCCCCAAAGGGGTTGTGACCCACAGGTGGAGAACCGCTGCTCTAAGGGGTCTTTTATGTATTTGCTAGAGGCCCGGTGCCCGAATTCATGCACAGGTGGGGTCTGGCCCACCCGCACCAATCCGGCAGGCTTGCCAGGGGTGGGGGTGGGAGGTCCGCCTGCCAGCCCCACCCTCTGGTCAAACTCCTGGTCCAGGGGATAATTTGCATATTAGCCTTTTATTATATAGGATAGCTGATGGTGCAAGGCAAGAGCTGCCCAGGGCCTGCCCACTGGCTCAGCTTGAGAGCTGGGAGAAGTCAGATTTAGAAGCCACCACTCAGTAATAGAAGGGTTGGGAAAATAAAAAAAATCTCTGTCATTTTTTTTGCAGATGGTATGATAATTTATATAGAAAATCAACGAGATAATACAGGCCTGTTATTGAGGTATTAAGAGAAATCAGCAAGGTTGCTGGACAAAGAGTAATAGCCCAATGCAAATAACATACAAATTCAACAGCAATTCAATAATGAGCAATAATTTATTTGAAATTGTAATATCTTTTTAAAAAGAAATCATCCACAATAAAATTAAAATTGTACAGAACCCAGGCAAAAAAAACTTAGAAAAGATATTCAAAGATATTTGTGAAGAAAAACAATAGGCCACAAAAACTATAGGCTCTAAAAGGAATAAATTGAGAGATAGACGTCATGAAGACAATTTCCCCATATAAATCTATCGAGTTAATGCAACTCTACTAAATATTCCAAGAGGATTTTTCAGAGAGCAATGTAAACTGATTGTAAAATCCATATGGAAGAACAAAGGACCAGGAAGAGACTAGACAATTGTGAAAAAGAATAAGTCCCTAACAGATACCAAGACTCATTTGAAAGCGATCGTAATTAAAACAATGTGGTATTGGTGCAGGGCTAGACAAAGAGATCGATAGAACAGAGTGCCCAGAAACAGTTCCAAGTGTATGTGGGAATTTGATTTATGATGGCAGTGGCATTGCAATTCAGTGAAAGAGAATAAACTATTCAATTAAAAAGTGTTGTGACATTTGGCTTTTCATATGAAAAATCACACCATCCATAAAGATTAATTCCAGATGGATTAAAGACCTAAAAGTGAAAAGTAAAACTTTAAAATAATTAGAAGAAAATGTAGCCGAAACCGGTTTGGCTCAGTGGATAGAGCGTCGGCCTGCGGACTGGGGGGTCCCGGGTTCGATTCCGGTCAAGGGCATGTACCTGGGTTGCAGGCACATCCCCAGTAGGAGATGTGCAGGAGGCGGCTGATCGATGTTTCTAACTCTCTCTCTCCCTTCCTCTCTGTAAAAAGTCAATAAAATATATATTTTTTAAAAAATTTAAAAAAAAAAAAGAAAAGAAAATGTAGGAGATCTCACAGTAAGAAAATATTTCTTAGACAAGAAACACAAAAGGCTGATCAATTTAACTACATTACAAAAAAAAAAAAAGCTTTCTGCTATGAAAATGACATTATAAGCAAAGTTAAAAGACAGCGACAGCCTAGGTGGCAATGTTAGCAGCACATAACACAGGTAAAGGTTAGTCCCCAGGATAGAAAGACTTCCTACCCATCAATAAAGGAAGCACAGACCTTTTGAGTGCCACCCAATGGCATTCCTTCCCCTCCTCCTAAGAAACCCTAGGGGATTCAGGAATCAGGGGTCTAGGCTTTGCGGGAGGCTGGACCTGCCCCAGCCCCATCAGGTGGAGAGTGATTGTTCTAACTAACATGATAAAAAAAAAATAACCTGAGAGCCCGGCCAGCATGGCTCAGTAGTTGAGCATCTACTTAAGAATCAGGAGGTTGCTGGTTGACTCCTGGTCAGGGCACATGCCCAGGTTTTGGGCTTGATCCCCAGTAGGGGGCGTGCAGGAGGCAGCTATCAATGATTCTCTCTCATCATTGATGTTTCTATCTCTCTCCCTCTCCCTTCATCTCTGAAATCTACAAATATATATATATATACATACATATTTAAATAACATGAGAATTCAGTTTCTCTGATCAATTGGTTTAGGTGTGGACACGTATGCAATTCTGTCCACCAAGACTGGAAGGGAATCTGGGAAAGAGACACTGAGGAAGCATTCCCTTTCTCCTGCCTCTAGACATTGTTGTCCCTGTGACACCCTGAGAACTGAGGCTGCCATCTTGGGCCATGAAGCAGCCAATCTCAGAGGCACGCCCAGATGTGAGGCAGGTATGTTAGAAAGATGGAGCCAGCTGGTTCTTGGGGTCACAACTGAGCCTCTGAATTAACCAACCCTAGGACTTCTTGTTATGTGAGATCGTAAAATTCCATTTTTGGTTTAAACCACATCTAGTTGGGCTTTCTGTCACTTGTAGCAAAAGCTGCAATTAGATAGCCAAAGAAATGGACATCAGCAATTTGCCCAGAGGAAACCCAGATGGCCAAATGAGCATGATAAGATGTTTGACTTCACAGACAGGAAATGCAGATTCAAATGAGATACCACAAAAAAAAAAAAAATGAGATACCATTTACACCCATCAGATTGGCAAAAATAAAGTCTCACAAGCAGATGTTGGCAAGAACGTAATCAGACAAGACGTCTTGTGCAAATGCTGGTGGTGAGAGCATAAATCGGTTTGGTCGCTGTAGAGAGCAATTTGCAGTCAAGTTGAAAGTGTGCCTGCCCTATGACCCCGGTCTTCTGCTCCTAGGTATACACTTTAAATCTGCCTCAGACAAGTACAAGGGTGTTCACTACAGCCCTACTTATAATAGCAAAACATAGAAACACCCCAAATCCTTGTCAGCAGAAGAAGTGACAAATAAATGTGGCGTACTCACATGATGAAATAATAAACAGAAGTTGAAATGAAGGAACTAAACCCATATGTTGATACATGGCTCCATTGTGAAAAGCATGTCAAGTGGGGGCAGGGCGAGGGAAGACATGAGTAGGCAAGTAGACGTGGTCTTTAAAGCCACATGAAGGGTTAACTGGCCCTTGAGGGTTGATTATCAGCAGAATTTAAATTTGGATTCTAGTCATTTGGACCATAAAGTAGCGATGAGAGTAAAGGAATACATCATTAGAGTGCTTTGGGATTGAAGCATTTTTAGTAGACAGAAAATTTCATAAATATTAGCCACGCTTTAGATACCAGGTAAGAAATATTAAGTTTCCCCAACAATTCACAAATATAACCCAGTCATTATTGACTTCCTAGGTCTGACAGAATAGCTGATAAGAAGTCACCAGACTCCCAAGAGTTCTACACTGTTACTATTGACAAATTCATTGTTTCACAGCCTACTGAAGTGTGGATGTATGGGGAGGGGGAGGGAACTCATTCACAACGTAATCTGAAGGAGATGGCCACCTGTGGGGACAGGTATGCAGGGACGATTATATGCAGGAGAACAAAAGCCATTTTCACCCTTTATCCCAGTGACCTTCAGGTACTCATGACGCAGCACTGCCCTGAATTGCACTATGAGCTCCTTGAGTGAGAGGTGGCTCAGTTCCTCTCACGTTTTGTTTCTGTTTAATATGCAAATGTGAGTGTGAGATCTTTTTATTATTATTATTATTGATTTCAGAGAGGAAGGGAGAGGGAGAGAGAGAAACATCAACACTGAGAGAGAATCATTGATTGGCTGCCTCCTGCACGCCCTGCCCTGGGGATCAAGCCGCAATCCGGGCACGTGCCCTGACCGGGAATCAAACTGTGAACTCCTGTTTCATAGGTCGATGTGCAACCACGGAGCCACACCGGCCGGGCAAGTATGAGATCTTGAGCATGTTTGCATATGCTAACTTAAGTTAAAAAATGAATTTATAAGTACAGTTTTCGGAATTATTTCTATTGAAGTAAATTACTTAAAAATGAAAAGGAAATATGATACACACAGTATGATGTTTGTTATGTACATTTTAACAATACAGAAAATATTATGTTGCTTTATGGATATTTAAATGTGTAGGGGAAACATAAAATTATGGCTAGACTTAAGAAAAAAGGCGATTCTGACAGATGCTACAACATGAATGAAGCTTGAAGCCATTATGCTAAGTGAAATAAGCCAGATACAACAGTGCCAGGGTCCAGCCCCGGAGGTCCAGGGGCTCCCAAAGGTGTGGACGGAGTCGGTGAAGAATGTTTTACACGGAGACAGCGTTCAGAACTCTCTAGCTCTCTTTAGTCTCCGTGGATCTTCCTGTGCCTGGCTGAGGCCACAGAGAGAGAGAGATCCATGGCAAACTGGGCCTTTATTTTTATTAATTTATTTTTTTTAAAAAAATATATTTTATTGATTTTTTTACAGAGAGAAAGAAAGGGAGAGAGATAGAGAGTTAGAAACATCGATGAGAGGGAAACATCGATCAGCTGCCTCCTGCACACCCCCGACTGGGGATGTGCCTGCAACCCAGGTACATGCCCTTGACCGGAATCGAACCTGGGACCTTTCAGTCTGCAGGCCGACGCTCTAGCCACTGAGCCAAACCGGTTTCGGCAGCCTTTATTTTTATAGTCAGAGGTAAACAAGGTAGTGGTTACCAAAGTTACACTGTTCTTGTGAGTTTCACTTGTTTACACTGTTCTTGTGAGTTTCACTTGTTTTTGTTCTTGTTCTTGATGCACTTCCCTCAGCCCATTAGCTTCCCAGGTAAAATCTAGGGAGCATCATAAGGGCAAGCCTAATTATGCTTAAGAGGACTGGGCCCTCTAAGCTGGGACTTGTTTGTGACTTTGCCGACAGGTCAGTCCGGCTCCCCACACAACAGGACAAATACTATATGATCCCACTTATATAGGACTAGAGGCTTGGTGCAAGAAATTCGTGCATGGGGGTAGGGGGGGTGTCCCCTCAGCCTAGCCTGCACCCTCTCTAATCCAGGACCCGTCAGAGGATGTCCGACTGCCGGTTTAGGCCCAATCCTGGGGATCAGGCTTAAACCAGCAGTCGGACATCCCTCTCAAAATCCAGGACTGCTGGTTTCTAACTGCTCACCTGCCTGCCTGCCTGGTCGCCCCCAACTGCCCCCCTGCTGACCTGGTTGCCCCATGCAGCCTCCTGTTCGGTTGTTACTGTTACTGTGATGGCATCCTGAACAATTTGCATATTCCTCTATTATTAGTATAGATACCTAGTCAAATTCATAGGGACAGGAAGTAGAATGGTGGTTGCCAGGGGCTGGGAGGTGGGGACATGGGAAGTTTGTGTTTAATGGGTACAGTTTCATTTAGGAAGATGAAAAATTTCTGGAGATGAATGGTGGTGGTAAGTACATATAAATGTACTTAATACCACTGAACTGTACACTTTAAATGGTGAAAATAGTAAATGCTATGTATATTTTATAATTAGTAATAATAATTTAGAAAATATGGCTCTAAAGGATGCATTCCCACTTTGTGAGAGTGGGCTGGGCAGGCAGTGCCACTAGGAAGAGAGGGAGGCTTTGGCTCAAACTCTCATGTTCTAGTTCTTTTCTATGATAGGATCTGAAGCAAAAATGACACAATGCTCGATTTGTAAATTGGGTTCATGATGTGATTCTCTGAACTTTTCTGATTTTTTTTTTTTAAAAAAAACTTTTCAAACTTAGAATAAAAAAAAGTATAAATAACTTTTTAAGAAAGAAGAATTCTGTGAAGAAAAGCTGCCTTGATGTGGCAGGATCTGTCCCCCAATCCATCACCCCCAAGACCACATGACGTGCAAGGGGGTGAGTGTGGGAGACCTGAGAGCTGGCGTGATGGAGGCTACACCTGTGCCAGGCACCACACCAGCCTGGCAGAGCCTGGCAGAGCCAGTCAGGAGAGGAGCTGGCAGGAGCAGCTCTTTCCCTTGACCCCAGGCAGGGGAGGTAAAGGCTGGTGGAGGAAGGTGACCAGAGAGCAGACGGAAAATAGAAACCCCCATCAAAACCCAGGAATGTGTATTATGAGCAGTTGGAGCAGACAGCAGAAGAATTCTTCGAATCTGCTGATGACAAAACAGATTGCCCAATCTTTCCGGTTCTCTTTTTCTTTGACCTCCCTGCATTTCTCTGGAGCTTCCACAGCTATGGCTGTCTGGGTTGCAAAATACATATTTACAGGCCTCTACACCCAGCTAAATATAGGCTTTCTTTTAAAGCAACTGATGATTTGGAGAAATCTTTTCCTCTGTCCCACCCCTTCCCTGCCCCCCAACACACACACACACACACACACACACACACACACACACACACATTCCTCCTTCTTGGTCTCCCTCCTAGATCTCCAAGATGCATCTAAACTCTCCCAGTGGCACTAGAGTGAAGTGTGGAGGGTGAGTGAAAGAAGGGGGGCAGAACAGAGGGGCACAGGCAGCAAGGCACAACTGTCTCCCGGCTGTGGGACAACCCCAAAGATCCCCTCTCCCTGCTGGGGCAATGGGGAGGGGGGGCGGGAACAAGGAACCAAGAAGCAGGAATGAGAAACCCTTTGGAAGGTAGAGAAGAGAGGTCACCTTTTCTCCAAAAGATGATTCCAAAGGATTGGGAGGCGCGGCAGGCAGGGGGTGCTGATTCTGCAGAACTTCCTATCAGAGAAGGAAACAAGAGGCCCATGTCTGCCCGTGAAGACACATGGAGAGAGGCAGGCACTGGTCCATTTTCAGCCATACTGCCCCATGTACAGACACACTCAACCATGTTCAGAGACACATGCCACCAATGACGGCCAACACCAAGCTCCTACTTCCAGCCCTGATCTATTTTAAATGCTGTATGCATTGCAAACCTGTTTAACCCCCATAACCCTGGGAGGTCAGTGTATTATCTCAATTTGATGGTGCGGAATTTGAAGTCCCTTCACTGGGAAGTGGCAGGTTGGGGGGTTCTAATGAGGATCTGGCTTCAGAGCCCATGCTCCGCTCTGCTCCACGCTGAGTGGGGGAGATCCAGGATCCGGATCTCAGGAGACACACTCAGATATCTAAATGAAACATTTGGAGACAATAGGGGCTTTGAGAGTAGAAAGGACTAGTTCAAGGTCACTGAGCAAATGGGTAGAGGAGCTAGGACTCAAGTCCGACTTCCGAACACTCTCCTGGACTCTTTCCTTCAAAACTGGCTCAGTCACTTTTCTCTCCACATCTCAGCCTTCCTCATTCCCCTTGGGACAGGGTCAGCCAAAGGCCATTAAAGGCCCTCCAACACTGACAGCCTGGGTTGGAGTTCGGTATATCGCGCACGTACACATATACATACACATAACATACACCGATACAGCCTTCTCATAGCTGCCCAAGTCCCTAGCAGAGGAGAACAAATAAAGGAGAGTGATTGTGGCAGGAACCACCGGCTCAACATAAAAGGGCTGAAGGCCAGCCTCTCATCAGATGATCATGGCCAGGGAAACACTGCTTTCAGAGGCTGAGTCTCAAGGCCCCAGGGCTGGGAAGGGAAGCCAGCCTTGGCACCCAGCCGGGGCCTGAGCCCAGGGCCTAAGGGTTTGGTACTTATCACAAATCAGATCTCTCCCTGCATCATCACCAGTCTTTACAGTTACACTTAGTGTTTAAAACTAGCAAGCCTCAAGGAACAGATCTGAGGATCCTTATCAGACTTGTCCGTAGGTGGGAGTTTCATCAAGAAGAGAATAGGGCCCTAACCGGTTTGGCTCAGTGGATAGAGCGTCAGCCTGTGGACTCAAGCGTCCAGGGTTCGATTCCAGTCAAGGGCATGTGCCTTGGTTGCGGGCACATCCCCAGTGGGGAGTGTGCATCGATGTTTCTCTCTCATTGATGTTTCTAACGCTCTATCCCTCTCCCTTCCTCTCTGTAAAAAATCAATAATATATATTTTTTTAAAAAGAGAAGAGAGTAGGGGGTGTATTATCTCTCCCTATAGAAGCCTCCAGCCTTTTCAGCAAGGACTGTGAAAGGCCTCACCTTCCTCATACACCCAATCTTCTGTGTTCCAGCCACTTTTCCCTCAGTTTATCCTCTCAGAGCACAGAGAGGCTAAGTGACTTGTCCCAGGTCACACAGCTAGTAGGTGGTGGAGCCAGGATTTGAACTCTTAACAGAGGGTCAACTAGGGGAACCACTCCACCCTCTATTCCAAGGCAAAGGTAAGGAATGAACTTTTATTCAAAGTCCACCAGGCAACTTGGCCAACAAGGCCCCCTCCACAAAGGACAATGAAAAAAAAAAAGAATGGTTAGATTTCCCTGGGGTTCTGAACTGGAGGACACAGGTGAGGACCACAGCCCAAGGAATAAAAATTAGATTTAAACGCTCCCATTTGGATAGCAACCCTCCCTAAAGTAATAGTCCTCCTCGTCCTTTACAGTCCTTACACGTATGATGGGGAGATGTGGCCAGAAAAGTGCTGCTGCAGGCAGGCGGGGAGGGGATGGAGACAAATCTCCCAGGCCAGCAGGCTTGGTGCCTGACTTCAGGGAAGGAAGGAGTGATGGGAAGGCTCTTATTGCTCAATAAAAGCTTCTTGGGGAATTCTGGCTGGGGGTGTCATTGAGCTAACCAGGAGCCCATGAAATAATAATCCCACTCATTAGCCTCTGTCATCCAAGCTCTGGGCTGGCTCCACCCTCCCGCATCCCTGAGCCCTTAAAGGGATTTCACTTTGGAAAGTCTCAAGACAAGAGACCCAAACATCCCAAGAATTCTAGTTTAATCCAAGGTGCTGCTGAGGATGTTGTTGGGGTCCTAGGGTGCCTGGGCCGGCACGCTGGCCCTCGGCTCCTCCTCCCACCCGAGGAGCCGTCTTTCCCACCTGGCCAGGAGCGTGGGCACAACCCCCTGGGGCTGGGACCAGTTAAGATGACTCACCAACGGGTGTGGGAGATTCTGGGCAGAACACCCTGGGACCTTCGACCTCCTCCAATTCACACAGAGTTTCTGAGGACACTGCCCACACCCCCAAGCCCAGCGAGGTGAGCTTTTCTAACTCACTCACTTCCACGCTGGGGTTGGGGGGCAGGAGGGGGCTCTGCCAAGCCCCAGACTTGAGCTTAGAAACCCAAGTCCCAAAGCGTGTTCCTGAAAGCAGTCTTTTCAGACGGAGTAGGAAGGAGGGGAGCGGGAGGCTGGCTTCCCCACGCTGCCCTATGCCAGGCCAAAGTGTCAAATCGGGGAGGGGAAAGTTTCCTGGCCAGCTGGGCAAAGAAGAAGCAGGTGGCCTTGGAAAGCCTGAGGTCTGGGTTCATTCCCGGCTCCAGCTCGGAACCCAAATCTTCCTTCTCACTTAGTCTGAGGCTCGCCAGCCTCACGGTCCAGTCCTGCGGTTCCTGGCCCCTCCCTGTCCCGATATCCAGGGTTCCCAGGAGCTTCCCACACCCCATCCCCCACGCTCTGGCACACGTGCTAACCGGTTTCCATCCCGCAAAACCCTCGCACACACACCTACGGTGCAGGGGCGGAAAGGCTCCCTTTGACAGCCCTTCTAGGCAAGGGGGAGGGGGGGATTGGGAAGAGGAGGAAGAGGATGGAAGGGAAGAGGGCGGGGGAGGAGGCCGCAGGAAGGCCCGAGATGCAGGAAGCAGCTGGGAGTGGGGGGAGGCTTTGTGCCTGAGTTGTTCTCTGGGTCCTAGGGTCCACAATGTTCCTCGTTTTCTGGGATCTGTGGAGTGAAGCAGAGCATCTGGGCCTGTCACGGTTAGAGGGCGGACCTCCTCTCCCAGGCCCCGGAGGCTGGAGGCTGGAGGCTGGAGGCTGGGGGCTGGAGAGGAGTAGAGGGCAACCCCAGGCCCCTTGTTTGCAAGCGGGGTGGGGGCGGGGGTGGGGGGTGGGTGGGGTGATGTGAGGGAGCATCAAAATATCTTTATGGCCCTGTCCGGGTTGGCTCAGTGGGTAGAGCGTCCGCCTGCAGAGTGAAAGGTCCCAGGTTTGATTCCGGTGGGGGGGCGGGAGGGGGGCATGTACCTTGGTTGCGGGCACCTCCTCCAGTGGGAGGTGTGCAGGAGGCAGCTGATCGATATTTTGTTTCTCTCTTATCGATGTTTCTAACTCTCTGTCCCTCTCCCTTCCTCTCTGTAAAAAATAAAAAATAAAAATATTAAAAAAACCCCAAAAAACATCTTTCTGGGGTGCTAAGACAGGACGCGCAGGTCACTGCCGCCCTTCGGCCTTCCTCCCGGCACACAGTGGCCAGGATCCTCTTAGAGCGAGACCCGAACCTGGGCCTCCAGCATTGTTCCTCCAAACGCCGTCCTTTTTGAGAAGTGAGGTGACCTAGGAGGGGCATGAAGACAGGGACCTCCCCCTCCCTTCCAGCCTGGGTGCAGAGCAGGCCGGTGACCGGACAACCCCTTCAGACTCCCCCAGGGACAAGGCCCGCTGGCGCTGGCGGGAGGACCATTTCCTTTCTCCAGCCCCTTCCTCCTCCTCCACGAGGCCAGCAACACGGGGCCAAGGTTCACACCTGGAGGGTGGGTGCCCCAGGCTCCCCGTGGGAGCTTGTTAAAATGCAGATTCCTGGGGCAGGCTGCCGAGCTTCTACTTCACCAAGTTTGGGGAGCCGCCCCGCCCCCCAATATCTGCATTTTTAAACATTTAGGATCCCAGAGCGGTTTTGAGGCTGATGGCCTTGAACATGCCAGGGAGCTCTAAGGCCTTCGGGGGAAATACCCGTTGGCCCCTCCCCACTGATCTCTCCTCACTCCGGGGTGGAAAGGGGCGGCACTGAGACCACTGCGGTTGGGTTGCCTCCCCCCAGTATAGAGTGGGGGTGCGGTTCTGTGGGCTGCGATAAGCCGCAGTCGGAGGTTGGGATGGAAGCGTTTAAGCGGGCTGGCCAGGGCCTGGGGTCAACGGAAGGCTGTCGGCGTGCGGCCGGCGTGGGATCGGGAGGGGACGCGTTGGAGTGGAGGGGAAGGGGAGGGCTCACAGGCGCCGGCCCCGGAAATCCGATCCCTCTAGGACCCAGAGGTGCCAGTTCCCCGGCGGCGGCGGCGGCGGCGGCGAGAAGGGCAGCCGCTCGGTCTCCGGCAGCCGCCGCTCGGGCTGAGCCAGAGAAAGACCGAGGCTCGGGGCGCGGGGGGGAGGGAGGGAGGGAGGGTGGCGCGGCGGCGGAACGGCCCGGGCCGGCCGAGCAGCCATGGGCACCGGGGCGCCGGGCTCCCCGAGAGCCAAGGTCCCTGGCCGGGGTGGGGGACACCCGGGCTGCCAGCCCCGCTGACATCGCCTCGGACGATGTGAGCCGGCGCCTCCGCCGCTGCTTCGCGGGCAGGGCGCGCGGTCCCATCGGCCCCGCCGCCGTTTTCCGGATTGGGTTTGGGTTGGGGGCGACCGGACCAGGCCGCTCGAGCTTGGAACGGGGGCTGGCTGTCTTGGGCAGCTTGATTGGCGGAGACGACCCACACCGGGGCTCGCAGATTTTTTTTTTTCTCCTTTTTTTTTTTTTTTTTAAGCGGCCTTAACTGTCTTTGGCAGCTTGGTTTTGGGGGGAGCCTATAAAAAGGCCTTTCGGGGTTTCTTTTCTCGGGGGGGTGGGGGCGGTGGTTCCGACTTGGCCAGCCGCCTGTCGGAGGGGGGGAGCGGGGAGCGGGGGCATGCGAGCCCGGCTCCCCCCATCATGATGAAGACGGAGCCGCGGGGGCCCGGGGGTCCCCTCCGGAGCGCCTCCCCGCACCGCAGCGCCTACGAGGCGGGCATCCAGGCGCTCAAGCCGCCCGACGCGCCCGGGCCCGACGAGGCCCCCAAGGCAGCCCACCACAAGAAATATGGCTCCAACGTCCACCGCATCAAAAGTATGTTCCTGCAGATGGGCACCACGGCGGGGCCGCCGGGCGAGGCGGGGGGCACCGCCGCCGCCGCCGCCGCCGCCGGCCCCACCGAGGCCCCGCGGGCGCCCGAGCGCGGCGTGCGCCTGTCGCTGCCCAGGGCCAGCAGCCTGAACGAGAACGTGGACCACAGCGCCCTGCTCAAGCTGGGCACCAGCGTGTCCGAGCGCGTGAGCCGCTTCGACTCCAAGCCCGCGCCCTCCGCGCAGCCCGCGCCGCCGCCGCACCCGCCGTCCCGGCTGCAGGAGACGCGGAAGCTGTTCGAACGGAGCGCCCCGGCCGCGGGCGGCGACAAGGAGGCGGCGGCGCGGCGGCTGCTGCGGCAGGAGCGCGCCGGCCTGCAGGACCGGAAGCTGGACGTCGTGGTGCGCTTCAACGGCAGCACCGAGGCCCTGGACAAGCTGGACGCCGACGCCGTGTCGCCGACGGTCAGCCAGCTCAGCGCCGTCTTCGAGAAGGCCGACTCCAGGACCGGCCCCCACCGCGGGCCCGGGCCGCCCCGGGCCACGGCCGCCGGGGCGCCCCCGGTCAACTCGAAGCTGGTCAGTAAGCGGTCCCGGGTGTTCCAGCCGCCGCCGCCGCCGCCCGCCCCGTCGGGGGATGCCCCCGCGGAGAAAGAGCGCGGCCCCGCCGGGCAGCAGCCCCCGCAGCACCGAGTGGCCCCCGCCCGGCCGCCCCCCAAGCCCCGGGAGGTGCGCAAGATCAAGCCGGTGGAGGTGGAGGAGAGCGGGGAGTCGGAGGCCGAGGCGGCGCCTGGGGAGGTGATCCAGGCGGAGGTGACAGTCCACGCGGCCCTGGAGAATGGCAGCACCCGGGCCGCCGCAGCCAGCCCCGCACCCGAAGAGCAGAAGGCCCCAGGGGCCCCCGAGGAAGAGGCGGCGGCCGCGGGGGCGCCTGAGCGAGGGGTGGGCCATGGCCGGGGCCCGGAGGTGGCCCCGGAGGAGGCGGATGAGTCCAAGAAGGAGGACTTCTCCGAGGCGGACTTGGTGGACGTGAGCGCCTACAGCGGGCTCGGGGAGGACTCCGGGGGCAGTGCCCTGGAGGAGGACGATGAAGACGACGACGAGGATGGGGAGCCCCCCTATGAGCCCGAGTCGGGGTGCATGGAGATCCCGGGGCTGTCGGAGGAAGAGGACCCGGTTCCCAGCCGGAAGATCCATTTCAGCACGGCGCCCATCCAAGTAAGTGACCCCCCTCCCCGCCCCGCCCCGCGCCGCCCCTGCCTGCCACGTGCACGCTGTCGCCCCCACTTCGCCCGTGGAGTTTTGGCAGACTGAGTCAGCCCCTGCCACTCAGCCCCTTCCCAGAAGTTGCCACCCGGAGGGGGGGGGCGTGGGGGAGTGCCCCTGTTTGTCAGAAGGGGAGGACTTTCAGGTCCCGAGACAGGGATGGCCTGCCTGGACCTGCCTCAGGTTCCCCTGTCTGCTGCCCCGCCCAGCCCTCCCGCCGCACCTCTCCCTGCCCCGTCCCCCGCAAGGGTCCTGGGGCACCTGCTTTCCCTTCCATTCCCAGTCATTCTTCCTCCAGGTGCCAGAGCGAAGGCTTGGGTGTGTGTGTGTGTGTGTGTGTGTGTGTGTGTGTGTCCCCAGGAGAGCCTCCCCCTATTGGTCCTTACCCAGCTCTGGGCAGGAGGGGGGCAGGGGAGCTTGGAAACACCCTCTGGACTCCCCCTGTGTAGGAGCTGTTTAGGATGTGGGAGGGAGGAGCCAGGAACTCCCCAAAATTAAGGAACAGGGGACCATAGCCCTAACTCCATCGGTCTTGTATGTAGCCCCCACCCCAGCTTTGCAGAAGTGAAAGAGGGAAGCAGTTCTTTGAGGGTGAGCTGGGCTTGGGTCATGTGACTGGGGGTGGGGGAAGGCCAGTGCTGGGGCCCTCTTTCTAGGGGTCTGGGTGGGCCAGGGGGAAGTGTTGGGTGCCACAGGGAATAGGTACTTGGTGTGGCCCTTGAGGGGGCTAGGCCTTCAGCTGGCCAGGGAGGAGGGGGTGGGGCTGAGGACCCCCAGCCCCCAGGGGACCTGGCAGCAGCCTGCATGCCTTTGCTCTTGGCTGCTCAATAGGACAGGCTCCCAAGGCCTTGGCAGGCCCAAACGCTCTTGGCTGTGTTCTCCGGGTGCCCTGACGGGTGCCCTGACGGGGATGGGAACTGCCCCTTTGGGAGGTCTCAGTTGGCCCCCTCACCCCCACCACGCTTGGTGATTCTTTGTAGACCGTGCCGGTGCCCTGAGCTCCTCAGAGCAGTGCTGGTGTGGGGGAGGGGGCATCCCCTGGGGAGACAAGAACCTCAGGCCACCTCCCTTTTTTCTACCCCCCACTTCTGACTGGCACATTCAGCCTAGATGGCCCTTTCTCACCACCCCTGGTTCAGCGGCCAGGTCCACTGCATGGGGGTGCCAGGTTCCAGGACTGTTCTTGGCCTGGACCCTGCCCCTCCCCTCCTGAGTCAAACCCTCATCTGTTTGCTTGCAGTTTCCATAACGACTGGTGGACACTGAAGCTGGCCCAGTTTCCTCTCACTTGTCAGAGTATCTTAACCTCTGGCTCTCTCATCAAGGGGCCTGAGAGGTGCTATCCCCACCAGGCCAGCCCCTTCCCCAGCTACGACCTTAAAGTCCTTTCTCAATCCTCTTTCCCTCCTGAAGCCTTGAGATCCTGGACGGAACTGAGGATTATGGGGTTTCTTGGGATGCTGAGGAAGGGTGGGGGGCACTGAGGAAGTCAGGAACCCCCCCCAGCCCCCCACCAGTTCTCTGAGCCGCCTGATCCCCTCAGAGGTGGAATTTGGTCTTTTAGACCTGGGCCTCTGACTGTCTATATTTGACACCTTACCCTGATTTTGGGCTAAAAAATAGCGCATGATTTGGAGCAGTGCTCCCCGACTCCCTGGTGACTGCCGCTGCCTGAGGGTGAGAGCCGGTGGCATCTGGTCCTGCCTTATTGTGTCTGACTTTTGACCTTGCTGGGATTTCCTCCTCCCCACCCTGGGCAGCGGTCCCCATTTTCCCCTCTCCCTGCCCCCACTCTGCGTGGATACTCAGTCCAGGGCCTTGTGTCCCGCTGGTGACCCAGTTATTGCCTTTGTGGAGGCTTCTGCTGAGGACAGAGCGCCCAGTTCCAGATTGTCACCTGGGCCCAGGGCTCGGAGAGGCTGGGCACCGTGAGGAGTGGTCTGGGCCCTCTGAGCCTGAGGCCTGAGTTTCCTGCAGGGCTTCATAGACTGAGAACAGAAGATGAGGGCAGAACCCAGGGCAGGCTGTGAGGGTGTTTTGGAGGTCACTGCTTGTGTTCGTGTGCGCACACACTGTGAGACTGCATGGGGGTGGGGCTTGGTGACCCAGGCCACCACGAAGACGGTGATGAAGGGACCCTGACTCAGAGGCAAAAGTGGGCCAAACCCAGTTTGCCCGGTCTCAGCTCACACCAGCTCCTGTCCTAGGGCCTGGGACACGTGTGCAATGAGGACAAAGTCACAGGCGACCCGCCCACCAGAGCCCAGCTGGGCACCCTCTCATCCTGCCCTACCACCGGCTAACCCAGGGCAGCGGACCTGGCATTTGCACCCTGTGCAGACTGGGTCGCCCTCCCTCCAGGGGGCTTGGAGGCTGCTGGCCAGGTGTCATGAGGGCAGTCCAACGGCCTGCTGCACGATGATGAGCGTTCAGGGCCTGAGCTTGAGTTTCTCTGATGCTGTGAAATTGAGGGCAATGAGTTGTGTGGCCACATAGCTCCCCTTCCCCAGCCATGCTCCCAGGCTCACCCTGGGAGTGAGCCTCTGGGCTTGGGGGCATGGGCACAGGAGCCCAAACTAAAGCTGGGACCCCAGAGTGCTGCCTGCCCTGTGCTCTTGGGACATTGTACTGGAGGAGAGGGGCCCGGCAGGTTCTCGGGGAAGGCAGTGCCCCACTCCAGCTCCTCAGGCCCAGTCATCTGACAGAGCTGCGCCCACCCATTCTCGCCCCCACTAAGCTCCAAGTGGTGCCAACCTGTCGCTGCAGGCAGTGAAGCAGGAACAAGTCATGGTACCCCAAATGGTGCTCATTAACCTCCCACTGGGGGCTCCCCTGCCTGGGCCCCCACAATCAGGCACTCCCACAGCCCCTGCCCTATCTTCTGTTCCTGGGAGGAGGGTCGGGCTGGGGAAAACCCCCCCCCCCTTTGTGCTGAGAGATTTGGGAAGAGGAGGACAGCAGAGGGGCACAGGGGACAAGGCAGAGCTGAGCTGGCCTTGGGGCCACCGCGAAGGCTGGGTTTGCTTGTCTCATCAAGGCCCAGTGCACTGGAGACAGGGCCAGCCTCAGAGAGCAGTGGTCCTACCTAGAGGGAGACTGAGGCCTGCAGGCAAGGCCATAGGTGTTCTCTCTGTTCCTACCATCTGAGGGGCACCTTAGGTGGAGGGCCTGCCCTTCCCCCATGAGGGTGGAGGTGGCCCTTCCTGCCTCCCTCCCCCACCCTGGCCTCAACTTCAGGTTCAGGTCAGCCCTGTCCTCTCCATCTCTGTGTCTCCTGCTCCCCTCCCCCTCCCTGCATCTCACTCCGCTCCCTCCTCTCTCCCCATCTGGCATCCTCCAGCATCTCCATTCTTTCTCCCCTCCGCCTCTTTCCCTCGCCTGCTCAGCCTGTTCCTTCTGCTATCCTGCCCCCTGTGTCCATGTCTGTATCTGCCCTCGCCTCGGTCTGGCTCTCCCTCATCTCTTACTCGCTATTTGCCCCTGTCTGTTGGTCGTTCTCTGTCCTGGGGACCTGGGTTCCTGAGTCGGGCAGTTTCTCCAGCATGGCCCTTCCTTTGCTTCTCCTGTCGGCCATGCTTACACTGTTGGGGCTGCAGAAGAGAATCGTGGTGTGGACTGGGCTAGGCTGTGGCCCTTTCTCTCCCATGGACTCCAGAACAAGAAGGGCCTTCACTCCAAGCTGGGCTTATCCTGGGCTGGGGAGACCTTAACCTGTCTAGCGGGTGGAGGAGGCCTATGGTAGGAGGGGAGCATCGGTGGGTGGCACAGCCTGCCCTCTTGGCCTCCCCGAGCCAGTTCTGCCCTTGCCCTCTGACAAGTGTCCTCTCCCCAGGTGTTCAGCACCTACTCCAACGAGGACTACGATCGTCGCAACGAGGACGTGGACCCCATGGCGGCCTCTGCGGAGTATGAGCTGGAGAAGCGGGTGGAGCGGTTGGAGCTGTTCCCTGTGGAGCTGGAGAAGGGTGAGCGGCCAGGCCTGGCCACGTGGGTGTCCTCTCCGGTGCCAGCTTCTGGCCGGGGCCCCTGTCAGCAACCCACAGCCACACGGACACCAGTGCTGTGTGCTTCTTCAGTCGCCAGGCTCCCGAGGGCACGGTGGGGGCTGTCCGGGGCTGTGTGCTGGCCAGACATGATGGGAGACCTAAGGGGGCGGCAGACATGGATGGGACAGTCACATCTAACTACGCCCTTAGGCGCTGTAATAGGTGCTGGGGAGGCCCGGAGGGGCTGAAATAACGGCGTTTTACAGGAGACCTGACCAGACTTGGGGTGGGGGTTCCCCAAGGAAGTGATGTTTGAGTTGGGCTCTGAAAAGGAGTTCAGGGGACTTTTGGGGGAAGAGAGAAGGCGGGCTTGGCTGGATTTGGACAGTGAGGGGAAGAAGGGCGTGCAAGCAAGGCCTCGAGACCATGTGAAGGACACTGTCTTTTCCCTAAGATGGACTGGTGTGGGAGAGGTATTCCAGAAAGACCTCTCCAGGCCCTAGCCGGTTTGGCTCAGTGGATAGAGCATCAGCCTGCAGACCTAAGGGTCCTGGGTTTGATTTCAGTCAAGAGCACGTACCTCCTCCCCGGCCCTGGTGCACACAGGAGGCAACCAATTGATGTGTTTCTCTCACATCGATATTTTTCTCTATCTTTTCCTCTCTCTTCCACTCTCTCTAAAAATCAAATGGAAAATATCCTCAGGTGAGGGTTCAAAAAAGAAAGACCACTCCAGGCTGTGCTTTGGGGAGAAGGATCCTGGGACCACTGGTGTGGACAAGATGGTGGCCGTGCGGGAGGGAAGTGGGTGGCCTGAGAGGTCCTGGGGAGGCAGATCGGCAGGGTCTGGTGGTGGTTTGGCTTGGGCAAAGGCTGTGAGGGGGAGGGAGGAATCCAGGTGACTCCCAGGCCCCAGGAGGGAGTGGCAGACAGGGAGAGCCAGTTTGTGGGGGAAGACCATGAGTTGGGATGTCAGAGGCCCGCGGGAGGGGCGGTGCAGCTGGGAGAGAAGAGCGGGAAGTCTTTGAAGCTGTGAGTATGGATGAGATTGCTTAAAGAAGAGTGAGCCCACTGCCGCCACCCGACTCCATCCGCATCCCCCACACACCCTCGTGTGCACACACAGTAGCCTCTGGCCCGCCCACGAGGGTCACCCTCAGCAGGCCCTGCTGCCCATCCATTCTGTGGGTGGACAGAGGGCAGGGAGTGGCCCAAGAGCATCCTAGTCGACTTGGCAAAGACGGGGTGGACAAAACTGCACCCCTTCCCCAGTTGTGGGACACTCCCAAGCGTGGAGGGGGGCCATGCCCCAGAGTGAGGGCTGGGGATGGGGTGCATCTCTCACGTTGTCCCCTGCAAGCCCTGAGCTAGACCTCCTTGTTCCCCCTTCTCCATGGCCCCCCAGCATCTCACTGCCCTCTGCTCCACAGACTCCGAGGGCCTGGGCATCAGCATCATCGGCATGGGGGCCGGGGCAGACATGGGCCTGGAGAAGCTGGGCATCTTCGTCAAGACTGTGACTGAGGGCGGTGCAGCCCACCGGGATGGCAGGTACCGCCTCTCCCTCTCGTCCTCTGTAGGGTGGGTCACTGAGCCAGGCTGGGCTCATATGGTGGTGGAGCAACACTGTGCCAGGTGCTGGTCGAGGCCTGGGGCCACAGCATGCACTTGCATTCTAGGGGGGGCTGAAGACGAGGGCTGGTTTCGGGTGTCTGAGTGTGGGGGAGGGCCAGGGTAGGGAGAGCATGAGCATGGAGACTGTGTGCCTGGTGGAGTATATTTGAGCATTCCCTCCTTCATTCCTCAAATATCTAATTCCTGACTCTGTCCTGGGGCTGGTGCCAGGCCCCGGGGAGTCAGTGATGAGATACTTGCCCTTAGGAGTCATGTGGTGTGGTGTGGTGTGGTGTGGTGTGGTGTGGTGTGGTGTGGTGAGGCAGACATTCAAGTGGACACAGAAAATGGTGAAATGGAGGAAAAATACAGGGTGCCATGAAGGCATAAAAAGGAGGGCTTGACCTCCCACCCAAGTGAGGCTACGACCTTAAATTTCCTTTGGTACCAGGCAGCTCAATACAACTGCCCAAGGGTAGCTGCTACACCCTCTTTGGGAAAGCAATTTGGCAATATTTACCAAAGCCTTAAGGAAGTAATCCTAAATGTAGAAAGGCTTTCTGCATGAAGATGCCCATCACAGTATCTATAGAAAAATAAAAAGTCATGTCTGCACAGCAGCAGCACGCCCAGATAGAGTATGGTGCTTCCCTCCTGATGAGATACTTTGTTTACAATGAGCAACGTGGGGATATGTCCAGTGACAAGATGTAGGATGCGCATTGTAAATAAAATCTGATCATCAGCTCTGAATAAAAAAAGGGGGGGGAGGCTTGATCTCTCTGGGTATTAGGGAAGGCTTCTTGGAGGAAGTGACATTGCAGCTGAGACCTGAAGGATCAGCAGAAGTTAACTAGGCTAAAAAGGAGTATTAGGTGCAGGCTGGGGACCAAAAGCAGGCAGTTATGGCTGGAGCCTAGAGAACAGGGGATCCAGGTGTGTGGTGTGGCTAGAAAGACAGTGCAGATGTGTCTGCAGAGGAAACTGCTCCTTCCATGTGTCATGTGTGCCTGTGTTTTGATATCTGAGCTCGAGGGGGTATCTGTGGGTCAGAAGGTTCTGGAAGGACCTCCTGGAGTCCTGGGAAGCCCAGTGACCCTTCTGGGAACAACTCCACTGTATGTGTCTTGCAGCAGGGAAGTGGGAAGGGCTCAGGGCACCCCGGGGTTGTAAGTGGGAGGTTGACATCAAGGGTGCCTTGTGGTGGTACCTCCAACGCAGACCCCTTTCATGTGACAGGGGTAAGTGGGTATCCCTGTGAGGGCTAATGACTTTAGGGTCATGTTGCTAGAGGTGGGTTGCCTCCATCAGAGGCCTTTTGCCCACTGCAACCCAGGTGGCATGGCGGGGAGGGGCAGAGAAGAGGAAGATGACAGTCCCTGCTCTTTCACTTACCTCCTCATTGGGACTTTCCAGAACCCTTCCTGTGGTCACCTGGTTGGCAGTTTGGGGAGTGTGTGCATGGGAGAGAGTGTCCACAGGCTCGTACCCACATGTGAGGCATGTGAAGTGTTTACAATAGGCCGCGTCCTCCCTATCCACATTGGAGCCCTGTGAGAAGGCTTGGGGCTCAAGGGAGGTCCCCTCATTCCATCCCTCTCAGCAGGCCATGTTGGACCACCCCCATCTCTCCCCTTGTGAGGAGAACAGGCTTCATTCAGGTGCACAGCTGGACTGTTGGGGGTTGTGCACCAGTGTCAGGGTGAGCGGACCCTGTGGTACAGAGTGTGAACGTGAGTGTGTGAGGCAGGAAGGAAATCTTCATTTGGAAGGAAATCTTCAGACCAGGTCTGTGCAGACTTGTATGTGTCAGAGGGCTGTGGGCCTTGCCACTGTGCATGGCGGTTGTGATCTCTGGTGGATGTCACACTGCTCTGTCAGGGGTGATGCAGGAGACACGGGTGTGATTGTCATGGGAAGGGAGCTTGACGCTGCTGGTCCCGGACACCTATGTGCTTTGCTTGCTCAGGTCACTGCCCACACAGGTGGGTCTGGCTGATACCTGATCCTCAGGCCTCATGCATTTTATGCAGGTAGACAAAGTACCAGGTCCCTGTGGGGACTGAGCCTTGAGTTTCTAATGGGAAGGGGCCACCTCTACCCTAGCTCCACAGGTCCCCTCATGATGCCCTAACCAGTGTCACCTCCCCTAGGATCCAGGTGAACGACCTCCTGGTGGAGGTGGACGGAACCAGTTTGGTGGGAGTGACCCAGAGCTTTGCAGCCTCCGTGCTCCGGAACACCAAGGGCCGCGTGCGGTGAGGGCCGGGCGGGTGGGGTAGGTGGGGACTGGGAGCAGGCAGGAGGCTCGGCCTTCATCCGGCCACTCTGCCCATTTGCCCACACGCAGTTAAGATTCTGCGTGACCCAACTTACAGAGGAGGTCCCACTGCGTCCCTGCCCGAAGGCATTGCTGTGCCCATATCCCTTGCCTCAAGCCTACCTTCCCATCCTGAGCCCGTGACCGCTGCTGGCCACCAGCACTCGGGCTCCAAGGCCCGCTCTCCACCGCACCTCCAAACTGGCCTCTTGGGCTCATTCTTCCCCTGCCTGTCCAGGCTCATTCATTGTAAAACCAAGATGTACAGGGAGAATGCCATGCAGGCTGGAAGGACTCTTCTCCCCGAGCCTGTCAATGAAGGGGATGGTGCTAGAAGCTCCCTGTGTCCCTCTCTGGCAAAACATTCAGGGATCACTCCTGCCCCCTCCAAGAGGGGCACTGCCCCCAGGAAAGGGTGGTGGAGAGAAACAGGATGTGGGTGGCCACGGAGAGGAGGGGCTGGTACCTGGAAGTTCCACTATTTCCTCTCCATCCTAATCTCCAGTCACCATCATCCCGCCCCTTCCTGAAGCTCAGGGCCTTGGAGCCTATACCAGTGCAAGACACCCCTCCACAGCCCCTGCCCTGCCGGGGTGGTTCAGGTTCGCCATCCCCTGCCTCGTTTCCTCCCACATGGTGGGGTCAGAGCCCCTACACTGGCAGCTCCTGAACGCACGTCCCCTGCAGCCCAGACTGAAGTTTGGCTGGCATCACCCCTCCCCCAAAACCGGCCAGTGGGCCTTTGCCGCTCCTGGAAGGAAACTCAATAAGGGCCCCCGGCTCCCCCATTCATTATTAACGTTCTGCAGCCTCTGGGCTCAGCCCTCTCATTTCATCTCCCCTGGGAGGGCCTGGGTGTGGAGAGGAGCACCAGCAGGGAGGAGGATGCCGTTCACCCAGCCGAGGACAGAGGCAAAAGGAATGACACCGGTGTCCCTGCAGGTTTATGATTGGCCGGGAGCGGCCCGGTGAGCAGAGCGAGGTGGCTCAGCTAATTCAGCAGACCCTGGAACAGGAGCGATGGCAGCGAGAGATGATGGAGCAGAGATACGCCCAGTATGGGGAGGACGACGAGGAGGTAGGGACTCCTGGTCTGGCTGCCAGCGGCATCGCCCCCTGGTGGCCGGATGGAGCTTTACAGCCATCCTCCGCCTCCACCGCTTTCCCAGGCCTTGTGAAGAAGCCGGGAGCACCCTTCCCTGTCCTAGGGGAGCCCCCGTCTGAGGGAGGTGATGCAGACCTTTCCTCCCGCAACCCTGGTGGAGGAGTCACACCCTCTTTCTTCAGAGAGGCTTCCTGGTCCCACGAGGAAAATAGAGTTCTTCAAAGAGCCCCCCCGTCTGAGGGGACAGCACAGCCCCTAGCCCCAGGGGCCATAATCTGAGGAAGGAGACAGCTCCAGACCTCAGGGGACCCCTAGAAACAGGCTGTCTCTTCAGGGGTCTCTCTTATGGGGGGATTGCCCATGCCTTCAGGGGAGACACACACCGTGGCCCCAGTCTGATGGGGGCAACATGAACCAGACCCCCTAAGGGGCTCCCAGTTTGACGTGGGCTGACTATTGCAGTCTAAGCCCGGCTGTCAGGCCTGTGGGGCTGGGATGGGCAGGGCGCACGGCCTCCTCTCCTTCGCAGACCGGAGAGTACGCCACCGACGAGGAGGAGGAGCTGAGCCCCACGTTCCCAGGCGGCGAGATGGCCATCGAGGTGTTCGAGTTGGCAGAGAACGAGGATGCCTTGTCCCCTGTGGACATGGAGCCCGAGAAGCTGGTGCACAAGTTCAAGGAGGTGGGAGGAGGGGGTCCTGGGAGGGGAGGGGGGAGGGTAAGGTGGGCCAGCATCCCACCTGCAGCTCTGCCAACCCCCCGCCCCCCGGCCCGTGAACTGATCACCTGCCCCGTTCCCCTGCAGCTCCAGATCAAGCATGCTGTGACTGAGGCAGAGATCCAGCAGCTGAAAAGAAAGGTGAGGGGAGTGTGTGGAGGGGGAGGAACAGGGTCTGAGGGCTGGAGGGATGACCCCCCCACCTCACACCTGCACACTGACACTTGCCTACCTTCCTCTACCCACAAGCACGTATAGGGCGAGCTGTCCTTAGGCAAGGGAGGGCAGGGTAAAGAACTCGAGCTCTGGACGCGTCTGTCCACCATTCACTTGCTGCTCAGTGCCTCAGTCTTTTCATCTATAAAATGGGGTAATAATAGTGCCAATACCATAGGATCCTTGTGAGGATTAAGTGAGATAATCCAGGGAAAGTCCTTAGCGCAGTGTCTGACACATCGTAGGTGCTCAATAAAAGGCTGCACAATCAGCTATTATCCCAAAATACACTGGCTTACATTCTAGATGTCTTCATGTCCATGCTGTCCCACATGAGTCCTCTACACACAGGGCCAGTGATAGATGCATACTGCCCAGAGATACTCACAGGCACATGCCAGCCTGGACCCCGGGCACACAGTACCCACAGAGCCATGCCCCAGACACCTAATTTGTGCAGGCAGAACACGGAGATGCTAGACTTCTGCTTCACACGTGCATCGCCCCGGATGTGTAGACTCCCTCTGCATTGCTCTAAGACACACAGGCACGGCCATTGCATAGGAGTGTCACAGGACATGTGCCTTCTCACGAGGTGCTGATGCTAACACTCCCAGATGGTGACACACGTGACATCCACAGTCACACGTATGCACCGCACACAGACACCCACACAAGCATGTTGGGTGCTAACTCTCGCAGGCATGGAGATGCACAGACTTCAGATGAAAAACTTGTATTGGGCCCCTGCTGGGCCAGGACATTAGGAGTTCCAACTCCTGTGAGGCTTTCTGTGTAGTGGGGAGAAGCAGGGGTACACAGCCATGTGGACACGGTACACTGAGGTACACGTGTGTGCACGCCCACATGTGGGTTTATACCCACTGTGCATGGAGAAGGGAGAGTGTGAAGCGGAGCCTGGGAGAGGGGGTTAGATGCTTGCTGGCAGGAGACAAGCTTGAGCTCGGAGGCTGGCTTTGGAGGAGGCCGTGGGCTGTAGCAGCCGTTGCTGTGGGAGATGTGGGAGCAGAGCTGGCTGCCAGGGTGGGCGTAGCTGCAGTGTCCTGACTTCCCCCGAAGGACCCTAGCCTTGGACCTGTGGCCACCTGGGGGCCGCAAGAAGGAAGACCACTGCCTGTGAAGTGGGAGGACACAAGGGTAGGTGGGCAGGACTTGGAGGCCAGCGAACTTAGGAGGCAGGTGCAGGCCAGAGCTGCCCAGCGTATGGCAGAGGGTGCGGAAGGGAAGGCTGGGTTGGAGCTGCATTTCTGAGGTGGAGATGGCAGGCCAGGTTCCTGAGTGGGTGCAGAGCATTAAGGGGCAGGGTAAGTCAAAGGCCTGTTCATGCTCTCAGTCAATAAACATCTGCTGGCTACCTCCTGGCTGCCCGCACTATTCCGGTCCCTGTGATAGGCAGAAGCAGGTTTGGTCCTTGCCCTTGTGCAGCTCCGAGTCTGCGCACCAATGACTGTATCGTTACAGACGGACATGGGCTTTGTGGGAGAGGACAGGGTTGTGAGCTCTGAAGAGCAGCAGGACCTGATGGGGGTGGGGCGTGGGGCTGTGCTGTTGGAGGTGCTCCAGGAAACTTCTCTGGGGAAGTGACACTCTGAGCAGAGAACCCAAGGGTGAGCTAGTGGGAAATGATGAGGCAAGGGGGAGGGGAGATGGGAACACTCCAGGCAGAGGGAACAGCACGGGCAAACGCTGTGTGCCAGGAGGATCTGCAGGAAGGCCTGTGTGGCTGGGGCCTAGAGAGCAAGTGGCATTTGCAGCCAAGGTCGGAGGGGCAGGCAGGGGCTTGAGGCTGAGCACTGGGGTGACGGTGAGAGAGGATGGCATCTTTGAACAGAGGTGGGCTGGACAGAAAGGAGGAATACCTTTGGGGTCGGAGTGGGGGCCTGGTGCCTGTGAGGAGTTGGAAGTGATGTTAGGCTGGAGCTCAGGACTCAGGGCTCTGAGTGCACAAATGGGGTGTGGGAGGTGAGAGAGCGAACAGAGGCTCCAGGACTGAGCCGTTGGAGACAGGAGGTCTGTACTGGCGTAGCCTGCGAGCTGGGAGAGGGGCCAGGATTGTTCAAGAAGCCACAGAAGCAGGGACTGGTCAGTAGGCCAGAGGTGCAGAGGGGACAGAGCGTAGTGGTGACTTTTCCCTGTTCCGCTCTCACATCTACCACCTCATGGTAGCCCTTGTGAGCGTGGCAAGGCAAACATCACTCCCATTTTACAGATTAGAAGACTGAGACTTAAGACAGAAGTTGCCTTGCCCCAAGTCACAGAGCTAATCAGTGACTAACCCAGGCCCCCTGCCTTCTGGGAGCAGGAGTGTGGTGCATTGTCAGGGACTCCAGCTAGGAGCTCTGAGGCCGAGGTCCCACCTCTTCCTTCTCCGGTTTCAGGTCTCAGGTTCAGCCAAATAAGAGTCAGTAGTTAGGGAGCAGTGGGCTCCATATCTGCAGAATCATCCAGAGGTTCTGGCCCAGTGAAAGATGGGGGTGCTCCTGGGCTCCCTCGGGCCCCCACCAACCCAGGGCCATCCTTCCTCTCTCAGCTGCAGAGCCTGGAGCAGGAGAAGGGGCGGTGGCGGGTGGAGAAGGCCCAGCTGGAGCAGAGTGTGGAAGAGAACAAGGAGCGCATGGAGAAGCTGGAGGGCTACTGGGGTGAGGCCCAGAGTCTGTGCCAAGCTGTGGATGAGCACCTGCGGGAGACCCAGGCCCAGTACCAGGCCCTGGAGCGCAAGTACAGCAAGGCCAAGCGCCTCATCAAGGACTACCAGCAGAAGTATGTGGCCGGGGCCCGGGGGGCACTGAGGGGCCTTGGTCGCAGTCCTTCCCCATCCCCAGCTGAGTAGGGAGATGAGGAGCATAGAAGGTGGAGAGCCCGTGGTGGGGGTACCTGGGCCCGGAATGATGACCAGACCCCAGAGGCTTTGGGAACACCTCGGCCTCCCTGACCTGAGAACAGGGAGGGCGCAGAGCTGCCCAGTAGAGCTGAGGATAGGATTGAGAACCCTGACACTTTCTGGGTGGAAGCCAGGCCACACACCCTTACCCACCATCTGTCCCCCGCTGACCACCAGGGAGATCGAGTTCCTGAAAAAGGAGACGGCACAGCGCCGGGTTCTGGAGGAGTCGGAGCTGGCCAGGAAGGAGGAGATGGACAAGCTCCTGGACAAGGTAGGCCCAGGGTGCCCTGGGGGCAGGGCCTTGTGGAGGTAATGGCAGGGAAGCCCCCATCGGGCACCGGCTCTGGATCTCAGTCATGCTGCTGGCTGAGAGCTCAGGGCCATGGCCCCACCAGTGGACACAAGGAGTGGGGCCCATGCCTGACCCCTCTCCCCTTTGTTTTCCAGATCTCAGAACTGGAAGGAAACCTGCAAACACTGAGGAATTCCAATTCTACTTAGCAGGAATCTTTCCTTGACCAGACAATAACTAACCCCTCCCATTGTCCTCCCTCCCGTCCTCAATATTTCACCCCACCCCCTACCAGCCTGGGGACAGGTGCCCCGACTCCCCCACCCCTCTGCCCCACCTCCCCCAGCTTCAGGGACCAGAGGGCCCATATCACAGGCCCCATTATGGTGGCCCCGGGCAGACAGGTGGCTGGAAGGATGGCCTCCTTCTTACTTCATGGGGCACAGAGGCCGAGGGATGCTGAGGGCTGGCCTGGGTGGTGGATGGACACAAGGATCTGCAGACCAAACTGCCAGACTTTACAACCTCCAGCCTTTGTCTCTGGACTGGAATGGGGCTGAGGGCTCTCCCAGCATTTCACCACCTGGAGGCTGCTCCCTGCCCACAGGCTCCTTGACTTGAGATTCTACCTTTTTGGCCCCTCCCCTCCCCCATCATTGTGCTGTCTCTGTTTCATTCTGATCTCCTGGAAGGGGTTGCCTCCACACCTTCTCCCATTCCTGTTCCCCTCCCAGGAGGGATTGAGTCCACCCCAGAGCCTGGAGGCTGGGCCTGGCCCTGCACTGATGTCTCATGTATCCTTCAGGAAAAGGGGAGTAAGAGTAGGGAGAGGGGGGCAGAAGCCCTCAGTTTCTCCTTGTGCCTCCCACCTGCCCTTCCCTGGTGCCAAATAGCCATAACCTCTTCCTGGAACTGTTCTGTGGCCTCTCGGGTCGTTTCCTGTCCAACCCTGGGAATTCTGGGGATGAGAGGAAATCAGCTTGTAGGGGGCTGGCTGCAGAGACCTGGTCTTAGGCAAGAGAAGCATTACTTACTGAGAGCCAGGCCCTGCCCTGCCCAGGGCCACACATGGAAGCCTTGTACTAACACCAGAGATTCAGCCTCACCCACCCACACCCACACCCACACCCTTCCAATGTTTTGACTGGAGGGCAACATTTTACTAAACTTTTTGGAGACCAGGGCTGCCCTGCTGACAGCCTGCTTTCTAAGTGAAATTGACTCGTTTCCTCACTTTAACCCCAAATTGGGGCTTGGACCAAGGGAGGTGAGGACCCTCTCAGGTCCCCCTCCCCTTTCAGAATCCATCTCTCATTTTGTCCCTCCCTGATGCCCCTGCCCCAGCCTGGGTTTTTGGCTTCTCCTCATCCCCTATAAATAGACCATGCCATCTATCAGTATTTCTTCCCTCTCCCCTCCCTGTCTCCAGACGTTTCCCTACCCCTGAAAGAGCTGGCTGTCTCAGTGCCCGGCCCATGCACTTCACCTACGCCCTCGCAGACGGAGGGGGCGGGGCCAGGCAGGTGGGGCCGCAGGCGCTTCTGGTTGCTCTGGCCAGTGTCGGTCCCCATCCCGCCCTCTGCAGGACTGCGTCTCTGTATATAATATATATATGTATGTATTGTTTCCGGTTTTGTACGGACCATGCCCTCTGTCAGGTCGTCCCCATAAACGCAGCCCCCAGAGCCTCGCTGCCTGGTTTCTTGATTCACGGGAGGGCGGTGGAGGGAGGACAGGGATGCCAGTCTTGCCCAGTGGTCTCCCACCACCAGTGCTTCTCTGTTCCAAGTACCTTTCCAAGGAAAGCCCTGGTTCCCAGGCACGCCCTCTCTGCTACTGCCCCATCAGCACCCATGCTTTTTTATCCATTCCAACTGGGCAAAGCTGGGTTTCTAGAGAGTTCCTTAGGTGCATCCCATTCCTCTTTCACAAGGCGCTGATGGAATTCCAGGATGGGTTAGATAGGGTCAGATGAACCCCAAGTCCCTCCCTGGAGAAATCCTCTAGCGTGATGGGGATACCCAGCCCCTGCTCTCACAAGGCACCCTGAAGAATCTGAGGTTTCCAGGAGGTGGCAGCTGGGGGTGGGAGGTGACATGTCAGAGCAGTTTTGACCCCAGGGTCCTAGAGAACACCTCTGGGGGGCCACTAGAGAGGCCTTGAATAGTCTAAGCCCCCTGCTCTGTGCCAGCAGGTCTGGTTGCTAACTCCTCAGCTCTAATATGAATGGGCCTGGGAGTCCAAATGCCAGGTTTCCAGGGACCAACCTTGGCGAAGTCCCAAAGAGGTGAGATCAGGGGGAAGAGGGCCGGACTTGGCCATTTCCAGTGGCAGCCCCTCCTTGCTCGGGGCACTGGTGTGTGTGTGTGAAAACTAAAGCACAAGGCACTGGTGTTCAGTGGCCTGACCCCCCAAGGAGAGTCTCACATTTCCCTTTGCCCTACGAAGTGCAAGTTCCAACATCAGGGCCCTTCAAGGTCACCTTGGTGGGTCCGGGACGCCTGAGAGAGTGGCCGCAGTGGTAGTCTGCCCCTGAAGCACCCTTGCCGATGGCTCTATCACACACGTTTCACTCATGTCAAGCCACATCCTGGCTTCCCATAGCTTGCCTTCTCAGACCTCCTAGTTCACCTCAGGACCACACAGGACCCATCCAGTCCTGCCACCCACCCGGGGGTCACCTGGAAACCTGGGGGTGACGACCATGCCTCTCAAGGCATCATCTCCAAGTGGACCATTCTTGGAACTCTTCTGCAAGGTCTCTAGGTGGCTGAATCCCAGGGTCAAACCACAAGGTCATAGGTGCTGGCTCCAGAGTTGGAGGTCACTGGGGCCCTGCTCAGGAAACAGCCAAGAAGTGAAGCACTGGGCCTCCCTGAGTGGGGAGGGAGACATGGGGTTGCGCGTCCAGGGTGCGATCCTGCTGCTCATCTGTCCTGGGTCCTAGGGGAGGGGCCTGCACATGGTATGTTCCAAAAGGTGGGCCAAGTAGTCCCCCCACCCCATGTCTAAGCTGAGAGTGGTGTGTGGCTGAGGGTGCTGTGTGTGGCTTTGTTGAGAGAGATTCTCAGGCCTGAGATGTGACTTGCCCATGAGCTACGTCCATGTTTGGGGCTATGTGCCAAGGGGCTATGGGCAGGCCTATATGAGGCTTATTGCCTCAGCCCACCCTGTCACCTGCCCAGTCTTAGGAGGTTGGGTAGTTTGGGGGCAACTCCAACACTTGCCATTGGGGAGGGAAATCAGATAAAGGTTTTAACTCCCAGAAGCGTAGGCATCACTAGCAATAGGGGTCCTCCCAGGTCCCATGGTCTAGCAGACACCCTCCCATAGAACCTGCTCCTCACCCCCAGCACTGACATTACAGACCCATCCCTACAGGGATCATATAATCAATCGCCCTACTCCAGCCTCCCACCCGGATCTCACCAGATGCCTGCGAGCCATGTCCATAAAGACCCTGGACGATAAATAGGCTGTCACCAAAGTCACCACCACCTCCCCCATCACAAGCCAGCCAGCACCCCCTGGCTGCCAGCAGAATCTAAAGACACCCAGAGACTCTCCCAAACTCCTGCAGATCTCCTTTAGCCCCTGAAGTATTAATTTTGTCCTCACCAAGACCATCCTGGCTCAACATGCCACCTCTCACAGCCCCTCAGAGACCTGAGACGGCAGAAACACTGGCCATTGGGGAGCTCTTCCTACAGACCACACCCCTGTCCTGAGCTCCGGACCTCACCTCCTGCTCTTAAGCCACTTTCATTCTTCTAAGCCTCCGTTTTCTCTTTAAATGGAGAGTGATAGGAACACCTGCCTCATTCTTAATCCGAGAAAAATGCTTAGTACAGTGCCTGGCACCTCCCAAGCCAGCGCAGTATGGTAGCTAGCTGTTGACTTTTACATTATCTCCCCTCGGCTGGCCTGCCTCCACCTCCAGCTCACCAGGTCCAAGTCTGATCTCATCCCTCTCATCCCCTCATCCCTGCCAGCTCCACCTCCAGGGCCAAGCCCTGCAGTCATCCTAGACCCCTCCTCCCTCAGTGGCCAGCCAGGCCCCAAATGCTGTCCATCTTTTCCCTTCCACATCCTGAATAGTTGTCAACTTGGTCTTTGATCTTCAAGCCCACTGCCATCCTCTCTCTACAGCCTCACCGAGGGTGTCCCTGGCTCCAGGCTGCCCTCTCCTGACCAGACGCCACGGAGGAGCCAGGGGTTCTTCCTAAAATGCAAGCCCGAGCCCCTCCCTCCCCTGTTACTTCCCCTGCCGCTGAGGGTAAATGCCAGCCCTCGGTCCACCCGGTCACCTCCACCTCCGCAGCCTCACTGCTCCTCTCTTCTCTCCACCCCCACCCCGCCTCTCACCCCGGCCTGGCCGCGGGAGTAGCCACCCTGTCACCTCCTCCAGGAATCCTTCCGGATCACCTCCATCCCCTTCCTCACCCCGCCTCCCGGCGCGGCCCAGCGCCCCGCACCCCCACCCCCACCCCCACCCCGTGCGCTCTCCCGGCGCGCAGGTACCCTCCGTGGACCAGGCCTCCAGCACCGGCCTCCCCCCGCCCCCTCCCCCCGGGCTCCGCCGCCAGCCGCACGGCCGGGGCCGGGTTGGTCCGTTCCCCGCGGTCCCCTCGGGCCTCCCCTCGTCCCCCTCCCCCCGGGCTCCGCCGCCCGCGACCACGCGGTGGAGGTCTGTTCAGTGGACGAATCAGGAGCCTGCGCGGACCTTGCAGAGGAGGCGGGAGCCCCGGGGGTGCTGAGGGGGGCCACTCCCCCCGGGCCCCGACTCCCGGGCTGAGAAGTAGCGACAACTCCGAACCCTTCGCCGGGCGGCCGGCCGCCTCCGCCCCTCCCCCTCCCCCCGCTCTTTGTCTCCCGGGCGCCCACCTCCCCGCCGCGCGCCCCCTGCATCGCCCCTTCCGGGGGACCCCGAGACCCCCACCGCCGCGACGCGACGCGCAACGGCCTGCCCGGCGGGGGAGGGGCCGCGTCCAGGGGGCCTGGCGGGCGGGGAGGTGGCTGGCTCTCTCTCTCTCTCTCTCTCTCTCTCTCTCTCTCTCCCCCCCTCTCCCTCCTCCCCCCCCCACACCGCACACACACACACGCACACACACTCACGCACACGCACGGAGCATCCTCCCATTAGGTCTCCCGGTCCAGCCCCGCCGGCGCCTCCTGCTCGCAGCAAACCCTCCCCAGCGCTCCCCACGCCCCCCCTCCGGCTTCGGGACCCTCCTCGCCGCCCCCACCCCACTCCTGGGATGGAGCGGACCGAGCCCGCCCGGAGCCCCCCGCGGCCGGGGTGACGGCCCCCGCCCGGAGCACCAGGGGCCCGGGGGTTCCTTAGGCGCCGGACGCTGAAGATGACCGATGCTGGAGGTGAGGGGCCGGCCCGGGCGGGCGGGGAAGCGGGCTGCGGGGGCCCCGAGGGGGGCTGGACGGAGTGAAGCGGCGGGCCTTTCTTCCCCGTCCCTGGGGGGCTGCGCGGAGCCGGGGAGCCGGGCTGCCAGGGGAGGGGACGGGGACAGGATGGTGTCCCTAATCCTCTCCCTCCAGCCCGCTGCCGGGATAAATTAATTTAAAAAACTGGCGTGGGAGGAGGGGGAGAGGGCTTAACTCTTTCTTGTCCAACGCCGCGAGGGGCTGATGGATTGGGAAGAAACTGTCCGAGAGGCTGTGATGGGGGAGTGGGGCCCTAGGGTGCAGTGGGTGCCTGCCCTCCACCTCTCCCCCAGCTCCAGCGGCGCCGGGGGGCGGGGGGGGGCACGCTTGCCGGACGCCCCCAGCCTGGGCCTATGGGCGAGGGGCTTGGCTTTCTCTGGCTGCCCAACTGCCTCCTCGCACCCCAGCCTCCTCTGCCGGCCATTCCTCCAGCCTTTCCCAGTTGCACTTCTCTCTCGGTCCGTTCTGCTCCTCCAGGGCGCCTTTCCTCCAGCTGCCCGGCCGGGGCCACCCCTCTCCACAGCCCCCCTTGGGCCTCCCTCGGGGCTGCCGGTTCCCTCTCACCTCCGCTCTCCCCAGCCCCGTTGTCTCCTCTCCTTCTTCCTTCTCTCTGGGGCTCTGTGGACTGACCCCCGCACCCCAACCGGTCTGTTCCTGCTACCCCTCTCTCTCCGGGCTGTGCCCCTTTCTTTCTCTTTCTCCTTCCCCTGGGTCCCAAGAAGCTTTGAGCTCACCTGGCTCCCAGAAAGGGGTCAAAGGTCATTGGAGCTCCTCTTCCGAGAATTGGAAGGAGCGCCCAGTAGAGTCAGAGCTCAGACTGTGAGCGGAGGGACAGGTTCATCTCTCCCTGTGGCAGTTACCTGGCTGAGTGTGTGTGTGCGTGTGTGTGTGTGTGTGTGTGTGTGTGTGTGTGCGTGTAGGAGTGTGATGGCTCAGCTTTGGAATGAGGGGGTTGAGTGGGAGAGGCCCGGTGACCCCCTGGATGTCCTGCTTCCAGAGTAAGGAGGGTCCCCCAGCCACAGGGAGTTCTGGGTGAAGGTGGGGAAGAAAGCAGTTTGTGCTGAATCAGAATGGATTGGGCGCAGGTGGGAGCTGGAAGCCCCGCCCTCCCCTGAGGGCACCTGACAGAGGACTCCTTTCCCCAGAGGGTCTCCACCTGGACTGGCCTTGAATAAAGAACACCCGGGCCCCTTGCTTTTCTCAGTGGTTAGAGCGGTGGGTTGGGGGTTCGATTCCCAGTCAAGGGCATGTACCTGGTTGCAGGTTCAATCCCTGGCCCAGTTGGTTGGGCTGCTGGAGGGGGAGGCAACCAATTGATGTCTCTCTCTCACATCGATATTTCTCTCTCTTTCCCCCTCCCTTCCACTCTCTCTAAAAATCAATGGGGAAAAATATCCTCACTACTCGGGCGAGGATTAAAAAAATTTGAAATCAATAAAAATGTTAAGAGCACATGGGATCTCCATGTCAGGTTGTCTAAGAGAGGAGTCACCACAGCTTCCCTCGGGGAGCCTCCATTCTTATCTTTTTTTAAATTTACTTTTTCTTTTTAAATCCTCACCCAAGGATATGCTTGTTTGTTTGCTATTGATTTGAGAGAGAGACAGACCAGTGTGAGAGAGAAACATCTGTCAGTTGTCTCCGGTACGTACCTGACCGGGGATCGAACCCTCAACCTGAGTATGTATCCTGACCCGGAATCCAACCCATGACCTTTCCTGTGTGGGACAGTGCTCCAGCCAACGCAGCCATACCGGCCAGGGCTCATTCTTACCTTCAGAGCGTCCCTAGTCTGGTGGGGAATACTGTCCCCGCTCCTCAGGGAGCTCCCATTCAGATGTGGGAGAGATATGACCCACTTAGAGAATCAATGAAATATGAAAAATTCCTCTTCCCAGTGCTTGGGTAAGGGTGGATTTAGAAGTTACATAGACACATGGGAGGACGGAGGGCTATCTAGGATGGCTTTCTGGAGGAGGTGGCAGCTGTGTGCTGGTCAGATGCAGCTTTGTGATGGAATGAGGAAATGTGGTTTATTCTTAGGGGCAGCCTCCCTGCCCCTCTGGCCCTTCAGGACAGGAAGAGGGGTCCTACAACTTCTTTGCTACTTGCACCCAGAGTTCAGGAGTGGCAGGAGGGTTCTTGGAGGGCCCATATACCTGGCCCCTTCTGATACCTCATTTCCTGTTTTCAGCCCCAAGCACCCATAGAGCCTGCTTCTCCCAGTTCTAGTCAGTATGGAGCGGCCCCCTTTCCTCTACCTTTCTCCCCTCGGCATCCTTTCCTTATGAGCATCTTCCAAAACTGCAGATCCTCGCCCAGGACAGGGCTGAGGGGCGGGAGACCCGGGTCAAGGTGGCGTTCTGCCAGTGATCTCCTGTATCTTGGTTTCCACACCCATAACGTGGGGATACTAAGAGTCCCAAGCCTGGCTAGCGCTCCGTGAGACGATGTCTCTGTAATAACGGGACAGCTGGGAAAGGCCCCAGGCACGTGACTTAGCTTTCTTACACCTACCACATGTCTGGTCTAACCCAGTGCCCTGCCCTTCTCATGCAGACCGGAGTGTTAGAAGTAACTGGAGCCCTAGCCAGTTTGGTTCAGTGGATAGAGCGTCGGCTTGTGGACTAAAGGGTCCCGGGTTTGATTCGGTCAAGGGCATGTACTTTGGTTGTAGGCTCCTCCCCAGCCCAGGCCCTGGTCGGGGCTCATGCAGGAGGCAACCAATGGATGTGTTTCTCTCACATCAATGTTTCTGTCTTTCCTTCTCTCTTCCATTCTCCCTAAAAATCAATGGAAAAATATCCTGGGGTGAGAATGAAAAAACAAACAAACAAAAAAGCAGTAACTGGAGATCATGGCCCTGGAATGCAGTGTGCCCTGCCCCTGAGCTTCCTCGCTCCCCCTTCATCCAGTATTCCCCTGCCCCTCTGACACCCAGGCCTTGGTGTCGGCTGCTGCGATCCTGTATCTGCTGGGAAGCCCCAATTGCTTCAGCTGCATATATCCTGCTTCCCCACCTGCCCTCCTTGCTTCCCACCAAAACCACAAAATCAGCCCCCCACCCATCTGCACTTCTTCCCAGAACATGCTCAATGCATCATAGAGAGTTGGCTGTCCACTGCCATGCTGTGAGTACTCCTCGTACCCTCTGGCATCTGTGAGTCTGTCTAGAACTGCGAGTTTGTCAAGAACAGTGGCTCTGCTGCTGATGGCGCCAGCTTCCTGAGTAGCTTGTGTTCAGGAAGGCAGGTGGTGAGCGCACCAATGATGGGGGTAGGGAGGTAGGACTGGGTGATGGATTGGAAGGCGGATGGGTGGATAGTATGAACTGATGGATGCAAAGATGGAGGGATGGATGGATGGATGGATGGATGGATGATGGGTGGATGGATGGAGCAATGGAGGGATGGATGGATGGATGATGGGTGGATGAATGTGTAGGGAGGGAGGGAGGTGGATGGAGGGAGGGATGGATGGATGATGGGTGGATGAATGTGTAAGTAGGGAGGGAGGGAGGGAGGTGGATGGATGGATGGAGGGAGGGAGGGATGATGGTTGGATGAGTGTGTAGGTAGGGAGGTAGGTAGATGGATGGTGGAAGAACCTGAGTTCTGGTCCTGATATTGCCATTAACTTGTTATGTGATCTTAGGCCATTCTCCCTGTTGCTTTATTTGTAAAATGAGTGGATTGGATTTAAGAATCTCCAAGATTTCTCCTAGATTTTCTGTTGGACAGTTTATGATGAGTAAAAGTTTTCTGGGAAAGCTAACGAAGGAAAGGCCTGAGAGAGTGAAGGGGGAAAGTACTGTGACCTCCACTGGGTGGAGGCACACGGCAAATCAGCTGGGACCATGACCACAGGACTCAGCCTGTGTCTACACCTTGGACCTGCTTCTGCCCCTGCCTTCTGTTCTGCCTCCTGCCCCACCCGCCACAATCCGGGCTACCGCTGTCGCTATCGTTCAGATAACTTCTCTTCCAGGGGCCTGAGGAAGAGTTCTGAGGGGAGGGGAGGGGCCAGAGGCCAGGAGCAGTTAGCCATTGCTGGCTCCCTGGCCTCCACCAACCTGAACCTCTTACCCATGGTCTTTCTCTGTCTGCCCCTTTGTTCTCCCCAGCTCTCTTGAGCCATGGCTTCTTCAAAGCTCCGAGAAGCCGCTGATGAGGTGTTTGGTAAGTTCTATTTGGCTTTATCTTTTGCCAGGGCCACCTGGCCCTTGGCGTGGGGTGGCAGGGAGGAGTCCCTTGGGGACTTTAGTGTGTGTGTGTGTGTGTGTGTGTGTGTGAAGTGTCTATGTTGTGGTCGTACAGCCTGATTCTTTGTCACACATCTGGACATGGCAATTACAACAGCAGCAATATTAATAAGGATCCTCTTTTAATAAGTGCTGTCTCATGCCAGGCACTAAGGCCAGCACCCCCATCTCCCACGCACGTCTCATTGAATCCTCACACTGATGCTAAGGAGTGTGTCCATTTTACAGACAAGGAGCTCGGGCACAGTGCTGGAGTGACTTGCTTTAAAGATCACGTGGTAGGTTCATGGCAGAGCTGGGACTCCAGGTTGCCAATTCCCTGCTCTCAGTCACGATGCGGTACACCTGTACCCGCCAGAACAGGTGACACACATCACTTTTAATTTGCATACACAAGCGACCTCACTCTGTATGGATGTACACAGAACTCAAATGCATAACACGCAGTCTCAGTACACACCGGGGTGCGTGCACACACCTGCCTGCACCGTCCTTTACCCGCTGCAACCTTTCTATTGTATGAATTGGGGATAGACAACCAGCAGGGCAGAGTTCCCAGCATACAGTGGGGTGGAAAGGCTGTTTCCCAGCTGGAATTGGTGCAGGAGTCAGTGAGCAAGGGAACATGGAGGAGAGGTGGAGACAGACGGAAGCGCCTGAAGCCTGTCGTGTGCAGCTTTCAGAACTCACATTGGTGTGCATGACCTTGAGGGGCTCCTGGGTGTGGAAGGCCACAGGGCCTCCCAGCTTCTCCTCCCCTGACTTCTCCACCTTCCTTCCCTTTCCTCTTCCCCCTCCCCTGCTCACCTCCTTCTCCCCTGCCCCTGCCACATGCCCTGGCCATGCCAGGAACTGCCGCCTCCCTGCTCCTGGGGGATGCCGCTTTCCACTCACTCTCCCTGGGAACTGTGGAGGGTTTGCCTCTAGGAGACACCCCTCCCCCCCCCCCCCCGCCCCCCATGAACTGCGGCTGGGCCTCAGACTCAGACTCAGAGCTGCTCCACCTCCACCCAGGCCTGGCCTGACCTCTGGCCTGACAGAGGCCCTTCTTCCTCCACACCCCTCTCCCACCCCAACCCTTCCTGTTTTCCTTCTCCCTGTCAGCCCTGCCTGCTTCCCCAAGGCAAAAGGCAATTAAATATTCAAGACTTCCCACTGCCCTGGGCCTGAGTAGCTCCCAGGGGGAGAGTGGGGAGGGAAGCATCTGGAGGGAAGGATGGAAGAAAGGGAGGGGCCGGGAGAGCCAGGGCTGGAGGAGGGACTGTCCTACCTTGCTCCCTAGATCCTCCAAGGTAAGATGACCATGGTCCTGTGGTCATGGCTCAGAGTCAGGAGCAAAGGGCCCTTTCCCTGGCCCTCCTCTTTCTGCCCATCCCTATGCATGTATGTGAGTGTGTGTAACACAGACACGTGCCAACAATATTTTGTTGTGGGAAACCAAACGTAGGGAGAATAGCACTGTGCACTCCATCATGTAACTCAGGGTGGCTGGTCACCAGCTGAGCCCTCGCACCCCCCAGAGTGGCAAGAACGCTGGCCTGGGAGCCCGGAGACCTGCATGCCATGACCTCTGCCCCTGGGTTAAACCTTTCCTCTCCCAGCCTCACCTTCCCCACCTGTAAAATGAGGGTTTGGACTCAGAAGTCACTCCCATCTAGGCCTCAGAGGAGGTACAGCCGACTTGTTAGTTACAAACCGAGCCTTGGGAGCCAGGCTGCCTGTAACCCGCAGGCTCTTCACCAGCCATATTCAGACTGCCTGGGGATTCCCGAAGTCTCTTCTCATAGGGCTGTGGGAGGTTTAAACGAGCTAGTAATTGTGAAGCACTTAGACCAGCCAGTGAGTATTAGCTGTTATTGTTCTGTCTTCAGTCCGCAGTCCTCACTGCTTCCAGTGTCAGGGGGCAGGGAACAGAGGGGAGCCTTCCCCAGCTCAGCCCTGGGCCTGCACTGCTGGCTGCACTGGCGCCTGCTGGTCGCCGGGCACTCCAAGCCCGAGACCATGCCATCCCCTCTTGTTCTTTCTGCAGCCTTGGCTCGGTATTGTCACCCACACCTCAGCCTGGCGACCTCATCTAGAACAGTGGCCCCAGTCACTGCCTGTCTTCCTCCTACATTTGACAAGTATTAGAGGTACTGCCGAACAAGCCAAAGTCACCGCCATCATGGAGCGTGAATTCTAGCCCAGGGCCGAGCAGGGGGGCGGGTAACAAAGCCCACACGACTAAACAGGGAGAGGGGAGAAGGTGCGGGGTGCTGTGCAGAGGATGGGACGTGGGCGGTGTTGGGCAGTGACCTCACCAGCACTTGCGTGGAACTGGGGTCCTTCTCTGCCCAGCTCTGCACCTGTCCGTGGAAGTGTGGCTTTACCTCGCTTGTCAAACGCCTACTGAGCACCTACCCTCGCCAGGCCCCACACCAGGCTCATAGGGTACCTGTGGACAGGCAAGGGTGTCACTTCTGCTGTGTAGACTGGCATGGGACACTCATGCCCAACCAGATCATAGTGGCTGTCCGGAATGGGGGGAGGCGACGAGGTGACATGTTGGAGTTGAGGGCCAAAGGGTGGTGAGTGATGGAGCAGAGAGAGCAGCGGGAGCACAGGGATGGAGGTGGGACAGGAAGGTAGAGGCTGGTGTCTGGGTATCAGTATAAGCGGTTCCATCCAGTGCCCACTGCAGCCAGTGCCTGTGAGCACTTACCACGTCACAGGTGATATGGGGAAGCACGTTACATGAATTCTCTTATGTGGTGCTCACGGCTCCGTAAGGAAGAGACTGCTGGTATGGCCCCATTTTACAGACGAGGAAGCAGTTAGCTAAACGTAAGTAACTTGTTCAGGGCCGACCAGCCAGCAAGTGGCAGGACTGGGTTCAACCCAGGCCATCTGGCCCCAGGGCTTCTGCTCTTAACCAAGGTGTGCCCATCCGAGCACGCTGTGCCGAGGAGGGAGTGAGGGCAGCTCAGCAGAGGGGGCGCTGGCCCCTCAGGACTTGAATGGAGGGCCGAGGGCATGGACTTGATGTTGGGAAGGCCACTCCCCACCCCTCACCCCTGACCCTCTGCCCGGGCTTTCAAAAGCAGGAGAGTATGAGACACAGTCAGAACTTGTAGAAAGTGGGAGGGGAGAGAGAAAAGAGCCTGCACACGTTAGGAGCAGGGAACTAAGAATGGAGGGTGCCGAGGCCATGCTCTGGGACAGTGGGGTAGGGTGAGGGTGGGTGGTGGAGGGGGAGGTGGCAGGTGGGCAGCTGGGGAAGGCCTGGTTTAAGGCAATCAGTCCTGTTGGAGAAAGAGGCCAGGTTCCAGGGGTGTGAGGAGGCAAACCTGTCCTTTCATTAATATAATCTTTTCTAACCACTACATACCAGGCACCATTCTGTGCCTGTGTTAGAGCAATGGACAAAATAGAAACATCTGTGCTGGTGGAGCTGCCCTTCTAAAGGGTGCAGAGACAGTAAATGAAATAAGTAAGATCTACAGTATTCTAGGGAATGATACACAACACAGGAAAAAATAGATATGTGAAAAATAGGTTCTGGGGGTATTTTAGATTAGAGGCCTGGTGCATGAAATTCATGCACTCAGGGGGAGTCCCTCAGCCTGGCCTGCACCCTCTCGCAGTTCAGGAGCCCTTGGGGATGTCCGAATGCTGGCTTAAGCGGGCCTAAGCTGGCAGTCAGACATCCTTAGCACTACTGCAGAGGAGGGAGAGTCTCCCGCCACCGCCGCTGCGTTCACCAGCTGTGAGCCGGGCTTCTCGCTGAGCGGTGCTCCCCCTGTGGGAGCACAGTGACCACCAGAGGGCAGCTCCTGTGTTGTCTGCCCCCTGGTGGTCAGTGTGCATCATAGCGACCGGTCATTCTGCCGTTGGTCTGTTTGCATATTAGCCTTTTATTATTGTAGATTATGTGGTCGGGGAAGTCCTCAGAGTATTTAAGCCAAGACCGGAAGGAGGTGAGAACCATGCAGAAATCGTGGCTAGAGCCTGCAGGACAGGAAGAGGAAGTGCAAAGGCCCCGAGGTGCAGGTTAGGCCAACATGAGGAAGAGCCAGGCAACCAGGACGGCTGGAGTGGGGAGAGGGAGAGAAGCAGAAGCTCAGAGAGGTGGCACAGACTGTCTCTCAGAGGGCAGACTCGGGGTGGAAGGCTCCTGGGAGACGCAGGTTCTTCCTCTGTGTGAGATGGAAGTCACAGAGGAGTGACAGGGGCTGACATGTTTTATCAGGATCACTCTGGCGGCGGTGTTGAAAATAGACTGTAAATGGGAAAAGGAGGAGGAGGGAATACCAGCTGGGAGGCGAGAGGAGATGATGACCTAGACAGGCTGTGAGGAGTTCTCTTTCGTCTCCCCTCCTCTACCGTACCCTCTCCTTCCTTCCCCTCCTCTCTCCTATCCTCTCTTTTTCTCCCCTACTCTTCTGTGGACTGTCTCTCCTCTTTCTCCCCATATGCATACATGCATGTGCGTGTGCGTAACACAGACACATACGAACACTATTTTATTGTGGGAACTCAAAAGCGGAGAGAATAGCACTGTGCTCTCCATCATGTGCACGTACTTGTCACTTGGCCGCAGCCATCGTCGGCGTGTGGATTAGCCTTGCTCCGTCTCTGTCCCTTTGCGCCCCACTCCTCTGCCCGGGATTATTTTGAACCTAATCCAAAACATCTTGTCATTTCACCATAAACATTTCAGTCCGTGTAGATATCTGCCAGAAGTGGAGCGAAGAGGAACTGGACGGATGGGTGGGTAGGGCGGGAGGGAGAAAGAGGACCCAGCGATGACTCCAGGGGTTTGCTCCGAGAAGCTGGAAGGATAAAGCTGCCATTTGCTGAGCTGGGCAGACTGGGAGGAGCAGCTTGGGGGTGGGGAGTCCAGTTCTGACATGCGCATTGAAGATGCCCATTGGCCATGCACGTGGAGATGTCAGGCAGCTGGACACATGAGTGACCACCTGGGTCTGAGGCTGAGGGTCAGGGCAGCAACCGGGTGAAGGAGGAGGCCTTTCACTGAGCCACGGGACAGAGAAACCAGTTTGAGGCCAGGTGGTGGGTGGGTTTTGATGGGTTGAGTATGAGGTGCCTGGTAGGTGCTGAGGTGCCCAGGTTTGGGATTCAGGGGCGGGGTCAGGGCTGGAAATAGACATGGGTGGTTGTTAAGCCAGGAGAGCCTCTGGGATGTCTGCAGACAAGAGAAAGAGGAGCAGACAGCACAGAACCGGCCTGGGGGATGGGATGGGATCCCTGAGCTCACAGGAGGTAGGGTGGGAAGAAAGGTCTAAATCAGCGGTTCTCAACCTGTGGGTCGCGACCCCTTTGGCAGTCGAACGACCGCCTAAGACCATCCTGCATATCAGATATTTACATGACGATTCATAACACTAGCAACATGACAGTGATGAAGTAGCAACGAAAATAATTTTATGGTTGGGGTCACAACATGAGGAACTGTATTTAAAGGGCCAGAAGGTTGAGAACCACTGGTCTAAATCCATCCTGAAGTCCTGGAAGAACCTTCTCTGCCTGGCGGCTCGGAGGTTGAGAGACACTGCAGAGCAAATGGAACTGGGAGCAGCAGGGCTTATGCATCACCCACTCGCTGGGTTTGCCAGCTCTTCCTCCACATCCTCGGCCAGGACCTGGCCCTGGGCACAGACCCCAGGACAGGCCCCCGGCCTCAGGGCGCTGAGTTTTCCTCCCTGCAGCTGCCACTGGGTTGTGTGTGTGGAGGGGGAGGGGGTGGGGAGCAGGGACCCCTCTGCTCCAGTTCCCCGGAGAGCCAGTGGCGCTCTCTCTGAGTGTGACCCTGAGCATGGCACAGCAAGCCGGTGTCCCCAGCGGGGCCAGCCTCTGGAGCCAGACTAGCCAGGTTCCGATCCCAGACCACTGCTAGCTGGTGGCTTCAGGCAGACCTTCCCTCTCTGAGCCTCAAGTTTGCTCAGCTCTAAAATGCGCAAAATAACTGCCCTAGCCTGGTGCAGTCGGCACTTCCTCAGTGATAGCCATTGCTACTGTGATCTCTCCAGTCTCATCCCCCAGCCCTTCCCTCCACAGACCTATACCTTCCAGCTGCCCGGCTGGTGCCCCCTTGGCCCCGCTGCCCTACTTCCCAGCATTGCATATACAAGTCTCGCCAACTTGGCATATGCAGATCTTAAAACCCAGCCCTGGCGTGTCCTCCTCTGACCCAGCCAGCCAGGGCGGTCCTGTCTCCCCCCCCACCCCCTCCTCCGCCTGTGAGGGTTCCACCACCCGGCTGTATCTATGTGCCAACGTGTCTGCTTCCCCGGAGACTGAGAGAGACCATTACCCATCTCATCTGCACTCCCAGTGCCTGGCACTCGGAAACATTCATTGAATGCCTGGGGCGTGAGTGCAGGTGGCCACTGGAGGTGGGCCTCTGGGCTTGCTGTCCTCATGCCTCTGGTCTCTGCCCCCTCCCCCCGGTTTGCAGACCTAGACTTGGCTGTGCCAGAGACCGTCAGACTGGACAGCAGTTTACACAAAGCCCGGGCCCAACTGCTGGCCAAAGGCCGTAGACACCGGCCTTCCCGCTCCAGGCTTCGGGACAGTGCCAGCTCTGCGGAGGATGGTGAAGGCTCCGATGGGCCCGGAGGCAAGGTTGGGGCCGCCCACCCAATCACACATACCCCACCCACTCTTCTTGCCCCTGGAGAGCCCCTCCACACCCTCTTCCAGGGAAGCCACACACCCAGGCTTCTGATCTAATAATGCTCACAAGCTGTAGCTACCTTCACATTTGGCTCATTTCATCCTTAAGGAAGATGAGAAAACGGAGGCTCAGAGGTTCCGTCACAAAGTCACACAGTAATGGAAGGAGGTGGGATTCAACCCCAGCCTATGTGACTGCCTGCCCCTGTTCCCCCCTCGCACTGCCCAGCCACCCCTCCGCCCGCATGGGGAGAACCCCCTCTAGGTCCCCCGAAAGACAGATGCCTCAGAGGCTCCCGTGCAGTTTACAGGGCGAGCCTGGCGCCCAGCCCCTCAGGGAAGCGGGGAGGAGGGATGGCGGTGAGCGGCTGCCCCTCCCGCAGGTGACCGACGGCTGCGGGAGCCCCCTGCACCGGCTGCGCTCGCCTTTGCACTCGGGCCCAGGGTCTCCGGCCGTGGGCTCCTTCTGCCTGGAGCCTCCGGGGTTGCGGCGCAGCCTGGATGAGGATGAGCCGCCACCCTCGCCGCTCACCCGCTACCGACCCCTGCACAACGCCGCATCGCACGAGGGCCTGGCCGCCGCCTCCTGCTCGCCGCCGCGCTCCGCGCCCTCCTCGGACAGCTCGCCCAGCTTCGTGCGCCGCCACCTGCGTGCGGAGCCGCACAGCGAAGGTGAGCGAGGCCCGCGCGGCGCCCCCTGCTGGTGCGCGCGGGGACCGCAGCGGCGCCGAAGCCCAGGGCTGGACCGGGTGCAGAGCGGCGGGGGTGGTGACGGTGGTTAACACCTCGTTTCACTCATCTGAGCGCCTACGACGGGACGCTCGGCGCACAAGCGAGCAAACATGCAGTTTCTCAGCCTCCGGGGGCTTGTAGTTTCCGGGAGGAACAATGAAATAGTTTCTTATAGTCCACCGGTTGGCGACCTGCTCCAAAGGTTTCCTTAAAGCAGCGGTCGCCACCTTTTCGGACCTCGCGGACCACCGGTTGGCGACCGCTGGTAGCGGGCAAGAGGAAAGCTGGGTCTTGGTTGGACACTGCTTCTCTGATGGAGAGACAGCGCCTGCAAGCCAAGCCAGGTCCTTATTTTATAGCCAGATTCCACTAGGTAAAGTAAGGGCGTGGTCAGGATGTTTACAATGTTTTCGAGGGTTTCGAATCCACTCAATTACACACACCTGATCAAGCTTTGTTTCCTTGCTGCACCTCCAGCAGCGCATATCACTCAGCCACGTAGGGCCACAGGTTCGGACCATAAGGTCAAGCTTACTAGGTTCAGCCATAGCCTTTGGCTGTAATTGTGCTGGGACTTACACGTGGCTTTGTCACGAGAGGATCGTGCCCTCTCACTAGTCCCAGGCTTGAACCTGTCCAAACGCTGTAGCCGCTCGCCACAAGGGAGCATATAAAAGGTGGCAGGACCTAGTTGGGAGCATCCTGGAAGGCTTCTCTGGGGAAGTGACATGTGGTGCAAGATTGGAAGGCTGGTTAGAAGTTGGCCAAGATAAAATTAACACGAAATAGTAGTGGTCCCTACCGTTTCAGAGTGGTTTATGGTTTGCATAAGGTTTTCATAAACATCCCATTAGGTCCCATGAAATATCCCCGTATTTGAGATGAAGGGAGCTCAGAGAGTTAGAGTGACTGTCCTGGGTCACACAGCCAGTGAGGGGCACCAGAGCCAGATGGCATGATTCTAAGTCGGGAGAATTTCCAGCACCTCACACCGGCAGCTGGAGGAGGCAGGTAGGCAACCACACGGGCTGTTTCCGTCCCTCTTCCCCAAAAGATGACAGTCGGGATGCCAGCCCACCTGAGCCTGCCAGTCCCACCATTGGCCTGGATAAGAAGACTCGCCGGAAGTTCCTGGACCTGGGGTGAGTGGAGGAGGGACCAGAGCCAAAGGCATGGAGCTGTTGGGGCGCAGGGTAGCACAGTGTGCAGCACTGGCCCACCCCCCTCTTCCCTCCCCGTAGGGTCACCTTACGCCGAGCATCTACTAGCAAGAGCCGGAAGGATAAGGGCAGCAACCGCCTGTCCATGGGCAGCAGGTAAGTGGTACCCACCACACCTCAGCCTCAGCTTCTACCCATAATTCCCTGTGGGCCCGGCCCTCTCCTTGGTGCCCACACCCAAGCAGGCTGCTCTCTCCACAGGGAGTCGGTGGAGGGGTCCAGCAGGTCAGCGGGCTCCCCGTTCCTGCCCTTTTCCTGGTTCACAGACAGTGGCAAGGGCTCGGCGTCCTCCGGCAGCACCACCTCCCCTGCCTGCTCCCCTAAACATGAGAGCTTCAGCCCTAAGAAGTCAGCTTCTCAGGTAAGTCCATGGCCTTCTTGCCCCCATACTGGCCCTAGGGCTCAGATGACATGAAAGCATACTCCACTCTGGCTCGGGCTGGGATCAGGCATTCCTAGAGTCCTTTAGTCCTCCATAAAGCCATTCGGTGGCTCACTCATTCATCCATCTCAGTTTGTGCATTCACTTGTTCACTTATTCATATTCTGATCAGTTAAGTTGTTGATTCATTCATTGCTTCATCAGTTCAGCACATCACTAAATACTCTAATTCCCCTAGCGTATACCCAGCCTGAGGTCTCCTCTATTCCTGCTAACTTTTCTGCCTGGCTCATACTAGCCCCATGTCCTCCCACAGGCCTCCCATCCTGGTGCCTCTCACGAGTCACCAAGTCATGTGGTGCCTGCCCAGCTCCTGGCTCATGCATAGGGTGCCTGGTGCTTCGTCCAGGACATCTCCATCCAGATGGGGGTGGGTGGTTTGCGGGGACTCCCTTGAGCTGGGGGCAAGCTTTCTGCTCAGCAGCATGCACGCCCTCCCGTCTAGGAATCCACCCTGAGTGATGACTCCACACCCCCCAGCAGCAGCCCCAAGATCCCGAGTGGTCCCCGGCAGGAGACCAAGTGCTCCTACCCCTACCACACGCTGTCCCAGTCTTCGGATGAGGTGAGCAGGCCCTGGCCTCTGACTCTGCCGGGTGTGCAGGCCCCAGGCCAGGTCTGCCCCCCTCACTCTCCTTGGTCTCCGCCCCAGTTCCTGGATGAACCTCTTCCCACGATCCACCACTGGACCAGTCAGCAGGTGGGCCAGTGGCTGCACAGCCTCAACCTGGAGCAGTATGCCGCTGAGTTTGCCGCCCGGCAGGTGGACGGGCCGCAGCTCCTGCAGCTGGATGGGAGCAAACTGAAGGTGGGTCAGCCTGAGGCCACCTTCAAGGATTGGGCTCCCCTACCCTGACCTTGTCACTCCTACTGCCCTAACCTCTGCCGTCTAGGCAGGGTCCCTGGCCCGATCTTTGTACTCTGAAAGTGACACTGAAACCCAGTTCTTTAGTTTGACCTTCAAGCTCCAGGCCTTGACCTTTAGGGCTTCATCTCATCTAACTCTTGACTCTGATGAGTCTCCTCGTATCGTGGGAAGCAGGCCTCTCCCCTGATCACCTTGTCCGATTCTCAGTGGAGGCGGGTGGTAATGGAGGGGGATCAGGAGGGGCCTGATGTCTGTGCTGGGAGGTTCTGGCCTGTTTCCACCCTCTGCCAAGTTGCTTGGGGAAGGAGTGGGGAGGAGAGCCCCCCGGGAAGTCTCGAGTGGGAAGGGGCCTCACCAACTGACCAGCTGTGTGACCTTGGGCAAGTTGCACCCCATCTCTGGGCATCAGGGTCATGGTCAGGCTGAAATTCTGAGTGGAGGAGTGGGAGCCAGGGATTATGGGAAGTGGAGGATGGTGGGGGCTGGGGTGCTGGTAAAGGGCCTGGTACTCCCCACCCTCTTCTCTACCAACTACTCCCGGTTCACATTCTTGCCCTGAGGGTTCTGATCCACTGGCAGGTCTGGGAGGTGGAGGCTGCACTTCAGAGAGGACAGGTGGAGCTCCGGGGAGGGCACACCTGGACACACAGAACCTGGGGGTGGTTCTGGGGCGCTGTCCCTCACTCTCAGCTCCTCCCCCAGAGCCTGGGGCTCAGCAGCTCGCATGACCGGGCACTGGTGAAGCGGAAGGTGAAGGAGCTGGCAGCGGCCGCTGAGAAGGAGCGCAAGGCCCAGGAGAAGGCTGCCCGGCAGCGCGAGAAGCTCCGGCGCCGGGAGCAGGAGGCCAAGAAGACCTAGAGGAGAGCGAGGCAGGCATGGCACCCAGGCACGGGCAGCCACCGCTCGGCGGGCACAGGCTCCCGGGGAAGTGGAGCCTGGGCGCCAAGCTTGGGCTGGCCCGGCCCCACGGCCTCAGGGGTACATGCCCTCTCTCATCTTGTCACTCTGTCTGGACCAAGATCCCCCCAGAAAGGGAGGCCCAGGGAGAGGGCCCAGTACTAAATCGCCTTCCAGGACTGGCTTGGCACAGAGTTCCTGGGGGAGGTTGCAGATCATGGGAAGAGGGCAGGGAGGCCAGGGCTGAAGGCAGCCTGGGAGCCCAGAGGTCCCTGGGTCAGTCTGACTCTCTGTCCTCAGGCCACCGTGGTGCTGGGGCCTGCAGTGAGCTGGCATGTCTACCTGCCTGCCTTTCAGAGGCCCTGCCATGGGGCCAGGTCCCAGGGCTGTCAGGTGGCTGAGCACCCGGGGAGGAGTGGGTGGGTGGAGTCGGTCCTCTCGGCTCTCCAAGGTGGCTGTGTGTGGGAGAGCCCTCTGCTCCCAGGGAGGCCGGTGGGCACTGCGGCCCGCTGCACTCAGGGTAGACTCCAGGCTCCTCCTCAATCGGAGAGCAGAGCAAGCGCATGGCTATCCGCGCCGTCTGTGCAGACTTCAGGCGACGGGAGGATAAAACCCTCCTTTTCTTCCCCTGCCCTGCGGCCCCAATGACGAAAGGACACCTTACAGTCCTCCCCTACCGGGGCCCAGCCAGACCTGTGTTTGCCCTGCTCTCTAAGGCAGGCCCACTCCTCCTCCGGCTGCCCTCAGAGGGCACCTGAGCCCTCCCTGCCCACAGAACAAACTCAGAGCTGGTGGGGACACAGGACGCCCCCTACCGATGCCTGTGTGGGACTGAACTGGCGAATCCTCACCTTAGCCAGGCAGAGGCAACTCTGGGTCCCCTGGAAACTGCTAGACTGGCAGGGTTTGTCAGCCCTCCCTCACCTGGAAGACAGTGCAGGCTCTGCCTACAAGGAGGGGCGGGGCCAGCCCCCACCCGTGGGGATGGAGTGTATCCCAGCAGCCCAGGGATGGCACCTGTCCTTGTCGGGAGGCGCACTCAGCCCGGCTTCTGGAGCACTGGCCAGTTCCCAGTGGGCTACGGGGCCTCTGACTAGAAGGGGCCCCGCCCTCCATCTGCCTGGAGTGGGGGACAGGACCCAGTGCATGCTGACTCCCTTCATTCCTGCCCGGGGCCTGTGGCTTGAGGGCCACCCCGTCCCTGGGACCCAGCCCTTTGCTGCTCTTTGCTAGAGGAGGGGCTTCAGAGGGAAACAGATACGGGGGCACTGGCACCACCTGGGCCCGGTGGAGGCTGGTGGGGAGGTTGGCGGGCACCCGGGTCCTGGAAACTATCGGGAGCTCTATGGGTGCCCACCTGCATGTGAAGGGGGGAGGCAGTACTCAATTTATTTCAATAAACACTTATGATGTGCCAGTGATCTCTGTCTTCCTGGCTGGGGGCTGGCCTGGGCTCTGTCCTTGTAACACCGAGTCATGCCCTGAGCTGTCCGAGCATCCTGAGCGTGTCATATGCTGGTCACGGGCTGCAGTCTGCACGCACTTGTCTTTTGTTTGTCCTGTGGCTCTCCCCCCACCCACCCCCGCCTCCCGCAGGAAAGCAGCCAGGCCGAATTCTCATTGCATCTCTTTACTGTGGATGTCCCTGCCACCATCACAGCCACTGGGAAGAGCACACAACTTTAACCCCCCGTGTGCTAAGGGGGAGAGTGGGGACACTCGGGGCTATAAAACTAGCTATGTACACAGAGTATTAGGGAGAACGCCACCCCAGGCATGCACATGTCTGGGCACAGTGGGAGCTGGGGTGGAGCTCAGGTGGGTGGTGTGGATGTGAGGCGGGCAGGTGGGTGTGTGCATGTTAGGACGTGCAGGGAAGGGCTTGGGAGGCGGCAGAAATACTGCTGGGGCCCCCTGCTTCAAGCAGCCGGCTGGGCGTGTACCTCAGGGTCCTCCCAGGTTCCTCCACTTTAGGGGTGAGGTCCTGGTAAGAACCCCTTCCCTCCTAACCTGGACCTGAAGCTCAGAGTGGAGGGTGAAGCTGCCAGGCCAGGTCCCGCCCAGGGGTCCAAGGGTGCAACCCCTTTCCCCACCCACCACCCAGATCTGGGGGACCCTTTCCTACTGCTGACACGGACCAGGGCTGGGGTGCCTGGGCAGACTAAGGGGAAAAGGCAAGCAGGGGCATCTGTTTGGAAGGCCAGGCTGTGGAGGGCGGTGAGGGGGACCCTGGCAAAAAAAATGGCAGCTCTGGTATCAGGACTGCTATGGGGACACCCCAGCAGGTGGAGACATCCCCCAATCCTCAGGGATCTCCCACAGAGATTGGACACTGGGGAGACCACCTCAGAATCGCCAGACAGACAGATTGGCACTTAAGGGTCACTATAGCCTGGTCACCGCCGTGACTTCCATAGAGACAGGAGCTGGTCATTGGGGAGTCTCCCCACCTGGGGGCAGGGGACGGGGAGGGCAGCCATGGTGGCCGGTCCCAGAGGCAGCAAGCAGTCCATCCTCTCAGGTGCAGAGGTGCCCTGGGCCCTAAGTGACACGGTACGTGGACGTGTTCTTGGGCTCCGTGCTGGGGACGCACCAGTCGCCGGCCTCCTGGATGGTCTGGTAGTGGCGCCAGGCTGACTTGTTGTAGACGGGCAGGCGCTCCACCGAGTCCGTGGACAGGGCCTGGGGGGCGTCAGGCTCAGCCTTGCCCACTGCCCCGCGCCTTGCCCACTGCTCAGCAGTCCACCCAGGCCCCAGGGTGGGCTGTGCTGGCCACTGACTGTATCAGCCCCGCCAAGTGCCAGACACGCTGAGACAACCCAGCCTGGCCCAGGGAGACCCTCAAGGGCCTGTCCCTCTGTGTCTTGCTCCTGCCCATTCGAGGAGGCTGCTCAGAGGGTCTGGGAGGGAGGCTGGCTGAGTGTTCTTGAAGAAGGTCACCAGCTCTGGGCCTCCACGTCCTCCTGAGCTGAATGACAAATTCTCTATGGCCCCCCGCCTTCCGTCTGGGTCTAACAAGTCAAGCGTCCCCAGAGCAGGGGTCTTAGTCACGGACCATGGACTCCCTGAAACTGCCTGCCAGGTTGGGAGCATCTGGGGCCTGGGAGCCTGTAGCTTTACTCTGATTCTGTCTGGAACTGGGCAAGGGCTGGAGGGATGGAAAAGGAATCTAAGAGCCGGCGGATCCTGCCGGACCCGCCCACCAGCAGGGACCCTCACCTTGAGATAGATGACGGCGTCCGTCCCAAAGCCCTCCATGGAGAAGAGCTGCAGGTCCCCCTGGAAGTACTTGGCATAGAGGCGGGAAATGGGGAGCCCGTACCCGAAGCCAGCCTGCAAGGGGACAGGACAGGAGTGTGATGAGGAGGCTGGTGCTACAGTGTCAGGTATACTGAGGGGTGCTGAGCTGGGGTCATGCAAGGGGTCCCCAGGACTCAGATGGGAGGGGACACAAGAAACAGGAGGCTCTGGGGCAAACAGGAGCTATGGGGTGACAAAGGTCAGTCTGCGGGGTGGGGAGCTGAGGCGGCATTGTGGGTGTGGGGGGCATTAGCAGGGCAAGGGGAGGAGCTAGGTCCTGGCAGCTGGGGGATCTGGACAGGTCCTGGGGCTCCTCTGAGTTCCAGTTTCCCAAACCCAGCTCTGCCTACTCCCCTGGGAATGGACAGGGAGGTGCTGAGTTGAACAAATGGTTAGTAACTTTGGGGGGAGAGACACGGGGGAGGGAGAACTGAGGAAGGGTGATGGACAGACCCACAGATAGGTAGGGAGGGGCAGGCTGGGCAGAGACAGGAGGAGCAGGGGCCCAGCCTCGGGAGAGGTGATGGACACCACACACAGCCACATGAGAAGGGGGAGACCCTGAGAGAGAAGGAAGCGAGAGAGGGAGGGTGACAGTTTGAGGAGAGAGGAAGAGGCAGGATCCTTTAGGGGCAGGAGGGGAGCTGGAACGAAGCCATCTCACCAATGGGGTGCCCCCCGTGCCAGGCTGGGGGGTGGGTGCTGTGGAGTACATGTAGCTGAAGAGTTGTTCAATCTTCCTCAAGGGGACACCCCCACCTCGGTCACTCATCTAGGGGAGATGAGACATGGGGGCTCTCCAGCCTGTTTTCCACACCCCTGTACCCCCTGACCCCCTCGATCTTCTCCTGGGTTTCCTCACCCCCAAGGTCTTCCCAAGCCCACCTCCTGGCAGGAGGGAAGTGCCTCCCACTTCCCCCCAAAGTCAAGGGTTACATACTTTGATGGACAGGTCTTCCTCTCCCAAGGCCACCATGACCTTGACAGGAGGGAGAACGAGGCTGGATTCATGGCTTTCCACGGTCGCTCGCATGGCATTCTGTGGAGGGAAAGAGGGAAGGACGAGTGAGAGCAGCCGGGCCCTAGCCGCCTCCAACCCCACAAAGTGCCACCCCAGCCGCCTCACCTTGAAGAGTTCAAAAAGCATGTGGTAGAGATGGGAGGGGACATAAACCATGTGAATTGGCTGTTTAGAGTCGGATGCTGCGGGGAAGTCAAGACCAATGATTAGGAAATGCATTCACCCAGCATCTAGCACCCAGCACTCAACCACCATCCATTAACCATCCATCTGCTGCTCAATTCACCAAGCATTCACTCATCCATCTACCCATTCACTCAGTGTCCATTCAACCATCTATCCATATAGTACCATCCATTACACAATGTCCACCGTCCATCGATCCATCCATCCTGTCCATTCAATATCCACTAATTCCTCTACCTACTCACCCACTGTCCATTCAGCCATCCAATGGTCCTTCAGTCTATGCATCTGTTCAAACATCTATCCTTTCCATCTATTCATTCATAGAGTATATCTCCACCCTTCCATTCACCCGTTTATCTATCCATCTATTCATCATTTAAGCATCATTTAGTATCCATCTCTCCTGTACCCAGCCTCCTAGCATTCACCTGGACACCAGAACCCCCTGCTTTCACCCTGGGGGGAGAGGGGAGGGTACTGCCCAGGTGATGCTGACATCAGTCCCGTTTCCCAAGAATCACTGTAGCCTGGAGTTTCGTGGTGTTAGGGACTAAGCATTTTCCCCTGGTGTCTGGCACAGAGATTTGTAGGTAGCAGGAGCTCAATAAATGTGCAATGGATCAAGGAATGAAGGGCTCTCAGGCCCTGTGCTGGACAGTGAGGACATAAAGAGAAATAAAATTCAGCCCTACCCTCTTAGAAATGCAAGTCTAGACCGAGAAACACACAACTGACTTTCACATCAGGTGTTGTACCCAGAGCTGTAAGCCAAGCCCCGGGCTGGATACCAAAGTGAAGTGGCCTGCCTCTGCCCTTAGGTCTTGGTCCCCAGGTAATTCAAACAGTGCGATACAGAGGTACACCAGGGACAGGCTGGTGCCCAGCTGGCTTCTCTGGGAGGCCTGGGAAGGCTTTCAGGGGAGCTGGACTTGAACTGGGCCTTAGTGAACATTAGGATATAGGCAGGTGACTGTCGGGTACAGGGCATGAAACACCTCAGATTTCTGGCACACGGGCAGGGCGTGGCTGAGGGGCAGTTGGGAGAGGGGTGGAGGTAGCTCCCAGGTCCCTGATCCTCCTCTCCCCTGTCCTGCCCGGCTCTCAACAAGCCCTGACACCACTATCTCCAAGATATTTATCAAACCCACCCCCTACTTCTCACCTCTGAGGCCTTCCCCTGCCCTTGCCTGGATTCCTGCAGCGACCTCTCAGCTGCTCTTCCAGCGTCCTCTCTGCCTCCTCTAAGTATCTTTGGAATGTAAGTTGTCAGATCCTGTCATCACCGGTGCTACAAACCCTCCAATGGCTCCTGCTGCACTCAAAAGCCCAGCTGCTGTCCGTGGCCCACGGGCCCGGCACGCCCCAGCCTCTCTCCAGCCCATCACCCCTGCGATCTCTGAGCCCCACCACACTGCTCCTTCTGGCCCTTGACTGCCCTGTCCCAAGCAGGACCCTGTCACTGTGCTCTGGAGCCATTCTTCCCTTCCTCGTTCACTAATAGATACCCCTCCCCCAGGGCTTTCACTGGCACATGGCTACCCAGCTAGAGACGAATTCTCTGTGTCCCTTGCGGGGCTGGGTAGCCAGGTGACTTAGGGAAGTGATGTGTTTGGGCCCTGCCTTCCCCGTCCCCTTCTCCAGGCTGGAGAGGGAAACCTCTTCCATAATTAAGCCCCTGTTATTTGGATTCTGGGAAGGCAGCCAGACTAACTAACAGCCCAGCTAATCCACCATTCTGCCCATCACCGTCACGTGACCCCATTGTGTTTCCTGCCAGTCCCTTCACATGATATGAAAGTGTCTTGTATACTGTTTGTTCATTGGACAAAGGCTTCATTCCTCAACCTCCCGGCACCAAGAATGGCAGCTCCATAAGCACAGGGACCTTGTCTGCTATGTTTACTGCTGGATAAACGCAGGTTTACCTTGTTCGCATGGAAAAAGACATGCAGCTATGATTATGACAATAGCTTTATCGACTCAAATTAACGTCACAAGGCAACTGTAAACCTCTGTATTTACCAAGTGAATAATAATACTAATAATAAATAGCTCTGCTTCTCTCCTATCCAGATTACAGTTCTTTTCCTAACTCCCACGTCCCAGCCCTTGGACACACACATACACACACACACACACACGCACACGCACACGCACACGCACACACACACACGCAGCTTGCTCACTCACCGTTGATCTCCTGGATCTCCAGATCCGGTGATGCCATGTAGTACTTGTCACACAGGAGCTTGGCCATGTCATAGGCATCTGAGAGAAGAGGGGTCATCCAGGGAATGGGGGGCTCACCCAGCAAGCAGTCCTCTTGGCACCAACACTGGGCATCCCCAACACTAAACCCAGGGGGTGTGGCCCCCACCCACTGGGGAATGGGTCACCCTCCAGCCAGGGAAGCTTGGCGGGGTCCCTGGGCTCCTCTGGGGACCAGGCGCATGGGGAAGGCTCACCTTTCACCACCTCAGAGATGCAACAGTTGGGGTCGATGCTGCCGATGTGTTTGGGGTGGGCTGGGTTGGTGCTGCCGTCAAAGATCAGGGCTGTGGGAGAAGGAGGGAGCTGCTGTTGGGGCTCTCCCTCCTCCCCAGGGCTCTCCACTCTCTACCTCCATTCCTAACGCCTCTGACCCTAAAGCTGCCCCCCTCCCCACCCTCCTACCCTCTCTCCTCTGACCGACCCCTCCAGTGAGAGTTTTACGAGTAACACACTGAACAGTTTTTAAAGGGGTGGCCTGATTCTGTAAACAGTTAAAATGATGGATCTCACGCTGCCGCAACCCCCACCCTCACCCCCCCACCCCCCCGCCGCCCCCTGCTCACTGTGCTGGTTGATGAGCATGCGGATGGAGATGCGGCTGAGGTAGAAGCGGTCCAGGAAGTACTGGATGTTCTGGTTGGACACGGGGTCGTCGCCGTAGGCGTCCTTGTACTCGAGCACGCCCTGTGCCATGGTGGGCACCACGTCGTTGTGGCGGTTCCGGATGGTGACCAGGGCCTCGGTGAACCTGCGAGTGAGGGCAGATGTTGGCCCCCACCCAGGCCCAGCCTAGAGACACCCTCAGACTCTCCTCTGCGTCTGGCCTCCTCGCCACGGTCACCCACTCAACCCTTCTCAACCGGGTGATCACACAGCAACCACCCCATTCCTCCCGAAGCCCTCACTGACCTTCCCACTGCCTGCCTGACTGCCTGGGAGCTCCCCCATCAGACTCAGGGCACCCCGAGGACAGGCGCTGTCTCCCCTGTCAGACGGGATATCCTGAGGGCAGGGGTCATGTCGTCCATCCTGCCTGCACTTCTGCCCCTGGGACCATGACCGTAGATGCCGCTCGCCTACACCTGCCCTCCTGCCCCCAACAGGGCCCTCACTCACTGGCTCAGGGTGCGCTGGTCCTCTGGGTCCTTGTCCAGGAACACCATGATGTCCAGGAGGCTCTGGACATACCTGTGGGCAGGGAACAGGGGGAGACATCGCCTCAGCTCTGGGCGGGCCCCCTTCCTACCCGACTCAGCTGCCCCCGCCCGGGTTTTGTCCCTCATGTGGGCACCGCATGGAGCTGCGCTGGCTGACAAGCTGCATCACAAACCCTCTTCCTCCATGTGCGTGAGTCTCCCTGACAACAGTGAGTTATGCAAGAAAACCTCCAACGTGTTGGTCCCCCTTCAAGCACCTTTGCTTTGGGATCCTAGAACAGGAGTCTCAGAAGGGCCTTGCAGACCATCCATCCAAAGGGACTCAAGGATTAGGAGACTGAGGCTCAGATGGGGCACGGGACACAAGGGCTGGCAGTGAGAGGAGGCTGGGCAAGTCACTCTTCCTCCCTGAGTCCCGTCATGGAAACAGATCTTACTGTCTACCCACAGGGTGTTGCAGGCCATGGGCTCCCCCAGAGAGGGGGCTGAGTGAGGAGGAGGACAGACTATACCCCCGACTCGGGGCTTGGCAGGCTTGGGCTGGGCACCAGGAGCCGTGCCATCTGCCAGGGAACTGGATTAAATGGGAGCTGGGAAGAACTGGGGGTGGGGTGGGCAGGCCCAACTCTGACAAGCCTGAGCACTCACTCCCCTCCGAAGGGCCCAGCAGGAGTGGTGCCTCCATCTGTAGGCCTGGTCAGGAGGCCAGCTTCCCGAGGCTCTAAAGAGCTGGTAACCAAGGGGAGTGCTGGGAAGCCCTAACTCAGGGACAGCGGGAGGCTAGCTACTGCAAGGGAGTCAGGCCAACCTGTGGCAGCAGGTGGTACCAATCTGGAGCCACTGTTCCCTGCTCCCCTGAGCCAGGACACCCACAGTTTCCCCACTAACAAGCCTCTTGCAGCTTGTTCTACTGGGGGAGGCTGAGAGCTGAGCCTCTCTCTGGCAGAAACACTTCCAGCCAATAGGAAGGAGGGCTACCCATGGCCCTGAGCAGGGAGGGCCCCTGGGGCCTACCAGCCTCTCAGAAAAGGCTCCTCCCTCTCTTGCTTCAGACGGGAGAGAAGCCCTAGCAGGTTTGGCTCAGTGGATAGAGCATCAGCCTGTGGACCGAAGGGTCCCGGGTTCGATTCTAGCAAGGGAACATGCCCCAGTTGCTGGCTCAATCCCCACTAGGGGGCGTTCAGGAGGCAGCCGATCAATGATTCTCTCTCATCATTGATGTTTCTCTCTCTCCCTCTCCCTTCCTCTCTGAAATCAATAAAAAAATCTATGTTTAAAAAAAAGACAGGCGAGAATTTGAGAGAGCTAGTTTTGGAGCTGGCTCTGCAGGGTCCCAGTCCTGGCTTTTGCTCCTTGGGCTGTGTGGCCCTGGGTCACAGAGCCTCTCTGGGCTTGGGTCTCCGCATCAGAAGGGGCGGGGGAGGGGTTTATACTAAATGCTATCACTGCTTCTTGTTGGGATTAAATGTGATAACTAGCTCAGTGCCCAGTACAGTGAGCGCTCTCTACATGTCTGCTCGCGCTGACCGATGGGTCAAACGCTGTCAGCAGCTGAGTGCATCCTGAGTCCCCAGGTGGCATGTGACACCCTCCTCCTGGGCACAGGCTCTGACCACACCATGCTTTCCCCCATCGTGCTCGGGGCAGCCAGCGCTGTCAGGCACTGGGCTGTCCCCGCCTGGTGCGCCCCGTGCTCCTCAGGTGGCAGCACAGAGAGCAGAAGACGGGGCATCCCAGAGAGGAGATCGGCCCATCCCTGCAGCCCCAGCAGGCAGAGTGGCACTCCTAAGGCCTCACCCTGTCTCCCTGGAGAATACTAACAGCCGACGCTGACACAGTGCCCGCCAGTGCACACCTGTGCTCAGAGTCTACGCGGGGCCCCTCACCTCCAAGTCACCTTGGTGAGCATACAGTACAGTAAGTCCTCACTTAACGCTGTCATATGTTCTGTCACCTTAAGCAAAGCAGGGATAGCGAAACCAGTTTTACCAGAGGCTATGTGATATAAACAAGAGCTAAATTCCTACAGCATCTCATCGATGTTATAATGAAATGACAAAGGATGACGCAATAGTTTCCGAGGACCTGCAGTATGTCCCCCTTTTTGCAGACAAGGAAACCAGCTGAGAGAGGGCAGGGGAGAGGCCCCCGGCCACACAGTATTAGCTGCACTGGAATTCAAACCCAGGTCGGTCTGACGTCAAGCCCACACCACATGGCCAACTGCGCCCCATGCGCACTGGTCCTAACAGCGATGCCGATGTCGGTGGTCATGGCAGGCAGCAGTTCCCGGGCACCGGCCTTGTGCCAGGGCTCTGCTCCATGCTTCCCTGCTTCCCACGGCAACCTCCACCATCACCCCACAAGGTAGCTGCTACTGCCCCATTTCATAGGTGAGGAAGTTAACCTGCAAAGGGAGGTTTCTCTCTCGCAGGTCTGTGTGACTCCAATTCCTCGTTCCCTAATCATGCCCAGCATCAAGCTTTGTGTTCACATGGTTATTGGATGGAGAAGAGGTTTGGGGAGGGGGCCTGCAAGTGCGCAATGCTGGGGACAGGTAGAGAGAGGAAGGGGAGCAGACCAGCTGGAGAGTGGGGGCCCTGGAAACCCTTCCCAAGACCCAGAGGGCAGGCAGAGAGGGAGGAGTGGGAGCTAGGAAGCCCTGGCCAGCTTGGTGGTACTTGGCCAGGAGCAGGGAGGTCAGTGCCCAGGGGTGGGGTTAGTGCTCTAGTTGCAAGCACCGCCCCTCGTGGCTGCCTACTGAACCGTAGAGGGCAGAAAGGGGCCTGGCCACATGGGCAATGAAGTACAGCAAAGGGCACCAGAACAGACTGGCAACGGGCAGGGCCGGGATGGGGAGAGCTGCCAGGCCCAGGCCTCAGTCTCCTGGACTGTGAAGCAGGGTTCAGGCTCCTTGCCTGCCTCCCTCACGGGGCCACTCCTGCAGGGGAGTAGTTCTGGGTGTACTCTTAGACGGGAGAGCAGGGGATGAGGAGGATTTTCCCAGGGGACCCCAGTCTTGGCCTGAAGCCCTGCAAGGGCCTGGCACACACAAGGGTCAGGGCCAGATCTTGGTCCTAAGGACAAGACATTGGGGCTGGAGCCACGCTGGTTCCTGGGCTGCACAGCCCTCTGAGGGCCCGAGAAAGAACTGGGCTTGGACACGGGAGGCCTGAAAGCAGCGGTGCAATGACAGGTGCGTCACTTCCGGTTTACACCCTGGCAGGCAGCACAGGCAGCGTGGGGGCCGCATATGCCTAGGGAGGGCCGGGCCTGCCAACCTCAGCAGTAAACAAGGCCGCCAAGCCTCCCTTAGTGAGATCTGGAGCTCCCCCCTCCTACACACACACACACACACACACACACACACGCACACGCACACACGCACGCCCAAACCCTGCCTTTTGAGGCTTTGTAGCCAGTTCAGCCTGGACAAGGGAGGGAGAAGGGGTGGAATGCCAGAGGAGGAGGGAGTGTGGGCATGTATGTGTGCGCAGCAATGTTGGAATGAGTGTGCATCGGGGGAGAGGTGCACAGAGCCTTGTATGGAAGGAGGCAGCGCTGATGCGTGTGGAGTATGTGTAAGTCTGTGTGCCCGTGGGTGTGTGAGCGTGTGTGTCTTGTGCATTAGTGTCCATGCCTCTGGGGACAAGGGTGTGGACAGGCAATGGGCGTTGGGGAGGGGAGAGGGGCGGATGTGTCCTGCACCTGGAAGTCACTCTGTGGAAGGGTGGGGGGTGGGGACCCTGACCAGGCAGACTTGAGCCATTCAGGTCCCCATCTGCAAAATGGGGCTCACAGCAGTGGCACTCAGAGATGATGCAGTCACTCGTTTCCACTCTGATTATGTAAGGAGTGGCTGAGGGAGCCAATGGGAGGGCTTGGCTAAAGCCCCAGCCCGGGCCTGGCAGAGCGGGCTGTGGCTGTGGGAGCCTGTGCTGATGGTGGCTATTCTCTTCAAGGGCCAGGACATTTTCCTGCGGGGGTGGGGGTGGGGGTCCTCCGCAGGTGGGGTTTGGCATCCATGCACCTTGCTGACCCGCAAGGGAGGTTCCTAAGGTGCTGACCTGAGATATGACCTCCCACCCCTCCCGGCAAAGACTCTCATTAGTGACTCACTGTTGTGGGATTCGACTCTGCTACTCTCCGGTACCCTCCATTTTCCCACCGACTCCGCACCCTCCCTCAGGCTGTCCTTCTCTCCTACAGGAGTCAAGGCTGCCCTGTCTGTGCTCCAGCAACACTAGCCATCAAGCAAGATCCTGTGACGTGAATCCTCCTTTCCCACCGACTGTGATGCGGAATCTGGCCCCAGGCCACTGGCCAGAATGCAGCCCTCCGCCTTTCCCTTCAAGAATGCAGCCTCCAGCGCACCCAGCCTGGGTGGGAATCCCAGCTCTCCCACGGACTGAGCGATCTCGGGCAAGGTTCCTAATCTCTCTGAACCTCGGTTACTCGTTGATACAATGGGGACAGTAACAAGGCCTGCTTCCCAGGGCTGCTGTGAAGTTAAACAGCTAATACAGAGACACACTTCGAGCAGTTTCTGATGCACAGCAGGCCCCCAGGTCTGTTTCCTATGTCATCGTCATCATTATCGTCACTACATTGTCTCAGAGAACTTCTGCATAACCTTTGCCTGGAGGTGCTGCGGCCAGAAGCCAGGGGCATCACTTGTATTTACAGACACCCCCCCCCCCACTTCACATCTAGCAGTGGCACTTGGCCCTTAGAAACAGCCTGGATCCCCATTTTACAGATGAGGAAACCAAGGCTCAGAGAGGCCACGTGGTTTATACCAAGGATTAAGGTCCCAGCAAGCAGCAAAGCCAAGCCTCAGAGTCAAGCTTGCTTGTTGATGCCACACCCAGGGCTTTCCAGCACCTTCCAGTCACTTCCAAACAGGGCCCCCTATACGAAGTTTGTCCAGCTGAAATAATTTATCAGGTTCATTTAGAACCAGGACTTCTCCTCTTGCTCTTGGTTCCTGCCTAGCGCCTCTCCCAGCCGAGTAGAAACTCCATTAGCTATTGCCCCATATTGACTATTAACCACCACCACCACTAGTATTTGTACAGGACTTTTCCGTTTTGTTCCTTATTCATCAGACTTTGAAGCTAGTGGCCTTCTTGCCATATGCCCTGGTAGGTCATCCCCTTCCTCGCACGCAAACTCTGCCCACCTCTACCGCCCCCATCCCCCAAGCTGACAGGGGGTTCTCCTGGAGGAGGGCTGCACGCTCTCAAGGCAGCCACCTCATCCCTGTCCTGACTGGACAGTCCCTCCTTCCCTCAGACCTCACTCTCTCTTGCTGCAGCCAATGCCCGTTCTGGCAACAACCTCCACAGGCTGACTCCCCAGGGTGCCAGGCACTCCAGCAATCCCTTCGCCGGCTCTCCTCTGAGCCGAGTCATCACTGGGGCTGTTTTCTCTTGTCTAACTTCACTCCCTCCTGCTGTCAGTTGACATTACTGAGAGAAGAAGGCAGGCCAAGTTCCCACATGTGTAGCTGATTTTCAGGAAGGGACTTTGTGGGGCCCTGGGGATGTCATGGGCAGTTCAGCAGCTCCCTGTCCCACCCTCCCCGCAATCCCTGGCTCTCCCAGGAACACTGTGTCCAGGGAGGGCCTGAGAAGCCAAATCCTGGAGTCAGGGATCAGCTGAGAGGCAGCCAAGTCAATCAGCCAGATAGAGCCAGAGACGGGGTAGAGAACAGATGGCACCTTCTGTCTCCCCCCTATGACCTCCATGCTGCCCCACGGTGGGAAATGCGCGTTAGCTCTGAGGTTCTGAGGTCTGGGATCTGGGAGGGGCAGGGCTCAGCAAGGGGTAACCTGGTTGGGCTACATGAAAATCATCTCTGTCCCCCCATCCCACCTTCACAGCTTTCACCAGTAGCTCTACATCCACAAAACAAGTTCTCGGATGCCTTTGCTGGGCACTTTCCTGCCTCCACGCCTTCGCACTAGCAGCTCCTTTGGCCTGGAATGCCCTTCCCTTCTTTCTAGATCCAGTTCATCGAGGCCCAGTGACAAATTGCCTCCTCTATGCCTTTCATATCCATTTCAACTGCCCTACAACTTTCTGGTTCAAATAACATTCACTCTGCACAGACCGGGTGCCTGGCTTTGTGCACAAAACACGTTCCTTCTGTATTGCATCTCATTTAATTAGAATAAGTCATGCATATGCAGATCCACGCATAGAAAAAATACCGGGAGGGCCCCAATAAAACCTTATGGAGCTGAGCCAGAGCACTGAATGTTTGGTTATGGGGTGGAGGGCAGTGGTTGGCATTCTCTTCTACCTACTTTTTTGTGTGTTTTCCAAATGCCAAAGTCAACACGTTACACTTCCTCAATGAGGGTAAAAAGCCCCAACCAGTGTTCCTTTTAAATAATATTTTTATTCTGAAATAAAACTAAACCTTCAGCAGCTCACTGTTCCTACCACTATCTATGTAGTGCTTCATTCGACTTCTTTTATTCTGCCTCCCGCCACCCTACCCCCGCCAAGATCATGGGCTCCCCTAGTTTGACCTTGGGCTCAGGGTTGGTGTGTTGCTCCTGAATCCAAAAGGAAACCACAGCCTGATCACACCCAGGGCAGCCAGACTGAGCAAGATTTCCGCACCCAAGACAAACCATCATTAGCCACCTATATGCCCAGTTATAGAGTAAACGTAGTTATTCTCCACGTGACTGGCACGGGCTAATATCATCCAGTTACTTAACCCTGGACAGAGCTCTTGAGTGAGCGTTACCGAGACTTTTCCTCTGGTGCTGCTGCTTTGTGCAATAAACTTGTGACCTTTGCCCTCAGAAACTCTCTGGGTGTAGGTCCTGTGCCTATCTGAGTGTTTTCCAATCCAAACCAGTGTGACTTGTAGCTCGGACGATATGACTTGAAGATTGGCTTCTTCCTGTTTCTGTCTCCCACAGTGTTGCCTCCGGTATCACCGGCAGGCGCTGGGTTTTCAGGGCCAGGGCTGGGGGCGAAGGCTGACGTTAGCCTGACGAGGTTATGGCACTGAAAGGGGGTTCCTAGGTGAATCTGGGCTTTCCAGAGAAAGGAGGGTGCTAAGACACGAGGCTGGGAGCCTGATCTCAGTCCCTGCTCTGGCCTAGCATTTTGCTTGACTTTGAGTAACTCCCCAGGCTCCTGGAGTGCTGTGCCTCCCCTCTGTCCCCGCCTCTGTCAAGGCTGCTGGGAGCATGGAGACTCCATCTCTGAGCCCAGGGCATTTGGCCATGGAGGGAGGTGTGGGGGCCTGGCCAGGGGTCTCACCAGCTCTGTACCAGCTGCACCGAGGGTGTGCCCAGCACCCGGTCAGGAAGCAGGTTGATCTCTTTCATGATGTTGGCCAGGCGCACGGGCAGCTCCTGCCTGAGGAAGGTGAAGGAGGTTTTCTCACAGGCATTACTGGACCCTGGAGGGAGAGAGAGAAAGAGGTGAGCGCATGAAGCTGCACACCATCGGAGCCAGAGGACGTCTCAAGGGTCAGGTTGATTCAGTCCTTCATTTCCTGAGGATTCAGAGAAGTGATCCGGGCACAGAGCAGGCAGCTCTCCCAATGCCCTGCAGTGTTCTGACCTCCCCACCACCCCGTCTAACCCGTTGGGGAGCGGCATCCTCTCCTCACCCCCAGCTGAACCCTGCTTTCTTCCAACAGCAGGGGGCAGATCCACTCCCAGGCCCATGTGGAGCTGGCTCCCCTGGCCTCAGTTACCTCACTGCTTCTCTTTCTTTCCCTCCTACCAGACACTCACTTTGGGGTAACTGATCCAGGTGAGCAGAGCAGCCTGGGAAATCCATCCCTTCCCAGGCCTGGGCCCTGGCTGAGGAGAGTTATTCCTGGACCACCGCAGCTACAGGCCCCCAGCATCAGCTCTGGCCCAACCCAGCATCACCCAACTGGTCTTGATGACCACGGTAGGCTGCCCCTGCGTTAATGCCCACCACCTGTGAGGCAGTTAGGGCCAAAGGATGGTAACCCAAATAACCTGGTCCTTGGCTTGGCTTCCAAATGGAAAGATGGTGAAGGACTGAATGAGGCCACAGGCTACCGTCAGGAGACCCAGGTTCTAGTCCAGGTTTTGCTTCCAAATCTGTTGCTCAGGACATGTCACGATCCTTCTAAAGGCCTCAGTTTCCCCCACTGTACTACACGTGGACCAGACTCTACTGTGAGCCCCTCCCAGGTGTGACATTTGTATAACTGGGCTCCATCCAGTCTGGACTAAACTTCTGCTGGGGGTTTCGAGTGGGCACAGGAGGCTTTCCTACATGGGGGCAGCTCAAACGGGTACAGGGCAGGTGGCCAAGTCCAGGAAACAGGTGCTCTGTGTCCTGGCTGCCCCCTCCCTGCCCGCTCCCAACAATGACGCAGCTGTAACCTGAGCCAGACACTGTCTCTTCAAGTCCTGCGAGTCCCGGGCACCCCCTCCTAATCCCCAGGTGGCATCATGCAAACAACGTATAGTCAGACGGGGCCCACACGGTGACTCTGTCACCAGCTGGCACAGCCTTGCTCCTGGTCCAGAGCCACCCCCAGAACCTTGATGGTGGGTGTTCCTAGCCTAGGAACCCAGGGGCAGGCAGCCGCGGGTGGGCACAAGTCGCCTGACTCCATCTCGTGGTGCCCTGGGCCCCGGCCCAGCTGGGGACAGGCAGTCAGGCCTAAGGGGATTTGATCTTCAAGTGTCCTTGCCCACAGCGACAGCTGGGGGGCCGGCTCTGTCAGTGAGTGGAGGGATCCTGGTCTGGGCCTCTCTCCTGTGGGCATCTTCTGAAAGAGCCCCTTCCCCACTGACCCCTCCCAGGTCTCCTTCCAGATGGCCAGCACCTCCCAGTGCTCCCCACCAGCAGCCCCCCCATTTCCTCTCTGTCTCCCACTCTTAGCGTCAACAGGACCCTTTGTATAAGCCTGGACGGGGACCCCCTACCTCCTTCCTGCCCTAATAGCACCCATCCACTGCCCCTTATTCTCCAAGACCCTCACAAAGCCCAGTAAGACACCCTGGGCCCCTCCCCCTATTCAATGCCCCTTACTGCCCATGAACAGTCTAGTCCAGGGACCCTTCAGCCCAGGTACCCACGACCCCTTCGGGCCGGGTGGTCCCTGCCTCCCCGTTAACCCTTTCCTGCCCGCTGCCCTCCCAGCAACCCTTCCCCGGCACGCAGGGCCTCTCTCTTCCGCGTGCATCCTTCTTGGCCGGGACCCCTCCATCCGCTCCACCCAGCACCCGCGGGGCCCACTCCGTACCGAAGTCCAGGAACTGCTTCATGGACAGCGGGGACGGGGAGAACTTGCTGAAGTGCTCGATGTACTTGGGCGCCCCGGCCAGGGACGCGTTCTTCAGCAGCGCGCGGAGCCAGCGCATGGCGGCGGGGTCGGGGTCGGGGTCGGGGTCGGGTTCGGGTGGCCGCGCGGCGGGCTCTCACGCTCGGCTCGGCCCGGTTCGGCCCAACCCGGCCTAGCGGTTCCACCGCTCCTCCCCTGGCCCTGGCCGTCCTCCAAAACCGGGCCAATCGGCTGGAGGCGGCTCCCCGTCGCCGCCAATGGCCGCTCACAAACAACTCCGGGCCAGCCAATCGCGTCCCGCTCCGGCACGTGGCTTCCCACCCGGGCCCGCCCCCTCGCCCGGGTTGGCTGGGAACGGCCTGTTGTTTTCTTCAGGCCGCGCGGAGAGCCCGCCCCCCTCGGCTCCCTCCGCGGGGTCCCCAGCCCGGCCGCCGGTTAACCCCTCGGTCCCAGAGGCCCGGGATCTCCTCCTCCTTCGCCGCCTCTTCCCTCCCGGCTCCCTCCGCGAACCTCCAGTCTTGCCTTCCCTGATACGGCCCGGGTGGCTTCCAACGCGTCCCTGTGCTCCCAGAGGCCCTGTGTCACCCTGATCCCCACGTGCTCGCCCGCAATGGGGTCCCAGCCCGGGGACAGGGACTGTGAATGTTCACACACTTCGGGGGGAGGATGCAGCCCCCCGGACTCGCTCATACAGTCGCGCAGCCCGCCCACGCGAACAAAGACCCAGCCACCAGCGGAGGCGAGGCAGCCCTTACCATCAGCGCTACGAGTGCAGTTTTCAAAAACACTTTTTATTCTTCTCCAGCTCATTTGACCTGAGAAGGCAACTTCCTCCGCCCTGGGCTTCTCTGAAGAAACGTCCAAGAAGGTGATTTGTGTTGGGGGGGGCCAGGGAGCCCCCTTTCTCCAGCAGCCCCAGCTCTCTGGGAGGAGCGTAGCGCGCCCTCTCGCGGTTGGACGTGGTATGTCCTATCCACCGACGCGCCTTTTTGATGGTTTTGCCTTTTCACTGTTCAGTCCTGGGGCCTACACTTGCCAAGTGCTTAATATGTGCTAGGCTTTGTGCTGGGAACAGTAAACACAGACAGGATTAAGGCACATCATTTCTCAGTTTGGGAGCTAGCTGCATGAGTGAATAACTAAATGAATAGACGTAACAGAATGAGGTTATAGCCAACACAGAGCTATGGGCAAGGCCTCACAGGGAAGGGACTCTTAGCTGATGAATAATAACCTATGTGCCAGGCACTGTTTGTATGCATTTTATCATTTAATTCTTCACCAGCTCTATGATGCTATTAATAGCTCCATTTTATAGATGGGGAAACTGAGGCTCATTTACAGCAAATCTGAACTTGTTACTTCTCTTGCTTACAGCCTTTCAAATACTCTCCACTTTCTTTTTTTTTTTTTGACTCTCCACTTTTTACTGGAGCCTTTCAAGTTCTCACATGATCTGCTTTGGCTTAACTGTCTAGCCTCATTTCTCCATATTCCACTGCTCAACTCCAAACCATACTTCTCTTCTGCCTTGAGTCAGCCTCCAGTCTCCAAGCTGTTGCAAATGCTGTCTCTTCTGCCTGGATACGAGAGCCAAGGCCCTCTTCTGTAATGGTTGGGAGGTACTGTGGCCCCAAGGAGCTCAGGAAGCTTGGCGGTATAGAGGGTCCTTTTATGAAAGTGGGCATTGTCTCTGCCATTATGTTTCTTTCATAAAAGTGTAGCTGCACCAGTCCTGAAAATGACTTATTCTTGTGTGTGTGTGTCTCATCTAAGCAGTTGCTCGCAGGAGCCTGGGGGCTGGGTCTCTGAAGCTGGCTGGAAGGATGCATATAGATGCCACCTTTTTCTTTTCTTTTTTAAAATATATTTTTTATTGATTTCCGAGAGGAAGGGAGAGGGAGAGATAGAAACGTCAATGATGAGATAGAATCATTAATCAGCTGCCTCCTGCACGCCCCGCACTGGGGATTGAGCCTGCAACCCTGGCATGTGCCCTGACCAGGAATCGAACCATGATCTCCTGGCTCATAGGTCAATACCAACCACTGAGCCACACCAGCCAGGCGATCCCACCTTTTTCTTAGGCAGGAGGTGGCTGCAACGGTCTGGACTGAGCTGGTTCAACTGGAGCTGGACTTTAATAACCTACATATTATTGCTGACCTAGAGAATAACAGATTCTGGAAAATAAACTGAGGCGTCCGATGACTGGTTTTGAGAGCTCTGGGTAAGGGTTGAGGTTTCTTTTCCTAGAGGAACTGGACAGCCCGCTGCCAATCGACCTGGGAACTGGCAGATCCTAGCACAGAAAGGGGAGTGGGGCGCTGGGCCCACGACTCTGTGAGGTGGGCTCTTATGGAGGGGCAGGGGGCAGGCAGCTGCTGCATTGAGGCGGGCTGGGAGGTACCCAGGCAGACGGCAGGAGCAGCTCCCCGGAGAACGTCCTGGTCTGTGGGCTCTCAGAGAACCTCTGTCTAGACTTCTCCGGGTAATAAAATCGGTGAAGTCTCACCAAAGGCCACAGCCTTGGGGAAAGTGACTAGAAGGACCTGTGCCATCATTTAGGAGGAAGTCAAGGGGAAAAGAGCCTTCCTCCATTCCCGAGGCCTGTGTGGAGGGAACAACCTAGGGCAGAGGAGGAAGCGGAGGGCTTGATCCGATGCTGGGGAGGGGGCGATGTCAGCTCAGGACTGAGGCACTCCGGGGCGGGGGGGGGGGGGTGTCCATGCGATGAGGGCTCCCAGAACCCTGCCCGGAAGGAGGCCTTGGGTCACTGGTTCACCTCCTGATTATCTACTCATCATGACACCTGCAGGTGGTGGGGGGAAATCGAGGCAGAAAAGCTGGTCCTCACCTGCGTTAAGCCACAGGGGTAGGAGGGGCTCTCAGCTCCCACCCTTGCACCCAGGCTCCTGCCACTGTTACCTAGGACTACCTGTTTCTACAGCACATAGCTTCCTGTCACTTCCAGACCCTGCATATCACCCTCCCTCCTGCTCCCTGTCCCAGAACCAGCTCACTGGCCACCAAAAAGCCATTTTTTATTCCATCCGCTCTACTCAAGCCTTCCTGCTCCTCTTACGTTCTGCATTTCAGTTCCCCGTGTATGACCAGCCCTTAGACTAGAGCGTCCCTGAGAGCAGGAGAGGTATCTCCTCCATCGGCCTTAAGACCCCTGCATTGCATTTTGTCCACCTGGGGGGCAGCCAGACGTCATGGTCCGTCAGAATGGAGGAGGAGGGGGTGAGGGGTGGAGGCAGCTGCAGTGTGTACAAACGGGGAGCTGTTTATTGGTATGAGAAGCCTATGTACAAAGAAGGCACAAGGAGGGGGAGGGAGCTCCCCTGCTACAGTACCGTGGAAGGGGCGGGGGGCCTGCTGACAGGCAGGGGGCAGGAGGGGGTTTCCGGAACCAGCCTCGACTTCCCGAATGGGCCTCAGGACTCAGCCCATAGGGAGGAAGGCAGAGCTGGTTGACGATGAAAGCCAAGGCCAGCCAAGAACTCCACTTCGAGGCCCCCAGCCCATGGCGGGCGGGGACGGAGTGAGGTGTGGCCGATGGGTCAGGGACAGGGCTCCCTCCCTGTCCTACATTCAAGTGTCGCTCCCTCTGCGATCTCATGGGGTCTCTCCAGGCCCTGCAGACGCCAGGACGGTAGCGGTGGGTGAGGAGTGGCATTTCCTCTGTATCCTTCCAGCATCTCCTTGGCCCGGGAGACCAGCCAGTCCGCTCCTCGGTGGAGGATTCCTCTGTGCTCCCAGGGCGGTCCCAGCGCCGCGTGTCCAGGCTGCCTAGCAGCTTGTCCATCCTTGTTCCTTCAGGCTGCGTTCCCCACTAGAGCATGCCGCGGCTGAGGACAGAGGCTTCGCAGCGGTCCACGAAGGAAAGCCATCCCGTGACCTTCTTTCTAGTTCATTCTGCTCTCGCGCCTGAGCATGCCAAGTCCTGCAAACGCCCCCTTGGACAGCCTCGGGCAGATCCAGCCCCACCCGCGTTCTCTCTCTCGGTGTCAGGAACTACAGCTTGGAGGCTGTGGGCCGTTCCCTGTCAGTAGTTTTCGTCTCGAGAGCGGAGTCCACCCAGTGACTATGGCTCAAGATGGGTCCAGTGTAAGTAGGGGAGGGGTCACCACTTTGGGGCCTTTCCTTCCCGGCTCTGGCAGAGGCCCTTGGGCTTGGTTTTGGCAGCGGCAAAGGCCGGCACACGCATGTCCACGCACCCTCTGTGGTGCACAAGCACAGTCCACCAGCAGTGGGACCCACGTGTGTCCAGGGCACAGGGCTGCAGTGTGCTCGGCGTAGCAAAGTCCACGGCCCCAGCCCTCCTGCGTGGAGAAGCCTGTGGTCAGATGGCATGTGCATGCGCTCAAGGAGGTGTGTGTGCCCGAACCCACTGGTGCCAGCCAAAGGCTCTGGCCCCTGCGGACCGTCGGGGCATAACTTAACTTATGACAAAGGAAGAAGGGGACACCAGGGGCGCAGGGGCGGGATCAGGGAGGGCGTCAGTAGTATTGATCCCATGTCTGCCAGCTGGTCACCCAGTGCTTCTTGGTGGGCAGGGTGCCCCCTGGAGGTGGGTAGCGTTCCTCCTCCCGGATCCGCACGGCGTGGTACTTGGGCATGATCTGGTAATAGCGGGTCCGCTTAAAGAAGTCACACTGGAGTTGGGGGGAGGAGAGGAAGGACATCAGCGACCTGTGGGAAGATGTGCCCAGCCCTTTCCTCCCCCACCCAGAGGTCCTCAAAGCCAGGACCCCCGATCCAAACCAAACACACACCAATTCTCTGCACCGACACTGGGAGGACGAGGTTCCCCACCGTCCCCAGAGGAAGGAGGAGCTGAGGAAGGCCGAGAGGAGAGGGAGAGGCAGATGGAGGTAGGGGCGGCCGCCGAGGTTGCTGATGGGAGGGCTAGGAAGGGTGGGGATCTATCCTGACCACAGTGTGGGGAGGGGTCAGGGGTCACCCTGGTGGGGGTTCCCAGGAAGGACAGTGCTGGTTCCCAGGAGGAAGGACTCTACGAGCCCCCTCCTTCTCTGGAGGTGGAAATGGGGGTGTAGACGCATCTGGAAATTTGCCTTGTGAGCTACAGAGATGAGGCCTTGCCTTGGTCTTGGCTAGAAAGCATGGGAGGGTTTTATGGCTACTCTGGGGTCCCAAGTCCTCGAGGGGCTCAGTGGGGAGGCTGGTGAGGGAAGACACCACAAGCTCTCCCGGGGCGTGGCAGGGAGGCCGACAGAGTGGCCTGCTCTTTGGGGTGGCGCTGGGGACAGAGTGAGGTACAGAGAGGTCCCATGAAGGAAGAGGAGCAGATAGGACAGAGTCAGAGGCCCCAGCCAGCTGGGGGGCTCAGGGAAGAGGGCCCGGAGGCCAAGTTACCCGGGCGGGGTGGGGGCGGGGGCTGCCCCCTCAGTAGTCTTCGGTCAGCCTCTCTGTCTCTGACGGCTGGCTCTTCATCTCGGCCTTCTGCCTCTTAGCTTCATACAGGGCGCGAGTGCGGGCTCGCTTGAAGAAGCCGCACTGCGGAGGGGAGGGGTGGGAGGGGCGGTCAGGGAGAGCTGGGGGTCCTTGCCAGCAGCACTCATGGATGGATGGGGGCTGAGGACTGGAGAGCCTGGAGGCCTGGGTTCCAGCCCCAGCGGGGCGGTGTGGCCAGAAGCCAGAGTTCCTGGATTCCCCTTTCCAGCCTGCAGGGCCCCCCATTAACCCAGGTCGGAGCATCCCCGTGGGTGAGGTGAGGATGGGCAGGGGGTGAGACTGAAAGCTGGGGAGAAGGCGGGAGGACATGGGAGAAGGGAAGGGTGGGGGTGCGATGGAAGTGAGGGGTGGGGGGAAGGGAGAGTGGCTGAGGGGCTGCGGGCAGCCAGCGGGGGTCCTCACCTTCCACAGCAGGAGGATGATGAGCCCCAGCAGCAGCAGCCCGGCCCCCACGGCCACAAGCACCAGCCACAGCTCGATCTCGGTTGGTATCTCCTCCTGCAGCTCGGAGTCAATGTCCACGGAGAACTGGAGCGGGGAAAGGGGCTCAGGCCTGTGTCCGCCCCCTTAGGCCCCAGGCTCCTGCTTCCCGGCCCAGCTTGGTCCCTGACCCTGCTGTTTGACCTACTGCCAGTAGGGGGCGCGCAGGGACTGGAAAAGGCCCCCCGAGAGCAGCCGATTCAGCCATGATCTGGGTTCTCCAAAGAACAGCCTCAGGTCTGGGAGGCAGCCTAGAACTTGGGTTTGTGATGCACACATCCAGGCTGGGGTACCAGCTCCATCCCTGACGAGCTGTGTGACCTTGGACAGGTCAGCTCTCTGAGTCTCCATTTCATGGTCTCTGCTCAGGGGATCATAATGCCTGCCTCATAGAGTGGCCCAAAGCATGTGTTCTGGAGCCAGACTCCCCAGACCAGTGGTCGGCAAACTCATTAGTCAACAGAGCCAAATATCAACAGTACGACGATTGAAATTTCTTTTGAGAGCCAAATTTTTTAAACTTAAACTATATAGGTAGGTACATTGTTATTAACTTAAGGCTTAGGAAGAGCCACACTCAAGGGGCCAAAGAGCCGCATGTGGCTCGCGAGCCGCAGTTTGCCGACTACTGGTCTAGAGGGTTCAAGTCCCAACTGTGCTATTCACTAGCTGTGTGACCTCGGGTAAGTCGCCTAACCTCTCTGTTCATCTGTAAAATGGGGACTGGATAATAATACCTACCTAATAGGTTGCTGGGAGGGTTGAATGCATTTAATATGAATAAACTGCTTTGAACAATACTTGGTACACAGTAAGCAATCCATAAATATTTACAAAACAATAAAGAATGCATAGCAGATAGTACCATTCTTTTTCTTCCCCTACAATGGAGATACACACATACACACACACACACACACACACACATATATATATGAAATATATATTATTATATTACATGTAACAATATATGACATGTGTTATGATACAAAATTACATTATATATTAAATATATTTCACATATAACTAGAAAGTTTTTTTCTGGTTATACATGCTTATTTCTTTAAAAATTATTATTTTTTAAACTACAGATGCTACAAAGAAAGCCAAAAGCTCCTTATAATTTTACTCCTGAGAAACAACCATCTCCAACATTTTAGTGACTCTCTTTCCATATTTTAGTGCGTATGTTAAATATGTGTACTCTTTTTCTCCCACATAAATGGGATCTATATGGACTGTACACACTCTTTTGCGACCTGCTTCCCTTTTCACTTAATATCATCACCCTTTGATGCCATTAATAAAGATCACCCTGGTCTCTTCTGATAACTGCGTCATCATTGGAGAAACGTGCCATAATTTATTGACCAATCCACTGAAAGACACATAGATTGTTTCCAATTTCATGTCATTATAAACAACGCTTTAAAAGAGCCCCATATATTTATGTTCACATGCTTATCCTATTCGCTCCTTAAGTCTGTGCTGGGCAAAGGAGATGTGCATTTTAAGTTGTAATAGATATTGACAAACTCATCTCCAAAAAGAATCCATCAATTTAGACTCCAATCCAAAGCATTTCCTTCTGGCGCACCAGCACCACATAGAATTACTCTTCCTCATATTTCCTGATCTGATAGGATAAAAGTCTTGTTGCTGCTATTTTTATTTCTTCAATATTGAGTTAAACATTTGTATTTTACAATATGTACACTGTCTGTTTATTTTATGTTGCCCTTTACACGTTAAATATATATGTCAATACTTCGTCATATGTGCCATAGACTTTTTTAAAAGCAATATATCTCTCGCCCTTTTTGTTTCCTTATCAGCTCTTGTGCTGGACCGGCAGGCTTCATGTTACTGGACTTTGAAGATATTGCATTTTTTTTTTTTTTTTACAAGCTGAAGGTTTGTGGCTACCCTGCATTAAGCAAGTCTATCGGCGCCATTTTTCCAACAGAAGATGGTTAGCATTTTTCAGCAGTAAAGTGTATATATTGTGTTTTTTGATACAATGCTATTGCACACTTAATAGGCTACAGGATAGTGTAAACAGAACTTTTATATGCACTGGGAAACCAAAAAATTCATGGGACTCTGTGTATTGTGATATGCACTGTACTGAGGTGGTCTGGAACCAAACCTACCATATCTCCAAGGTATGCCTGTATATAAATTTAAAGTTTCATGTAGTCAAATTTGTCAAATTTTCCCTTTGTGACTTCTGGGTTTACTAAAATTATTCCCTCTCCACATAATTAAAAATTATCATTTTTTTTCTAAATTTTCTCTGGTATATTAGGCTTTATTTCCTATTTTAAATGTTTAGTCTAACTCAAATGTATATTTTTATTTATGGTGTGAGGTAGGGGTTTGTCTTTAACTTCCAAATGTGCTCTTCCAACATGACTTAACAATCCACCTTTCTCTACTGATTAAAAATGCCATCTGTATAATAAAATACGTTTCTGTGCTGTTCCATCCATCTTTCTATCCCTTCTTCCAGTACCTTAATATATTTTAAGAAATGTACCATAACATATTTAACCAACCCTCCATTCGTCTCCTATCTGTATTTCCTACATATCTCCATTTATATCCTTTTCACAACAATTTATTAGAAACATTGTCATATTTACTCTTCCAGGTATAACTCAGAATTAAGTCTGGGAACCTTTTTTCCAAGTTTGCTTGGAGATGGGACATCCTCGTGGAGATGTTGTGTGAATCAAATAAGGTCAAGCAGAGGTTCTCAACCACGGCTGCCCATTGAAATCACGGGGTGGTGGGGCTTTTAAAGGAACCACTGCCGGTCCCACCTCCACAGACTCAGATCTCATTGCTCAGGGCTGTGGTCTAGACATCAGGAGTCCTCCAGAGGATCCCAGTGTGCTGCCAGGACGGAGGACCACATAGCTGATATGTGTGAAAGTGCTCTGAGGAGATGCCCTGCGCTCCAGGCCCTGGCCAGGCAACATACTCACTCACCCGCACAGTCTTGTTCTCCATGCTAATGGTGGGGACGCTGGTTCGGAGGAACAGGGTAGCCCAGCTGGTTACCCTGACTCGGTCAAAGTCTCTGTAATCCTGCAGGGAAGATGGGTGGGTTAAAAGAATCAGATGAGCCTCCCTCCTGACCCTAAGCTTCCGCCCCCCCCCCAGGCTACCCCCTCACCACACAGCATCCTTAAGCAGCACCCAAAGGATCTGACAGCCAGGCCTCCCCCCACACAAATGCACATCATTCATTCATTTGTGCATCAGATCCTGTGCTGGATGCTGAGAACAACAGAGACAATGAAGGTCACAGTCTAGGTCAGGTGTGTGGCCTAAGTCTGGCCTGCCGCCTGCTTTTGTAAGTAAAGTATCTGGGGCACACAGCCATGCCGAATCATTGACTGTGGTCTACGGCAGCTTTGTGCTACATGGAGGAACTGTGCAGTTGCAACAGAAACCGTATGGCTCACAAAACTGAAAAGATTTATGATCTCGGAAGACAGATCATTTTCAGCTGGAAAGACCTCACTGGTGGTGAAGCATCTGAGGGGGACTTTTAGGGGTGAATAGGAGTTTACATCCAGAGATAAAAGAGGGGGAGCTGGCATTCTAGAGGCAAGGAGTAGCATGTCAAAGGCATGGAGGTGGGAAAGTCGTGGGCACATGACAGAACAATGGACACATGAGAGAAGGTCATTTTGGCTGGAGACAAACATGTCATGTCCACATCCAGGCACAAAACCTAACACTGACACAGCACACAATGACAGGTGTCCAACCTGTCCTGTATAAAACATGACGCTGTCCTTGACACACACGCACACACACGCACGCACACGCATGAGGCCTTGCTGTGACCCTGGCCTCACCCTCTCCCTGTTGTTCTCCCCACCCAGGCAGGTGGCAGGGGAGACCTCCAGACCCAGGCACTGACCTCAATGAAGGTGCTGTTCCACACTCGAGCCCGCACTGTCACGTTGGTGAGGACAGGGACATCAGGAATGGGGCACTCCAGCCACACACAGTGGGTGTGGACACTGCCACAGCTCTGAGGTAGGCAGGGAACACAGGGCACGAGACAGGCTGGGTGTCCAGAGTCTTCATGCTTCGCCCCTTACCTTTGACTCCTCCCCTGCCCATGGCTGACCCAAAGGGCCCTGACCTCAGCCTTCACTCATGCATACCCTCACCCCCATACTTACCACTATATGTTTAAGACGTATTCTTTGGGTCAACCATTTATAGATGCCAGGGACATGGATAACATGAAATCTGATATCTGCTCATGGAAATGGGGCCCCATCTCCAACATCCCTTTGCCAGCCTCCTCCCACACTGAGCCCCCACCTTGGATACTGCCTCCACCTCCACCCAGCTGGGCCTCTACTTCCTTCCAATTCTCTTCCTGTCTCCCTTTGGGCAGGGGCACCCTACTCCGCCTTCCTCATTCCAGCCCTAATGTCCAAGGCTGAGCAGCTCTATCACCCCAACAGGTTGGGGGGTCCTGGGACTAGAGCCAGTGTCTCTTCCTTTGGTCCATTGTATTGACTGTACCCCCCAGGGCAAGTGCAGGGAGGTGCCCTCTGGGGGCAGCAGATGAGTCCAGCTGCTCTGACTAGGGGCTCCTGAGGACAAGGGCTATGTCACCTCATCAGACTGGGGTCTCCTGGTGAACAGTCCCTATTCCCCTTGTTTCGCAAGCCCCCTGGATGTGTGGCCACAACCCTCTCCAACCCTGGCCACTCACCAATACGGTCTCAGACTTGGCTTTTTTGGCAGCAGCCAGAGGAACAGGTGGGGGGCCCTGGACTCCCCCCGGGTCCAGCTGTCGCCGCCTGCGCTGTGGTGATGGCGGTCTGTCCTCAGGGACCTGAAGAGGGAACAGGAGCTTTGCTGGGAGGAAGGAATGAGCGGAGGTGAGGAGAGGAAGAAAGCGCAGGGGGAGAGGCAGAACCCCTAAGAGTGTGAGGGGAGGGGTGGGAAGACGCTGGCCTTTCTGCCCTGCAGCATGCAAATGAGATGCAAATGAAAGACCCCTGTGGTGTCCTTACTGAGAGAGTGAGGTTGAGAGGGTTGACAAGGTCTCCTGGTGGCTGGCAGGTCCAGGACCCGTTGCCTCGGATGGTGATCTCCGTGGGGTACAGCAGCCACTTGCCATTGGCGACTTCATAGGGCCACTCCAGCCCTAGGACCAGGGTCCCCAGGACTGCCAGCCCTTCTCCCACTGGGCCCACCTGTGGGCACAAAGGGTGTCAAGATTACTATCTCCTAGAAAACCACCTCCATCTCACCAACCCCCACCCTCACAGCCTGACATCCCAGACAAAAGAACTGCCCCATCGCCCTTCCCAGAAGTCTCCGGCCCAGGGTCCCAGAGTCCCCTTACCTGGAACTCATACTTGAGAGGGCTTCCCACGTCCTCCACAGTTTTCATGCCAGACTCGCCCATCACCATTCCCCCAAAGTAGCTTTGTAGCCGTTGACTCACCCTAGCGGTAAGAAAGATGCTGGAGTCACAGGAGGCAGGAGGGGCTCTGGCAGAGGGGGTGGGCACCAAAGTTGGTTAACTCCCTCGGACATTAGGCAGATCTAAGATAAATTCCAGTCCTGCCATAGCTGTGGCCTCAAGCAAGTTATTTACCCTTTTTGAGCCTCAGTTTCCTCATCTGTAAAGTGGAGTTAATAATTGTTGCTATATCATGGGCTGTTACGAAGAGCCAATGAGATGATGTATAGAACATCCTTAGCACAATGAGCTGTCAAGAGATGGTACCAACACCTTATTCCCCAGAGTTGCTGATTCCTCCACTGCTGCTGGCTTTGCAGGAGGAATAATAACAACCACAACAATGACAGTGGTTGTTGTTAAGGGGAGGGATGATCCAGGGGATGGAAAGGCCTCGGGAAACCAGGCCAAGAGAGCTGTGCCAGAGAAGCTTGGAGACACCTTGAGGACAGGGAGGCCCTAGCTCAGGAAGAGAAGACTGGGGGTCATGGTAGTACCTACATGCTAAGCGAGGCCTGGAGAGTGTAGTCCACCAGCAGAGTCAGGGTCATGGGCAACAGGTTGTCCTGGTGACTTGACCTGGGAAGGAAGTGCGGGGAGTGGGTAAGGAGATATGTCAGCTGAGGCTGGGGCTGGGGGAGGTCCCAGGACCCCTTAACCCCAATACAGCCTGGCTTTGCGAGGTCACTTACGTGGAGAGCTGCAGCTGCGCCTGGAATTCCCTTGTGTGCAGGGTCACCCCAGTGACCTCGAAGGCGATGAGCAGCTCCATCTGCCATGATGGCCAGGGAGGCAGAGAAGGGTGTTTGGAGCCATGCAGGGGTCATGCCCTGGGGCGGGGGCTCAATACTGTGCTAGATCGGTTCTCTGGCCACTTCTTCCCCCCGATCCTGGGTGAGCGTTCTCCACCTCCCCACCCATCTCCACTCTTGTACCTTCCCAGTCACATCTCCGCGTCCCCTCTCCTCTTCTCTGTCAGTGACAACTCGGCTACTTTGGAGCTACATGACCTTAAGTCAGTTATTAAAACTTTCTAAGCCTGTGTTTCCATCTGTGAAACAGCATCTGCCACCTCAGAAGGCTGTAAGAATTACAGTCATATAGAAGAAGCACAGTGTTGGGCGTGGGGCCTGGCCCAGAGGAGGTGCTCTGCCAAACTGGTTTCCTCACCTCCACCGCCTCTCGCTCTGTGCACAGCTCACTAGTGGCTCCATTTTTCTCAGCCCCTGGATCTCTCTGCACCCCTTCCTTGATCTCCTCCTCCCCCACCTGGCTCTTTGCTTTAAGGAGGGCCAGGAAGCAGGCAGGCAGAAGCGAGAAGAACAGGGAGTTGCCTTGGAGAATGCGGCCAGGGCTTACCCTCTGGTTCCGTTTGAAGGGGTTCCCCAGCTCACAAAGGATAGTCTCGTTGGCCTGGCAGGTTCCAGCCTAAGGAAAGAAGATAATGAGGTCTGGGTGGTCAGAGGAGGGCTGGTCCCGCCCCTTCCCTGTATCACAGGGTCTGAAGCCCTAGAGGCATGAGAACGGGGTTCCTTTAGCAACAGAGATGCCGCAGGCACCCGAGGAGGCCCAGCCCAGAGAAGAGGGGACACATGACAACACATGTAAATGACATGCATCTAAGGATGCAAATACATGATGGAGCCCGGGCGGGGCACTCACAGGGCGCACTGAGGACAGCAGCAGGGCTTGGGGCACTGCCAGGGTGAGCAGCGCCTCATGGGCGTCTTCCCCAGCCCGGTCCCTGCTTGGGGTGTTGGTCACATTGATGCTCAGGAACAGTTTCCGGAGGTCTTTGCTGTACTGGAGCCTGAAAAGGGAGGAGCCTTAGACGGAGCCCGAAGCCCCGCCCAGGCCCCGCCCCGCCCCATTAGGCCCCGCCCCTCTGGTCTACTAGCTCTAGACCGCCCCTACTCCGGACAGCCAGGCCCCGCCCTCCAGTCTCGCCAGGTGGAAGAAAGCGGTGAAGGTCAGTTACACATCCTACCCGGACAATTAAAGTCCAGCCTCTCAGCCTCGCCTCCCTCTGAGGCCCCACCCCTGGGATCTCCGCCCCTCAATCCCGGTAGCTAAGGAAGGCCTCCCCACGCTTGGCCAATAGGTGCGGCCCAGGGTGCACCTGCTCAGCCGCTGCCCCTGCTCCGACACGAAGGCCGCCTGCATCTGCAGGTTGCTGTCGCACTTGTTGTCCTGCCCGCACTCCTTCTGGAAGTGGACCTGGGGGGACAGAGGCGTGAGCAGCGCAGGACCGACCGCGGCGCCTTCTCGTCCCACAGCCCACAGCCCTCCCGGCCCCGCCCTGCCCGCCGGCCTCACCCACCTCCGTGTGGTTCTCCAGAGCCTGTGCCTGGTTGAGGACCGGGTAGGCGTCCAAGGACCGCAAGCCCAGCCGGGGGTGGTCGGGCAAACGCAAAGGTAACGAGTAGTTCATGGAGATGACGATGGGGCGGAGTTTGTCGCGGATGTTGTCCTGGGAAGGAGGGCGAGCTGAGCCCAGCTCTGCACCGCCCTCCCTTGCCGAGTTGAATCCTGACACCACCCGGAGTCCCCAGGGAGGAGCGTGGGCCCCCCTCCACCTGGGAAGGCCCCCCAGGAAGGCTGAACCTCCTCTTGTCCTATAACCAAATTGGTCCCCTTCCTACCACCTTGATCCACAGATGAGACTGGGGAGCAGGGATAGCTCTGGGGAGGTGTGAGCCTCCCCTCACCCCTGGGCTCCACAGTTGAGGTCTCCCTCTCACCCCAAGGTCCCAGAGAGTGGCTGAGTTTGCCCCCCACTCACAGACCCATTTCCCCGGAGCCGAGCCAAGCCAGGAGTCTCAGCCCTCACTCTTCTCAGAAGGTCTCCATCTCTCCTCTACCACATGCTGGGGGCTGTGTACTGTACCCCCGAAGACCGATGGGTTTCCAGGCAACCTCCCCCACCTCTGTCTCTGGGGAGACCCCAGTCCCGCACCCCTGACCTGGGGGGGGTGCTGGCTACCTCTTTGAGGGACGTGGCCCTCCCCTGGCGCCTCCCTCACCATCAGGAGCAGCTCTAGGTTCTGGCAGCGCCGCTCGGGCATGGAGAAGAAGCCGTGGAGGACAGCCGACTGGCTCTGCGCAAAGCGAAGCCGGGGTGGGCGGCGGTCCCGGTCTGCCTCCAACGTGTAGGCCAGGGCTGCAGGGGGAGCACCAGGGGGTCAGCAAGTGACCCGGTGAGCCTGCCCCCCCTCACCTTGCACCCCAGCACTCACTGATGTTTCTCCTGTAGTTGGGGTTCCCGGCACTCTGGTTGTATGCAAAGCACAGCTCCACCTGCACACTGTTGGGGGAGGCGGGACGTACAGGAGGGCCGGGTCACAGCGGGACCCAGATATCCAGCCCTCGCTCTTACTCCCTTTACCGGGCAAGGGGAAACTGGGCCCTTCAGGGGAGAGGCAGGGGCAACACGGGGAGTCCACATAGCTGGTCTGGGGTGTCCCTGGCTCCTTCCCTCCCCACTCCCATTAGAGCCATAGAAAACAGGGACAGAGGTCCCCAATGGGGAAACTGAGGCCGAGAGCAGAAGGGGTTGCCTGGAGTTGTGGCCCAGCCAGTCTTATTCAGGATCCCTAGTCCAGATCTCCTTCTTTTATTAAACCAGTTTTTAAAAATATTTTTATTGATTTCAGAGAGGAAGGAAGAGGGAGAGAGAGATAGAAACATCAATGATGAGAGAGAATCATGGATTGGCTGCCTCCTACATGCTCCCCACTGGGGATCGAGCCCACAACCTGGGCATGTGCCCTTGACCGGAATCGAACCCGGGACCCTTCAGTCCACAGGCCAATGCTCTATCCACTGAGCAACACCGGCTAGGGCCAGATCTCCTTCTATGCCCCCTCTCCCCTGCTCTGTCTCCCTCTGCCTTCTGACCCAATATCCTCCCTCACACAAAGACCTTGGGGCCATCCGCATCATGGTCACCATCCTAGCAGCTAACATATTTTGAGCATTCAGGGTGCACAGGGTACCATGCTAAGGTCTTTTTGTACATTATCTCATTTAACAATCACAACAATCCTGCAAATTGGTTATTACTAACTTTGCTTTATAGGCCAGGATCTGAGACTCAGAAAGATGAATCATTTGCTCAAGGTGGCTCTCTCCTTCCCCACCTCCACCCAACTAGGTGTTCTCCTTGTCCTTGTCCCTCCTCCCCTGGATCTCACTCCCAACCCCACCTCTACCCCGGCAAAAACACCCGGCGGGCAGGCCGGATAAATGTTTTCGGCGGGCCGCATGTGGCCCGAGGGCCGTAGTTTGAGGACCCCTGCATAAGGAGAAGGGTGGGCAGAACGGGGACTGCGAGTCTCACCAGGAGGCGGCTGTGCAGAGCGCGGGGTCCAGCACGGATGGCCTGGCCACCAAGGTCCTGTGGAGGATGTTGATGACGGGCCTGGCCCTGCATAGGAAACACCCAGACATCAGCACCCCACCTGCCTCAGGCCAGGCCAGGCCGGGGCTCAAGCTTGGGTGGCCCTGGTGATGAAGGCGGACGGAGATAGGGCTCCCTGCAGGCAGGGTGGGAGGGAGAAGGCCCCTATTCACTGTCGCCTTGGCTCACCGCAGCAGCACGACGCGGTCCGACAGGCTCCCCACGAGCAGGTCTGGGTAGAAGTTCTCATCCACATCCATCTTCCCGCTCAGGGAGTAGCCGAAGGAGGCCAGGCCAGGGAGTCCCAGCTGCTCTCCGTGGATGACCTGGGGGCAGGGGGAAGCCCTGAAGACAAGCTCTAGGGTAGGATCTGGGGAGGGGGGCCCAGGGGGAGTAAGAAGGGGGTGGGCAAGCCAAGGAGGGAAGGCCCCAGGCCCTGTCATACCTGCTGGGGCTGTTGCAGGAGCCCCCTGGAGCTGCTGTGGTAGATGTATACCGTGCCCAAGCCCTCAAACGGAGCTCCCACAGCAATGTCTGGGGAAGAGAGGCAGAGTGAGGTCACCCGGGGGACTGTGGGCCCCCTGTCGCCCCAATCCTGTGCTCCAGCCACAGAGCCCAGCATGGCCTTGACCCCACCCTGCCAGGCAGTACTCAAATCACCAGGAAACAGAGCTCTGTGGCTCAGGATTGAAACTGGGACCGACGGGCACCCAGTTGCCTCCTTGTATAGGTGGGGAAGTAGGTCCAGGAGAGGGAAGTGACCTACCCAGTCAGACAGCTAGTTAGTGTCTCAGGCAGGCCCACCCTCCCGATTCCCGCCAGCGGCTGCTGTTTATTTCCCCTTATTACAGTGCCTTCCATCTCCCCCACCAACCTCCCCTCCAGACACCTGCTTCTCCTAAAGTCATTTGCCAGCAGGGTCACAAAAGCCGGGGCTCCCCATGCTGACTGTGCCAGGTAGGTAGCAAGCCACTCATTTTGTTTAATCCTCACAAGGGTGCTGGCTGTCGGTACCACTGTCCCCACTTTATAGATGAGGAAACAGACTCAGAAAACCCAACGTCACACAGCTGATGAGTAGAGAAGAGGATCCCGGAGGCCATGCCTCTCTAGCGTGGGGGGAGGGGGCGGCTGGGATTTTAGTCCCAGCACTACAGTGTTAAATGTTCAAGTGTCCAGACTTGTAAAATTCCAACCATTATTTCCACGCATAAATCCAAACTGCTTCAGCTTCTTAAACTTGACTCAACTCTGAGTTCGCTGCCTTTGATCTGATAAGGCCTCCGTACACAGAATGCCAAGCTTGTTGGAGAAGTATGTGGAGGAAGAACAAGTGGGTCCTAAGTGGAAACCGGGTGACTCCCGTACCAGTAAGGGCTTTGGGCTGCATCAGCTGAACCCTCTGTCACCTGTTTGGACTATTTGGAGGCTCCTTTGCCTTCCGTTTGGTTTTCAGCTATATTCTGGGAAACTGAGAGTGCCAGAGAAGCGACTTCCAGATACACCAGGTGCTCCCATGGCAACCAGGCGAACAGCCAGGTCTGATGGGTCCCTACGTGCTGCAGAGTTCTGGTGACATCCTCTATATCCAGGATTCCCACCTTTTCCCGGCTCTTAACATCCCCCTCCTGAGACACGACATTCCTGATTTTAACACCCCAGCCTTGCTCGCCCCCATCCGTCCCACATCTCCTTCCAGGGACCAGGGACCAGGGCACCAAGTTATCATATCCGATCCCTGCCCCCACACCTTCTCTGGACACCCCTCTGTCATTACCCAAATATAAAGCCTGGCTTTCAACAACATCCACCTCACCCCCACGCTACCTCTCTAGCCTCATCTCTGAAACGAACCCCCCACACCGGCTAGATCTGGGGGCCTCAGGCAGGTGTCCTATCTCATCTCGTACCCCTCAGCTCCCTTCCACGGTGCACACTCAGCCCAGCCCTCGATGCCCAGCAGTATGTTCGCTCCTCGCCCGTGGTGGCTCCCTCGACACATCCCCTCTCTAGCGCTGCTGTACACTCCCAGCCCGGCCGCATCTCCTCTCCTCCCCGGGCCCTGCCAAGCTTGGTATGCAGTTGGCACTCAGTCAGTGGGGGTGCTGGGGCGGGTGTGCTGGCTCATACCTTGGAATCCGTCCTTGTTGATGTCATCAATGCTGGCCACAGAGAAGCCAAAGGCGGAGCCACTGGGGCCGTGAAGGAGGAGGGAGGGGTGGGCCGGGAAGGAGGTGCCTGCCTGGTTCATGAAGACATAGACGGCACCCCCTACCTCTTCCTTCTGCTCAAAGTAGTAGGGGGCACCCACCAGGAGATCCTGCCACCTGCACAGAAGAGAAGGAGGGGGACAGGGGAGTTTGAGGCCAGCCATCAATATGCAGCATAACTGTGGTTTAGCAGGCATAACTGTGCCAGGGCACACGGCTGTACAAGTGGCATCTCTGGCCATGCGTCGTGGGAAAGCCAAGGAAATGCCAACATAACCCCATCTAATAGGAAACACATGCGAGGAAGACATGCATGCACAGATCACACCCAAACAGCCCACATGCACTAGAGCCAGAGAAATGACCGGCATAGACACGGAGAAGCAGGTGTCATGCAACTGACATGCAAATGCCTAGAATCCCAGAAAGTCTGATTGCAAATCAACAGACAAGAGTAATTTGCAAATCCCTGCAACAGCGTGCAAACAAATGCAAGCCTCCCTGTCTCTGCCTTGGCAAGCCTGCTCCCCTCACCACTCTCCCCAGCCCCGGAGAATGTCCCTGGATTCTCACCCATCATTGTTCAGGTCTGCCAGGGCAATGGCGCTGCCAAAATAGGAGCCCACCTGTGTGCCCTCCAGCACCTGCCTCCTCCGCAGGTCTCCGCCTACCTCCTGGCTCAGCAAGAAGACAGCACCCATATGTCGGTGCCGCGGGGCACCCGTCACAATGGTGATGTCTGTAGGGTGCAGGATGGCACTGCCCACCTGCACCGTGTACCCTGGGATGGGGGAAGGTGGTCAATCAAGGCCCCAGGTAAACTTTGTTGCCTTCTACTCTGGATGCACCCCCAAGGTCACCCCCCATTATCTTCTATTCCTCTCTTCTACGTTGGGCAAGAAAGTGGCTTCTGGATGCCCACTGGACTGTGAGCCCCATGAGGGTAGGGACTTTGCATCTTGGCGCTCAATAAGCGCTAATTGAACTAAATACCACTAGTTACACCTGTACCCTGGCCTCACCCTTCCACCAGGCACCAAAGGTGAGAGGGCCAGCGTGCCAGGGACTGAGCCCCTCCCCTCCTCTTCCACCCTTTGGGCCACCACGACTGGACTCACCAATATAGAGGTTTCCTTGGTCCTCCTGGTCCTTGTAACTGTATTCGGATAAATCCCACTCCTTTCGCTGAATCATGTAGCTGTTTCCTTCAGGAGGATTTGGGGAGAGGAGTGTAAGCCACCACCCCTTCCTCCACCCTGTCCAGGCCCCCTCCCCAGAGAAGGGTAATAATAACCTCTTAAAATATTTGTGCGCACGTTGCCAGGTGCAAATCACGTCCTCTTTATTTTAACAATTCTGTGAAGTAGCCTGGCTGGTGGAGCTCAGTGGTTGAGCATTGACCTATGAACTAGGCCAGTGATGGCGAACCTTTTGAGCTCGGCGTGTCAGCATTTTGAAAAACCCTAACTTAACGCTGGTGCTGTGTCACATATAGAAATTTTTTGATCTCTGCAACTGTAGTAAAACAAAGATGTATATTTTTGATATTTATTTTATATATTTAAATGCCATTGAACACAGAAAAATCAACCAAAAAAATGAGTTCGCGTGTCACCTCTGACACGCGTGTCATAGGTTCGCCATCACTGAACTAGGAGGTCAGGGTCCGATTCCCAGTCAGGGCACATGCCCAGGTTTCGGGCTTGATCCCCAGTAGTAGGGGGCGTGCAGGAGGCAGCCGATCAATGATTCTCTCTCATTGATGTTTCTATCTTTCTCTCCCTCTCCCTTCATCTCTCTGAAATCAATAAAAACATATTAAAATAAAAGCAGCCCGAGCTGGTTTGGCTCAGTGGATAGAGCATCGGCCCATGGACTGAAGGTCCTGAGTTTGCTTCCAGTGAAGGGCACATACCTTGGTGGCAGGCTCGATCTCTGGCCTTGGTCGGGATGCATGCAGGAGGCAACCAAGCGATGTCTCTCTCTCACATTGATGTTTCTTTCTCTCCATCTCCCTTCCACTCTCTCTAAAAATCATGGAAAAAGTATCCTCGGGTGAGGGTTAACAACAACAGCAAAATAGAATGATGGCCCCTCCCCCCATTTTGCAGATGAGAAAAGTGAGGCTTAGGCATGAGGAGCTAGTTGTAGAGACATGACTGGAATCTGGTCATCCAGGCTCGCAGCGACTAGATGACACTTCCCCCACTCTGGACACTGATGCCAGACTTCATGCCATTATCTCCTCATAGTCTTGCCCCCGAACTGGGGCTGCCCACAGGCCCCTGCTCCCCGAGGCTACTGCTGGAGAGTACCTGCGCTTCACCAAGGTTCTAAAGGACCGGGGTGGGGGTGGGGGTGGGGGGCAGAACCACAGGAATGAGCAGAGGCCTCAGTTCAGGTGAGCACAGAGCTGTGACTAAGACCCGGGCCAAGGGCCAAGGTTCTGGGCTCCCTCTGCCTGTTGATTCGACAACAATAGGGCACAGTAAGAGGAGATGGGTCGCTGCTGCTACAACCTGTGTGGCAGAGAAAAGCAGATGCAGGGGGTGTGGGCCGTGAGGCGTGTGCGCCCTGGTAGTTACAAGCATGGGTCTTGGTACAAGGAAATACTCTGCAGCCCCCAAAAGGTTGACCTATATGTCTTGACATGAAAAAAAAAATGCCCACAGTTTACTGTAAAGGGAAAGCAGTAGAACGGCCTGTTTAGTGTGAGTCTGTCTGTGTGTGCACTAAAGGTACCTCTACAGTCTAAAATAAGTCTGGAGGGTCCACAAGATGGAGTGTACACTGGGAAATGGGACGAGGGAGATGGGTGATGGCAGGGAGGAGAGGAGGGGCACTTTTACTCTTTATTTTACCAAATCCTACTGTACCATTTAGTCGCTGTACCCGGAGCATGTCGTGCTTTTTAAATCAGTTTTTAAGTGGCTACACTAGACGCAGATGGACCTGCATTCTAATTCAGGTTTCAGAGCCTGCTGTCGGCGTGAGCAATTTACTTCACTTCTCTGAGGCTCAGTTTTCTGTAAAATGGGTATAACAACACTTGCCTCATAGAGTATCTGAAGGTTAATCAGGATAATATGTGTAAGTGCTTCCAAATAGTAGGGCTTGTGGTGGTTGCTGATACTGGCCAGGGGGTCTGTCTCCTCTGCCCCCTAGCGTGGAGGGTCTCGGCCAGCTGTCCCAGTGGCTGGCTGGGGCAGGTGGTCTCTGCTCCTCCCCTGCCCCTAGGGTCCTCACCTTTCCAGTTGTAGGCACCGGGAGCGCCGAAGTACACAGTGTTCTTGGTGAAGCCGCCGCTGGTGCCCAGCTGGCACATGCCCGTGTCCAGGTAGTCGGTGTTGCTGTTGCACATCTCGTTGTGGTAGGTTTGCCAGTCGTCAGTGTGGTCCAGCTTCAGGTTGTTGCCCCGCACGTAGCACTTGCCCACCATGCGCCACTGCTCCTCCGACCCCGACCACAGCACCTGGGTGTAGCGGTGGGCACAGACCTGGGGACCCCACCCCGGCGCACAGCCTGAGCCCGCAGCAAGGACTCAGGGCCCGCTGTCCCTCGGCCCTGCGCACCCCTGGCTTTGCGGGACAGGAGCTGAAAGGGGAGCCTCCTAGGGATGCCTGGACCTGCATCTCCTTTCCAGAATTCAGAAATCTGCTCTGAAGGTTGGAAACACTCTTTGGAGGGCCAGAAGGTACTGGATTTGAGAGTGGCTCAGAGATTCTGGCAAAAGGAAAGGGGGAAAGGACGAGGGAATGTGGGTTCAAGCTCTCAGGTCTTAAAGGAGCTAGATCACCAGCAGATTAAGGGACTTGCTTCTCTGCTGTCCCCAAATGACCCTGCCCTCTTAATGAAAGGACAACTAACAACAACAGCAGCAGCAGCTGAACCGGAGTGCTTACTACATGCCGGACACAACTCCAAGCTCTTCACATGCTAAGCCTTTTAAGCCTCCTAACAACACTATGGAGTAGGGACAATCACTTTCTCCATTTTAGAGGCACAGAGAGTGAGTCTCTGTCTAAGATCTCACATCCGAGAGAGGCTGTCCGGCTCTGAAGTCTAAGCTGTTATGCACTAGGCTGCACTGCCTCTCTCGTCGCCTCTCCCAGCACACGGCCGATAAATAGTTATTGGGCAAATCAATCGGAATAGGATGCTTGCAAAACAGCCAGGGGCCAGGCAAAAACCCCGCACCAGGCCTCGTTCGTGGTGGCTTACTTTCTGTGTGCCTTCCAGCTGTGAGCTTCACTCCCACTGGCCCAGCCTGACCTGTCACCACCAAGTTCCTGGTGCTGGCACAGTGCCTGGCACACAATAGGTGCTCGCTAAGAACTTGTTGAAGGAACAGATAGTTGGGTGAGCAGACAACACTGAAGGACCCAGTATCTAGAATGGCCTTAAGTGGGTCCTAGCCCCACACCATCCATAACAGAGGTCTGCATAAGGTGTCTGAGTAAAGTGATGCAAACCCGGAGCTTAACACAGTGTTCAAATGCGAAGAGCACAGCAGTGATGGGTCTGGAGGTGATGACTGGTTGAAAGGGGGCACACTTTCTAGAATGCTGTGAATACGCTATTTCTTTAATGGATGTTGGTTACACAGGTGTATAATTTTCAAAACTCAATGCCACTTACAACCTGTACATTTTGCTGTATCTACGTTTTTTGTTGTTGTTGTTTTTAAAATATATTTTATTGATTTTTTACAGAGAGAAAGGGAGAGAGATAGAGAGTTAGAAACATCGATGGGAGAGAAACATCGATCAGCTGCCTCCTGCACATCTCCCACTGGGAATGTGCCCGCAACCCAGGTACATGCCCTTGACCGGAATCGAACCCGGGACCTCTCAGTCCGCAGGCCGACGCTCTATCCACTGAGCCAAACCGGTTTCGGCACTGTATCTACGTTTTATATCAGTTTTTAAAATCTCTCTCTCTCTGGGACGCAGAAACTGAGAGCTCCCGGGGCCAGCACTGAAGAATGTGGGCAGGATGCCCGCTGGTGTGGCTCTGTGGTTGAGCACTGACCTATGAACCAGGAGGTCACGGTTAGATTCCCGGTCAGGGCATATGCCCTGGTTTCGGACTCGATCCCCAGTGTGGGGCGTGCAGGAGGCAGCTGGTCAATGAATCTCTCTCATCACTGATGTTTCTATCTCTCTCTCTCCCTCTCCCTTCTTCTCTGAAATCAATAAAAATCTATTAAAAAAAAAAAAAAAGAATGGGGCAGGAGGTGACAACTGATAAGAGGGACGGGCCCTCAGACCCAAACCAAGTGAGCTGAGGTCAGCAGCACTGTCCCTCTTCCGACAGCCAGCCAGGCTCCCCGGAAGGAGCAAGACTAGGCCACACGGCCTCAGGGCCTATCTGCCCTTTTCTCTTTGCTGTTCCTGTAGCTGTTCCCGCGAAGGGTGAGCAACCCAGGGGGTAGCAGGGGTGGGGCAGGGAGGAAGTGTGATTCAGACAGGACCCAGGCCATGCTGGGTCTTGGGAGAGTGCCAGACCCCCCTCCCTCTCCATAAATGCAGGGTTGAGACACAGAGAGCCATAGACGTAGTCATTTGCAAAGCCCCCGCTCATGCACCAAGGACCCCCTCTGTCCTCTGATTTCTCCGCAGCTCCGGGGAGATGAAGGAGAGGGCTGAAGGGGGGAACCGCCTGGAGTACCCACTTACCAGGACTCTGCCTGCAGGGCCCTGGCTGGCCACAGTCACCCCAAGCCACATGTCCTCAATTTTGTGATGGTCAGGGTCACCTGTGGGCATGGGAGGGATCACGGGTCAGGGCACCCCATCCTCCCAGTGCCCAGAGCTTCCAGAGGGCAGGGGTTAGTCCCCCTGGGGTCCTCCACTCCAGCAGGGCAGCCGCCCTCCTCCCTCCTCCAGCCCCCCACAGTCTGAGCTCCACAAATCCCATATGGTCCCATTCTCCTCTAAGACTCCCTCTTCCCAGCTGGACAAGAAGTGACTAGAAACTGCCCAGGTGAGCCTTCATCTCCTCCAGGTCATTTATCTCTCTGCTACCCTCTCCACCAGGCTCCTGACCCAGCACTGATCCCCAGCCCCTTCCCCTCACTTTTCTCTGTGATGTCCATCCTCTCACAGTCGTCCTTGCGGTCACTGAGTGGGCACAGGTACACAGCACCGGTCCGGTTGGTATAGCCATCAGACATGGCGAGGTCACGGGGAGCACCAACCAGGAGCCTGTGGGGCAAGGAGGTAGGGGGCCTGGGCTCAGACTCCCCAAAGCCCACTTCAAACAGCTTGCTATTTAACTTGCATTTACTGAGCATCTGCTCTGCCAGGCTGTGTGCCAGGCTCTGGGGTCAGGAGATAAACGGATCCCAGCCCCTGACCTCCAGGAGCAGGCCCGTAGGAGAAGGCAGGCAGGAAGCAGACCTCTGCAGTCAGCACCTCATGAGAGGAAAGCAGGGTGCAAACCAGCCCCGATTCTGCATGAGGGGCAGCCAGGGAAGAGGGGACCTGGTCTGAATCTGAGAATGATGACCAGGCCGCCAGGTGAGGAAGGGGAGGAAGGGCACTTCAGGCATATGTGTGGCGTGGGCCAGGGGCCAGGAAGCATGAGCAAGCAGGATGACTCAGGTATCTGCAGGGTCCTGGCACAGCTGGAATCCAGGAACCTGGGGAGAGACAAGAGTGCAGGGTGCAAAGGGCCTTGGGGAGCCATGGAGGGATATTGAGCAAGGTCAGATCTGGGAGTCACATGGACAGATCTGGGAGCCACATGGTCAGATCTTGGAGTCACATGGTCAGATCTGGGAGTGACATGGTCAGATCTTGGAGTCACATGGTCAGATCTGGGAGCCACATGGTCAGATCTTGGAGTCACATGGTCAGATCTGGGAGTGACATGGTCAGATCTGGGAGTCACATGGTCAGATCTGGGAGCCACATGGTCAGATCTTGGAGTCACATGGTCAGATCTGGGAGTGACATGGTCAGATCTGGGAGTGACATGGTCAGATCTGGGAGTGACATGGTCAGATCTGGGAGTCACATGGTCAGATCTGGGAGCCACATGGTCAGATCTTGGAGTCACATGGTCAGATCTGGGAGTGACATGGTCAGGTCTGGGTTTTGGAAGGAATGCTTTGGCCTCTGAGATGAAGGTAGACCGAACGAGAGCAAGCCTGGAGGGACCCTGGCGCAGGGCTCAACTTCCAGGAGGACCTGGGAGAAAACGTGTAAGAGGTGGCGTGGGGTCAGTTGTTGGGACCCTGGGTCCTTCCACTCTAAGCCATCTGAGGACTTAGGTCTAGGAGGAGTGGACCCCTAAGGAATCTGAGTGATGCTTACACCCCGCCCCCACTGCCACCTTAAGACAGGCTCAGGGTATTGGGTGGGACTGGGTACTCGACATTTTGGACATTCTGTCCCCAGGGCAGTATTCTTGGAAAGTAGGAATGAGGGTGGACATGGGTCCCCAGGCTGCCCATCTTTAGGGACACTGACTACAAGTTCCAACAAGAATGCTTAGGATCCCAGCCAGCCATCCCTACCAGAGAGGTGACTAGAGGACAGAAAGGCAGGGGATTCGCCTCGGAATCATATCTCAAGAGTCCTTGGACCACCAGCATCAGAAATCCCTGGGATATGTGTTCAAAAGGCAAATTCCTCAGCCCATCACAGACCACCTGAATTGAATAGGAATATTCAAACCTGCATGTTTAACATGTACCCCAAATATTGTACACCCAGTTTGAGAACCCAGTTCTACCACTCCTTACTCTCCCAGCATCATCGCATCATCTCTCTGTAGCCTCTGGACCTTCTGCCAGGACCGCCTCTTTGATTCTCATGGACCCAGCCTCCTGGGTGGCAGGCACCTCCTAGGAGCCCCTCCGTCGGGGCCCCAGCAATACTAGCGCCCTGAGGCTCCCAGCTCAGAACTCAGGCTCTGGGCCTCTTGCCAGAGTCTGGAGGTGCCATACCCCGCCTGCAGCTCTTGCCTGGAACCTGTGAGTGAAGGTTTCAGGGAGTGGGCAGGGCGGGGCCTAGGCATGCCAGGACTTGGGTGCCTCTGCCCACTGGGTGTCAGGAATGCGCGGCCTGGAGGTGCTGGGAAGGGGGTGGGGCCCTGCCTGCACCTTACACCTTAGCTCAGACCTTACCCTGGGGAAGTGTTAGGTGGTGCTAGGCAGAAAGGCTGGCAGGGGGCCAGTGTGGCAGCCAGGCCCAGTTAGTCACCCTCTGTCTAAGCTCAGGAGGGTGCCTGACCACCCATGGACACCCACCCCTAGGGAGCCTGACAGATGAGAGAGGGAAGCCTTTGGAAAGGAGCATTCCAGCTTCGGAGCCTAAGGGTCTGGTTGTAAGGTTTGTTCTGCTTCAAGGGGCAATTTCCTTTCCCTTTCTGAGCCTTGAGTGCCTCGTCTGTGAAATGGGAACAGCAGCTGTCCCGACAATCTCCAGGGGGAACTAATGGCTTCTCCCTTTGGAAGGACTTTCTGGCTATGAAGCCATGGTCAGTGTGAACACTGTCCTTCTGAGTACTGAGACACCAGGACTGGCCCCAGCACACCCCAGGCACCCGGGAGTTTCTGTCCCACCAGCTTAAGGAGCCTGGAGCTGAGGACACATAGCAGATGAGTCCAGTTATTTAGAGGGAGCAGAGGATGGGGCACAGCAGCACTTCCAATGCCTAAGGAGACCAGGAAACCACTAAGGTGGGGGTGGGGCCCTGGCAGCTGGTGTCATTCCAGGGTGGGAGCTCAGAGTTGGCTGGTGGAGGCTGGGGTCATGCTACAGTGACCCTGAAGGGGTGGGGCCAGGCCTCAGTGGGCGAGAGGAGACCAGGCTGCCTCCCAGGACTGCAATGCCATGGAAGGGTTGCTGCTCCTGCTGCTGCTTGCCCAAGATGTCTGAGGGAGGGAGCCGAGGGTCCCCTCCTCTTAGCCTCCTGGGGAACCAGGCAGGCAGAGCTGGGCACAAAGGCAACTGAACTGAAATAAATCCCCTTACCATCTATACCCTCCCCCGGCCTTGCCCCAACCAGTCTCGTGCCTACTGATGGGCGGCAGGGCAATGCCAGGCCCACATCCCCAGCCCCACCCTCCCCAGAGATTCCACAGGGAGCCCCCACTCCCACCCCCTGGAGTATTTTTAGCTCCAACTTGGCCTGTTCAGAGGCCCTTTAAGGCCCTCTGGCTCCCAGCCCAGGATCCAATGGGTCTACAGTCAGAGGACTGCGAGTGGATGGAGGAAGGTGGTGTGCAGAGGGTCAGATCCAGCTGCCTCCAGCCACAGCCAGATGTGGGAGCACCCAGAGGGTGGGAGAGACCTTACTGACATGCAAATGTATTACACATTAATATGCAAATGAGCGCTCTGCTGTCTGCTGTTGGATCTGGTCCAGATCCGAGAATCCAAAAGCTGACCCCTTCTGGACCACCACTGAGCCCACCCTCCCAGCGGCAGTCAGAAGGAAGGAGGCTAGGAGGGAGGCTTTGCTCAGCCCCTGGAGCAAGAAGAGATCAGATCAAACCTCTCCTGGAGTCTGGGCTGGGGTTGGTGGGCAGGGAGCCGCTCCGGGAGGTAGGGGAATGGGTAAGATGACCTCTTAAAGGCTTTCAAAGAGCTGTCTCCTCACCCTCTCCTGTGGCTCCAGCCAGACAGCCCCACCTGGCCCCTGGGGAGCCCCCTGAGCCCCCAAGTTCTGGAAAAGCACTTCCTCACTCCTGCCTCTCACTTCTTTGACAGTTCAAGGCTAATGCAACAGCCAAGTAGAAAGTAGCAGAATGGGAGGGGCCTGGGGTATGAGGCCCAGGGGTGTCAGGGCACCAGGCTGGCTCACCCCAAAGAGAGGAAGGCCCCCCTGGGATACTGGAGTGTGGGGTGATGCTCAGAGAAACAGGCTCCTCCCCTCAGGGGGGCGCTGGGGTGGCTCCAGTGGAGAGGGCCAGAGGGTCCAGCGCTCAAGCTAATGGGCCCCCATGCCTTACTCCTCAGGGCTAGAAGCTGGTTGGGGAGGGGGCTGCCCCAGCTCTGAGCCCGCGGTGGGGTGGCAGCAGTTCTCAGATGCCTGGATCCCAGCTCTGTGCCAACTCTGATGCCGGAATTAGGCATCTCCCAGAGGCCGGTCCTGTGGTGGCTGAGACTGCAGCCCTCTCTGTCCTCCCCTTACTTCTTACGCTGCCCAGCCAGCCCCCTCTCCTCTCTGGTGACTCAGCCCTAGAACCAGAGCAGCAAGCGGGAGGAAGGGATAGAATGAGGGAGGACGGGAGAAAGAGACCTAGGCCCAAGCCTCCAATAAAAGGGAACAAGGCCGGTTTTCTCATTTCTTCTCCCTCTCCCTTGCTCCATACTATTTTTTCCATATTTGATCCCTGAGGGCATTCTTCATGTCATCTAACCTCAATTCCTCTTGCTGCAGCGGACATCCTGTTTCCCCTTTGTTTAGCTCTGACCGAGCCCCTCTCTTTTTCTACAGGATCGGGCTTCCCCTGCCTCCCACCCCATTGTAAGCTCCTGGGCCCAGACTGGTCAGTGGAGAGAGCCAGAGGAAAGGACACTAGGCCACATGCAGCCTTCTGCCTGCAGCGGCAGCCTGCTTTGCCCGTTTCCTTTGGCACGAGCCTTGGAGGCTGCCAGGTGGCTGTTCTGCCCGGGAAACATGTTTGAGGAGAGCACAGCAGGTAATCCTGGTTCCTGCCTCCCTCGGGGATGACCTCATCTTCCAGGAGGCCCAGCCACCCTCACCCCAGGCTTCCCAGAAACCTTCATTGCCTGGCAAGGGCGAGAGGGAGACAGGGCCCCGGAGGTATCTCCCCAAGGTCAGGCCAGACCAGGACACGGGATTCCCAGGAGGCAGTGAAGAGCAGGTGCTAAGGGCGGGGGAGCCAGTGGCCATCTCCCTGAGGAATAGTCCCTCTGCCTCCCCCGGGGTCCTCATGCGCCTCACCAAGAAGCCCAAAGCAACCGGGTCCTCTGCCCCACTCCTCACCCCTCAGGTCCAGCGACTGAGAAACTGGGGCCTGGGTTGGGGGGAGCCTCTTATGTTGTGGGCAGGGAACCCCAGCCCAAAGGTGGAGCTGATGGGGAACCAAGAGGGTCCACACCTGGGTTTCTAACCATTTCTGGAATAAGGCCTTCTTTGAGAATATGATGAACGCTACGCTCTCCCAGCTCCCACCCCCAGAACAACATGCAAACACACATGATTTTACATGTGCTTTCGGGGATCTCTGCCCCTCTGGAAAACCTCCTGTGAGCCCCAAACGAAGAGTTTGTTCAGGACCATGGACCCTTTCCCTTTTCCAAAGGGACTGTGACTTGATTGCTGGTTCCCCTGAGCTGCGCACTCAGGCAGCTGTTCACATCTGGCTACACAGCTGGCTACAGCCAAGCCCAGCTGGGCCAGCTGGCTCTCCCAAAGGGCCAAGGAGCAGAAGTCAGTGAGACCAGGAGATGAGCCAGGATCTAGAACCACCCCTGGGGAAGACTGAGGGTACTGAGTGGCCCAGAAGTCTATCTAGAGCTTCCTGCTTCTGAGGTCCATTAGTTTTAGGACCTCTGGGCTCTTGTCAGGCTTAATGCCACCTCTAGCTGCCCAGGGGGAAAAAAAAAGTAGAACTTCTCTGCTCAGCCATCTTGGGTGAGGCCCATGGATAGTGCGGGTGCATCCAGGTCCTGGCAGGAGCCCTCGGCTGCAGAGCATGTGACACACATTCTCTCATGGAAGCCCCACTCTTACCCCATGAAGAAGGTGTGTTGGTCCCCTTCCCCTGACATGGGAGGAAATGAAGGCCCCGGTGTGAGTGACAGATGTGAGAGACAGGTAAACTGGCAATGGAACTCTGCAGCCTCTTCTCTCTCCACAATGCCCAGTGGCCTCTTCTAGGGCAACAGAGGCAGGACGGAGCAAGACAGATCCAGGTCCAAGCCAACTCCTCTTTGGGGAAAACTGGCCCAGAGAAGGGACATATCTTGCTCAAGGTCGCCTAGGAAAGGGGGGAGGGTGTGACTGATCCTTTATTGACTCCAGTTTCCCATTATTTCCTCTTGCTTCTCTGATCTCTTTGCACGATGCTGCCTTAGCATGGAAAGCCTTTTCCGGATCGGGGCAGAAAGAGCACCAATTATAGAAACTTGTGTTGACGGTCACTCAGAGTCTCCAAAAGGTGGAGGACTGGCCAAGGCTGGGCCGCAGCCGCTGGGGCAGGGCTGCGAAGGCTGTGGTGACCTTAGCCTCTGCAGAAGCGACGTGGAATTAGGCCAGTTCAGGTAGGCAGACTGGGCAGGAGCCAAGTTTGGACTTTGACATTCCTCAAGTTTCTACCGGCCGCAGCCAGAGTTGGAAGAGGTTTCAACACACCCTTTTTATGACCATGTCTTCTCGCTCAGAGGGGTCAGACGCCAGGTGGGGGCAGAGGTCTGGTAGGGGACCCGACTCAAAGTGACAGGGCCTGCCTGCCTGACCTGTCCTAACTACCTTCCCTCCTGGCACAGCCTCCCCTCCCCACCTCTCTTCCCTTCCCGAACATCTGAAACCTGGACATGCCCCTCAGGGCACGAGTGTGTGGTGAGCATGGAGGAGGGGACTGGAGCGCAGGATGCAGCCTCGTTCCCCTCTGTCCCTTATGCCTAGCTCTTCCCTTCCTTCTTGCAGCTGGTAGGGAAGGAGAACAGAAGGAACAGAAAAACACCATTTCCCTCTTCAAACCAAACAAACACTCTCAGGGTTAAAGACTCAACATGAATCTGTGGAATGCAGGAAAGATGTCTGCTGGGAGGGTGTCACTGCTGGCCTGGGGGTGAGGGGGCAGGAGACCCAGCAGGATTTGGGACAGCCCCTCCTCTCTCTTCTACTCCCCCACCCTCAAGGGCTCAGAGGGAGGCCCCTGGACAGCTCCAAACACCCAGACTCATCACCTCACCCTCCAGCTGCGGGGAGGCTGAGAACCCCTCCAGTCTGTCTTTGCAGAGGGTGCGGCTGGCGTGGCCGCAGACTTAATGGGAGTTGTCAAGGGAGAGAGCTTAAATGCATGTGCCCATAGGTCCTCCCCAGGAACCGGGTGAGGGAGATCCAATAGGCTTCTATCCTGCAGTTTTTCCAGCTCCCATCCCTGGAGAATAAGGGGCATGCGGTGTACTAGGTACTCAATTCACAGAAGGGAAGGGGCTCAGGGAAGCGGAACCCCAATGCTGTTCTCCAGGGAGGTTTAAAGGGCTGAGGGGCTGCGTCTAGACAGGTTCTGGCTGGGTCAGCACTTGCCAATGATGACTGCCCCACCCCCCATGCCCATCCCACGCCTAATCCCTTCACTTCCCGCCAAATCTCCGCAGCAGGAGGGCTGCCCAGGTCCCCACCCGCTTAATCTCTGCTCACAGTCGCCGGAGGCCCGTGGGCCAGGACTCCGACTCAAGTCCGGATCCGCACCGCACCCTGCACTCGCACACACTCTCTCTCGCCCACTGCACCCCCGCCGGCCTCACTCACAGGTTGCGCTGCTGCGGCTCCGTCTGCCGATGGAGGGCGACCGAGTAGCCGAAGAGGCTGCCCGGGTTCCCGGCCTCCTTCACCACCAGGAATCGGGTGTCCAGGTTGAAGGCGGAGGCGACGCGACCGCCGGCGGCCACAATCAAGGCGAGCGCGCAGAGCGTCGGGCGCAGGACAGGGGTGGCGAGGCGGGGGCTGGGTCCCATGGAGGCGAGCGGGAGCGGGCACCCGGGCGAGAGCGCGTGCGGACGCGGAGCTGGGCGTGCGGACCTGTTCACCTGCCCGCGCACCACCGCAAAACCCTCGGCCCGCCGCGTCCTTCAGCCCCGCAGCGCTGATCGGTTTCACATCCGCTCCGGGTCCGCGCTCTCAGGTGCGCTCCGAGGTCCGCGGGTCTGTTCTCCGGCCAGCCCGGCGTCTGGTCGCCGCGCCCCCACCCCGGACACCCTGCCCCGCTGCTCGTCCCGGCCGCGCCCCCTTGGCCGCACGGTCGACTTCGATCCCGGCTGGGTGACGGATCTGGGCTGGCAGACTGGTAGACCGCAAGGAGGCCGGGAGGGAGGGGTGCTTCCGCGCGCCCCGCCTTCCCACGCCCAGCGCCGCACCTCCCCACCTTGCGCGCCCAGCCGCGCTCCCTCTCCTTCCGGGGAAAGAGAAAAGGTCCGGGCTCCGCCGCCGCCTCTTAAAGGGGCAGCACAGCCCCGCCCTCCTCATCCTGCCCAGGACGGCTCCGCCCTCTCCCCCCAAACACCTGTCGAGAGCCCCCAAAGGCTTTCATTCCCCCGCCCCGTGCCTTGCTTCTCCCCAGGAGCGTCGCCTTTCGATCAAGATGGATTGGACGGGCGGGGCGGGGGTGGGATCTGTCCTGCGGGTTTTGCTGCCGCAGCTACGGCTGTTGCAAAGGCCGTTGCAGGCGTGGCCGCCTCGGCTGGGAGAGCCTGGCGAACGGAGCTCCGCGCGCCCCGGGCTGCAAAGTCCGCCTCGCCGCCGCTGGGCTGGGCGCCCCTGCGAGGCGGCTGGCGGTCTCTGGGCGTTCTTCCTCGCACGCAGCCCCTTCGCTGTCCTCGTGGAGATGTGGTTTTTTTTTTCCTCTCTTGCCCGCCCCCATCCACCCTGAGCCCAGCTGGGAATGGCCCCTCAGCAAAGCCAGACAGTAGTAAATAACCAAGCAGCCGTAGTAGTTAGCAACAAGTCAGCCTTTTCCCCGAAGGGCTGCGCCTTCTGGTATCCCTTGGAAGCCCATGGATGGGGAAATGATTCTCTTAAGAGTGCCCTGCGTGGCCAGGGAGCTGGACCCAGACTGCACACATTTTCACCCACCCCTGCCTTCAGATACTAGCCCAGCACAACCCCAAAGTTCCCTTCTCCCACCCAGGCTCAGACTGTTTGGAGACTAGGCGCGGATGCCGGTCCCCACAGGTGTGTAGTGGGTGGTGCCCGTTGGCATTAGGTGGGCGGGGCCTACAGGTTATCAGCAGAAAAATCAATCAACTGAAAGGGAACGTCAGAAGTCACGGTGTGCTTTATGAAGTCGGACTCAGGTTTCCCTCCTTGCAGCACAAAACTAAAGGAGCTTTATTATCTGGGCTCGGGAGTTCAGCCCGCAGCACTCAAAGCCTTCAAGTTCGGTTTAGTACTCCTATCTCTGAGCGTTTAGAAGGATAAGAAAACTACCATATGGCAAGTCCTTATGCACCCAGAACTATGCTAAGGGCTTTAATTATTAAATTAAACCCTCACAACAACTGGTGAGGGGTTGTCGCTGATTCGGGAGGAGAAAACAGGCGCAGGGAGGTCAAGCCGCTTGGTGAGGCCACGCACACAGCCCGGATTTTCATCCTGTGTTCCCCGACCCCAGAGCCTCTCTGGACCACTTACGCTAATAATGAACATTTGCATAATACCCAGGGCAGATCTAGTTTTGGTGAGGCCTGCAGCTTGTACAATTTGGAGCCCTCTTTAAGGAGAAGGGTGAGGAATGAGGAGTCCAAAATTAGATTCAGAGCCCGGGAGGGGCTCAAGCCTCACGTTACAGCTGATGAAACATTTCACACGAAGACTCTCATTTCCTCCTCCTGGCCTCCCTGTGAAGTCAGGATTGTCATCCTCATCTGATTGATAAGGGAACGTAAATGTCCAGGATCACACAACTCGCGGGAGGCGGTGAGGACGGGCAGCCACTGGCCACAGCTGTGTCTTTAAGAGACACACTCCAGGCAGATGTTGGTCAGACAGCCAGATATGCCTAAGCAAAAGCAGCTGCGATAACAGTGTTCTCTGTGGTTTGGGGGAGTGGACACTCCCCCATCCCTGTCTGTCCTTAGGACAGCGTTTGTTCCAGAGCCACGCAGCCTCTCTCCATAGTCCACCTGCGGCCCAGAGCCCCCGGGGTTCGGAGATACAGGAAGCCGACTTGGCTGGAAGTTGAACTTCTCTTGCTCTCCTTACGATGGCTGCTGGCTCCTCCACCTTCTTCCAGGAGAAGAGGAGGCAGCCAGGGCCAGGAGCTCAGGGGCCAGGTGGACACTCAGTGTGGCCAGGGGTCCTGCCTATTTGAAAGCGCTGTGATGACTCGGAAGGGCTCCATGCCAAGCGTTATCTCTTTGGCCATCCCCAACAGGAATGACCAGCATGTCCGATCCCAGGGCTGGGGGCAGGAAAGGGATGACGGATGGTTTTTCCACTCCAGGGGAGTGTCCAGAGGGAGTGTGGGAGCAGGAGCAGGGCGCCTGCTAGGGGGAAGGCCCGGGCTGAGGAATGTGGAGGAGTGTCAGGCAGATCTGGGGGCGGTGGGATGGTGAAGGGAGACCTGGAGACTGGAAGGCCAGGTCTGGGGTGGAGAGTTCGCGCCAAATACCCAAAATGCTCTGGTTTCAGTGACAGCATCCACAGCCTCATTCCATCCTCAGTTGACTTCATCAACTCTTCCCCATGGCGAAGGGGCTCACCTAGAATGTAGGCACAGAGAGAGACAGAGGCTCAGGAATACCATATGTAATGAGGCATCTGGGTCCAGTTTTTAAAAAAATATATTTTTTATTGATTTCAGAGAGGAAGAGAGAGATAGAAACATCAGTGATGAGAGAGAATCATTGATTGGCTGCCTCCTGCATCCCCCACACTGGGAATTGAGCCTGCAACCTGGGCATATGCCTTTGACCAGAATCGAACCCAGGACTCTTCAGTCCGCAGGCCGACGCTCTATTCATTGAGCCAAACCTGCTAGGGCTTGGTACAGTTTTGTGTGTTTTTTAAAATATATTTTATTGATTTTTTTTTTACAGAGAGGAAGGAAGAGGGATAGAGAGTTAGAAACATCGATGAGAGAGAAACATCAATCAGCTGCCTCCTGCACACCCCCTACTAGGGATGTACCTGCAACCAAGGTGCATGCCCTTGACCGGAATCAAACCTGGGACCTTTCAGTCTGAAGGCTGACGCTCTATGCACTGAGCCAAACCAGTTAGGTCTTGTTACAGTTTTTGATGTTTGATTGCTGACAGCTCTTAAGCCGTCATCTCTCCTTCTTCCCCTTGTGTGCCACACCTGGACAAGCTGACGAGAAAGCCTGGGCACTGACTGCGCTCCCTCCTTTGGCATCCATGGGAGGTTTGAACCATGCAAGCCCTGCTCTTCCCACACAAATACTCACCCTGACCTCACTCCCAACCACAATAAAAATCCTGGGCCAATCTCCTTTCTTGGCCCTCTCCAGCCATATAAGACCTGCTCCCCTGAGACCTCAGTTACGTAAATAAAACTTGTCATACTCTCTTGGGGTGTGTGTGGCGCCATCTGTCCTGACATTGATGGGATCCATCTACCTCTGCAGTGACCACAGCAACATGCCACTGTGGATTCTGCCGTAGGGTCAGGGAGGCTCCCTGGAGGAGGAGGATCTGGACAAGGGACGAGGAAAGGACTGGCAAGAGGGAGCTCGGAGTGGAGAAAACAGAAGAGTTGGGGCCTTGCTTGGGGTGAAGTTTTCCAGTTGCAACAGTGACGTCAAAACTTTATAAAAGCACCTTTTGTTTACGCAGTGTTTGCTGTGTTCACACCAGCCTTCCTCTGCCTGACCCTCCCCCCTCTCCCCCCTACACACACACACCCCATCTCGCTCTCTCCTTGTCCCCTTGTCTCTTGAGGCTCCCAGACCATACCACCTGCTCACTCACTCCTCACAGGAAGGTCAGGCCGTGGACAGGATGTACACAGGCAGTTAGTGGGCAGATAGTGATGGAGTGGAATTGGGGTGCCACTGGCATTGAATGCAGGCTACCTTCTGCCCTCTCACCTTGGGCAAGGTACTTTCCTCCTCTAGGCCTCAGTTTCCCCGGATCTATGAAAGGAAAGGGCTGGAGAAAATTTTTCCTTATTTCTCTACTGGTATCCTTCGTGTCCCAAGGCTCCTAGCATTTGTCAGACTAAGTGGAACACACAACTGCTATTGAACTAAGACTCAGGTCTCTATCTCTGACTTGAACTGAAAATGCAAATCCTGAGGAGAGGGGGAGGAGCTGCGAAGCTTGAATGGGTTTATCAGATTTCCTTTCTCCAGTGACCCAGTTACAGGCCTGGGGTGGGTGGGGCAGGCACCTCGTCCTGACAATTTCCCTGGTTCAGAATCTGTCAGCCTCATTCATTGACAACCTACTATGTACAGGCACAGAGCTGGGGACCCCCGGGGCTGCCAAAGATGAACCAGAACATGTGCCAGAGGCTGCAGCTTTATCATGGCCTCCCATTCTGAAAGCTCTCAAATTTAAAGAGGCTAAACCCACATTATGTTGTATTTCAGGGCTGGTGCCTGGGGGCAATGGGTGGTGTTAGAAAGAACATTTTGGCTGCAGCATGAAGCTGGCATTGGCAAGAGAGAGTGAGCTAGCGGGAAGGGGCTGCTGTAATAATTTGGGCAAGGGGTGAGGGGCAGAGGAGGGAGAGAGTGTGAGAAGGCCCAGGGCATGGGGTGGGGGGATCAGAGGGGTTCTGAGAATCAATAGGCAGTGACCCAAAGAGGGGCCTGGTGTGCTGGCCCCAAACACCAGTAACCTTCCCTGCCAGCCTGTCTTCCCTTCTCCCCCCTTCCCCTCCCCCCACCCTGTCTTTCTAGTTCCTCCAACACTCTCCGTGGTCCCCTCACTGCCATCCATGGCGTGGCCTTGCTGCCCTGGCTGAGAGATGAGAACTCTGGTGGGCTCTTCAGCATTCTCTCTCTCATGCCAAGGTGGCCCCTTCAAGGTTGGGAGGCCATGTGATCACCCCATCTGAGCTGAGTCACCACCCCCAGGGGCCTTGTCATTTCTGGGGGAGATGCCTTCTTACTGTCAGGGTTCTGTGCTCAGGTGGGAAGTCTGGGCAGGGGGCTTCATCCATGCCTCCTACTCCTACTAACTCCCTAGAGACCCTCCTGGGGGTGGAGGACCATGTGTGGTTGTCAGTGAAATGCTCCTACATGTATGTTTATTGGAACATGTGTCTGTGCACATGGTCCCTTACACATTCACACATTTGCCTATGTGTCTCTGAATGTGTTATGTACATTTGGATCCTGAAAGGAAACTGATATTTATCCATGTACGTTAGCATTCACCTACCTGCTGATGACACCCGCCCAAGCTCCTCCAGGCTCCAGCCTTGATGTTCAGCTCTCGCCAGCCACCTGGCTGGCCACCCACGGGCCCCTCAGACTCTGAGTGTCCAGAAGGGGCTCTGCATCTCCTCCTTGTCCCCACAGCCGACTCTCCTGGAACGGCCTCTGAATCAGCACCTTCTCTCCAGCAGGATTCCACAAACACGCCTCGTCCACCTGGAAAATACCCACTTGTTCTTTTTTTAAGATATATACATACATATCCTATACAATAAAAGTGTAATATGCAAATCAACCGAACGAAGGAATGACAGGTCGGCGGGGGGCGGGGCTGGTGAGGCGCATGCCAGCAGGCAGAGGGAGGGGACAGTGATGGGGGTGGGGGTGGGGCTGGCTGCTCACCAGCCAGCACTGTGCCTGGATCACCCACCCAATAGCTTCTGAAGAGGGAGGCCAGACTGCAGCTTAGGCCCACTCCAGGAGCGGGCCTAAGCCATCAGTCGGACATCCCCTGAGGACTCCTGGACTGCGAGAGGGCGCAGGCCGGGCTGAGGGACCCCCCACCCCCCGGCAGTGCATGAATTTTCGTGCACCAGGCTTCTAATATACATATACATATATATATATATACACACACACATATATGTATATGTATATGTATATATGTGTGTATATATGTATATAAATGTATATATACATATATATATATTACTTGTATTGATTTTTAGAGAGAAATGGAGAGGGAGGGAGAGAGAGATAGAAACATCAATGAGAGAATCATTGATTGGCTGCCTCCTGCATGATCGGGGATTGAGCCCACAACCCGGGCATGTGCCCTGACTGGGAATTGAACCATGACCTCCTGGTTCATAGGTCGACGTTCAACCACTGAGCCATGACAGCTGGGCAATACCCACTGGTTCTTCAACATTTTTCCTGAGTTTTCACTTTCCTCCTTCACCCCTGGACCCTATATCACCCACACTCCACGCCACCCTTGCATGTAGTCCCTCTTGAATCTCCCAGGCCTTGCACTGGCTTGCAGCTGGGCTTCTAGTGTGATTGTCACCTGCCAGGGCTGTGACCTTGTGCAAGTCCCTTCACCTCTCTCTGCCTCCGTGTCCTCACTGTAAATTGGACATAAAGATACCAGACTCACAGGCCTGCTGAAAAAGTAGTCATGCTCATTGTTGCTTACACCTGTATTTGCAGCACCCTCCCGCACAGTAGGTCTTCAACCACTGTGTGTTCAGTTGGCCACAGACTCTTCATGGCTCTAAAGAAGGGAACTCCGTGGAGGTGAGGGAACGGCCAGCTCTGTGTTGTAAATAGCCTCTTGCTCCCATCCCCGCCCCCACCCCCACCGTGGGATCCTGTTAGGACAAATGTCTTGGCTCAGTGGGCTGAAAAGGAAAGTCAGAATTCTGAGGCATGAATCGCTGTGCCCACTGACTCACTTCCTCCTCCCCACCCGCTCCGGACGGGCCCGGGCCCTGAGTAACACAGGTTGTAGCTTCCGCCCAGCCTTCGCCCCTCATCCTGGCGCCCCCAGCCCCTCACTGTGGACCTCACCCCTCCGTGTCCAGCAGCAGAAGGTGAATGGAATCAGTTACTGCTGATTTGAAACCTGCGTTCAAGCTGAGGAGTAGATTCCAGGGCAGACGGGGAGGCCCCGGCCCCGCTCTCTGATGGGCAAGGCAGTGCCCCCTTCTGGAACTTGACCTGAAGGGCAGCAGAAGATCCCCCTCCTTCCCTGATCACAGAAATTCTCATGGTTGGCCAACCCTCCAAAGCTTAAGGCTTCCCATTAAAACACAGGCAGTGCTGCCTGGCAGGTAGCACATGGGCTCCCTGGGAGGGGCTGGGAGAGCATTACAGCGTCTCCCACAGAAACCAGGGCCCTGGGGTATGAATGACGCAGGAAGATGTAGAGGTGAGGGCAGGGCAGGGAAAGGTGCTGAAGGAAGAGTGGGGACAAAGAATGATTTAGTGGAGGTGGGTGGCCTGGGCAGGGGTTCTAGACCTGCCTCAGGCGCTGCCCTCTCCAGCTGATGGTTAGCACGATGGGTGCCATGAGGAAGATGCCTCTGTCCTGCCAACATACCCCCAGGTCTTGGCCTTTACCCTCTGGGGGTCCCTTTCCCCACCTTGTCCAGGACCTCACCAGTTCCTCTGAGGAAAGGAGTCAGATGGGGTTTGTTGGGGGCGGGGAGGTGTAGGCCACCCCTTTAGTGGCAGAACTGCTCTGGGCAGCCCAGGGCAGGCATAGTAGGAAGGCAGAGTGAGGGTGCAGCCCGCCTCCACTGCCACTCCTGAGAAGGGAACTGCGGGGGCGGGGGCGGGGTGAGGTGGGGGGGACAGCCAGATACACTGAGGGCACCAGGGGGCAGGGAGATGCCAGGGCAGCGGGGCAGCAGGCACAGCTCGGCTGGCTGTACAGGATGCCACCTTCCCAGGCTCCCTGGGTCTCTCGGCAGGTGCTTTCTGCTCCAGGGTAAGCCTGTCTCTCACTCTGACAGAGCCCTTGTCACGATTGGTCAGATGCCACTTACTAGCTCTACAAAGTTGCTTGCGCAGTCAGTGCCTCAGTTTCCCTACCTGTAAAACAGTTAGAAATTGCACCCTAATCATAGAGTCATTGTGGCGAGTCGATGAGAAGCGGCACGGTGCCTGCCCCATAGCGACAGCTCCATCCATGTTACTTTTTTATTGGGGTGGGGGTGGGGGTAGCAGCAGCTACAGAGGGAGCCTCCACAGCCCCGTTTTCCAGGAAAAGCAAGCTCAGACCCCTCTTCCCACCCTGCCAGTGGCTCTCACTACAGGGCCCTGCTTGGCGTGGGGGTCAGGGCTATGCATCAAATTGAATCTGGTTCTTGGAAAAACTGATGGGGTTCGCCAAGGGTTCCCTTCGGTCCCACTCGCTAATACAGACATGGGCACGTCTATACCAGGGAAATGGACACCCAAGAGCTATGGGGGGCGGGGGGCGGTATCAGCATCTGGGGAATTCTGTCATCTCACCCTCATCACAAGCCTCCGCCGAGTTCCGACCGACCGGGACCCGACACAGGAATGGGGAGACGGGGAGGGTGGGCATCCTGGAAAACTCCCTGGAGGAGGAGAAAGGGAAGAGCTAGACTGAGCAAAGGGGTAACAGCTAATACTGGGAGTCTCACTGGGCCCGGCCTTTCATGTAAAGCATGTCTTTTATTCTTCATGACCAGCCTGTGAGGTCGGTCTCTTACCCCCTTTTCCAGCAGAGGAAACAAAGCCCAGACTGGCGGTGACATGCCCGAGGTCACACAGCTGGTGGGGCAGTGGGATTCGCATCCGGGTCTGTTGGGCTCCAGGGAGAGGACCCAGCTGAGAGGCAGCTAACACTGAGGATGGTGGGGAATTCCAGTCCCCGGCCAGCTGCCCACTCATCCAGGGAGGCTGTGGGTGGGGCGGAAACAGCCACCAGAAGCCAGGGGCACGTGGCAAACAAGGGTGCCAGGAAACGAACCCTACCCAAGGCCCTTCCTCCCGGCCCGCCCTGTGCCCCTGGCCGGCCGCTGGCCGCCTCCCTCCGAGGGAACAGAGACGTCCCTGGAGCCCAGAGGGTGGCCCTGTGTGGGGGAGGAGCCAGGAGTGTCTTAAGGGCCAGGAGGACCCTGCCAGGCCTAAGCCCCTGTGCCCGAGGAGAGAGACAGGGCAGGGTTCCAGGGTTCTTGTTCCGTTGGCCTCAGACAGAGCTCAGACAGGGGCCTGGCACAGAGAAGGTACTTAGTGAACGGGTGTCGAATGGAGATGCAGCAGGCGTGGCATCAGCACTGCCAGGAGGTGGAGAGACCTGGTCCTGATATGATCTCTGCCACCTGTGACCCTGGAGGAGTCACCCAGCCTCCCCATCCATCAGATGGAGTTGTTGCCCTGGAATGTACGCCACCGCTTGGGTCCCTTCCAGCCCCAACAATGCAGTTCTATTAATTCTTCTACTCACTCGCTAACTTGTTATTTCAGCGAAACACATGGTAGAGCTCAGTCAATATATTTTGGTACCAAGGAAAAAGTGAGCAGGAGCGGTGGTGAAAAGCAAAGGTTGATGGGAGGGTAGTGCTTTGTTAAGATGGACTCAGATGGCCTCGGTTCAAATGTTCCCTCCATTACTTGCTAACTGTGTAACCTTGGGCAAGTTACTTAACCGTGTGGTACCTCAACTTCCTCATCTGTAAAATGGGGGTAATCGGGGTGCATACCATGTGGCTAGTATAAGAATTAAATGAGATAATACAAATAGCGTGCTTAGGAAACTGCTTGGTACATAGGAAGCTAGTATTATTCCTTAGAGGAGAGTGGATTTCATCTGGCAAAGATGGATGGTGTGGGGGTGAGGGTGGGGGCGCCAGAACAATGCAAGTCTAAGAAACAGCAAGAGGCCAGTCCAGGTAAATTGGGAAAAGGCAAGTTGGGGGGCAGATGCTGAAAGACCTTGACCAGGCTAAAATGATCTTGTCAGTTGGCATTTCCCGGTTGGTGTTCCATGAGATGCTGCTGGATATTTTGTAAACATACGAGGGGAGCTGAGGAGGAGGACTGAATATCCATATGCAAAAAAATAAAGTTGGATCCCTACCTCAGATCATATACAAAAATTAACTCAAAATGGATCTAAACACGAGTGCTAAACCTTTACAATTCCTGGAAGAAAACAGAAGGCTGATTCTTTGTGAACTTGGATTTGGCAATGGATTCTTAGATATAACACTAAACGCATAGCAACAAAAGAAAAAATAGATGAACTGGATGCTGTGTTCTGAATGTTCGTGTCCACCCCAAATTCCAATACCCAAGGTAATGGCTTTAAGAGGTGGGGCCTTTGGGAGGTTATTGGCTCATGAGGGCAAGGTTCTCATGATTGGGATGAGTGTTGTCATAAAAGAGGCCCCCAGAACTCAGCCCCTTCATCACGTGAGGATAGAACAAGAAGTCTGAGGCCCAGAAGAAGGCTCTCACCAACCGTGCTGGCACCCTGATCTTGAATTCCAGCCTCCAGAACTGAGAAACATACATTTCTGTTGTTTATAAGCTACTAGAGGCCCAGTGCATGAAACTCGGGTGCAGGTACGGTCCCTAGGCCTAGCCTGCGATCAGGACCATCTTCCCCAGCTGCCGGCAGCCGGCCCATCCCCCCACGGCCACCTACCCTGGTTCCCAGTTTGCCATTGGGCGATGAAGCCTGATGGCCGGGGTGGGGGTGGGGATGGGAGGAGGGACTAAGAGGTCGGCCTGTCCTGCCCACTTGTGGCCCCACCCCTGCTGTGGGTTGCCCTCTGTGTGTGGGGAGACCAGCAGGGCGGGGGCCTTGGCCTGGCACCGCCTGTGTCCCCCCCCACCCCCTCCCAGGTCCCCATTTGCTGTGGGGCGATGGGAGCCTGCCGGCTGGGGAAAGGGACCAAGAGGTGGTCAGTGCACCTCATAGTGACTGGTCGAGCGGTCGTTCTGGTTGTTCTGCTGTTATGGTCGCTGGGCTTTTATTATATAGGATAATTTTTATAGCACTCTGAATGAATGAAGACACTGAAACTTTTTAAAAAAACATTTGTGCTTCAAAGGACACCTTCAAAAAAGTTCACAGATAACCCATAGAAATGAATAAAATACTTATAGGTCCTATATCATATAAGGAATTTGCACCTAAAATATATAAAGAACACTTACAATTCAATAATAAAAAGACAAACGACCCAGTTTAAAAATGGACAAAGGATCTGCATAGACATTTTTCCAAAGAAGACATACAAATGGCCAATAAGTGCCCTAGCTGGTTTAGCTCAGTGCATAGAGTGTCGGCCTGAGGACTGAAGGGTCCTGGGTTCGATTCCAGTCAAGGGCACATGCCTGGGTTGTGGGCTCCATCCCCAATGTGGGGCGTGCAAGAGGCAGCCAATCATTGATTCTTTCTCATCATTGATGTTTCTATCTCTCTCTCCTTCTCCCTTCCTCTCTGAAATCAATAAAAAAATATTAAAAAACAAAACAAAAAAAATATTAAAAAACAAAAAAACAAATGGCCAATAAGCACATGAAAAATGTTCAACTAATTGCTACGGAAGTGCAAATCAAAACCACATGGAGATACCCCTTCACACCCGCAAGGATGACTAGAACCAAAAACTCAGATACGCGTTGGTGAAGACATGGAAAAATTGAAGTCCTCCTTCACTGTTGGTGGGAATGTAAAATGATGCAATTGCTTCAAAAAATAGTCTGGAATTTCCTCAAATCGTTAAACATAGAGTTACTGTTTGACCCAGCAATTCCACTCCCAGGTGTATACCCAAAAGAATGAAAACATGTAACCACACAGAAACTTGGACATGAATATTTATAGCAACATTATTTATAATAGCTCAAAAGGAAAACCAACCCAAATGTCTATGAACTGATGAATGGATGAGCAAAATGTACAGATTCACACAATAGACTATTATTTGGGCATAAAACGAAATAAAGTACTGATACACATTACAATATGGATGAACCATGAAAGAACCCATTCACAAAAGGCTGCATAGGGTATGATTCCATTCATATGAAACGTCTCTAGGACAGGCAAATATAAACAGAAAGTCGATTAGTAGCTGCCTGGGTTGAAAGAGAGAAATGAGGGGGCATGGGTTGGAAGTGATAGCTAAAGGGTATAGGTTTTTTTTTGGGGGGGGGGGGATGAAAATGTCCTAAAGTTGATTGTAGTGATGGCTGCATAACTCTGAATATACTAACAACCACAGAATTGTACACTGTAAATGAGTGAGTTGTATGGTATGTGAATGATACCTAATAAAGCTGTGAAAAGAAAATGCAAGGGGAAGGGTGTGGGTTTATCGTCAGGTTCATTTGGGAAAGGCTGGGTTACGGGGGATTGTTTGTTTTCGGACTTCTCTGGTCCAACATGCATTGGCAAACTCCTGGAGAGGATGAGGACAGTATTTCCCCAAACGTGGCCCATAGTTTGACCACAGAACCATCTTCAGATCCCTCACAAAACACCCTTCACAGAGCATAATTTGGCAAGTTTGGCTGCAAGCCATGGGGAGCCATTGAAGGTTCAAGCAGAGGAAGGGCCTGGCCCGAGCTGCACTTGGAAGGAAGACAGGCTGCCTGGGGAGAATGAAAGGGGGGAGGGTCGCCTAGCAGCTGGGTGCCAGCAGGTGGTTCAAAAAGCATTTGAATAGACATTTCTCTGAAGAAGACATACAAATGGTCAATAGGCCCTTGAAAAGATGATCAACATCATTAGTCGCCAGGAGGATGCAAATCAAAACCACCGGGAGATCACTTCATACCCACTAGGTGTGCCAACAGGGATGGCCAAGGTCTGGACATGGACTTGGGGGGACCACCCTGCCCCCTCTCTCCACATTTACTGGAAGGAGTGCTTCCCCCACTCCCTGAGCTCCATGACCCAAGGCCCAGGAACTCCCAGCCTCTATCCCTGCCACAGACAGGAGCCCTGACCACCCGGGTGCTTCCGGAGAGGATGCTAGGGAATTCATCCATCAGAACTATGTTTATGTCCCTCTTCCTGGAAGTGGGATGGGCACCAGCCTGCCCAGGCTGGGGGGAGGGGGGGCGGGGGTGGCACCAGACCTGGGGGCCCGTGAGAGCCCAGTGGGGAGGGTAACAGTGGGTGGGAGCAGGTTGGCCTGATCGGGGCCAGGCAGGTTGAAGCAGGAGTCTGTGCATTATTTTCCACACATCCTTCCTCCCCCGGTCCATGAGAAACACAGCAAGTTCAGGGCTGAGAGAGCCTGGGGAACTCGGCCTTTAAGTCTTATGTCTTAGTCACAATGGTTCACCTTTATTGAGTACTTTACTCTCTACTTTTTCCCATGCTACGTGTCCTGCGTGGATCGTCTCATCTGATCCTTAGAACAATCCTATGAAGTAGGTGCCATTATTATTCCCACTTTACAGATGAGGAAACTGAGTCCCAGAGGGTTTCGATAACTTGCCCTGATATTACACAACGGGACCGTGACCCAAGGGACGCTCCTGAAATGAGGTGAATTATCCAGCTGTAGACCAGGGAGCGGGGTTGGAAAAGTAGGCCCGCCTGCCTTCTTCCAGCCCCAACTCTAGCTTCCTGGCTCCACGGCCTCGCCCAAGGCCCAAGGAGTGGGCGCAGGGGCCACTTCAGCCATCCCCCTGCAGCAGGCGCTGGTGGTTCCCTCAAACTCCCAGCTTCCTGGAGTGGGGGCTGTTCAGACTTCTTTCAACAGAGAGCCTTGTTGTCTCCATCAGAGGCTGTGGGAGAAGGACAATCAGGGAAGGCTGAGGGCGGTGTGTCCCCTCCAGGCTCCTGGTGGGGCAGGGAAGGGGAACCCCAAGGAGTTTCGGGGGACCCACCCAGAGCTGAGCCCTTTCAGACAGGGTGACAGCCAGTGGACAGGGCTCCAGGGAGGGCACAGAAGAGCAGGTTGAGGGCCACTGTTAACTTTCCAAAAGCCAGACAGGGTTTGTTTCCATCCCCATACCAAGTAAAGGGGTCCCGGAAGGCCCAGAAGACAAGGCTTGGGGTCCCCGGGCTGCACTGACACTAGAGGCAGGGGGGGGGGGGGGGCGGCGGGGAGGCTGCAGTGGTGCTGCCCTTAGTAATGAAGAAGTGGTGTTCCTGTGTCCAGACCTGGCGAGGGCCCAGCGGGCTGGACCCCAAGGTCTTTGATGCTGATCCCAGCTCGGAAGCAGAGTGACAGACGTCATGGCCTCCTTCCCCCGCCCCCTGCCCCAACCCCCCTATCTCTCCACAAGCCTCCGTGGCTGCAGGAAAGAGCTGTGTGTGGAGGGGTGGGTACCATTCACTCCCCAAATATTTACGGACTGTGTTCCTAGCGCTGGGCCTGGAGCCAAGGCCCTCGGGTCAGGCCCTGGCTGTGTCCATTACTCTTGTCTCACTCAGGCAAGCAGGCCCTGGACACAGGGAGGGGAGGCGGGAGGAGGCAGGGGCCTGGCTCCCCCTGCGTGGGGGATGGGCGACGCAGAACAGTAGCCGCTGCCTGCGGCTCCCTCCCACAGCCCACCCGCCTGGCAGGAGTCTGGCTGCATCCCAAAGGCTCAAGCGTGCTCACCCAGGGGAGATGGGGAAGCTGGGGGCAGGGAGGGGGCCTCCCAGGCTCCCAGGCTGGGGGTGGGAGCCATCACTCCTGTCCGCCTTCCCCTGGCTCAGATAATCCAGCCCCCCAGGAGCTGGACTCCCCCAGGGCCAGGCTGGGTCAGACAAGCTGCAGCCTGCCTCACATCCTGGGCGGGAAGCTGTCCCTGGAGGCAGAGCCGACAGGAAAAAATAATCAAGGAGCTTGACAGGGTGGGGGTGCTGCCCTGGGCCTGTCATTCCTTCCCTAGACAAGCAGCTACTTCCCAGAGCATGCTGTCCGGCGTCCCAGGCACAGCAACCCTCGGACACGCCCCCAGAACCACCCGGGCACAGAGAGGCTGGGGCGGCCCCCAGAAAGTCAAGATAACATTCTGGGCAGCGCACAGGGTCCGCCCGCCCTGCGTAGCTCCCTCCCGCTGGGCCGGGATACCAGGCGGGCGGCCTGCCCCCTCCCCGGCCCTTCTGGAGCTTCCGCCCTTGCCCCTTCTTCTGCCTCCATCACCTCACTTCTGCCCCCTGGTCCTGTCGCCCTGTGTCTCTCTGTCCCCTTTCTCCTTGTCTTTCATCTCTGGACAGGCTGGGGCAGGAAGGAATCCAGGTTCTGCCCCCCTAGAAGGGGTATGGGGTGGGGGAGGGAGGAAGGGGTGAGAGCCCAGACCATGGGCCTTGTCTGTCCCTTCCAGTCCCCACCCCCACACCCACCCCACCCCTGTGCCCTAGGAGCAAGCTGCGTCTCTCTCCCTCTTGGTGTGGTGTAAGTAGCTAAGCTCGCACTTCAGCCAAGCCTCTCCCAACCAGGTAAACATCTGCTCCCCTTTCTCCCAAGGCCACCCTGGCCCCACAGCCGCCTCTGAGGACAGTGGGGGAGCTGCCCCACCTCCTCCCGCAGCGCCTCCATTCTGCTCACAGCAGGGTGGGCAGGGGCTGTGGGCCTGAGACTCCAGGCCTGGGGATGGGGTGGGTGGGGATGTAAGGGCTCCGGTAAGGGACAGGCCCGCTGCCCCGTCATGGCCTCTCCTCTCCCCGGCCTGGTTCCCCGGCTGGGACTGGTCCGGGGAGTAGGCAGGTCCTTCCACACCTTTAGGGGCTCCCAGCCAGGGCAGCAAGGGCAGGTCCACCCTAGAACGGGGTGTGTGGCGGGAAGTGTGGCTACCGTAGGAGGGCAGAGCACTTCTTCCCAGCTCTTTTCCCCTCTCTGTCCCCAGTCTCTAGAAGATTCTCCCCCCTCCTGAGCTCAGGACTCCCTCCCTCGATCCCTCCAGAGGTCTTCCAGGTGGAGCTGACCTCTCTCTGGTTGAGCCATGACGCGGGTGAGCACCCACCCAGCACAAAACCCACCCTGGGCACCTCTGGGGAAACCCAGAGGAGCCCCACCCCTGCAGCTCGGGGTGTCAGTCGGGATGAAGTGGGGAAGAGGCAGAACAAAACCGCTCCAGGCGGCCTGTGTTCAGGGAGGGTGGGGGGTGGGGATGAAGACGGGGACAGCCTCCGGGATGAAGGCGTCCGGATGGCTTGCTAGAGGAGGTAGTGTTTGGAGAGGGGCCTTATTGAAGAGGGTCCTATCTCTCTTGGTGTCTATGTCCACCCCGGTGGCCCCTCACCCCCACACCTGAAGCCTCCTTAGCCACTGGGAGCAAAGATGCTCCTTGCCCTCCTGCCAGCTCCCCCAGGGCACTGCCCCGGCTCTGCAGCCCCACCTCCTCCACCTGTTTCCCAGCTGTGCACCTGGGTGTGTGATGGAGCCTCATCTGTGCAACGGGGAGACCGAACCCCTGCCTCTCGCGGTGTTCCTGCTGCGGACAACTCCCGGAGAGGTGTGATCCCACAGAGTGTGCCCCCAGCAGAGGTTGGGGGTTCCAATTTGTGAGGGAAAATACGACATGGCAGGTAAATGTCCCTCTCCCCCAGTGGCCCCGGGGAGCTGAAGACCCCTGGCCTCCAGTCTCGCTCCTCCAAGCTCCCGTTCCTCAAGGCCAGCTCTCTCCCTGGGCCGGCGGCCTGCATTTAACTCCTTGTCTCTTTGGGGATCAGAGTCTTTCCACCCGAAGAGGGGCCTGGAGTGCGGCTTCAGAAAGTGTCTCTCCTTCCAGCCTTGGACTGTGAGAGAGGTGAGTGTCCTTGGCCTCCTCCAGCGGCCTTTGCCTTTGGCCACATGCCCGGTGTCTGGCTGAGAGGGGCTGGGGTTCCGCAGCCCTACACCAGCCCAAGAAGGGGCTCGGGGAGTTCACTGAGAGGCGTGGCCCTACATCTCCCGCTCACTTTACATGAAACCCAAGGGTCGGTCACCCAGGACCTTGAATTCTCCAAAATTCCAGGCTCCCCCTTCCCCTCTTGCATTCAAACCATCCCTGGGTTTCAAGCTTACCCCCCCCAAACCCCTCCCCCGCACCACCCCTGCTGCCCTGGGGGTCCTGAGTGCTCCCCTCTCCCTGGGATTCCAGCTTTTGCTGAAGTCTCCTAGCTCTGCCTCTCACCTGCAGGCTGTTGGCCCTGCGCTTGGTCAGCCCAGGTGTGGAATGCAGCCCCCCTTCCTTCCATTCCTCCCTAAACACCATCCACTCAATGCAGTGAGCCTGGAGGGTCATTCCTGAGAGATGGGGTGATGGAGGAGGGAGGCGGCCTCCTGGATATGAGATACCACTGATCTTCAAGCACACAGTGGCCCGTGCTCTCCCAGCCAGGTTTTTATCTCACCCTGGTGGCCCGCCACCTTGCCATCTAGCTGCTTCTCAGACCCCCTCTCTTTCTGGGTGTCTCTTCTCCACACCCCGCCCCTGTTCCACATCTTCCTTCAAGAACTCTCTCCTGAAACCCAGAGCATTCCCGGGCTACTAGCCGAGCCACACTTCTCTTCATTTCATGTCCAGAGAACCAGCAAAGTGTGTTCCCAGGCAGAGCGCTGCCTCTCACCGCAGTGAATGGGAGTCTTTTCTTCCCGCTCCGCTTAGATGGAACACGGAGTCCCCAACGAGACAATGACTCCCCAGGGGCCTTCCAGGGGGAGGAACAAAGCAGGAATAAGAACCTGGGGCTCTTAACCGCCTGCTTAAGAGCTGTGAGACTCAGGGCAAGTGAATGAGTCTGTCTGGCCCACCGCGTTATTTTGTTTAACGTGAATGTTTTGTTGAAGTGCCACATACAGACAGAAAAGTGGGTGGGTTTTCACAAAAGGAACACATTTGTGTAACCAGACCCAGACAGAAGAAGACAGTATTTCCAGCCCCCCTCACCCCCTTGTGCCTCCTCCCAATCTCTATTTTCCCGGAAAGGAACTACATCCTGACTTCTACCACCATAGGGTAGTGTTCCCTGCTTTTGAGCTTTCTATCAACAGAACCATACAATATGTGTTCATTCGTTTGTTCAACGTTAAGCTGGTGAGATTCTTTCTTTTTAAAAGATATTTTTATTGATTTCAGAGAGGAAGGGAAAGGGAGAGAGAGAGAAACATTAATGATGAGAGAGAATCATTGATCGGCTGCCTCCTGCACGCCCCACACTGGGTATTGAGCCCACAACCCGGGCATGTGCCCTGACTAGGAATTGAACCGTGACCTCCTGGTTCATAGGTAGGCACTTGGCACTGAGCTATGCCAGCTGGGCATGAGATTCTCTTTCATATGTTCAACGTTAAGCTTGTGAGGTTCATCTGTGTTGTTTCTTGTAGCTGCTGTCTGCTCCTACCCGTTGCTGTAGGGTATACCAACAGATGAATGTGCCGCCCTTTATTTAGCTCTTCTGCGGCTGATGGACATCTGGTTTTTTCAGTTTGGGGCTGCTGACAATGGTGCTGTGGTGAGCATGCTTGTGTGTGTTTTAGGAGCATACTGTCTGCTTTCCTGTTGGACACATGCCCAGACATGGGATTGCTGGGGCATGGGGATCGGATATGTTCAGCTTTAGTTGATGTTTTCCAAAGTAAGTTGTGCCAACGTACATTCCCACCAGCTGGGTACAAGATGCTCCACGCTTCACATCCCTGCCAATGTTTGCAGTGCCCGTCTTTTTCATTTTAGTTCATTACAGGTTTTGCATTTCCTTGGTGACTGATGACATCACACACCTTGCCATAGGTTTGCAGGTCATTTGGAAAGCCTTCTTTGTGAGGTGCCTGTTCAAGTCCTTCCCCGGTTTTCTGTTGGGTTGCCCATCTTGTCCATCCTGTTGATCTATAAAGTTCTTTATATATTCCAGACACAAACCCTTTGCATTGCAAATATCTTTACCAACTGTGTATCTTGCCTTTTACTTTCTTAATGGTGACTTTTGAAAAGCAGAAGTCCTTAGTTTTTTTTTTTTGTTGTTGTTGTTGTTTAGAGAGAGAAACATTGATTTGTTTTTCCACTTATCCATGCATTCATTGGTTGACTTCTGTATGTGCCCTGACCGGGGATTAAACCCACAACCTTGATGTATCAGGACCATGCTCTAACCAACTCAACTACCTGGCCAGGGCCAGAAGTTCTTAATTTTAATGGAGAATAATTCATCATGTGTGTTTTCTTTATGGTTAGTACTTTTTGTGTCTGTTTAAGAAATCTTTGCTTACCTCAAAGCCATGAAGATATTCTGTTTTCTTCTAGTTGTTTATCATTTATATTTAGATCTAAATTTGTCTGAAATTTATTTCTGGTATGGTATGAAGTAGGGATCAAGATAACTATTTTCTGGCCCTAGCTGGTTTGGCTCAGTGGATAGAGCGTCAGCCTGCGGACTGAAGGGTCCCAGGTTCAATGCCAGTCAAGGGCACATGCCTGAGTTGTGGGCTTGATCCCCAGTGGGGGTTGTGCAGGAGGCAGCCAATCAATGATTCTATCTGATCATTGATGTTTCTATCGCTTTCTTCCTCTCTGAAATTAATAAAAATGTATTTTTTAAAACGATAACTATTTTCTGTATGAATAGCCAAGTGACCCAGCATCATTTATTGAAAAAAAAATTATTTTTCCTAGTGCAGCATAGCAGTATAATCTGTGTCAAAAATCAAGAGGCCATGTTTGTGTGGATCTGTCTCGGGCTCTCTATTTTGTTCTACTGGTCTGTCTTTGCACTGATACTGTGCTGTCTTAATGCCTAATGCTAGAAATCCTCCAGTCTTACTCTTCTTCAAGAGTGTCTTGGCTATTCTTGGTCTTTTGCATTTCCATATCAAGTTTAGAATTTGTCAATTGTCACTACAAATTTTGACAAATTTTTAAATTTGTCAAAATTTAGAATTTGTCAACCTGTCAGTACACACACATATACACACACATATACACACACATGTTTCTGCTAGAATTTTGGCTGGGATTGCATTGAATCTATAGGTTGATTTGGGGAGGATTAACATCTTTACAATATTGAATCTCCCAATCCATGAACATGGTATATTCTCTTTATTATGTAGATATTTAATATTATCTCTCAAGAATGTTTTGTAGTTTTCTGTGTATTGTGTGATCTTGCACTTTTTTTGGTTAAAGTTATTTCTGGGTAAGTATTTGATATTTTTATGGTGCATAAATGGTGTTGTCTTTTTAATTCCTTTCCTTATTTGTGCATTAGTAGTATATTGAAGATCATTTGATTTCCTATACAGACCTTTTATCTAGTGACCTTGCTAAATTCACTTAGTTATTATTTTTAAAAAAATATTTTGACATTTTACTTTTGAACATAAATCACCCTTTGCAAGCTAGGGAACAGAATCAAACTAAGACAGTCTAGCGTCCCTCGGGATTCAGGCCAAATCTTTTGATCTTCAGCAGAATGACATCAGTCCAAGGTGCTAACAATGTGGTCATAAATTATAAATAACCACTTATCTACATTTTCCTTAAAAAAAACAGCCAAAAATCTAGTCCTTAAAGGTATGATACACAGAACATCTTAATCTAAAAATGATAGAATTTCCTACATTTTATGGTGCCCAACCTATTGGTGAACCAGATCAGATTTTGAAAACTTGCTCTGAGGTTGAAAAAAATTCCTGATTGCTCTTAGTAAGAAAGCAAGTAAAACATAGTACAGATGTCTCTACATTAATATTTGATCTTGCCAGGATCTTCCACTAGCCAACTAGCACATGAAGCAGGCATGTCAAACTCGCGAGTTTGACATGCTTGACTTAGAGCATAGGGGAGAAGATACTTAGATATTTTCAAAGTAAATTACTTAGTAATAAGAAATTTGATGTGCTGCATTCTTCCATTTGTCACAAGAACAAATTGACAATAAAGACTATTTAAGAGAAATGCTCACCCCTAAAATGCTCAGCACTTCTCATTAACATTGCTCTTCTCCCATGGTACGGACTCATGTGGTAGAACTTGTCAGCTTTTTGTCGGGGCCAGGAGATGAAACGCAGAGCATGCCCTAATTAGCTGATGGTAAGCTCAGTTAACATCTTTAGGGTGATGGACTAATAAAATCGGCCATTGTTCTGTTAAATTACAGAAAACCACAGAATTCCTTAGCCCTTAGCCATAGTTTCTGCTCAATATCTTGAAGCTGAGCTCAGAACCATCTGACTCAGCTGCTCAGGGCTGAGGTGAGTGCTAGTCATCAAGGCTGGACTGTCACTCATTGTAGGAGTAACCCTGGTAACTTCTGGATGCACAGTAGGCGATATGTGCAGGTGGTAAAATCCAGGCGGGAACACCACGATGCCAATGAACAGGACAGGAGTGGCTGGTCTGCTCCCTTTGAAATACACTGGAACCTTGGTTCTTGAACTAAATTCATTTGGGAAGGCTGTTCGAGAAGCGATTTGTTCGAAAACTGAATTATTTCTTCCCACTAGAAATAATGTAAATTGAATTAATCTGTTGCAGACCCCCAAATGATTCCCTGCTTTAACTTTTCTTATCTTTATATATAAAAGCCCAGTGACCGGAATGGCGGAATGACCAGAACGACCAGAATGACCGATGGCGATGACGCACAGTGGCAGCCAACCAGCCTGATCCGGGCCCCAATCAGCCTCCCCCCACCCCCCCCCCCCCCAATCTGGGGCAGGGCCAGCCAGCCAACCTCCCACAGCCCCTCCCCCCCGCCGGCCGGGCCCAATGGGCCCCCATTGGGGTGGGCCTGCCGGACCCCACCTGTGCACGAATTTGTGCACTGGGCCCCTAGTATACAATACATGTCTAATGTACTGTTTTCTCTATAAATTAGCACTTCTTAAATTTATCGATCCACCCCCTACTAGCCTTAAACACATTTTTCATATATCACTGCCTCTGAAATGCTATCACCAGCTACCTGCTTTTTGTTTATCCGAATCAACAACAATTTTTCTACCTATTCCACTGCCTGTGATTGTTGCTTTGTGAGCACTTTCACACCCTTAGCAACATTAGCACCCTTGATGGCCACTTTATGTTTTAAAATTGTGCTAATTGTCGATTTTTTGCCAGCAACAAAAGCGTTCTCTCCTTTGTTGTCTGAGATACACTTTTTGTCCTGCTGAGGTATCAGCATGAAAGGGTTGTCAGGTTCAAAAACCAAAGTTTTGTTCCACAACCGAGACATTTTTCCCATGAGCCACTTGGTTGAGAGCCGAATTGTTCGAGGTAGGAGGCTTCTGAGAACTGAGATTTGACCGCACTTGACAGCCTTCACTTTCAGCTCCAGGGTGGCATCCTCATCGCACACAAACATGGTGCGGGATGGTCCTGGAAGGTAGACACGGTCCACATATGGTTCGCGCCCTCCTCGATGGCTTTGTACAGAGCAAAAGCCTTGGGAGCCTTGTAATCCTTACGATAAGGATTATCACCTCTCGCATCCGTGACAGCGCCCATGCCAGGGCCATCGTGGCATCTTGGAGAGATCTCCATCGAAGAACCTAGCATTGGCCAGTATGGTGTTCTCCACACGGGTCCTGGACGCCAGACTGGAGCCCGGCTCAGTGAAAGCAACGGGTCGGGGCCGATGCCTCCGACAAACAGCTCAGTCCCACCTGCAGCCTCAGTCTTGTCCTCAGAAGCGTCGCTCCCGGCCTGCAGGCCAGCTGCACGCCCGCCCAGGATGTGGCGTTTCCTGGGTGGATGTCAGTGTGCTGGAGGAAGCTGTTCCACAGGAAGGACTGGTGACTCTCGAGGAAGTACTCCTCCATGTTGAAGGTCTTCCCATATTTGGACAGGTCTCCGTTCTTAGGGTACTTGATTCACAATCAATGGGGTGCTCCAGGGGGCAGCCCCAGGATGAAGTGCTTGCCAGGTCCTGGGTTAACCTGGATGATGCGGTTCCTGATGTGTCTGGCGGCCCCCTCGCTGGCCTAAGGACAGTGGTCCAGGATGATGAGCTTCTGATGGCAGATACCTCCCTCAGCAGCCGCAGCAATGACTTGGGCTTGGGTCACGTGGCTGAGGGTGAAACGCTTTGCAGATATAACCTGCCAGCAGGAGGGAGCCTAGGATAATGAGAAAGGTGCCAATCAAAGACAGCACTGTAGCCCTGGCCGGTGTTGGTTGAGCGTCATCCCATGCATCCAAAGGTCACAGCTGGATTCTGGTCAGGGCACATGCCTGAGGTGCAGGCTCAACCCCCAGTGGGAGGCATGCTGGAGGTAGCTGATGGGTGTTTCTCCCTCATCCCTGTTTCTCTCTCTCTCTAAAACATCAATAAAAACATTTTTAAAAAACACACACATAGCACTGTAGCAAGCACCATGGCTTTATAGGGGATCTTAGGAGGGCTTTTCTTAAACTGAAGGTCAATGTAGCCATCATCTGTGTTGGAGAGCCTTGAATATTTCATTTTTTTTTTTTTTAATTTTCTTGATTTTACAGAGAGGAAAGGAGAGGGATAGAGAGTTAGAAACACCAATCAGCTGCCTCCTGCACACCCCCTACCGAGGGTAGAGCCCACAACCAAGGTACATGCCCTTGACCAGAATCGAACCTGGGACCCTTTAGTCCACGGGCCGACATTCTATCCACTGAGCCAAACTGGTCAGGGTGAGTATTTCATTTTATTTCTGGGGATTCCAGTAGCCAGGTTGGTACGAGATGGCATAACACATTGACACGGCTGACATAGCCACACCAAGTCACCCGTGTGCTGACAGCTTGTTCATGGTTGGAAACACAGATGCTCATGACACCCCTCACCTAACTGCCACCCACCCTACCCTGCCCAGGCAAGCTCGGCACCAGAAAGCCACTCATTTGTTCGAATCGTTTATATCTTTTTTGGATTTTCTCTGTGTACCCTTATGCCACTTAAGTATTGACAGTTTTATTTCTTCCTTTACAGTTCTCTTAATGTTTTGTTCTGGCCTTAGTGCTCTGTCTGGGGCTTCCATTGTAGGGCTGAACAGATGTGATCGAGAGATCCCTGTCCGGTTCCTGATCTCAGTCTAGCCTAGGGAATCAGAGGGTAGCTCCCTTTGGCTGGAGGCCAGCAGTCTATTCCTGCCATTTCTCAGGGGCCCTGCGACTCAGATCAAGATAATGACTAACTTCAGGTCACACAGCAAGTTAGTGGCTGAGTCAGAATTAGAACTCAAGCTTCCTGGAGCCCAGCCCTTCTTCAGCCACCTCTCTATGGTCAGGACTTGGGAGGTGGCCAGAGGGCAAAACAATGTGCCCATATGTGCTTTGGGAACAAGACAGCTTTGTCCACGTACTGGGCCCAAGATCCACAGTTTCTATGTAAAGAAGGTGGGCAGACAGCCCCTCCTGCAGCCAGAGAGGAAGGGGGCTCAGGGCTCATAGAGGGGGGAGGCAGGTGGAGGAGCTGGCCCTTGCTTCTCACCCTGTGCCATTTGGAAGAAGACTTTGGGAAACTTTCTCCAGGTAGGACCCAGACCACCAGCCTGTGAGGGCCTTAGAGGTCATTGACTTGGACCCCAGGACCTCAGGGCTCCAGGGGGTGGGAGGAGCCCATGGCCAGAGAGGGCAAATCTGGACTCGTGCACGATGCACAGGACGGTGATGCCGAATTGGGGGCAGACCAAACCCAGAGTTCTTGGATGCCTAGAATACAGACAAAAGTCCTGGCCGAGAACCCTGGCCTGGTCCCCCCACTTCCTACCACAAATTCTAGGGGTGACAGAGAGGAGAGGGCCCAGAGAGCAAAGAGAAAATGGAGGGAAAAGAAGAACAGAACAGACCAGGAAAGGAAAGAGTAGGGATTTAGACATGAGTCCAAAGTACAAGGGCCTGGGCGGTCCATGGAGGGAACTGAGTCGGTGGCCTGGTTCTGAACTAGGGAGAAACCAGCAAATTGAGAGCAGCACTCTCCTCTCTGGCCACCCCTCCCGCACTGGGGGGAATGTCTGGAATGTGATGAGCTGATAAGATGGGACTCCCACTCCACCTGGCACAGAGCGCTAGTGGTGGATTGCTTTGCCACCCCCCTTATTGGAAGAGATGGGGCCGGTATGAGGAAGTTTTCAGTGGCCATATCCTAATGTAGGACTTCATGGAAGGTCCGAGGGAGGGGTGCCCCTCTTGCAGGGCCAGCGGGCCAGCTGCCAGGGCCATGGTCATGGCCAGATGCTTCCCAGCCAGCTGTACTGTGAGTCAGAAGGCACGGGCCTGGGTTGAGGGAAGGTGTTCCTGGTTGGCAGGGAAGCTGGGACAGGAGGAGAGGGGAGAGGGAAGGAAGGCAGAGATAGGGCTCCATGGCTGCTGGCCAAGGAAACCCTCTAGCGGGCCCTTCTAAAGAGTGACCCCAGTAGGTGCTGCCCCCCTGCTGGGTCTGGAGTCAGTGCATAAGAAGCGGACTGTGGTCCTCATTGAGGTGGGTCCACGGGGTCCTCTGGTTCAACCCAAGGCAGTTACTTGGGCAAATGGACACTCTCAGGTGTGCCCTTAGCGTCCAGCCTCCCCTTGCCACCCTCCTTCCGGTGGCTCCGTGGGGCTTCCCTCTGCAGACCTCGAAGCCTTCGCAGAGCTGCTTTCCCTCACCTCTGAGAGCTTCAGCCACGTTTGTTGAGACCTACAACCTACCAGCCACCGTGCCAGGTCCTGGGGCTTTGATGAGCAAGGTGGCATACCTGCCCTCCTGAGGTTAGATCAGCCAACGTTGAACACTGGCACTGGGAGCTCAGAGGAAGGGGGAGGGGGAGGAGCGAGGCTTGAGGAAGGCAGGAGGGGTACAGCAACCTCAAGCTGGCACCCGGGTCTGCACCAGGTGCCCACTTTCTGCTCCCTGATTGATCATTTTTGAGACAGGTTGCCAGATTAAAGGGAAAGGAGAAGTGGCAGGGGTGGGGGGGGGGTGGGAGTGGGGGGCTGGTGGTTTGAGGTTGGGCCTGTTTGGAGGAGCAACAGAGATAGAGAAAACCTCAGCCCCAGGGACGACTGTGCAGCTATACTTGTGACCTGCTGTGGGCAACCTGAGACCGGATGGGAGGAGATCCAAACCTGGCTCTCACTCCAGAACAGAGGACAAGGGGCGCCATCCCACGTGGCTGCAGCGGGAACAGGCCCAGGCAGCAGGCCTGCCCCACAGACATTGATCAGCGGTTACAGACCCTGGCCTGGGCGTATGACTGGCAGCTGGGTAGAGAGTTGTGCTAAGGGCCACTTTTGTTTCCTCCTCACACCCAGCACAATGCCTGCTGGCGCATATTAGGAGTCCAAAGTGCTTGGGGAATAAAAACCATGAATGAATAAATGATGAATAAACAAATTCATCAGCCAATCTGAGTTCCCAACAGCCTGCGTTCCCATCTGTTAGAAATGGGCAGGCCTGCCACCTGGTGGCAATTGAGATAACTGCAGCCCACAGTTAGGGCCCAGCATCACCCTTCTCCCCAGGGCCAAGGAGCCCCTGGATTGTAACCATTAAGACGGATCCCAAAAAAGCAGCGGCACATCTATACAACGGAATATCACTTGGCCATCAAAGGGAATGAAATCTTACCATTTGTAATAGCATGGATGAATCTAAAGGGTGCTGCACTAGGTAAGTCAGACAAATACAAATACCACATTATTTTACTTACATGTGGAATCTAAAGAACAAAACAAACAAAATAGAAAGAGACTCATAGATACAGAGAACAGACCGATGGTTGCTAGACAGAGGGCTATTGGGGGGCGGGGTAAAAAAGGTGAAGAGCATAAGAAAAACGTATTGGTAGATACAACGTAGTCATGGGGATGTGAAGTACAGCATGGGGAATACCGTCAATAATACCGAAATAACTATGTATAGTACCGGGCAGGTCCTGGAAAATATTGGAGGGATCATTTGGTAAATATAAGGTTGTCTAACCACTACGCTGCACCCCTGCAACTAATACAAAATAATACTGAATGGTAAAAAAAAAGACTAGTCCAGGGGCTGCCTTCACTCCCCACTCCCCACCCCTGCTTGTCTCTAGGCCATACCATCTGATTTTCCAGCACATTCTGGCAGTTTTCTTTTATTTTTTAAAACCTCCAAGGAAAGAGATACCTCCCTCACCTTTGCTCCTTGAAAATCCTACCTTTGGTCTCCCCTTTTCAGTTTTTCTCCTTGGGCAGAGCAGCGGGGCCAGAGCCTGCAGGACCAAAGCTGCTGGTGTGGGTTTGAAGGTGAAGGTGAAGGTGAAGGTGAGGTGATGGGAAGCATGGAAGGTCTTTGAGCTGGGGCACAGCTACAGAGGCAGGACAGGCTGAGGGAGGCCTGGTGCAGGGCGCTGAGGCCTGGGCAGGTAGGGCAGTGAGGGGGGGAGGGACGGGGGATCGATAGGTATCTGGGAGGCAGGGTCAATAACACTTGGGGGATTGACTGGTTGTGGCTGATGAGAAGGTAGTGAGCTGAGTTCCTGGTGGTGCTGTTGCTGAGAAGGGGAGCCGTGGAGGAGAATGTTTAGGGCTGAGGGTGGCAAGTTCAACTTTCAACAGACAGTGTTTGAGCTGCCTGTCGATGTCCACGTTAGAACATCCAGAAAAGCACTAGGATTGCCAGCCCTGGGCTCAGTGGAAGGTCTGTGCCGCAGCTGTGGATTTAAAGGCCACAGGAAGCAAGCGATTGTGCAGGAAACACGTGAACTGCAAGCAGGGTCCAGGGCATCCTGAGGGCAAGTGCTGGAGAAGAAGCAGGAATCGGACCTGGTCCCTGTCTTTGAGAAACTCCCTGTCCAACCAACCAGTACGAGAGACAGCTCAGTAGATCGTCCTATACAATAAAGAGCTAATATGCAAATTAGACTGAACAGCAGAACGACCGTCCGGACGACCTTCCGGGTGAATCCAGGGCTGCAAGGGCCAAGACCCTTGCACGAATTTCATGCATCGGACCTCTAGTCTCCATATAATATGGTAAGTGATAAAATGGATGCATGTTTGTTTGGCTCCAGGGATCTGGCCAAAAACAATTTAGCGGAATGCACTTTGGCTCCCCGCCAAGGGCGTAATGGACGGCTGAGGAAGCTTTTGCCTGCACAGCATCTATTCCCTCTTCTGGTAAGAGCCACGTCTCCACTCTCTCAACTTGTGTTTGAGGGAGTGGCTCCCTCCAGCCTCCCCGCTGGAGTGAGTGCGGGACCCAGGCTTAGCCATCCCTTTAGACACAGCATGTAGTTCAGGGACAGGCGTGTGACCCAAGGGCACCGGCTGAGACGCGCCCCAGGCCTGTCTGGGGACATGCTTTCCTGGCGGAGGCTGCTGGGTGAGCAGCATGTCGGCACAGGCTGGGTGGCTGGGGGCCCAGGAAGCAGGCGGAGACAGAGTGGACCTGGTGACATCATTTGAATTCTGTGAAGGGAGCCAGGAGCCCTGGATTTCATCAGGCAATGAAACCCCTCACCCACCGTGACCAACTTTCAGAGGGCCAACCTGGGACACAGCCATACCAGACACTCACCCAAAAATAATATAGCTGTTTCACGATTTTAACATGGAAATGTGAACACAGGTACTTATTTGAAATTATATACTATTCTCTATTACTTTTCTGGTCCATAAATGCTGCTACGTAAACAAAAGAACAATAAGAGGCCATTAGTACTAATGGATGGTAGGGCTAATTAAACAAATATATGTGTGAGGAAAATATAACAATATCTTTGTGACATCTCTTTTTTTGTCCTCTGATATGATTTTATACATTTTAACTCTTTTTTTAAAATTATTTTTAATTACAGCTGATATGCAACATTATATATTCATTTTAGATGTACTTTATAGTGACTCTACATGTTTTAACTCCTTAAAATTCTTTATTGGATATTTAAATTCTGTGAGCTATATTATTTTGTATTCTTAAGAAACATAAATATAAGACTACTAAAAAAGAGAGCACAAATCAAACAGATATTATCTATATTTAATTTATTTCATTTTATTTTATTTTATTTTATTTTAAAAGCAGTCAACTAGAGATTTTGGCAGAGTTTTTTCTTAAGTTTTGGATCTCAGTCTTACTAAAAATATCTTTATTTATTTATTTATTTATTTTTTGCAATTTTTTAAAAAATTTTATTGCTTAAAGTATTACAAAGGGTATTACATATGTCTCCATTTTATCCCCCCGCCCTAGACAGTCCCCTAGCCTCCCCTATCCCCCAATGTCTTATGTCTACTGGTTATGCTTATATGCATGCATACAAGTCCTTTAGTTGATCTCTTACCCCCCTACCTACTGCCCCCCAACCCTCCCCGGCCTTCCTGCTGCAGTTTGACAATCTGTTTGAGGCAGCTCTGCCTCTGTATCTATTATTGTTCAAAAGTTTATAATGGTCTCTATTATCCATGAATGAGTGAGATCATGTGGTATTTTTCCTTCATTGACTGGCTTATTTCACTTAGCATAATGCTCTCCAGTTCCATCCATGACGTTGCAAATGGTAAGAGTTCCTTCCTTTTTAGAGCAGCATAGTATTCCATCGTGTAGATGTACTATATTTAATTTTTAAAAAGAGCACTGACCGGTTTATTTCTGTCCCATGACATGGAAGGATAATTGGACTCTATTTTCTATCCTAATAACACTCTGAACTGCCAACAGCCTTAGAACAGCCTGCTTTCCTCTTTTCTCAAAATATGGGTTTTTTTTTTTTTTTTTTTAAATGGTTTTATTGATTTTTAGAGAGAGAGAGGAAGGGAGAGGGATAGAAACATCGATAACAGAGAAACATCATCTGTCAGTGGCCTCCTGCACGCACCCCCACTGGGGGCTGAGCCCGCAGCCCAGGCATGTGTCCCGGCCAGGAATCGAACCGGCGACCTTTTAGTTCCTGGGTTGACACTCAACTGCTGAGCTGCACCAGCCAGGCCAGCCTGCTTTCCTCTTATGCAGACAGTCAACTTACCATTCATTCTGACCTACAGCTCTGCTCTTGTCAAGCCCACGTGACCCTGATTCCTGTGTCAGTCCAGTGCGATGACATCGAACTAAACAGCCTTTGGACAAAAACGTGTGGGCATGGGAGACTTGGGAGTTTACTTATGGCAACAGCAGGTCTTCAGACTTGTGGGATCAGAGCTCTTCCAACATCCCTGGCCACCTTAGCTACAGGCCAGCTGCTGACCCATCTGGCCCTTTGCATCCAGAAGTTCATCATGTAGACTGTCCATGGCTAAAACGCCCATCATGTTAAATGCTAGGATGTCATCAGAAGTTTACCTTCTTTCTCAGGGAAAATGGTTTTAAAGCCCAGAGGTAGTTTGAACTGGTTTTGAAATGGAACTTGGAATCTGAGGATTAATTTTATGTGTCAGCTGACTTGGGTCATGGGGTGCTCATTTGATTGGCTAAACATTATTCCAGGTATGTCTGGGAGGGATTTCCTGAAGGAGATTAACATTGGAATAGGTAGACTGAGGAAAGCAGATTGCCCTCCCCAATGTGGGGGGGGTGGAAAGTGGGGTGGAGGAGGGGGCTCATCCAGTCCTCTGGGGGCCTGAGTATCAGACCTGAACTAGAACTTATACTATGGGCTCTCCTGGTCTCAGGTATTGGATCTCAGGTCTTGGAACTATCCCATCCAATTGGTTCTGTTTCTCTGGAAAACCCAGACTAACATAGATTTAAAATAAAATAGTTTTAGTAAAGAAATTAAGTCTTTTTTTTTTAAATATATTTTATTGATTTTTTACAGAGAGGAAGGGAGAGAGATAGAGAGTTAGAAACATCGATGAGAGAGAAACATCGATCAGCTGCCTCCTGCACATCTCCTACTGGGGATGTGCCCGCAACCCAGGTACATGCCCTTGACCAGAATCGAACCCGGGACCCTTCAGTCCGCAGGCCGACGCTCTATCCACTGAGCCAAACCGGTTTCGGCAAGAAATTAAGTCTTATTTAGCTTGGCTGTCCTTTTCTGTTAACTTTTTTTGAGTTCTGAAAAAGTCTTATTTCCAAAATATGTCTTCTTATTTCTGCATGAGGCTACACATGACATTGAACAAATCAGATGTCAGCCCATCCTTTTCCAGGCTCCTTCTGGCCTCTCCAAAGATCATCAAAGAGTTTTGGGAGAACAGCATACGCATTCCTGTTTTATGATACCGCCCTTCTCCATTCCCATCTTTCATGTACTTCCACATTAGAGAAGGGCAGTCTTTTGATCTCGCCCTTTAAAAATGTGACTTTACAGCAGGTCAACATTTGACATCTCTGCCAGGGACAGCAACACCAACACGACGGTCATCCTGTAGGCACATGGCCGAGGAGGACTTCCTTCCCTTTATAGAAAGTCGATAATCTCGTTGAGTGCTTCTGCACATTTTGAGGAAACTGGAAAGTGACTAAAAACAATCATTACAAAGGCCCTCGTGTCACGGATAAGCAAGGCGTCTCCATTTAGCCGCACGGTGCACAGGATGTGCAGGTCATTTAGCCGATAAGATCATTTCTGTTTGTTCATAAGAAGTTTATGGACTGAAGGGAATTTGCTAAAATTTGCATTTGTCCTGTCTGCTGAATCTGCATCCTGGGTGAGCAAGATTGATTTGCATCTGGATAAGATTTCAACAACCTGTGTTTTTCGTTTTATTACTTTTTAAAATTGATTTTTAGAGGGAGGGAGGGAGAGAGAGAAACATCAATTGGTTGTTCCACTTACGTATGCATCCATTGGTTGATTCTTCGATGTGCCCTGACCGGGAATCGAACCCCTCCCTCCCCCGAGCCAGGGTTTAACAACCTGTGTAGTGTTTGCTGTGGATGTGTGAAAATCTTCATAGAAACCAAGATGACTATTTGAAACTCCGTTTTTGTGTGTGTGTGTTTTTTTTCAAAATCGAAGTACCTAAGAGCTGGGGAGAACATCTGTTGCCATGACTTGGACTTGATAGACTGTCAGTAGCATGATTGTTGGTTAGAAGTAACAAAAGTGCGGCCGAGACCGGTTTGGCTCAGTGGATAGAGCGTCGGCCTGTGGACTGAAAGGTCCCGGGTTCGATTCCGGTCGGGGGCATGTACCTGGGTTGCGGGCATATCCCCAGTGGGGGGTGTGCAGGAGGCAGCTGGTCGATGTTTCTCTCTCATCGATGTTTCTAACTCTCTATCTCTCTCCCTTCCTCTCTGTAAAAAATCAATAAAATATATTTAAAAAAAAAAAAGTGCGCTCTGCACCGTCGGAGGCCACGACATGTGTCATAAAAACTCCCTCCTTTGTTCTCCCACAGGACATGGTAGGCGCGGCCTGTGAATCACACAGTGTGACTTCACCCCGTTTCACAGAGCGATCCAGGGGACAATATGGTGGCACTTGCTTCCTCGTGTGGCATGCCCAGGCTGCTTCAGCCGCCACTGTCTTGGACTGAGGATTGGTGTTGTTTGGGACGATAAAAAAAACCACCTTTTGATTGAATGAGAAGTGCTTGCCTGTCTCACCTGAACTTGTGAGATTCCCTCTACGTGCATCTCCAGACGCGCTTCAGAGCGCCCTGGTCATTGTGGCCAAGCCCCAAGTCTTTCCTGCGTACAGTGCAGGCCTCTGTCTTGGTTCTTTACCGCCCCAGCCCAGTGCCGTGGGCCCGTTCATCTGCCATTCAAATAACAGTCATTTTGCCCTTTTGTCCTTGTGATGTCATTGGGACTGTCTCATATTGTAATCATTCTCACTTTCATGAGCTGAGCTCTTAGAAAACGTGCTCACAATATTCACGTTAGAAACTGGACGAGCACCATCTCAAACCACAGGCCAGGTCAGAGCGGACTGTAAGGCTCAAATCGCAGTCACTGAGGTTGCACACGCAGGTCTGGCACTCGCGGTGATACGGTAACAGTGGGCCGCCTGGCACCGCTGACAGCATCAGCAGTCCTGTCCGCGTTTGGTTGTATTTACACCTGTGTATTTCTCTTGCTCTTTTCTTTTTTGTTAGAAATTGTAAATGATATTGTATTTTTAATTTCAGTTTTCACATGTTCATTGCTAGCATACAGAAGTACAATTGATTTTTTAAATTTTTTTTCAATTATAGTTGGCAGACAATATTATATTAGCTTCAGGTGTATGACACAGTGTTAGACATTTAGTTAACTTACGAAGTGATCACTCGGGTAAGCCTAGTACCCATCTGATACCATTCAGTTATTATAATAGTGTTGACTATATTTCCTAGGCTGTACTTTACATCCTGTGACAGTTTTTATAACTGGGAATCAGTACATCTTAATCCCGTCCCCTTTTTCATCCATTCCCCCAAACTCCCTCCCATCTGGCAACCAACAAAACGCTTTCTCTATCTATGACTTTGTTTCTGTTTTGTTTGTTCATTTATTTTGTTTTCTAGCTTCCACATATAAGTGAGATCATACGGTATTTGTCTTTCTCTGTCCGACTTGTTTCACTTAGCATGATACCCTCTAGGTTCATCCATGTTGTTTCAGATGGCAAGATTTCATTCTTTTTCTTTTTTTTAAATATATTTTTATTGATTTCAGAGAGGATGGGAGAAGGAGAGAGAGAGAGAAACATCAATGATGAGAGAGAATCATTGATCGGCTGCCTCCTGCATGCCTCCTACTGGGGATCAAGTCCACAACCCGGGTATGTGCCCTTGACCAGAATTAAACCTGGGACCCTTCAGTCCTCAGGCTGATGCTCTATCCACTGAGCCAAACCAGCCAGGGCTACACTCCCCATTTTTAGATAACTGGTAACATACCATAACATTTCTCTCCATCTTGTTTTTTGTTTTGTTTTTTCATGTTGTTTTTGTTTGGTGTGTTTTTTGCTTAACTATATATCTTGGCGAGAGTGAGCTTCCTAACTCGAGATAGGAATGACATCAGACTGTTACATCTCTGCTCAAAAGTATGCAGGGGCCCCTCGTCTCAGAGTAAAATTCGGGATCTTTATAATATCCCCCAAGACCCTACATGTCCCCCTGCCCCTGCCATCACCTCTCTAACTTCATCTGCCGGCATCTCCCTCACTCTCTCTCCAGCCACACAGGCCTCCTTGCTGTTCTTCAAACACATTAGTAAATCTTGCCCACGAGAAATTCAAACTCAGTTACTAAGGAAGGAGTGTTGAAGCCTCCAACTATAAAAGTGTTTATTTCCCGTAGTTCAAATGCTTTTTGCTTCAGATATGCTGACATTCTTATTAGGTACACATACATAAACAATTGGTGTGCCTTCTTGGAAAACTAAATCCTTTATAATTATATAAGCCCCTCTTTATCCCTGATATTGTTCCTTGTTCTAAAGCAGCGGTTCTCAACCTGTGGGTCGCGACCCCTTTGGCGGTCGAACGACCCTTTCACAGGGGTCGCCTAAGACCATCCTGCATATCAGATATTTACATGACGATTCATAACAGTAGCAACATGACAGTTATGAAGTAGCAACGAAAATAATTTTATGGTTGGGGGTCACCACATGAGGAACTGTATTTAAAGGGCCAGAAGGTTGAGAACCACTGACTTTAGAATCTAAAGTCTGCTTTGTCTGAAGTTAATATAATTACCCCACCTTTCTTTTGATTCGTGTCAGCGTGGCATATATTTCTCTATTCCTTTGTTTTTAATCTATTGTGTCTTTGTAGTTAAAGGGGGTTTCATGTGAACAACATGGAGGTGGCTTTTGTTGGTTTTTGCATCTGCTGTCAGTCACTGTCCTTTCACTGGTACATCCACACCACTCACGTTTAAATGATTACTGACACCGTTGAATTAGCATCCACCACATCCGTGGCTATTTTCTATTCGTTGCCTTTGTTTCCTATTTCTTTTTTCTGTCCCCTCTTTTTCTACATTCTCTGGCTTTAGCTGAACATTTTATATGATTCCATGTTCTCTTCTCCCTTATACCAAGTACTGTATGCTTCTCTTCCTATAGTGCCCTTGGTGGTCTGGATCCGTCTCCTGCTTCCACACTGTTTGGACGGAACCGACCCAGGGACGCTCCTTCTTCCAGCCTCCGACCTCTCTCCAGCCTCTTATCCAGTCACCACCTTCCGAACCACCTCCAGAACCACCTCCAGAACCACCTTCAGAACCACCTCCAGAACCACCTCCAGAACCACCTCCGGAACCACCTCCAGAACCACCTTCAGAACCACCTCCAGAACCACCTCCGGAACCACCTTCAGAACCACCTCCAGAACCACCTCCGGAACCACCTCCAAAACCACCTCCAGAACCACCTCCGGAACCACCTCCAGAACCACCTTCAGAACCACCTCCAGAACCACCTCCGGAACCACCTCCAGAACCACCTCCGGAACCACCTCCAGAACCACCTTCAGAACCACCTCCGGAACCACCTCCAGAACCACCTTCGGAACCACCTCCAGAACCACCTTCAGAACCACCTCCGGAACCACCTCCGGAACCACCTCCAGAACCACCTTCAGAACCACCTCCGGAACCACCTCCAGAACCACCTCCGGAACCACCTCCGAGACCAGCCAACACACCAGGGTTTTTCCTACCTTAACTCCTGATTGCCGAACCACCATGAGCTCCCAAATTCGTCGGAATTATTCCACCAAGGAGGAGGCTACGGTCAACCGCCTGGCCAACCTGCATCTGCGGGCGCCCACACCTACCTCTCTCGGGGCTTCTACTTCCACGGTGATGACGTGGCTCCCGAGGGCGTGGGTACCTTCTTCTGCGAGTTGGTGGAGAAGCCGAGGGCGCTGAGCGTCTTTTAAAGGACGCGCTGAAGCCAAGGTGAGCGGGCAACACTCAGGAGCCGCCCTGGCCTTGGAGAGGAGCCTGACCCAGGCCCTTTGGGAGCCGCAGGCCCTGGTTCTGCCCGCGCAGACCCTCAGCTCCAGGACTTCCTGCAGAACCACTTCCTGGGTGAGGAGGAGATGCTCATCAAGAAGATGGGCGACACCTGACTCACCTCCGCAGGCTGCCGGCCCCAGGCTGGGCTGGGCGAGTGTCTCTTCCAAAGGCTCCCCTCCAGCACGACTAGGAGCCTGTGGGGCCCAGAGGCCTTTGAGGGGCCCCTCGGTCTCCCCCTGGTGTCTGGCTCTTACCTGAGCCTCTCCCGGAACTACTAGCCATTCTTTTAACCACCCTGGAGCCCTCTGCATTGGACCAGATGGAAACAATAAAACTTTCTGCAGAAAAAAACACATTTTAAAAAGTATTTTTAGTGGTTGCCTCAGAGTTGTGATGTATCTTTAAACTGATCTAAAGTCATTTTCAAATAACACCATTCTGCTTTATGGCTAGTACAGGTGCCTTATACAGAGTATCCCCTACTCCCTCCTTACAGCCTTGCTGTAATTTATTTCACTTATCCATAAGCTATTCACGTATCCAGTATGTTGTTCTATCATTATATGAACAGTTTTCTATTAGGTCAATTAAGAATAAAAAATAAGATATTTTATTTTGCCTTTATTTATTCATTCTCTGATGTTTTTCTTTTCTTCATATGGAACTGAGTTTTGTTTTGTGTTTTTTTTATGTCATTTTCCTTCTCTTTGAAGAACTTTTTAACAACATTTTTTCCCAGGAAGGTCTACTAGCAACAAATTCCCTCAGGTGTTTAATTTATGTTCACTTTTAAAGGATAATTTCACTGGATACAGAATTCAATGTTGTTGTTGTTTTTCCTTCAATACTTTAAAAAATTCACGTTGTTCCTGCTTGCATGGTTTCTGCGGAGTCCGATGCAATTCTTATATTTGTTCCTCTCTCTATAAGGTGGCTCTTGCCCCTCTAGCTTCATTCAAGATTTCCCCTTTTCTTTGTTTTCCTACATTTTGAATAAATTCTAACCTCCCCCTCTCTGACCCCAAGGACACCCCCTTTATGATCTCCTTGCTGGCTGCCTCTGACCTCCCTGGGGACCTTCAGCCTGGACCTCTCCTCTACTCCTCCACCTGTCACCCCACTCTTCCCTCCCTTCCTTCCTGCTTGGCTTACACTCCCCTGGAAACCACATGAGCAACCTTTGCTAATGTCTGTTCCTCCCTTGCCTGCCAAGCAAACTTCCACCCTGGTCAACCCAACTTCCTGTCCACAGCTGACCACTGAGCCCGACTGGGGTCACTACCACCTCAGAGTCCTCCGCCACAGGAAGGGCTGTCCGCCCCAGAGCTTCATCCATGCCCCTGGTGCGTCCTCTTCCTGGTCACCATGGCAGCAGGCTTGCCCGCCTTTCCCCATTCTCCTTGAACCTCTGGGCCCACCTGCTCCCCTCTCCGCAGCTCTGAACTTCACACCTGCTTTATGAACCCACCCGGGACTCTCCTAACATCAGGAACGATTCTATTTACTCTGACATGTTTCAAACATCCCAAACACACAGAGAGCACCCATGTGTCCAGTACCCAACTCGGTCAAATTACCTTCTGCCCCAAACCTGCAAACGAACCTGCCCACCCCACAGAGGGCAACAGTCAGAATGCCCAGGCTCTGATCTCAAGTCTACCGTTTACTTATGTGCTCTGTGCCTCAGTTTCCCCTTCTGTCAAGACAGAAAGGAGCGTGCCCACGCCATAGGCTGTGAGGAGTGAATGAACTCCTCTGCGTAGAATGTTTCGAGCCGCCCCTGGCACAGAGTGAGTGCCCAATGAAAGCCAGTATTGATGGTCTCGTCTTCCCTCCTGACTCAACAGAAGGAGAGAATCTGCTGCGAGGCTAACTCCTTGGGCAGCTTCCAGATCCTTCCCCTCCCACCTACGGAGGGGTGGCCCCCTTGATGAACCCCTCCCTCCTGGCTGCTGTCATTGACATCCAAACAGGCTTGCTCCCATTTAAAACACACACACACCCCTCTCAACATGCCAAATGCCCTCCAGGCACCGCCCTCTCTGCTCCCTGGGGCCTTGCCTGCGCTTGTTCTCGCCTTTTCCTCCCCTCCCACTCCCTCCCACTCGCCCCTCAGCCCGTGTAAACAACCTCCCAGCTTGCCCTCCACCTCACCTGCTCTTCCCCATGCCACCAAATGCCTCCTTGAGCTGCCATCCAGTGAGCCAGCGGTCTTCGTTCTGCTCAGACCACACATCCACACAGGATTTGACCTTGCTGACTACTCCCTCCTTTTAAAAATATATATTTTTAAATTTATTTCAGAGGGGAAGGGAGAGGGGGAGAGAGATAGAAACATCAATGATGAGAGAGAATCATTGATTGGCTGCCTCCTGCACGCCCACACTGGGAATCTAGCCCACAACCAGGCATGTGGCTGACCAGGAATCGAACCGTGACCTCCTGGTTCATAGGTTGACAGTCACCCCCTGAGTCATGCTGGCCGGTCCCTCCTTCTTGAAGCACTCACCCAGCCCCCTCTCCAACACAGGGCCACCTCTCGGCACTGCCTCACTCCTCTCTGGCTGCTCTCTCACAGGTGCTGCCCCGGGACCCTCCTTGGCCCTCTGTTCTCTCCCTCCCTTCCGGGGCCATCTCATCCACACCCATGGCTCCACTTACCACAGGATGTCCCTGACCCCCAAGGTACATCTCCAATCCCAGCTTCTGTACTGATCTTTCAGATCCACGCAGCCAGCTTCTGCTGGACAGCTCCTCCCAGATGTTTCAAAGACACTAGAACGCAAACACCATCAAAATTGAGCTTCTGGCACAACCACTCTGGAGAACTATTTGGCAGTATCTTCTAAAGTTGAACACACGCACACCCCATGGCCCACAATCCCACTCTTAGGCACCGGACAGCAGTGTGTACATAGGTATGTGCGCCAAAAATCATGTACAAGGATGCTGACAGCAATATTCGTGGTACCCCAAACAGGAAACTACCCAAATGCCCATCCACGGTAGAACAGGTAAGTAAGTGGTGGGATATTCATATGATGGAGGACCCATAGACGGCTCTGAAGGCAAACGACCTACAAACATATTCCACGACAGAGAAAGGTCGCAGACATGATGAGCAAAAGAAGCCAGACGTGAGCGAGCACATGCTGCCCACGTTCATTCACAAAAGTCACGACACCGACCCACGGAGCCAGGAGTTAAGACTGCCTGCCCTTGGGGAGCAGTAACTGGAGGGAGCAGGTGGGGCTCTGAGTGCCGGTAACACTGTTTCTCAACCCGATACTCACCCGGGTGCAGGCACACAGCTGCGTTTGGCTCATGCAAACCCACTGATGATGATTTCTCACTTCTCTTCATGGATGTTCTACTCGAATGAAAAGTTAAGAAAACAAAACAGGACACATCTTCCCCATCCAGCACCCTCTCCCCGCAGCGTTCTCTCTCGGAGCAGGTTCCAGCTTTCCACTCAGTTGCCCATGTCAGAAGTTGGGGTCATTCTCCGCTGTTCCCCTCTCCTTATTACTAACATCCAAGTGCCATCACCAGACCACCTTCTATCTCTCAAATCCACTCCCCCCCCCAACACACACACACTGCCTTCTCCTTAACCCACACCCAGTTCCCCTCTTGCCTGGCCTTCTCTGCAGTGTGTAAGCCTCTCAGCCTCCAATCTTGTCCCCTCTGGTTCATCCTCACACAGCAGCTAGAGGGACCCTTGTAGAATGCCTCGTTTATGTGGCCCGTGTGAGCCTTTGAGTTTGATATGCTTGCTCCAGATGGTAAAGCCCATTTTCCTGCTGGTGGGTTCCAGGCCACTCCAGTTTTACCCCTGCCCCCCCCCCCAACCAAGCTATGCCCCAGGCAGTCCCAGAAGCCTTTCACCTGTGGCTGGAAACTCTCTCCTCCCTCTCATCCCCGCTTTTTAAAAAAAATATGTATTTTTATTGATTTCAGAGAGGAAGAGAGAGGGAAAAAGAGATAGAACCATCAATGATGAGAGAAAATCATTGATCGGCTGCCTCCTGCACGCCCCACACCAGGGATCAAGCCTGCAACCCGGGCGTATATCCTGGCCGGGAATCAAACCATGACCTCCCGGTTCATCGGTCCACGCTCAACCATTGAGCCACGCCGGCTGGGCCCTCACCCCTGCTTTTCCTGCCAAGTCCAGTACGGCCTTCAGGTCTCAGCTCAGATCGCCTCCTGCCTCCGTGAACGGTTGGAAGCCCCCTTCGGCTGTCACAGCAGTGTCTGCCACCCCCATCTGAGCACTTTGAGCTCGAGCTCCACGGTGGGGCACGTTGTGTCTGCCTTGCTCATCACTCCGTCCTTCGCACCCAGCACAGGAGAGGCTCAGAAAGTATGTGTCGAGTGGATGAAGGCCCCCAGAAGGATGCCCAGGCTGCGAAGGCCTGGAGGCCTGGATGTACCTCCAAGGGAGCTGGCAGGAAAGTGGAGGGCGTTCTCCCTGGGAGACAGAAGTCCTGGAACTTAGAATCATAGAGCAGCAGAGCTCGAAGGGACCTCAGAGGACACGTTGGTTTACAGATGAGAAACCTAAGGGAAGGAGCCACTGGCGAGACAAGGATGGGCGGGAGAAGGGAGGGGTGGCAGCTGCAGAGGAAGGCAAGGTCATGATGAAAGGTGAACATTTGGTGCTGATGTGGCTCCTAAAATAAGTTAAGGTTATAGTCCTTCTGGGTATGACGGTGAGGCCCCTGCATGGGCCCACTTCCCAGGTCCCCCCAGTGGAGCTGGCCTCTGGCCTCCTCACACTGACCACTAGATGGCGCCAGATCCCCAGGAAACGGAGAGAGCAAGGGCTGGTCCGTCCACCCTCTAGGGTTCATCCTCCGTCCTGAGTTCCTTCCCCGCACTCTGTGAGCCCAGTTGTGGGGGCCGTGCCCAGGTGGCACGACACTTGGCCTCTAGGAAACAGCTCACTTCAACAGGGTTCCTTTTCTCACGCCAGGTAGAGGGTGGGTAATGGACCAGCCCTGACCTTTCTCCCTCCCGCCAGCCGCCCAGAGGCCGCCGACAGGCTGCCCTGCATCACCCCGCCACCAGGGGCAGCATTCTGACCAGGCTGACACCTGCTCTTCTTGTTGGTCCAGACAAGGCGCAGTGGGCGGCACTGGTCCCACTACATCCTCCTGGAACCTCACCACCCTGAGCCAGCAGGTGCCCGCCCAGCGGCTGGTGGCTCCAGTATTGCTGGCCTGACAGGGCCCTTTCAGGCCATCGTGGCCTCGTCAGGGAATCTGCTCCAGCTCCTGCCCTGGAGTGGGGCAGGGCAGTTGGATGGCAGTGCTGCTCCCTGACCCCCCTTTCCTAACCCTGCAAGCCTACCCAGCCAGGATGATTCAGCTGCTCTCCAGTATTAGGGAGTCTCGCTCCTTCATTCAACGCACATCTCTTTGCACTGAGGTTGTGTGTGCCCAGACCTGCCTTGGGTATCTGGGAGGTCGCAGTGAGTGGACAGACACAGCCCCTGCTGTCGTGGAGCACACAGTGCAAGGGGACCAGATGTTAGCCTCACATTACCTAATTGCTCACGAAGGTCCCCAAGGCTGACGTTTTAGTCCATTTCTAGACCTTTTAGATTTCCACAGCAAAATGGAGCATAGAAATGAATGTCACCCACCACCAACATCACGACTGTTTCATGATTCCTGGACTCCCAGTCCAGTGCTCCTTCATTCATTTTACTCGGGAGCCACAGGTAGGAGTGGGAGGGAGGAGGGGAAAGGAGTGAGCTTCTATGAGGACCTCATGAGGAAGGTAGATACCCTGCCATCTCTGAATCACCTGGCCCTCTTCGTGTAGGTTGCTGAAAGAATAAATGAATGAATGAATGAATTGATGGTCGAATGAATGAATGCCAGAGAAGGGGCTTGTCTGACGCTGCCCCTTCTCTGTAGGGAGCTGGGGCTCCAAAGCAGGCCCTGCCCGCCTCTCCCCCTCTCCCCCGCTCCCATCCTGGGAGGGGAACCGGCCTGCCCAGTGCCCTTCCTGCCCCCGACGCCGTGGGCTCTCTTGGCACCCTCTTGGCAACAGAACAGAGGGCATCCAGAGCGGGTGGCAACTCGCCCCGCCATGGGCTCGAGCGGCGGGCGATAGGCGCTGGGGGGACGCGGAGATAGACAGACAGATAGCGCTCCCCTTTCTTGGCCCCCGCCCCCACCTTTCCCATGCCGAGGCCTCCCCGGAGCCGCTCAGACCTGGCGGGCACCCCTGCCCCTCGGCACGCGGACTATGACCCTCAGTCTCTGCCAACTGCAGCTCTCAAAGCCCTTGGAACCCCGGGCACGCTGCCCGGGGAGTCTGAGTTTGGAAAGGCGCACAGATCCCGCTGCGCTATTCTCTGCCCGACAGAGCCCACAAGAGACACCCCTCCCCGGGCTGGGGGAGGCTGCAGAGCCCAGGAGTGACCACAAGGTGGCGCGCTGGCACTGCCTGTCCCGGGGATGGTTGAGAAGATTCAAATATTCTGCTAGGAACTGAGATTTGTGGGAACTCCTTCTCATCCCAAAGAAAGGCAGGCGCAGAATTGGGGGTGGAATGGAGACATGGGCTAGGCGTTGGGAACAAGTTGGGTGACCTAAAGGGCTGCCCCTGTGTGCCAAACAAGACTAGGATCTGGGGATGTCCCCAGGTCTGGGAGCCCCTTCTTTAGGACCTTTCGGGGTTGGGAACGAGGTTCAAAAAAGCATCCTGGTTCCCAGGTGCTGGGTATTGGGAAGGGACTGGGAGTCTTATACACCTCTGCACACAGCCACACATTCACATACAGACACGCCGTCCCAGGACCCTCTCCTTCCACTGCTCACACACACACACTCACACACACACACACACACACACTCACACTCAGTCACACACACCTTCTCTCACACACAGTCCTGCACTCACATACACCTCAGCATACTGAAGAATACAGGAAACCCTCACATTGCACACCCCAAGTACACCTGTCCCACACACCTGATCTCTAACAATGCCCACACTCCCCAAATGCACAGACTCTGCCCCCAAACTTATTGAAACACAGAGACTCAGCCTGTGTGTCCCCCAACTTCATGCCGACCCCAGGTCCCCGGCTCCTGGGTGATCTCTAATACTGCACACGCAAAGTTTCAGAGACGGCTCTAATATCACTAGGGATAGCTGTGCACTCCACCGTCCCGTAGGCCCCCACCTCCACACACACACCTGCCTCCCTCTGCCCCTCCAACCCGACTCTCCCAGGGCTGAAGTATGACTTTTGTAAGCCCAAGGCACGTTTGCCTGATGGACACCTTCCTCCATTAAAAAAAAAAAGTTTTAAAATTACCTTTTATGACTGCATTGCTGTAAAGGCAATTAATATTATATATTCAAACATTTTCTTCAACCTAGATTCTCTTTTTCCTTTCTTTTGATTTTAAAAGAAATTAAAACAGTTTCATGGGCCCTGGATCTTTCCCATTTGGTCAGGTTTGTCTGCCTGTCACTTGTGGGCCCCCCTTCCCCCCCAACACACATCCCTTTAGACCACCTCCCTCCACAAGCACCCAATGGGCAAATCCCCCTCCTTCCTCACCGCACCTGAGCCCCCCTCCCACCCCCCAGCCAGGGAAAGGGACACACTGACAGATTCTGGGGTCTCTTCACAGACACCCTACCCCCACTCCTGCCTTCAGAGACACTGGGGTTTATCGGGGCTGGGGGGGAAAGCCTCGAGAGGAGGAGCGAGGAGCGGGTGTGTGTGTGTGTGTGTGTGTGTGCGCGCGTGTGTAACAACAAAGAGTGGAGGGGAGAGGAGGAGAGCGGCGAACGAAAGAGCACTAGAGCGTGTTTTGCCTCGAAGGCAAGACTTGCAGCCAATCAGCGCGCCGGAGCCTCCCTGGGCGACTCCTCCGAGTCTATAAGCGGCCGGCCGGGCGGCGCTGGCGGCATTGGACTGCGGCTGGGGACGCGGCCGGCGAGAGGCGCGCGCAGCGACCGTCCGAAGGCCGGCGCTCAGTCTAAGCGCCCCTGGGCCTCCCCTCCCCCGAGACGCCGCCGGACCCTCCTCCCGCGCTGCGGACACACACCCCGCCTCGGCTCCTCCGCCTCCCCGCGCTCCCGCCGGCGGCCGGGCCAGCCCCGGCGTGGCGCGGCTCCCGCCACGATGAGTGGCTCCTTCGATCGCAAGCTCAGCAGCATCCTCACCGACATCTCCAGCTCGCTGAGCTGCCATGCGGGCTCCAAGGACTCGCCCACCCTGCCCGAGTCGTCCGTCACCGACCTGGGCTACTACAGTGCCCCCCAGCACGACTACTACTCGGGCCAGCCCTACGGCCAGACGGTGAACCCCTACACCTACCACCCCCAGTTCAACCTCAACGGGCTCGCGAGCACGGGCGCCTACTCGCCCAAGTCGGAATATACCTACGGGACCTCCTACCGGCAGTACGGAGGGTACCGGGAGCAGCCGCTGCCCGCCCAGGACCCAGGTGAGGACGCGGAGAGTGGGAGGCACCGGCGGGCTCCCCGGGGGAAGGAAGGCGGGGAGTTGGAGCCGAGATCTAGAGACGCGTCGGCGACCCGACAGGGACGGCCCGGGGCGAGGGAAGGCGGAAGGCGACCCCGGGAGGAAGCCCGGCTTTCCAGCCCCGGCACTGCGCGCGTCTGGGGCGCGCTGCTCGCTCCGCGCCCGGGCCTCGGAGGGAGATCGGGGAGAGTTAGGGGGGAGCGGAAGGGGGCCGCGGGTTGTCGGGGAGACTCCTAATGGAGGTGCTTTCGCGGGGAGCTCGGCAGACAGTCCTCCATCTGGCTGCAGAGGGCTTGGGGGTGGGCATCGGGGACAGCAAGCTCCAGGGACGCTGTGGATTTGGGCCGGGAGATGGGGGATGGTGAGGGGGACCTGCGGAGAGAGGCACCCCAGAATTAGGGAAGCAGCGACCGAGAAGTGGAGGAGCTGAAAGAGAAAGGTGAAGACAAAGTGAGAGAAAGGACAGAAGGAAGGAACGGGGGACCGGACGGAAAAAAAAGGCAGAGAGGCGGGGAGGAGTTTGCACTATGCTTGTAACTTCTCAGAAACCCGAAAATTCTCCTAAAATAAAAGTTTTTTTTAAAAAAAGAAGAAGAAGGAATGAGGGTTGGGAACGAGGAAAGAAGCGAGGCAGCCAGCTGGGGAGAGAAGGGCGGCGAGCCGGGAAGGCGCCGTGAGCAAAGCCTTGGCGGAGCCGGCCCGGGAGGTGCGGGCGCCGGGACTGTGCCGGGCCGGGCGAGGGCGGCCGCCGGTCGGCTCTGTGGCCGCCGCTCCCTCCCCGGGCGCCGGCGGCGGAGCGCGCAGCCTGGAAATCCCGGGGGAGTTCGTGGGCCCGAGGGTGGGGCTCCCCGCGGGGCCCGGGAGGTCGCCGGGGCCGCAGGCCGCCACTAAGCCGCCTCCCGCCCGGTGCGTTGCTCGCAGTGTCGGTGAAAGAGGAGCCGGAAGCCGAGGTGCGCATGGTGAACGGGAAGCCCAAGAAGGTCCGCAAGCCGCGCACCATCTACTCCAGCTACCAGCTGGCCGCCCTGCAGCGCCGCTTCCAGAAGGCCCAGTACCTGGCGCTGCCCGAGCGCGCCGAGCTGGCCGCGCAGCTGGGCCTCACGCAGACACAGGTCAGTCTGGGGGACATCTAGGCTTGCGGGGCGTCGGTGGGGCCGCGCGCGGGACCCCGGACTCCCCAGGCACTACTGAGCCTGAAGGGCCTTTTAAACTCCCTGCAGCCCTTGGAAGCCCTTGCCTGTGGGTAGAGGGGCCCCCCAAGTCTTCACTTCTGTCCGAAGTTCCCGATTAGCACCGCATGGGTGTTTGAGAGCCTGTGCAACTGTGTATGTCTGTGGCCAGCAGAGGTGTCGTCCTTCCTCTCTACTCCTGAACCCCAAGCTCCTACAGTCCCCCCTCCCCACTCACAGTGCTGGCCCCTCGCTTGATAGGAGTCCACATGTGTCTTCTCAGCAGGCCAGCGTGTGTGCAGAGGTGTATGTACATGTGCACACGCGTGTACAATATTTGCACTCGTGCTCTTGTGTCTGGGTACACGTGGGAATGCGCACATAAAGGGGGGTGACCTGTCAAGGGTCATGGCGTTTGTGGAGGGGGGCTGTGGACGTGACTGTGCACACTGGTGAGTGCAGGCACAAAAATGCATACTTGCTTCAAAACACCACACTCTCCATGCTCCACCCTTCCTCTGCCTGGAGCAGAGCGGAGAGGAGAGATTCCCTCCCAAGGGGGACAGGGACTCAAGGTGGGAGCCCCGCCCTCGGCCTAAAGCCCCCAGCAGCCTGTCCCTGCTCAGGGGAGGAGTGGTGGCTGCCTGGCTCCGTGCAGGTGTTGACAGGCTGGCCTGGGCTGCGGCTGCCTGCGTGGGGCCCCGTAGCCCGGGAATCTGGGTCACCCGGTGAGAAGCTGATTCATTGTTTGTACCAGTCATGGGGTGGGGAGCAGCAGGGGGAGGGGGAGATACCCTGGGGAAGTGTGGGGAAGCGTGGCTCACCTGCTCCCGAGTCCCCAGGTCACCCCCATTAGGCAGCCCCGGAGGTCTCCTCCGTGCCCGGGTGTGTGACCACGTCTGTGGGTGTTTATCTGGGAGGAGGATCTGTGTGTGTGCATCTTTATAGTCTGGTGTCTGTGTGTGAAGTGGCGAGTGGGTACGTTCCTGCACATGGAGATGCGTGTGTGGGTGTGTGTTTGTATCTGTGTGCCTCTGCGTATCTAATGTGAACAAGAGGCCACCAACTGCCCATCGCCCGCCTGGGTGCCTCTGACTGGGCGTTTGCTGTATACCCGGCTGCTCCGAGTTCTTCCTCTGTCTTAACTCATTTGAGCATCATAATGACCCCGGGAGGTAGGTGATGGGGCTCTGAGCACCCCCACTTTCAGATGAGGAAGGCCAGAACCAGAGAGGTTAAGTAACTTGCCCAAGGTCACAGGCGGAGTGAGTGGCCTCGTAGAATTTGGACCCAGGCGGTTGGAAGTTCCGGCCACAGCTCTATCCCGGGTAGAAGAAAAGATGGCGGCCTGGGAGTCAGGATGCCAGGGTTTTGCCTGGGTCCTGGCGTGTGGCAGGGGACTGGCCTTGCCCTCTCTAAGCTGGATGTCCCGCGGGCTTTTCTTTTCGCTCGGCATGCTGAGAGGCTAAACTAGCTCCCCCTTTCTTCTCGGGTGCAGGTGAAAATCTGGTTTCAGAACCGCCGCTCCAAATTCAAGAAGCTCTACAAGAACGGGGAGGTGCCCCTGGAGCACAGCCCCAACAACAGCGACTCCATGGCCTGCAACTCGCCTCCGTCACCCGCCCTCTGGGACACCTCCTCCCACTCCACTCCGGCCCCTGCCCGAAGCCAGCTGCCCCCGCCGCTCCCGTACAGCGCCTCCCCCAGCTACCTGGACGACCCCACCAACTCCTGGTACCACGCACAGAACCTGAGCGGACCCCACTTACAGCAGCAGCCGCCTCAGCCGGCCACCCTGCACCATGCCTCGCCGGGGCCCCCGCCCAACCCTGGGGCTGTGTACTGAGCACCCACCTGGCCTGAACCTCCCACGAAGGACTCCCGGGACCAGACAGAAGGCGTCTCTGTCCTCACCGACACTCAGGAATCATCGAGGAGCACCGGGGAAAGGGAACGCCCCTTCCCCTGCCCTTGTCCCTTCCTCCAGGGACCCAAGAGCTCCAGATGAAATTTGCATGGGCCACGGATGTCCCCTGAACCTCTGTCCCCCTGCCTAGACACTGGGGTACCCTTCCAGATGCTGGGACACCCCACTCCAGCCGGGACAGGTGTTCTCCTTCTGTCCCAGGGGCCTGGATTGGCTTTACGTGGCTTGTCACCTTGCCGCCTCTAACACTTAGTACTTGTTTCCCAGACTGGAGACCGTGGGGCTGGGGGACTGGGGAGTGTTTGCCGGTCGGGCCTGGTCTGGGACACCAGGCATTGTGGGTGCCGGGGCCTGCCAGGCCTGGTTCCTCCTACGTGAACTGTGGCCCCCTCTTCCTGACCATCCCCGCTGCCAAAGAGACATTGAACGTGGAGACTGGGACTCAGGGTGGGACCCCAGCCAGCCCCCGCCCTGCATTTGCAGCCCTCGTTTAGGATTTGAGGGTCAAAGCAAGGAAAGTGGAGGGGGATATTTTAATATTTGGGGCGTCAGAGGGAAGAACTCCAGGAGTCATCTCCCTCCTCTCCCCGCTCTGGTCGGAGAGGAGCGGTGGGTCTTAGAAGTCTTTCCTAAGGACCCATTTCTTCTTCTGTGTACAGGACTTTGCACAACTTTGGTTTTAAAAGCTGTTGAAAATAGGAAAACAAAGGGCATTGTTAACAGATAGGATCAATCTCCCCTCGGTAGGCACCTCTGCTCTGCCCTCCCCATCCTCTCCCCCCACCTCTTCCTCTCCCCCCACCCCACCTCCTCTTCTTCTCCAGTAAGCTGGCAGTTTTGGTGCCAAACCCCAAGTCTCCAAGGAGACATACCAGGCAAGACAAACCCCAAAACACCCCCTTTCCGGTGGCCTTGGAAACGGAGTGCATGGGGTGAGGTGCACAGGAGGGGGGTAGTTGTAGCTTGGTGCCTTGCGGGGTGAAGGGGTGGCTATCGGAGGGCTGGTGGCACTGCCCCTCCTGGCTGAGACATCTCCCCAGAGCTAACTTTCCTCCACCCCTGATGTGGTCAACCCTTGCAGAAGAGGAGAGGTAGAAGACTGTAGCTATATATATATATATAGTCTGTATTTTTCTAAGAGCAACAGAAAGAAGCTGCCTCCTCCCTGTGTGGTTTCCTATTTATGTGTCCCTTTCCTCCTGGATGTACCTGCCTGTGCATTGTGAGCTGAGAGACACAGGGCTGGGCTCTGGCTGGATTGGGGTTCGGTGGGGGGTGCAGAAATGAGAAGAGACATGGTGGATCTCCAACAGTCCCACCCAGGGGGGCAGGAACGGAGCTAGCTCCCACTCCCAGCCTTCTCATTTCTGCTTTCTTACTGGACCATCTTTATATGTAATGTTAATAAAAAAGAAGGAAATAACCACTGAGCTCTTTGAACTGGAGGCAGGAGCAGATGGGGAGGCGGGGGGCGGGGAGGGGGGGCGTGGGGCGGCTCTCGGGGAGGGCATGGAAGTTGGGGAAGGTGTTTGGTGGGGAGAGAGCGCTGAGCCTCCAGGAGCTGGGCTGGGCCAGGCCCCAGGCAGCAGGTGCTCCTGACCCCATGGCTGCCCCCAGGTCTGGGTGGGTGGGAGGCTCCCAGTGCCACGGCCTCCCAGACTCCACTCTGTTTGGTGGCTTGGCGTCCCTGCCAGCCAGATGCCCTCCGCCACTGCCACCGCTGGGTCACCTCGGGGCTGCTCTTTGATCTTGGGCTCACACGCAGACATGCTTACACACGTGTGTACACCCCCTGCCTCCACGCCCAGGCACTCCCCGGCCCCTCACCCTCCTGTCTATCCTTCCCAGCGTGGGGTGAGGTTGGGGCCTCAGGCAAGGGGAATACCACTGCTCTCACAGTTGGCAGGGACCCCAGGCCACTGGGATCCAGGCTGGATGATGAAAGCAAACAGACGAGGGGTTCTGTGTTTACTTCTCAGGGACAGCGCAGGCCTTGACTCAGTGCCTGCTTGCTGCCACCACCCTCCTCTTCTAGCTGCCCGATTCAAGACTTCGGAGACCGAGCTGGAGGCGGTAGAATGAATGGAGTTGCGAGCGAGGGACACATCTTGGCACAGATGGGAGGCACCGTGAATGTGGATGTATGCGTACAATTGTGAAGCTAACTCTCTCCCATACACACACGTACCAAGATGACGCCTCCGCATCATCACACACCCATGGACTCCCACTTGAGACAAATGTCATCTGTAGGCACATATGTAGACACAAACACACACCTGAGACCCCTTAGCATCACACGTGTAAAGCCAAAGCCATAACACTCCACGAGAGAGAGGGCCCCCAGGTGCACAAACACGCATCACTCGTCACCCCCCCGCCCCCCACGCGCGCGCGGTGGCAGAGGCAGCTCCCTATTCTGGAAAAGATCTTGGATGGAGAACCAGCAACACCACAGCAGCCAAGGTGACCCAGCTCAGCCTGTCAGGCCTCAGTTTCCCTCATCTGTCAAATGGGGACAACAGTCCTCACCCTGTTGACCCCTGGGGCTGTTGTGAGGTGGGAAGCAGAATAAGTCTGGGGTAAACGGAGCTGGTCTCACCGAAGGCCCTTGCTAGACAGCAGTCACAGGCACACACTGAGGGGTTCTCGGGCAGGGGCTCCAGAACAATGGGGACCCCCGCCCCCATATCACCCTTCTTCCTGTCAGAGAGCAGGCCTTCCCCTCCCCCCATGCCTGAGGGAGACAGACGGGAGGAGGGCCTTCAGCCCAAGGACGCCAGCCGGGTTGGCAAGGGTTAAGTGGCAGCTGCCAGGCGGGGCTGAGCTGAGCAGTTTGGTTTGAGGGCTGCGTGCAGGCAGGAGCAGCGAGGCGGCAGCCGGCAGACTTGCTGGAGACACTGCATTTTATTAGGGCTGGGCTGCCAGCAAAGGGAGGGAGAGGGAAAAAAAGGGCAGAAAGAGAGAGGAAGGAAGGAGGGAGGCTGGGCGGGCAGGCTGGCGGGCGGGCTGCTGCGGGATGAAAGGATGTTGTAAGCTCCTAATTCCACCCTGCTCATCCCTGCTCTGTCAGGCTGGATTAACTGCCCCGTGACCTCCCTCAGGGTCAGCCCCACCCCTGACCTCCCCTTCCTCCTCGCCTCACCTCCCGGCTGCTCAGGCCACCTTCACCAGCACTGGTGGGACACAAGGACAGGGGCTTGGGTGGGGGGCCTGGGTGGGGCCAGGTGCTTTTTGACTACACCCATCACCCTGTGAAAACCTTTGGGGAAGGAGGGGGGGGCTAGAGAACCCCGGTCTGCCCTGAGGGTCACTGTTCTCCAAACCTGAGTAACAGCTGGCATTTGCTAACCGCCTGCTCTGTGCCAGGCACTTGGCATGTGATCCCCACAACAACCTGGGCGCCTCATGAGGGGGTGGGGTGGGGGGGTAGAGTACCCGTTGGGGACACAGGCTCTGAGCGGTTCCGTCTCGGTCACAAAACTAATACTCCTGGCGGTGCTGGGATTTGAACCCAGGTCTGTCTGAAGAATGGATTCTCTTAATGGGCTTTTCTGCTACTGGGTTTACGAAGATGCCCCAGGGCAGAGTGTCCCAGAGCCGGAGCCACGGAAGCTCCGCCCACCTCAGCCACCAGGGCTCCTCCCAGGGAAGAGCCCAGGGAGAGGGGGAGGCGGGAGGGGCTGGGTTTCTTCCCCAGGGCTGGTCCTAAAAAAAGCTTCCTGCTGAGGCCTGGAATGTGCACGCTGGAGTCAGCTGACACGGCCTGAACCCTGCCTCCGCCTCTTCACCGCGTGTGTGATCGTGGGCAAGTCACTTAACCTTCTTCCTAAGCCTCGGTTTCCTCATCTGTCACAGAGGGGTGATGCTACTTACCCAGCAGGGCTGTTGAGAGGATTAAATAGGATAATGTGAGGAAAATGCTTAACAAGTTGCCCAGCGCAGGGAGTGCTGCTCAGCTAATGAAAGTTGCTAGTGACGATGGTGACAGGGCGGATGGGGCTTGCTCCCCACTCACCTCCAGCCCCCTCCGCCGTTCCCATACCCCTGGATTCAGACCCAGGTCCCCGGCTGCACTTGCCACCTTGGTTGATCCACCCATTTCTAGGGATGCTCGAAACTAGCGTAAGTCGACGAATAGTTATTGAGCACCTGCTGCGTGCCAGGCAGCTCTGGGAGCTGGTACAACAGATGAGCGCAGCCCGGGGAAGGAAGGCACAGACCCGTGCTGGGTGCTGGAAGGCCCGGGCAGGGCCCACCCTGGACAGGCCCCCTCGTTGGGCAAGCCCAATCCAGTCGGGGAGGACAGGATGGCTTCAGGGGGCAGGGGAGGGGCAGTTGATGGCAGTGGGGAGCCTTTAGGGAGAGGTGGCATTTGAATGATGCCTTGAAAGCATGGCAGCTATGACAGGCAGAGCTGGGGGTCTGGGAGCATACTCCCTGGGGACCCCGCCTACAGAATAACTCCCCTTGCAGGACTGAGGGGGAGGGGAGGGTGGTAGAGAGGAAGGAGGCTTGGGGAGAACCCAAGAGCGTGGTCGTGTGGAGCCTCAGGGTTTCTGGGAGCTGATGCTGGAGGGGAGATGTGCATCCAGAGGGTCCCTGAATGCTGGGCTCAGGGAGGAGCCGGGTCTAGAAGCTCTCTGGCCCCACTTCTGGGAGGGGACAGCCCGGCCCCTCTCACATGGGGAAGTGGATGAGGAGGGTGATTCTGTCCCTAAGGCCCCTCCCTTAAGGGGTCTCAGGCACCAGGGCATCTTAGAGACCTCACCCCAACTCAGCCTCCATACACCATCTGCCTCAGCAGCACACCATCGCTGCCACTTACTTCCCAGTTCAGCAGAGCCCCCCACCCCCACCCCCACCCCCGCCCAGCACCTCCATGGGAAGGGGCTCTGGGCAGCTGAGACAGGACCCCTGAAGCCCAGCTTCCCAGTGCCTCGGGAGGGCTCTGGTTGGCCAAGTCAGGCCATGTTGCATCAACCAAGCCCCTAGGGGATGAGAGAGGAGGGGAGGGAGAGGAGGGGGGAGAACTTAAGGGGGGAGAAGGGGGAGCCTTCAGCCAGCACCCTGGCCTCTGTTTTTCCAGCTTTAATTGCAGTGTTAATCACCTTAATAAGCTGTTTACCAACCACCCGGCAGCCTGAGACTGGGAGACTGAGAAGCCAAAATGTGCTGGGAGATGAGTTTCCTCCGCAGCCCTGGGAAGAGGGGCCTGAGGACAGTGCTGATGGGGGCTCAGGTGGGGCCCGGGGCAGGGGGCCCCTGGGGGGGGGGGGCTGTGGAGAAGGCTATGACCAGGGAGTCAGGAATGCCAGCCTCCAGCTCTTCGAGGTGGCCCTTTTGGACCTCCAGCCTGGATCCCAATACACCCCTCTTTCCATCTTTCTTCTTTGTCATTTGCCCTGCTGGTCACTACTAACTGGGTGACTCTTTCCTTCTTCGCCGCCTCGTCCCAGCTCACAGCACTGGCCATGGACCACGCGGAGTATTTGTGTTCACCCTGGGGAGGATTGCTGGGCTAGAAGGCGAGTGGTCTGGGACCTTTATACCAAGGTCCCTGGGGAGAGAGCTGGGGGGGACTTGAGCTGGGGCACCAGGGATGAGGGTAGGGACCTGGGCATGTTTGAGAGACACCTACCCACCCACCACGCCTAGCACAGGCCAGAGCAGCAAGATGCTCAGTGAAAAAAAAAAAAGGGGAAAAAAAGATGCTCAGTGAACATCAAATGACTGAATGAGTAAACGAAGTCCCGAGAACTTTGGGGACCGCTCACATAGCTCCTCTCCCATCAGATGAGGGGCTGTGAGGCGAAGGGGAGTGACTGCCCCCAACCGCTGCCCCTGAGGGGCAGGAAGTGACAGGGACCGTGCCCTCACTGGGCATTATCTCATCTGAGCGTTGGGAAGCAGCCCAGAGAGAGGGTGTGACTTGTCCGAGGTCACACAGCAAATGAGGGGCAGTGCTCCTCTGCCCACACCAGGCCAGGTCTGGAAGGCACTACTGAGGGGGCTCCCAAGCCCCGGCCTTGTACTGCAGAACCAAGATTGTCCTCTGGGTGACAGGTAGGTCAGACCTGAGGATTTGAGCACCCCCCCCCCCATACACACACACACACACACACACACACACACACACACACACACTGCTCTTGTTGAATTGGCCCAGTCCGCTGGCTGGTGGATTGAGGAGGTTTGAGGGGGTGGAGTATGGAATTGGCCTGCTGAGCCCTGATGGGCTCTCTGAGAGAAGGAAGGGCCCAGGGGCCCAGGGCAGCCAGGATAGACACCCTGGAAGAAGGCAGACCTGGGGATGGGGCTGACAGGGGCGGGGCCTCGAGGCCCAAATTCCTGGGTTGTCTCCTGGGGCAAACGGAGCAGGATTGGAAATGTCTGCTGAGTAAGCAGGGAAGGGAGACTCCACACCCTGGAGGATTAACTGGGGCGGGGGGAGGGGGGAGTCCCCCCCCACCCAGGCAGTTCACCTTGCACCTGGCAAACGGGTGCAGCCGAGGCGGCAGCCACGGTGGCAGCCGTGTGCCCTTCCCTACGCACCGAAGGCGCCTGGCCGCGTCATGCAACGCGTGTGGCACTGTCCCACGCCCACCCCTGGAGCCAGTAAGGCCTGCCCTAAGCTCAACAATCACCAATGGGGGGAGAGGAGGTGACGTGCCCTTGGCTAAGGGAGGGTAGGGGGTAAACTGAGGAAAACAAGAGGCCAGAGGGAGCTGCAGGCCAGCTGGTAAGGAAGGGAAGCAGGAGAAAACTGATCCTGAGCTCAGACTCAGACCCTCCCAAGATCTGGGGAGGGAGGGTGCTCAGCTTCTCACTGGGGAGCCCCGAAAGCTGTCCTGGGAGCTCCCTCAGCCACCCTCACCCTTGAGCCACCTCCTGCACAACTTTCTCTCCTCTTCACAAAGCAGCTTTTGTCTAGCCCACCACTCATGCTGCTGGGTGCCTGGGGAAGACAGCCAGGCTAGAGTCCTGCTCTCAGGTGGTGAGCAACAGAAGAATAAGGGGACTTGGGCAAGTCCTTCAGGGACAGAGAAGGTTTTTCTTGCTTGGTAGCTGGAGAAAATAATAACTCATCCTGGCTGGATCCTTACTGTATTATCTCATTTAGTCCTCACAACAACTCGGTGAAGCCTATGCTATCATTATCTTCATTTTCCAAGTGCGTTAGGTAAGGTGCAGAGAGATTAGGAAACTTGCCCAAGGTCATAGAGTTGGACTTGAACTCAGGCATCCGGCTCCTTATTATCTTGTGTTTCTAGGGATGGAACTGTACTCTTCACCATGACGTGGTAAGCCGATGGGTCAGAGGAGAATTCAGGTGGGTGGGGAAAGGACATATTCAGGACCAAATTGACGTGACCAAGGTGAAGGATTGGGTTACCATATCCCCTTGCGTACCTGGTGTATTTCAGAACTTAGCAAGAGTACACGCTCCTTGTCTCCATGACCTTCCGAGATATTTTGATCATTATCCCCACTGCATAGGAGAGGAAATAAAGACCCAGAAAGGTAAAGTGACTTGCCCAAGACCTTGTAACTGTGTGTCTGCATTCCAGAGACTCCGTGAAGTCTCTCTGAAGGAAGAAACATGTTTTACTTTTCAGGGGACCAGGGGGAATCGTTCTTGTTCTTCAGATGTGGCTGTAAAGGGGCTGGGAGCAGGAGGTATCCAAAGCCAGGGATGAGTCCCAGGCAGATTCAGGCTTTGGAGAGGGAGGGAGGAGGACTTCAGGAGGAGGTCACCTGGGGTGGAGGAAACCTGCATCCGTGGGTCCAGCTGATTCCCCTGGGCTTGGGGAATGTGACAGGAGCCCAGCAGAGGCATGTCAGGAGCCTCCACTCAGTCTGGCTTCCCCCAGAATCTGCTGGAGCAAAGAATTCCTCGTGGTGGCTCCGGGGCTGGGAGGAGGAGTTTGCAACAGGCCCCGGCATGCCATGCCGAGACCAAGAAAGCAGCTCCCGGGTCCAGCCGGAGAGGAGGGGTCTCGGTGGTGGTGCTGTAGCAGGTGATGTGCAGGGAGAGGTGGAACCTGAGCGGGGTCACGTGCCCCCATCCATTCTTAGTCCTCGGCCCAACCCCAGGCATTGAGGCCCTTCACCCCTAAGAGAGTGAGAGCAGCAGGGTTGGGGGAGGGGCGATCTGGCAGAGGAAGGAGCCATGGATGGAGGTGACCCACAGACTGAGAGAGGAGGCCAGTGCCCGGCTCTCTGGCAGCCTCCAGTCTGAGGGAGGAGTACAAGCCCTGAGGAGGCAGGCCAAACGGGGCAGAGTAGGTGATCATGGGGTGGACAACTAGGGTCAAGGGGATTCCTGAGCAGAGTCTCTGACTTACGTGGGATGATCCAGATGCATCTTCTGGTCTATGTATCTTTTTGCTTTGTTCTCTGAAGCCTTGCCTCCTTGACCTGAGTTCTAGCAAGAGCTCCTATCCCAGCCCCTCCTGGAAGATTCATGGTTTCCAGACAAGGCCATGGATTCCATCCCTGGCACAGGAACTCAAAGGCCTGTATCTTGTTCATCAGCGTGAAGAGGGGAGAGTGAGAGAGTGGGGGCTACAGGTTCATGCTGACCAAAGGGTTTTCCTCTATCTGACCCCGAATCCAGCTGAAATCTGAGAGGGGATGGCTCAGATGAAGCCGAGAGGAATGTACTCCATGGGAGCTCCACGGAGAGTGGCACCCTCCCCGCAAATGAAGTAATCTCTCCATTTTTGGACCAGGGACTTGAATAAAAAAAAAACAAAACTTGATGTTTGGAGGAAGCTTGGGGCCAACTCCTTTCTCCTTCCTGGGCTGGCCAGACACATCTCCCAGGATGCCAGTGGGGCTGAGTACCTTATAGGCATCAAGCTATGGGGTTGGAAAGAGCCACAGAATGCATCCAATATTAAGGGGGAAGCAAAGCGCTACATTCAGGGAGTCTCCAATCTGATGGGAGACAAGCTGTGCCTTGCAAAGCCTCTGACTGGGGTGGAAAGTGGTGGTGAACACACATCAAACGAGAGAGAGAGAGAGAGAGAGAGAGAGAGAGAGAGAGAGAGAGAGAGAGAGAGAGAGAAATTTGGCAAGAGTTATTATCTGAGCTTCAGAGAGGGTATGTGACTTGCCCAAGGTCACACAGCAAGCAGTAGCAGAGCAGTGCTTTTCTCACCACCCTCTGATCCCAGGCTCCCCTCGTCCCTCCCCGTCAGGGCAGGGGAGTAGAGGGATCAGTGGGTGCACTGAGGGGACAGCCTTTGGGTTCCTGTGCCAGGGACGGAATCCATGGCCATGTCTGGAAACCATGGATGTTCCAGGAGGGGCTGGATAGGAGCTCTCAGAGAACAAAGAAAAAAAGTCATAATAAAACCATCTGGTTTCTGTGGCTATTCGGTCTCCATCCCCAACTGCTCATAAGGGACATAGTCCCAGAAAACAGGAGAGGAGAGGGGGCAGGAATGAGAAGGAGTGGAAAGAGTCAAGGAGAGGAGGAGGAGGAGGAGGAGGAGGAGGAGGAGGGGGAGGAGGAAAAGTTAGAAGGAGGAGGAGGAGGAGGAATAGAAGAAGGAGGAGGAGGAGGAGGAGGAGGAGGAGGAGGAGGAGGAGGAGGAGGAAGAGGAGGAGGAGGAGGAGGAGGAGGAGGAGGAGGAGGAGGAGGAGGAGGAGGAGGAGGAGAAGGAGGAGAAGGAGAAGGAGAAGGAGAAGGAGAAGGAGAAGGAGAAGGAGAAGGAGAAGGAGAAGGAGAAGGAGAAGGAGAAAGAGGAGGAGAAGAAAATAGAAGAGGAGACACTGGTTCTCTTCGCTCCCAAGGAGGCTAGTTGGTGTGTGTTTCTGGTTGTTTCTGTCTGTTTCTGCATATGTGTACGCCCCTGTGTGTCTCCTTCTTGGTTCATCCCTGTGTTGGACTTTCTCACATATGTCCATGTACAACCACGGGAAGGCTTCATGAACACATACATGCTCACATGTGTCTCTGTGTGCGACTTTGCCCGCTCTGTATGCCACTGTGGGTGTCTGCCTGCCCGTATATGCATCGTCTTCTGTGGAAATGTGTGTGCAATTATGATGTCCCTGTGCCTGATCCCTGCATCTCTCTGCATTTGACTGGGACCTTTGTATGTTGAGGTTTGGGGTGGAAGGGTCTTTAACTCCCCCCTGCCCCACTTTTAGCCAAACTGGGCTGGCCAGGAAAGGGGGAAGGAGCGGATGGAGAGGGGCCACTTTGCCCCTCTAAGTTTTTCATCTTGGGAGGGAAGAGACAGCAATAGCCCAGGACTCACTGATAGGACTTTTCCCTGGCTCCCTCTGGGCCAGCAGCCGTGCATGCTACTCAGAGAAGGGGCAGGGCAGGGGCTGGGGGGCGGGGGAGACTAGAGCTGAAGGAACCCCGCTTCTTCTCCTGGGAAGGGGAGAAGCAAGAAGAGAGATGGGAGAGAAGATAAAAACAGAAATTTATGGGGGGTGGGGGTGGGGTCAGTGAGTTTTTCTTTTCCCACATAATTGTTAAAACATTACTCACCTCCTGGAACAGGGCTCTAGGTAAAGGGAAACCCTAATCCTTTGAAAACTAGCTACTTTGTGGGCTGGGTTTAAGGGGTCTTTGCAGAGACCTGAAGCCCATCTCTTAGTCTCTACCTGTATCCCTTCTTAGCACCATCAGCTCCACCTCCACCTCCTCCCAGGCGAGGAAAGGGTCATCCCAGGTGAGCTGGTGTTGGGCAACACCTGCAGGACACTTTTCTGAAGAAAGAGGCTTCAGTGGCCCTGAGAACAGAAAGCCGAGAGGAGATTTGCCACCATGGCCACGGGAAGAGCTGAGAGTAGATACCAGGCAGAACTAGAAAGCACTAGATCAGGGGAGGAGAGAGAGTGGGTGTACCATCACCTCCCTGAGAGCAGGAAGTCAGTGTCTGCCTTCTCTGGCCTTCCTCCTCCCTACCCACATCCCTTATAAGTGATGGGGTTAGTCCTTGATCTCCAAGGCCCCGTCTACACAGGCCTCAGCTACCCGGATAACATTCCATTGACTCTGGATACAATCCCAGAGGCAAGTTCAGGCATCCAAGCTCAAATGAGGTTGGGAGCTGAGTAATCAGCTGCTAGGGCTGCGCAGACATTTTGTCGGGAACAACCAGCCCCCCACCTCTCTGTGCACAGAGGATTTGAGGCTGGGGGAGGGGCGGTCTGTCACTCAGTGTCTTCCCAGCCCCCTCCCACCACACATTCTCCCTCTCCCCACCTGCAAGTAATTTGGCCAATGGGAGGGCAGTTAAGATTGCAGTGTGGAATCCCTCTAGATGTGTGTGTGTGTGTGCGCGTTTGGTGGGGAGGGGGCCACCTCCTTTCCCCCCAGACCCTGGGTGCCCTTTTCCTCTTCACAGGAGCAAATTACTTGTAATTATCTCACATTGAAAGCCTTCAGGAGCTGCTCCCAAAATTGCTTTAATTGAATTAATTGAATCTCATTTTGTTGGGGGAGAAAATGGGGAGCATGTCTTAAAATAGCATACGGGGAGAGGGAAGGGAAGCCGGAGTCAGCTTTCTTGCGGCTGAGACCCTTGTAGGGGAGAGAATGTGCCCTGGGCTCCGCGTTGTTTCCATTTCCCGGTCTCAGCTGATTTTCCGTGCCCAGTGCACTGAAGGCCATCCTGCTCTCAGATGGTGGTGGCCAGGGATGTGTGGAGTCTCCAGCCCCATTCCCCTGCCCTCCCCTCAGGCGGCAGATGGGCCAGAGGGGGGAAGTGAATGGATGGCAGTGGCAGAATGAACTCACCCTCGCCATGGCCCCTCCTCCCCGATCATCATACAGCAGCTGTAAATGCCGTTTATTAAGTGCTTACTATGTCCCGGCACCGTGTCAAGCATGTTACAAGCACTATCTCATTTCATCATCACAACCGCACTGCAGAGCGGGTCCTATTAGTGTTCCCATCAGAGGGGCAGAAAATCGAGGCTCAGAGAGAGGCGTGGTCACTTGCCAAAAGTCACACAGTAGACTGGGTCTCTTTGGAGGTCAAAGCCCCCTTTTTTTTTAAAAAAAAATCTTTTTAATAATTTTTTTTTTCAGAGAGAGAGAGGAAGGGAGAGGGAGAGAGAGAGAGAGAGAGAGAGAGAGAGAGAGAGAGAGAGAGAGAGATCAATTGGTTGCCTCCTGCATGGGTTGAACCCACAACCTGAGTATGTGCCCTGACTGGGAATCAAACCAGCAACCTTTCGGTGCACAAGACAGTGATCACTGGGCAGGGCCAAAGCCCCCATTCTTAACCACTCGGTCTTATCCTCTCTTCCTTATTGGCCCAATTTTCTGAGAGGGGCTCCCTCATGGGAAGAAACCACAGGTTCCCCTTCTCCAGCTCAGAGGGCTGGAGGGAGGGGGAATGGGGATCCTCCTCTGCTGGGATTCCAGTCCCATCGTCACCCAGGAGCTCAGGTAAAGGGAACCAGCTCCCAAGGAGGAAAAGACTCTCCTTCCCCCTGGAAAGGGCAGATGGATGAGGGGAGAAAGGGGGAGATGCTGTCAGCTCAGCAGGCCTCTGGCTGGGAGAGCAATTACACTCCTGCTACTTAACTTTACAACCTGGGCTGTTGTTTTAACGATGCGACTCGTGTTTGGCTGTCCAATTAATCTCCCTTTGGAGGCTTTCCGAGATGGGGCGGTAGATCTTATCGTGGGTCTGTGGAAAGAGGAGGAGTGTGCTCCCTGCAGTGGGAGGAAAGAGCAGCCCGGAGGGCCTGTGGCCTCAGAGGAGACCCAGAGGAGGGATCTGGGGCAGGGCCCGCCCCCCCCCCCCTCCGAGAGCCATGGAAAGCGGGGAGCCAGGGCTGGGGGGAAGGCATTGGCGCTGAGGAAGAGCAGGTTTCTCCTCTTGACACCCTCATTCTTCACTGCTCCTGGATCTTGGCTGTGGCCTGCCCCGTGCCATTTGCCATCCCCAGGAGAAACCTCCACGTGTGTTTTGGGAAGTGGGGGTGCTCACTGACCCAGAACAGGGCCTGGGGGACTGACTGCAGACCTTCTCCCGAGGCGGGGGACTTCCACTGAATGGCACACCCCCCTACTCTACACACAAGTCTAATTTGGGCCTTTCTCTGGCCGGTGGGGTTGACTCAAGGTACCTGAGTGGTCTTTCCAGATAGGGCGGGCCCTGTGTGCCTGGGAACAGGTTTAGGCAGTAAGAGGAAAGCTGGATTTGGGAGCTTTTTTCCTGGACTTGGAGGCCCCTCCCCCACCCCTCTAGTCAAGCTGGGCTGGATTCCCTGAATTATTGGCTACCCTTCTCCCCCTGCCACTGGGTGATGTATGTATGGTGGGGTAGGGTGGCTATGAGTCTACCAATGGGTCCAGGCCTAGTTGGGGCCCTTGGACTATGCCCACACTTCTGTTTACCCATGAGCCTGGCACCACACAAGTGGCTGGTCATTTGTCTGGCTCCCCTGTGAGCCTGCAGAGTCTCTGGGTCACCTTGGTATCCGTTAGCCCACAGGGTCTGCCTCAATCACCTTGGCACCTGGGATGTTTATTGGATGGAGAAGTCCAGTTCCTTCTGGGGTTTTCTTCTCCTCCACCTCCTCCTACCCCTTCCTCTAGGTGGGCTGGAGCCTTGCCACCCTCAAGGAGCACTCTTCTCTCAGGGATGGACTGGATCGACTTGGTGGGCACGTCCTCTTCCAAGGGGAGCAGGGTCTCTCGGGGCTGAAGGTGGAGCACAGGGGGCTGTGTGGTGTCTGGCTCCTTCCAGAACTGGGCCAGGAGCGACTCTGCTGGTGAGGAGCATTCAGACTTGGGTCGTTCCCAGCATTAGCATCTTCTGGTTTCACACCGGAGCATTATGAAAATATAGACGTTATTAGAACATTCTAGAACTAGAGCCACAGAACCAGTGGTAGAGGCAAAACCAGGCTCCAGTGCCTCTAGTTTGGGGCTGGAAGAGCCAGATGGGAGAGAAGGGAGCTGAGCAGCCAGCCCCAGAAATCAGGAAACAAACACACCTCAGAGCCAGGGCCCAGCTTGTCGTACAAACTTTAATTTCGGGAAGTCACGGTAGGAGGGGTGATGGCAAGAGCGTGGGGATGCTAGTCAGATTGGTTATCCATGTATTTCATTTAGACAGAGACAGCTGTGAGGAGCGGAACCGTTGGGCCCACGCCACCTATTTGGGGTGTCTCTACATACACTCTTCCAGGGAGCCTATTTGTCCCCATTCTGCCCAAAGGGTTACCCTACTGTGTTCCCAAGAGTATGTGCATGTGGGGTTGTTAGGTATGAGGCGGGGCTCAATAAATACTCATTGAATTATAAGGATCATTGAATCCATTATCTACTCAAAATTGTAAACAGGGGGAAAGAGGGCTTTTTAAGGAAGAGAACATAAATTACCCAGAGGCCTACGAACTCCACATTTTCAGCATTCCTCTCCCTCACATGAAGGGGAGAAGGTATATCAGTTATGGGGTGATGGGCTGACCTCCAGGAAACACTGGGAGGTGGGACCTGATGGTGGTCAACTTGAAGACTGGGTGCCCACCTCACGCCCGCTCTTGCTCTCAAAAGGGTTGGGCAAGGTCCAAGGCACACAAATTAAAATCACTCAGTGTTTCTTGCTGGTTTTGACTCCAGACTGTGGTGGGACTGTGGTCCTTCAAGGAAGGGGTGGCAAGACAAGGGGTCCTGGGAGCAGCCTGAACTCCAGCCAATGACTCTCTCCAGAGCCTCTGACCAGCTGAAGGGAAGGTGCTCAGTCCATGGCAGTGGTGAGGAGCAGTAGTTGAGACCGAAGTTCTTTCTTAGACTCTTTGGGTTATGGGGCAAAGGGGGACAGACCTCCATCCCATCCTTTTTCTCCTCTAGTTCCTCGCCATCCTGAGAAAATCCATCTGGAGCTGGTTTCCTCCCAGCCCAGAAGAGGTGCGGGTGGGCTGGGTCCTGGGCTGGGTCCTGGGCTGTGTAGGAGGCACGACCCACCTTTGCCCAGGCTCACATCATCTGAGGTGGAGCCAGAACATCTGGGGAGTGATGCTGGTACCAGGCCCCAAAGCTGTTGCCATAGCCCCCAGCAGGCAGGGCCCCTGCCTTGGGGAGATCCCAGAGGAATGGCAGGGGTGGGGAGCAGGGAGACAGGGAGGGGGGCCTCCCAAGCAAGTCCCCTTCCTGCCCCCCAGAGTTCTGCTTCAGGAGCTTCTTGTATTTGGAACGTTTGTTCTGAAACCAGATCTTTACCTTCAGGAAGAAAAGGGGAAAGAATGAAAGATCAGGCGGAGTATAGGTGTGGAAGGATGTGACCCAAGTAAAGGGACCCAGCAGTAGGGCGCAGTCCTGGGAGAAGAGCAGACATTGGGAACACAGTCCTGCAGAGCCCTGGATGCCCTGGAGCTCTCCCAGTCTGAGCACCCTCCTCTACCTAAGCCTCCCCCTCCCCCAACACCTTGTCATACATTCCCCCAGATTACTGAGGGCCAGCTCTCAACACACCCTGGAGAACTTGTGACAACAGGGCCAAGGGACTCATCTGTCATTCCCACCCTGGGGGGTGAGTTCCCAGAGAACACACGGAGGAATGGTTAGCATGCAGGAAGGATGGGGCCGGCCCCACCTGGGTCTGGGTGAGGCCGAGCTGTGCAGCCAGCTGGGCCCTCTCGGGCAGCGCCAGGTACTGCGTGTGCTGGAAACGCTGGTTGAGATGCTGCAGCTGCAGGCTCGAGTAGATGGTCCTTGGCTTGCGCAGTCTTTTGGTCGGGGCCCGCGGGAGCCGCTCGGAGGGCTCCGGGGACAGCGGCGGCCTCTCGGGATCTGGGGGACAGCACAGGACAGAGGGTGAGACGAAAGAGGGGGGTCGGACGCGCAGTTTTATGGGCTCATTTGCATCTCGTTGGCATGCTGGCCTCGGGTTTGCAAAAAGCTCTTCTCTACTCTCCGCTCCTTTCAAACCTCACGTCCACTGAGCTCCGGGTGGGACCAGTCCCAGCTCTTGCCCTCAGGGAACTCACACTCCCATGGGCCCGGTGACCTAGGGAGAAAGCGCCTAGGCCCCGAGCGAGGCTAGGGGCGGTGCCCGCGGCGAGAGGTCAAAGTTCAGCCGGTTGCGGTGGCGCCAGCTTGGGGTGTGGCGGGCGGAGTAGGGCTGAAAGGCTGGGTGGAGGGCTGGGCTGAGGCCCGGAGAGGACGGGGGAAGGGCATTCCAGGCGAGAGGAACTCCTAGGCGATGCTTACACAGTGGTTCTCAACCTTCCTAATGCCGCGACCCTTTAATACAGTTCCACATGTTGTGGCGACCCCCAACCATAAAATTATTTCCGTTGCTACTTCATAACTGTCATGTTGCTACTGTGATGAATCGTCATGTAAATATCTGATATGCAGGATGTATTTTCATTGTTACAAATCGAACATAATTAAAGCATAGTGATGAATCACAAAAACAATATGTAATTATATGTGTGTTTTCCGATGGTCTTAGGCGACCCCTTTGAAAGGGTCGTTGGACCCCCAACGGGGTCGCGACCCACAGGTTGAGAACCGCCGGTTAGAGGCACTTGGCGTCTGCGTGGCAACCTCTCCGCTGCCGGAGGAAGGGTGGGTCGGCCGCGCTGGCCGGGGAGGCCAGGATCCGCACCCCTTCCAGCATCAGAGTGTGGACAGGCCCCCAGCGTGGGCATGCCTCCCCACAGTAAGGGCCGCGCGGCGCCTCGGGAACACTCTGCGGGAAAACCGACCACGGTTCCCTCCCCGCGGCGGGCCGGCTGGGGGGAGGCTCTCGGGGACCCTAGAGGCCGCCCGCCCGCGCTCACGGGGTGGCTCTCGCTCGGCTGGCAGGGAGGCGACCCGTGTCTGCAGAGCGCAAAGCGCGCGGATGCGCAACCCTCCGGCCCCTCCTGGACCGCGCTGCGGTGTGGCCGCGGAAGATCTGGTCACCTCCTGCCCCTCCGCTGGCCGCCCCCCCCCCCCGTGGGGCAGCCCCGCCCTTGAACGCGGAGGGTGGCGGGGGGGGGGGGGGGGCGAGAGATTCTCCGCATCCGACCGGCGGCTCCCACCTGCGCGACTCCATGGGGACTCGGAGACCACTGCATGCAGGTGTTGGGGCGGGACCGAGCGGCTGAACTGTCCTCGGGCTCAGGGCGAACATTCCACGCAGGTCTGCCGGCCGTCTAAGCCGAGGGGTGCTTGACCCCTGAGCGCAGACGGCTGGGGCCCACGCTTGTTCCACCCCCTCGGCCTCCATCCTGTCTGGCTCAACCCACACGGCAGGTCCCCCGCCCTTGGCCAGCTGCGGCGACCAGTGGCCTTCACCTCCCCCTCATCCCTCTCCCTCGGCCTGGGGCGCTTCGGGCTTCTCAGATCCACCCCCTTCGACCCCCACCTCAGTCTATTCCAAAAACAAAACAAAACACACACGGTTGGGTTTCCGCTCCCGCCCGCGCCGTCGGCCTTCACGGCTCCGACCCTACTGCTCCAAGCCTGGGGCTGGCAGCCCAGCGACCACCTCTCTGGCTGCGTGGACCGGTCATTTCGCAGGATGACGCCGAGAGAGCCTGGGAGGCAGCCCGCCCGGGCTCCTGAACTCCCACAGCCCTCGGCGCCCCAGCTCTCCCAGCAGCACCCCCCAGGTCCCTTCACCGACAGCTGCCTCTCCACACCAGCTGCAGCAAGTCCCGACAAGACCGATCCTGGTCCACACTACGAAGCCGGAGGGCCTCCCTCAAGTCGCCCGCTAACAGGATGGTGGCACTTAGCTCGGGTGGAGCCAAACCTCCCCCTGAGGCGGGGTGGACGCTGAGTGGGGGCAAAAGGAGGACCCCAGGCCCTCTCTCACACCCCAATCATTCCATCTAGAGCGAGCCAAACCCACCAGTTTCCGTGGAAAAAGGCTGCAATCTCGTCTAAGGACCAGTGTGGTTTTCGTTGCACCCGGGGAAGTTGCATAAAGAAAATGAACTCTCACTCTCTCCTCCCTAGACCAAGCGAGGGAGGCAGGGACTGTGGTTAGCAGGGCTCAAAACACCTTCCCCATTTTTAGCAGTTATCTGAAGGACAGGGTTATCTCACTCCCACCCCACCCCACAGCACACGCACTCACACACAAATGTACCACATCAGCATATTCCGAAGGGAAGGGACCAAGGGATTGTTTGCAGAAACGAGATAATGTGTAGACACCTTCCCCAACTGCCCGTCCTCCAGTGACGGACTCTGCAGCCAGCGGGGAGAGGCAGCCCCAGTTCTGGCACAGAAAGCAGTTAACTTTTGGGGGCTCTGAGAACCTTCCCTAATAGCCACTTTTCTGGCCTCAGGTGGTGAAAGTCAATTTGCAAGGGCCCGGAGCCTGGGAACCAGGCTGTGTCCTTTGCCCATGCACACCCTTTCTTTGGGCCTCTGTGTGCTCATCTGTACATCAAGGAGGTGGAGCCCCAAAATTCCTAGGGTCACTCCTAGCTCTGATGCTTATGAGCGTCTGTGTCTCGGCACAGTGACAGAAGGCAGGAAGATGTCTTGGTCCTGGGCTGACTCCAGAGAAGTCACCCATTCATTCCATGTGCCACCGCGGAGGAAACTGCTGAAGACCATTGTGGGGTCAATGAGGTGGGGGCAGGGCTGCAGGGGTCCTGAAGTCTAAGGTACAGGTGGTGTCTGTATAGTGTTCCCAGGACCAGGAAGACAGGCTCGCTCCTTGGCGTCTTTGATGACCTCCAGTGAGCACTTTCTCAGGAGCTCAGAGTCACTCCAGGCAATGGGAACTCGGTCCTGTCCGGCCCCAAAGGCAAAGGGCAAAGATGAGGGAGGTGCCTGCTCCTGCGGCTGGAAGGCTGAGGTTTGCAACTTAGAGAGACTGCCTGGCCCACCCGTGGCTACATTCTTAGAACAATGGGTGGTGGCGTCCGAGCCCAGGTCAGCTTCCAGTCTCAGTCAGGCACTTGGGGCAAGGCCCCGGAGCAGAGGGAAAGGGGCCCCAGATGAAAGCGCCGAATCCTAGCCACTAGATCACCAGGGACTCAAGAGGCCCCAGATGAGCCCCCACTTCTCCTGCCCTCAACTGGAACCTGATTTCTATTTTTCAGGCTTGGGCTTGAGCACAAAACGAATGCAGCAGAGAGGGGCAACACGGGGAAGGGGCGTGCAGGACGGAGAGAGCCCTGGGGAAGGGGCCAGGCACCCACACCCACATCTGGAGTCTTTGTTTTCCGTTACACGTAGGTACACACAACCCCGGGGCTCCAGGGGGTGGGGTAGAGAGCCCCGCTGCTCCCGCTTCACACACTGAAAATCGAAACCAGGTCGGTCTTGAAAGGAGACCTAGATCAACGCGCCCCCGCCCCTCCCCCTCCCCCACCCCCATCCCCCGCCCCATCCCTTTGCCCGCCTCCCACCCCCAGATCCCATGGAATCTGAGTAAGGTCTGGATCCCGCTAGCTGCGCCCAACCAGGCGAAGACTAGGTTTAGGGGCTCACGGGAGCAAGACCCCGGAGGTGGGAGAGCAGCCGCGCACTTACCTGCCTCCCTCTCCTGCAGAGAGGGCGCCGCGGGCTGCTGGCGGGGCAGGTAGGCGTCTGCGGGCGTCGTCGGCCCGGCGGTGTAGGGGTAGGGCAGGAGGTGACCGTAGGGCCCAGAGCAGGGCAAATCCGAGGCGCCTGCGGTTGCGGGGGACAAGCCTAGTGGGTAGGCAGCCACTACCGATGGGGCGGGGGCGATATCCGGGAAGACGGCGTTGGAGGCGTCCAGGCCAGGGAGGGGGCAGGGCACCGAGGACATTGCGGCCGGCCGGGCCGGGGCAGAAGGGCCTAAGCCATGACCCCGCACGCAGCCCGCTCTCTCTGCCAACTCTCTCTTTTCCGAGCCTCGGGCGTTGAGGCCCAGTGAGCCCCCCGGCTAGCCTCCCCCACACTCAAGACCCCGGGAAAGTGTCTCTGCGCCTCATCCAGCGGAGAGCGCGCCTGGGAAAGGGGTTCCGGGGTTGCCCCCATGGCTTTTCCCCTCCCCCTAAGTCCATGGGGGCCCCCCTCTTCTCGCTCTTGGGTTCGGTTCCCGGGACCCGACAGGGGCCCCGCCCACTTAGACGCCCCGGATTGGCCGCCGCACGCGGTGACTTCACGGGAGGCCCGGGGCCAGGGTCCGCCCCCCGGGGCAGCCCAAGGTAGGAAAATTCGGAACTGGGGCTGCGAGGGGGGCGGTGCACATGCTCTGGGCCCAGCTATCCTGGGGTCCTCTCCGGAGAGCTGCCGGGGTGGCAGGGCGATTGGGGCAGGCTGGGAACTTCATGGTCGTGAAGGCAGAAACAGAGGGTGCTGGCGGGGCTGCGATGCCCAAGGGGCGAGGGGAGCTGCCCGGCGCCGGAGCGCAGGGAGCCTGGGCAGGCTCTCCCACCCTCGGGATCGGACCCACGGACCTGCAGGGAAGTGGAGAGCAGACCGCCAGCGCCGGCAGCTTATTCAACGCGTCGGAATGCGTCGCTGCGGAGCGCCGGCAGCTTGTTGGTAAACAGACGCCGGGTCGGGGGAGGAACCGCCTGGCGCCCAGCCGCCCGGCACGCACGCGGCGCGCACGCCCCCGCTGGGTGCCCTGGGCCTGGCACTCCTCGACCCGCGGCTACTGCGCCTCACCACTCCCCCACCCGCCCAGTCCTGGCTTCCGCTTCCGGCAGTGGCCCCACTTGGTTGCTACACCCCAGCTCCTGCTGGCCCCTGAGGGACCCACAGTCTGGGGCTTCCGCCCCTATGACGTCCCACCTGTCCCCTGGCGCCCCGTGCACGAACTGGGACAAAATCCGGGAGTGGGAGGCTAGTCCAGTTTGATGGCTCCTCTGAGGGCGTAGGAAAGGCAGCAGGCCCGGTTGGTGGCCGCATTTTCAGTCTGTGCGGGACCTGCCTCTAAACATCAGTGCCCAGTACCTTGGTGGACAAGTGTCCACGTGCAAGCATCTATGACCACAGGTATACACCTCAGACACTCCATCCAGATACAATATATACACTCGCAGATGCCCATCAACCGGTGTCTAAGTGATGTCCACATGAGCATCCCTCTAAGAATAGAGAGGTTCCTTCATGGATCTGCACATACAGAGTATAGGCTGTGATGTATACACAGCCACATACCCAAAGATGAATAGCAATATCCCTGAATAAAAGCACAATACTTGTCTCTTACACAGACCCACGACTATACATGCTGAATTGCCAGTGTGTACCCTTGAAAATCCAAGCGTATAAGTCCATAGGTATGTGTACCTACCATATGTCCACACACCTCTAAGCTGCTTCCTGTTAGAGGAGAGACAGATACAGCCCCAAATCCGTATACACACCTCTCACTTGAGTCTGCAGCTCAAGCAGGCGTGTTCATGTTGGCACATACACACGCACTCTCATTGTCGTCAGGGCTCAGCGTGAAGACAGCAGCCTTAGAATTGGGTGGGGAAATGCAGTGATCAGAGAGAGAGGGAAGCTTAGAGGAAGCACTGGGAGTGGCCGGCTCCGGTCTCTTTAGACAGAAAGATCAAAGGGGTGTGTGTGGGGAATGGGGGGTTGACCCCCCACCTCCAGTCAGGTGTCCCTGGGGTAGGAAGAGCAAGTCAGTTTCAATCTGGACGCCCCACTAGAATGGACTGAGAGGAGGTTTTCCAAGACAACACATCTGTGGCAACTGGCACCTGAATGCTGGAGCCTCGAGAAGGAGCTCTCTGTGGGAGCCCTTCCGTTGCGTTGCGAGGCTGGAGAAGCCACCCCCCCCCCCCCCCCCCCGTTCATCCACCGGGGTATGCAGGGTTCGCTGGATTGAGACATGTTGTTTTCACAGAGGACCACCTTTCCCCTTTCCTACCCAACGCTGCCATTCCTCCACCTCCTTGGAACTGAAGCTGGAACTTGCAAGGATCTATTCTTACAAACCTTCCATTCTGCCACCAGCATCTTCCCCTGGAGGGAGGCAGCCACAGGACAGCGCCTGGAGCTATGGCGGGTTCCAGGGACAGCGTCCAAGGAAGGGAATGCTCTTTGGAGTTGGGTAGGCTGTCAGGGGAGGTTTCCCAAAGGACGTGCTTTGGAGGTGGAACTGAAAGGGTGGGTGGAATGACACTTCCTCACGGGGCCCTGTACCCAGAGTCCTTTCTGTGCTGGACGGAGCAAGAGAGGGCAGGCGGGTTTTCCAGCAGGCCTCTGTCCTGGGCATCCCCCACAGTCAGGAGGCCCGTAGTGAGAGCCTCTTTAAGTTGGGGGGTGGGGTGGGGAAGGCTTGCTGAACTCATGCAGGATCCTCACCCCCCTGAGCCAGGAGGAAACACCCTGCAGCCCTTTTGAATTCCTGAAATTCACAGCATCCTATCCTTGCACAGCTTTACAAAAAAAGGAGTGACGTGGGTACTATTATTATCCCGTTTACGAATGAGGAACCCGCTCTCTCCATCATCACCTCACTTTTCAGGGTTCCCTCTTCTGAACCCGGGGGCACCTGATTGGGAAACCTGTTCCCAAGAGAGAAATCCTCTCTGGGCAGATGCCACATCGCACCCACCTGGGGAAGCCGGGAGTCAGGAAAGGGGCAAGGGGTGGGGGTGGGGGCTAGGACAGCTGTAAATGTGTCTGATCAGAGGGTAGGGAGGGCTGGCCCCAGAGGCCTGAGGCCTGGGTTCCCATTCCAGCTCAAACTCCAACTTCCTGGCTTGGACTGGGTGGCTGGGACAGCCATCTCCCAACTCTGAGACTCACTTTATCCAGAAGGGTAAGAAAGGGGGGAGCTGTACCGAAGGCCTCCACGCTTTTGTCATTTGCTTTAGAGTGAGTTGCAAAAACCAAAATCCCCAAACATAATGAAACCGAGAAGGAGGGGGAGGGAGGGAGGCAAGAAAAACAAAAAATGAGCGCTGTCCTGTCACTACCAATATCTCAGCCTCTCGCAGAAGCGGCCCTCCCAGCCTTCCTCCCCGGAGCCCCACACTAAGTGAGGCCCTGGGAGCGAGGGCGGAGTCCGGAGTGGGGGACACCGCGTCCCCGTGGCGTTGGGGTGTCGGGAGTCACCTCAGGAGTGGCGGCTGGACCTGAGACCCGCGTGGTGCACAGTGGGTTGCAGGTTCTTTGCGGGTCGCCTGGCAAATACAATCCTACCCGATTGATCAATCGATCGATAGATCGGAAACGATTCTTTGCGCAGAATAAGCATCCGCGGCGGTGGGATGTCTGCCTTGGTGGAAGCCACCCCAGGTGCGGACTCTCTCTGGAAGCGGGGACTCCATCCAAACCAGTGCCCTTTCCCGTTGTCCTAACACGTGGTGGGTGCGCAGGGCTCTCGCGCGGCCCCGGGGCTCGGTACCGGGCGGCCGGCGCGCCCTGAGCAAAGGCTCGGCGTCAGCGACCGAGGCGGCTCCAGGGTCTGCTCAGGGTGCAGACCACCCACGTCGCACCTGGACGGGTCGGTCCAGGCGAACGGAGATTCCACCGCAACCCCAGGCCTCGGGCCCGCGGCCACAGCTGGCTTATCCGCTCTCTTTCTCCTCCGACCCACCCGCGGTCCCCAAACGAAATCTGAGCTTCGTTTTGTCTGTTCTCAGTGGAATTGAAGTCCGATTTGGCGGGGCTTTCGTAGTAACTCGGTTTGGGGAAACGTTGGGAATAATTCGGTTTGGTGGGGTTGGGGGGAAGGAATTCTCCCTCCGCTGGGCTGGGTGCGCGGTGGTTAAAGCCCCCCCTCCCAGTACGCGAGGCCCAGGGAAGGGCAGTCCGTAGAGGCCAGCATCCCCCCACTCCACCCCCTCGCCCCCCACCCTTGCCCCGTTCACTTTTCCCGAGAGTGTGAACTGTTGCGGTTCTTTTCTCCTTTCAGGTGGAGCCGATGCTGAGCGCACGCAGGGCTGCGGCTGGTGCCGAGGTCGCCGCGAGCCCGGCCAGCCGTGCGCTTTCCTGGCGCCCACCGCCCCGCTCCCCCGAGCGCTTTCCCGGCGACGGCAACCGGCCTCGGAGAATCTCCCGGAGGAGGAGGAGGAGGAGGAGGAGGAGGAGGAGGAGGAGGAGGAGGAGAAGGAAGAGAGAGGCCGTGCGGTTGGCACCACCCCTGGACCCCTGCGCCGCTGGGCTCCCCACGAGGGGCTCCCGCACCGCCTTCAGCAACACGCACGTCCCGTGTGGTCTTCGCCTCACTTCCACATTCCCGCCTCCGTTCCAGGAGGGGTCTTCCCTGGGGGGTGGCCTGGGACGTTGAAAAACGCATCTATAGGAAATCACCAAGCGCCTTCTGGACAAAACAAAACTAGAACCACTACTGGACCAAGTGCACCCCCTCCCGAAAGAAAATGGTTAACAAAAAAGTGGGGCGGCGTTGAAGGTGCGGTGCGGCCGCTGCCCCGAGCGCGGGAGCTGGACTTGCCCCAGCGCGGAAGCCAGGGCCGGGGCGGGGGGCGCGGGACTCCGGGCCGGGGGGCCGGGTGTCCCAGCCGCGGACCCGGCGAGGAGTCCCGCCAGGAGCCCGGCCGGCCGACAACCCGCGGGGACCCGGAGCCAGATCCCGGGGTGGGAGGGGGATGGAAGGAGGCGAAGAGCCGCGCCGGCGGGAGGCCCGAGGGCGACCCGGATGCGGCGAATTCGCCACGTCCCGAACGAAGGCGGCTCGGCCGGGTTCTGCAGACCAGTCCAGACCCCGGTGCGGAAACGAGGGCGTCCTGCCGAGGGCTCCATCGCCCGGTGCCGGCGGAAGCCCGGGCTGGGCCGGAGGTGGAGTGAGGCTGTGCTTCCAGCAAGCGCACCCGACATCGTACAGAACACGCGGACATCACCAACACAGATACATCCCCGCGTAACCCAGCAGCCAGCGCGCACTCCATGGGCACCTACACAGCACCTAGAGCGCGTCCGCAACAGCCACACCGCACCACACCGCGCCCTCCCGCCACGTGGGCGCACACGTTACTCACGCCGCCCCTCTCGACCCCCTCGGTTTGGTTCACAGAACGTCTCCATGGCTGGGTGGTTGGTTTCACTTTCTGACTCCCTGACCCTTTGGAGATCGGACTGTGTTGTGTTGTGTTGTTTTGTTTTAATAAGAAAAAGTGGGTCCGGTCCCTGCATCCTAACCTGGGCTCCATCCCGGCCTTATCTCTGCGGGGCTGGGCCGGGGAGAAGGAGGGAATATCGCCTTGGAGAAGAGCAGGCCGGCCACGTGGGTGCCGCAAACGCACCTGCACCCCCAGGTCCCCCAAAGGAGAAAAAGAATCACAAGCACAAACAAAACACCCCGCAGCCTTTCCCTCCGTGCACCGCCGTGTTAGGCTCCATCTGTCAGGTCCGAGGTGAGGGGAGGGTAGACCGGGGCTCTGCCCCGCCCCCACTCTTCCGGACTCTTCCCAACCCTTGTCCACCAGGCTCAGCTGTGCGGGCGGAGCGCACAGCGGGAGGTGGGCCAGGACCATTCTGTCTGTTTGGCTGTTTAAGGAGAGGAAGGTGGCTCGTGCGCCCCTCCGCCTACATCTGACCTCCGTCTTCAGTCACCTCCTTAACTCCCCACGGTTAAAGGATCACACACTGGAAGTTCCACTGCAGCGGGGGAGAGGCTGGAGGACCAGCAAGCGGGCAGGGTTTGCACTTGCTGGGCGGGGTGGGGGCTTTGCGCTGGTCATGGCCTCCCAGGGGAACGGAGCTGAGCTGAGTTACTCATTTCCATCCTCTCAAACCAGTTTGCCCTCTCTCCTCCCCTGAAGACCACTCTCTGCTTGTGAGCAGACCTCCAAGTGTCCAGGCCCAACCCCAGCAGAGGGAGATCAGCTCTCCCCCAGCCCAGATTCTGGCTGCGATGTGTCCCAGAGCCAGTGGGAGGAGGACGCTCAGCCCCAACCATTAACCAGTCCACAGGGGCATTGGCTGCCTCCGTTGCTGTCCACAGGAAATGTGGGTGGGGTGGGGTCCAGACATTTCTGTGGTGGTTCTCTGCTGTCTGAGGCACAGGGATCCAGCTGGAGGCACTGTTCCTGAAGACACCTCTAAGGAACCTTCTGGAGCCTTTGGGGGGTAAGGGGAGCAATGGTGATCAGAGACCCTGAATATTGGGTAACATAATAATGATGATAATAGCTAACACGTGCTTTTCTGTGCATTTCAGACACTATGCTAAGCCCTTACATGCATCATTTCATTCATCACATGATTTCTATGGAGTAAGTATCCATATTATCCCCACTTTACAGATGAGGAAATAGAGGCACAAAAAGGTTGAGCAACTTGTCTAAAAGCTAGAATTGGAACCAAGGCCAGCTTGTCCTCTTAACTGCCAGTGTTGTCTTACGTGACAAAGCAGCACCCAGCAAGGGAAGGGGAAGAAGGGCTGAGGAGGGAAAGGGGACCCCGGGACAGGAACGCCCCCTGTAGAATGGGGGTAGGAGAAGTGATCATATCAATAATGGCTAACATTTAATGTGGGCTTGTGTGCTGTGCTTCATGTGCATTTCTGTGAACAACCTTCCAAGAGAGTCTTATCATCCCCCGTTTCACAGACCAGGAGACTGAGGCACAGAAAAGATGTGCGCAGGGTCTGTTCACACTTGGTTGGAAAGTAAGAATGTGGGGGGAAAGCTGGGACTGAGAGCCAGGAGGTTCCACACCCTGGAGGGCCTCCAATGCTAACCAAGAACTTAGGATGGGGCCCATGGTTGGTGGAGGACCAGGATGGGAGCTGAGAGACTTCCTGGGAGCATCTTGGGGCCACAGTGTGCTTGGAAGGCAAGGGTTGGGTGGCAGAGAGCCCAGCTAGGAGGCTGCTGCAAATAGGTCAAGTGTGAAGTGAGGAGGGAGGGCCCCGCAGGTTGGCGGCAGAGGCAATGGAAAGGAGAGGGAGCGTGAGAAGGGTGGCTCAAAGACAAACCGCTGGGCCTGGTGACTGTCCCGGAAAAGGGTAGAGGCAAGCATGACTCTGAAGTTCCTGGCCTGGGCTGCCACAGGAGCCCAGGGAAGGAGCCAGGTGTTTGGTTCAAAGATTCAGGCATGTGATGGGTGATGGACCATGGACCAGGATTTCTAGGTTTGGATGCTCCGGCAGGCAGCCTGCCACTCTGGTTTCCCTCGGGTGCCCCTGCACAGGTGTCTTTCTGGGGGCCCTGCCAGGGTGCACAGGTGAAACTTGCATATATGCAGATGCATGCAAATTAGACAAACCCAGCCTGGGCCCTGAGCCAAGAGCTAGGAGAGGGGGAGGGCTGCCCTAGCCCTGACTCACCCTCTGACATGCCGCCTGGAATGCCACCTCCCCAGCTGGGCTTCCTCCAACTTGGGGAACTTGCTCCTGGAATCACCCTGAAGCTCAGGCCTAGGAGATCTCAAGCCCGGAGGATCTCGGGGTTTGGGGGACTTTCTAAATCAGAGTAAGGCTTTATTGTGAGCCCTCCTTGCAAAACAGCAGCAGCAGCGGGGAGGGGGGCGGGGGAAGAATACCTAGGTAACATGACATTTATAAGTATATAACCCACATCACTCCCTAAAGCGTTTTTTCTCATATATAACTTCTTTGGGGCTTCAGTACCTTGTGAAGTAGATGCTTTATTAGCCCCATTTTACAGATAAAGACACTGAGACTCAAGTCATGAAGTGCTGCGTTTACAGAGTTGGATATCTATCCGTTGAAGCCTTCTGCCTCAGTGCCCTTTGTACTCCCTGTGATTGGTGCTCGGCTGAGGGAAGGACAACCTAATTCTGGAATCCTGGGCTCCATATGGGGAACTGCTGACCCTCAGGTCTCCAGACAGTCATGGGAGAGAGGCCTCTAATCCTCTCCCCCAAAACGTGATCAAGTAAGTGGACTCTTGTCTCTAGACCTCAGGCCACACACTTGCATCTGGCTGGACCATGCACCCCACTTTCAGCTCCTTTAAAACTCCCCGCATTCAATACTCTCCTTTTCAGTGCCTACCAGGTCCAGGGGCTGTGCAGGGCACTGTAGCAGATCGGCTTAGGTCCCACCCAACAGTGAATTTTGCAATTTCTATGTGTTAAAATTGTGTGTGTGTGTGTGTGTGGGGGGGGGCGGGTGGCTGTGGGGAATGTATAAAGAAGAGTAAATTAAAATTCATACATGCAGAGTTTAAAAATACTTATAAGCTAGGTACCCAGGTCAAGAAATAGGACTCTGCCAGCTCCCCAGAACCCCACGCTGAGTGCCCTCCGGTTCATCATTCTTTCCTTACCCTGGTGCCCCAGCTTGTATGTTAATCGCTTTCCTGCCTTTCCTTGCAGTTTTATCACTGATATCTGCTTACTTTCACCTGTTGGAGAACTTTACACGAATGGAATCAGATGTACATAAGATTCTTGCCTCCCTCATTAGTTGGTTCATCGATTCTAAGACATCCTCCCCTGACTTCCCTGTCTGGGATCGTCACCACCCCGCTGGTCTCCGTGGAGCATGTGATCAGCTGCATTCTCCCTCTCAGATACTGTCAGGTGGATTTGGGACACAAGGCCAGGGATGGGGTCTTCTGCTTCGGTGAACACAGCACCCAGCACAGGGCCAGGCACTGCATGAATGAATGGAGATGAGTGCAGTGCTGTACCTTACACTCATAAGTCCCAGGGGCAGGTGTGATATAGGAGGCCATAGGGTGACAGTCCTACGAAAGGGTCCCTTTTCCCTTCCTCCCCTCCGGCTGCTCCTCAAGGATGAGAGGCCAGACATGGGAGTGTCCCCCTAGATCCTGCCCCTTTGCACGGCACAGCCAGGTGCCGGGAGAAGCACAGCAGCTCGGGAGCCAGGCAGATCTGAATTCTAATCCCACCTCCACACCTTACTGACGTGGGCAAATCAAATTCCCCCATGCCTCAGTTTCCTCACCTGTGCAATGGACATAATGATAAGCACAACCTCACCAGGTTGGGAAGATTCAGTTTTCTAAGTGACTGAAGACTGGATCTTCACGGATGCTAGCTGCCCTTCCTCTTCCTATTTTTTAAAAAATATATTTTATTGATTTTTTACAGAGAGGTAGGGAGAGAGATAGAGAGCTAGAAACATCGATGAGAAACATCGATCAGCTGCCTCCTGCACACCCCCTACTAGGGATTTCCCCGCAACCAAGGTACATGCCCTTGACTGGAATCAAACCTGGGACCCTTCAGTCCGCAGGCCGACGCTGTATCCACTGAGCCAAACTGGTTAGGGCCCCTTCCTCTTTCTATTAGCTCTTTTAGCTCACCCACAAGGAATATGCCTGTCCCCATCACTTAATGTGTCTGGAGGGCACCAGAGCCAGTCTGATTCAGAAGCGTTTATTCGAAGAGGACGGGGTGATAGCTGGCGGTGTCACTCCGAGGACAGAAGGCTCCTGCCAGGCGGAGACCCTGCCTTCCTCAGCTCCTCATCCTCCCTGTGCCTTGCAGGCCAAGGTGCTCAGGGCAGCCACCCTCAGCTCCTCCCAAGTACAGGATGCTTGTGAGGGTCTGGCCCCCCCACGGCATGTGGAATACTTCCACACTGAGGATCATTGAATCCCTACCACCCGGTCAGGTGGGGCAAGTATTGCTGTCCCCATTTCACAGATGAGGAAACCAATGATCGGACAGCTCCGGGCCTTGCCCAACATTGCCCAACCGGTAAAGGCTCCCTGGGGTTTTTCCAGAGCAACACAACTGTCTCTGAATGGGGGATGGAGGAGATCTGGATGGAGCTGAACCCCAGGGTTGAATCCCATTTCTGATGCTTGGAGAGGTGGCTTAGAATCTCTGAGCCTCGTTTTCCTTATCTGAAAAATGGAGTTAACCGTACTTACCACATAAAATTGTTGTGAGGCTCAAGGGACACACTGTATGGAACTAGCAACGTTCAGGGCACATGGAAAGTTAATGCTGCAGCTTTTCTGATGATGTATGTGGTTGGGATGAGTGCCCACGAATGTCCCTCCAATTCCGACAGCATATGACTCAATCCCATAAGCATCAGGAAAGGAGCTAAGTAGAAACCAGGGAGCAGACTGACTAAACGGAGGAAAATTGGGTTCAAAGAAAATAGAACTCCCAGAGTCCGTAGGTCTTCAAAACTGTCCCATGACTTTTCCCACCTTGCCCTGCCCACCCTCCTCTGGGGCAAGGCCCCCCTCCCTAGGCCTGGGGGGGGGGGACCTGGTTCCTGGAGACTAGGGCATCATTAGCCCCAGAAAAGATGCCCAGAGACCCCAAACAGGCCAGCCCATCCTGGAAGCCTAGCCTCAGCCAAGACCCAGGCCCGAAAGTTCTGATTTGGCCATCACCTGCCCTAACCACAAGCCCAAGCCTCTAAACCAGCCAGAAGGTGGGGACCTCGTGGAGGGTGACGGTGGTTCCTGCATTCCAGACGCCAGGCTGGGCTGGGCCCTCTGGAGCAGCCCTTGGCCTCTAGCGCTGCTGCTCCTCAAAGTTTCCTAGTCCTTCTTAGAGCTGGAAAGCACCTCGTCCGTCTCCAGAGCCAGCAGGTCTCAAATTCTGGAATCAAGAAGGTCATGAGTGGGCCTGGAAATCTGCATATTAATTAGCACCTCCCCCTGTACTCCCTTGAGAAACTGATTTGGTCCAGTTCCCTTGCCCTTGTGGAGAAGCTGAGCTCAAGTGGGGATATAACTGGCTCAAGAGGACATGCTGGCCCAGCCATCATGGCTCAGTGGTTGAGCATCAACCTATGAACCAGGAGGTCACGGTTCAATTCCTGGTCAGGGCACATGCCTGGGTTATGGGCTTGATCCCCAGTGTGGGCTGTGCAGAGGTAGACGATCGATGATTCTCTCTCATCATTGAAGTTTCTATTTTTCTCTCACTCTCCCTTCCTCTCTGAAATATATATATAACGTTTTAAAAAAGGAAAAGAGAACATGCTGGAAATGGATGAACTCTTGGCAATCTGGTCCCTAGTGCAGGGTGTTTTATTCACCCCAGCTGCCTGTCAAGGCTCAGTCCCCCAGAGAAGGGGCGGGACCTTCACATGGAAGTCTTTCCTGGGCCTATCCCTGAGCCTCTTTCAGAAGTGCTGTCAATTACATGAGAACCATTCACCCACCTGGAAATTACCACAGGGGGAAAATAATGAGATTGAAGAATCTTGCACCTGCTGGGGGCCTCGCCAAGGCCAAAGTCCAGGTACGAGTTGGTGGTTTGGGCTAGATCTGTGGAGGGTTACACAGGCACACATTTGGACATAGCCATGGCGCTGGTGGGAAATTATGGTCTGATTTAGAATAACCTCTCTATTCGCTAGCACCTCACATGGCACCTGGCATGCAGGGGCCTATTGAATAAATGGATGATGCTTAATGTTGATTGGACTCAATCGTCTCCGAGGCAACATGCCCCTCCCTTCAGTGGCAGGGGTGTGGGGACTCAGCAAAGCCTGGCAAACGCCAAACAGTGGGCGTTCAGAGCAGAGAATGGCCCTGGAGGTGCAGCCAAGAGGAGGAGGGAGTTAAGCTGGCAGCTGAGAATGAGACACCACCCCATTTGCACCCCAGGGGCCGACTCCCATCAGGTCTTAGCCCCGGAGTTCTACGAGCAGAATGGGTCTCCGTGACGGTGTTCATAATATAGAGATGTTGCCTTTGGTGACTGAGCATGTGACTAGTGTGCAACTGAGACGCTGTGTGTGTGACACTTTGTGGCTTGAGGGGGCTCTGTGCATTGGGTGGGAGCTGTGTGCCCATGGGCTACGTGTGACTGTCAGTGTGGCCGTGTGTTTGTGTGACTATGTGTGTTTGTGCGAGACTCTCAGAGATTGACTGCTAATGGCTGGCATGGGTGTGTGCGTGTGGCATCTGTGTGGCTGTGTGTTGCTCTGTGCGATCTCCGTGCATCTTGGGTGGAAACAGCTGTCGTGGATGTATGGGACTGTGTGGGACTCTGATGCTGTCTCCGAGTGTACTTATGAGTCTGGCTGGGTGAGTGTGCGTGTGTGTGTGTGACTGCCTGGTGGCTGACTGGCTTTGCATGTTGTATGTGTGGCCAGGTGTCGTGCCCTCAACTGTATGTGTCACAGTGTGTCCCTCAGGGACTCGGTTGTGTCACTGTGTGTGACTGTGACTGTGTGCGAGATGGCATGCCCCTCAAACCACCTTTCCTAGGTGGCTTTGATGTGGTTGAGTTTCTAGGGGCTGTGAGGACGCTGGCCTCACTCTTGAGGACTTCAAAAGATGGCTGTCCTTTCTGCCCGGCGGGGAAAAACCCACTTCCCCCTCGCCCTCGCCCTCCCCTCCTGCCTGGAGGACAGGCCTGCTTGTTTTCCTATTTTTACTGCCTAGGATGAGTTCATGGCCGCAACTGACTCACCACTCTTTCCGAGAGACTTGGGGAAGGAAGTAGGGGTTGCTTGGTTGGGGCCTCTGCCCACGAGCCTGGGGACTTGCAGGGCTGGGCCAGGGAAGACATCTGGGTCCTCTGTAGGCTGTGTGAGCACCTCAAGCCAGTCCCCCTCCCTGAGCCCTCTTCTTTAGCGGTCAGTGTCTAGCCCCACATCTCCTACCCCAAACAAGAGGCCGCTCTCCTAATCTGAGCACTCTTCCCTCCCTTCAGTCACAAGGTCAATTAAAAAGCCAGAGCTGTGGAGGGGACGTGGACGTCTCACCAAGATCCATGTCACTGCAAGTAATTCATACCTCGTCCAGTTCCCCAGTTCCGGCAGCAGCGAGGATGTCTGGACTCAACAACACTGTTTGGGCGCCCCCTGTGGGCAGAGGCTGCCCAGGCTGAAGGAGGTGGAACGAGAAAAAGGAAGCCTGCTCAGGTTCCTGGGAAAGACACAGTCCCTGTCCTCCCAGACTCCCCGTCTTAAGCGGGAGTCAGATCCCTCCAGTACAAGGGCTCTGGCACTAAGAACGAGGAGAGGTCAAACCACAGCTCCCTGGACGCGGAGAAGAGTCCAGATCCGAGTCTGAGAAAGGATCGGAGACGGCTGCTGGAAGGGGCTGCGGGCACTCGGTGGAGCCTGGGAGGGAGGGTGCGTGCTGGAGGGAGGACATGGGGGAGGACTTAGGGATGGAACAAATATAAGAGGCGAGGGCAGGTGAGAAGGCTGACTGTCATAGCCGTTGTGTGAAGTGACGAGGGCGGGCTTGTCTGGACCCTGTCCACGGGCAGGGGAAATGGGTAGGAAGTCCCCTCTGGTATTTACCTCGCGTCCCTCCAGCTGCAGCCAGCATACAGCCACCTGAGTCCGGTTGCCCAGGAAGGAGTTCTGAGGGTGGGGGTCTCACCCTTCCCCTGTCCTAGCCTGGGGAGCCAACACCCCAATCACACTCCCAGCCAGCTTGCCCTGCCTGCCCCCATGCTCACCCTGAAAATGCCCATGCCAGGCTCTTACCAGCCAGCGGCTGAGGCCATGAAAACCTCCCTCTACTCCCGCCCTCCCGGCCTGCTGCCTGAAGGCTCCTTCCAGCGCCTGGGACTGTCTCACTCACCAGACCCTCCCACTCCACCTGCCTGTTTGGACCACCCTCCTGGAGGAATTGAGAAGAACCTCAGAGTAGAGTCAGGAGGCCAGGCCAGACTTAGGGGAATTCACTGGGCAAGGCATTTAACCTCAGTGTCTCCATCTGCAAAATGGGGGCAATGGCGCCTGCCCTGCTGGGTTCCCAGGGTGGGTGGGGAAGGCTCCAGTGAGCTCATGGGTGTGAAGGCCCTGGTGAGCTGTAAATAGTCCAGTGCTCGTGGGAGGGAAGGAAGCTGTGTTATTCCAGCTGGGCCTGGCTGCCCGCATGGAGGGCTTGGCCGGTGGGGGGCTGGGGAACGATGAGGGTCTCGGTGCCAACTCCTGGCACCGGAGAAATTGAGACGGGCACTCCAATGAGAGCTGGGTGAGGGTAAGGCCCTGCAGAGGCCACACCGGGGACAAGGGCTGCGGTGACAGCAGCAGGGACTGTGGTATGAGGGCATTGGGCAAACCATGGACCAGTGACTCTAAAGAAACTGCTTTGGGGAAGGTGGGTGAGAAACCTGAGGTCAGCGGTGACATCACCCTCAGCCTCGCTGACATCCCTGCCTCTGCATGGAGCCGGCAGAGTCTGTCTTCTCTGTCCCTCTGTCCCTCAGCCCTGGGGACAGAGGCTAAGCACCTTAGCTGGTATAGACCCAGAGAATTGCTGTGGCTTTTTCTGGTAAGAAAAATTCTGGGGCTACAACCAGTTCTCCGGGAGGGTCTTGCCATAACTTTCTTTAGCCCCTTCTCTCGCCTCTTCCAATGGGCAAACCAGGGCCTTCCCATGTGCCCCTCATCCCCTCCAACCCATCCACCCACTCTCTCCCTCTACATACTCATCTCGGCCTCCCCTCTCTGACATACCCCCTTAGCCTCAGATCAAGTCCTGCCCTTGCCAATTTCTATCCAAGTGACTCTGGCCAAGTCATTGAATCTTTTTGAACCTCAGTCTTCCTATCTGTAAAATGGGGATAATACCGCCTTTCAGGGTGGTCAGAATGAAGAGATAACATGTAAAGTACCGAGTCTACTTCTTTCCCCAGGTGAGAGGCTCAACACCTTCACCCATCCCAGAATCCCTCCCAAGGTTTCAGCTAGCTTGCTTTCTAGCGATTTGCCTCATCTATTGCTTTGTAACAAATCAAAAGTCAGACATTACTGTGCACTCGGCAGAGTGTTAGCACTGTAGCAAGCTCTGGGGAGGTCCAGGAGGGATTCTCTGCCAACCTGGAAACAGTTGCCAGCCTGGGTGGGCAGGTGACATCCACAGACATGGACTGTCCACCCACTCCCATAGCGCGACTCTGATGCCAGGCCAAATGAGCAGCGAGGTTTTGGAGGAGACAGAATGGTCAGAGCAGGAGTGGTTCAGGGGGTCTTCCTGGAGAAGGGGGCCTTTCCGGACAAGGAGGATAGTCCTAGGTGACAAGAAAAGCAGTGTGGACAGAGGGCACAGCCGAAGGGTGGAAATGGTATGCTCACTGGGGACACAGGAGTAGAGAACGAGTGGGAAATCTTGGGATAAAGACTGAATTGAGAAGGTCAGGCCAGACACGGAGACATTGAGAGCCAAGTAGAGGAACTTGGATCAGACACAGTAAAAAATAACAGGGAGCCACAGCAAGTTCTTGAGCAGGGGAGTTAAGGTTGAAAGGGAATGGGCCTCCCATTTTTTTAAATTTTTTATATATTTATATATGTTGTTGCTGTTGTTGTTAATCCTCACCCAAGGATATTTTTTCATTGATTTTTAGGGAGAGTGAAAGAGAGAGGGAAAGATAGAGAAATATTTATGCGAGAGAAACACATTGATTGGTTGCCTCCTGCATGAGCCCTGACCAGGGCCTGGACCCAGAAGGAGCCTGTAACCGACGTACGAGCCCTTGACTGGAATCGAACCCGGGACCCTTCAGTCCGTAGGCTGACACTCTATCCACTGAGCCAAACTGGCTAGGGTGGGCCTTCCATTTATTAAGTATCAACTGGATTTCAGATTGTTGCTAGGTGCTTACTATATGCTTTTCCACTTACTCCCCAGGCAACCCGGTGATATATGCATAGTTCTCTCCATTTTACAGATGGGAAAACTGAGACTGGAGAAGTTAAGCAACTTCCCTAAGGTCATGCAATTAAGGAGAGAGTGAGACAACTGAGGTCTGCCTACCTCCAGAGTCCATGCATTTGCCGGCACAAGCCAGTTTCCTCCAAGGAGGATGGGGTCAGAATTGGGCCAGACCCTTCTTACCCTCTCCTCCCCCTGCTGGCCCTGTGGCAGAGTTGGCTACAGGAGCTGGGGGTGTTTGGGGCCAATGGAGGTAAAGCTGCCTGGGCAGCTGCTTATGGGAGAGAGCGGACAGGGGCCAGACAGGGGATTACTTGTCTCCTGTCATCACACAGGGAGAAGTCTGGAGAGCCCGGGTGAGTGAGAGGGAGCCGTCAGAGGCAGCTTGGGGCACTTGAGGCTGCCGCCCTGGAGGAGCAGGAGGCTGTTGACGGAACCGGGGGAGCCAGAGGCTGCAGGAAGGACAAGGCGTTGGGTTTGGAACATGCTGAGCCTGACGCAGTGGGCCAAGCAGAAACAGCCCCAGCTTTGGAAACCCAGGCTCTGAGCTCAGTGGAGAGGCCTGACTTCCAGAACTTTCCAAGCACTCTTTCCTGTCGCCTTCAGACTGGGGACCCCCGGAGAATGGGGACTGCGGTACCTCCTGCCCTGGTCTCCCCGCTGGCCTTCAGAGTGGGGTCTGGGGTGCATCCTCGGAAGGCATGACAGGCAGCCCCTTACTACCTTCCCTCCCTCCTCCTCCCCACCAGCCTTTGGTGTGCCCTTTGAGGCCAGGGAGCCGAAGGACCAGCTCCCTCCACTGTATCCCTACAAGGATTGCTCCCTGGATCTTGCTTGTGCCAACCCCCCAGCTCTCAGTTTATCTGTGTGTCTCTCTCCCTGCCAGGCCACACATGTATTCAGTAGATCTCTTGTAAGCACCCACTATGTGCTGGGCCCTAAGGATATAGCATGTCCTCATAGAATTCATATTTCAGTGGGGAGACAGACAATAACTAGATAACTCAAGAGCAACTCAGCCCTGGTCGAGGAGCTTGGTTGATTGGAGCATCGTCTTGATGAGCCAGGATTTTGGGTTCGGTCCCTGGTTGGGGCATGTGCAGGAATCAGCAAATAAGTTTCTCTCTCTCTCTCTCTCTCTCTCTCTCTCTCTCTCTCTCTATCAATTTAAAAAGTTCAGAAAAAAAAGGGAAACTCGTTTGGGGCAGTGATAGTGCCGTGAGGAAAATAAAGTAGGATGGTGGAGACAGGGGTCAGGGTTACTGGGAGACACAGGGGCACTATTTTAGACCAGGTCACCTAGGAAGGGCTCTGAATGAGGAAACGTGTCGGGAAGAGCATTTTAGTTGGAAGGAATGGCTAGGGCAAAGGCCCTGAGGTAGGAGGGGTCTAGTGTGTGTGAGAAACAGCAAGAAGGCTGGTCAGCCTGGCGTGGAATGAATGAGGGGAAAGCAGGGGGAGGTGAGGCTTGAGAGGTGGGCAGGGCCCAGGTGGGGTCGGGCCAGTGGAGTTTCCATGCTATTTTGAGTGAGACAAGAGCCCTTTGGAGGGTTTGGAGCAGGGGAGGTCATGCTCTGATGAACATTTATAAGGAAGAGCCCTTTGGCTGAGGGGCTGAGGGCTGATTCTGGGGGTGACTTTGGGAGATTCCCCAGAGAGTGACTGTCATGGAAGAACCCCTCTGTTTACCCTTTGGGTTTCCCTTAGTCCCCAGCCTGGTGTGGGAGGATGTCTGTATCGGGGCTCCTGACCAGGGACCACGGCCGTCTCAGGTCTGGAGAAAGTGAACGAGGAGGGAAGGGATGGAGCGAGTGGAGCGAGTGGCTCCGCAGGTGACCTTGGCCTCTCAAATCCTGCAAGAGCCCCTGGCTGTTCAAGCAGGGGCGTGGGGGTGGAGGGTGGCCCCTGCCTGGGTGGGGCCCGTGGAATCTGGTGGACCTCCAGGGGGCTGACCCGGGGATGGACGCCCAGGAGCACTGGGACTGAGTCAGATCCGGAGAGCAGCACGGGGCGGCCCAGCTGAGGTCACGGTCTGGTGGCTGGAGGTGGCCTCCCGACCCAAGTCCTCCACCCCCAGCTGGTGTTTGTCCAGAGGGCCCTCAGACATGCACCAGGCGCCTTCCTGGTCTTCCCGTAGCACCCTTGGGACACAAGATGCTCAGCGCCAAGGCCGGGCCGTGGCTGGGCTCCAACACCCACCCTTCGCGTGGACCCGAATGGCAGAGAAGAACGACCTTGCCTTCGAGGAGCCCCCAGGCTGAGACCCACTTAGAGGACACAGAGGTGGAGATCGAAGGGAAACGGTCCAACGGGACCCAGCCTGGGAGAGGATAAGGGGCGAGGGGTGGGGGTGGGAGGAAGTGGGAGCATTGAGTAGAATGGCCCCCAGGAGAGCAGGGGCATAATCTGGGCCCAGGCTCCGAGGCCCTCTGTGGACACAGAGTTCCTCTGCACGGCGTGTCTAACCTCTGTGGCTGTGGGCAAGGATTTGGGTCCAAAGGCAGCATAAGCGTTGGCAGCCACTGCCATCCCCTTGGAGGGAAGCACTGTGCCCCAGGAGCGTTAGGGCCGCCACTGTCCTGACACGGGGGTGCCCTGGTGCCCACATAGGTCAGCTCATTTCCAGCTCCATCCAGAAGCTCAGCCTCTGACGCCCTGGTACCCACAGCGCAGCAAAGCAAGGAGTTGTGCCAGGGTCAGGAGGCAGGGCGGCGGGCGGGCGGCCGGGGAGGGGAGATGCCCGTCTCCCCGACTCCCTGGGGCCTTCCCTCGGCAGCCTGGCAGCCGTGGCCTGTGTGCGCAGCTAGCACCCTCCTCCGCAGTGGTTGTCGGCTGTCAGAGCTTGTTTGGCCTTAGGGTTCTCACCCCAGCGCCTTCTCCTCCCCCTCCCTCGCCTTCCTGCCCAAGAACCAGAGCCAGAGGCCCGAGGCAGGAGGAAAGCCAAGGGTTAGAGTTGGGCTGGGGCCTGGCCGAGTCCCCGAGCCCCGAAAGGAGAATCAGGTACCCTCTGGACAGAGCCTGGTGCTAGAGGTGGGCACCAGTGAGCCCCCCGCAGGAAAGACAGACTGAGCCCCAGACCCAAACACAGCCAGCGGACTCTAGGTTTATGGCTAGGCAAATCAGAGAGACCCGGGGAGAGGTGAGGGCCAGTGGTTTATAGCTGTCCTAGCCAGCTCCAGGGGGCTCTGGCTGCCTTGGGGGGCAGCCTGGAGAAGAGGGGCGGGGGTGGGGGGAGGAGCGGCCTCCTTGAGAGACATTCAAGTAGAGGCTGTATTAATCATCCTCTCGATGAATATTCATTGAGGACCTTCTGTAGGTGGCCCAACCCAGGCAGCCGTGGGGAGGTGGGTGTTGAACCACATGAGAGTTTAAAGTCCCTTCCGGTCCAGCCATCATCCTGTGCACCGAAAGGTTGCCGGTTCGATTCCTAGTCAGGGCACATACCTGGGTTGTGGGTTTGATCCCTGGTGGGGACACATACAGAAGGCAACTGATCTCTCTCTCTCTCTCTCTCTCTCTCTCTCTCTCTCTCTCTCTCTCTCTCTCTCTCTCTCTCTCTGCATGTCCTTTGTGAGGATTTAAGAAATGAAGTCTCTTCCAGCCCTGGGATCCGAGACAGCATCTCTGAGACAAAGTGACAGGAACAACAAGACAGGGCCTCTAGGAGGGGCCGGGCATGGGCCAGGCCTGAGGCTTTGCAGCGTGGAGAAGCCTGGGGCAAGCTGCTGGGAGACACAGCCCCCACCCGCTTAGGGGGTGTAGGAGCTTAGGTCCTGGGGATGCAGGGTGGGGAAGGGGAGCCAGACAGCTTCTTAGAAAGTGGCAGGCAGGTGAGCGGGGCTCCCCAGTGATAATTAAGGAACAAAGGTGCCGAGGAGCAGGAGCCCGCGCAGGCCTCTGGGGCAGGCTGGCTAATGGGAGCCTGGAGAAGAGGTAATAACAAGCGGAGATCGGAGCAGACAGCCCGGCGTCGCTACACCCACAAGCCGCCCCCTCGCCCTCCTGCGCCAGAACAATAACTGAGCACCCAGCTGGGGGTGAAAACATATGGGTAATACACGGGCGCGCTGTTCCAGGCGGACCCTGGAATGAGGTGGTTTGGGGGATGTGGATCTGCGGGGAGAGGGGGGCAGCCCATGAGTCTGGGTGGCAGGAGGGGGTCAGGGGGAGGGCGGGGATGGGGGCAGAGAACGTAGGCAAGTGGACATTTGCCTGGTGCCTGGGAGGACATGCTTAAATGGAGCACCGTCCCCACACCCCTGTTCTGGTGACTCACGTCTCCAGTCGTTGGGGGTGGCCACGGAGGCAAGACAGTGAGGGGCTCAGAGTCAGGAAGCCTGGGCTCTGGTCCTGCTTTGGGTGGTGCTGCGATCCTGGGCAAGGTTTTTGGATCCTGGGCTTCCTTACCTGTTGAAATGGAAACAAGCCCATGTACCAAGCCAGGTGGTAGGACGGGTCAGCGGGCTTGTGTGTGGGAAAGGGCCTGCCTCGCAGCATCCTCCCATACAGGTGTCCCCAGACCGGATGGAAACCAGGCTCTCACCTGGAGCCACACACCAGGTTAGTCCTCTCCCGGAGCAAAACTTACTCACAAGGCCTCACACCACACGTGTGCCGCCTCAGCCCTTCCCCCTGACATGCACGCCCCCCACACACCCGTGTCACACCTGTGACAGCAGGATCCCTGAACCTCCCTTCCCATAGGCTCCGCGAGGCCGCGCCTGCCTTTAACATTTGCTCCCCGGCTACCCCCGGAGGCCCTCCAAGCTGCCCCGACACCAATGCCGTGTGCATTCCTGCTAACCGGACAGAGAGGGGCTGCGTGGCGTGTATACTCATGCCCACTCAGCTTTTGTGCAAGTGCCCGAAACTTTGGGAACAGAGGAGGGAGAACATCTAGGTTGGCCCCTGCTTTAAGACTGGGGACCATCCAGTGTCCTCACCACGGATGGCTGTCCAGGCAGGGGAGGCTTCTGCTCCCACACAGTCTGCCTGTGTCACATGTGTGCTTGGCTAGTGGCCAGTGGTCTCCCCTCCGCATCCATCCTTACTCCAGTCTGGTTCAGCCTGGTGCTGGGGTCTGGTTCATCTTCCCAAGACTCAGCTTTCGCCATGTCCCTCTGCTGCTCCCACACCCTCCATGGCTCCCCACCACCCTCTGAGATAAAGTCCAGGAGCTTCACCCTGCCATTCCTCCCCCCAGTTCTGCAGTGGGTCCCCAACTCCGCAGGACCCCCAGGAACCGCGGAAGAGCTCAGTACTATCCCCCAACCCAGCCAGTGAAGCCCCTCCTCTCGCTGCCTCGCCTCCTGTGAGGTGCCAGGGATGAGGACACACTGCCTTCTGGGCTGGCCCAGTCCCTCTCACTAGAGCAGCCGCAGTGACTTGAGCTTAATCGAGTGAAGGCAACCCAGCCCGGTTCAGCTTCTGCTGCCTTGCCCCGCGCTCTGCCCTTAGCACTCCTGCCTTCATGCAGGCTGTCTCATGTCCTCTCTTTGCCATGAGGCTCTGAGCCTCTTGGGGGCGGGGTGCTTGAAGTAGCTCAGGTGTTCAGTAATCAGTGCCCATTCGATGGCGCACACCCACACGCATTGCCATGTCCAGGCGAGCATGTGCCCACGTGTGCAGGCCTGGCCCCGTGCATTCTGGGTACGCACAGAGAGCGCAGGTTCTGACGCAGGTGGTCATCAGAGGTCATTTCAGGATGCCCCACTGGGCCTGCGTTATGCCACACTGTTCAGGGACCACTGGCCTGAGACGCAGGTGCTCCAAATACCCAGTTCTGCTCTCATCTCCGTCCAGGGCAGCAGGCCCCGCTGAAGCAAGGACCAGAGGCCCCCTCTCTACGCTCCTGGAGCCCCCAAACTGTCATGGCACCAATTAGCTTTGTGACGTGATTGCAGCCTTGCTCCCAGCCCCTCACCCGCTCCCTGGGTTCTCTTCCTCCGTGGCACATCCCCTTCTACAGGCTGCGTCACTCATTTCTTTCTTTCATTCTGTGCATGTCCGGGTCCCAGTGCCGAGAATAGCACCTGGCACGCAGGGGTCATCATCTGTTGAATGAACGGCGCTAACAGATTTCTTCCCGTCACCGCCACTGGACGGGGAGCGCCAGGAGGGCGGAGCCCACGCCCCGACCTGTCCGCACTGTGCCCAGTGAGCTGTGGATGCACAAGCAGCGCTCGGGTCCCTGTCTGTTGGTTAAATGAACAGAGGCCATCAGCAGAGTTTTTGTCCGTCCATGGCACATCCAGAGCCACGTGGGGCACAGCCGTGGGCAGGGAGGGCAAAGGGCAGAGGTAAAGGGGAGGAAACCCAGCATCCCCTCTGGTGGGTCTGCGCACACACCCAGCTCCCGACAGCCTCTCTGGCTGACGAGCTGCAGCCGTGGAGGCGGGGGGAGCCTGGCCGTGGCTCAGAGGGACTGAAGACAGGGTGGAATTGCGGGCTTTGGGCCCATCTCACAGATCTCGGAGTCAGTCCCTTTTGACGCTTTCTAACAGGGTGGCTTCAGGCCTCACTCAGCCTCTCCAGCCTCAGTTTTTCCAGCTGAAAAATGGAGCAAACACTAGTACTTGCTTATGAGCAGAGCCATAAGCACTCAAATGTTATCTGTCATTGTTGTGAGGATGCTGATGGCAATGCTGATGGCGAAAAAATAAATAGGGTGTATGAGGGACCCAGCCTCTCCCTTTCTATCCTGGGGGTTGTCTCAGACTCGTCTGCTGGCCTTTGGGTTAAAGCAGGCAGGATACCAGGAGGCTAGGGTTTAGACCCAGAGAGGAGGTCGTTGGGCCAGCGGGAGGCAAGGCCCAGGAGGCCAGGCTCTCTAGTCCATGGGAGAAAGGGGAAACTGAGGCAGAACTGAGTCACCTCCTAGTTCCCTTAGCCTCTGCACATGGCATGCAGGGCGAGTGGCGCAGAGGATGGCGACACCAGGAAGTTCTCCCCCAGGGCCTGCTACCATTCTGGGGACTTGTGGGGGGGAGGGGGGGGTGCTCATTGGTGTGGGTTCTACCAGCTCTGAGCAGAGAACGTCCTTATCCTGGAGGTCCCAGGGGTAGGGAGAGAGCCCCCCGAAAAGGAGTCAGGAGATGGCAACTCCAACCCAGGCTCTGGCGCTCACTCACCTGGGGGCAGGTCACTCCCTCTCTCTGAGCCTCAGTTTCCTCCTCTGCCAGATGGGAGGACTGGGTGAGATGGTCTCTAATGCCAGGCTGTGTTTCTCTAGGGAAAGCGAGGTGAAGCACATCAGCACGGTGCCTGGCACAGGGTAGGTGCTCAATAAATAATGGGGTTCCAACATATTTGAAGCTGTCCTCTGAGGAGAAAGAAGGCTGGGCCCCCCTCATACTCTACCTGCCCCCAACATTTGCCACCAAGAGAATCCTCCTGCAGGGAGCCAGAGGCTACAGTGACAATGTCAGTTGGCCTCTATCGCTGGCCCCTCCTGCTTTCCCGCCATCTCCACCCTGTCCCTACCCCACTCTGACGACCTCCCAGCATCCTGCCCCCCCTCCCCTCCCCCACACCACAACTGCCTGGTGGCTGGCAGGGATGCCAATGGGGGCTCCTGCCAGCCTCTTCCCAGACAGGCCTTAGCTCTCTGGGCCCACTCAGGTGGTCTAGACCTGGGCAAAGGCCAAGGTCTCGGCCAGTTTTCCCTAACATGTTTAGTTTCCCTAGGGCCCAAGTCCTACAGACTTCAGAGGTATCAGCACTTCCGTGGTCCCAGCACTGAGGGTCAGCACTGAGCTCAGGTCACCACACAGAGCCTTTGACCCCTCCACCGAGGCCCTGCCTACTCCCAAGCCCCACCCCCACCCCGTCTCTGCCCACCAGAAGGTCCTGATCTATGGGGGAAGAGCCTACAGCCTCACTTTATGGTGGAAGAACAGAGAGGGGCATCCGGAAGGGCACCCACCTGCTGGGGTCAGGGGAGGGCACATGCGGGCTGTTGGGATCTGCCCATGGAATGATGGCAAGGAAAGAGAGGTGTCTCAGGCACGGGGCAGGTACAGAATGTTCTGGGAACCCCCACGGTCCAGGGCTACATGAAGACATCAGCGGAGGGGACTGGGGTAGCAGGCAGGGAGGCTGGGCCGTGGAGGCCTGTGCGGGCCGTGCCGAGGAGTCAGCAGGAAATAAGGAGCGATGAAGCTGGCCGCCCCTAAAAGGTGTGGGGCCCAAGACAAGAGAACAGAGGCCCACAAATCGAGATACCAAATTGTGAAATAAAATGTGTTCTTCATGTCTTCTTAGACAATAAGTCTTCATAACAACAAAATTAAAAATTTGCATAAAGCTATGGCTTTTATAGGCTGAATGACTAAAATATTCTAATGGAACTATTAAAATGAAAATACAAATTATAATTAATGAATATCAAAAGATTAAATTAATATTATTGAAGTAAATATAAACTTTTAATTTAAAATTTTATAAATGTGATTAAATATGATGAGATATGTTTATAACATATAAGGCTTTGTAATTCCCCCATCAAATTGCCAATATAAAGATTCACTCTCAAATTTCATGTCTGTTACATCGAGACCTACATTTATATAAAATTAAGAGTTATATGAATTATTTAGTATAGTAAAATGCTTCTCACCTTCAATGTGCACCTATTTTGAATACAATGCTATTTTGAATGTACTTTTAGAACTCAAAGAGAAGCAGGAACCTGGAGGCTTGATACCACAAGGAAATATCTCTATATATAAAAAGCCAGTGTCCATGACGACCAGGATGACCAAATGACCTGTCACCCTGAGGTGCATTGAGCACCTCTTAGTCCCTCCCCCTCGGCCCACAGGCTCCGATCGCAGCAAGGCAGGCGGCAGGCGGGTGAGTGGGGTGGTGAGCAGCGGCAAGCTATCCTGTGTGATTTCATTCACTGGGCCTCTAGTTATTATATAAGAATACATTGTGTTACTCTTTTTTAACATTTATTTAGGTTAATGTTCACCTGAGGATCTTTTTCCATTGATTTTTAGAGAGAGTGGAAGGGAGAGGGAGAGACAGAGAGAAACATCGATATGAGAGAGACACATCAATTGGTTGCTTCCTGCATGAGCCCTGACCAGGGCTGGGGAATCTGCAACTGAGGTACGTGCCCTTGACTGTGATCAAGCCCAGGACCCTGCAGTTCATGGGCCGACGCTCTATCTACTGAGGCAAACTGGCTAGGCCATTCTGTTACTCCTGAAAAAAAAATTAAATAACCTATTGCAGTGGTCGGCAAACTGCGGCTCTCGAGCCACATGCAGCTCTGTGGCCCCTTGAGTGTGGCTCTTCCACAAAATACCCACTTCTGCACATGGGCCACGAAGTTTCAATCGCACTGTACATGTGTGCCCGCACGTGGTATTTTGTGGAAGAGCCACACTCAAGGGGCCACAGAGCCACATGTGGCTCGCGAGCCGCAGTTTGCCGACCACTGACCTATTGCATATATGCTCTCTGGGCCAGAAGGATTTAACAAGCCTATCCACTTAATTTTTTATTTCACGCAAGCACTTGTACAATATCCACCTCTGTCACACTTGTCGGTGCACAGACACAGTCGCTTTCTGTTTCAAGAACTTCGAGTAAGAAGCGTTTCCGGGTCTGACCGGTGTGTATACAAGAGCAGAGGTTTAAAGCTATGGGCCATGCACGCAGTACCAGATCCCGCATGACCGCGGCACCCAAGCGTTCTTAACAGTGCAGCACCTGCGCTGTATTGTGTGTGGAGGGACCTGGGGCAGGGCCCTCTCGCTGGCACCCTGGCATTGAAGGGTGTTGAGCAGAGAGGTGACAGGGTCAGGTTCCCGCATTAGCAAGAGTGCGGTGGAAGCTCTGGGAAAGGGATTGCAGCAGTGAGGGAGTTGGAAGATTTTGGGGCGGGGGGGGGGGCTGTTGAAGTAATTTGGGGTTAGAAAAGATGGAAGCTTGGGCAGAGAAGTAGGTGTGGTACAGCATGGTGAAGAGAGGTTAAGAGAGATGTTTAGGAAGCAAGACGTTCCCTTCTCCTTTTCTCCATGGTCTGTCTCTAGAGCCTTACCTCCAAGGTGGGGTGGGGGGAACTGGACAAATAATCATGCAGCTAAAGTAAGAGAAACTCAGAATCATGGACAGAAGGTGATCCAGATGGACCCTGTCCTGAGCTCTTAGATGTACCCGGCAGTTAGCAAGGGACTAACCCGTGGCCGGGACTGGCCCACCTCCCCACAGTGCAGAGAGGGAGCTGAGTTGGGCTTTGGGGAGAAGGGCTTGATGGGTGCAAGATGGAGGCCAGACCGGGGCCAGGGAGGGACGGGCACCCAGCCCCGGAAGCCATCCCCGGGCAGGGCCTGCTTGGTTGGGGACCGAGGGCCTGGGGGTATCAGGCTGGACAAGATGACCTCATAGGGAAGCCTTCCAACTCCAGGCCCGATCCCAAGGGCTAAAACTCCACCCGCGTCCTCCACACTCCACCATGTCTACACCTGGCAGCCCTCACAGATGGTTATCTCCCCTGCCCCCACCCCAGGCCTCCACCCACCCCGCCTGTCCGTCTGCCAGCAGCCCCACGCCAGGCCTTTCATCTCGTGCCACGGCAGCCGGCCCTGATGCTGCAATCCCCCGCCCCCCGGGCTGTCCATGGCTTCTCCTGGGCTTGGGCCCCACAGGCCGGAGTCCTGGGCTGCCTGGGGTTCTGGCTCCCTGCTGCAGACCCTGCCTGACCAGGGTGGCCTGGGAGCAGCCTCTCCTCATCCTGTAAACCTGAGAGCACCCCCTGAACCACACCCCCAGTGCCCTTTCCTCTCTGGGCCACCTCCCCTCCACCACTCCTCATCCCCAGGACCCCTCCTGTCTCCAGCCCCCTTTCTGCCCTGTCCGCTCTGACTTGAAGGCCCAGGCAGTGGAGGATGGGGGAGGGAGGCCATGAGTCTGCAGGAGAAGGCTGGACAATCAAAGAAACAGATACTGGTGATGATAGCCGCCATTTTCTTCACTAGAACTTTCTTTCCGCAGGATTGGCAGGAATGAGCGCAGTGCTGAGGAGGGGATGGATGAACTGACCGTGGCAGGTCAGGACGATCTACTCCTCAGGTGGACAGGTTGCCACCACAGGTATCGGCGCCCTTCCAGCCCCAGCCCCCTGCCCATGCCTTGGGGGACAGGGTGGGGTGAGGCCAGCCGGCATGGGTGGGGAGTGGGGACAAGATAAGTTCTCTGTGATACTGGTGGGTGGCAGCAGCCTGCGGGGAGGCTGGGAGACAAGCAGAGGGTGCTTTGATGGGGCAGGTAGGCTGAAGCAATAGTGCCGGGTTGCCCTCCGGGGCTCGCTGAGGACCGAGGTATGAATGAGACAGAAAGGTTAAGACGTTACCGCCTCCTCTGGCTGGGGTGAGTTGGGGCCAAGGCATATCTTGCCATCCCCCTGCCTCCAGCAGGAAAAGAACAGAAGCCCCATCTGACAGGGGGGATGGGGAAGAGGTTTTGTCCAGATCCCCCACCCCCAGCCTTGGGCACCTGCTGGGCATAGACAGTTGGGCCTGGCTGGAGCTCTGTGGGCCCCAGTCATCCAGGAGCCAGGCCAGGATGTGTGGGTGCCTCCTGCACAGCCGGCGGGTGGAGGGGACCCCTGAGGGCAGACGCTGGGCCTTCTCTATCTTCCTACCTGCTCCACCACTGGATAGGGGGCCACTGCCCACTGCATCATGTGACTTTCCTGAAGCCCTGGTTCACCTTGTCACTCACGGCCTCACCACCTCAGCCCTCCCACATTCCATTCCAGGAGCTGCTCAGGGAACAGCGGGGCCTGGGGGGGCACTCTCATCACCCACAACTGTTCGTCTGCACAGTGAGAGGAAGGGGTACTCCTAGGGCCTGGGAGCTCCTGGAAGCCGCCCAGGGGAGGCATGGCCTGGGCAGAGCCCAGAGCGATGGGCAGGAACTGGGAAGGGGAGCTGGGAGGAGAGTCATCGACCTCTCAGAGGATGAGGGGAAGCATCTGGGGTGCTGACCCCAGAGCAAAAAGGGGCAGGAAAAAGGGGTGTGTGCAAAGGGGCAGAAGAATCCCCCTGGGATGGGGGGAGCCTGGAGGGAGGGGTGAAGGGAGATCCTCCTTTTACCATTTATTTTCTGACACTTGAAAATTCATGCAGGGTGGGTTCATCTATTATTTAATTATGGAATTAAAAATGCAAGTGGTGAAGTCCAAATAAAGTGTTGGGTTGAGCTAATAGTGATGTACCAATGTTTGCTTTTCGGCTGGGACAGTTAACTCCGGGATACCGGCTGTTAACAATAGGGGGCTGGGGAAGGGGTGTGCGGGAGGTCTCTGTTCTCTCTTTGCCACTTTTCTGTGCATCTAAATTATTCTAAACCAAAAACCTAGGCGCTAACAGGTAATAAAGACCAGAAAGAAACTGCCTCACTCAGACACAGGGCTGCCACCGGACAGGCCATCCGGTGACCCTGCCACGCTGACTGACATTGGCCTGACGGGGAGGCTGGGCGAGGGAGCAGCGGGCCAACTGCAGGGAGGGCCACCCCCCCGTCATTTCACAGAGAACAGCGGAGGGAGGCTCTCACTGCTTGACCAGTGGGCATCGCATCGCATCCGGCAGGTTTGTCTTCATGGCTCCAGGAACTCCTAGATGAATGGCAAGCCAGACAGATAACCTGGCCATCCAGGTTATGGTAGCAAAATGTGGGAGCTCTGGGAGCATGGAAACGGGGCCCCGAGCCCAGACTCAGAGGGAGGCAACATCTCAGGCCTGAAGGGTAAGCGGGAGATAGATAGACGAGGGGGAAGGAAGGAGGGCTTCCAACACAGAGGGTCTCCCTGTGGCTCCTTCCGGCTGGGGCGTGAGGTGGAGGGGAAGGGAGCTCAGGGCCATGGTCAGGCCGTGGAGTCCAGTTTGGAGTCCAGACTCCTGACTCATCCTGTCCCTGGGCAAGTCACCTAAACTCTTAGGGCCTCAGTTTCCTCATCCATAAAATGGGCGTTATCATCCTATCTGCTCTGCCTGCCTTCCAGAGTCGTTGTGAGCATCACATGAGACACTCATTGTGAAGAAGCCTGGCACGGGGCACCATCACCCTGGACAAATGGGCACTGAGTCCATCCTGAGTCGAAGGGTGGGCACACCCTCTCTGCCCAGCACCCAAGTCAGGTCTGGCTGTGCACAGCCCTGGATGCAGACCTCGGAGGAGCTCCCCACAGCAGGGCTCTCCCCAAGAGCTGGTGCTGTCCTCCCTGTGGTTGTTGGGGGCAGATGCCAGGCCCTCCCTTTGCCCCCAGGAGATAGGACAGAGTCCCCCACAGTGTGTGTGTGTGTGGGGGCAGGCAGTGGGGGGGGAGGGGAGGGGCTGGGAGAGCAGGCTGCCAGGGCTGGGAAGATGCTGAGGTGGAGATGGAGGTATCTGTGAGGGCCCAAGCCCAGGGGGGAAAAATTCTTGCTGGAGCTGTATAATTAAAATCCTATTAAGCGGCGCCTGGCAGTCTCCCATTAACCCCCACCAAGGCTCCACGCTGAACCCAAGCAGCAGCTGTGGCACCCTGCTCCCCGGGCACTGGCTCGGGGCTGGCTCTGCTTGGGGAGAGCTGGGGGCCAGGATACGCTGGCCTTGGGCAGAGCCAGGGTGGGCGCAGGGCAGGGGAGTGCGGTCAGGGCTCTGGGCCAGGCCTGCCTCTGGGCCCCTCCATCCCTTCTAGCCTTCCCTTTACCCCGTGAGGACTCAGCATCCTCCTTCTCTCTGCTCAGGCTCTCAGGCCCAGACTGAGGTACCATCTTCCTGACTTCCCATCCTTCCTCCTCCTCCTCTCTTCTTGGCTCTCCTTTGGGCAGCTCCTCAGAGCCCTGCACTGTCCTCCCTCAGCTCAGGGTGGTCATCGCCCTGCTCCCCTTCTCCTAAGCCTCTCCCCTGAGAAACATCCCCTTCTCCTCCCCGGGCGCTTCTTATCCATGCCGTCTGCCAAGACTCCCCTCTCACGTTCCAGGTACCCATTCCCCGCTCTTCAGCATCCACTTCGCCTGTGCCCTGTATCTATATCCCGAGTCCTCTGGTGTCTTGCCTTCCCCATCGGATTGATTACTGCCTCCCCCATCACTCTGGAGGGCTCCCTGCAAGCAGACTGCAAATCCCATGAGTTCGAGGAGCTCAGGGATGGATTGGTCTCCCCTCAGACACTCTATCCAGAGAGCCCTGGTGTCCAGTCAAAGCAGCAGGATCCTGGGCTAGAGGAGGGGGCCCTGGATGCAGGGGCTCCCGACCGGTACCTCTGAGCTCCAGAAGCAGGACCAATGAAATGGAGGGCGGGGAGGATGGAGAGGCTGGCTGGGCCTGGCCTCACCCCCTGAAACATGCTTCCCAGCATCTTTCCGGACCCACATCCCCTTAGCTCTCCCCGTCGGGCCCCTAATAGGGAGGGGTACTCCAATGCCCTCTGAGGGGTGGGGGCCTGAAGTAACCCCAGGTGCCAGCCCTGGGTGGGTGATGATGGGTGAGATGGCGAGAAGGGCCTGCGTAGAGGCAGACTGCCCGGAATGCCTGCTGCCGGAGGTGGGCTGGCTCCGTGCGCCCCTCTCCGCGATCCCTGAACTCCCTCCTGGATCCCAGGCTGGGACATTCTGTGCAGTCCTAGGGCCCTGCCCCCTGTCATGGCCCCAAGCTGATCTCGCCAGGCTTCCTCTGATGACCCAAGGGTTCCAGGTCCCTTCGGAACCCCTCTCGGAACCCGAGGGAATGCCAGGACCATGGCAGGCTGCCTGTGGCCTTGCCAACCAGATTCTGGGGCTCTCCCAGGCCAGTTCCTAGCCTGGGATCCCCTCACCATCCAGAGGGGCCGTCCCTCCCTGCAGGTCCTGGCTCAGCTCCTCTTTCAGTCTGAGGGGAGGTAACATAGGAAGGGGAGAGGCCCTCCACCTTCCACCCACCCAGGCCCTCCCTCCAGGTCCCACCTTCAAGCATCAGCCTAGAAGTCAAAGGTTCAAGCTCGAACTCTGCCAGGAACTGGCTGCATGACCTTGGGCGCTGTCACACCCCTCTGGGACCCCATTTCAGCATTTTTTTTAAAAAATATATTTTATTGATTTTTTACAGAGAGGAAGGGAGAGAGATAGAGAGCCAGAAACATCGATGAGAGAGAAACATCGATTAGCTGCCTCCCGCACATCTCCCACTGGGGATGTGCCCGCAACCCAGGTACATGCCCCCGACCGGAATCGAACCAGGGACCCCTCAGTCCGCAGGCCGACGCTCCACCCACTGAGCCAAACCGGCTCCGGCACAGCATCTTGATGAGTCTACAAATGTAGCCATTGACTCACCTCCCTTCCTGATGTTGCTTACCCCGCCCCCACCCCACAGTCAGCACCTCTCCGTGCACTTCCCTTCCACCTCTTCCTTCCCACGGGGTACCCACCCAGCACCTCTTCTCAGCCATTTCATTTCAAGAAGCATCTTTGGGGCACAGAGTCTGTCACAGGTCCTGTGCCAGGTGATGGGGTCACAGAGACAAGACATGGTCTCTGTCCATTGCACCCGTTTTGTTTTGTTTTTATGTCAGTTAGGGAACAGATGAGACCGGAAATGGGGGCAAAGGCAGCTCAACAGAAAAACAGAGACCCTGGTACTCCATGCAGATTGATGCAAATCGAGGCAAATGAGCAAAAGAAGGATAGGCTATTCTGTGGGACCTTCGATTAGATGTGATGTCATGTTCAATCTGGCAGGGACCTTGGAGATGATCTAGTGAAACGGAGGCCCAGGGAGGGGAGACGCTTCACTGAAGGCCTGTAGCACATGGGTTGGCATGGGGACGAGGGCCGGAGCTCTGCCCGTGGTCGGCAAACTGCGGCTCACGAGCCACATGCGGCTCTTTGGCCCCTTGAGTGTGGCTCTTCCTAAGACTTAGGAGTACCCTGATTAAGTTAATAACAATGTACCTACCTATATAGTTTAAGTTTAAAAAATTTGGCTCTCAAAAGAAATTTCAATCGTTGTACTGTTGATATTTGGCTCTGTTGACTAATGAGTTTGCCGACCACTGCACTAGACCAAAGGGAAGCAGCTGGGCTTTCGGGGGAGCAGGGCCGTCCTCCCTGAGGATGGACACAGCCAAGCGAGTTGGAGTGGCCCAGGCTGCATGAGATTCAGCCTCTGCCACGTTCACACTGAGCCAGCCAGTCAGCCCTGGAGAAGCCAGTCCCTGCCTTAGAGTCCCGCACTCTCTGAGGGGAAGTGGCAGTGCCCACTGACCGAGACGTAAGGCACAGGAGCCCCCCCCCAGGGAAAGCGTGAACTTCTGCCGAGGATGGAGAGGCCTCCCCGGGGCAGAGGACAGAGTCTGCCACCGTGAATACCTGCCGGGAGCAGGCACTCTGGACCCCAACCTGACTTCCCCACAGCAAGTCGGCATCGATCTGCCTCCCGAATTGTCCTCCGCAGGTTGTGACAGCGTGGAATCGCTTACCCCTGTAAAAGCCGCTGTCCAGGTCTCAGCCCTTCATTCAAAAGCTGAGGGGCCAAGGCTCAGAGCAGAGCAGTGACTCCCCACCCTCAGGCATGCACACTGAGCCACACAGCCAGGTCCCTGCCTTCTCTGCTCGCCCAGTCACTTCAGCTGGCCATGGCCACTCATAAGGAGTTGCCAGGCCAGAAGGACCCTGTGGAGACACATCCTGTGCTGGGAAGAGGCCCAGTGGGGACAGAGGGAGGAAGCGGGGAGCCAGGCTCTTGGATTCTGCTTCCTGACGATGCCTCTCCCCAAAGCCCCCCACAGGACCTCAGCTGAGACCCTGGCAGCTGCAGGGCGAAGGCTCAGCAAGGGGCAGCTGCACACCTGGTCCAAAGCTGCGGTGATGTCACCTCCCGTTTTCCCGGATGTGGGATCTTCCCATGATGACAGACAAAGTCCACAGGCCTTTTGCTCCACGCCAAGATCAGTGTGGATGCCAGAGACATTCCTCCGCCCCAGGGGAGGATCTAGGGTACCAGACAGGGCAGGACGCCTGCTCCTGCGTGGGTCAGGCGCTCATCTCAGAGGCCCTCATCCACGGAAATGCCAAGTTCTCCCTGCAGTCGGCCCTCCATCCTTCTCGCTGCAATGTAGACCCCTGTGCATTTAGGAAGTCATTAGCATCGAAAAACTCAACTACTGAGTAGATAAGTGTTTATCTTCTGCCACGGGCCCGGCAAGACGTCTGTCCCTGGGAGCCATGAGAGATCTCAGCACACGCCCGGCCGACATGGCTCAGTGGTTGAGCGTCAGCCTATGAACCAGGAGGTCACGGTTCACCCAGGTTTCGGGGCTCGATCCCCAGTGGGGGGCGTGCAGGAGGCAGCTGATCGATGATCCTTTCACATCACGGATGTTTCTATCTCTCTCTCCCTCTCCCTTCCTCTCTGAAATCAATAAAGACATATTTTTAAAAAAGATCTCAGCACGTGGGAAGGTCGTGCTCTGCAGGCAATGCGTTTTGCCCGCACAGTTCCCACACTTGTCTTCCCCTGCCCACTCCCAGACTCCCCTCCCCTGCCCCATCTCGCCGACGGCTCCCCATGCCCTACCTTCCCCTCTGTACTGGGCAGCCGCAACTGGACACATCACCCCCTGTCTATGAGAAGGAGGGCCTTGCCCCCTTTGTTGAGGGGCGTCTCACAGCCCAGGTGGCTGAGTGAACAGGGTTGAGGAGCTGGCCAGGCTGCCAGGCCACAGGGGGCGGGAGCCTCCGCCTGCCCATGAGGGACTGAGACGCAGCTTCTCTCCTGTCCCTGAGGGCAGGGCTGTCCTCGCTGACAGCATCAGCTCAGTGCCCTCCTGAGTCCTGCCAGTGTCAGCACCCTCCCCAACCCCACCCCACCCCATCCCACCCAGCCCCACCCAGCCCAGCTCCGCTCAGCATGACGGCATCACCAACCTCTTCCCATGGGGGGGAGGGGGCTCTGGCAAACGGATGAGCAGGAGGGTGGGGGTCCCTCCACTCCCTGAGTCTATTACCTAAAGTGCCACCGCCCTGACTCTGTAATAATTGGGGGGTTCATTTACATTTTGCCTCTGTGCGATTTCAGAGAGGTTCCCGGCCCACCCCATCCCTGGGCTCCACAGCTGTCTGCCCAAACCCACAGCTGGCTTCTCGGGAAGGAGAGGAAGGCTGGGGAAAGGCAGGAATCGGGAGCTGGAATGAGCACTGGACTCCCAGCTTCTCCAAAGGGCGGGGGGTTGGGGGGTCTTGGCAGGGTCCCCAGACCTTGTGCCAATCCTGGCTTAAGGGCCAGGGCGGGGAAGGAGGGGGTGACGTCTCCACCTCCCCAGTCTCAGTTTCCTCATCTGTAAACTGGGGCTAATGACACTTAACGAGCGAGGGGGGTGGGGGGCATGTAATTAGCTCCCCCTGGCTCTGGGCTTTGAAGTGGGGAGAGGTGGGGGCCCGCGGGGTGGGGTGCAGGCAGGACAGAGTTGGAGGCCCAAGTTCAGTGGCCTGTGAGGGAGAAGGTTTGAGTCCCAGGGACCCTCTCCCATCTGGGGGAAATTAAAAAGCTGGGATCACACATGTAAGGGAGGCCCTGGAAGGCAGGTCGATAAGCAGATCTAAGGCTTGGGGGCATAGAGGGGTCAGGTGTGAACTGAGAATGCCCCAGTCACCCAAGAAAGGAGCTGGTACCCCACCGCATCACAACAGGGTGGGGCTGCTTGGGTGAGGAGAGGGGGAGTGGGATCCAGACCAGGAGCCCTATTACACTGTGTTTCTTCTGTCCCATGAGCCACAGTGGCCTGGCCCACACCTAGACACACACAGGACATGTCTCCATGGACAAGGGCAATAGCTCTGGGCGCATGGGCTCATGGGAAACTCATGAGGTGGTTAGAGAGGATAGGGATGGTGGAAGGGAAAGAGGGTATAGGGACTGGACCCAGGGAGGTGAGGACAGGAGGGAGGGTACACTACCTCCCACGCCCTCGGCCTTTCCGCTTGCCCCACGACGTCAGGGCTGAGTCACTGGGAGAGGCCGCTGTCCAGCAGGGGTGGGAGGACCCTGGGGACCAACTCTGGATACCATCCCAGGCCAGGCAGTGTGTGGGGCACCTTTGGCCCGGTTGGCGCAATCCAAGGATACAGGCTTAAGCCAACCATCCACAGTCCAGCCTCCCACGCAGAGCCTTGGATGGGCCTGGGAGGCCCCAGAGGGCCATCTGGGAGGGTCAAGAAGTCATCCCTGGCATCCCCCTGCCTCTGGACAGGTCAACAATGAAACCATCTAAGATTCTCCAACATAAACCCAAAGTCCTTCTTGATGTTGGACCACGAGGCTTCTTGCTGCAAGCCCCACCCATGGGCCTTCAGTAGGGTGGAGACCAGGTGGTCCCTGCTCTTTCTGAGCCCTCTCACTGCCCCCCCCCCCCCACCATGCGTTCTCACTCCAACGACTTTTATTTTCCCATAGGTGGTGCCTAGAGGTAGTTGGATTTAGCCAGTGGATGGAGTAATATGCTCCCACCCACTGCTACCCAAAGTCCAAGACCCCCAGGATCAGCAAACCAATTATTTGTTTGGCAGAACCTTAGAACCATAAAATACAAGTGCTAATCGGGTCTCCCGAACAGAAAGAAAAATATGTATTAAAACCTTCTAGGTACCAGGGACTGTTCTAGGCATGGGGACATAGCAAGGAAGAAGAAAGACCTAGCTCTAGCCAGATCAAGAGTGCGGGAAAGCCGCCAAGGGCCCATCAGGGAGGAGGAGGAGGGGGGCTGTTTCCAGAAGAGGCCTCAGAGCCACAGGAGGACTTCAGCTGTCCCAGGGTAGAGACTCCACCCGCCATAAATCCCAGGGACTCATAAATCCCAGAGGCTCCCTGGGATTGGAACACCACTTCCCACTGGCCACTCCTGGCCCTCCCTGGGCCTGGGACTTGCCGGCTGGAACATCTGGAAGAGCTGATGTGGGTCCACCCACGCATCACCACCCCCCGGAGTGTGTGTTGGGGAGGGTGGCAGGCGAGATTGATGGCCTGTGCAGCCTGTGACTCTCCGTGGAATCCTGGGTTTTGACAGCCCTCAGGTGTCCAGGGCAAGAGGAGGTTTCCTCGGGTACTTGGGAGCCCGCTCAGGAGCTCCTGAGACCTGGGGACTGGGCCTCAAAGCACTTTCAAAACGGGGTCCCTGCCTGAGAGGGTGGGGACACCTTGTCCCTGGAGGACTGGGGGTCCAGGCCTGGGTTGCTCTCTTGTCCTCTGAAGGTCTGCTGGGTGTACAGCCTGGACATCCCGACCTGCTGGGGACCCCTGGAACCACCCCCGCTCCACATGCTCACCTCCATCCCACTCAGTAGCTCTCTCTTATGGCCTGGGGTCTCTGGACAGATCGGTCCCTGCTGTCTCCCTCCCCATAGCTCTGTGACCTCCTGGGTTCCTTAAACTGTAGGGGAAAGTCCTGGAAAGTCAGTCCAGTCAATACTGAAGCATGATTATATGGATGATAAATTGGATCCAATATTATATTGATTTATAAAATTGATAACTGAGAATATTCCTATTCTTAGGAAACACATGTTGAAATATTTAAGGGTAAAGGGCCATGATCTTACTCTTAAACTGTTCAGGGAAGACATTAAGAGGGAGAGAATGATAAAGGAAGTGGGGTAAAACTCTAACTATAGGTTAATCTGAGTGAAATGTATTAAAGGTATGCTCTTTGTACTATTTTTATTTTTGAAAATTTTTCTAAGTTTGAAATTATTTCCAATGACAGAGCTAAAAAGAATGGCTCGCCATCTCCCCAGCTCTGGCTTCCCCTCACCCTGCTCTCCTCCTGTATCACCCTGGGTTCCCCGTGTCTCGTTCATTCATCCCTAGAACAGTGCCTGGACCATGGAAGACACTCTGAAGTAAATCTGGATGACATGCTAGATGTGCTCCTGTCTTTCTGTCATTGCATCTGTGTCATCTTCATTCATTCATTCATTCATTCATTCACTCATTCATCCATCTATTCATCCATTCACTTATGAGTAAGCACCCCTCATCACAGTGCTCATCCCCTTGATAATCCTAGACTTATGGGAGTGACAGGAGGCCCCATCTTGGTGAGTTTGGTGGTTCTGAGTGGGTCTCTGGCCTGTACCTCGATGCTCCTGACCCTGAACATTGACCTTCCTGGGGCTGTGTCACCATCTTCTGGGCCTCTCTGTGGGGTGATGGGTGGGATGCACTGAATGCAGTTGTTCAGAGCCTGGCTCCTGCCTCTGTGCCTGCATCATCCTGCCTTCTGCCCCCTTCTCCTGTGAAGGGTCTACATGCTCCCAAACCCAAGGCAATGGCTGTAGCCCTGTGCAGTGGGTGCAGCGGGCTGTGGACCAGCGGGTCCAGTTCAGGAATGCCCTTCGTCTTCTTTCCCACCTTCCAACGCATTCTAGTCATCCCTGGGCCTGGCCATGGCGCCTGCCGTCCTCGGCCTCCTGAGGTGACATCACCAGGGCTCCCCCCACGCGCACACACACCCCACAGCAGTAGCAACTCCCAGCACCATCTCACCATCTCTTCTCTCACACATCAAAGGCCCAGGCAGCAGCGTCTCCCCGCTCCAGGCCCCCAGGGGGGAATCAGAGCCAGTTTGTGTAAATGCTGGGCCTTCAAATAAATAAATAAATACTGGAGCACGCTGGGCCTCCTGCCCCTCACTGCTGCAGGGCGCTCAGGGCTGGGACCTAGGCACGGGGCCAGCCCCTGACAAGGTCCTGGGGACCGCCTGGAGCTGGAGGTGTGTGTGCAGAGTTTCGCGTGGGCTGAGGCCTGGCTTATCCTCAGCCGCATCGAAAAGACTGTGTTGGAGAAGGGCAGGGGGAGCTGTGTGGGGAGGGAGGGTCCCTCAGCAGGTGCCCCCCCCCCCCCCGCTCACAACCCCACCCTTTCTACCTAATGCATAAGCCACCCCCTCCTTCAAAACCTTTGACTCCAAAGCTAGCCTGCCTCTTCAGCACGCCCTGATGGCATCCCTGAGGGGGGCGGGGAGGGGAGGAACACAGGCAGTGATAGGAGTTGTGGAGGGGAACCTGTAGCTGGGCCAGGGCCCTGCAGATCCCATGGCAGGGGGGAGGGGGGGGGGCTGCAAAAAGCATCTGAAGCCAGGAGGAAGAGGAGGAGGGGGCCTACATGTCACCTTATATCCTTGTGCCAGGGAAGCAACTTTCTACTCCCAGTGGGCTGCTGGCCATGCCCAAGGGGGGCATGGCTGTCAGTCCTGGCTTACCAGTTGTGTGACTTTGGGCCAGTCACTTAGCACCTCTGAGCCTAAGTTTTACCATCTGTAAAATGACCCCCCAGCATGGCCTCTCCCTCAGGGGAGCCCAAAGGATCAGTGAAGATGCTCCAGATGAGGTGCTCAATCGACAGCGCCCCCAGGGGGCGAGTCTCCACCGCTACCGGGAAACACCTGGATATATGTGTTTGACAGAGAAGGCACAAAGACGTGTTGACTGAATAGTCGAATTTTAAAAAATGAACAAATGTATCTTTCTCATCTCTCTCTTCTCTCTCTCTCTCTCTCTTTCTCTCTCTCTCTCTCTCTCTCTCTCTCTCTCTCTCTCTCTCTCTCTCTCCCTCTCTCCTCCTCCCTCCCTCCCTTCCATTCTCTCTAAAAATCAATGGGAAAAAAATATCCTTGAGTCAGGATTAACCAAAAATAAATAAATAAATGAACAAACGGATCCTAGACTTTTTCGACTCTTTTTTTAAGTTTTCAGCCGAGTCATCCTCCCGGCCTCATCTTTTTGGCTCAGGACCCCTTGGAGAATCTGATGAAAGCTCCCCCGGACAAAAGAACTCGCAAATGTGAATGTGATTTCCGGGATTCACACCCCAGGCCCAAGCCCAGAGCCTTCTCTTCAGCGAGGGCCTGTGCAGCCCCCTCCTCCGCTGCTCACAGTGACCTGGGAAGCGTGCTCTCCACGCAGGAGCCGTGTGTGTGTCTGGCCTCCGACCCACCAACCGCCTTCCCCTGCAGGTGCTGTTGTTCCCTTGGACAGATAAAGAAACTGAGGCTCAGAGACATGAAGCGACTTGCAGGGATCAGCAGCAAGGATGTGCTGGAGCCAGGGTTTGCTCAACACGTCTGACTCCGAAGGGCTTCAAAGCCTGGGCTTTTTCCAGGTTTTGCTCCCAAGATGTTAAGTTTCTGTCTCTGGCCTTTGAGCCCCCAGATGGGCCAACACAAGACAGCACAACAGCTTCCTGGAGAGGCTGGCGAGTGGGCGGCCCGCGAGTTGGGGCAGACAGAGGTGGGCTGACAGGTAAAGAGAGCCAATTAGAATGTGAGGCCCAGACAGGCCATTCTGTTGAGCTTTGACACCACACAGGGGCAGGAGGCAGAGGGTACAGGGTAGAGGGCAGAGGCCAGAGGGCAGGGAGCCAGGGTGGGGCCGTTTGGGAAGGATGGGGAGCACGGAGAAGCTCTGAGAACACAGAGCAGGGACGCCCTCTCTGGGAGAACTGCCTGGGGTGCATCAGAGAGGGCTGGTGTGGGGGAGCTTGTAAGGCATAGAGTGAGCATGAGTGAGCGCTCACGACGTGTCTGGCACTGTGTGAAGCGACTTAAGCACTTTTTTTTTTCTTTCTGCTTAGTCCTCACAAATCTCTGAAGTAAGAAAGGATTATTGCTGACCCCACTTTACAGATAAAGAAAGCAAGACATTTCCCCACAGTCATTCAGCTCGTAGGCGCCAGCACCCAGCACAGAGTAGGTGTGCAATAAGTATTCATCAAGTACCTGGGCAGACGGTGGGTGGGATGGGCGGATAGATGGACGGGTGAATGGAAGAGCAAACCCAGGTCTGTCTGATGCCCAAATTTAGCTCTTAACTTCCCGCTCATCCTGGGGACAGTCAAGGAAGAGGGGATTCCCAGAGCCTTCCAGGGGCCCCAAAGGAGAGGCACCCTGGCTGCTTTCCTTACTGTGCCTCACTTTGAATAAAATTCATTACCACCGTCTTCAAGGCCCTAGGTGTTCTGATTCCAGACTCATCCCCGACCACCCCCTCCTCCATTCACTCCACTCTTTGTTGTCCGCTCAACATGGCAAACTCTCTCCACCTCAGGGCCTTTGCACCTACTGTTCCCCCTGCCTGAGATTTCTTCCCCCAGCCGTCCACCCACCTCTCTGCTCAGATGTCACCTTCTCACAGAGGCCTGCTGAGCTCCTTATCTAAACTATCACCTGTCCCTTATCCATTTTCATTTTTCTCCTAAACAGGTATAAACCAGCTAGCATCTTAGCTTTTGTGTCTGTCTCCCTCAACCCCACTCAGGAATATAGACCCTGTGAAAGCAGGGGCTCTCTTTGTTCTGCTTACAGCCGTATTCTCAACACCTAAAACAGTGCCTCAGGCAGAGTCAACATCAATAAATATTTGCTAAATTAATCAGTGAATGGCTCTGATCAGTCCTGACAGGCATTGCTGGGCTTAAATGTGTACTAAAATCCATGTGAGAAATTGTCCCTCCTCCAAGAAGCCCTCCCGAGTTTATACCTTTTACAGCAAACAAACAAACAAACCAACCCCCCCCCCCCCAAACCCTAGTATTGAATCTCCTTGCTGCATCCAATAGGACACAGAGTCTCCCTCTTGCCCTCTTCCTCCTCACCCCTTCCTAGTGATTTTTCCAGGTGAGAGAAAGGGGGTGGGGGGAAGCTGGGCTCTGGTGTGCCCGTTTGGCCAGCCTACAGCAATCGTGCCCCAGCCAGGAGGTGGGAGGCGGTGCCCCAGGCTTAAGGCGTGAATGGGGCAGGAGGTGGATGAAAGACAGCTAGCGCTCCTGGCCTAACGTACAAAGGGGACGGGAGCAGGTGTGAGGGAGGCCTGGGGGCGGCTGAGAGGAGAAACTGCATCTGGAGCTGGAGATCGGTTTCACTTGCCTCCGTGCAGGTTTCTTTGGCTGTCACTCAGGCTGCGGGGGACAAAGCTCGGGCCGGAGGTGAAGGAGAGGCAGAGGTCTGGGGCGGGGCTCTGTTCTCTCCAGGTCCGTCTCCAGCAGTATCCCCGCTTCCCAGGAGGCAGCCACACAGGCCAAGGGAGGCTGAGAGAAGATGGTCCAACAATGTCACTTTAGAGATGGGACCAGTAAAGCCTGCGGGATGCAGCAACTCGCAAAGGTCACACGGCTACTAGCAGAGCTGGGACGTGAATCCAGGAGCCCTGGCTCCGGGGCCAGCTCTTGGAAATATGTTTTATATTCAGCCTGTTCTGTCTCCTGGGACCCATCTTCGTGGTTGTGGCCAGGAAGTCCCCATGGGGCAGCGAAGGTTGGGCTGGATCTGGATGGCACATGGGGAGGAGGGGGCAGGCCTAGGCAAGGGCCAGACAGGGTGCTCCCTGGACAGGGTGCCACAGCCAGACAAGTTGGGCAGGCAGGGCCGGGCCTACCTGAGCAAAGGCCCAGGCCTAAGGAGCACTGTCATGTAGAGGGGACACCTTGCTCCTGCAGAACTGCCGGAGGCCATCCTGAACCCCACCCCTGCAACAGCTGCATTGCCCCAAGCAGTGGAGGAGCCTAGAGCAGGGACAGGGAAGGGTCTGTGGTCTAGGTGGGGCTGAGAGGGAGGGGGCCTGGACAGGGAGGAGGCCAGGGACGGAGGTGGAAGAGGAGGAGGAGGAGGAGGAGGAGGAGGAAGAGGAGGAGGAGGAGGAGGAGGACAAAGCGGGCCTGTGTGGCACCTGGGACATTCCTAGTGTCTGCCCTGTCCCTCCCTGATCCCGCTCTGGACCGGGTAGGAACAATGCCCCAATTGAGGTCCATCACCCCAGGGATAACATCTTGGTGTCCCCTGGGAAAGGAGCCAAGCAGGTGAGCCTGGTGGGGGCTGGGAGCCTGTTCTACAGCAAGAGAGGCAAGACCTGAGGGATGGAGCAAGGGGTGCAGAGGGCAGAGGTTTCCCCATTGGAGACTTGCTCCCTCTGGGGTCAGAGCAGGGGCGATGGTGGGGCCACAGCAGGGGGACTGTGGTCAGGCTCCGGCGTGGGGCAGGAGATTCACTTGCCAGTTGGGATAGAGCCCTTCTCTGCTCTGAGAGGGAGCACAGGGACACCAAGGACCCCGCCTGGGACCAGTCACAGGAGCTGCCAGTGTGGGAAGAAGGTCTCCAGAGCTGAGGCCTCAAGCTCTCCTTCAGGAGAGAGGCAACAAGAAGCAGGCGGAAGACCAGGAGTGGCCCGGCGTGGGGCTTATCCAGGGAGTAATCAGTTGTCCTCGAAATGTCTTTTCATGTCAGAAACGGAAGGGACTATCACCTGGTTGGGACACCTACTGGATTCCCAATCAACAAAACTCAACATAAGAAGATGCATTTGCTGTCATTTTAAAGAGAAATTCCAGCCCGGCTGGAGTGGCTCAGTTGGTTGAGTGCTGTCCTCTACACCTCATGGTTGCTGGTTCAATTCCCGGTCAGGGCACATACCTGGGTTCTCTCTCTCTCTCTCTCTCTCTCTCTCTCTCTCTCTCTCTCTCTCTCTCTCCCCCCACCCCCCACCCCCATGTCCTCAGGTGAGGATTTTTTATTTTTATTTATTTATTTATTTTAGGTGAGGATTTTTTAAAAAAAGAAAAAGAGAATCAATACTGTGGGTTGGTCCTTGTATTGATCACTCATCTGGGCCACGAGGGAAAGGGGGCAGCCTGGGGCTACCCGGCTTCAATGCCCTGCTGGGTGACCCTGAAGGGGATTCAACCTCTCTGGGCTCAGTAACTCAGCTCTGAAGTGGGGACAGAGGCCACAGCGCCTGATCTCAGTGGGCTTGCTCCTGTCTGCCTCCCCACAGCGTGATGAGGCCCTGTGCTGTGACCCTGGCCCAGGACAGTGCCCGGCACAAGCTAGCCACAGGAGTCGGAAACTAGCCACCAAATTAATGTTGAAGGGGGTGTCGGAGAAAGTGTTCAGGGCACTGAGCTCCTATTAGCATTAGTAACAAGCCAGCAACATGAAGGGAGACTCAGCTCCTGCCCCGATGGGCCTGCAGTTCATGGGGGCTGTCACGGGACAGAGATGACAGCGCAACCTCCCATGGGGGCGAAGGAAAGAGTGGGGCTTCCCAGGTGAGGGCCCCAGAAGAGGCCTTAAAGAAGCTCTGCAAGGCCCTCCAAGGATGGGAAGAGCCCTGGCCGGTGTGGCCCAGTGGGTTGGAGCATCGTCCTGTAGACCAAGAGGTGTGGGTTCCATTCCAGGTCAGGGCACATGCCTAGGTTTTGGGTTCGATCCCTGGTTGGGATGTGTGCAGGAGGTAACTGATTGATGTTTCTCTCTCACCTCTCTCTCTCTCTCCCTGTCTCTGTCTCTCTCTCGATTCCTTCCTCTCTCTAAAATCAATTTTTTTTTAAAAAAAGGATGGGAATGATTCTGACAAGCAGTGACGGGAAGATGGGAGTCCTCAAAGCGCAAGGACAGGAATTCACTCACTCACGGACTCGTTTGACTCTTGGGTTACATTTGTTGAGCGCCTACCGGGTGCTGGGTTACAAGTATGAAAAGATGTGGCCCTGCCCTCAAGGAAACCATCCCGGCAACTCAGTCACTGCCTCGGCGGGGGCAGCAGCCAGGGCCTTCATCACGGAGGCTGTTTCTGAGCCCAGACGGGAAGCAGTAGCTGTTCTTCGAGCAAGTTGCTGGCAAGAGGCGAGGTGGGCTCTGCAGGTAGAGCAACTGCCTCGTATAAAAGTGAGTGAGAGCCTGGGCCCACTCCGCGCAGGCCCACGCTGACAAAGGCAGATGCAGGAGTTTGGCTGTTTTGCTGCAGGCAATGGGGAGCTATGGAAGGATTTTGAGCAAGGGAGGTCCACACTTACAGCAAGTCCTTCAAAGTCAGCCCTGGCTGCAGCAAAGAGGCCAGACGGGAGGAAGGGAGGCTGGGGAGGACGGACATGAAAGTCCACATGGCCTTGGTGGGGCCAGGCCGGGGCAGGGAGGAGGGGCGAGGTGGAGATGGCAGGGAAGGGAATCGGGGGAAATGGGGAGAGCAGCTGGCTTGTGGCCACAGCCCCAGGCTCTCCGAGGGCAGGACTGGAGGCAGACGACCTCCCAGCACTCCAGAGCAGGAAGGACACCTTGGGGGACACTTCGGGGGGCTCCCACCCTGTTCAGGGCTCCTTCCTGCAATAGCTGCCCATGAAACTTCAGTGAAGCTCACTACCTATCATTTAACCCATCCTGCGGTGGGGCAGCTCCAGCTGATGGGGAAAGGGCTTTGGCAGGTCCTGTTCAGACAAGTCAGTATAAAATGGGTCAGTGGATGGCTGGGTGGATGGATGCAGAAGAACACGATGTGTTGAGGCACAGGGATAAAGGAGCAGGCCTCCATGTCCAACCACACCCAGCCATGCAGCTCCAGCCCTGATCCTCCCCTCCCAGGCCCTGATCTTTCCTACCCCCTCCTCCAGGAAGCCGGCCCTACTTCCTCACCCAGGCAGCTTTCTCCTCTGTCTCCCCAGCTCAGACCCGTGGGTTGGATGTCTCTCTAGGTCCTGCCTGCCCCTTAGTAGCTTGGGAGCTGCAGAGGCAGAGCAGGGACTGCATGTCCCTGGTGCCCACATGAAACCCTGCCTCTAGGCCAGTGATGGCGAACCTTTTGAGCTCGGCGTGTCAGCATTTTGAAAAACCCTAACTTAACTCTGGTGCCGTGTCACATATAGAAATGTTTTGATATTTGCAACCATAGTAAAACAAAGACTTATATTTTTGGTATTTATTTTATATATTTAAATGCCATTTAACAAAGAAAAATTAACCAAAAAAATGAGTTCGCGTGTCACCTCTAACACGCGTGTCATAGGTTCGCCATCACTGCTCTAGGAGGTGTCATGATAGGCACGGCGATGGGAAATAACCAGATCCGGTCCTCCTGGTCCCATCACCGGCAGCAGGGCACATCACAGGTGCTGGTGTGGGTGTGCGCTTCCTCCCCTAGTCCTCAGCCTCACAGCCCCTCGGCTGCGGGGGACAGGCTACCGGCTTCAAGCAGCTCCCAGCCGGGACCTCGATACCCACCTGATACCCGCCTCTACTCTCACAATTTACACAGCTGTAAAAGGGGCGAATGACCCCCTCCTCCAGCCCCCCACCGGCAGGAGGGGCACAGGAATGCTGGCCAGGGCTTGGCAGGCTCCACATGAAAGCACAGAAACCTGTGAGGAATTTTTATCCTCCTGGGGATGGGGGTGGGAAGGGAGGAATGTCACCTGGAAACCATCCACCCTTTCCTTCCCTCTCAGGAACCCTTGGCCTTGAAAATTAGGTAACCTAGACACCCCCCGCTCCCCCCCCCCAAAAAAAACCACACAAAACAAAACTTAACTATGTCTTTTTTATAGACTTGCCCATATTTCCTTTTAAATAGTCCCCTTTTTAATAGGCCTCCCCTTTTAAATAGTCCCCACCTGATTCTCCAGCTGATAATAACGCAATCGCATTTCCCATGCACCAGGCACTGTTCCAAACTGCAAACTTCCAACTCAGTCCTCTTATTATCCCTCTGAGCCTGCTCCTCTCACTTCCTCATTTGACAGATGACAACATTGAGGCACAGAGACGTTAAGTCACTTACCTGAGGTCTCACAGCAAGTAAGGAGCAGGATGTGAGCCTGTACCTTTATCCACTTTCCAAACACCCACAGATCCTTTCTGATGCCCAGTTTGTGACAGGGGTGAGCAGAGGGGAAACTGGATTCACAACTTGTCGGATTTCCTCCGGCAGCCCAGCACCCTGGGCTGGGACAGACGGGCCTTATCTCTCAGCCCGGAGCGCAGGCCCGAGAGGCTTGCCTTTCCCACCCAGCTGAACCCCATTTAGGGGAGACGGAACGTCACACCCGCAGCAATTGTATCAGCAAATCGAGGAGGATTCTGGTGTCAATCTCGCCTCCACTGCTCACACTTGTGTTGTTGAGCATTACTTCACCTCTCGGAGCCTCACTCTCCTTATCTGTGAAATGGAGTAACAGGACCCGGCTCAGGGCTGCGGAGAGGATGACCAGGTCAGCGGCTAAAGTGCTTAGCCCAGTGCCTGCGACACAGACGGCCCTCAGTGAAGTGAGCCGTGACCGCCAGGCAGCAGGAAAGCTGCAGAATCAACAAGAAATGGGAAGTAGGCCTGCAAGGGGCAGCCTTGCTCTCTGCCCTCCAGGGAGGGACCCAGTCAACACGGCAGCTCCTGCATGGGCATCTGTGGGCCGGCGGGTGGAGGTCGGGGGTGGGGAAGGGGCAGAACACAGCTGCTGGGCACAGACTTCCTCGCACCTCGAAGCCAGAAAAGAACTGGATCTGGGGCCAGACCAACTGGAGTGCAGTTTACGCCGGTGGGACTTTGCGCAAGCGTCTGCCCCTGCCTGGGTCACAGGGTCTCCTCTGTGAAATAAAGGTGTCTCCACTGACCGGAAGGCTAGCCCTGGATGAATGTTTACCTTCTCTATTCTCTCTGTCCAACCTCCGCAGGTACCCGGTCTCCTTCATGGAAGATGTCTGTAGGCTCCATGCCTTTAGCAGTGGTTCTCAACCTTCCTAATGCCGCGACCCTTTAATACAATTCCTCATGTTGTGGTGACCCCCAATTTCATTGTTACAAATTGAACATAATTAAAGCATAGTGATTAATCACAAAAACAATATGTAATTATATACGTGTTTTCTGATGGTCTTAGGCGACCCCTGTGAAAGGGTCGTTCGACCCCCAAAGGGGTCACAACCCACAGGTTGAGAACCGCTGCTTTAGGGGAGCAAGGACAGTCCTCCCCTAGGAGAAGAGCAGGTGTCCTTCTCCAGCTGTTGGCTGTTAATCAGCCCTGGGGGAGAGGAGCAGCCCCTCCCCTAGGGGTTCAGCCCAAGAGGGGCTGAAAGTGGCCTCCAGCCTGGAGCAAAGGGCTGTGCAGCTGGGGGAGGGGTGGGAAGCATGAGGCTTTCAGCCCGACTTGCCCCTGCGGGTCTGAGTCCTCAGACATTGGGCCCCTGGCTGGTGGAGGAGGGGCAAGCAGCCAAACCAGACTGCCTTTCTCCATCTTGCCCTCTCTGGTCCCCCCAATCATCTATTTGAAAACAAGGTCATTTCCCTCTGAGTACCCACCCTGCTGTCAGGAATGACCATGCCTCCTAACCATTTTGAAATCCCCTCTTCTCAATAGAATCAGGGGCATAGAAAGGGAGTGGACTGACTATTCTCAGCGGGGGGAAGAGGGGGGATGCGGGAAGAGACTGGACAAAAATCGTACACCTATGGATGAGGACAGTGGGTGGTAGGGGTAAGGGCAGAGGGGAGCTATGGGGGGAAAAAAGAGCAACAACTGTAATAATCTGAACAATAAAGATTTAATTTAAAAAAAAAAAGAAATCCCCTCTTCTCCCCTTCCCCCTCTTCTGCCTTCTCTTGCCCATCCTCCTCCTCCAGGAAGCTCTCCAGGACCGGAAGAGAACAGATAACTATTGTCTTCATCTCTCCCCTGCCGGGATCCACCCTGCCACCTGTGGCTTTTCCACCAAAGACACTAGTCAGGACTGGGCATTGGGCTTGGGGATCTGCTGAATCACGTGCCCGACGGAGAGCAGGGTGTAGGGTCCCAAAGGCTGCAGTGAAGCAGCTTAGCCAGCAGGCTCTGAAGTCAAACAGACCGGCTTGGGCTCCTGTCCTGTGGGCATTTTGATGACCCAGCTGTGAGTGAGCCTCTTCTCGTCCCCCTTCCACTCCCCAAAGTTCCATCCCTGACCCCAAGGAAGTGTTTGAACCAAGAGAATCACTCCCAACCCCATGCTTGAGCCTCAGCTGGGGTGTCGGGCCTGGAGAGGCCTCAGCCGCTCCCCACTGCTCAAAGCCCTGACCTTGAGGACCCTGGGGCTGGACAGAGTGGGCAAAACTGTATAAAACTGGACACTTTCTTTTTCAGTCCTGGCCCATTGTGGGGCCTGGAGGCCAAGGCCTGTGGGTGTCTGGCTTCCCCCCTATCCATCCTTGCTCAACCTGGGGGGCTTCCCACAGAGGGGGGCTTGGGAAAGGCTCATTCATGGTCTGAGAGGGTGTGTTACCTGCAGAATCCAGCTGGGGCTCTGAGGAGGTAGCGGCATGAAGATGGGGGGCCTGGAGGGTGGGGAGGAAAGGGAGGAGGGAGAGCCCTCAGAAGCCTTGCTCTAAGCCTGGATGGGGAGTAGAGCCTGTCAGTGTTTGGCTGCTGATACAGTTTGGTGGGTAGGAAGCTCCTGGGCTCCTGCCTCTAGAAGAGGTTGCGTCCAGCGGGTCCCAGGCCTGGGTGTCCAGGAGGGTCCTTGAGCCTGGCCAGCTCTGGATAGGGGTGGCCCAGCCCTCACCAGTCAGGTCACTCTCAGTGGTTACCGCCCCTTCCTGGGCTCCTTTGTGTGTGTTGGTTTGTTCTTTCTTTCTTTCTTGACTCCAGAGAGGAAGGGAGAGGGAGAGAGATAGAAACATCAATGATGAGAGAGACTCATTGATCAGCTGCCTCCTGCACACCCCCCACTGGGGATCAAGCCCACAACCCGGACATGTGCCCTGACCAGGAATCGAACCGTGACCTCCTGGTTCATAGGTCGATGCTCAACCACTGAGCCACACCAGCTGGGCAACCTTCATTCTTTTTCTATGGCATCCCTGTCCCATGCTCAGCTGGCACAGTACATGCCAGGGGGTGAGTGAGTAGCCTGGGTGGGTGAGTTTGGCAGCTGCTCGGGCCAGGGAGACGGTAAGAGGACAGGCAGAGCCCAGTGAACACTGCCTCAGTCTGTGCCCAAGTCCATGTGTAGATCTCATTCCACTCACCAGATCAAAGCCCTCTCTGTTGTAGGCCTTAGAGCAGCTTGGGGCTGGGGTGCGGGGGGCCGGGGGGGGGAGGGGGGGAGGCGCACAGCGCCAGGCAGGGGTGTCAGAGATGGGGCGAGGACTAGGAAGGAACTCTGACAGCTTCACTCCTCTGGTGGAAGCACCTGGCCCGGCCCCTCCGCCCTCCTTCCTCCTTGGCCTCACCCTCTTCCTTCGCCCTTTCCAGGTCTACTCCTCTGTCTCCCCTTCCCTGAGCCTTTACAGGTTCCTCTTCCCTCTGGATAGGCTCAGCTCTCGGTCTGGCCACCGAGTGTGTATGTGCCAGTGCCCAAGACAGAGACCTGGTCCCATGGGCTTTGCCCCCATACCTGACCTCCAGGAAGAAGAGCAGACACATGTGGCTCTGCCAGGTGTGGCGCAAGTAGGCACGTCCCTGGGCACTAGGCCTGGCAAACAACCTTCTGCTGCTTGGAAGCAATAAAGGAAGCAATAAGCCAGTCTCCCTGCACCTGGTGCCCGGAGCCCAGGGACCTGCCTCTGGGTGCCCAAAGCCCTCAGGAAAAAGAACCAGGAAAGAGCTCAGGGCGCTCCCCATGGTCCCAGTCACCATCCCAGGCTGTATCAGGCTCTGCCACCCATCTGCCTCCCCAAGAGACATGCCACCCACCAACTGGGCAAACAGCCATTGTCCCCAAGTCTCCAGGCCAGACCTGTTCATCTCATCCAGCCCCTTCTCCTTCCTGGCTCCTGCCTCTCCACCTGATCTCTTCCCAAGAGGCAGAGACAGCTCTCTCCTTTTCCCAGTATTGCTCCCCTCCTTCCTTCCCAGCTCTGCTCCACAGCCCTCTCCTCCAGGAAGCCACCATGGTTTGCCCTGCTCTACGCTGCTGCCTGCTTACCTCCTCCCCCTACTCCATCCCCAGCAGGTTGGCTAGCTCTGGTTGGCTCCTGTACAAATGAACCCCTGCGATGAAGAGTAGGGGTGGGGGGAGTTACTCTTGGTAAATATTATTCCTCAGTTGCTTGCAGAACTTTACAGCTTTTATAACACTTTCCCGTACGCTGGCATGAATAATCTTTAAAATAATTAAGAGAGGCAGGCAGGGAGGGTTAAGGCTCTACATTTTTTATGGAGGACACTGGGGCCCGGAGAAAAGAGGAGATTTGCCCAAGGCCACGGTGCCTATCGGAGGAGGACTCAACCCAGACCTCCTGACCTCCGCTGACCGGGACATCGCGACCCTCCGTGCTTGTTAGTGTGGGAGGGCCTCCAGGAGGAGGTGTGCGCGCGCGCTGCCAGAGAAGGGGCGGGAGAGGCTCAGGTGGAGAAGGAGCGAGGGGCCGCGCGGTGGGCAGCGTGGGAACCGGCTGCGAGCGCGCTGGGCCGAGCTGGGCAGGGGGCGCCGCGCTCACCGCAAGGTTCCGCCCCTCGGCGGGCGCAGACAATGGGGTCGCTGTGCCCTGCGCCCCCTCCCCTGGCTCGGCGGCCCGCGTCCGCCCCCTCTCCCCAAAGCTGCTTTCAATTTAAACGCCTCCAACCAGCGGGCGCTGCCCCGGGGGCGCGACCGCAGCGCTGAGCGCCCCTGTAATTTCCGCGGGGAGCTGACCGGCTCAAACACGGTCCCGCGGTGCCCGACCGCAGGCCCCGAGACCGGAGACGGCGCCCAGACGGTCTTGCCCGGGTCGTGGGAGCGCCGCTGGGGCGGCCTCCTCTGCGCACCCAGCCAGGCCGGGCTGCCTCCTCCAGGCAGCCCCCTGCCGCCGGGGAGCAGCTCTCCCAGGGCGCCCGCGTGCCTTCCCAGACCGCGGCTGCCGCGGGCTCCCCGGCACCTCTGAAGCCCAGCTCCCTTTTGCAGAGAGGGCAGCTCAAGAGGAGACCGGGCCAGGCGTCCATTCTGTTTTGTGTGCTGAGGCTGAGGTTCCTGAGGGGCTGGTGAGGGGAGGTATGGGGAGCGCTTCCCTCATCAGACTGGGGAGATCTCTGCTAGCAGGGTTTGGGGGTGTCCCTAAAAGCCAGGGAAGGAATGTTTGTAAAGCAAGGAAGCCTGGCGCTCAAACCTAGAGTTCGTTTCTTTTTCCTTTTTAATTGGGAACTAATACTACTATTGGTTACATAATAATGGTTTCTCCAAAGATGGGGCTCCAGAGAAAGCAGGCCTGCCCCACCTTTCTTCCCCCCCCCACCCCCCAGTCCACAATGCCTAGCTCCCAGCTCTCCCCACCCCCAGACCAGTCAGGAAAGGAGGGAACACGTTCCCGTGCGGCCTCCCCTTGTCCCCCTGCTTCTTGGAAAGTGAGTCTGGAAGAATGAGTGACCCTGAACTGTTGCTAGGTCTGTGGCGGAAGTGGAGAAAGGATCCGGCCACCTCCCCACCCCCCCCACCCCCCCCCTCCATTACAGAGGAGGGGACCCCAGCTCTTGGCCCCCAGACAAGGCCCCACATGGACTGTCTCAAGAGGAGGGGCCTGGCCAGCATGGCTCAGTGGTTGAGTGTTTACTTATGAACCAGAAGGTCACGGGTTCGAGTCTCAGTCAGGGCACAAGCCCGGATTGCAGGCTCTATCTCCAGTGGGGGGCCTGCAGGAGGCAGCCACACAAGGATTCTCTCTCATCACTGATGTTTCTATCTCTCTCTCCCTCTCTCTCCCTCTCTGAAATCAATAAAAATATATTTGAAAAAAGAGGAGCGGAGGGCAGGGCCTGGACACGGCTGCTCTATATGCAGACCCTCCGCTTAGCCCAGAGCAGGCAGAAGGGGCATCGGCGCCGGGAAGAACTTCCTGAGTATTGGCAAGGGGACTGGGGGACTTCTCCAGGCTGGGCGCTGAGTTCTGATGTTGGACATGCTTGCCAAAGCCCCCTTTGGCCTGAAGTGCTTATTCTATTCCTTGCTCCCCTCTGCCTGGAAGCTAAGCCTACCCCCCGCCCTCCTAGGAACTTTGAGGGGGGCGTTTTGAGTTAATACATGTGGGTGAGGTGTCTAGAGGCCTGATTTCCCTGCATCTCTGTGGCTCTCAGGCCTGTGTAGATGGGGCTCCATTGGAATTTTCCAGATCAGGGTGTGTGTGTGTGTGTGTGTGTGTGTGTGTGTGTGTGTGTGTGGCTGTGGGAGGGAGCTCAGCCGGGGGGCCCTGGCTTGTCCTGCGTGCTCTGCTCCACCTTGTCCCCTCCCCACCGCGTCCCAAACACCCTCTCTTTCCAGCCTGACTGTTGTGGTGAAGCTAATCAGAAATAATTATGGGGGAAGGAGGGATCCTGAGAGAGACCCCACAGAGACCACCTCATCCGCCCTGGCCCAGCCCTGGTGGCCCTGGCCCCCGGGGCCTAGGCCTGGTTCAGCTCTGCCTGGTGAGGGTGAACCCACCAACACCACCACCCACTGCTCTCCCCTCTCCCTGCCAACCCGTCGCCCTGGAGCCACAGGTAAGCTCACACATCTGGATTTGCCTCCATCTCCCCCCAGCTGTGCCCTCGCCATTCATTCATCCGGCATTTATTGGGCATCTCTTCTGAGCCAGGGCCCATGCTGAGCACTGGAAGTAGACTGGTCCCTGCCCTCATGAAGCTGTCCCTGGACTTGGGTCAGTGCAGACATTGCAGAAGGAAAGCCACAGGCCCCCCTCCAGGATCACAAGCCACTTGAGGGAGGCCCTCCCTTGCCACCACCTTGCTGACATGGCCATGGGGCTGTGGGAACAAAGCCCACCAGCTCCAGAAGCTGTGAGGACTTCCTGCCTCTGCTTTCCTTACCTGGCATAGCGCCCAGTACTGCCTCCCAGCCAGTGCTGACAGGTGGCAGGCCCATCCTGCTCCATCTCCCTGCCCTGCCCTCCTGCCCTCCTGCCCTCCTGCCCTCCTCTAGGGGCCTCCTCCATCCACTTCGGTTCTCCCTGATTCCTTGCTTGGGTGGTGGGGGTGCAGATGGTCCTCAGCAGTGCAGAGACCTGTCAACACCCCTCAGTCACCTCCCTGGGGTTCAAGGCCCCAAGCGGGAGAGCCTTTAGAGACCACAGAGACCAGCTGTTTCCTCTTTCATGCACCAGGAAACTGAGGCCCAACCGGGTGGAGGAGCAGGGAGAGTGTGAGCAGTCAGGGCAGCACTCATCTGGTGACTCTCGGTCCAGTGCTCCTCCCGGGGAATCCTCCCTGACCCCACCCTGAGGACAGTCTGGGTCTGCTCCTCCTCAACCCCCTCACTTTGCCCAGGAAGACGGAGGAGCAAACGGGGGCCTCCACCATCTTACCTTCCTGCCCTGTCCCAGTAGCCTGGGCCCAGAGACTGGGTGGTGAGGTGGGAGGGCCCAGAGGTGGCTCAGTTGAGGGTCTCTAATTTGCTCCTGCCCCTTGATGTCCAGAGGAAAACAGGCCTCCTGTGCCCAAGAGATTGCCAAGCATAAACAGGAGGTCAGTGCCCCCCCTGCCCGGAGGTGCCAAGGTGGTAATTAGGCTTGGGGGTGGGTCCTGGAAGGATGGGGGTGGGGGAGCGGCCATTATCCCCAAGAGCTGAGCTGGGCAGAGGAGCTGTGTGGTCCAGGCAAATGGGTGGTTTGTAGGTGGTCTGGGGAATGAATGACTGAGTGTTTGGGAGGGAAGCTGGTGAGGAAGGAGCAGTGGGAGGGAGGGAGCAGCCAGATCAGAGAGCAGAGCTGGGGAGTCTGTCCCCAGACTCACTGGTCTGGGCCCCTGGCCATGTTCTGAAGCATCACCAGGGAGCCAGGGAGGGGACCACAAAGCACATGGTGTGGGGCGGGGGGGGGGGGGGGGGGGGCGGCGGCAGTCTCAGGGATGCTGCCCTGGGCCTGTGACAGTGGAACACCTGGGCAGTCACACACATGGGGGAGCGGGGGGGGGGGCAAGTCCTGGGCTGAGATGTGGGAGCCACCATCTCCCCGCCTTCTCCCTCAGCTTCAGGAAGGGTCGGAGAGGAGGTGGGTGGCGGTGGTTCAGTGCAGGGTCCCGGGCATACTGCGGTCCCTTCTGCCCCTGGTCCCCAGTCGCAGCCCGTGTCTAACCCTTCCCCCTGCAGGGGAAATTTCCTCTTGGGCTGTGAGGGGCCCTTTGAAGGAACCCCTGCCCCTGCCTCCACCTCACAGGAGCTGTGGGTCCAGAAGGCAGCCTCTTCTTTTGACCCTCGGGATCCCCCATTCACCGCTTCTCCACATTGGGCTGCACAAGATAAATGACACCAGTGACTTCACCAGCCCAAATCTTGGTTTTCCCATCTGTAAAATGGGGGTAATGCAATATTTAAAAGTAAGGATGAAATAAGCCAGCCCAGCCCGGCTGGCATGGCTCAGTGGTTGAGAGTCGACCCAGAAACCAAGAGGTCACCGGTTCAATTCTGGTCAAGGGCACATGCCCGGGTTGCAGGCTCAATCCCCAGTAGGGGGCATGCAGGAGTCAGCCAATCAATGATCCTCTCTGAAATCAAGAATATAAATATATATATATGAAAGCCAGCCCAGGGTCAGTGTTGCTAAAATGTCAGTTGGGGCAATGACTCACTCCTGGCAAGATGCTCTTCTTATCTGGAAGCCAGGTGTCCTCCCAGGAATGGCTACCTGAACCCAGGACCTAGCTGTGACCCCTGGACTGTCCAGTGGCGTCCTGCTGGCCTGGGGCACATTCCTCCTCCCCCGCTCTCCCCACCTGCCAGCTGCCACCTGTACTGCCGGCAGCACTGCTCACCTGGCCTCTGCAATGAGTGCAGGGAGACTACCAGACGCAGCTCCTCAGAGGGAAGGAGCAAACTGAGGGGGCAGGCCCGATCTGGGCGGCCTGCGGGGGCACCTTAGCTGCTGGCCACGCGGACAGGCTCAGCATCTAAGTCCTGGTTTCATCCTGCGGCCCTCAGTGCCCTGGGAGGGGCCTCACAACAGTCTGAGACCCTGCCCTCAGATTGGGAAGAGGTTGGAACCTAACCAAGGAACCTGGCCCCTGGGGACTGGGCTGAGACTGGATGGGTCAGCCTGGTAACAGCCCCAGCCCCCTCCTTGCTCAGACCCGCAATGCGGGCAAGTCCTTGGCGAAGCTGGAGGAAACTGAAATCCTGAGAAATGGCTGGCGTGGGGGGAAGGGCAGTGTGTGGGGGTCATTCCCAAAGCACTCGCCCTCCTCCTCCCTCCCCTCCTCAAAGCCAGGCAGGCACCCTCTTCTCTCCCTCTGTGCTCTGCCCCCAAGGGGCTGCAGGAGGAAGGAACTGCTTGGCATTTAGTGGTGAAGGTGCCACCAGGGAAAGAAGAGCACCTTCCTCCCTCAGACCCACAGCCAGGCCAGCAGAGCAGCCTGCAGGGGGCACTGCCGGGTGGCTGGACCCTGGGGGGTGGCGAAGGAAGCCCACATTTGGAGCTAATGACACCCATGGCTTCTGGTGCCAGCACCCAGTCTCCTCGCAGGAGAGAGCGCCTCCCCCCTCCATTCCCCACTCTATCCAAATATGGGTCACCTGGGGTTAGAGGGTCGGGGGATTCGCTGGGAGGGGAGCTGGGCCAAATGGAATGCTGTTTCCCAGGCCATAACTGGGAGGCTTCCGAGTCATGGCGACAGGGAGGGGACCGAGCTTGGGAGAGACGGGATGACTAGAAGGTCGTCTCTCCCAAACCTTGCTTCTGTGCTGAGGTGCTGAGCCTCACTGAATACCTGTCGTAGACTGTCTCCTGTTTTAAGGTCTACTTCCGGGAGCATTCAATACAGAAGTCTCCACCTCCTCAGCTCAAAAAAAAAAACCAAAAAAACAACAACACACACACTTCTGCTAAAGACCTTCTGTGTTCCAGACCTACTGTGTGCTGCACGATGGTGTTCTAAGTGTGAGCGAGCAGCACTCCCAGTCTAGGAGCTGCAGCACCAGACAGATTCCAGTTCAAGGCAGAATGAAATACAAGCTAGGCAGAGACGCCCAAAAATCTGGGTGTGCGGACAGGGAAATTCGTTCTGACAAAAGATCAAAGAGAACGTCCCCAAGCATTCAAAAGGGTAACACGAAAGGTAACTCGAATCTGCTGCATCTACTACCTCGAAGCGCCTCTTCTGCTCAGATGCCTTCTCTGAGTCCCCAGTCTGCATCGGTCCCACCCCCACTGTAACTTCTCCTGGAGTTCCTGCAGACACCCCGAACCCCTCGCCGTGTGTAAGGACATATTTATTTATGGGATTATGGGATTAATCCTTCTTCTCCACAACACCATAAGTGCCAGGAACCAGCTTGTCTGGGAGCCAAGGTGGCCGGCCAGGAAAGTACATGGCAGGAGCAGGGTAAAGCAAGCCACTGGATGTGGCTGGAGTTGAAGGGGATGAAGTACCTAGTGGGGGCCCAGGCTGGCAAGGTATGTTGGCACCCGATCAGGGCAGGCTGTAAATGCCAGGCAACGTTGGGACTTTATCCTGCTGGTAATGGGGAGCCATCAAAGGTTTCTGAGCATGGGAGTTGCATGTTCCAACCTGTACTCTGAGATCCCTCCTCGTGAAGTGCGGAGGAGGGTTGGGGGGACTGGGCGGGGGTGCTCCCCTGGAGCCAGGGGAAGCAGCCATTGTTGCAAAGGCCTGCACCTTTGAACCACTGATGCTGCAGAAAGGATGGGGCATGGCGACTGGTTGGATGTTGAAGGGAGTGGACATTAAGGATGACTTGCAAAGCCCAGTCATGCTCTTAGAGATGGCGATGCCTTTAGGGGTCAGGCATGCCCAGGGCCTCCGTTTTTGAGGGAGATGAGCTATATTTGGTCATCCAGGTCAGACACGGAGTCTTTCCTGATGTCTACTCTCTAATTCTCCTACTACAGCCAAAGCCTGTGTTCTCTGCCCTCTGGACACCCAGCTTCAGGGTGGCACGGCCCCCACACCCCAAACCGGAGAGGGGAGGCTCCTAGAGACCGATGGGGAGTGGGGGGTGGGAGAGTGGTGGTTAGAGCTGGGCACCAGGCCCCCTGGCTTCCTGCCCCTACATGGCACTGCCTCCTACTGGACCTCAGACTTCCCAACCCTCTTGGAGCTCTCACCCCTCCTGGCGGGGAGGCTGGATAAGATGGGGGAGAGATGGGGAGCTTCCAGCCCTGTGGCCTGGTTCAGTGAGGGTCTACATGCTTTGATGTCTGGGGGATTCACCTGCAGTTAGGAGTGGAGCAAGGGCGAGGAACCAGGAGAGATCTGAACTCCGAGGCAGCTTCGCCCGCCTCACCCTGCCCACCAGACACCCTACACCTAGGTTTTTGGAACTCTTAGCAGAGCAGAAAGAGGAGGGGGCTGGGTGACACACGGGGTTGGTGGGGATACAATGGCTCCAGAGTATAGAGAGGGAGCCCAGGCCCCTGGACACAGCCATTCATACGGTTGGCATAGGGCCCTCCGTGGAGAGCACAGGGCACAGGCCCGGGAAGCGGAGCCCAGACCTCAGGGCATCACAGAATGCCCCCCAGTGAGCCCCGTAGTCAGAGCAAATACCTGTTTGGCAAAACCCCTCCTGAACAGAGATGCTTGGCATCTCCCAAACAAAGGAAAGAGAAAGTGTCCAAGCCAAAAAAGATCTCACACCATACCTAGATCCCAGAGCTTTCCAAACTGTGTTCCCTGGCACCCTCCCTAGGTGGCCTCTTGAGATGGGTCGGAGGGAAAGGGGACCTCGCCCTCTCCTCCAAGCAGAAAAAAATCTCTCCACTTTGATGTATATCCTCAGCGTCTGTCCGAGAGTCTGCTTGGGAGAGAAGTGTGGGTTGCTGCTAAAACAGACACACAAATAACCCCCATGTTGAATTACCAACACTGTATTTCTTCAGGTTGGAGAGAATAGGACTCAGCCCACTGTCCCTTCATCTAACCGCTGAGCTGACCCTCTCCGCTCTTCATGTGTGCGTGTGTTGGGTGAATACATGAACTTCTGGACTCTGTGTCCAGTGCTCTTGAGCGCCAGGGACTTCCTAGGAGAAGGCACATCAAAATGGGAGGTTGGCTAGCGCCCAGGGGAGAATCCTGCGGGGAGGAGGTGTCATCTGTTATGGGAGTCCTATCTCTTAGCTGTGTCAGCCCTAGGACCAAAGGGGCTGAGGCCAGTGGGGGTACGCCCAACAGCCCCCCCCCCTGCCCCAGGCTGCCAGCGCCCACTCATTAGCCTGCTGGCCCAGCCTCCCCCCAGCCACTGGCCCCTCTCCCTCAGCGACCACCCAGCAGCCTGGGCGGCAGCAGCGAAGGGTGCGGCCAAGAAAGGGTTAATCTGCAGCGCCTTTCATCAGCAGTTTGGCGGGCTCCCAAGGCCCACAGGCTGGGTACCTGGGCGCCTACCTCCGTCGGTGGGGCGGAGACGTGACCACAGGGCAGCCCTGCCGTCTGCATTCCTCCCGCGTGAGTGCGAGTGCGTGAGTGACAGCTGCCGCCTGCCTGAGCCCACCCCCTCCCCCACCCCGTCCTCCCCAGCAGAGGTGGGGGCGGGTGCCCGGGGCACTGGCCTCTCCTCTCCTCTCCTCTTGCTGCGCCCAGGCTCTGGAGGGAGCCCCGAGCTAAGAGAGGAACCAGGAAACCCTGATGCTGGGGGACAGGGGAGGAGCGCATCAGGGATGGAGAGCTGGCCGGGCTTCCTGAGGGCCAGGGCAGCATGGGCACCGCCAGGCCTGGGAAGTCTGCCTCTGTCCCTTGTGTCCTCCTCTGCTCTGGCCCTCCACATAAATTCCAACCTTCCCATTACCAGCCGGCCTCAATTCCTCTTCCCTGAACGCACCAGCTTTGCCTTTGATCTCTCCTGAAGCCGTCGGTGGAAACAGGAAGTCACCTTTGGCTTGAAGCAAACTCAAACAAGGTGTAAACAGGCCAGCACCCCACCTTGAGGCTTCCCTTCTCTCTCCAAAAAGGCCAGCAGGCCTAGACAGGGCCTTCCTCGAGGGACCCTGGTCCTAAAGAAGGGCCTGCCCCCAAAGTGCAGCTCCGCCACACTCCTGTGCAAGGCCCCACCTCCAGAGACACCCCCACCAACCCCAGGGTCAGCTTGTCACCCAAGTCCCCCCAGGAGCCGTTAGGGCAGCCCAGGAAAGGTGCTGGGCAATCTAACCCGAAACTCTACAGCCTCCCCAATGCCTCAGTGGCCCCAGAGTCATCAGACCCAGTAGGAAAGAAGGAGAGAATCCTCGTGAGAATGTCCCAGTCCCCCTGCGAACTGCCACTTCAAGCCCAATCACAGTGCAAGCTCAGCACTTGCTTCCTGTGCTCTGTTTGGATTCTACGGGCTCTGGGCAGGTGTGCAGAGGAGAGGGGGAGAGAGGCTGGGCAGGAAGGGCTTGCGGAGGGGAGATGGGTGAAGGCAGGGGCAGGTGCGGGCCAGGCCCACAGCAGCCCACTTCCAGGGACGGTGGAAGCGAAGTTCTGCCCGTTGCCCCCCTGGCCCTGCATCCCTCTGCCAGGTCTCTCCAGCATCTCCTTTACTTCCTGGCTTCTTCAGGTTCCATGGCTTTGACACCAGTTGCTGCTGTGCGATTAAGTTTGGCCTAATATCTGGATTTTCCAAAGCCCTTCTCTGCCTTTGGAGTCTTGCCAGGGTAACCTCCTGCTCTTCCATCCTCACTTAATTATGTAATTACTGTCTGGGGAGTGGGGTTCAGGCCACGTTAGGGGGAGGGGCACCAGACTCTCTCTCACTTGGGGCTGAGGGCTTATTCCTGATCTCAAAACAACAACAACAACAAAAACCAGCTATCTTTGCCCGAATAGGAGATGAGGTGAGATGGTGGGGGCGGGAGTGGGGTCCAGAGACCCTGCTTCGCTCTCCCCTAGCTCAGCCCTGGGGCCAATGACTCCATCTCAGTTTTCCCATCTCTGAAATGGGATAACAACTCCACACACCACACACAGCGCGAATTCTGAAGGTTCACCTGTTCATTAGAGATGGGTGCTGGATGGTCGATGCCCTGGGAGAGCCAGCCAGCCAGCTAGCTTGGCTGCTGCGATCACACCCTAAGCCTGTGGTCCTCGGCATGAATGAGACAAAGGACCAAGCTCTACCACTCCCAGCCCCACTGGCCTCCCAAGTCAGGTTATCCTTCCAACACCCCAGGCATAATTTTGAAAAGAAGATTGAGGAACCTACAAATAATAAAAAGGCACCAGGCTAAAGTAGAGAAGAACAAAATACTGAAATCAGGCAGCAGACCTCAAAGAACTGCTTTCTCCTCCATCCCTCTGCCTGGTCTCTGGGCCTTGTGCTTAGGTCAGCTAACGAGCATCCCGGTTTGCCCAGAACTGTTCTGCCTTTAGCACGGACAGTCCCCCACCCCTGGCAGTCTTTCAGTCTGGGGCAAACTGGGGCCTGGGGCCGTTGGTCTCCCTTTCTCAGGGCAGGTTTGGAGACTGAAGAGATCACAGATGTCTGATTCTCTTCCCTTTGCCTGGTTTTCTTTAGATATCCATGTGGCAATGGAAAACTGCTGGAGGCCCGAGAAGTTTCCACTGCCTACCCCCCAAACTATATGACATCACAATGAAAAGCAGCCCCCCACTGAAGGCTAAGACCCCTTCCCCTAGTTACCCCTCTCCCAGGAGAAGTCTCATCCAGGGACTAGGGTCCTGGCCCCCTGCTCCCACTCTCACACCTCAGGCATCAGCAGAGCCTGGGGAGCTAGGGAGCACCGGCCAGGAGACAAGCCCCAGGTTGCCATCTGGTGGTAATTCCCCAGGGAAGAGGTTTGCCCAGGTAACCTCTAGGTCAGGCTCCTTTAAATAGCCCCAAATTGCCTTTGACACAGCCAACCTGGGGTCACTGCTGGGGGAGAAAGACCCACGGCTTTGAAGGCCACACCCCCCAATGGCACTACCTTGAAGCCACTTGTGGGGCTGAGCCTTCTAGCTGTGCAACAGCCCTCCACAGGCATTCCTGGGGTGGTGCTGCAGTGGGTCCCCGGGAGGGGCAGGGAAGGGGTGAAGGAAGTAGGGGCAGGCCCTCCCTGACACAGGCCTAGCTGTTTTCTTTTAGAAAACACCAGACCTCTGCCTCCCCCCACCACGACTCATACACACACCAAGCCTCTGTTGATCTCCAAGCATAAGCATCATTGTGCAAGATGAGAACTCCAGGTTCAAAGGAGACCTGGTGGGGAAGCTTAGAGAATGCCACTCCCCAGGCCCCACCCAGCTATGGGTCTACACACACACACACACACACACACACACACACACACACGTGTGCACAGAGCAGGAGATGGAGCATGCAGGTGCCTGGTCCTGTTTGGAGCATGGCATCCCTCATGGCATCAGGTCAAGGGGGTGGGCAAGCCGCCTGGCCTTGGGCCTCTCACTCAGAGCCAGGCCCCCCAGGCTGGCCAGGGAGCTGTCAAATCCCCCACTACAGAGACAAATGGAGCCGTCAGAGAAAATAGCTTCTAATGGGGAGCAGGAGCCAGGCTGGGCTGGGCTGGGGGGAGGACTCTGCTGGCCAGATGTGAATTCTTCACTAATCACACCAAATTGGCCCAATTTGTTCACTGACACGCGGGGGGACCAGCTTCGTCTTTCTCTCGCCCGAGCAGGCTTGCCTCCCTCCCGCATGGAAGCACTTTTGCTCTAGGGATGGGGCTGGCCAGCTGACAGGCAGGGAGGAAGGGGTAAGGCCCGATTTACACACACCCGCTCCCTGTAGGAGCTCAGGAGTTGCCTGGGGCTTGCCTCCCTTCCATCTCCACCAGCCCCCCGGAGCCCTGGGTGCTGAAGGCCACACGGTTTAGGCACTCGGGGGAGGGGTTAGAGAAAAGAAGGTGTCCGGGGCATCTGCTTCCTTGGAGATGGCTGGCATAGGCAGGAACTGGGAAATTGGGGACATTCTTGGAAAGAGCAGGGAGGGGTCTTGGGAGAGGCTAGGGGATCATTCAAGGCAAGATGATGTCATCTCTCGGAGGCAACAGCTTATCAGTTCCCATTAGGGCCACAAACTCTGAGCATGCTGGAGAGGAGAGGCAGAGGAGAGGCCTTGCCCCCTCTCTCCAACAGGGGTGAGCCAAACTGACCCCTGATGCTTATTAAAAACAACCACCACCATGCACTGAAGAGGGGACTGTAGCAGGGGGGCTGCCAGGGGCTTTGAGGACTTCCTCACCCGCCTTCCCTTCACTTGAGTCTCTCTTTCCCCAAGGCAGAGCAAAAAGTGATAAGGAGATGGGCATCTGCTTGGAGGGTTCTAGGAGGTAGGGTAGGAGTGCTGATGCGGGAATCAGCCAGGACAGGAGCGTAAATGGAGGCCCTGGCCTCTGGAACGCTCTCATTTCTGTTCTGTGCAGGGAGCACCTGCACACGAATTTGGATGTCCTAGCCCACCATCCAAGGTCCATTGTACCCCCGACTCCTACCCGTGCTCCACCCAAACAGTTACCCTGGGACCCAGAGGTTTCAGTGCACTCAACCTGGGAAGATGAAGTAAAAGGGAAAGCCTGTGTAGACCCTGACCCAGGCTCAGGGCTGTTTGAGCAGAGAGTTCTGGGGTTTGGGATCTAGAAAGGGGGTTGTGCCAAATCCCCCTGAGTTTCATGGAGGACTCATTCTTGGGAAGGGGGATCTGGCTGGAAGAGAGCCAGAACTGGCCAATTAACCTGGGCGCCCAAGGCAGGCCCTGACTTCCTGCCTGAGGACTGGGGAGAAGGTGAAGGACTTCCAGGTGCCCCAGTCTAGCTGGCTCCAGGAACACCTCTCCACCTCATGCCCCATTTTCTACTCTTGCGCCCCACCACCTCTGAGCTAAGCCATTCCTGCCCCTGGGGATGGCCCTGAAGAACTTTCCCTGTCACCTTTCACCCTGTTCCAAACCTTTCCTGGCCCAATCCTGTTGTAATCAGTGCCACCTCCTTGGGGGGAATTCCACTCCAGGAAACCAGGGAGGGTAGGGCCAGCCCTGAGGGGGAGATGGGTTCTGGGAAGTCACCTGGTGTGATAACCTGTGGGGCCAGGTATGGCCTCCTCTAGGAGGGAGGAGCAGGTCAGAGCTGGAAGCAGGAAACTCAGCAGTTGGACAAAGATGACAGAGGCAGCTAAACTCTGCAGGTGAAGTCAGAGGGCACCCTGGGAGAGAAAGCAGAGGGGAGAAGGATCAAGGTGCTGAACAGCCCCATCCTGCTCCATCAACAGCTAGATTTGGATTCTCAGTAACTCCTGCTCCTCCCTACCTCACCTGCCTCCCTATTGTTTCCTGGCTAACCAGAGCGCCTCCTCCTGGTGGGATTATAGACCTGGCTTCCATAGGGCTGAGCATAAATAGAAGGAGGAAGGCAGAACCTTGGCTTCTTGTAGAAACACCCTCTACCTTCTATTTTCTTGCACAGTTCCTAGTTGATTTGTGGACTTATCATCCCTAAGAATAAGAGCTCTTCCTTCGACTCAAAGAGTCACACTGACGCGAGTCTGAATTCTAGCTCTGCTACCTGCTTGCCCTGTGGCCACCATCTATTATTATCTCATTCTGAGCTTTAGGGAACCTCTCAGAGCCTCAGTTTTCTCATCAGTTAAGTGGGAAACCTTCCACAGGGGGCACTGGGGGAACTACAGTAGATCACCTAAGCCTTTTGCGTAGTGGCACCTAGCACATAGAGCCAGCTGACTCAATATCTGTTGAATGAATGAATGAATGAATTTGAAGGGTTCTCTATTTATATCTTTTGCCTGATTTCCTTACAGATTTCTGGGCACCGTCTGGCTTTCCAACAGAACAGGGGCTTAACCCCTCCCTGTCTGTGTCCCCATCTATAAAGTGGGAAAGGATGAAAAGAGCTACCTCACGGGGTGATTGTTAGTCCAGATAGAAACCTCGGGCCCTGTCTGGCACTTAGAATTGTCCAGGGAATGTGGGTGTTGTCAGACGAAAGCCACTTTGTCCATCCCCCAGCACGCAGAGCAGGCCATTTCCTCCAGCCCATACCACCCTGTCTCCACAGGGCCAGGAAGGCGATGCCCCGGGGCCCTTCCTCTCTCCCTAATCTCATTGCCTTACAGGCCCAGTCCTCCCACCTGGGAGATCAGAAAGCCCTTTGACTCCTTCTCTCAGAAGTTCTCTCTCCAAGACCTGGGAACTCCAGCGAGTTCCTCTGAGCTAAGCCATGAATTGAGCAGCGATATCCCGTCCGGGCCCCACCCAGGCCCCAGTACCTGCCGCCCAGCCCTCCCCTCAACCCCATCTCCAGGATTAATCGGTCCTGCCCTGCTGGGAACCAGCGACCTCCCTCTCAGACCTCCTCCCCACACCGCTCTGGCTGGCACCTGGGCCAGTCTCTCCCAGCTGGCGGGGCTGTGCACAGTGAGCCTGCAGCAGGCCTTGGGAGGAGTGCTGGTGCCAGGACCAGCCTGGGCCGGTGGCTCAGGCCTCCTCTTGCTGAAACCTGCCACCTCCCAGGCCCTGTGGACACACACTCATCCCCTTCCCTTCCGCTGCCGCCAAACACCTTTACCTAGAAACCAACACTCCCTCCCTCCCCGCCTGTCCTGGAAGGGCTCTGCCAGCTTGTCGCTGGGGGTGGGGCCTGTGGTCCTGGCCTGGCCCTCTCTCCACAGGCCCTATGGCTGACCTACCCCCATTCTGGGGCAGCCCAGTCCCAAATGGTGGGGGAGGAAACACGGAGGCTCTTGGCCAGCAGTATTTCTCACAGTTCTCCCTGGGGGCCCTGAAAGAGCAGAGCTGGGTTGGGGGACCACCACTCACAGCAACTCACTCATAAATATGTTTATTTCAAGCTTCTGTTTCACCCGTCATGGACGTGGGCATATGCACATGCGTATTTCACTCCATATTATCTCCAAGTTCACTTTAACATAAAAAGCCAGATTCTAGTTAAATTATTTTTTAATATATATTTTTATTTTAGTTTTTAAATATATTTTTATTGATTTCAGAGAGGAAGGGAGAAGGAGAGAGAGAGATAGAAACATCAATGATGAGAGGGAATCATTGATTGGGTGCCTCCTGTACATCCCTTCCTGGGGACTGAGCCCTCAAGCCGGGCATGCGCCCTGACCAGGAATCGAATCATGACCTCCTGGTTCATAGGCCGGTAATCAACCACTGAGCCGTGCCAGCCTGGCTAAATTATTTTTTCCCCTCCAAAAATATTTGGGTCAGACATAGAAATATGTGCATGGCTTTGGGGATCCCCAGCACGTCGCGTGCAGCCTGGGCACATCCGTGTCTGCTGGAGAAGCTCAGGCTGAGGGAACAGGAGGCGGGGGGGTCTGGGTGGAGAGCATGAACAGGTGGTCAGGGACTGGGGGGGAACATTCTGGTCACTGTTCCTGGGGACTGGCCAGGTCATTGTTTCTTCTCTTCCCTTGCCTACTCTGACCTGGTCTGAGACCATGTTCTTCAGCCCTAACTCCCAAGCACGCCCCATTTTTCTCAGATTTCTCCCCAGTGGGTGTCCCGCTGGCACAGCCCACGTCTGCCCCCACAGCAGCATCTTCATCTCCCGCCACTCGGTCTGCAAACCTGCGGGTTGAACTGAGATCTCAGAGAATCTCACCCTGCTTATGGGAACTGTCGGTCTCACTAGAAAAATCCGTTTTCTCACTTCAAACGAATATTCTTCCATTCACTCCACAAGCATGTCCTGAGCAGCTCTACGCCCTGCTCTGTGCACGGTGCTGGGGCGGCAGGTGAAGCGTGGGTTCCTGCCACACGAAACTCAGGTGTGGGGATTAGTGTTACCTTGGAAGTCTGCCTTTCTCTTGCTGTCGCATATGCTCAGCGAATCTCAGAGTAGCAGGGCCGGTAGAGGCCCGGTGAGCTGACCCAGACCCGCCCCTGCCCCTGTGCCGAGTGAAGGCCACACGTGGACGCAGAGAGCGCTCAGAGGAAGCACGCAGGCTGAGATGCCGGAGGCCAGGTTCACACCCAGTGTCTGCACTCGCTATTTAACCATGCCTCAGTTTACCCATGTAGAATGGGCTGCTCCCCCCACTCCACCTGGTCTCCTGCTGTCCCACCTGCCAAAAGCTGAGCAAATGCCCACGTGAGGGCCACGAACTCTGCTATTCCTTGTGCCTCGATTGCTAGGCCCCCAGTATTCAAGTGCCCGGCTCTCTCGTTTCACTCAGGTCTCTGCCCAAATATCACCACCTCCAGGAGGCCCATCCCACCACGGCTCTCTGCCCCTCTTCGCCACTCCAGGTTTCTGCAGAGCATTTATCACGACCTGACACTGCATATCCATTTTCTCACGTGTCTGCTTTCTCCCTCCCTCACTAGACTGTGAGCTCCAAAAGCCCAGAGACTTTGTCTGACTCTTTAAATGGTGGTTACTGTATCCCCCGTCTGGCACAGAATAATGCCTGGCACCTCGTAGGCGCTCAAAAAAATTTTTCCTTGAATTCATCTTGAATAAATAAGTAATGGAAACTAAATGAGCTACGGCCTGTGAAGGGCTTTGCACCATCCCTGGCACGTGTAAGCAGCAATAAATGGCAACTTGTATTCTTCAACACACACACCAGTGGGCCTGACTGACAAGGATCGGAATTTCATGAGGAGGAAAACAGAATTCAGCCAAAATTACATCTCTATATATTGCTTCATGCAATAAGCATTTCTGGTGCTGTTTCTGTCATCCATCCCGATGAGAAGATGTTTACGCCACTGTATGTGCTCCAAAAACATCCAGCCGGCTCAGCAACTGCCGCTCTTCGCGTCCTTTAAGCCCTTCTCCCCGTCTCCGTCTCCAAGGGAGCTGTTTGGAAGAAATCGGTGAGATGTCACGCCCACAGCCACCTGGGCCTGCGGGAGACCCCTCCCAAAGCTGCTGATCAGTGATGACAGAAGGGGGAACACCTGCTTCTGGTGTCTAGTATGACCTGTGAGCACAAAGGTCTCCCTCTCCCCTCCCCTCCCCTCCCCTCCCCTCCCCTTCCCTCCCCTCTCCTCTCTCCCCTCTCCCAGTAGGGCTGTGTGGCACAAGCTGGAAGGTGACAGTCCCTGACCAGGTTGAAGGGCCTGCCCTCCGTGGCTACATCATTAGGTCACCACTTACTGGGCCAAGCTCCTCGAATACCCTACCCAGCAGGTGGGGTTAATAGCCTATTGACAGCTGGACAAAGCCTCAGAGAGGTCAAGCCGCTGGCCCAGGGCCAGCGCACAAACCGGTCTCCGCCCCTGGAGCCATCGCGGTGGGCAGTGATGTGGGCTACCAGGAGGAGAGGTGTGGCCCTCAGGGCGGCCTTCCAGGGGGAAGAGAGATTCACAGGGTTGGGAAGGAGAGTGGGGCGACCAGGGAGCAGAAGGCAGGAGGCCGTGGTTGGGGTGCCCGCCTGGGATTCCATGGCGGGGCCGGGTGGGACAGGACATGAGGAGCCCAGCCCAGGAGGGGAGACTGTCGCCCCACCTCCAGCCCCACGGCCCCAGCCCCAGCCAGAGCAGGAAGCCAGTGTGTCCCCAGCCACCCCCAAAATTGCAGGAGGAGGTGGTAAGGACTCAAACTGGTCAGGGCCTTGGGGGGAGGAGAGAGGCCAGTCCAGGAGACACGGGGCCGGCGTTGGGCCATGGATCTAAGTAGACATCTGCCTGCAGCAGAAATCAGGCAGTGGGGCCAAAACACAGGGGTCCGCGTGGGCCCAGCACCCAGGACTGCAGAGTTGGGGCGGCATAGGCTCTGAGCCCACGTGGGGAGGGAGACTAGAGGCCCACAGGGCTGGGGCCTGGCTGCCTAATGGTTTTCTGAGGAGGCTCCTGGCGGATGAGAGATCTGGTCAGAGTGGGGCGGGGTGGGGTGGGCGGGGTGGGCCCAAGCCACTGGGCTGTGCTGGGGAGAAAGAGATGGGTTTTGGTGCGGGACAGGCCTGGGGTCTGCACTGTCCAAGTCCGGCCAGAAGTTGGGGTGGCTTTTTGTGCTAACCCAGCCCCCCAGGGCTGCAGACAGATGCAAGGGCTGCTGGCTATGGGCTAAGGCTTGCTGAGCAGGGTGAGGGTCAGAGTGAGTGCTGAGGGAGGGGCTATCCAGGGGCTGGTGTTAAAGCTGCAAGTGCCCAACCCCTTACATTAGACAGGAATGCCAACTGCAGAGCAATGCAAGGGGGATGGGGTGGGGACACCCTAATGAAGATGGTGGGACTAAGATACCCCAACCCGCTTGCGCTGCTAGACAGGGCTTTCCATGGGCTGAACTTAGTGGGTAGTTGGGGGGATGTGTCTCCTCAAGCCCCCTCCATACTGGCAGACTCCCCTCTCCTCAGTGTTTCCCCTCCACTTCAGGCCTTCTCCCTTCATTAGCCCCTCCCCTCCCCCTTCTCAGTCCCCTCTGCCTTGGCCTCTGCCAATCTCTGCAGAGACCATACAGGGAGGCCGCCACCTCCTCCAGCCAGGCCCAGCCTGCTGTTCCCCCTCCCACACGGGAGCTGGCCCCGGCAAGAGGAGCTTTTCCCTGAGAGGACCCCAATTCGTCCTAGGGAGGTGACCCAGAAGAGGGGCTGGGCCTCCAGTGCAGGCTGGATGACTTCAAAGGGCGGTGGGTGGGGTTGGCGCCTGGTCACAGGTGCCACTCAGGGTGGGCCAACCTGCCCAACCAGGTCAGGGCTTGTGCTGCACCCCGCCCTCCGCTCAGAACATCACGGCACAGGCCTGACAGCAGCCCCACCCACCAGGGACTCCTCAGGGCCTGGGGAGCAAGACCTGAGACACAGGATACAGGATCCAAGACACAGAGGGCCTGGCAGCTCATCCCATCCATTCTTCCACCCTGGTGCCTACACACACCCATTCACCCACATGCACACCCACAGAGCTCCCTGGCCAGGTAGGGGCAGAGCTGGGTTCCAGGGCCTCAGGAGGCTACACCTAGCCTTGTCCACAAGTTTTTCCAGCTGCCTGTCTCCTCCTCCCTCTGGAATGCTTAGGAAACTAGCAGAGGGTAGGCCCGTCCCAAGCCTGGCACTGGCTCCTCTGGATTGTGGAATCCTGGGAGCTGAGGGAGTTGGCCTCGGCCCCCTCTCAGCATGGAGGTCTCTGCCCCTCCCCAGACCACACGTCAGGTGAACATCTGCATGTCCCTGCACGTAGCAGCTGGTGCTCAGGACTGAGCTAGGGCCTGGGGCTTAAATTGAGGAAATAGCCTCAGTCTGCTTGTCTGTAAAATGGGAATAATGATAGTACCAACCACATCAGCTTGTTCTGAGGATTAAATGAAACACCATGTAAAGTTCTTGGCATAGAGCCTGGCACATAATAGGTGTTCAATACATGCCAGGTGTCATTAGTATTCATATTACTCTAGTGAGGGGGACTACATACAGAGAAGCACATGCGATGTGGATAGGACTGGACCCTGGCAAACTGAGTGGGTCCTGGCCTTGTATGGTTCAGTGTCTGCCCCGGTACCACACCTGCTGCTGCACCTGCAGCTCACCCCCAAGTGATCTCCAGGATTCAGACTGACCCCCACGTCTACCAGAGGGGACTCCAAGCCCCCGGGCAGAGGCCAGAAGGGTCAGGGAGGCACTTGGCTGGTGGCCACAGCTGGTGAAGACTCACTGAGGGAGAAAGGGCTCCTGAGGAAGTGTCAGCCAGTGGAGCTCCAGGAAGGCCTCGGGGAGGAGAGAGCTCCCAGGAGCAGTGGGATAAGCAGAGGGAAATGGCTCCCATTATCCTGGGCCAGAGATAGGGTGAGACAAAGGAGGTTAGGGGAGGGGAGAGTCCTGGGCTGGTGCTGGGGGAACACAGTAGGAGGTGAGGGGGTGGAGCGGCCAGAGGACTGGGGAGGGCTCCCCACTATGGCTCTTTTCAGGCCCTGGGCGGCATGCATTGCGGATAGCCTGGCTCTTGGGCCAGCCCATGCCTCTGCGAGACATATTTATCTGCCTACGTTCAGTTCAGCAGTCCCGCCAGGCAGGTGGGTGGTATTTACTGAGCACTCACTGTGCCGGCCCCGAGCATAGGCAGGGACTGAAACAGGCAGGGTCCTTACACCTCGGGCACCTACCGTCTGAAGGGAGCGGTGACCCCTCAGTCTGAGAAGTCCTCCTGGGGACAGACATCAGGCTGGACAGAAAGGGAGGGTGAGGAGCAGGGGGCACTGCTGGGAGCAGGAAATGTGTCAGGGCAGAGTGGGCCCGCCTGAGGACCTCCCCGACCAGCGGGGAGGAAAGCGGGGTGGCCTGGCCGCGTGGAGTGGGCTCAGAAAGTCTCCTGAGCCTCCAGGAGCCGCGGAGGGGGTTGAGGGCAGGAGGGATGCCCTGGCTCTCCGTGGCAGCAAGAGAGCCGAGAGAGAGCCGGATCTGCCACATTCCTTGGAGGCCCTGGTTGCCATCCTACTGGGCTTGGAAAAGCCCCCGGGGGGCAGGCTGGCTCAGGGCTGGAAAAACTGGTCCTCCTCCCCGCTTCCCCCCCCCATCAGCCTGGAGTTCCAGGAGAGGGTGTGGGGAGGAACTGGAGGTTCCCTACATTCCACAGGGGATGGGAATGGGACAGGAGTGGGGGAGGAGAGGAGGCAGAGGAAGCACATGGGAGAAGGAACAAGTGAGCCGCAGCATCTCCGGCCAGCGAGGAAGGTGGCGTGACTGGGCGGTGGGGGCATTTTAACAGACTTCGGAAGCAGGGCCAGAAGGGGGTCGGATTTTTCCCTTTCCCCGGGCTGAGAGGGAGGATGTCCTGCTTATAAGCAGTAAAGCTTGAAGTTAGACATCAAGAAGAACTTCCCCAGCAGATGGACTGGATGACTGTGAGGGAGGGGAAGTGTTCTCTGAGGAGGAAGGAGAGAGTGGCTCTCAGGCTGAGATGAGCCCAGGAGGTACAAGCTCAGGACGTGACTGACTGCCCGGTCACCATCCCCTCCTCCCGCACCATGTGGGGGTTCAGGCAGGATGGGGGCACTGTCCCTCTCTCCCCTGGATCCCTCCTGCTCCCTGCGCCCCCAGGCTGTGTTAGACCTAAGAAAAGGCCCGGCCCTTGGCATGACCCCTATAAGAGTATCCTTTGCAACAAGAGAGATTTAGTGTCGACCCAAAGAAGGAACCTTCAGCCAGAGGTAAGCTGAAGTCCCCACATTGGCCCAGGGGACATGCCAAGCCCAGCTCTGGGCTTAGAACACTCTCACCTGTTACCTGGGTCCTTCTCCCCTCTCTGGGCTATGAGCTGCCCTGTCTCTCCCCCGCCCCCCGGACCCCCCGCCCCCCGGACCCCCGCCCCCTGGACCTGCTGTGTTGCTGGTACAGAGTAGATCTCAGAAAGTGTGGGGTGGGCTCTAAGGGACCAAGCTCAAGCCCCTGAGACTTCCATGGCTCTAGGATCTTCTTCCCTAGAACAAAACCCAGTCCCTCTTGGAGAGAAAAAGACCAGATATCTGCTCAAGGTCATTTCCCAGCATTCAATGAGACAGGCACCGAGCTTTTGTTTCTCAAAATGCAGGCCTCGTATCAACCCCCGCCCCCCCCTCCCCCCTTCAGAATCAGGAGAACACTTGTTCACATGCAGATCCCCCATCTCCCCGTGGTAACTCCCTGGACCCAGACACCTGTGCTTCATACTGCTTCCCATCAAGTCCCCATCCCCAGGCCCATCCATGATTCCGAGACATTTCAGGAATCTCTGCAAGGGACCAGCTCAGTGAGCACTTCCTAGGGGGCCTCCAAGCCTCCTGCAGCTCCAGGGAGCACAGTGTGACTGGAGGGGAAAGTTCCTGGTGGCAAGAGGCCTGAGTCACCAAGACCCTACCCCACGGCTCTGTTTCTTTCATTTGACACTCGCTTGTTAATGTTCCTTGCAAGCCCACTGAGTGCCAGGACTGTGCTGGAGGCTGGTCGTTTCAGAAGAGGTCCTGCCTGCCTGAGGGGCAAAGGAGGGGTGAGGGCTGGTGTGGATGCAAGGATGGACACAGTGATCTTTTTTTAATTTAAATCCTCACCCCAGGATATTTTCCATTGATTTTTAGAGAGAGTGGAAGAAAGAGGGAAAGACAGAGAGAAATATCAATGTGAGAGAAACACATCGATATTGGTTGCCTCCTGCACGAGCCCCAACCAGGGCCTGGGCCAGTTAGGAGCCTGCAACCGAGGTACATGCCCTTGACTGGAATCGAACCCAGGACCCTTCTGTCCACAGGCGGATGCTCCATCTACTGAGCCAAACTGGCTAGGGCCACAAAGATGGTTTATGCCTTAAACGTTAAGGCATCCCTGCCCAGCCTTCCCCCCGCCCCCCAGGTCTCTGGACGAGCTAGGTTTCTCTCTGTCTCCTCAAGGCGATGCTCAGTCCAGGTGAGAGTGGAATTACCTGCAGGAGCTGCAGCCTGATGTCCTGATGAGATGTCCCTGAGTGGGACACGAGGAAGCATGATGCAGCAGGCCTTATCGGTGGCTCCGTCATTCACTCACTCGCTCATTCAATCATTCACCGGGTCCCTCCTCTGTTCCAGGCTGGGACCTCAGACATGGACAAGGCATCCTATGCCATCAAGAGAGGCTCACAGACTTCAGGAAAAAACCCACATGACACAGCCACTTGCAATGCGGGGTATTCAGGCATTGGCTCTTGCCTCACTTGGCCAGGCACCGGATGTGTACCAAGCATCCTTGGCCTGACTCTCTCCCACTGCCCGTGCTGTTGTCCGTGGCAGGATGGTGCAAGGAGCAAGGGCTTTGCGGTCAGACGGTCCCGAGTTAGAATCCAGCCTTCTGGCTGCTGGTGGAAACCACCAGGTCTTTGCTCCTTGCACCTGGGACTTCCCCTGGCTTGCTTAGAGGGCCAGGAGCCATGTCAATTAGGGGTAATGAGGTAACAGCATGAGGGAGTTTCTCCTAGATTTCTCCGGCTGCTGCTCCATTCGGAGCACTTATCACCCTGTGTGGGCTTGGTCTCTCGTCTGGGCTTGGTCACACACACGTTGGGTCCAGGAGACGGTGGGTCTCGGTACCTGGGGGTGCAGTAACGGTTTGCTGTATGAACGGGCACTCGGAGTGCAAAGATCAGAGGAATGAGTTGGGGTGCTGCCCTGAAGGTTCTGCCTTTGACTGGATCTATTGGCTGCTCTTTGGCAGAGAAGCCACAGCCCCTTGGGTCAGGTTAACCCATGAAGGGTTAATGCCAACCCTTTGACCCTCTTAGTCCCAAGGACCTGGGCACTGTGAGCTGCCAAGTGAGTTTGGAGACACACATACAGATGACTCCACACAGCCCAGAATGGCAGGGGCAGGAGCTAATGCCAGAGGCAGCTAGGGCGAGGACACCTGAGTCTCCTCCCAGCGCAGCCTCCACTCCCATCTCCCCAGCGTAGAGGAGGCATCCCAGCTCGCCTCCCGAGAGAAGACTGTATGCATCTGGGAGATGCTTTGGAACCTCTAGCCTTGAGAGGACTTCCGGGAACTTCTCAGACGTTAGGACCATGACCCCCAGCTTTCAGTGAACATGTCGGTCTGATTGCCCAGACTTTGCTCGATCTTGCTCCCCTTTCCTGCAAGGAGCTTCCCACAAGGAGAGGAGAGAAATGCTTCCCTACACCACCACCGCCCCCTGCCCTCCCACACACACAAGCGCACACACATCACTCTAAAGCAGCGGTTCTCAACCTGTGGGTCGCGACCCCTTTGGGGGTCAAACGACCCTTTCACAGGGGTTGCCTAAGACCATCGGAAAACACATATATAATTACATATTGTTTTTGTGATTAATCACTATGCTTTCATTATGTTCAATTTGTAACAATGAAATTGGGGGTCACCACAACATGAGGAGCTGTATGAAAGGGTCGCGGCATGAGGAAGGTTGAGAACCACTGATCTATAGGAAGGGAGCTGCCTTCCCCAGACCACCCCGCCAGCTGAGGGCCACCCAAAGAAGAAGACCCTGCCCAGGGGGTTGGGGAGGGAACAGCTCAATTTCCACCCAAGAAGATTTGGGTCAAACTTGAGCAAGGACTTCCTAAATGGGCAGACTCCGCCCCCAGGGTTACATGGCGGGGGGGGGGGGGGGGGGCGGCAGGATGTCCTCCCCTAGAGGATGACAAATGTGCGCACACTGAGGCAGCATCTATCAGGAGGCTTTACAAGCATGCCCGCTGGCACAGCTGTTCTGTGTCAAGGAGTTCGTTCTACGGAGCGTGCGCCCACGAACCCAAATGTACAAGCATCCTGTGCAGCATCACCCGCGAGGGTGTGAGATGGGAGACTGCCCAGATGCCCCTGATAAGAGACGGTACCCAGCCTGGAGTGTGACCGCACAGTGTGTGCTCTGCTGCCCTTAACCATGAGGCCGCTCTGTTTGCACAGATGGGGAACGAGGCAAAAGCAGGGTGAGGAGCTGTTTATTGCTGTGTGTTCGTTAAGTCCCATTTATGTTGAAAACAACTTTTTTTAATGCTTAGGAAAGTCTGGAAGGAGGCACTCCAACGTTAACCACAGTGGCCTGACGGAGGGACGGGCTCCTGGGGCACGTTTTATTCTACAATCGGTATTGTTTACAGAAATTCTATATTATGAGTGTGTAGCACTTTATAAAACGCAACAATTTTTTAAAAATATATTTGTATTGATTTCAGAAAGAGGAAGGGAGAGGGGGAGAGAGAGAGAGAGAGAGAGAGAGAGAGAGAGAGAGGATCATTGACTGGCTGCCTCCTCCTGCAGGCCCCACACTGGGGATTGAGCCCGAAACCTGGGCATATGCCCTATGGGAATCGAACCGTGACCTCCTATGTCATAGGCCAATGCTCAACCACTCAGCCACTCTGGCCGAGCATAAAATGCAACCTTTTTTACTGAACATAACTTACAGGGAAGAGGGGAGGAGGTAGGGCCGGCATCCCAGGCAGAGGGCTGCCCCCCACCCCTGGGGCCCGTGCTCCCATCCATTTCAGCTCCACTGAGTATGGACAGAGCACCTGCTCCAGCCCAGGCGGTGCTTAAAGGAGAAAGAGTCTGCTCTTTGCCCCCGGGGCGCCGGTGCGGTGGGAGAGACCATCCCTCGGCCACCCCTGTGCAAGGCAACAGGCCCAACTCCGCCGCCACACACAGGGCCTGTGGAGGGGAGACTGGAGGCCAGGGTCTCGGTGGAGGGTGCGGCGTGGGGAGGAGCTTCGCGGAGGACTGGGAGTCTGCTGTCCTTCAGAAGGCCTGGAAAGAAGCCCAGCTGGGGTAGGGCACGTGCTCGGGAAACCTAAGCTTCTCAGCTCAGCAAACTCGGGCTGCCACCCTCAGCCACATGGTGCCCCCTCAGTGGCTGTCACCCCCTGCAAGCCCTGCTCAGACAACGCCCCGGGTATGGTTTGAGGGGAGGGAGCAGGAGGCCCAATGTGGAGGGAGGGAAGAGGGAGGAGGAAGAAGCCCCTCCATGAGGCAACTCATTGTAGACCAGACCTTCTTCCCTCAGACTCCCCGCCCTCCGCTTCCTTCCAAGGCCGGTGCGGGCAGGGCCTCCTCCTTCCCTCCCCCTTCCCTCGCCCTCACCCAGCTCCAGGAGAGGGTCTGTGCAGACGCCTGAGCGACAGGGAGAGGGCAGAGACCCCGACACTGAGCACAGGAGGGGAGGGGCCCTCACCCAACACGGCCCTTAACACGTGGCCCTTAACACGTGGCGGACCAGGAGTTCCATTGCTCGCTTTACCCAGTGGCCAGATAAGTGTCTGTTGAACGAGGACAAAAAACGTTTTACGCTAACGTTAAAGGCATGCTTTAAAATTAAACACCCATTGCATTTGAAGTTATTACATGTTCTTACAAGCGAATATCTTTTTAAAGTATGACACTTTGTAAAACACTGTGGAATATGAAGCGAGAATTCTCGTGACCCGTCCGCAACTGTTCCCCAAAGGTTCTTGAAGAGTTTTCCCAGGATGGGACGTCTAACTAACATATGAGATGAGCCTTGCCCAAGGCCTCACAGGGAGACGGCAGCAGAGGCTGGACTGGAAACCCACTCAGGGCTCCGTCCCCCACGGCAGGCCCCACCTCTCCCCGCCTCCCCTTCATGGTACCCAGTGAGCAGAACAAGCCAGAGTGTCTGTCTGCTTCCCACACCCAGCTCCGTAGGCTCATTCTTGTCTTTCCAAGGCTTTGTCAGGATCCCCGCCTTCCCCCCCACCCCCCCACCCCGCAACCTGCGGCAAGCCACTTGACCTCTCTGTGCCTCAGTTTTCCCATGCGTAAAATGGGATTCAGCAAGACTAACGACTAGGAAAGTAAGATGATGTTCTTGAAAATATTGAGTATTAGTGGCTGCTCCTCTTTTATAAATGAAGGCGGCTCCTTTTGGGGAGCAGGAGGAGGGTTAGGATGAAGGCGAGTACCTGCCAGGGGGGGCGGGCCCTTCACGGGAGGGACCAACCACAGCTGTCGGGCAGCACCCAGAGGCCTGGGTAGGAACTGCATGCCTTCCCCAGGCTGGCTCACTCCCAGGGAGAGGAGGCTGGAGGGGGGGGGGGGGGGGCGCGCACAGGAGAGATCAGCGCCCTGCCCCGCCCCCCACTGGGGAACTTCCTAGTGCCCAGGACTCTGGGGGCTGGACGGGCAGAGGAGATGCAGAGAGAGGCGGAGACTGGGTGTACCACAGGCAGGGAGCTTCCCCTCTCGAGGGGCACCTGGACCTGAGCTGCCAAAGCAGGGTCCCCAGGGCAGGAAGCAGGATGGGAAGGTGCTGGGAGGGCGTTAGGTCCAAGCTGAGAGGTAGGTGAGGGGGAGAAGGCCAAGGGCAAGTGTAGACAGGAGTGTCCACAGCGGGGGCCGGCTGAGAGCTGGAGAGGGCCTGGCTGTTCCAGGCCAGGCTGAGAGCTGGGGAGCCCATTCTGGCCAGTTCCCTGAGCTGGAAGCCCCTCCGACACAGGGTGAGTTATTGCTGGTGGTGGTTTTTCCTTTCCGTGGAAATACACCTGAAACAGAGTCCCGGCTTCTTCCCTTCCCTCCACCCGAAGTTAGGCTTCCCCGGGTCCAGCCCTCCTTGGGAAGTTCCTTCTGGAACGTGACCTCAGATGTCCCCCTCCCTCCTGCCTGGGCTGGGGGCAGGGAAACCACGGCTTTAGTCACCCCAGATAATCACCTCTGGTCACTCCTGTCTGGCCTCGTCCTCCAAGTACCTGTCAGACATTATCTCACCCTGCAGGCTGGCTGGGTGGGGGTGCGGGGGGTGGGAGCGGGGACAGCAGGGAGGTAGCATTTAAGAAGAGAGAAACTGAGGCCAGAAAGGACCCACACGCCCGCCTACCCCGCTTCCCCACGTGGGCCGGAAAGGTGGCGCTGTCCCAGTCAGAGGCGGGATGGAGGGCAGACAGCAGAAAGAACTTCCAGGAGGAGGGCTGAGAGGTGAGAGTTTGAAAGGGGCCTTTGGAGGAATCGCCAGGGTCCAATGAGGGCCCGACCCTGGTTAAGAGCTTTACAGGAATTATCCCATCCCGTTGCCCACTGAGAGAGGCACTGCAATTATTATCCTCATTTTACAGGTGGGGAAACTGAGGCAGGCGTTTGCCCCAGACCCAACAGCAAGCAAGTGGAGATGCGAGGATTCCAGCCCGGGCATCGGACTCCAGAGGCAGCCTCCGGGTGAAGCCAGGGGGCGACCGGGCTGGAGGCAGGAACATGCCGGGCGCCTCCTGAAGGGCAGCGGTGGCCTGACGTTCCCATGAAGGTCATTGGTGCAACTGACCAGCAGCTGGACGGTGCCGCTCTCCCAGTCACCACCGAGCGGCCGGGGCCCGAGCTGAGCACTGTCGGCCTTTCTCTCCCCAGCGTTTTCCTACGACCTGAGGATTGGGCTGGGAGAGGAAGACGGCCCGGAGAGGCCCGGTGACATTCCCGCTCCTGCTGCATCTGACCCTCAGGTTGTTTTCAGTGCTGACCCTTGAGCCTCCTTCTCCCCTCTCCTGTCCACTGCCCGTCCACCCCCCACCCCCACCCCCATCGCCAGGGCTGCACCAGCAGGGAGGTCTTCCGAAGCCTGGAGCAGGGGGGTCACCCCCTAACGTCCCCCACTCTGGGCCCCAGCAGGCACGTTTCATGTCATGGGCCCCTATGACCTGGGAAGCTCCTCTGGCGTCGAACCCAAACCCTTTCCCTAACAGCAGGACAAGGCTCTCCGTGGAGAGAGGCAGCCACGGCCCCTGCCTTCCAATGGAAGTGGGAGGTGGGCGGTGGGAGGAAGGGTCTAAGACCTTCTTGGACACAGGACGTGGTGGGACCCTGGAGGTCGTAGGGCCCCCCCCACACATCTCAGCGAGGATGGAAGGCAGGTGCCCGTGCTCAGGCTGGCCTGGTTCCACCTGTCTCTCAGCTGCGTCCCTCATTAAAGTAGCAAATGGGGAGGCAGCAAAGAGCTGCCTTATCTGATGGGAGCCCCACACGGCCCCCTCCCCCGGAAGAGACTCATTATCAGAGCCCCAGCCCCTGGCTCTGCCAACCTGTTGACTCTGTCATAAGAACAACACGACTCAGCAAGACTTCAAAGGGAGTCTCCCGGTGGTGCGGCGCATGTGTGCGCGTGTGTGCGTGTATGTGTGTGTGAGGGTGAGTGTGGGTAGACAGAGAACAGAGAGGGCCGAGGGGGTGGGGTGGGGGGGTGGCTCAAGGCCTAAGGACCTGCTGTGAGCAGAGTGAGTGCCCTCTGTAGGCAGGAACAGAGCACTGGGGCCCTCAGGGAGCCCCCAGTTTATGCAGGAGACTGAGCCCTGCCATGGGAGCCCCTCTTCTGATGGAGGAGGCTGCTCCCTCCTCTCTCAGACACACACACACACACACACTGGCACATGTAGACTTGAATGTGGAGACTGACTCTCCTGCACACCTGGCCTGTATACATGGCTGGCTGCAGGTTGAGAAGGCAGCCCAGCTGTCCCCACTCAGACTCCGTGATCCTCACCCGAACCCACAGGAGGCTGCAGAGTCCCTGCATGGCTGACCCCCTAGACCAGCGGTCGCCAACCTTTCGGACCTCACGGACCACCAGTGGTTGGTGACTGCTGCCCTGGACACCCATTCAGGTCTCTTCCCACACCCTCAGAATCCTCCATCAGCCCCTCCACCACCTGGGTCTGGGGGAAGTCCTCCCTGGGGTCTGCCCTTGAAGCTTGCTGCTGCAATTCCAGTTTGCTCTCTGGAGACCTTGGCTGAAGAGAGCGTCCAGGAGGCAGAGGGAAGTGGGTTAGGAGGTCTCTTCCCCTGCCCCACCCCATGAGAACCATCGTGTTCTCCCATGGGTCCTGCCTGGGAGGACAAGATGGTGCGCTGGCTGTCGCCATCTCCTCCCTCACCACCCACACACCCACCCGGGGGCCTCCAAGGGCAGCCTCACATCCCTCACCCCTTCGAGTTTCTCGTCCCACCTGCCTCCTTCCTCCCCAGGCTCATTAAGGAAGGCGGTTAACCTCAAACAACAGGCAAATTAAAGTCCTGAAGACACCATATAGGAGGCGGCCAGAGGGCGAATGGAAGGCAGCGTGCCCAGGCCTCAGGGTTACCCCGTTCCCATTCCCATTCTCCCGGGCTCCCCTTGCTCCCAGGTTCAGAAAAGGCCGAAGGTTGGGGCAGAGCATGGCATCTCTGGGACCCTGGAGTAGACACGCCTGGGAAAGATCCCCACCCCTGCATCTTGTCTCAATGCCCCCCCCCCGCCACCCCCACCCCCATTCCTGCCAAGGAGCTGGGTCCTGGCATTGGGTCATAACAGAAACCATAGAATTCACATTCTTAGCTCTGCTTATGAATTCAAATGATTATGAAATTCCTACTACATGGCAGGCACTGTACTCAGTGCTAGAAAAAGAATAAAAGGCAGGAGAGAGGAAGAGGAGGGGAGGAGGGAGAGGAAAGGGGTGGGAGGGAAGGACCAGGCAACTTTTCTATGAGTTCCCACCAGGAGATGCCCCCTTTTTCTGCATCGGAGGAGGTCGGTCTCCCCAGCCCCCACCCCACCCACCATCAGGAATAGCCATGTGCTTCTCAGGCCCTGAGACACCCCTCCAGCCCGGCTCACCCGGGAGACCAGCCCCTTGATCTGGGAGCTCTGTCTGCCTCTTGTCCACAGCCCCACTCCTGGCTCCGGTTGGGGTGGGTGGGGCATGCCCCTGAAGGGTAGAGGGGGCAGGCTAGGGGGCCATGGAGCTCTGGGGAGAGTGCTCAGCCCCTGGAGGAGCCATCGGGGATTAGGGGACACGACAGGTGGCGCAGGAGCGTCTCCAGACACTTTCATCTCCCCACCTGGGTCGTGGCGCTGTGTCTACCTTTCTGTCTGCCAAGCCGCCTCTGCCTGCAGGCCTGCCCTCAACCTCCCCGCCCTGGGTGGGTTTCATCCCCTCCCACCCACCCCCTCATTCCATTGCCCCCATACCCGCCCCCCTTCTCAGCCCAGCTCCTCCTGCCCTCCTGCTGGAGGCTGGCCCCAACTCCCCTCACCCCACCGCCTGGACAAGGAGGCATCCCTTCACGCCTCTTCAGGGGAGGGCCACGTGCACGCCTTAGGACTTCGCCATTTTCCATTTTGCCTCCCTTCCCCCAGGTGACTCAAATGTATCTTCTGCCCCCCAGGCACCGACCAGACATAACAAAAGATGGGCAGGGGCTTCAGGCAGCTCGAAGGGCACAGGGGGGCCTCTGCCCACAGCAGGTGACAGGCTCAATTACTCAGGGCAGCATCTTGCATTCCTCAAAGAGAGAAGGGGGAGTGGGACAAAAGGGAGAAGGGAGGGTCTAGTTAGGAGCCACCAGCACTAATGCAAGCATGAAGTGCTCAGTGCGTGTCATGCGCTTTGCCCAAAGTGCCTTAAGCTCATTAACTCACCTAATCCTAATAGCAATCCATGAGGCAGACACTATTACCATTCCCTTTTTACAGACGAGACTACGAGGCACAGAGAGGTTAAGTAACTTGCCTAAGGTCACACAGCTAGGTGATCAGGGCAGGATTTGGACCTAGGCAGTCTGGCCCTCTGTTCTTGCTATGTAACTTTCTTGTTTAAAAACTCTTCTCCGCCCAGCCGGCGTGGCTCAGTGGTTGAGCGTCAACATATGAAGCAGAAGGTCACGGTTCGATTTCTGGTCAGAGTACATGCCTGGGTTTCGGGTTCGATCCCCAGTGTGGGGCATGCAGGAGGCAGCCGATCAATGAATCTCTCTCATCACTGATGTTTCTCTCTCTCTCTCTCCCTCTCCCTTCCTCTGTGAAATCAATAAAAAAATTAAAAAAAATTTTTAAGCCATAGCCGGTTTGGCTCAGTGGATAGAGCCTGTGGACTCGAGGGTCCAAGGTTCGATTCTGGTCAAGGGCATGTGCCTTGGTTGCGGGCACATCCCCAGTGGGGAGTGTGCAGGAGGCAGCTGATCGATGTTTCTCTCTCATCGATGTTTCTAACTCTCTATCCCTCTCCCTTCCTCTCTGTAAAAAATCAATAAAAATAAAAAAAATCAATAAAATATATTTAAAAAAATTTTTTTAAAACCTTCACCTACAAAATCAAGCTGAGGCTCCTTGGCAGGACTTTCAAAGCCCTTCCCATGGCCCAGGCTTCCTCCGCAGCATCCCCTCCACCTGCACCCACCTTGGAGCCTGGCTGACTGACTCCCACCTCTGCCAGATCCCTAGCTGTGTGACCTTGGTAAGCTCAGCGACGTACCAGACCCTCCAGTGTCTTTGTCTTGGCCTTTGTCTCTGTCCCTGCCCCTGGGGTGTGACGTACACCATTTATATGATCTTGGCAGGAAGAGGGAGGCAGTTTCAGAGGCTCCCATTTGCCATTCCCCGCTATGCTGGCTCTAACCTCACTCACAGGCCAGGAAAACAGTGAAGGACTTGCCAACCACTAAGACTGTCCATTCAACATATCCACGCAGGGACCAACCATTGCAGTGGCCAGCGGCTGGGTCTGTGGACCCAGTGACCCACGGTGAGCCAGGCCTGGGCCAGAATCCCAATGGTGACCTCACTTCCAGACATAACAGAGGGGCCACAGCACGTCAGGCCCCCAGCTATCAAAACCAACTTGGAGTCCGTGTCCTCTAGACCTCAAAATGTCTGAGTACTTTCCTTTCCCCAGCGTTAGCTACTAAGTCACTCAGGCCCCTTTTCGGAGGCAGGGGGCACCGTTCCCTTATGCACCATGTGCCTCAGAATCACTCTGCCGCCGGGGCCTCAGCCCCTCAGCCCTGAAATGGGGGTGATGATGCCTCCTCAGCAGATGCAGTGAGATCACCTGTGTCAGGTACCCACCAGGTGCCTGGAATGAGGAGGAGCTCAAAACAGGGCGGGGAGGGAGAAGGTGGAGTTCTCTGATGGGGAGGGGAGGTGTCTGGGTTGTTGGGTGGGCGTGGAGGGGAATGGTCTCTTGCCAGGGGTGGGGGGTGGGGGGGCAGGGGCTGTCACCCAGAGAAAAATGTACTCTGGAGTGGCCTGGCTAGCCGCCAGCAGGGGGCCACGCTGGCACTCAGCGCCCAGGGTAACTGGCACCAGATCCTATCTCCCATTCCGATCTCCCATCCACCCATGGAGGGCTGTCTGGGACCAGACCAGGACCCCCTGCCTCCCACCAGCCCCCAGGAGGCCCCAAAGTGGGGAAACACTCCACCAGAGGCAGGGTGCCCCCCACAAGGTGCTGGCTGGGGCTGCCGGGCCCTGCCCCTGGAGGAGAGAGGGCAGCTCCCCAGAAGGAGGCCTGTGTGCAGAGGCCGCTGCGGCCGCCGCTCTGAGGGGCTGACAGCTGCGTTAGGATAGGGAGAGGCCTGGACTCAGCCCGGGACGATCCCACTCACTCCTCGCTGGCCCTGGCCCCTCGTCTGAACCAGACACACAGCCTCCCACAAGGGACCCGCGGTGTTTCTGGGTCTGCGGACCAAGTCGAGCTGCTTCCCGATGTGATAAATACCAAGACAGAGTGAGAGAGAAGGGGCCTGGGACCGCAGACCTGGCGCCGGGCCTGAGCCGCAGGTGCTTCGCTTCCGTTTCCTCCCTGACAAAGCGGGGAGACACTTCCCCACGCTCCTGCCTGCGCCCCAGGGTTGCCGGGTCAAAATGGAATCAGGTGTGTGAATGGGTCCACTGTAAAGTGCTCACAAACTCAAGCAGCCCCTATTTGAGAGGAACGGTGTCAATCAACTGCAAACGCAGCCATTGGAGCAAGTGCTCCACGTGCTAATCTGGGGCAGGTGGAGCTTTCATCACCCAGCAGAGGGCCAGCCCAAATCTCAGCCTTCCAGAACCTTGATCTTCCTTCCACCCAGGAGGAGACGAGCCGGCCCACCATCAGGATTTAATTCTAGATCTTCTCTCCTTGCTCACACCCCCCACCTCCCTCTTCCTTGAAGCTGGAACCAGTCAGATGGAGATACAAATAGGAGAGAACCAGCCTCTGGGCTGGGGACCAGCTGGCCCCCCTTCCCCCTTTGATTCCAAGATAAGGCCCAGGGCACAGGGAGGCCTAGCAGGTCTGAGACGCTGGAACCATCAGAGGGAGTGGCCTGGAGCCTGCTTCCCACCCACCCGCTCACCTGGGGAGGGGGGGGGGGGGGGGTGTCTCTGAGCCTGGCTTTTGAGGCTGCAGCCAAGCAGGCTACCTGGGAATGGGTGGGTCCCAGACACCCCAGGGGCTCCGTCCTCCTGAGCTCCCCCACAGCAGCTGGGGCCTGGGGTCAGAGGCAGGGATGATGGGGTGGCTGTCCCCACTGTCACCCTCCTGCTCGGCCCTCCTCCATGTGCTGAGGACTAGGATGGTGTCGGGGAGGAGACAGCCTGGCAGGCCACCATTTCCTGGACCTGGGGAGGGGAGGAGGGGGCCAGATATTGAGAAGTAGGGGGGCTCTGGCTGTCCCTTCCCCACCGCCCACTGAGGACCCTGCTTCCTCCTCAAAAGCCGAGTATGCTGGGGGGGGGGGCGGAGGCAGAGGAGTCCTTTCACAGCCCTTGGCTGCTAGGAGAGAGTCTCCCCAAAATATTAGTGGGAGACCGAGGCAGACAGAAGCAAGCAGGCGTCTCAGAGGGGCTTGGCCCAGGCCCTGGAGAGATGGTCAAAAGAAAAGCCAGAGGCCTCAAGCGCCCAGAGTTCCAGGGGGAGCGAAGGTCCTTGCATCCCAGACGGACGGAGCCTTCGGGGAGCTGCCCAGCGCCTCACAGCTCCATCCCCTCTGTCCCCTCCAGCTCTGCTGTCCTCCTGTCCCCCTTCCCTCCCTCCTTCCTTCTTTCCTTCTCTTTCCTTCTCTTTCCTTCTCTTTCATTTATTCAAAGCACTGAGCAGCTGCTAGTACTTTCAGCCCAGCCTTGGGAAGAGCTGGGGATCTCGTGGTTCTGCCTGGCTGGGGATGGTCCTACGTCGCTGTGCGGGTCCAGCTCTCCAGGTTGCCGTTATCTCTCCTCTTTCCATCAAACTGAGGGGTCCCCAAGCCACCACTGCTCCTCCCCCCTCAGATTAGGGTTCCCCAGAGCACGGGTCTCCCCCAGGGCCAGGGGGCAGGAGGCAATGTGCTCAGACAAGTCTGTCCGGGATGAGCGCACCAGCCTCAGCCCCAATCCCCAGTTTCTAAAGGCAAAACAATGCCCTCACTTCTCCAGGCTTCTCCAGCCAAGGGCCTCCGTCTGGAGGCCCTGCCAAGCTGGCAGAGCTGGGAAACAGGCCACAGTGCTGGGGTGGCGGAGGGGGTGCGAACCGGGAAGCCAGTTGTTGGAGGAGAAGCCTTCCCAGGTGAGGAGCTGAGGCCCCGGCCACGCAGCAGGGCAGAGGCCAGAGCCAGCGCCCAGGCCGCCGGAGCCTCCTGCTGACCTGACAGGGGACTGAGACGCTGCGCTGAGCAATCCCCCTCTCTCATCCCGTCCCACACTGGGCCTCAGGTCAGTGGGGGAGAAGGAGGCCACTGTCCCTCCATCCCTCCTCCGTACACAGCCTTCAGAGGCGGAGGCCACCCTGCCCTTCCCTCTGAACCAATTGTCACCCCCCCTCCACCTGGGCTCTGGGGACCAGCAAAGAGAGGAAAGAGTGGTCCCCAAAGGGTGGCTGAGCAGGGAGGCGAGAAGGAAGGAAAAAGGGGAGGAATAGGGGAGGGAAGGATAGAGGAGGGAAGGGAACCCAGGCATGCGCACACCTCACACATCAGCACTCTCACATGTGCACACACATTCTCATGGCCGTTCGCTCCCGCCCACTGTTCATACTGATGTGTGTAGATAGTCTCTCGCCGTCAGAGACCCCAGTCAACTTGCACACACACAGTCACACAATCGGGACTCACACACTGACACACTGTCACTCATTCACTTTCAGAAACAATCTCGCAGGCTTGCGTGCGCTCACACGAACACCTTCTCACACACTTATCTGCACAGTCATGAGCCTCACCCACACGCACACTGAGTGTGTGCATGCACACAAGCACCCCCACTTATGCTCATGTACACACTTTCACACACACACACACACACACACACACACACACACACACATCCTTCGGCTGCCAGGCCAAGCCCCCTGTGCCCCAGGTCTGGCCAGCTCGGGGGTGCCCCCCCCCAGCACATCAAGTACCTGATCCCTTGTGCACCCCCTAGGCCTGGTCTCCCCTGGTCTCCAGAAACATCCAATACTGGGGACCCTGCTTTAGCCCTTCGGTCCCTGAGCTCCCATGTACCCAGTCAGCACCCAATTGGCCTAGAATCTAGAACTGGAGAACCACCTAGGCCGGAGGGGCAGGCGGTTCCAACCTGGGACAGGTGTCCTGCCTGCCCCCCACTGTCTTGAGCCTGAGCCCCCAGCCCAGCCTGCTCCCTCTCCCCCTCCAGGAGGGGCCCTGGAGAGAGCACCTGGGGACACTTGCACCTCAGTGTCCTCATCTGTGTAAGGAATGTGGTCATCCCATTCCACGCCCGGGAGGGAGGTCACGGGGCTCCCACGTGCTGAGGGAAGGGCGCCGTCCGCGGGAAAACACTGTGTCCAACCTGGGGTTAGTCATGCCTCCCCTATGATCACCCTCCTCCTGGCGTCCTTGGGAGCAGACCCAGCGAGGCCACGTCAGAACTGCAGCACCAGGGGAGACTCCAACCGGCTCTCAGCCCTGGGCCTCCATCCACACACAACCACCCACGGCCAAGGTTTGCCCCCCAAGGCCAGTCTCTCCAGGGGAGCCTGGGTCCGTGGCACCAGGTGCCCTGGGAGTGGCAGGGAGGGAATTGGGAGCCTCTTCTCTTTGGGATGAAACTCCTCCACCTGACTGGCAGGCCCTCTAGAGACACCTGGGCCCTGGAAGGGGTGGCGTCCAGCCAGATGCCCACTGCCTTGGGGGGGCAGGGATTTGTAGGATTCGTGATCCCCTGTTTCCCATATCCAGTGCCTGCAAGGCCCCCTTTCTCCTGGGAAAGAGGCTAGACATGGCTCCACCAGCCAGAGGGCCACAAAGGCGGCTGCTGGGTGGGAGGTCAGTCTGGCCAGAAAAACCAGACTCGGGGAGGGCCTGAAGGCAGTCCAGGGAGGAGTTGGAGGCACTGAGGCTGTGCCCAGAGCCCAGAGGGCACCCACCAGGGAGGAGGCCGTAGCCAGAAGCTGGCTCAGCGTGTTGCCTGCAGACTGCCCCAGGGTCTGGGAGCCAGGGGATGGGTGGAGGCCCAAAGCCCGGGTTCTGGGTGGAAGAGGCACAGATGAGGGGGGCAGATCACTGTCAAAGGAAGGGAGAAAGAAAAGGAGAGAGACAGAGACAGGGCTTGGGAGAGAGAGATGGAGAGAAAATATGGCGATAAAGACAGAAAAGTCAAGTCCACAGTCTGACAGAGAGCAGACCAAAGAAGAGAAGGGGAAGGAGCCGGCAGCCTGGGGAGGCCACCGGGCCCGCCTGGAGCTGGTCCCTCATCCAGACAGAGTATCAGAGAGAGATGCACAGCCAGGGACCCGGGAGCAGAGGGGAGAGAGGGGAGACAGGGAGAGACGGGGGAGAGACTGGAGAGAGAAGGCAGGACGGAGAGCCAGAGCTGCATGCAGAGCACGGAAGGGAGTGAGGGTGCAGGCAGCCTGGGAGGCTCTAATTATGGGCGGGTGGCGGGTGGAAGCAGAGGGCAGCCTGTTTGAAGTCTGTGGTGAGAGGCATCAAAGAGAGAGGAGGGAGGCCAGCAGGGCGAGGGAGACAAAGGAAGGGCCACCCTCTGCCCAGGCCCACCTGGACCTCCTCATTCCCAGCCACCGCCCCCCCCCCCCCCCAAGCCTCCAGCCTTCCTCCCCCCAGCTGCTCGGGACTGGCCAGAGGGCTGAGCCACCGCATCATGAGCTGGGGACTCAGGGTCAGTTGGCCCAGCTGCCCTCCTGGCATCCCAGGGGCACGACAGGCTGCTGGCCTCAGGGCCAGCCTCGCTTGGGGACCCTCATGGTGCCCACAGCTACAACCTTCCTGTCTCCCCGGAAATATGTCCTGGAATCTCCCAGCCCCCACTGTTGGGGTCCCCAGGGGGGCTCCAAACAGCTCCAGCACCAGTCTTGCTTTGCCTTTCCCTGGCTCCAGAAAACTCCAGCTGGACTCCCAGCTCCCACCCGAGCAGGGGATTGCAGGCTCTTGGCTGCAAGGGATGCCCCAAGGTGATCTCTCACCACCCCCTGCCTCAGGTCAGCAAGTCAGCTGCGGGGATCACCACGGGATGGCTTCTGGCTTCTGCAGAGAACTTCTCTTTGCGCCCTCCCTCTTCAGCCCGTTCCAGCATTCTACACCCCTCTAGGCCAGAAGTCCTTCTGGTGGTCTCACCCAAATCCTGCATGCTGCCTCTGATTTCAGACAAAGGCCAGGGAGCCTCCTCACAACAGCCCTAGAAACACTCCCAGGTCCCTACGAGGACCCTTCTCCTTGTTCTTGAGCTTTCTCCTTCCAGCTGCTGCTCCTGGGACCCATTCTCTCCAGCTGGTTCTGCCATTGCAGGGCGGGGGGGGGGGGGGTGGCATAGGGCAGAGAAGCCAGGCTGACTTGAATAGGAATCCTGATTTTATGACCTCCTAGACCAGTGGTTCTCAACCTGTGGGTCATGACCCCTTTGGCGGTCAAACGACCCTTTCACAGGGGTCGCCTAAGACCATCCTGCATATCAGATATTTACATTACGATCCATAACAGTAGCAACATTACAGTTATGAAGTAGCAACGAAAATAATTTTATGGTTGGGTCACAACATGAGGAACTGTATTTAAAGGGCCAGAAGGTTGAGAACCACTGTCCTAGATGGATAATACTGGAATATTCTTTAATCTTTCTGAGCCTCAGTTTCCTCATCTGTAAAATGGGTACATTCTCCCTACCTTGAAAGGATATTGTGAAACTTAAATGTGATCATGTATGTGAGGTGCTTGGCATCCAGCAGGCACTCAATGCAAGAGACTCCTAGAATTGTCATGGAAAGCAGTCCCACGGGAGAAGATTTTCCCCAAGAGGAGGACAAAAGAGAGTCCTCTTGGAGCAAAGAATAAGCCCAGCACCTGGGAAGGGACAGAGAGATGATTCCACAGCCCACCCCATCCCTCCCCATACCAAGCACACCCTGTCCCTGGCATCTCACCACCACGTGTCCTGTTACAGCTTCCATTTGCCCCTCAAGTTTGGAGGACCAGGTCAGAGTGTTTTGCCAGTGTCCACCCTCTGTTGTCAGGGCAGTGGGGTTGCTGTCAATCTATATTGTCAGCGTCACACCAGCTGGAAGATGCCAGGCTGGTCTCTGTGACTTTGGGTCCCTCCAGTATTGACTGAATCTCAGGGAAACTGAAGGAACAGCCCCACGTTGTCAGAGCTGCCACTTTTCCCCGACCCCCGGGAAGGCGTGAGCCGCCAGAGAACCACAGCTCTCAGTCTGCGCTCTGGATCCGACGAGGAGGAGACACTGCGCCTGCCAGCATGGGAGGAAGACGACGGCAGGCTCAGGAGTCAGAGGTGGACACCCACGATGAGCCATGTCCAAGTGCTCTGACCCTCCGACTTCATAGGTGTGAGCCTCTGAATGTGACGTAAATCAGGTGGCAACCAGGCAGTTCTTCTAGATCTTTCCATAACACGGTCTCTCTCCATCAACCCAGAAAACTGAGACCAGAAAACCATTCTTTTTTAAAAATTTCTTTATTAAGTTATTACATATGTGTCCTTATCCCCACATTACCTCCCATCCCCCCCACTCATGCCCTCACCCCCCTGTTGTCTGTGTCCATTGGTTAGGCCTATATGCTTGCATATAAGTCCTTTGGTTGATCTCTCCCCCTTACCCCCACCCTCCCCTACCTTCCCTCTGAGGTTTGACGGTCTGATCGATGCTTCTCTGTCTCTGGATCTGTTTTTGTGCATCAGTTTATGTTGTTCAAACTATTCTTTTCTAAAGGCTCCTCCAGGTTCCCAAATCTCTGCCACAAGTCCACTCACACACCTATTCACCCACTCTCTCATCCATCTTCACCCTTCCACTCATCCTTCTAGCCTTTCTTCCTCCCATCTGTCTATCCTTCCTTGCATCCATCCAGCCAGCCAGACAGCCATCTATCTGCAACCACCTTACAGTTTATCCATTCAACCACTCACGCATATATCCACTTACCTAGATACTCACCCCATCCATTCACCCACCCATCCAAACACTGCCCACTCACCCATCCACATGTCCACCTGCTCACTTATCCATCTACCCACTCCCCCACCACCCACACCTGCATCCTCTACCCACGCACCCGGCATTCTCCCTCTGCTCCACACGTATGCACCCCTCACTTCCATAGGCCCATCTCCATGTACTGACCTCTTCTACTGAAGGCAGCCGCCAGATCCCTGACCTCCATGCCTCTTCCAGTCCCTGGGAAGCCCAGCATATCCCATGGAAGGGACGGGGCTGCTGCTCTACTGCCTCCACCAAAGAAAGACTTCACCGAAGGAGACGGGCCTCGCTAAACCTACAGAATAACACTTTGCTGGAAAAGATTAAAATGGAGGGATCTTCGAGAACAAAGCAGATGCTAACCCATTTGGCAGGACGAGAAGGGAGTTCCCACACATAACCCCCAAAGCGCAGGATGGAGTACAGGAACTGTCTATGGAATGGGGCCCTGGTTGCTTAAGGATGGGGTGTGACTCAGGGAGGGGCCGGGTCATCTCACCCAGCTCCCACTGGCCTGTCTCCATTCCAGAGTTTCCCAAGACGGCAGCCTCTTCAGGGGTGGCAGGGACGGGTACTGAGGTGGCAGAGACCCAGCCACGGGAATGATGAGGGTTCGCTTACAGAGTCGTGTCCAAAGAGATCCCTGAAGGGCAAGGGGGCGCGGCCCTTAGCAGGAGCGGGCCTTGTTTGCAGTGGCGGGTGGCTGGCGGGTGGCTGCACATTCACATACCCTGTCACACCCAGAATCACACACACACACGGCCAGAGTCCCATCCTGGATCTATTACTCGCCAGCTGTGTGGCTTTGGGGACCTTCTCGAGCCCCAGTTGAGCACCTCTGAAATGGGAGAAGTAGCCATGCCTCCCGCTCTGCTGAGAAAACCCAATGAGCAGAAACATGAAGGCACTTGGAGGATCGTTTCTAGTTTTGCACAGGACAAAGCACGAGTCTTAAAGCCTGAGGCCTGAGACGGTGACTCTCGCCGTCCTAGTCACGCTTCCGAATGGGAGCAGAGCCACAGGTGGCTCTGCAGGAACACAACCAACAACATAGACCCACTGTCATTCCCAAGTCTCCCCCATCAGCTCCTCTGACCCCACATGAGACCCGCAGCCTCCCTCTCCAGGGCGGGCTGAGCCCTCACCAGAGGGGAGCCCCTCCCTCCCACCTGCCCTCTGTGCTCACGGGCCTGACCCTGACTCGTCCTCCCTCAGGAAGGCAAAGGGAAGGAATGGAAGGTCGGGGCTGCAGTCAACGGTGTGGGAGGAGTGCAAGGGCCAGGAATAAAACATCCAAAGACAGGGGTGCCCACAAAGATGCCAGCCTGCCCAGCACATGCTGGAGGGACCCAGGGGAGACCTGGCCAGCTGTGGAAGGTGTGTGTCTGGAAGGTGTGGGTCCCAGGATCCACTTTTCAATGGGCTGCATCTCTGCCTCCACCATGGTGCTGGGGGCAGGGGACACACACACACACACACACACACACACACACACGGGGGGGCGGCGGGGGGGGGGCTGGACAGGCTGTGATGAGGGCACCAACTCTGAGCTCGGAGGTGTTGGTGCCAGCCGGGTGGGCTGGCAAGAGGTGGGGAGAAGGCGGTGCGGGCAGCTAATCCCCCCAGCGTCTCCCAGACGCCCACAGAGACCAGGGTGAGCTCTTTGTCTGAGCAGAGACGACAGAGGGGCGGCGGGCAGGCGGGCGGGCTCCTCCTTCTCTCCCCTGCCGCCAGCCCAGGACAGGTAGAAGCCTGCCGTCTGTGGGGATGGTCGGAGGGAGTGGGGCTGAGAGGATTAGAGGAGAGACAGGCGCTTACAACTTGTAGGGTTCCCTCCCTCAGTCTCCGAGGGCCTGTGGCTTGGGGGGGGGGGTCCCCGGAAGGGCAATGGGGCATGACCCTCAGCAGGAGCAGGCCTCGCTTGCAGTGACGGGTGGCTGGGAGCCCAGCTGCAGTCACATACCCCGTCACACCCAGAGTGACACACACACACACAGCCAGGGCCCCAGCTGTGCATCCACGCGTGTGTTCACCCGCAGTCTCACTCACAGGCCGCATCCAGGTGGATGATCGCACAACCCCGCGAGCTCACAGTCGTACGGTTTAAAACAGCTCTGGGCCCTCATCTACCACCACACTCGCAGGCTGTCCCCCAGAAACAGCATGCTGGGGCCACACGCTGCCCTAGTCCCCCAGCACGGAGCAACGCCACGGTCACCCGCGGGTCATCCCACACCTGCATTCACCAGAATCCCACAACACAGTCACGCCACGGCACCAGGCCACCGGAGCCGGTCCCGGCCCTGGCCCCGTCACAGCACCCAGCGAGTGCCCGCCACCCAGCAGCACACGGCGCAGGTGCACCCTGCGCACCTGGACACAGCACGTCGCACCCCTTGGCACCACATGGGAGCCTCGCTATGCGCCTGTTTCTTTTTCTCTGGTGTGATCTGTCCCCCAACCCTCCCACCTTCTCCAAACATCGATGCCCAAACATGTCAATCTCCTTAGAGAGAACGGAAAGGTCACCCCTGACTTCCTTAGAAGTCTGCCCCTGCCTACCTCTCGTGATTAAGAACAGGTCCCCAGACTCCCAGGCCAGGGCCGAGCCCCAAGAACAGCCCCGTGCCATGGCCATGCGGGACCCAGGCCACGCCTGGGCAGGAGGAGGCAGGCAGAGGTCTCCCCCAGGCCTGCCCTCCTGTACCTGCAGGAGCCCTCAAGCCCACAGTCTGTCAGACCTGGGTTGCCCTGGTTGGCATCAACACGCCCCCCCCCCCCGCCCACCCGCCAGCCATAGAGATGGGCAGGATCACATTTGCCCCTTCTCCTCCCTGACCCCATGCCCTGCCCCGAAGCCTGTCTGCCCTGCAACCCATGAGCCCGGCGTTGGCAAGCTGAGTCCCACTGTGGCCAGCGCCTCCAAGGATGAAAGACCTCTGGCTCCTCCAGAAACCAGGGCTAAATATACCCCTCATCAGCTTTCTTGTGCCTAACGAGAACCAGCTGGGCAAGACCCACCCTTCCGCCTGCAGGACAGGCCCTGGACCGTAAGACGATGGACAGATCATCGGTAGGCAGCTGCCTGGGAGCCATGCCCGAGGAGCAGAGCCTGGAAGTCGATGGCGAAGAAAGCCATGCCTCTCAGCAACCCCCTCCCCAGGCTCCCGTCACAGTGCTCCCTGAAGCAGGCCACGTGAGAACAAGCCTGGCCCCTGAAAAATGGGCGACTTCGAAGCCTCAGTTTTTCTATCTGCAAAATAGGGATAAAACAGCACTGACGTCACAGGGCTGCTGCACCCGGTAAATGAATTAGCGCAGGTAAAGTGCCTGGACGGTACCTGGCACACAGGGAGCACCCAGTAAATGCTGGTCGTCATTATGAAGATGTGGGACACACTTCCCAGGGGGCAGCGCTTCCTGGAGGAGCAGGGGTTGCAGTCTTGGACACGCATGGAGATACAGGCTCAGGGCTAGCCAGCCACCTCAGGTCGGCAGGGCTGGGGGCTCGGGGCAGAGGGATGGGCCAGTGTGAGGCAGATCAGTGAGGGGCGCAGGGAGGGGTCAGATGAGCCAAGGCACGGCCCCCACCGGCCCGGCCCACAGCCTGGCCACGTCCCCATCCCCTCCCCCGCCAGGATTCCGCCCCAGGCTGTGGTCTGCACTGCGGCTGCAGCTCCCACGCTGCGGCCCAGTTTAGCGGCTCCAGCCCTCGGCCCCAGGACAGCCCGCTCTCCGGCCCAGTCCAGAGGCCTGAAATAGGAAGGAAGAGGGGCCTAAAAATAGCCCTAATTACAGAGGGGCCCACGGGGGTGGGGGGTGGCGGCTCCTCTCTGGCTCCTGGGCACTGCCACAGCCGGCTCAGGATCCTGCTCAGGCCCTGGGGAAGGGACCCCACCCTGGGCCTCCTGTCCCCAGCCCACAGCAGGCCTCCCAGTGGGACAGAGAGTGAGGGGGTGGGGTGGGGGGATGGGTCAGAAGGGAGTTGGTCCCCTCCACTGCCTCCAGGGCTGAAACCGCCCACCCTCTCTGCTCCCCATTCATGAGGGTCACTGAGCAGCTCCTGGCCTGAGAGCACCCACAGAGGGCATTGCCCTCACTCAGCCTACCGTCCCTCAGTCCTAGCTCTGCCCTGCGCCCCCCAACACCCCCCCCCCCCCAAGAAGCCTGCCTTGGCCACCTTCGCCTAGCTCTGGCTCAACACCAGTAGGGGCTCCCGGAAGCAGCACCTCGGTCTCCCCCATTCATTTGGCTCCTGGGGCGGGGTTGTGTTTACCCATCAGCCTGGGGGCTCCCGGAGGGCAGAGAGGGGCCGCCTTTTCTACATTTTAGAAGAGACAGAACACGAAGATGCATAGAGAGACCAAGGGGGAGAGAGAACCCGGCCCACCGTGGGCAAGTGACTATTTCTCTGGGGTTCCGTCTCTCCTGTGTGAAGGGGGGTGCTAACCAGGACCTCAGCCTGCCGAGGAGGAAAAGCTGCCATGTGTCTGAACACCCTTTCGGGATGCTCCCCGAGGAGGCACCGGAGCATCCACAGGGCGCTGGGGCTCCTGGCCCCCACCCTGGCCCTGCCCATATTTTGCTGCTTGTTTTCCTCTATGTTTAAAGTCTCAGGAAGGCGTTGGACAGGGTGTGGGTGTTGTGAAGGGTTAAAGGTGGTTAATCATCCAGGGCTTTTGGGGAGGGTAACCCCAGCACGGAGGGACGCATGAGGCACTGGTGCCACCTGGTGGCTACAAATAGCAATGCCGGTCACTGTGTTGAGAGGGAGGAAAAAAAATGGGGACAGGGGTGTAAAAGGAAAGGAGGGAGAAAGAGAAAGGAGAGAGGAGGAGGGAGTGAGATAGGAGAGGAGGGGTCACGGGCCTCCAGCAAGAGGGGAGATGCTGAAGATGGGGACCAGGGAGGCTGGCACACGCCCCAGAACACTTGACGACAGCCTTTCAGAGGCTCCCAGACGCCATAGGGGCCCCTTAGAACATGGCTCTGAGCTGTGAGGCCTGAAGGCCAGGAGGCCGAGATCCAACAGGTCAAACCAGGTGTTACCCCATAGGGACACCCCAGCCCTCAGGCCCAGCCTTTGACTGTTGGCCCTGACTCCAGGGATGGGGTGAAGGGGTCCCCGTGAACCCTGGCCAACTTGGCCCCACAGCTCCCCGAGGACATGTGGGAAGACAAACACACTTCTGCATACATCGCCCACAGCACACACCTGGCAAGCCCCATGGTGGACACCCATGATACGCAGCTACGTGATGCAGATGGTTTGGGCCAGGTAGGTGGAGTGCTTGGGGCCCCCACCTCACCCTCTCCCCTGCTTCCTCTCAGGGGCGGGAGGCAGAGGGTGAACTTGTTTACCACTTCGGCTCCAGGCAGTGGTGATGAGCTCAGACTGGCCCATTGCCCTCCACGGGCAGGGCCAGGCCTGAGTCATGGGGGTCAAATGACTGCGGAGGCTAAATGGCTCCCATCCTGCAGCCCCCGGGAGCTGCTGGACACCCCACCCTTCCCCCCATGGTGGCCTGCCCTTCCGAAGCAGTCAGGCAAATGGAGTGGTGAGGGTCCCCAGGTTCAGCCACTACTGGCCCCCTCCCCTGGCCAGAGGACAGCAGGGCAGATGCCCACCCCTTTGTCTCTGCCCAGCCAGGCCCACTCCCCTGACCACCCATCTAGGCGCATTCCCTGCCCTCTGGGGCGGCCTAGTTCAGGCCAACACCCTCCCAGAATGCCAAGCACTTCATCAGTCACATGCAAGGCCCCAAATGCATCTTAGAAATAAATGACATGTTGAGGGGAAAAAATGGTTGCCTTGGAGATTATGCTACTTCTCCCAGGACCTCAGTCGGCTCCACTGTAAAACGAGGAGGGGGGTCCATGTTCTGCAGGGCACTTCCCAGTTGACCTCTGCCCTTGGCCTACAGTACCTGTGCCTGGGCTGCAGCTGATGGAGCTAAGCGAACCCCTGGCTCTGTTCCCCAGCAGACCTATGGGCCTCGGGGTTCTCTGCTGATCAGGAGACCCACACCCTGACCCCCTAGGACAACTGGGTAACCAAGGTCAGCCCCGTTGACACGTAGCAATGATTCCATGTTTGTGATGTATTTTCATCTTTCACAGTCTCTGCTAGTACTGTGGGGCATTTGATTTGAAAGTCAATTCTTAATGAATTCAAATGCCCCCCATTTATCTGAGCTTTGCCAAAGTGACAGCTCCCGTGGGACCCCTGCATCCCTCAAAGGCCCCAACTCACAGGGGGTCTGCTCCACCACTGCTGCCCCAGAGTGTCCTCCAGTGGTGCACGCAGCCTTCCACCGCTGGCTGGGTTTGGATTGTTTAGCCTTGTCTCCCAACAGGACCCCTGGCTCCCTTGGCCAAGACTGGAGTCCTTCACTCTTGAAAAAAAAATTATTTTATTGATTTCAGAGAGGAAGGGAGAGGGGGAGAGAGAGAGAAGAAGCATCAATGATGAGAATCATTGACCGGCTGCCTCCTGCACGCCCCACACTGGGGATCGAGCCCACCATCTAGGCATGTGCCCTGACCAGGAATCGAACCATGACCTCCTGGTTCATAGGTTGATGCTCAACCCCTGAGCCACGCCAGCTGGGCTGGAGCCCTTCATTCTTGACACCCTCTCACCTCCCAGCTCTCACCGCTACACCCCCAGGTGTGGCACAGGCCTGTACACACAGGCAGGTTTGGTCCAGGTCCTGTCACTACACTCACTGGTAGCATTGGAAAGGCCAGTCCCCCAAGTGGGCATCACTGTCCCCATCGTAGAAAAGGGGGTTGGAAAAGATGGCCCTGAGAGCCCTCTGAACCTGAAACTCTTGGGTTTTACATCCGGCCAACAGGAGCCTCTGCTTTTGTTGCAAAACAGAGTGAGACCTGGGGGAAGAAAAAGGGTGAGCGCTCCCTCCCCTGAACACCACCCTCCCAGCCCCAAGCTGGCACTGGCTCTTTCCCGTTGTTCCTTGGCACTGCCCACTTCCTCCCGGCCACCCCCTGGCTTCACTGATCCCGCCCCCTCCCCCCACTGCCTCCCTGCCCCCGGCAGCCTCCTGCTTCAAGCCCTGACAGTGCCCAGCCCTCCCCCATCCGCTCCTCTGATCTCCAGCCCTGGCAGCCCCTCTCCCCAGCTTGGCACTGCATCTTTCAGCCGCTTGCTGTCTGCCAAGCCCGGGCATCGCCCACTCTCCTTGCCTGGGCACTGGAGTTTGGCTTTTGCCTCCTCAAACCTTCAAGCCTCAACACTGTCCTCGCCCACCTGCCCCCTGGGCGCCAGAGACTCACTGACTCCTGGCAGTCAGCGCGGCCATCTCCCCGCCTCAGGGCCACTCTGCACCTCCGGCAGCGCTGATGGTGGGGCCACTGTCACCCCTTTGGGTCCTGAAGAGTCTCTCTCGGGGCAATGACTCCACTGACTCCTGGTGAGACCCTTGATGCTCCCTCATGGGTCCCAGAGGCCGTGGGGGTACAGATCACCGTGGGAAACCCCCGGGAGGACCACTGGCTGATAATGGGGTTCAGGGCCCTCTTGTCAGGAGGCTGAGCAGGAAAACTGAAAGCAGATCCTATGCTGTGGGCCCACAACACTGGTGGGTGCCCTCCTACCCCAGGACAACGGCTTCTGCCCCAGCCCCTTGTACACTGCAGGACTTGCTGCCTGGTTTCATACTGTTAACCCTTCTCTTTCTTAAAACCCCTCTGTGTTGGGGGACATCTGTAATACTGTCAAATATATATTTATTTTTAAGATTTTGCTAAGAGCAGTGCCAAACTAAATAGATAAAAATAATGTTTCTCTTGATCATGAAAAACAAAACCAAACCCTCTGTCCCAAGGTTTTTCATATTTCTCTTCTAGTCTTTTTTTTCTCAAAATGTATTATCTCAGGTATATACAAACGCATAGATAATAGTACAGCAAACCTGAATCCTCGCTACCCCGCTGAGCAACAATTACAGAGGAAACTGAAGTGAGCTGTGTGCCCTCCCCTTCTCTTTCCCCCCATAGGTGAGCTCTCTCCTGAATTTATCACTTATTTCTGTGAGTATTTTATACGTTCACCACATGTATATGCATCCATCTGTAATATCGATCTTTTTAATGTTTTTAATTCTACACAGATGGACCCACACGATAGGTGTCCTGCTGCCATTTGCCCTTTTTCTCAACATTTTGTGAGTCTTATCCTTGATTCATTCATGTTCACAGCTGTGTAATATTCCACTGTCACAATTGAGTTATCCATTCTCTTGTTAATGTTGATGGACATTTAGATTACTTCTTGTCTTGTTTTAAATGACGAGAGCAGTACATGCACATATTCTCACTGTAAAAGATTCAAATAATATGGGACATCGCATAGATCAGCAGTTCTCAACTTGTGGGTCGCGACCCCTTTGGGGGTCGAACGACCCTTTCACAGGGGTTGCCTAAGACCATCGGAAAACATATATAATTACATATTGTTTTTATGATTAATCACTATGCTTTAATTATGTCCAATTTGTAACAATGAAATTGGGGGTCACCACAACATGAGGAGCTGTATTAAAGGGTCGCGGCATGAGGAAGGTTGAGAACCACTGGCATAGATGATGGAGCCCTGTCTTTACCTACTGACCATCTCGGAAGTAACCACTGCCGACCACCCATGTGTGTTCTGCCAGTGCTATTCCCAGTCGCTACAATATACGTGTTTGTCCATCTATGTGTGTACCGTTATAAGCATCTCCCTCGTTGATGTCTGCACTTGGTCCCCTCTCCTGAGGCACCCATCCTTCTCATTGCTCCTTTTCAGTCGCTCTCACCCCACCCCCTTGTTCATCACCTGCCTCTTCAATATTGAGGCTGCTCAGATCTGCAGCTTCAACCCTTTTATTCTCAATTTCCCTGGGATAGCTCGGTCTCCCCTCACTTCATCATCCCAGCCCACTGACCTCCTTTAAGCTCTATAACCTTATCCCTGAGCTTCAAGCACCTCCTGGTCCACCCCTTGGACATTAAGACCTTCAAACTGTCAGATTGTCCACATTGACCCCTTACCTTCCCAGAGCCTCCCTTGCCTTCCCAGAGCCTCCCTCTCCCCATCCCTCCAGCTCTCAGACCTGCTGACACCCTCTGCAGTGACAGCCCTCTTCCCACCAGCCCAGGCCTGCCATGTCACCTCCAGACTATCACTATCACCTCCTAAAAGGCTCCCCCATCCCCAGTACCTCTCCACTCCCAGCCCCTCCTCACCATCACCTTGTTGAGAGGAAGAGGGTTTGGGAACCTTTGAAGGGGAAACCCCCACATAACTCCCTCGTTCTAAAACCTCCAGTGACTCCCCAGTGTCTGCTGGATAAAGTCCACACACCCAGCCTGGCACTCGAGGCCTTGTCGCTTCCCTCCCCAGGTCCCAGCAGCCTGCACAGGGTCTCACTGAACTCAGCGTTCCCCTGCGAGCTCCATCAGCTCAAGGGCTCCAGACAATGGTCAGGGAGAAGGGGGCAGAGTTAATCCTGAGCCTCATGCCCAGCCCAGCCGGCCCAGCGACCTGACCCGTGGGAGCTGTCGCGGCCTGGCTGGCTCCAGAGTCCTCGGGTCACGAGAAACACACTGTTCTGCAGACAGGGGGTCTGGAAGCTCCACTTGGTAGACCAAGGACAGTGCATTCTAATTACACTTCAATTAGCCGCTCACTCTTCCCCACACTCCAGAAAGAGAAGGCAGGTTTTCGTCAAGAGCGCCTCCCGCGCTAATGGATGGGGTCAGACGCCGGGTGCCTTGATTGCACACAGACCCCGGGAGAAGCAAGCACTCCGGAGAGAAACTTCTTCGCCTCCCCATTTCGGGAAGGGGCAGGGCCAGAGCCACAATCCCCAGGAAGAGGGGCTCCACACACCTTCCTTGGCCCTCAGGCCTGAAGCTCCTGAACCCCGAGCCTTGTCTAAGAGACTTGGCCGCAGGGAGCTCCTAGTCTGATGGAGAGACCAATTCGTCTCCTTGGGAAACGCTCAGCCGATGGCAACATATCAAGGAATGCCTAACTGGCGTTTCCTTCATCTGGGCTTTCCTGTAAAATATGGATGAGTGTTACCGTTTAACTAAACAGCAATAACCATTGCTATCATCTATTAAGAGCCTACAATGTGCTAGATGCTGCCCTAAGTTCTTTTCTACATCATCTCAACAGCCTTTAAACGTCTCAACGGCCTTTTGAAGTGAGTCTGTTCCTGCCCCTGCCTCTGGATGAGGTAAGTGAAGTTCAGAAAGCCTGAGGTCGCACAGATGTAAGTGGTGGGCTCAGAATTGGAACCCAGCGTCTTACTTGTGGAGAGCGGCTCCCAGGGGGCTGAGTGATGCAGGCTGCCTGAGGCGCAGCAAGTAAACAAAGCTTGGTCAGGTGCGTGTAATTGAGTAGATTCGAAACCCACGAGAATGTTGTGACCTTGCCCTTACTCTGTAACCGCGTGGAAACCGGCTATAAAATAGAGACTTGGCTTGAAGGCCGTGGCGCTGTCTCTCCATCAGAGAGGGCAGCGCCCTACCTAGACCCAGCTTTCTTCTCTCGTCTGTCTTTTCTAGTCCTTCACCGCCCCCTCTCAGGCTCACCGAACCTGGCTGTGCTGGCGCGGCACACTTACTTTTAGCCACTATGCTCTGCTTCCCTTCTATTGACTTACATCCTTCTTGTGGGCAAATACCCCCAACTGTGCCCACTCAGTCTTTCCCTATAGAGCAGTGGCTCTCAACCTTGGCTGCACATTCGAATCACCTGGGAATCTTGTTAAAATCCTGATTTCTGGGCCTCATCCTCCGGACATTCTGTTTCTTTGTTACTAATGATGAGGTTGAGAACCACTGCTACAGGGCCTAATTGCAAAAGGACGGTGTGGGTGGGTCCAGGCCACATGGAGAACGGTGATGGAGAAGGGAGGCAGGGTGAGTAGCTCCCAGGGCCCTTTGATGGTGGGGGAGGTGCCTGGTGACAAAGGCAAGGTCAGGGACTGTTTTGAATCATTCTCAGGACAGAGAATTTCTTTCTGAAACCGGTTACCTTCAGACCCTCCCAGAGATAGTCCGGGCATAACTGAGGGGCTAGAAATGCCAAAAGCAAGGCCTGATCATCTGTCACGGCTGTGGCAGAGAAATCTGCCCACACAGTGTCTGGGCACAGAGGGCAGCAGCTCCGTGTGCCCCCTAGCACTCTGGGTGCAGAGGCCCACTTTCCCAACTCAGGGTTCTGTCCGGGACAAGTGTCGCAAGTGCCCCGCAATGCAGACGTGGGTAAGGGCAGGACTCTTTGTTTCTCCCCAAATGCCCTGCCAGGCACTTTCCACCCGTGTTAACACTGTTACAACGTTTGTCTGTTTTTCATCTCTGTTCCCGGGCAACTCCCATGATGTAAAGTGCTCAGGAAATCCAGAATCACTGAATAAATGCATGAATATAACCTCAAAGATGGGGGAGAGGCTGCCTTTTTTAGAGGCCTTAGCCATTGCGGCTGGAAGGGTCCAAGCACAGGGGGCAAAGGCTATTGTGCCAATCACTCACCCCAGGGCACCTTTATCCCACCCTCTAGGGGGGACCGCGGCGGCCCACCCCCAAAAGGCTACCCACCCGGCGGCGTCCTGATGGCCCAGGCCACCACGCGCTCTGGCCCCGCCTGGATCCGCCAACTCCGAGTTCTAGGAGGGGGATCGGGCTCAGGAGCTCCCACGCGGGGGCGCTGAAAGGCCGCGTAGGAGTGAAGCGGGGCCTCTGTGGCGCCCTCTGGGTGGTGGGATCCAGACGGTCGGCCAGACAGCGGCTCCCTCCCCTCCAGGGTCCCCACCCGGCAGCCACGACCCCTCACAGGCGCCCCGCCCTCCTGCGTCCCCCTCCAGCCCCCCGACTTCCCCCGTCCGGCCCCGCCACGCCCCTCTCGCTCGCGTGGGCGTTTCTCAAGGTGAAACCACCCGGTGGGCGGCAGAGCGGTTCGCAGCCCCATCGGCCACTTGGTAGCTGGCGGCCGCATCCAAGGCGCGCGCCCTCCCCACTCCGACCGGGGAAATGGGCGACCGACCCACCTACTTGGGGCAGAGCAGGCGCTCAGGAAACGCCAGCTTCCTGCCCGCATCCCGCCCTCGCTCCTCGCGTCTCCCTCTTCTCCGTTCTCTCCCCGCTTTTAAAAAAGCTCCTTTCCTCCTGCGCCCAGTCTCCTCTCGGCTCCGCAAGCTTAGCCAAACCGCAGCCTTTGGCAATCCAGAGCGCCCACCCAGCGCCCGGGGCGCCACGCCGCGACCCACCCCGCGGCCAGACCTGCGCCTCCCAGGCGCACCCGCCTCGAAGGACCTCGCCCGCCCCAGGCCCAGCCTGCCCGGGGCTCATCACCCCTTCCCGCGCCCGCCAGCGGCCAGCCAAGGGTCCCCTCCCCCTGGCTGCGGGGCCCGAGCCACCCCGCCAGGGCTGCGTGGACGTGGACGGAGCGAGGCGGGGCGCGCCGGCCAGGGCCATGCCCCGGTGGCCGAGGGCACTGGGCGGGGCGGCGGGCTCCAACGCCAGGGCTGCGAGCGCCAGCCCGACCGCAGCCCCAGGGCAGTGCCGTAAATAGCCGCGGTTTCCATCCCGGGCCTCGCGTCCCTCCCGGCCTTCCGGATCTTTGGGATTTTCTCTCCCTTCTTCCCGCCTCCCTTTCCTCTGCCCCAAGGCCCCTGCCACCTCCCCGCTGTGCACCCACCACATCCTGTCCCCACGCGGGATGGTTCCTGCGCTGGCGGGGCCAGGAAACCGGCTCTGAGGCCCAGGGTTCCAGAGGTCAAATAATCACAAGCATGAAGTGAGGATTAATTGAGCACATACTCTTTGCCCTGTGCTGAGCTATTTACGGGTGAGAATTCGTGAAATCTTGACCACCACCCAGTGAAGGGTGGCCCCAATTTGCAAATGGAGAAACAGGCCCAGAGATGCTCCTTGGGTGCCAAGGTCACCTGTTGGCCATGTAGCCATCTCCCCCAGCAGAGACTAAGGCTGTTACTCTGCCCTGTGTTGCTTGCTCTTGTGGGCAGCGGCCTCAGTGGGAGGTGGGAAGCTGCCCACTGGGGCCTCTCGTCTGCCACCAATTCTCAGTGTAACTGAGAGCCAGCCCAGCCCGCTCCGTGCCCACATCTGTAAAATAAAGGTGATGAAAAGCAAAACTACCCAAGTGGAATGGGAGGGAGTAAGCACACTGCCTTTGGGAAGTGCTATGGGCGGCGGAGTGGCTGTCACCTGGAATGTTGAGACAGACCCACAGACCAGGCCTGGCTGTGTCGAGTAGGGCCAGGCCCGGGGATCTGCATTTTAGCAAATGCAGCCATCAGGTTTGGGATCCACCCAAGAAATTCCTGGAAGGGAGGAAGGAGGTGTGTGTATGGTTATCCGCCCTCAGACCTCCACACTTGCCCTTATTCATCGCTGCCTTCACTGGCCTGAGCTCAGAAAGACTGCATGTTTCTTAAGGACCTACTGTGTGCCAGGTACACATGTATGACAGCCCACTCTCAGAGAGCTCTTGGCATGATCACCTCCCCATCTGGCAGACCCACTGGCCCTCTGGGAGAAATAGAGCAAAGCACCTTCTTTCAGGGGCCGGCAGGATGGCACCAGGCTGTGCAGCTCCGTGAGCCGAGCAGGGGCTGGTTTTGCCTCCATTCTTGTTCTTGGCACCTACTTCTGCTCAGGACACTGCCTGAGAGTGAAGGAGAGCTGAGAGGTATATACAAATCAGAGCTACTTGGGAAAGCCCAGGAAAGGGGCCAAATAATTCTTGCAGAAGTTAGGAATAGAGGCAGAAAAACCCTACTGAGGAGATAGCCATAAGCTGGACCTTTAAGGATGGGTGGGAGTTCACCAGGTGGAAAAGGAGATCCAGGCAGAGGCAACAGCCAAAGGCCAAAGTGTGGGGGTGAAAAATCTCACCTGTCCCGGGGCAGGGAATGGCTATGGGGCAAACTGGGAGGGGACGCACCCTTCCCAGCTCCCATCTCTGTGCCAGCACTAACTGAACACAGCTTAGCTGCCAACCAGAGGTTCCCTCTCCTGGCCTGTGAGATGCTGTAGGACAGAGAAGGCGGCTTATTCCTCTTTTGTGGCCGAGTGCCTCGCCCAGTGTCCATAATTACAACAGTAATAATAGTTAACAGGTATTAAATATTTACCATCACACACTGTGCTAAGTGCTTCACATGAATTACCTCGTTTCATCCTCGAACAGCTTGGGAAATAAGTGCTATTATTAATCTCGTTTTACAGATGAGGATTCTAAGATTTGAAGGGGCTAAGTAATGTGCCTAAGGTCACACAGCTACTTAGTGGGGGAGCTAGGACTGGAATTCAGGTCTCTCTGACCGCAGGTCCCTTGTTCTACACGGATGGATGGATGGATGGATAGATGGGAGGCAGGGCAGAACTAAGTGAAGAAGGGCCTTGAGTGCCAGATTAGGGAACTTGAACTTTATGCCGAGGGCAGTGGGGAGACGTTGGAAGTATGTGAGCAGGAGAAACAGCTGGAGGTAGGGCTTTGGAAAGATCACTTTGGCAACAGTGGGAAGGTAGCTTAGAGCCGATGACACGAGCAGGAAGCCATTTCTCTGGCAAATCCCAGTTCCACTTGTGAGGACCCTCATTTCGCTAAGCACTGTGTTATTTCTCTCAGGGCAAGCCCTGTGTTCCTGTGTGCACATGGGACTATTGGCAGAGGGAACACTGAGGAAGTGGGGAGACAGTGGTGGGACACGAGCTAAGTTCTGGGGAGAGGCCTCTCTCGGGGCGGGGCAGAGCACCTGGAAGGGAGGAGCCATCCAGTTCCCCTCCCATTTCCAAGATGACAAGGCCCCAGGCTTGCAGTCAGGAAGCTGGAAGCACAGGTCCCACACACTGCCCCCTTGTGCACCTGCCACCAGAGGGAAAGCAGCCAACAGTGAGGGTGAGGCGGCTGTTGCATCAGAGAGCTAAGCCCTGGGGTCAGGTGCTGGGGGCGGTGGTGCAGGAGGGCTGGTCCCTCCTCTGATATCATTGGCCTTTCCAGCTGGGAGGGAGGGGAGTCACAGGAAATGTCCCTGGGAGGGCAGATAAGCTGGAGGAAGAAGGAGCAGGTGGAGCCTCCCTCACCTACAAAGGAGCCAGAGGGAGGACTGGCCTGCTGGAGGCGGCCCTGCAGGCTGAGAGGGACTCGCAGAGGGTCCCAGCACAGAGCCGCCCTCACCATGCCGCTCTGCCTCGCCCTGCTCCTCCTGACGGGGCTGTCTGCATGCACCGTGGCAGGTGACAAGAAACTGGCACCCGGTGGCACTGAAGCAGGGTCTTTGGTAACCGTGACCCTGGAGGTAACTTTGGGGAAAGGCAGGGGGTGACCTGTGGTTGAGGGGAGAGCAGGCTGTCACTGCAAGGCAGGTGGTCCGATTCCCCTCTGTAGGTAGGTTCAAGGCCATGGGCCCTGGCCTGACTGAGCTCTAAAGGGACACATGCCTAGGGGGGAGGTGGGAATGGGGGAGAAAGAGAGAGAGAGAGAGAACCTATTTAACACCTATTTGACATATATGTCCTAAATGCCTCATAAACATTAACCCATTTAATTCTCATATCCACTTTATGGGGAAAGTACCATTTCATAGATACGGAAACTTGGACACAGAAAGGTCCGGTCGTTTGTCCAAGGTTACACACTTTCAAAAGCACAGCTGCACCCCTTGCCCAAGGTCTGACTATGTGTCTGGGTCTCAGAGGACATTTTCAGAATTTCAAAGGAAGCAACTTGGGCAGGATCCCTGTTTTGTCTGACACGTAGAACTCTCATTCCCTGACAAAAACTGGGGAGAAATCAAAAGGTTTGGGACCTAGCACCTGTGTCCCACTCCATGTGGTAGGGGAGACAAAGGTCCTGACCTTGGGGAGCTTCTAAGCAGATGGAGGAGAGGCCACCAGACCGGAAGGCAGGACTGGTGCCCAGGGAAGGCTTCCAGGAGGATGGGCAGTGGGACAAGGCCAGGCCTGGCTCCTCCCAGTCCCAGGATGGGGAAGACACGGGCCACAGGAACAGCCATTGAAGGAACAGCCATTCCTGGTGGCTTCCCTTCCCGGTTTGTCTGAGCGTGGAAGTGTGTGCCGTTGAGAAGACAAAAGGATGGGGAGGCCTGGGTTCAAGTCTCTGCTTCTCCACGGACTTCGTGTGACCTTGGGAAGGTCACTGCTGCTCTCTGGAGATCAGTTTCCTCGCCAGAAAGATGGGGGGAAATACCCTGACCCTCACGGCATTTTTCAAGCTTACGGAGTCTGTGCCAAAGATCAGGGGACCTGCCCCAGGCATAGGGCAGCTGCGCTGTGACAGGGGCTCCCTATGCAGCTACATGGAACATCATCAACTTCAACTGGTACCGCTCGCTTTCCACCTGCAAGCACCTCACTGGGCAGCTGGTCTCCGGCTCCTTCTCCTTTATTCTCAGTTAGCATCCCATCCCCCTGCTTCCCGAGACACAGGGCTTGGAATAAGACGAGGGAGGTGAAGGGAGGGATGGAGGCACTGCCAGGGGCCATCCAATCCCCTCCCTAGCTCCCAGGCTCCCTGCCTGCAGTTTTCCCTCAGTGTTTTCAAGGGTGATTGGGTTAAATCAGTGGTTGGCAAACTGCGGCTCGCGAGCCACATGCGGCTCTGTGGCCCCTTGAGTGTGGCTCTTCCACAAAATACCAGGTGCGGGCGCGCATGTACAGTGCGACTGAAACTTCGTGGCCCATGCACAGAAGTCGGTATTTTGTGGAAGAGCCACGCTCAAGGGGCCACAGAGCCGCATGTGGCTCGCGAGCTGCAGTTTGCCGACCACTGGGTTAAATGGATAAGGAGAGGGCTTAGAGGGGGGCAGGAGTCCTTCCCGAGTGAAAGTGAAGGATGTCTCCTAGGACCCCCTCCCCCCAAACGCAGTGGGTGAGGAAAGGTGAGCGTTAGTTTATAAATAGCCCTTCTCCCCAGCTTGTATTCGATGGCCGCCTCTTACCAGGGCACAGTGGTTTTCATGAGCTTTCCAGAAATGGCTCCAAATCTCCCAAGAGACTATTCTGGTTCCTGGCCAGGCCAGGCGACTCCAGCTGAGAAGCTGCCCCAGCCACTGACGTCCGGGGGAGGAGACAGATGGGAAGGGACTGAATTGGTCCACGTCTTGGAAGAAAATCCACTTCTGGTCCTAAAAGTTGGGGCGAAACAAACTATGTGAGGAATAGGGGTTTTCTGCACCCCAGCCAGGTCCCTGCTGGTTCCTGGAGCACCAGTGCTGCCCCTGAGGAAACTGGGGATGGAAGAGGGAGCCCGCATCCCCCTGCTGCCCCGGCTCCCAGCCTCCTGGCAGGTGCTTCATCACTTTGCTCGCTCGCCCTGTCTTCAGCCTTCCTGAAAAAGGAGATCCCATCCTCTTCCCTCTTCCCACTGTCAGAGAAAGGCCCTTGTTCAGTGTTCTTTAACCCACACGGGCTGAGCTTCTGTCTGCCAGGCACTGTGCCAGGCACCGGGGATGCAGAGACATGAAGAAGGTCTAATGAATGTCACCCACTGTCACACTCCCACCAGTGAGCCTTTCCCCCTCTTAGCAGGGGCCACAGAAGGAGAGAATTTGGCCAAGGCTAATGGAGGAATGACTTCAATCCATAGCCCTTGGTCCAGAACTTTCACCACATTAGCTCAAGAAAGAAAATGTCTTTGCCCAAAGTAGTGGCCTCTACCCCAGGCCACAGGCCACGTTCCTCATGGGAGGCCCAGGCTCTAGGGCAGGGTGAATCTGGGGCAAGGGCGGGTCGGGGAAGAGATTGCCCGAGGAAGAAAGGAGACCAGGGTGGGGTTGGGAGGGGAAGCAGTCTCACCTTGCCTACGGGGTGGTGCCCACCCTGAGTCCCTCAGCGGCCCCTCCTTGTCTATGTTGGGGACATGCCCCCAGGTGGAGCAGAATCCAGGCTCTGGAGCCAGACTGCCTGAGTTTAAATCATAGCTCTACCACTTCCTGTGTGATCTTGGACAAATCACTTAACTTCCATCTACAAAATGGAAATTACTCATAGTCCCTGCTTCATATGGTGGCTGTGAAGAGTAAATGAAATTATGCTGTTGTGTTTGAGCCTCTGAGGCAGGTGACGGCTTCAAGTCCCGGAGCCGCTCTCACTCCCTAGCTGGTGACCTTGGACAAATGACTTAACCTCTCTGCGCTTTCATCTGTAACATGGTGACAATGCCCGGCTGGCGTGGCTCAGTGGTTGAGCGTGGATCTATGAACCAGGAGGTCACGGTTCAATTCCTGGTCAGGACACTGCCCGGGTTGCGGGCTCCATCCCCAGAATGGGGCGTGCAGGAGGCAGCTGATCAAGGATTCTCTCTCATCATTGATGTTTTTATCTCTCCCTCTCCCTTCCTCTCTGAAATCAATAAAAATATATTTTTAAAAAATAAAATGGTGCAATAATAGTACTTACATCATGGTGTTTTGGTGAGGATCAAAGAGAATAAATGTTAAAGTGCTTAGAACAGAGCCAGGAACACAGTAGGTGAAACGTTGACTATAAATTATTACTGCATAATATTGTGTAATACATGCAAAAGAGCCCCGGGCCAGCACAGAGCAAATGTCATTGAAACCTGTCTCCCCGCCAGCCTTCCTCTCACTCTGACAAACTCTCTGCCTTTTCAGGAAGGCGTTGCCCCCAGCATTCAGCTCCAGCTTCAGGAGGTGAAGAGGGACAAAGCCAGCCAGTTCTTTCCGCTGATGGGGAAGCAGGCAGGAGGTGAGTGACAAAGGCGGGCAGCCCTTGGAGGAGTGGTTCTGAGTGGGTCGGTTCACCAAGCCGGCTCCTAGCTTCCAGGCCAGTAGGGGTGGCTCATGCGATGGGGTGGGGTAGAGTGTCCACATAAATGATCCAAACCAGGACACTAGAAGTGTTAACTACACCAGGTAAACTTGGGATGTCTCTGGCATATGGGAATATGGGCACCCTAAGAGTAGAAGTCAATGTTTTGCACCCTCTGGTGTCATTACCTTTGATACTGTGGATGGATTTGGAGCTACAGATCAGCGACTAGATGTGACCCAAGCCACAGTCCAAGCTTTCTAGGTCTATTTGTTTCCGATAGAATTAATTTTTTAAAAAATATTTTTATTGTTTTCAGAGAGGAAGGGAGAGGGAGAGAGAGAGAGAAACATCAATGATGAGAGAGAACCATTGATCGGGTGCCTCTTACACACCCCATGCTGGGGATCGAGCCAGCAACCCTGGCATATGCCATGACTGGGAATTGAACTGTGGCCTCCTGGTTCATAGGTTGATGCTCAACCACTGAGCCACGCTGGCCAGGCTCCAATAGAGTTATTAAAATGAACCTGCGTTCCCTGAGAGGGCCCTCAATGTGGGAGTCATGTCCTGGGGGGACAAGGATATTAGTCTGGACAGAGAGCAGTTTTTTTTTCTTATTGTTAACATTATATGTATATATTTAAGTGGTGTTGGTGAGAGTATGAAAGACCTAGCACTTTATAACCTGTCTATTTAGAGCAGCGGTTCTCAACCTGTGGGTCGCGACCCCTTTGGGGTCAAATGACCCTTTCACAGAGGTCGCCTAAGACCGTTGGAAAACACATACACATATATAATTACATATTGTTTTTGTGATTAATCACTATGCTTTAATTATGTTCAATTTGTAACAATGAAATTGGGGGTCACCACAACATGAGGAACTGTATTAAAGGGTCGCGGCATGAGGAAGGTTGAGAATCACTGATTTAGAGGAAATGTTGACAGTAGTCCTCGAAGTTGGAGTGCGCATCAGGGAATCTATCAAGTAGAAATACGTAGCCCTGAGGGTGTACCTGAGCATTCATTGACAGCATGTCTGCAATGGCAAGAATTTAGAAATAACATAAAAGCCTTCAGTAGGAGAATCTAGTCACCCTAAGAGCAGAGGCAAATGCTTTGCATCCTCTGGAGCCAGATTTACTGAGCCAGAAGCCTAGCTTCCTGGTCAAAATATATCAGGCACATCCATACATAGCCGTTGTGGCCATTGAAAAGGATGAGGCAGACCTGTGGGAAGTTACAGAAAGTTCTCCAAGATACTGGTTAAGTGGAAAAAGCAAGTTATATAACAACATGTATGACAGGAACCTACTTGTTTTTTAAAAAATGACATACAAACATACATACACATGCATAGGGAACATTCTAGGAGGATGATTATCAAATTGTCAACAGTGATGATATATATCTAGGACAGGAAGTGGAGATGAGGGAGAGAGAGTAGAGAGGGACTTTAATTTTTACTATACAAGCCTCTCCATTACATAATTCTTTTTATAGTGGGCAAGTATTCAAAGACTGCTTTTATAATAAAAAATATAAAAATAGAGAAAACCAACTTGTTACCAAACACTTTTGGCCTTAGTTTCCTCAATAAAATGAATTTTAGACCATTTCAGAGTTCTCTTCCAAATCCAACAACCCATGGGAAGCAGGGGATGGGAGTATAAGAGATATTTATTGGGCACCTACTATGCTCACATGTGATTAAATCTCAGAATAGTCCCTTCAGCATGAGTGAGGAAACTAAGGTTCAGATAAGTTCAATGTTTTTGCACAGATGCCCAGGCAGTGCCAGGTGCCAATGACTTCCCACTCCTCCACTCTGCCTCCCCGCAGGAGCAGCCAAGCAGCTCAGCCATACGAGGACAGTGGGGAGTGTCTGCAGTTCCACTGAAGACCCAACACAGGCATTGAGCCCCAAAGAGCCATGAGCCCTTCCCACCTCACCCAGCCCCCAGGGAAGCGGTGCAGCCCTCATTCCTTCTTTCCTTTTTTCCAGGAATACCTCCTATCCAACCAAAGAGAAAAATGGGTGAGTGTTGGCCAGACCTTGCCCTCAACGTGCTCCCTGGGGAGGGTTGAGTCATCCTGGCCTCTAACAAGTCAGGGAGGTGGGGGAGGATCTCTGGCCACGGGCACACATGCCAGGCTGGCATCGCCAAGGGTGGGGCCAGCCGTGGTTTGGCCACATGCTCGGCTCCCTGGTTGTTTCCTCAGACCTGGTGGTCTGTGCGTGCCTAGGGAGTAGGTGCAGGGATAAGGGAGCCGGTTTTGCCAAAGGTTCAAAATTGCCTTGGGGAATTTTTACCTAAAGCCTAGAATTGGAAAAACTAATCAATTCCCCATCTTGCACCCTCAAGGATCTTAAAAGTGCAAATCGGAGCAGCCTAGAACTCTTTGGTGAAAAGGAAAAACAAAACCAAAAGAAAACAACCATCATTTACCCACCCTCTACCTTCCCACCCCTTACCCCCAGTGCTCTCAGGATCAAGACCAATGCCCTAGGACTCACCCACATCCTTCGGGGCTGCCCTCACTGACTTAACTTCTAGCCCCATCTCTCCTTTCCTGACCACCTGCCCTACCCAGACGGAGCTAGTCTCCCTGGCGTGGGCAGGATGCTACCCTTGGCACACCACACTGTTCTCCTGGGTCCCTAGAGTGGAAACCCTCCCACAGGCAGGTAGTAGGTCTCTCACTTTCCTAACAGAACACCTACTCCTTCCAACATAGGCTCTTGGCTATAAAGATGGGGGAAATCTTCTATTTTTCCTCCAAGATTTTTTTCTAAGTGTTTGAGCCATTCCATTTGAAGGGCCATGGGAGTCACCCCAATACCAACATGGAAATGAATGTCCCTCATGCAGAATGTGGGCAGAATGCTACGTCATCTTTCAGTGAGCCGGTAGCAGAGCCAGACCTAAAAGCTGTGCCTCCTGTTTCCCTGACCAAGGCACTTTCCATACCCCCGGGAGGGCCTCTGGGATTTTAAGTACTGGCTTACCACTTCCCTTCCTTTACAAGGATAACTGAGGGTTGGCTCTGTCCATGCTCTTGAGGCACATACGACTGAATAACAGAAGATATGGCAGGTGAGTCTGTAATTGGGTCACCCTAGATATCTACAGCCAGAAACACGAATTAGGCAAATGGAGGGCCTTGTGTGGAGTGACTAGGGAAGGCTCCAAGGGTGGAGGAGCCAGGCAACCCTCCCTTAACCACGGTCCACGTACAAAACTCTTCCCAGGCAGAGGATGAGGACCACGGGCCAGAGTGAGAGCCCCCTTCCCATGCTTCCCAGAGGATGAAAACCCTCCTCCGTACCTGGACGCGACAGCTGACGAGCCGGCCAGGCCAGCCCTCTTCTCTGTGTCTGTCCTGTGCTCAACGCCGGCATGTCCCGCGAGGCTCGCAGTGAACACCGTGGGGCTCCTTCCAGGACTCTCGGGCTCAAGAAGCCGTCGTGCATAAATGGGCACTGTTGTCAGTCTCATGCTGGAGTGACCTTGTCCTCCCTCAGTTATTTCATTGCGTAGCAGGATGAGTCTGCCCCCCACCCCCCACCCCTTCTCTATCTCCTATGCCCAGAGCATAGTAGGGGCTCAATAAATGAATGGACAGTGATGGCTTCTTCTCTAGTACAGGGCAGAAGGCATACGTGGCCTGGGCTCTGCACCATGCCCAGCAGTTTGTCACATCAGCAGGCCAGGCCTTTCCCAGAATTGCGAAGGGCAATACTAACAGCCCTGGTCCCCACCCTTGAATGGGAAAACAGGTTTGCAACACAGGTAAGGGCAACAGCCCCAGCCTGAACGCAGACACACTCTGCCGACTCAGTCATGATCTCAAGGACCCAAATCCATGTGTCTTCTGAGTTGGAGAATTGGATCCCCGGTCCTTCATCCATTCTCTTGTGGAGGGTAACTGCTGGGCTATGGGGACACAGGCACTCAGTCATTCCCTGGGCATTCAAATGAGCTCCAGAGGAGTAAAACACCACCCCCCACCTCCCTCCGGCCCCCAGGGAGCCCCAGTCTGATGGGGAGACCATTGTCCCTGTGGTTTATAGGCAGGTGAGACACAGAGGACCCCAGGATGCTTAGAAAGGGGCCTATCAACCAAAGTAAACTCCTAGAGGGCACACTTAGGTAATAAACATCAAGGTGTTGAATGAGTTGTGAGCTCTGTGGGTTCAGCAGTAAAGGAGGTTCATCAATTCACTAGGCTACATAACATTGACCATCTGTGTCCCTCTCCAAAAAGAAGGAACTGGGTGATGTTTTAGGGGATCTGATTCTTGGGGGGACAGGGTGGCACTAAGCTACTTAAAAAGAAGGGAAGCCCTAACTGGTTTGGCTCAGTGGATAGAGCGTCGGCCTGCGGACTGAAAGGTCCCAGGTTCGATTCTGGTCAAGGGCATGTACCTTGGTTGCGGGCACATCCCCAGTAGGAGGTGTGCAGGAGGCAGCTGATCGATGTTCCTCTCTCATCGATGTTTCTAACCCTCTATCCCTCTCCCTTCCTCTCTGTAAAAAATGAATAAAATATATTAAAAAAAAAAAAAAAAAAAAAAGGAAGGGAAGATGAGCCCTGGCTGGTGTGGCCCAGTTGGTTGATCAGGTAGGTTAAGTTCCAAAAGTCTGCCGCCACCCTCCCCCACACCCAACCCCAGCATTCTGGTCTCTCAAGAGGCTCTTTCCAGGGCACATGCCCTGGTTGCGGGCTCGATCCCCAGTAGGGGGTGTTCAGGAGGCAGCTGCTCAATGATTTTCTCTCATCATTGATGTCTCTCCCTCTCTGAAATCAATAAAAAAATATTTTTTTTAAAAAAGAAAGCATATCCCAAGAGGAAACTCCACACCCATTAAAGAGTATGCCCCCCCCCCCCGCCCCCATCCCTGGGAATGAGGAAAATGTTTGGGAACTAGATAGAGGCCAAGCTTGGACGACATTGGGATGTACTAAATGCTACTGAACTTTAAAATGGTTAATTGTTATGTGAATTTTACCTCAATAAAAAAACTCATCACTTAAAAAAAAAAAAGAGGCTCCTTCCAGATCAGATTACTCCAGGAAATGTTACATTCTGTCTCTTCCTCATGGAAACCCCAAGAGGGAGGCTTTGAAAAACCATGGAAACAAGGAACATACTGATATCCAACTTCAACTCGGTGTTTCCAAGTATCCCCTTTGCCGATAGTACTGCTTTGTGTCTAATGGACACACTTCCGGGGATGCTGGAGGCTTTCCCAGTAGAAGCAGGAAAGGGGCTGGAGACTGGTCTGGTTGCAGTGAGTCTGTGTGTAGGGGAATGACGAACACTGTTAGATTGAGCCAGCTCAGGGGAAAACCTGAAAGCCAGAATGAGAACTTAACCCAATGAGCAATGGAAAGCCAGGCCAATTCTTGAGCAGGAAAGTGACCAGCCATGTCTTGATAGTAGAACAGTCACTTTTCCTGATCCACTTCCACAAGGAGGTAGCCAAGAATTCCAAGGCCAGGCAGGGGCTCAGAAGCAGTTTGACTTGACAAGCTGAGATGTGCTGAATGAACAAAGGGGCTGCAGTGGCTCTGAGGGCCATTAAATGGAGTATGAATAGTACCCCCTGGATTTACACAAGATGGTGTCCCTTTTCTGGGCACATCTGGCTTCCAATCACAGGAAAGCAGTTAATGGAACTGACAAGGCCAAACTGAATCCCAGCCCTTTAGTTTCAACAGTCCTCTTCTTTGACTTACCTACTGCTGTTATCAAACCATCCGAAGACCATTAATGGCTTAAAACAGCATTTCTCACAATTCTCTAGGTTGGCAGGACTCAGCTGGATGTTTCTGTACCATAAGGTATCAGCAGGGGAGGCTGTGTTCAGCTGGGAGGATGTCATTTGAATTTTTGGTGCTGTTGGCTGTAGCATTCAGTTCTACAAATGGTCTCTTATTTAGTCCCTCACAAAACATTCAGTTCAACTCAAGCTTCCGGTTTGGGAATATGTCATCTGGTTTCCAAGAGCAAAAGTGGAAGCTACCAGAATATTAATTCTGCCACATTTTTTTAAAAAAATGTTTTTATTGATTTCAGAGAGGAAGGGAGAGGGAGAGAAACATCCATGATGAGAATCACTGATTGGCTGCCTCCCCCTCTACTCTACCCCCCCCCCCCCCCCCAGGAGCCCGCAACCCAGGCATGTGCCCTTGACTGGAATTGGACCTGGGACCCTTCAGTTCACAGGCTGATGTTGTATCCACTGAGCCAAACCAGCTAGGGGTATTCTGCCACATTTAATGAGTCAGAAGTCCAGCCCACACAGGAGATGGGACACACTGGCCGTCTCTGGAGGTGATGTGCTGCTCCTCCTTTGTGAGATGAGTGTAGGTTTCTAATAACATTGGAACAGAGTAAATATAAAGTGAGCTCTTCCCAGAAACAAATACCCAGTTAAGACGAATTTCTTGGAATGAACATGGTTTGTCAAGAACAAAGGTGTTTATATCTCACACAGATCATCTGAGGGCAATGGAGCCAAAGTTGTGCAATGGCACAGGTTATTTTCTCCACTCTTGGGCACAAATAAACAACCCCCAAGCCCCGACGCAGTGGTGGCATGGCCTGCATCTCTAAGTGTTGCACAAGACGCAAGGTATTTCAGCACCGGGGACACCATTCATCACTGGACGGTCCTTTGTTTCTTCCTTAGTAACATTTATTGGTGTTCGTTGAAGATGCCACAAAGGAAGTAGGCAATTATACTGCCCCCAACACTAGGAAGCAGTCTTGGGATGTCACACAAATCTGTATCAAAAGGTGCTGAGGTCGCCCTACCCGGTTTGGCTCAGTGGATAGAGCATCAGCCTGTGGACTGAAGGGTCCCGGGTTTGATTCTGGTCAAAGGCACATGCCTGGGTTGCGGGCTTGATCCCCAGTAGGGGGCATGCAGGAGGCAGCCAATCAGTGATTCTATATCATCGATGTTTCTATCTCTTTCCCTCTCCCTTCCTCTCTGAAATCAATAAAGATATTTTTTTTAAAAAAAGGTGCTGAGGTAAAACCAGTGGAGATCCAACTGTCATTGCATGATCCCAATGCATAGCTAAAATGGTTTCTAAAATTCTAGAATTCCTAGCACACATCACATTTAGTTTCCATTAACAAGCAAAACCCCGGTACAGAGTTTTGAGCATATGTGCACCTGCGAGGCTGTAGGAAACGAATGTTCAAAGCCAGCGAGACAGGCCTCTCCCTACTTGTCATTTTCCCTCACTGAATGAGTTACCTGAACCTGCACACACCAAGAACTAGCTGTGTCTTTCAGTTTGTGAAGGCAAGCAGGAGCTGGATCCCTGCTTTCTCAAACCAGAGTACTTTATTTCCTAACCCCCGTCCAGGAATGGACTTCAAGGGCTTAATTTTTCAGCTATACATGAATGTGTGCAGTTTCATTATGTGAATTTTAAAAAAGACTCAATACTTACATTTTCAAAAGCAAGGATCACTGCTGAGCTGAGGTGCTTGATCTTAGCACCTCTCATAAACAAAGTCTCTTTAATGTCATTTGGCTTCTCACGTGCTCTTCAAAGACAGGCAGGCGTGTTTAGGACCACCCTGAAAGTCACTTGGCTCCAAATAGCCACTTCTCACTTGTTTCATATTCCAGGAGGAATGTGTACTGTAAGCAAGCTGTAGTCTATTTTCCTATACTGGCTTTTCATATATAGTTTCAATCTTGACCTTGAACTTCATTTGAGGACATTCCTAACCCCAGCTAGGCCTGCCCAGAACGAAAGGGATAAACCAAAGCTGAGGACAAGTCAAAGCATCATCTTGCTATATCAAGGGCACCCAATGTTAAAAATTAAATGACTCGCCGAAACCGGTTTGGCTCAGTGGATAGAGCGTCAGCCTGCGGACTGAGAGGTCCCGGGTTCGATTCCGGTCGGGGGCATGTGCCTGGGTTGCGGGCACATCCCCGTGGGGGATGTGCAGGAGGCGGCTGATCGATGTTTCTCTCTCATCGATGTTTCTAACTCTCTCTATCTCTCTCCCTTCCTCTCTGTGAAAAATCAATATATATTAAAAAAAAAAAAAATTAAATGACTCTATTCCCTGATGAGAAATGGGAAGCCAGGAACAGAGGCTACCAGACAGCACTGTCAAGTATGGAACTTGGAATCTGAGAAGCAGGGCTCTCATTCTGTTGCTGCATCTCAGCAGCAAGACCTGAGTTGCAATTTTCTCATGTGGAAAAGGGACAGAATACCCACCTTGCAGTGATGTTGTGTGAGGACTGAAGGAAACCACGTAAAGGGAGGGCTTAAGGAACAGTTTATTCCTAAATCAGCAGCAGAGCCAGAATGGGCACAGCTTTTACTTCCTGGGTTAGGTCTCTGGCCCCCACCTGCTGCTTATAGAATCAACTAAGATCCTTTGTCCAAAAGTTTTCACCAGTTCCATTATTTTTTCTGCAGTGGAAGCCACTAGAAGCATGGGAGCTTGTGGCTAAAGCAAGGAAATCTAACTAGGAGAGGATCAGTCAGGAGCCAGATCCAGCAATAACGCCAGACTTGCTCTTCTAACGAAGGAGCCTAAGCAGCTGAGATTCTTTCGTGCAGATAAAAAAGGAGTCAGAGGGGATAGACGGTTTTCCTACAAGTTGACAAGAAAGTTTAACACTGTTCCTATATTTGTGATTTAAACCAGAGAAATCCTTTTACAGTAGGTCCTCGAATAACACCATTTCGTTCACTGTCATTTTGTTGTAAGTTGACGAGATGCGGCAGGAACTTAACTCTGTTTATATGAATTAGCTATGGTACAACTGGTTTTGTTAACATCGTTTCACTTAAAGGCGCAGGACCTATTGATAATGTTAAGTGAGAACTTACTGTATCCTTATGTAAAGAAAGGGGGGTGGCAATCAGTAGAGGTTGGGGACCCGGACTGTGCACAAAGCTTCAAGTGCCTTGACCTCTCACCATTCTATTCCCATGGTCAATATTACCTACTTCAATTGTCTCAAAATGTGAAAGCATAATTTCCCTTTGATGCAAATATTTAGAACAGTGAGATTTGGGCACACATCATACACTAAGAAAAATGTTAAGCGTCATTTTATTTTAGCTTCTCTTTGTGCGACCCTCCACCCCTCATAAGTGGCACACAGGACTCTTAATTTTGCAAAGGAGGACCCTTAGCTGCCCGCAGGGATGGGTTCTCACCACTACTGGCCATGGTGAGCAAAACCACCCCAGCAAATACAAACCCCACCCTTCTCCTTTCCATCATAGAGATAAGTGCCCAACCTCCCTTCCCCTGCACTGGGTAAACGCTGCAGGAAAATAGAGCTACTTTCAGGAATCATGCAACCCGAGAGAGTCAATGATTAGAGGTGATACAGCTCACTATTGGCTAATGAGCTGGAGATGAGAAGGGATACACCTCTTCCCACCTTTCCAAAAGCATCAATTAATTGTAGCCCATCTATCCTAACTTCCTACTGATTCATTTGCCCTTGAAATCAGAGGAAAATGAACTTAATGAAAAAATGACTAATACTGACTAGTCCTTGCTACACATACCTATTAGTTGGAACCAAAGGCAGAGAATTTATTCCACCACCTGGACAAGTTCAGAGTAAGCATACCCTCTGCAGATCGGCTGCATCACAGAGAAAAGATATCCCACAGCCACAAACCACACCCCTCGATAGTTTACCGTTAGAGAAAACAGACCCCAAGTGCATTTCCTATTAGTAGCAGGTGAGCTGCACCGTTTCGTAATAAGACCTCCTGGGTGAAACAGACGTAAGCAGAGAACATGCTTTATTGAGTAGATATAGAACAGCACATTCTACCACATGTGGGGGAGGGTTAGCTTCAGTAAAAGGCCTTTACCCTTTAAGAAAACCCCCAGTGAAGTTGCTTTTGGATAAATTTTAACAGTGACACTGAAACTGGCAGGGAGCTGCCACTGAACATGCTTAAAATGAGCTCCCCCCAACCCACAGTGAATATTAAGTAGTGTACAGAGATGACAAGAGAAAGGCACAAATGACCAGAGTCGGGATTGTGGTGAGGGCTCCGTAAGAAGACAGCAGTGTTATAGGCGATCAAGTTGGGAAGGGTGACATGTCACACATCAAAAGCTGCCCCAAAATAGCAGGTTATAATGGGCTAGAGAGAAATTAGAGGGAGCATTTCTTCCTTCACTTAAATACCACCAAAGATAGGAGATCAGAGAAGAGGGGGATGGTGGCAAATCCCAGAAAGGAAATGGAGGATCTTGGATGAGCATAAGCACTTGAGCCTAGAGGGAGGGTGAGGCACTGCTGAAAAGAGAAGCAAACCGTGGCGGGTGGCCATTCTGCCTTGCTGAGTCATGGGTGGAGACACTTTCAATTCGTTTCCACTTCTCCAGGGATGTTCAGACAGAAATCAGTGCAACTTATGTGGAAGTAAAGGTGTGCTAGGTCAGACTGGTACTGGTGAAATGGTTTTGCAGTTAATGAACCAGTCAACATGCCGCATAAAAGGGAGAACGGGAAATTATTTTGGCACCTGCAAACATAATGGGGGCATGGAGTCAGGAGGGAGGAAAACATTTACTACTGGGCACTTTCTGGTGAGGCAAAAAGCATTCATTCCCTTCCACCAAGACATGGCCCACTGCCCACAGGTGAACTCGGCACAGAATCTCCGCCTCTTCCCTCTCTCCATCTCCTTCACATAGAGGATGTGCTGTTCTCAAGACTAATCCCTGGGGGAAGCTTCAAAAGGATTTGGCTCTGGTCAGCCTGACACTGATCAAAACAAGTCTTTCCATAAAAATGGAGGAAAATATTTAAAGTGAGATGAAACCCAAAAGGAATGGACCCCTCCCAGCACACACACGCTGAAGTGTTACCTCTTCCCTGCCCGGCCAAAACACACATGTAAGGAATAATTGGAAAGGTCCCGGCAGTGGCAACTATATTTGGAGGTCTGGCGACCAGGCAGCAAGAAGCACTATTACAAGTTTAGAAGACACAACGCAACCTCATGGGGCTAGAGAGCATGAGGAGAGAACCGGTGACTGGACAGGGACGGGACCAAACAGAACACCTTGGGTCAGTGCTATGAGGGACCTGCGCTCAAGTCTAATATAGATCCCATCCGGGCAACCTCACTGAGGCCGAAACAACAGTTCCTCAGAACCAGCGTCTGCAGTGTACATGAGGGTCGGAGCCAGGACAGTCCTGAGGGGGATGGCCTTCCCAAAGGATGCTGTACTTGCCAATCACAAGAGCAACAGAAATGACAGACAGATCCCTAGGGGACGGATTCCTACTGCTGGGGTTCGCTGGCTCAGGTAACAGGTCACTTTAAGTGCCCTTGGGAGGGGTCCATTTTAAACAGCTGGGATCCATGGTTTTATTGGAATTGGATCTTTTGGCCTCTTTGGCTATCCACTCATCAATCAGGTCCTAAAGGAGAAAAATGGGAAAAATTACACACATTAAACTAAAATGGCATGATATATGAATTCCAACATGACTGTCAGCAAAGAAGGAATCACCAAAGGTTTAATAATATACTAAGGTGTAAAAAAAATTATCTTTAACTTACAAAACGCTTTACTAGCGAATCCATTCTTCCTACTACAGCCTTAGTAATAGCTGAAAATCATTAGTCATCTTCCCTAATGATAAATATGAGTCAACTAAAAATATTTTAAATGGCCTAGCCTATGTGGCTCAGTGGATAAGCATCAACCTATGAACCAGGGGTCACAGTTCCATTTCCTATCAGGGCACATGCCAAGTTGCAGGTTCGATCCTCAATGGGGGACAAGCAGGAGGCAGCTAATCAATGATTCTCTCTCATCATTGATGTTTCTATCTTTCTCTCCCTCTCCCTTCCTCTCTGAAATCAATAAAAAAATATTTTTTAAAATTGAAAATGGATTTGAGAGAGCTTTCTGGAAGGAATTTAAAACCACTTTCACAAGCCCTTGAGTTTATTCATTCCACTCTACAGATGAGTAATTTTCTCCAATCTAAGAAAATTATTGAATGCTAGAAGTGTTGTACAAGATACAGCTGCTTAACTAGGATAAGCCGATGGAGGCATCACTGCACGCTAAAGAAAAGAGTCCATATAAAAAGATGCACATAGTCAAACTCCTTTAAGAAGGGAAGGTTACCTTCCCTTAGGGTGAGTAAGGCCCCACTTTGCTGTTTAGGCTTCCAGGGACATTTATTAATGTGCAAGGAGCTGATAAAAACTTACCTGTCTCTTTAAAACTAGGTGTTTTCCTTTCCAATACTTGAGCATCTGAAGGGCTTGCAGAGTGCTGACAATGTCCACAGGATTCACAGCTGTCTCCTGGCTAATTTCTGAAACAGAAGATCTACTAAGAACCTGGCCAAAATGCAGACTCCCTGATCAAGTCCCCTCCTAAACCCCTCCCTCTTACAGGATATGCAAATGATCTCCAGATGGTTGGAGCATTTGATACTCAACCCAACCTGCTCAGAAAAAGTTTATGAAGCATTCATTTGACCAGTCCAAGTAACTACGAAAATAGACATTACAGCAAGAAACCACTCTTGGCCCCTACAGAAATCAAGTTCAAAGACCCATATTCAGTGGGCCTCCTGTTAGGTCCAGATAAAACACAGAATGAGGCATTATCTTTGCAGGTTACAAAGCATGAATAGGGCCAAGTGGAAAAGTTAAAATATTCAGTGGAGTTAACATCTTGGGTAACAACCATTCTAGAGTCAAAAACCAACCTTTGATAGAAATCTCTTTGCCTTGGAAATTATGCAGGTAACGAAGAAGCACTTCTTTCCAGTAACTGCGATAGCTTATGAGCCCCAGATCTGAGAGGGGACGTTCTGGGGAGCCAACTTTTTCTTCCACTTTGGAAAGCAAATAACCTGCCAGGGAACAAACACACAGGCTTTTTTTTAGCAACACCATATCCCATCCTAAGAGAAAAGAACAGTGTGCCAACATGGAAGAAGTTGTATGGAAGTACTCCGCAGTACCAGTTAGAGTTCAGTCAACTTCATTCATTCAGTGGAATACTATATAGCTGTTGTAGAGTATGCTGCCTTTGTATAAGCAAAAGGGGAAGAATGTGTATTTGCATTTACTATAATAGACACTGAAAATTCTGAAAGACTAATAGAAACTTTAATAGCAATGGTTATCTGTAGGTGTGAGTTGGGAACAAGATACATAAGAATTGGGATGGGAAGCCATTTCATTACATAGCTTTTATTTTTCACATTTTGAACTTTAATAGATTATCGGAACTATACCTGAAGAGGGCATGAGAGCGCTACTACACTCTTTCCTCATACCTTGCCCTGTGCATCTTTCACTTGGAGGTTTATATATATGCCTATCATGTCCTTCAATAAACTGGTAAAAGCCCTGATGAACTTTTCTGAAGATCTAGTAGTCCTGAGATTGCCTTCCCTTAATGTAATCCAATTACCTTAAAAAGATTTTCAGTGAGAAACCTCTAAAGATGAAGAGCTAAGAAAGAAAGTTTCTCATCAGTCATTCATGCTCTTTCAATGCTATAAAAAGTCTTTGCAACAAAGTACTAATACATGCTACAACATGGATGAACCTCGAGAACTTATACTACATGAAAGAAGCCACACAGACAAGAGCAGACTATGTGCTTCCATTCATATGAAATGTCCAGAATGGGAAAATTCACGGAGACACAAAGTAGATTAGTCCACAACACTGTAATAACTATGTACGGCACCCCATGGGTACTGGACTTCTGAGATAATCATTTCATAATTATATAAATGTCTAGTAACTATGCTGCACACCTGAAACTACTACGTCAACTGTAAGGGGGAAAATTTAAAGTATTTTAAAAAAGGTTAGCCCTGGCTGGCGGCTCAGTTGGTTGGAGCGTCATCCCATATAGCAAAGACTGCAGGTCCGATTCCCAGTCAGGTCACATACCTAGGTTGCAGGTTTGACCCCTGGTTGGGGCATGTATAGGAGGCAATCAATTGATGTCCCCCCACCCCCTTTCTCTAAATTACATTTAAAAAACAAAAACAAAAACAAAAGCCCCCAAAACAAAAACACATCCTTGGGTGAGGATTTTAAAAAAGTAGATTAGTAGATGCTAAAACTGGTGAGATGGGGAAATGGGAAATCAATCATTGCTAATAAATATGAGATTTTTTTGGAGGGGAAGATGAAAATCTCAATCTGGATTGTGAAGATTATCGCACAACTCTAAATGTAGTAAAAAAAAAAAAATCACTGAATTTTACATTTAAAATGGATGAATGTATGGCATGTAAATAACACCTCAGTAAAGTTGCTTTAAAAAAACAGATTTTCTCAATACCACCCATGAAGGAGTTGGGCGGGGGGGGCCCGAACCTCAAGAAGCCTCTATCTAAACATTTACCATTAACACTATAGGACACAGTCAGCAAAATTCAGTCTGGGAAATACTGGAAAATGAACCTGCTTTCTGCAACAACTAAAGAGCAAAGAAAAAGAGATGGAATGGGAACTTTCAGATTTAAAATGTTTTTGTTGTTTTTTTAAAATACATTTTATTGATTTTTTACAGAGAAGGGAGAGGTATAGAGTCAGAAACACCGATGAGAGAGAAACACCGATCAGCTGCCCCTTTGGTATGTGCCCGCAACCAAGGTACATGCCCTCGACTGGAATCGAACCTGGAACCCTGAGTCCGCAGGCCGACGCTCTATCCACTGAGCCAAACCGGTTAGGGCTCAGATTAAAAATGTTTTACAAGCCACATCTATCAATTCCAATATATCAAATCTATCTGGATCTGAGTAACAATAAGAACAAAAATCACAATATAAGGGTATTTTGAATACTGTAATTTATATTAAAAACTTTTTTGGGTGTTCTTATATGTAAGAGATCTTATGTTTTAGCAATATTAAAATAACTGAGGGTGGGAATATAAGTAAACCAAGATTTGTGCACCATGGGGTCCCTTGGCCTGTCTTGCACCCTCTCGCAATCCAGGACCCCTTGGGGATGTTGCAGTGCCCAAAGCAGCAGGAGGCCGGGGAGAAGCCCAAACCGGGGCCCGGCGCCGCGTGGCTCCTGCTTATCCCGGCCCGCTGTGCCTGCCACCTAGCCAGCAGCGCTTCCTGCTGCAGCGGCTCCCAGCTGTGAGGCTGGCTTCTGGCGCTCCCTCTGTGGGGAGCACACTGACCACCAGGGGGCAGCTCCTGCATTGAGCATCTGCTCCCTTGGTGGTCAGTGCACATCATAGTGACAGGTCGATTGGTTGCTTAAGCTTTTATATAGATAGAAGATAGATTATTCTACTTTTGTATATGTTTGAAAATTTCCATAAAAATCATGCTGGTAATAGGTGTTACCCATTAAAGATACATAATCCCCCCCCCCCCGAATTCTAATTTGGACTAAAGCATATGGAATGACAGTGAACGCAGTAAAATACAGTTGATTCTCGTTATTCACTGTACTTATGTTCTAAAAAGTCACTGCAAACACTAAATTATAAAATACTAAATCATCGCTCCTAGGAAAATAGAATTAGGTTCCTGTAAGCCTCTGGTCACATTTTCGTCAATCAATATGTAACCTTTTTATGTATTTCTGTTTAACAACACTTCATTTAATAGATATTGTTGATACAGTAACTTTGAACTTACAGCACAATAACCTATCCCGAATGAAGTGTAATACATATTTCTCTGTAATGTACATCAAAGCCTTTCTAGACAGTATTTCAGCACTATGTTAGGTGTCATTTAAAATCAGCAACAAAAACATGAAAAATATGACACTAATAGACCCTTGAAAGAACACTTGATTATACTGAGAGCTGAAACGAGTCACCTGTTTGACCTCAGATGGAAATGTGTGGTGACTTTTTTGCTGCTACCCACATATCCACAAATGGCAGCAAAAGTATTGCTGCCAATACTCTGCCAAGAGTATTGATTTTGGGGTTACAAATAAAGTTCTAGGTAGTAGGAAAATTCCCAAATACAGAAGCCATAATTAATGAGCCCCAAAGCCTCTATCAGGTATACAGGCTGCCTCTAGAAAAGCCCTTACAAAACTGAAATCCCTAATACCCACGAACAGATTTGATGCCTTATGCATGTATGTGCTGTTCATAAATCCCAAGCTGGGATCATCCTAACAACCTTACTTTATTCTCCTCTAATCTCCCACCAAGCTCAGAGTCCTGTATTCAATGTGTACCAGGCCAACTGATGATATCCAGGTTCTGCCGACTTACTCGTTCACTTAACACCAGTATACATAGGCTACACACCAGGAATTGTAGGGACCACAGGACAAAAAGACAATATTCACATGTTCCCTGCCATACGGAGCTTAGCAGTTTCACTTACTGAAATCAATGAGCATCTTGCCATAGCCCTGCCTCATGTACTGAGGCATAGTAAGGATACAGGATACATTGTAGTTGAGGAATGAATTCTTCTCCTAAAATCAAGAACAGATGAGCAGGTCACACGAGTTTCAAACTAAAGGTGTCAGCAGACAGATACAAAATAAGGCTGCTTGCAAAGTATCTGGCTAACCAGTCCTGGGAGTGGCTGTCCGGCTCACAGCTGTTACACACTCTTTATGATGGCCAAGCCATTAACCCCAGGGTTTCCCCAGCTCGGAGACCTCCAGTCTCTCTTAAGGGGGCTGGCTCTGGGCTTTTTATAGTCACAGAGCAGGGCCAAACGGATTAGACTGCAGAGTCAGGCTAGGGCAGCTCCCTTCAAAAGTAATTTCTCAAAAGGGGGATGCCTACTGAAGAGAGAGATCCCAAACAGTAAGTCCCCATTCTGGAAGGAGGTCAAAAACAATCCAATCATATATTGTAGGATTCCATTTATGCAAAATGTCTAGAACAAAGACAGAAGGGCTGGGAGGGGTTGAGTGGAAATGGGGAGTGATGCTTATGGGTACGGGCTTCCTTACTGAGGTAATGAAAATTGCACAACTCTGCGACCACACTAAAAATCACTGTACACTTTAAATGAGTGAATTGTACGGCATGGGAATTACGTTTTTAATAAATTTGTTATCTTAAAAAGTCATAAACACATTCTGGCTTTGAGTCTTTAAAGGCACTGTGGCATTATCATGGGAAGAACCTAGTCTTTTTGTGTTTCGTTTTTTCCAAAAAATATGGCAAAAGGAATATACTCCTGGTTTCGAGCTAATAACATAGAAGAGGGCAAAGCCAGGAGAGTTGGCTTGACTACAAGTTGTGGGCTTGTGGGTTAGTAGGCAGGGCTCTGGCCAGTAATTAATAGGCATCTCCAACCCTCAAGTCCAGAAATGAATAAACCAGAAGCTTTTAATAAAGAATGGCACATTTTCATTAAACAATCTTTGACATGGACTTTCCTTTTTTTTAAAAAAGGGAAGGGCTGTCATCATTATCCAGAATATGACCTTTTCCTGTCAGTGATTTGCGTTCCCAATGCCAACATCAATCACCCTGCTCAGACCATTAGCTTCTTAATCTCCTGATCCTGCTGACCTTGGAAAAATACCCAATCAGGTGACAGCCAGTGTTGTCCGCTTCTGTCATAACATAGAACAGGAAGGGCTCCACATCATAATATAATGTTTTGTGGTCCAGGAAAAGCTTGGCCAACAGGCACAGGTTTTGGCAGTAGATCTGGAAGCAGAAAAACAGAGTTCATGTGTAGGCCAGTGACTTCTGAACTTATCAGATAAAGGCCTAAAATTACAGATCAGACCATTGTAGTTAATGAAGAAGTGTATTTTGGCCAACAGAAGAGTTCTATCTTCTTTACAAGGTGAGATGGACACAAAACAAATTCCTTCTGAAACCTGTCAATGTACAACCACCCCACTTTCTTAGGTCACCACTTTTTACCTTGTTTTTCTTGCCATCCACTTCAAACACGGATATTGAACCTTTGCGATATATCTCATCACCGGGTGGGTGTTTCCACACACACTTGGCCTGCAAGAGAATGGAACGGACATCAGGGAAACCAACCTTCCCAGCAAGATTGCTGCTCAGAAGCGAAAAAGAACTACAATTTTAGTCAGCTGAGATGACAAATAGCTGAACACACTTGAGAACATGTAGTAAAACAAGATGTTTTCAGTATAACAATTTAAGGCTTCTAAATCACTGTAATATATTTATGATATTTTCTAGCAGTTTGGAGTGTTTTCTGGGTTATATTCTGGCATCGGTTCAATCCAGGAGATTAAAACCATCTACTACATAAAAGCCAGATAAATAAAAATAGCCTTGCTTATTAGAAAATGCCTTGCAACAACAGGAAATCCTTAAGCAGCTTATTTCAAGCAGCTTAGAGTTAAGATAGGAGTGCTTTACTCTCACCTTTACCAATAACTTCTCTGGTTGCCCCAAGTGTCCCCTTTGTTACATAAGGAAATAGGAGCAAATCCTTCTTTTTCCAAAAAAAAAAAAGGGGGGGGGGCGGGGAGGCAAGGCAGCTTGGTTGAGCAGCAGGAAGCTGGGGTGGAGGGTGGCCCCCAGCAGCGCCGGCAGGGCACTTGGCCACAAGAGGGCACAAGGTACCCCTTTCTTTACTCTCAATCATTAACAGATTTAAAGCAGCCAGTCAGCCATTGCTGTAAATCAGGGATTTTCAACCTTTTCCATCTCATGCACACATAAACTAATTATTAAAATTCTGCAGCACGCCAGAAAGTGTATTTTTTATCAATCTGACAAAAAAAGGTATAGTTTTGATTGTAATTAACTATCCTTTTTGTTCCAAGGTTACTTTTTAAAAAGAATATATTTTGATTTTTTACAGAGAGGAAGGGAGAGGGATAGAGAGTTAGAAACATCAAAGAGAGAGAAACATCGATCAGCTGCCTCCTGCACATCTCCTACTGGGTATGTGCCCGCAACCAAGGTACATGTCCCTGACCAGAATCGAACCCAGGACCCTTCAGTCCACAGGCCGATGCTCTATCCACTGAGCCAAACCAGTTAGGGCCAAGGTTACTTTTTAAAAAATCAGGCCTACACTTGTTTAAAAGAATTTCTGGTTCCAAGAGTTAACCAATCAGCTCTAGCTGGTGTGGCTCAATAGGTTGGGCGCTGTCCCATGCACCAAAAGGTTGCCCATTCAATTCTGGTCACATGCCGAGGTTGCTCATATGCTCAGGTTGTGGGCTCAATCCCTCGTTGGGGGTGTTAAGAGCTGATCAATGTTACTCTCACATTTCTCTCTCTCTCTCTCTCTCTCTCTCTCTCTCTCTCTCTCTCTCTCTCTCTCTCCCCCCCCCCCCCACCTCCTCTCTCTCTAAAAATCAATAAACTATTCTTAAAAAAGAATCAACTAATCAGATGCAAACTTATTATGCAACCTGACCAATAAGATGCAGCTCTATTATATGACCTATATGTTTATGGTTCAAGACAGGGCATTCACACTGGACAGACGGCTATTGTGTTGCCTGTCTTTTTTGTATTTTACAATCTAAGGGGAAAGATGTCAGTGCCTCTGACTAAATAGTCAATTATCGTATGTTTTAAAAAGTTCTTGCAGCACACCAGTTGAAAATCATTGCTGTAAATAGGTGAATTCTTGAAAGGTTTTATGTAAATACATTTAGAAAGCATATGTACATATCCAGAACATTTTCCATTATATTTTTATTGTGACTTTTGGTCAACTTAAGAATCATGACCTAATTTGTCACATGCAAATCCAAATATTAATTGGAACTGCTTTGAAAAAGTTTCATCTATAGTTTGTCCCTATCACCACCACCCCTTTACTCATGTGGCTTTTCCCAAAAACAGACAAACACAATTAGTTTAGAAACAGAAGCCAAACTGGGCCCAATTCAATGATTATGCCTGAAGCAATAGGAATCAGAAGTATGGCTTACTAGGTAAAGTAGGTTTTTATTTCCTGAAATTTGGTTTTTGTAATTCATATAATACAGTAGAGATCCTCAAAAATTCAGAATGTTTACTTGACCTTCAGATTTATCCAGACCCTGTTTTCTCCACCTATTACTAGTTCTTGCTCTCTTTGGCTGTTTTATTGGTTAGTGCCACTAAATAACCAGAAACAAAAAGAAAAAATGGCAAAAATGGTAAGTAGTTCACATCAATAAAAATAGCAGCCTTACTTTCACAAAGCAAAACCATACTTTAGTTTATCTCCATGGTCTACAATCATGGAGACCAGTCCTTCTGATACCATCCTCCCCTGTGCCCTAGTGTCCCCACCAGTCTTTGCCCATCACCTTCCCTCCAGCACTCTATTCTCACCCCAAGTCAAGCGTGCCAGAGTCTGAAGGGCTTCATTCATAGGAGTGGTTTTGGGCCACAATGCTATAGACTGTGTGCTTCAGAGTTAGAAACACACACAAAGAAAGTATCACCAAACTGGGGAGAGGAATGTAAGAACAGAAACCATGGGAAGCCTGGATTATGGAGGTTCACCATATGGAAACCTTGGGAAGTAAAGATGGAAGGGGAAGGAGAGACACCATAAAAGGCCTAGAGCCAAATTATGTTAGGACAATAGAAACAAGATAAAAGAAAGGTTTCCCTGTCTGAAAGAGTTATCTCTTTCCCTTACCCTTTCCTCAATCCTACTCCATGGCAGAAAGTCCCTTTAAGACTTTAATTCCACAACTAGGGAAAGAAAGGTGGCTTAAAGCGGCAAAATAGCTAATAAGCATATTTGTCAACAATAAAATCAGATTCAAGTCTTTATTCCTAAAAGAAGAAAGATGTTCTGAAACGAAAAAAAAGCAATAAACAACTTCAGAAGGCACCAAAGGACCCATTCTGTTAATGAAGTCTATTTTCATCTAGTTTGCAATACTTAAAAACTAAGGGCAGAGGTCATCCATCTGCAAAAGAACCACGGAAAAAAGCAAGCAGCAAGAAAAAAAGACAGGGAGGTGTGTATGATAGGATGTGGATAAAGGCCATTGGCTGCTTTAAATGCCACCCAGCACCAGCCAAGCCACAGGCTGTGTACCACCACCCTAATGTGGCTTTTGATTTCCTATGCCTTCATCCCATTCCTGTGGACCACTGAGAGGTGCTTAGATAATTGTCATTAGGACACATGTCAAAATGTAGAGATCCCATTGCTTACTGCCAACATGATCATGAAACCCAGACAACTTACCATGTGTCGGCGGAGTATCGTTTGGCTCTTCATGTACTTTAAACAGAATTCACACATATAGAGCCGTCCGAGTCGTGCATATTCTTCAGGATAGGGAGAATGGTACCAAGTATCAAGCTCATAGCGACCAAAAGCTATTGTTTTAATCATGTTGCTCCCCTCTGTGATTTGGCCTTGCAGCCTTAACTTCTCCTATTGTACAGAAGAAACCAAAAGTCAAAGGAGGTTTAGAATTACAGTTCACCTTTGAACAATATGGAGGGTTAGGGTCACCAACACCCCGCCCCATGCAGTTGAAAATGGCGTTTAACTTTGGACTCCGCCAAAACATAAATACTAATAGTATAGTGTTGACCGGAAGTCTTATCGGTAACATGCAGACGATAAACACGTTTTTAGTATGTTATATACTGTAGTCTTACAAATGTAGGCTATAGAAAAGAAAATATTAAGAAAATCATAAGGAAAAGAAATACATTTTTAGTATTTATTGAAAAACATTCATGTTTAAGTGGACCTGCAGAGTTCAAACCCATGTCAACTGTAATCATCTTTGTTTTTGTAAACTATGTGCATGCCATCATGCTAAGCTATGAAAAAAACACACACATTTGGCTTCTAAACTCATGAGAAGCTAACTGAAGAGGGCTGGCGACATGGCCAAGGGTAATAAGGAAGGCTTAGTATAGGTCCCAGTGAAGAGCAGCTTTTCTCTGCTACTTAACTCTCTTGAACATCAGAACAAGTCTCTGGTAAAATTGTGTTCTTACCAGTCTGAACCAAACTGAATTCTAAAAGGCAATCTACCACTAATATAAACCCCCCACCTTTTATAAGACATTCTAAAATTAAACAGAAAAAAATTATCTAGAATGTGCTTTACATATTTCCAGCCCTATGTACATCTATGTGACATATACCCACCCTCTCAACCTAGGTCCTTTAAAAAATGTTTTTTGAAACATGGACAGTGCTTTACTTCTGCAATCTGAAGTCCAGGAAGCAGAAATATGTTTGGATATCTATCTCCACTCAGTGGCTATGAGGTGGCTATAGGATTTTAAAGCAGAACCAGACAGAGCATTGAGAAAGGCTAGCCTAGGAATGCCCTGGTTCCAGAGTACACCTAGAGAAAACCAGCAAAGCCGCCCATCCCAGCCAAGAGCAGCTAGCAAGCCCTGCCACCTACAAAACTTTCAACAAGTGTATCAGAGGATTTTTAAATGAAGTATTCAATAAAATGTAAAGAAACAAAAAAGAGAGGAAGAGATTTACTTTACAGAGATCCCCTTAATCCATTTAATCAATCACAATTTTCATAAAGCAAACTTATTGAAAATTCTGCCGACAGTATCAAAACTAAATGTTAACTGTTGATAAAAATCAGAACAGAAAACCAGCTTAATTGTAAAACTTGGATTTGTCAAAAGATTAAATCTAAAATGTCTGACAAAAGCCTTTTCTATTATCCCTCTTCAATATTCTTTTTATTCTTTTACAGTTGTATTGAAGGGCTGAGGCACCCCTGAAAAGGGGAGTACCAGTTTAGTTTAAGAGAACAACAGGGTATCTCCCAGTCCACCGGTTCTCAGAATTGCAAATTACTAGAGGCAAGGGGGGTACCTATTGTTTTATTCAGCTAACCACCTCCACCAAAACAGGTCATCAGGAAATGAGGTGGAGGGAGGAGGGGTAATTAATTTTAAATATGAATGGGAAGGGAGACAGTCTCAAGTAAGGATAGCTGGGGGCAGGGGAAAGGGATTCAAGCAGCAAGGTACATTCATTCCCATCTAACTGATCACTAATCATTTTTCTTGGGCGAACTGCTCCTCACAAATGGTCCCCAGCTAGAGGTTTACTACTCACCAAGTCCTCTGAAGCCCGGGCTTGTGCTCTTCGGAAAAGATCTAAGTCATACTCGCTCGTCAGGTTTTCCAAGAGAGGTTCCCGCGTGTTCCCGTAGGTCTGCCTGTGTTCCTAGGAAAACAACCAGAGCGTGAGACTCTCTGCTTCTAAGAACATCATCCACTTCATTTCAATCGATGCCAAGCTATTTTTTCTAATGCCTACCACATGCCAGGCATTAATTACCCTAGGCACCATGGCTTTGGCAGACATGCTATTTATCAGGTAGGTTAACGCCAGCCAGAAGACACCCATACTCGCCCTGGTGAATCCAGAAAGGAAATGCTCCTACCACCTCTCCAAAAGGGAGTTTCATTCTTCTCCATCTCTAAATGAGCACCGTGGATAAAAATGCTACGCCACCGCCCCCATTTGTCCCTCTGAAAACGTGCACCACAGTATAAGTAAGTATAACAAACCCAAAAGCACCACAGATGCCTAGAATCCTGAGATCTGGAAGAAACCCTGGTGGAAACTCCCTCATTTAGAAACAAGACCAAAAAAACAAACACATCTCAAAGCCTTAGAGTCTGAGATTTTAGACTGAAAGGTAAATTTGCAGGTAGGAAAGGGCAGCTGTATGAAAGTGTTCTGTAAATTCTTTCCCTTGAACTTCTTCGCCATCATTACACTGTCCGCCAAAGGCATTGTCATGTTCTCACTTTAGAACTCCAGCCCAAGCATGTATGAAAAACTAGCTAGCCCCTTTGAAAAATATTTTACTAAATACTAAGCAAGAACAAGAGGAAACAGTCAGAAAATTAGAAACATTAAAATAATCCAGTTTTAAACAAGTATCAAACCTTACCATGGCATTCACTACAAGTATCCTTTCACTGGAAAGACATCCTACAAGAGGAACTTCCCTTTTAAACCTTTGATTCCAGCCCTTCCCACTCCATCCTAGACTCCACCTCCCACCCAGAGAATAGAAGATAATCGCAGTTAGGAGGAGTGAATGGCTCATCCCAAGAAGAACATTACAGATTTCACACATCTATTAGCACATGAAGAAACCATTCAACAGTACCTGTATGCCTACTAAAGTTTCGTAAGGTTAACCTGGGCCCACCTGATGTATACCTTTTTCAATTTGGACTACATCTAAGTATTATTCTAGTTTCATGAACTTTTTTTTTTTTAACTTAAAAAAAATCCTATCCAGCATTTTCACCAGGAAGGTTGGGTCCAAATAACCTCACCCAAACAACTGGAAAGCAGATGTTTGTAAGATGAATTTCAGGAAATTTTACTGCAGACACTCTTTCTACCTGTATGATTCTTGGCGAATTAGCTCTCTAAACTTGTTTCCCATCTATAAAATAGGTGAAACACCATCCATCTTTGCTACAGATTATGGGGGCAACATAACCACAGTGCCTAGCACAAGCACTCAATAAATGGCATTATGTGTTACCATACCATTACACCTCTACCCAATTTGTAGATAAAAACATTGAACAATACAAAGAAAGGAATACAACCTTGCAGGGTCCTTCCTCTACACATCCCACACAGTCTAGTGTAAGTGTTTAGCTACAAATTCACCCTACAACCCACAACTCATCTCACATTCGCCCATCTCCATTTATTCATAAGGCCATTTTCAAGACAGTGATGACTACCAAAAAAGTAAATACAGTTTAGCATACTTTTATCTTAGTGACGCCATGCTGACTGCCTAAGTAATCACAAACCATACTTTTAATAATCTACTCTAATGACTAAATAAGCAAACATTCCACCTCCATGAAATAATTAAAAAAAAAAAAAAACGCATCAAAGAAAGACTGAACGATCACATGCCAAAATGTTAACAGTGATTTATATTTTGGAGGGTCATTTTTACTGTAATTTTTCTTCTCTATTTTTTTGGTATTTTCAGTAGTTAAGCATTTGTTAATAGGTTTATAATAAAGTAAATCTTTACTTAAAAATTAAAGTTATGCAAAATGTTTTTAAATTTTTTTTACTGATGGACTGATTTTGGAGGAAGGAAGAGAGAGAGACAGACACATCAACTTGCTGTTCCACTTATTTATGCATTCATTAGCTGATTCTTGTATGTGCCCTGACAGGGGATCAAACCTGCAACCATGGTGGATTCATCCGGACAACTGACCTCTAACTAACTGAGCTACCCGGCCCGGGTATACAAAAGTTTCTTAAAGAAATTTTAACAAAAATGAGGAAATTAGTTTAAGATATTAAATTAAAAATAGAATTCAAAGCTGTATTTATAGTAATAACCAAATTTTGTAAATAAGGCATTATGTAAAAAGCTAGGCTACATCCCAAAATGCTAACTCTGGTTATTTTTCAGGTAGTAGGATTAATGTTTATTTCTGCATACTTTTCTTAATTGTTCTATATTTCCTACTACAAATGTACATTACTTTTAAAACTAGAAAAAAAGTTAAAATACTACAAAAAGATTTATAGATTATATCACCAAATTAATACCTTTTATTATGTAGGAATTTTATTTTTCCATTAAAGTAAGTGGACTACAGCTTGTTTTGAATATTTCCCCTTAAACAGACATCTCCATTATCATGGTATTTGAGAGGGTAAATTTAACCTTTTAAAGCTAAAGTTTACAAACAACTAGAGGACTGAACTATTTTTTTCATCTAAACTCTACCAGTATTTTTTTTTTTGGAAGGCCTCCAGTTTCCACTCATAACAGCCAGTTTGAGGGATTTTAGTAAACTCTAACTGCCAGAAAACAGTCCTTCTACTTACAGAGAACACCAAACAACAAATCTGAAAAACAGAAGCTTAGAAACCAAAAGAAGTTCATGCTAATTAAATAGTTAACTTTTTCTCACCAAGTATTTCTCTTTCTGTTCTTTGCTCAGTCCGGAATTTCTTTTCTTCCTGAGTTCAGCGACCTTCTCCTTATATCGCAGCTGCCTGTCTGTTGGTGCCTAAAAGGAAGAAGGGGAGAAAATTGGCAAGCTAGGTAGAAAACTTATTGTGTAACTAGTTTCAAAATGAAAGTAACAACAAACTGGGGAGGGGGTGGCGTGGAAATGTCAGATGTGTTACAACCACCATGTTAAAATGACTGGCAATTTTAAAATTCCAAATCGAGTGCCCTGTCAGTTAATATGAGTTCAGGAATGTACTTATTTTGATATTAACTGAAATAGAACATAAATGAAGGATGGAAGTCTCCACCAAAGCAAAAGTAGTAAAATAAAGATCATTTCAATTCAATAAGCATTTATTGAAAGCTTACCGCTTTACAAGCACTGACATAAAAATTTAAAAACTGAGTAAGAATAGAGCCAAAGATAAACAAAGAGAACTGTAGCTACCATTTACAGAGTGCTTATCTCCCAAGCACTGAGGATAGGGACGTTAGATGTATGATTTAGCTGACTACCCTGCTAGGTAGGTATTAGTCACTCCTTTTTATTAGCAAGAAAATAAAATTTAGGGAAGTTAGCTGACCTGTCCAAGACCACACTGCTAGAGTAAAAGAATCACAGTATTCAAATCCAGATCTGTTTGGTTCCAAAGCCAAACTTCTCCCTCATCGCCATGCTTCCCCTGCTATCTACCTATAACCTACCTCAAAAACAGATATCACATGGTGAGCTATGTATATATAATATGTGACAAGGCCAAACAACATTCTGAGAACATTACAGTAGGAAAGCATGAAGAAGAAATGCATTAATGGTAGAAGTTTTGGGAAGAATTTCTACAACAGCTGAGAGTTGTACAAGGCCTTGAAGGGTAAATACAATTTCTTCTTGGTATAGGAATATAGAGTTTGGGCAGAAAACCAGCAAGAGTAAAGACCAAGGGCATTCAGGGAGAAACAAGGAATCAGTGCGTATGAATGTTCAGAAAAGCAGAAGGATTAGGGTAAAGCAGCATCTTGGAATTCAAGGGAAGAGAGAATTAGAAGAAAAAACGACATCAGCAACAAATGTCAAATGCTGAGGAAAAGTCACTGGTGATCTTGGAAACATTCTAGCAGAGTGGAAGCGTTTGAAGGTAAATTACAATGGGTTAAAAAGTAGATGCAAAATGAGGAAATAGAGCAGCAGGCGTAATCTTTCAAATAACCAGAATTATCTGTTGTTGTTGTTGTTGTTATTATAAATTGCATGCTTTCTTTATTTATGATGTAGAAGTGTTGGTTTCATGAAAATTTACTATTTGAAAAACAATTATGATTCTGAGTTTGACTAAAGACCAGTTATTTAGACATAATACCATAGGAAACAAGAGGCATGAAATACCCAAAGACAGTCATGGGCAGAGCATATCCAAAACTTGGCTCTCAAACTGGGAATGGCCAGAGCTTTAACAAGGCCCATACCTGATGCCTGGTTGCATGCCTGTTGTTGTCATCTTGCCTGTGGGACAGCATCCTTTCTTCTATCTGCTTATCCCGGCTCTGTGCTCTCACCTGCAACCATCAACAACGTCAATAAATCCACCTGCTTCTACAACTGTTTACTTAACGCAAACAATACAAGAACAAATCCCCTGAATTTATGTGGTACTTTTACTTTCAAAGGGTCTTCACATTTATTATCATCAAATCTGTAAGATATAGATAAGGCAAGCTTCCATTCCATTATCTCAGCCATTAACCGAGAATCAGAGAAGTGAAACAATTACAACTAAATCATGATAAAACTAAGAACTTGAAGTTTAATTGATGACTCTGAGCCTGGACTCTTTCCACTGTACAAGTAAAAAGAAACAGTGCAAGACAGAGGAAGTGCAAGAACAGAATGAAGAAGTACAGAGAAAATGTTAGATACCTGGGGTCAAGTCTATTAGGAAACTTAACTATGTAGTTATGTTATCTTAGACAAATCACATCATCTTTCCAATAGTTTCACTTTCATCTTCTGGTAAGTGAGGACTCATATACAACTGCTATTCAACTTCAACAGTCAAACTCAGCATGGTCAAAACAGAAGACTGACATTCTCCCACAGATCTGCTCCACCCAAATCTTCCCTACATCAATAAAGAGCAATACTTCCTAAACAAATGATCAGGGCAAAAACTTTAATGTTATCCTTGATTCTTCTTCTCTCACACCTCACATCAAACCCATCAGCAAGTCTATTACGCTGCCTCCCTCCAAAATATATCCCAAATCCAACCAATTTTAACTATCTTCACTGACAGAACAACAGCCCAGGCCACTGCCTACTGCCTGAACTTTGGAGCAGCCTTCCAACTAGTCTACCCTGAGTCAGCTCTTGCCCCCTCCAGTCCACTCTCCACACACTACCAAGTTGTGATTTTTGAAAAGGGTTTATGAAATTACATCACCCCTTTGATAAAGCCTTCCAGCTGCTTCCCACAGCCATCAGAATACAAATATACCCCTTGTGCCAAGACCTTCAGGTCTTTTTGATCTGGATCTGGCTTCCTCATTTCCCATCATGCTCCAGTCACAGTGGCCAACTTTTGGTCCCTCAAACCCAACAGTTTGTCTCCACCTCACAACCTTTGTGCTTGCTCATCCTTCTACTTAAGATCTCTCATCCTACATCTTGACACAACTGCTCAGATCAAATGACAACACCTCAAAAAGGTTTTCCTAACGACCCAAGCAAAAGCAGTGCCACACCCCTTCATCACCCCCAAAGCAGTCACTTTCTGAAATGGCTTTAGTCTTTTTGTTTCTTATATTTATCACTTTATTAAATTCTTATTTACTTAGTAATTTATATGTTGATTTGGCTTCCCACCATGAGAATGTAAACTCCTTGAATGCAGTAGCCTTTTATCTCATTCACAGAATCCTTAGATACCAACAACAGTGTTTGGCACATGCAGTCACAGAAATCTAGGACTGAATAAAAATGGTCATATCACTGAGAGCAATCATTTACCAGGACACTTAGAGTAATCATATACATGCAAGTATTTTTAAAATGTTAGAGCTTTGAATAAATGTGAGGAATTAGTCTAATCTTTCCATTTGGGATTCTAAATATAATAAAAATATATGTATCTTTCAGAAATTCTCCTGATCCTCCAAGCACATGTTCCAGTGGTGAAGATGGATTATGCTGAGCCTGATTCCCCTTGAAAGAGGAAAAATTCAAGTAATGCTTTCCTTTCTTCAGAATTTTATTCCACTGCTGAAATTTTTATTTTTTAAAAATAAATTGCTAAGGTAGTATGCTCATATTGCTACAGGCCAACAATCTTAAGTTATAGCTTAGGAAGACTTTTATGTAAAACCATTGACAGTATCAGATCATTCTGTTTAGAAACAAGAGGTAGAGACAAGTCTCAAAAAACAGAGATCACAGCTATTTTCAGAGAAAGAAGCACAGAATGCCTTGTCAGCTTTGATGCAGATGTTGGTAGAGCTGCTCCCGTTCTGACCTGGTCTCAGACTAATGGGAAGATAATGGGAAGACCTGCCCCTTACACTTACACAGAGCAGAAGAAACTGCCTTGGTTATACAAGAGAATTGGAATGAAAAAAACAAGTGTCCTCAACCTTAAAATCCATGTAAGCATTGGCAGTATACTACGTTGCTGAAAGAATGAACACATAAGGAAACTTTCCATCCTGTGGTCAACTTGTAAATAAGAGGAAAAATTCCTAAATCAGGGAGAAGTAATGTTAGCTGGGGAATCTAATTTTCTCAGGATGAAACTGCCTCAGACAGGAATAAACCTGTGATCCTGAACTTATTAACAAAATAACAACCACAAATCAATACTCTGGTTTAACCAGCTTGGATAACCTATCCAAATAGTATCCAAGAAACCATTTAATTAACAATATTCTCAACTCTTGCTTCCCATAGTTAGTTTTCTGGTTCCACCCTTGGTAGCAGCAACCCACACAGAAACATATAAAATAGGATCTTAGGTTCTACTTCTAAATCAAAGGTTATTTAAGACTACATTTTCCAAGAGTTTAAAACAAGAATTAGCCAAGAGTAGATGTGATTGAGAGTAACAAAAAGGAAGACTATTCCACAGAAAGAAAAAAATTATGAAAACTTTTTAAAAGCAAAATGTCTTCATAGATTTACAAGATGAGAACCTAATGCATAAATATTGAGACCATATATTTATGCAAATCAATACTTAATGAAAAAGGTTCCTAGAAGTCTTTGTTACTTTCAATGAAAAATAATGCATTAGAAGGTGATGCTCCAAATATTCCATAGATAACCTTCTTGTTAATTTCTTTCAAAGCATTCATTACATACTATAATTAATTATTTTATCTGTTTAATTAACTATTGTTTTTAAAAACACAGTTGTTTTATATGATGTTTCCTCCACTAGAATTTAAGAGGGAGGACCTTGCCCACTGTCCACACTGGATCTCCACTATTTAGCAAAGTGCCTGGCAAATGGTGAGCACTTGTGGTAAGTACATGTTGAATAAACGAGAACATAATTACCTTGCACTCGTCAGCTGAGAGGTTGTGATAAAGCGGGCATCCTGAGATGGAAAAATGTCTCTCATGTTTTCCTGTAAGATGTCCTGTTAAAGGAGGGGAAAACTTAATTTCAAGATAGAATATTTAAGCTTAGAAAGTGCTGTTTTTCTCCATAACAAACCTGGTTTTTTGCCATATAATTTTTATCAAATATGTCTGGTCAAACAGATTGAATCAGACAGATTGAATCCAAAAGAGGTAAGTGCTACTAAGGACCATGAGTTGCACCCACAATAAATTCTTTCCTTCCACAGGTTGAATGTGGCAATATTTGAGGATACTTGTGTATGTTCAATATAAATTGTAATTCCTTCTGTTCTGATGATGTATTTCTCAAACTGCAAAATGTCATAAAGCCATACACTTATAATAAAGGCACAAAATCACAAGCAGGAATATTCTCTTTTGGCAGAATTTAATTTTCCTATGCTAAACTGATCAAGTCATAAGGTAACAAGTGTACTTCATATTATGCAATTTTATCCTACCTGATGAACTTCTTTCAATAATCAACAGAAACATAAAAAATGAAGAAGGAAATGGCCTTTTCTATTCATATAAGCAAATATATTTGATAGTTTTGGACCAAATTAAATATATTCCTTATCTGGGTGGTGGGGCTGGTTTCATTTAAAGATTTAGGCTTCTTCCATAATCAAACTTTTTTTTTTTTAAAAAATATATTTTATTGATTTTTTACAGAGAGGAAGGGAGAGAGATAGAGAGTTAGAAACATCGATGAGAGAGAAACATCGATCAGCTGCCTCCTGCACATCTCCTACTGGGGATATGCCTGCAACCCAGGTACATGCCCTTGACTGGAATCGAACCTGGGACCTTTCAGTCCGCAGACCGACGCTCTATCCACTGAGCCAAACCGGTTTTGGCCATAATCAAACTTTTAAACAGGCAGTTTGCACAAGGCCACTATGAGGAGAAAATGTTAGGAATAACAATACAAAAAGGCTCATTTTACCTAAAGGGGCATCTCCTCATTTTTCTATTTTTCATGTGCTGAAAACATACAGGGAATTGAAAATTATTTCCTTTTTAAACATCTCAACCAAAAGTTTATAAAACACCTAAGATAGAGAGGGATGGTGAGAGAATGCAAGTGGCATAAAAAGATAAATTGGCTAAGTTAAATCACTAGTCTATGGATATCTTTACCTTTCTTTCATAAAAAAAGACATTTAATTTTGTGTAAATGAGACACTGGAATTTAAAAAATTATACTTCATGGGGGAAAAAAGAAATAAAAAAATTACTTCATGATTTATAGAATAAGCTTTAAAGGGCAAAAATAGTCCCAAGTTTTCAAGGAGATGGGAATATATGATACACAGACTGCCATTTCTCTGGAACTGTAAAATGCTAGTGGCCCGGTGCATGGATTCGTGCACAGTAAAAGGAAATTAATTAGAAGAAATATTTTAATATCGCTATTTGCCCTTTCTCTATAATAGAAGTGTCAACTAAATTCATGATCGACAATGACAGATTGAAACACATACGTGCAATTGGCGCCAGCAAGAGCTTTATATGTATCGCGCATGTGCGAGTCAACATTTATTTTTAAATTGCCAGTGCGCATCATATGTAACGGTCGGTTGGACGGTCACTTAGCCTTTTATGTATATATATATATATATATATATATATATAGGTAATTTTTAGAAATCCATACATTTTTATCTTGGGCACAAAAACTACCCCCAGTGGTCAAAACCAGTATATAAAATCTAAAGTATCACTGCTACGGCAAGCCTTTTTAGATATTGTGCATTTATAACTTCTGAGTAAATTATTCATGTTTTACTTTATATGTAAACTAAAACTAATTTAATGTGTCTATATTAAAAATTTTAAAAGGGCCCTGACCGGTTTGGCTCAGTGGACAGAGCGCTGGACTGCGGACTGAAAGGTCCCAGGTTCGATTCCGGTCAAGGGCATGTACCTTGGTTGCGGGCACATCCCCAGTGGGGGGTGTGCAGGAGGCAGCTGATCGATGTTTCTCCCTCATCGATGTTTCTAATTCTCTATCCCTCTCCCTTCCTCTCTGTAAAAAATCAATAAAATGTATTTAAAAAAAAAAATTTTAAAAGGACAGCTGATCTATTGACCTAGCCATTGCTATCCAACAGATTTTCTAAAAACACCAAATGCACACATACAAGTACTAATCAAAATAGGTAAAAATGAAAAGTAATCTAAATGTCAATCAACATAGGACAATTTAAGTAATTTATGAACTATCAATACAATGGAATGCTCTGTACCCTCTAAGTGCTAATAATGTAAAATACCCAAGATATCAAACCAACCATTGTGGATTTTCCTTTTTATGAATACCAAAACAAAAGACATATGTGTACATATACGTGTGCTTATACTGTATTTATAGAAACTAACTAGAAGCACTCATAAAAATTACCAACAGTAGCTTTTATCTGGGGCATATGAAGGAAGAATTTTTACTTATGTACTTCAAGCCCTCTTATAGGGTTTTAACTTTTCACAGGCACATAACACTTCCATACCAAAAATTTTTTTAAGTTAATGCCATTGCTTTGCCTATGATAAAGAGTAGAACAGGATCAAGAATAATTTTGGAAGCTCAGGTTCATACATTTCAAACTCTGCCAATAAAATAAAACCAAAAGTCAAAATAAACTTTCCTCTGACCCAGCACCTCTATATTTACCCTCTGGTCTACCTCACTAAGGGGGCTAAGCCCTGGGCATAACTAACGCACAATTAGACCCCCACTCTGACTTCATCTCCTCTTCTCCATTCCGGTCACTCTGCCCCAGGCATAATGGCGCTGAAGTGCGCCTCACATTGCTTAAGCACTCTCCTGCCCCAGACCTGTTGCACCGCGGTTCCCTCTAAGCTTACCACTTATTCCCCTGATACTCACATGGCTCTCTCTCACTTCTTTCAGGTTTCTCCTCAAATGTCAAGGTATCAGAGTGGCTTTCCCTAATCTACTGTGTGTGCGCATGCACAAACAATATTCTACCCTCTTCGCACACCATACTATGTATTTTCCTCCATAGCATGTATCTCTAGTTAATCAATATATGTAGCTATCTGGTTTGCCTTTCCCAGTTAGCTACCTCCAAGAGAATTGGGATTTAGACATAGTCACAACCATATCACCAGAACTTTATTTACTTTTAAATATGTTTATTGATTTCAGAGAGGTAGGGGAAGGGAAAGGGAGAGGGAGAGAGGGAGGGGGGGGAGAGGGAGGGAGAGGGAAGGAGTGAGAGAGGGAGGGAGAGAGAGAGAGAGAGAGAGAGAGAGAAACATCAATGATGAGAGAATCACTGATAGGCTACCTCCTGCACGCCCCCTTTTGGGAACTGAGCACACAACCCAGGCATGTGCCTTGACCAGGAACTGAACTGTGACCCCAATTCATGGGTCAATACTCAACCACTGAGCCACACCTGCCAGACATCACCAGAACTTTAAAAAGTGTCTGACACATGGCAAATATTCAATAAATATTTATTGAATGGCTGGTTAAACATCTATAAATAAAAAAGGCTAAGCGACCGACCATCTGCTGGTCCAACCAAACAACTGACCGGTACATGATGTGCACTGGCAATTTAAAAACAAATGTTGACTCACGCGTGCATGATACATATAAAGCTCTCACTATAAAGCTTTCTTCTAATTTCCTTTCAATGTGTATGAATCCATGCACCGGGCCACTACTAGTATATATAAAATAAAAGTACAATTTAGGGATGCATGGATAGTGACTAGCAGATTCCCTTACCCTCTTAAAGTACATTAGCTAACTCTTGCTTGTACTGGGGTTTATATGATGACACCTATTCTTAGTTTTTCATTATTTATCCCAAGGAAATTGATTTAGGCCTGAAACAATTATCTTGAAGGATAATTATTACAGCATTCAGAGGAACTTTTGCTCTATTTTATGCCTTTTTATGGTTAATTTTTTTTTTTTTTTTTTGAGAAACTGCTGCTAAAATCAGGAATATATTCAAATAAATAAAATACTAGGAAAAATGCACTGGTAGCCTGCATAGCAGCGACTTACTCTGGTCTACCTTTTTTCCTGAACCTGGTAGCCACATTCAAAGGCTAAATCTGAGTAATGAAAGGCCCCTTATCTCCCAACCAGCACCTTCCAACTCTAGACAAAAGCCTAAGTCTAACATTTGCATCTAAGCTCACCTAGAGAGTACAAATAAGGTTTAAGCCGTGACAAGAATCCCTCCGTAAGGATTCAAAGTCTGTCAGAAGAAAACAATAAAATATTCTGTATGAGAAGAAATATTTATCTAGTTTGTATTTATTAAATACACAAAGCCACAGGACCAAAAACCACTGAAGTCACAAAAGTCCAGAGTTTCATCTGTAGTCTTTTAGTTTAATTGCCTCCTGATAAGTAATCTGTTTTCCTCATTTAACAGCGATGGCCCTATCACCACTATTCTTCACTAGCTTATACTCTATTAATCCTCATTAAGCTTATACCATGTACCATACAATGAGATACTGGAAAATAACTGGTCTTCTGTTTCATTTTTGCTAGAAAAAGGAGAGACTTTTCCCATGGGAAAAGCTCTCAATTTAAACTGAATACTGCATCCCAGTTAATTTCCAGATCTATTATTACGGACAGTAGGCCACGAAGCAGAAATGCTTTTATTCAAGTGGGCAGTTCATTGTTACTCTGAGCATGTGGCCACTGAAGAACCTAAGAAGCTAGATCACAACGGAACATGAAACATTTCTGGGTGATTCTAATTCTGGAGGGAGAGAGAACCACAGAACACAGGGTGTCATAAAGTTGGGGCACACTTACCTAGAGAGTTACAGCCTGGTGTAGGACACTTCATGTTAAAATTATAGCTTTCATGGAAGCGACGGCGCTTGGGGCGATGAGAGAGGTCGCTGCCCGAGTCTTTCAGGGACATGTCCTTGGCAATGCTCTCATCATGAGACACGTTGGGGCTGGAGATATCTATGTCAGACTCAGAAGAAGGTGCGTTTCCAGTTGGTGTTCGAGGTGGAGACTCATCATGATCAGCTGTATTTTTAGTTTCTACAATAAAAGCAATTGGTAGAACTTGTGAAAAGGGTTCATTTAGTTAGAGGTTTACTATTCAGAAGTGTTTATGGTCTTCCCAGATCTTCTATGATTTGACCAGTAACTTTTAGCTATTTATCTGCTACAAAAGCTAAATGAAAAACAAAAAAATGAACATTGTTCCTTTTGTGCAACTTTAAATTCTGACTAAAATTTAAATTTTGAGTTTCCCTAATACATTTTACTTATCTGTGTTTCTCCTAAGCCCTCAATCATGGCTAATCAAAACTGGATGGAAAATTTTTTTTAAAAACATTACCATCCCACTCTATTTCTAGGAGATACACAGGATGGAAGACAAATGAAAATGTTTTGTCTTTCTGGATGACACTGAACAGACTTGGTGTGAAAGTGTGAATAGACCTGACTCTTGAGTTAGCTGTTGGTAATCAAACAATTCCAATTCCAAACTCTAAATCAGGAGTTGCAGCCTTGGCCAATATGGCTCAGTTGGTTGGAGTGTCGTCCAGTGCACCAAAAGGTCACAGGTTCAATTCCTGATCAGGGCACACGTCTGTGTTGCGGGTTCTCTCCCTTCCTCCCTCTCTAAAATCAATAAAGTAAAAAAAGAAAAATTTTAAATCAAGTGTTGCAAACCAAATGCCTACAGGGGCTGAGCAAGGCCAAATAGAAAGATGATTGTCCATCTCTAGGGACAACTACCATTCAGCTCTAGCCAATTATTAACTGTGGGCGAGGGGCCACCTAGTCTTCCCAGAGCTTCCCAATTTGTAAAAGAAACTAGTAGCCCAGGTTTTCAGATACAATTTCTGTATTTTCAAATACTGGCAACACATTTTTTTAAAATGTAAATACTGTGCAAGCAAACCAACCAACCATGTTGGCAGGCTAGAAACTCACCAGTCTAAAACCTCTGCTCAAAGGTCTCTGATTTGGGCTGGTGAATCACAATCTCGATAGCTTACCATTCCCATTACTAAACGGCACCTCTTCTCAAAAACTCAGAGATAACTGGACTGATAAGCATGGCTGTAAGAAAACCTGGTCCATAAACATGGATGGACCTAGAGGGTATTCTGCTAAGTGAAATAAGTCAGAGAAAAAGAAATACCGTATGATTTCACTTATATGTGGATTCTAAAGAACAAAATAAATGAACAAGCAAAACAGAAACAGACTCATAGATACAGAGAACAAACTGAAGGTTACCAGATGGGAGGGGGTTGGGGGACTGGATGAAAAGAGTAATGGGATTAAAAAGTACAAATTGGTAGTTGCAAAATAGTTATGGGGATGTAGAATACAACATAGGGAATATAGCCAATGACAATTTAATAACTATGTATAGCCCTAACCGGTTTGGCTCAGCGGATGGAGGGTCGGCCTGTGGACTCAAGGGTCCCAGGTTCGGTTCCGGTCAAGGGCATGTACCTTGGTTGCGGGCACATCCCCAGTGGGGAGTGTGCAGGAGGCAGCTGATTGATGTTTCTCTCTCGTCGATATTTCTGACTCTATCCCTCTCCCTTCCTCTCTGTAAAAATCAATAAAATGTATTTTTTTAAAAATAAATAACTATGAAAAAAATAAATAAATAAATAAATAAATAAATAACTATGTATGCTAACAGGTAGGTAGCAGAATTATCAGGAGGATCACTTTGCAAATTATATAATTGTCTAACTACTACACTGTACACCTGAAACTAACAAATTAATACTGAATGTCAACTATAATTAAAATTAAAAACTTATTTAAAAAAGAAAAGAAAATCTGGTCCAAGCCTTCTTCACCTCTGAGTAAGAGGTACCCAGACCCTTTTGCCTATTGCAGGTCCAATTTCTTAGATCCGGCTACTCTGGACCGCAAGAATATTCTAGTACCGAACTGTCCTCAGCAAGATATAAGAAAGGAATCAGGCAAACAGCATGGGCGTGGCTGAGATAGTGTCAGTATTAGGCATCTGTCTGCAGTGGCTCCAAGCCTCCCTTACGAAGAAACTGACCCACCCTCTCTGGAATGGCATACCCGCTCACCTCTATCGGAAAAGTCAACCACTTGCTCAGTTTCTGAGCCAGACGAACGAGTCTGCCGCAGTGGGTATTTTTTCGGAGTCACTGGGGCAGGCTGCTGCTGACTGCGGGTCACTCTCCTGGTAGAATAAACAGGCTCCTCGGCGCCAAAAGACGGCAGATTTCGAACAGGGCTGGAATCTGAAAAGATAATATAACATTTAAAGAAAAAACAAGGAAGTCTATTTCCCATCCACATGATTCATCCTCTTCACATTTCACAAAGTCCAACAAATCTTTAAAATATCTATTTTATTAAATAAAACATAAGCAAAAGAGCCTCAATCAGGCATAGAAATGAAATATTGTGTAGAATTAATAGTTTAAGTTCTGGAATCACGGCTAAACGTGATTCAATTCCACTCTTCCATACCAACTAGCTGTTAATCTCTCCAAGCCCGTTTCCTTATCTTTAAAAAGGAAAATACTAGCAGCACACTCTTCATGTTTGTCGTGAGGAGTAAGTTCAATAACTTATGTAAAGGACTTAACGTGATACTTGGTACACAGATCTAGTGCTTTATATATAATAGCTGCATCCTCTCTTTCTTTCCTTACTCTAACCCACCATAACAGGTATTCTATTACTAACGGTATAACAATATACAAATATTTCCTTTCCTTGGGGGTCTCTTTTTCTCTTCCTAATTACCCTTTCTGAAACCCTGAAGAGAAATAATAGACTCATAAAGGGTAATGCGATAATACAGCTTTTAAAATTATTTTGGATGGCAAAACCTATTCTAAAGCACCCAACAGTCTTTCTACATTTCCAAACTGATGACACTTAAAAAAGGAATAAAAGAAATTCAAACCTGAAATTAAAGCATATTTTAAACAAGGAGAAAATTGAAATTCTCAAACTTGTGTGTCAATTAGCACACAATTGGGTTATCAGTTTGCACACGGCCAGGGGGCTACGTTTACAATGTAGTCTACATTTTGCTTTAGAGAGGGCCGCCTTCCATGGGCTACATTGTGAATGGTGTCCCCAGAGCTCTGTGGTCATGAAGTGTAACAACCAGAAAGAGACCCAGGGCTCATGTGTTTCTTAGCTGTTTTGAATACTTAAACTTTTACGTGTCCAGGGCATGGCCAATTAATGCTTTCTAAGAACATTATGCTCTTTGCTTTAAATATACTGTTCCTTCTGCCTATGATGACACTTTCTCATCTTTCAAATTGTAAATTCCTACTAAATCCTTTAAACTGTCTATCTGGGAGTCCTGCCATCATCTGGCTGCTCCATTTCTTGGGTCCCCTAGTAATCCATGCAAACTTCTCTGAGTTCTTACCACAATGCATTACAATGATCACTTTACATATCTTTATCTTGCACTAAACTGAGCAGTCCTTGAGGGCAGAAACTGATTCTTCCATCATGGCATTCCATTCATGATATAGTACCTGAATTATAGTAGCCATTTATCAATATTCCCATTGTGCTAGAAATAAAACTTAAAAATTGAGAAATCAAGAGACAACAGCTATAATTCAGCTGAAATTTTAAATTAAAAAATCAAGTTAGGAACAGGTAAGAGACTATTCCCACTTTCTTGCTTGAAAAACTTATGTTTTTCTCTCATGCTCACACAGCAGTAACCAAATCAGCACTATTTCAGTGCTCAAAGTATATTACATTTCCCCCCTTAATATATTATCACTTACTGATCATGAGCTTTCTGTGTTAACTGCAACCTTCTTTCCTCCCCAGAGAATCCCAGAGCAGAGCCAAGAGGGGTCAGGGGTACCTTCCAAATCTAAGAAGCTCAGGCGGCTAATTGCACTGGAGAAACTTTTAACACAGAGATTCTCTATACCAAAACGCAATTTTGGGTATTTACAAAATCAGTTGAGTCAACTGATATTGAGTCAACTATTAATTGTGTATCTAACTATATTATGGAATTAAACATGGATTTAGAAGTATTGAGTCCCTACCAACTGTCAAGAGACTACTTTAAGTCCCTAAGTCTAACCAGTGGTTCTCAATCTTCCTAATGCCGAAACCCTTTAATACAGTTCCTCATGCTGTGATGACCCCCAACCATAAAATTACTTTCGTTGCTACTTCATAACTGTAATTTTGCTACTGTTATGAATCGTCATGTAAATATCTGATATGCAGGATGTATTTTCATTGTTCGCGACCCACAGGTTGAGAACCACTGGAAACCATTCTAACAGAAACTGACAGGATGACATTCCCATTTTACTGATAGGAAAACTGTAATCTAAAAAAGTTAAATGACTCAAGACATTCATGAGCTACACATCCATTATACCAGACATAGTTCGTTTGGATCTAAAAGTGAGACAGCACCCCCAACAGAATCGAACCATTTGGGGAGGTTTTTTTTTGGTTAAATTTTCTTTTTATTGTTGACATTATTACAGATGTCTTCCATTTCCCCCCCTTTTCGCACCTCCACCCAGGCCTCCCACAGAACCATATTTAAAGACCTGATACTTCTGTTGTCATTTGCTCTGTATTCACCAGACTCTGTCATCTACATCAGCCACAGGGCAGTTTGCACATTAACACATGTGATGACCGTCAGCAGGTTGTGAGGCGAGGCAGGGAGAAGGAAGCCTTTTACCTTGGGAACTCTGGCTCAGCCGGGCTGAGGAGCGGGTGACTCGGGCAGATCTCCGAGATGTGCCATCGCTCTCTGAACTGTCTGTGTGCTCGAGATCTGTAGAAAAATCGGAATCTTCGGTTCCATCTGAACTACTGCCTGCATTCCTCTGTAACACCATAGATCCAGACATTAGCACAGAAGCATTTACTCTGTGGGTTTGTATTAACACTGGAAATAAAACGAACCGTGATGCTGAAAACGCGAAGTTCAAACCTAAGAAAGAATTCAACAGTCAACCTCCCTTTATTTAAAACATTTAAATGAACAGCCTACAAATAATGCATCCTCATTAAATAAATGAAGAGAATTAATTTTTCCTGTATTAGGATTAATTCTAAAACAAGTCCATGTGGAGGTCAGCATCATAAACTGGAAATAAAAGTATGCAACTCAAAATGATCTGGCTGACATAATAGCCATGCTTTATATATAAGTCCAAGGCAGTGAGGAAAATGTTAGTGCTTGCCTCCACTTAACTTTAGGGAGTTTTTGTTCAAAGTCTCCATGAATAGCTAATACATTTTTTAAAGCCATACACTAATTCAAAATATCATGGTCAACTCTGATCCTAAGAGAATTTAAGCAGAGAAAGAGTAAAATTCTTCTTTCTTATATTATCTACCTTTGAAGTTTCTCCACATGAATAACAAAAGGGCTTAAAAAGGGGGGCAGCTTGCACAAGAAGACTTATAGGCATTCAGAAACAGAGGTTTTATTGTCTTTTCAATTAATAATTATTTGTCAATTATTAGCCTCCAAAGGCATAATTAGCCATTAGGATAACTTTCATCAGTTGGGCATTAACACTATACATCTTTTACTAACCCAGAAAGGGAATAGCATTTGCAAAAAAAAAAATATACAAAGCTTCACACTGCAAGTCCCCTAGTCTTTATTCAAAACCCGTAGGGCCACTTGTGTTTAGAATTCATAATTTTTTAGATAAACACTTTATCATATGTAAATAATCACACTAAAGAAGGCATGCAAAAACTGCAAGTAACCTCAGGACCGTTTAGGACAGGTTTTGCCACCAAATAAGTAACAAAGAACAAACTGACATGTTTAAGAGCTCTTTGTATTTGGGGAGACTGGACCTATTCCAAGGCACCAATACTATTCCTGCATTCGGTGAGCTTTAACATAAACATCTACCAATGTAGGTCATTTTAGGAGGCCTTAGAAAAATGCAAATAATTTATTTGAAAATTTCTGTGAAGAGAAAAATTTCTGCAGAAATGAGCAAGATACCACCCAGCTTTCCAACTAGTTCAAGGGCAATCTGCTCAGAAATGAGCAGAAGCCCCAGAATCACAGTAAATCAATAGGATGGGAAGGGAGGGGGAGACCAAAGGTCATCTAGTCCAGTTACCCATGTAGTCCAGTTATCAGTTATTGAATCACTGATCATCTCTGACCATCCCTTCCTGACTTGACCTCTTCTCTCTGGCTTTCCCTGATCCACTCCCATCCTACTCCGGAGCAGCATTACTTGCTCCCACACTTGCCTTCCATAACTTTGTCTATATACTTCTAAGTAGAGAATTTACTAGATCCTTCTACAGGTATTTATATGCCTGTTTCCCTGCCCGCCCCCCATCAGATTTTTTAAAGCCAGTGATTATGTTTAATTTTTGACTCCCCAGCAACCAGCACATAGCGACTAGTCAATAAAAATTTGTTGAATTATGCCCTGCGATGTGGCTCAGTGGGTCAAGGCTGGATTCCAGGTGGGGTTTGGGGCTAAATCCCCAGTAAGGTTTAGGGCTGGATCCCCAGCAGGAGGCAGCCGATCAGTGATTCATTACTGATGTTTCTCTCCCTTCCTCTCTGAAATCAATAAAAATACATTTTTAAAAAACTGTTGAATTAGATTTGTTCTGTAATGCTGGCACAGCCATCGCCTAATTGAGTATCTTGGGGCACTCCTTTAGGCCTCTCTCTGTTCAGCTGTAAAAAGAAGGGATGGGGGTGATCTCCTAAGTCCCATGTACTTTTAGGAAGTTTCTGATTTTACGAAATGCATTTTCTAGGCGCTGTCCAACTAAGCTAATACGGAAAAATTACGGCTGGGATGCAATGTCACAGTGGGATCCCTTGGGAGTGGGCGCTGGTTCTCTATCACCCAGAGTCTCTGCTTTGTTGTGCCCCCCGCCGGGAAAGGAAGGATGCTCCAAAACCCCGCCTCTCCATTTACAGCATCACCAGGCCCAGAGGGCGGGGATTCGTGCCACCCAATCGTAGTCCCGCTAAGCCGCACCCCCACGGGACAGACTGCCAACCTCAGCCAATCAAGAGAGGAGGGATCGTTCTCTACAGCCAATCCGAGAGCTGCGGGGCCAGGCTCAGACACCTCCCCCGCACGCGGGGAGGTAACCGTTGGGCCCAAATGGGCGGTGTCACCAGCCAATCAATATGCTTCTAGACGTTTCAGCGACCAATTAACGAGAAGAACGCCTCCGAGCCAGGCAAGCAGAGGGCGGGAATAGTTGCTAGCACAGGCCAAGGCCAGCGTCGGGCCCACATTTTTCTGTAGGATCTGGACGGAAGAGAGGGTTGCGGAGCTAGATTCGGGGGGTCGGGAAGTTGGAACCCAGAGGCTGTCTGTGGAGCGTGACCAACTGCGTCACGCTGCTCAATCGACTTGTCCTTAGACACCCGCCATCCCTCCGGTCCCGTTCCTCTCACCTTCCTTCGCGGCATTGCCGGCGGCTGCGGCCCGACGGTTCCGACTCGGGCAGCGGCGGCAGCTGCGAGAGGAACGGTAGCTCCGGCGGGCTCCGTGGCGGCCTCTGTGGCAGTCCCAATCCTGCGGACGATCCCAAGTGCCTCCTGCTTCACAGCGTCTACAGCCTTCTGCGCAGGCGCCGCGGGCTGGAGCGCTTTTTCCTTCACTTCCGGCTGAGGCTCGCGTCGTCTGACGTGATGGGCCCGATGGGGTCCTGGGAGTTGCGCTGTGTCCGGTGAGGCTCGTGAGCGCCATGTTGGAACTGGGCGCCCAGTGCAAACCGGGGCCAGCCACTTTTACTCGGGGGAATGGCACCCTTTGTGTGCGCGTGGGTAGCCATTCTTGTTTGGGGCAGAAGCCTGCCCGTGGAAGGGAATGGTTCTCATCTTTACCTTGGGCAAAATGTCCCTTCCCGGTAGCTCTCATTTCTGAAGTCGGGGAAGGAAACCCCCAGAATTCAGCAGGTTGTTGGTATTTAACCCCTTCTTTGCCTAACGGGCTAAAGGACGTTTCCGTGTAGCCTATAAACTCAAAGCTGAGAGGGGATAGTTTGCACACACACACAAAAATAATTAAGAGCCATCCCGTGTCTCAAAGTGGCGGGGATGAAGGCTCCGAAAAAGAAACGAAAGGGCAGCGCCCACCACCAGGAAGCTCCTTGTCAGGCGAAGGAGACGTTGTCCTTGCCTTTAGCGAACAGCAAGTAAGTTAAGTCGTTCAGGTCGCGGGAGGAGGCAGAACCCTTTCCTTCTTCAGAAGCCGTAGCTCCGCAGAATTCCCAGTTTAGCTTTGTGGTGAGCACCCCCCCCCCCCCGGCCCCCCGTCCCCCCATTCTGTATGTGTTCAAGAGGCCTGGGCGGGCGGGGGCGGGGCTGCCGCACCAGAACCGGAGAAGCCGTGAACCCCACTGTAACCCAAGTGACCCCTGGAAATCAGAAGCTGGAGCCAGGAGTTGGGGGAGGGAAGAAGAAGAAGAAGAAGGAATCTTTTTAGTGAAGCTGGAGCTAAAAAGAAAAAAAAGATGTTTAAATAATAGGGCCTGCTTTAAATAGTAGGAAGACGTCGATGAAGGATACAGGCTGGAAGAAGAGCCATAGAGGAGGCTGGGAGGGGAGCGCAGGCGCCCAGGACCGCAGCTTGGCCGAGGGCGACCGGGCGGAGGCGTGGCACCAGCTCAGCCATTCATTCAGGAGCGGGGACCCCCGTTTCACCCGAGGCCCGCTAACGGGGAGCTTCCCCCAGGAGCAGAGCCACAGGGGGACCACCGCACTGATGAGCTGCACAGAGGTCTCTGAAGAGCGCCGGTTCCTGACCCTTAGCCCGCCCTCTCCTGGGGGATACCCGGGGCCGCATCAGCACGGGCAGCTTTAGTATTTGATATTTAGCGTTTAGTGTTTAGTGTAAAGACCTCTGAATAACCTACTTAGGTTGAACCGCACATAAAAACGTATATGGAAAGGGGCTCGAGTTTCTCCAAGGATAGCCCTAGCACGTCAGCATTTAATTTCACACGATTTCTGTTATTTTTTGCACTTACTGGCGTGTTTTGAGGTTACTCTTGGATGTCTGGCTCCCCCAACTAGTGGTCAGGAGCTCTTATGTTAAGAATATAGCTCAAAAAAAAAGGGGGGGGAGTTGCAATTAATCAGTGATGAATAAAAGTTTTAACCAACTCCCCCCCCCCCAAAAAAAAAGAACATAGCTCAATTCTTTCATACCATTCTTAGTAGTGCTCAGACCATGCTCCACCCACAGTAAAAGCTTTCGAGTCAAGCAGAATGTGTTGACTGTGTTATAGTCTCTGAATGTATAGCCCTCAAAGATGGTGAAGTTAATATTTTAGAATAAGATCTTATCCGGACTTCACCATTCATCATACAAATACCAGCATTACAAATGTTCAACATGAGTTCATCTCTTACATTGGATTTTTTCAAACACTGCAGCTGACACTAAAAGAGTTTCCAATTCCATTTAGACACGGTTCTTGTCCTTGGAAAGTGTAAACTCTGGCAGAAAGATGAAAAAACTAACGCCACTAGGATAGAAATAAAATCATAAGGAAAATGTGTACTTAAGATGAAGGTAGAATAGCGAGGTATATTTAGAATGAGCAAAGAGGGATCCCGAAAGCGTTTTTTCTTTCTTTTTTTGAACCAACATGTTTACTTTGAGTGTCATTTTCGTCATGACTGGGTTCGCCCTTGAAGCAGGAGCTGATGTTGGTTTCAAAGCCCTTGAACAGTTGCCCTCCTGCCCATCCTCATCTGCCAGACTTCACAAAGGTAGCTCTGCTGTTCTTCCTGCCTTGATACATCCAGTCTTCTTTACAATTTCCTTTCTTCAGAAAGCCTTTCCTGATTTAGTATTTCTGAGGTAGTAGGGCGTAGTGGTATGTTATTTTGCATTTACTGTGATACTTAGACTCTTCCTTAGACACTTTGATAGCTGTTTCCCTCTCTCCTTCCAAACAAACAATGGGAACACATAACCCCTATTTATTTTGTTCATCAGCTCTCATGGTGTCTAGTACAGGGCTTTGATGTCATGTCTGGATTTGAATTTTAGACTGGATTTGAATTTTCTGTCTGCATTGCTCTTGGGTAAGTTTCAAAATTTATCTGTGCCTCAGTTTTCTCACCTGTGAAGTAGACACTCATAGCCGCCTCACAGCATGGTTGTAGGATTAAAGGATTACCACAATGCATCACAATGGTTGTCGTTACTGACATTCGTAATTCTAGTCATCCTAGTCATGGCTGTAACATCGTCATGTTTGTGAATGCATCTTTACTTTACGTGGTCTCAGTGGTTGTTTGCTCCTGTCTCTTCACCCTCACTTCTGCTCAAGAGACAGAATGATTACCCAGGCACTGTATACCAGGCACTGAGTCACACCAACACGGAGAAAGCACTGTGTTCCCCAGGCCAGTGAGGTCATTGTTCCAAAATACTAGTAGGAAAATAGAAGGATGGGCCACGTTCAGAAGTGGTTCAGAGGAGGAATGGAGTGTTTTATCTCGAGCGTTTAGGAAGGAATTTATAGAACAGGTTAAATAGGAGTGGAATTTCATGGGACAAATAAGTTGGCCAGTGGACAAGGAGAATAAGGCTTTCCATGCGAACGGAACAGTATGTGTAAAAGTGTAGCGGTGTGGAGCAGCATTATGCACAGGGTGACTGACGGCACGGTGGAGGAAGGATGGTTGCCTAAATGAGAGCCAGGAATGGTTGGGCGAACCAGTTCATGCAGAGCCCTGAACACCCTGCTAAGGACCTGGACTGCAAGTAATGGGAGATACCCGAAGGACTCTAAGCAGGGAAGTCCCGAGATCAAATTTGCACTTTAAAGATCTCTGGAAGCTGTGAGGGGGACTGAGCCGAGTGGCAGGGAGACCCAAGGCAGGAAGACTGGTTATAACAATGCTGGAATCATCTCACCCAGAATTGAGGAAGAACTGTACAGGGCAGGGTAGTCTTTTGAGTATGTCCTTGTTCATTTTCTTTCTTATAACTGTATCTTACCGCATCAGCTACATTTGTGAATTCCCTAAAAGGTTCCTCAATTTTCTTTAAAATGTTTCCCTTGCCAGTAAAATGATAGGTACCAGATTTCAAATACAAAGTGTAGTTGTTCGTTGTTTGCTTCAAAGGCCCAAGAGCTCCTGGAGGTTGGGAGCCTGGCCTGGCTGGCCATACTGTCTCTAGCTTCTCCCTTACTGCCTGGCATCTAAAAGAGCTCAGGCAATGGGGTGGCCACTGCCAGGTGTTGGCTCAGTTAGGAAACTTAGCCATTCTCTCTCCTCTAAGCCTCTTTTGAACCAGTGATGTGCCTGGGAGGGGTTAGGAACAGCAGTTTCCTCTGTGCAGATACTAGGAACTGTCCTGTAAGGTGGGGAAGTGTGCCTTGACCCTTTTAGGACAATGTTAGTATAGTCAGGCCAATCTTATAACTTCTGAGGACAAGTGATTGGCCTTGTCTTTATCCCTCTGGGAGAATCTCAGAGGTTGCTAATGTGATCATAATTCATATTAACATTTTTTCACTTTTGAGCTGCCTTAAAAAGTGAGTCAGCACAATCACTAATGGTCCTTCCTTGTTTACTCCTGCTGGAGATGGCCTGGAACTTCTCTTACCTGGTTGGACACTTGTTCATTTGGTTTTTGTACCACCCTTACCCACCACCTACTCCCAGCAGGCTCAGGCACAGCTCCCCACCTCTGCAGCTGGGGTTATAAATAGCCACCAAAACTAAACAGTCAAATTACCACATTTTAAAAATTGCTAAAAAAAAAATAAAAAAAAAATCACTGTTCCTGATTCAATAGCAGTTCTCCTCCTCATGCCCTTCATCTCCCCCTCTTCCTCCACTCATCTACCTGCCTTCCCTGATCCAAGCTCCCTCGGGAAGTCAATCTGAGCACAAAGCTGTGCTATGATGAAGACATCTTTTTCCATATTTGACAGGGCCAAAGCCCTCCAGGGCTGTAGCTATAGTTACATGATGTTGTTATGGCAGCAGAGGCCTCAGGGCGACATATGTTCCTGGGTGGTAATTGGGTTTGCTTTAACAGACTGTTTCTCTCTGGGTCCTTCATTCCCAAATTCACTTATCAAGAAGACCAGGGAATTGCCATTATGGATGGGCCTTCATTTTTTAATTCCAACAAAACCAAATTTCTCTTTATTCCCCAGGATGGAATGTACCCAGTCATCATGGGTTGAGACTTTTTAGACTTCAGGCATTTTCATTTATTCATTCAACAAATATTTATTAAGCATCTGATAAGTGCTAGGCATTGGGCTGAGAGCCGAGTGCATACTGTGAATAGACAGACATGGTCCTTCCCCTCCTAAACTGACAGTTTTAGGACAAAGAATGTATAGGAGGGGCTGCAGGAATTTCACCTGCTCCAACCCCATCCACCTTTTCAAATATCCGAACCTGGTGTAATAACACTAAATAAAATTTTAAGATATTTTTCATTGATTTCAGAGAGTAAGGGAAAATTAGAGAAACATCAATGATGAGAGACTATCTTTGATCGGCTGCCTCCTGCACGCCCCCTACTGGGGATCAAGCCCGCAACCCGGGCATCTGCCCTTGACTGGAATCCCAGACCCTTCAGTCCACAGGCCAACACTCTATCCACTGAGCCAAATCAGCTAGGGCAACACTAAGTACATTTTTTGAGAAAATAAAAGACAGTCGTAATCTCACTGCTATCACAGCGCTATTTTTATCTTTTACATATTGCCTTACAGTTTTTCTCCACATGCATACATTTTATTACATGTGCATGTTTTTGTATAGATACATTCATTGTTTACATTAAATTTCATAGTTTTTACACATTCTCAGCATTTCTCATGTTTCTCCAAAAATCTTCATAATTGTCATTGTAATCACTGTGTGACATTACCTTATGGTACTGTGGCATAATGGATTCTCATTCCCCTGTGAGAGGTTATTGATGGTCTTTTATGTCAGATAATGCCGCAGTGAGTATTTGCATACATCTATAGTTCTTATATATTGCTTCCTTTCTTTCCCCAAAGATTTGCCCACATGTAAAGTGTCACCACCATTGTGTAAGTGTGTCGACTTTAAGACATTGTTCCCAGAACTGAGTGTTCCCACTTAATAAAAGCTTGCAATTTTAGTAAAAATGAAAACTGCACCTCAAATGTGCTTTTGATTTTGCTTCTAGTTAGGACATACTTCAATCTTCCATGTGTTTATTTACTAGTTTTGTTTCCTCTTCTGTGAAATCCTATTTCTACTGGGGTCCAATGACTTTTAAGTTTGAATGAGAGAGAGAGAGGGAGAGGGAGAGGGAGAGAATGATGCTTTGTAACATACAGTTACAGTCAGTGTTATTAAGAAGGCAGAACATTTGCCTCATGATTATTTCTGTAGTATTTTCTTCTCACTTTCACTCTGGCTTTCCAGTTACCTATAGTGGTAAACTCTTTGTCAAATATATAATCTGTTGAGAAATAGAATGAGATTGTGAACAAAATGTGTAGATGACATGGATGATACAGTGAGGAGGCAGGTTATGTCTGATCTCAGCAAGAGTTGAGGGCCCACTTTATTTTTTTATTTTTTAAATATATTTTTACTAGAGGCCCAGTGCACAAAATTTGTGTACTCGGGGTGGGGGGGGGTGGCATTCCCCAGCCTGGCCTGTGCCCTCTCACAGTGCAGGAGCCCCACAATCGTTCTCCCCAAAGAGGTAGGTCCTGCCCACCCATCCGGGGCTCCTCAATGGATTGCCCCAAAGAGGTAGGCCTGAGCTGCTGGGACCCACCTCGGCACTGTGCATGCAGCGTCAAGTCCCCGCCCACCCACATGCGCCCGCTGCACATGCAGCCTCCTGGTGATGGATTGTTACAGTGTGAGGGCATCACAGCGTGAGGGCGTGATGACCACATAGGCTTTTGTTAGTATAGATTTATTTTTGTTAATCCTCATTCAAGGATATTTTTTTCATTGATTTTTAGAGAGAGAGGAAGGGAGGGATGGGGTGAGAGAGAAAGAGAGAAAAACATAGATGTGAGAGAAACAAACCAATTGGTTGTCTCCTGCACGCACCCCAACCAGGGCACAGAAAAATCTGTAACCCTTCTGTGCTCAGTTGACACCCTAATGACTGAGCAACACTAGCTGGGCTATTTTTATTGATTTAAGAGAGAGAGGAAGGGAGAGAGAAACATTGATGTGAAAGAGAAACATCAATGTGAGAGAGAAACATTGATCTCTGTAAACTGGGTATGTGCCCTGACCAGGAATCAAACCGGCAATGGAACCCATGACACTTTGGTGCACAAGAGGGCATTCAGTCAGCTGAGCCACACCAGCCAGGGCAAGAGGCCACTTTTAAAGCTGTAGTCACTCGTGCACACTATAGAAAACGTGAATATGGTTCTGTAGACAGTTTTTTCCTGGGAGGAATTGAGTCCCAGAAAAAAACATTTCCCAGGCCAGCCAACTTTAGGAGGATGAAAAATGACCCTGTATGCTGCCATTTATAAACTGTGGGTCATTTTATTTTTTGGGAAATACTTTCCCAGAAATAGCAGCTAGGAACAGGTCCATCTGAGTCATATACAATGCTTACCCAGCCTCCCTTGTAACAACTGTACCCAGATGTGAATCAACTGGCCAAGGTGAGGGATGCAAGCTATAACTAAGAAAAACATTTCTCTATTTAAGGCAAACCAGCACATACATGGTCCAAATCCACAACCTTGGACTTCTTAGTCTTGCTCTAACCAAATGAGGTTACTAACCTCAACCCAATCTCAGGGTTAAGAATGATTTTCCTACTAGTCTGGAAATGACTGTGTTGTGCCCAGATTTCAAAGTTCCCAAGACCCCCCAGGGAGCCAGTCAGTCCGATGCAAAAGCAAAGAGTCATTTACTTCAAACCTAGGTTTGGCTCCCCTGCCACACTCACCGATGCAACGGTAAGCTCCAGTGGCCGAGAGAGAGAGACGCCTGTTGGGACCGGGGGTTTTAAAGGGGGGTGGAGTGAGGGCAGGAGAGGGGACTGTGGGCCCCGCTGATTGGCCAGGCGCAAGTCGGTCATAGTGATGGCGTGCACTTCCCTTGATTATTATTGGTTAGTCCAGAGAAATCCTGGGTGTGGCTAGTAGCGTCTTCTTCCCGTGAGGAAGCACATGGTACCGTCCCAAAATGGAGGACCCAAGGCAAGATGGAGGGCGCACGTGGCTCTGTCCCAAGATGGAGGACCCAAGGCAAGATGGAGGGCGCAGTCCTTGTCCGGCTCCTGCCGCTCGAACTTGCCACAAGGCAGGATGGCCCTCCCGCACAGCCCCCGCAGCTGGCCTGCGGGCAGACTGGGACTCCAGCGCGTCTGGGCGGCACAGGCCCAGCAAACGGGGTGCGGCCGGTGGAGCGGCCCAGCTCTGGAGGAGCAGCATCCGCTCCGAGCAGGCCCGGCCATGGGGCCGGTGCACTGCAGCATGGCGGCCTCCCCGAGCTAGGGCACGCGCCCCACTCCGCTGCCGCCGCTGCTGCACTGGGCCCGGTCCGGGGGGCAGCGGGCGGGTGGCAGCCCACGCCGGGCTCCCGCCGTGGGCTGGGGAGCCAATGCCCCCCCCATGGGGCCCAGCGGCTGGCCCACGCAGGCCCCGGCCCCCCCGACCGGGCCCCAAGGGCCGCATGGACCCCCAGCCCCAGCGCGGGCAAGCGGGGAGCCGACCACGGGGGAAGGGAGGGAAGAGCCAGGCGGTGAGGCCTTCCGCTCCCATGACCTCCCCCGCGGTCGGTCGCCGCCCGGCCCCACCCCTCGGCCCGCTGCCGGCCACCACGCAGCCGGTCCGGACACTCGGACCCGCTCTGAGGAGGCCGGCGGCCGCGGAGGGATCCCAGAGCCCAGCGGCCAGACTCCTCCTCCCGCACCGCCCGGAGAGGCGGGCGGCGCGCCTTTCAACTGGAGGATGAGTAGGCATCTGGTCATTTTCTTACCTGTCTAGCCTTGTCAGTAGATGTCACTACACCAAACCACATTCTCCAAAGATAGGACTAAAATGCAAAGAGAGGTCTTCAGAAAAGCTGAGTCCAATCATCATAACCCTTTTCCATGGTTTCCATTAATACCTCTGGAAAACTATCAAGGGTATGTAAATACTAGAGGCCCGGTGCACGAAAATTTGTGCACTTGGGGTAGGGGGTCTTTCAGCCCTGCCTGCGCCCTCTCGCAGTCCAGAGCCCTCGGGGGATGTCCACCTGCCAGCTTAGACCCGCTCCCAGGGGGATCAGGCCTAAGCTGGCAGGCAGACATTCCTCTGGCAGCTCAGGAGCCCTCGGAGGATGTCCAACTGTGGCTTAGGCTGCGGAGGAGGCAGGAGAGGCTCCTGCCACCACCACTGCACTTGCAGCCATCACCCTGGCTTGTGGCTGAACGGAGCTCCTGTAGGAGCGCACTGACCACCAGGGGGCAGCTCCTGTGTGAGAGTCTGCCTCCTGGGGGTCAGTGCGCGTCATAGCGACCAGTTCCTGGTCGTTCTGCTGTTAGGGTCAATTGCATATTACCCTTTTATTATATAGGATGCATGGTTCCTGGCAGTACAGAGGCCTGAACTCAGCAGGTCAAGACCCCAGGTTCTGGGCAGAGTCAGAGTTCCTATCCAAGGGCCTTCCCCAGATTGGGTGGGGAGCACAGCTGCTATAGGAAGGGCAGTAGGGTGAGCAGACCATTTAAATCGGGGAACACATGATAGAGTTATCTAGGAACAAGAGCCATAGTCTTGGGGCTGTTCCAAATGTCACTGTGGAGCTGATACCTCAGGCAAAGCACTCCACCCATCCTCCACCCCTACCCCTCTGTCCATACTGGCAGGGGCCATCCCTCGCCTGAAGGCTGCAAGGCTGGGGTTGGCTCATCAATTTTGGGCCTTCCCAGTGCCAGCCAGACAGAGCCACACCATGCAAGGACACTGGGGAAGTTCCTAGTAGTTCAGACTGTTGTTATTGTTCTCCTTCGAGACGAGTATTAGTAAAGCATTAGTAATTTGGGAAAGAGCCATTATCTGCTCTTTTGTAAATACTTTTATTCCATGTGCTTCTGTAGGATACAGACTGAAATTCATACTAGGCCTGCAGTGTCCCACATGGTCTGTCCTCAGGTTAACTCTCCAGCCCATTCCACACAACCTCATTCTCTGTGCTGCAGCCTGATTGGTCTTCCTGCAATTCCTTAGGAGTGTGCTGGTTCCTTCCACCTCAGGACCTTTGCACACATTCTTTACTCTGCCTGGAATGTTCTTTCCCCATATTCTTTTTCTCCTATCCTACTATGTGCCAGGCATCATGCTAGGTGCTGTGGATATAGAGATGAATAATAGTCTCTATATCCACAGCACCTAACATGATGCCTGGTATATAGTAGGAGCTTAAGAAATGCAGTTGAACTATTTTGTTGCTGAAGCTTAAAGGAGGTAGACTGGTTCTGGGGCTAAGTAGTATGCAATTATTCACTTGGGGAAACCACAGAGGCAACAAAAAAAAAGTATGAATAGGGTCAAGAAGGTTTCCTTTACATGTATAGACAATAGCCATACAATAGACTGTTTCAGGGGCATTAGGGCTATTCAAGGCCCATCCCTTGACCTTTTGAGATCATCCTTGTGAAGGGCAATTACCACCCACTCCCACAAAATACATCTTTCCACCAGCAGGCTCAAAACTAAACTATAGAAAACATTGGTCTCACCCTGCTTCACATTGCTATCTTCCTTCAGTGCCCTCCGGACTCTTGGTCCTTCAGGCCTATTCTACTCTGTTTTTCACCAGAAAAGGGAAAATCCCAGAAGGTGGTGCCCTTCAATCAGAAGTAAAAATGGCTGCATCTCTCAGGGCAACCAGAGCCTGGGCCTGGTATTCCTGAGCCCACAGCAGGGAGGCCAGTAGCCCCAGTCCCAAGAATCCCTGCTACCAGCACCCCTGGCATTTAGCCTTCCATCCCTGGCACTTAACCCCCTGGCCCCTTAAGCAGGGACATTTCCAATAGTTTTTCTTGGAACCATGGAGGGTTCAAAAGAATTCTTGTACATTAAAAAAATAAATCCTCCCAAAACAGCCATTGAGCTGCTCGACCTCACATTTCTTCCCTCTCCCAGCAGTGTGGGGCTTAAAGAAAAGGATAAGGATTTGGATGTACGTTTATTCACCTCATTCCAGCTAGTTGCTGGTCTCATCCTATATGGCATTAGAACGGTGGGCCCCAGGGGAGATGAAGGCTGTATCTTGTCCCAAAGCTGGGCCTGAAGGCACAGACATCAAGAAAATACTTTGGACTCTTGACAATGGTGTGCTGATGCGTCATGGAAACTAGTCCCAGGGGCTTCCCCTCTCCGGCTTCCCCTCCTTCCCTTCCAGCTGCCATAAATCACTGAGTATTAAATACTGTCTGTAGGACCCTTCTGCCCCCACCCCTGCTCCAGAGCTCCCTGCCAGCCAGAAGACTGCAAACTAAGCAGGGAGAAAAGAGAGAATGGGCAGCAGGCAGGGGTGCCCATCATTTATCAACCAAACACAGTGGTGGGTCACTCTTTCCAGCAGTGCTCTGGCAGGCTGGGCAGGCAGTGCAGCCAGTTTGCTGGCAATGGAGAGCATAGTCCAGCAAGATTTCCCCTTACTTGGCTGCCCCATCCCAGAGGTGGGGAGACAAAGTCAAGGGGTGAGTCCCTTTATTTACTTATTTTTGGTAAGAGAACATTTATTTGGTAAATTACAGAGGTAGAAAAAGTAATTCCTAGAAGAAATGAGCTTAGGAAACAAGCATGAAGGTAAAGGAAGGGCCCTAGGAGCTTGGGAATGTGGAAGCCAATGATAACATGCCTGGCAAGGGGAAGGAGGGGGGGAGGGGGCATGGGCATGTTCCCTGGAGGGAGAGCACCCCCTTTACTTTTCTTATTTTGGTGGTTCCAGAATTAAACACACACTTTCAGTCCTGGATAGAGTCTTACCTCCTTCCCACCTTCTGCCAAGTCTTCCCTAGGGCCTCCTCTTGTAGCTTCTCTTTTGACCTCATGAAGGGCTTTCTCACTTTACCTGGCACACTACAGACGTTTCTTAAGAGTCCCAGCTCCAGAGCTCTGGCAGGCTTTCTTAAAGGGCAGCACCACCCTTCTGCCTCCTTTAATCTTCTCTGGTTTCTTCTTAATGGAAATCCCCCAACTTCCCCATCTCTCCCTCTCTCTCTTTCCTCCCTCGAGATAGGAAGCTTGGAGAAAGGGAATGGATTTGGTCCTAGGCTAGCTAGTCCACTGAAGGACAGACATGCTTTTGCCAAGGAGAAGTTTAAAAAAAAAAAGTTTGACTCACACAACAGGAACAGCTGGAACCTGCCAGACTCACCTCCATGATTCTGAGCACTGCTCCCCTGCAATATAAACAAAGTTAGAGTTCCAGAGAATTTAGAGCTGAGGGAGTGACAGGGGGACAGGGGAGTACGTTATAGCATGACTAGTCTGACCTATATTCCTATCTCTGACCTTTAATCTCTGGGTAAAGAGTGAACCTCTAGGTATGCATCCCCCTCACCTAGTCCACTGACACTACCTCCAGTTGTGGTCATACACAGCAGAGGTGAAGGCAGGTCACCTCTAGCTATATAACCTTTTTAACAGGTTTCCTAATCATTCTGAGCCTCAGTTTTCTTGCCGGTGAAATGGGAATAGTTATACCTACTATATAGGGTATAATAACTATGACTGAGGATCAAATGAGAGGAGGTGTGCAAATTGTGTAGCCTATAGTAACTGCCCAGTAAGTGGAAGTTTTCTTCTGTGCTGTGTAGCAGGGGCAGATGGTCTGTAGCGTCCTGCTTATATTCTTTCCTTCCTGGGGCCCTGAGGTTTCTGTCGCTATAGGTGGTACAGGCTCCTTGGGCATTCTGAAGAATGCAGACACACCACTGGTTCAGGAAACCCAGATTTCTAGTCTGTTTGGGGAAGAATTCAGAACTGGGTATATAGAGCCAAGAAATTGATAGAGTTGGTATCTAAACCCTGGCTTGACATTCTGGGAAAATATCCAGGTGGTCTGAGAATTGGGTGGAGCTGTTGGGTGGGACTTCCAGAGAAGGTGCCAACTTGTGTGATTTTATCAGAGTGGCATGGCAGAGGCATGTCCAACCTGCTTCCTACCCCAGCAGAATACAGGCCACTTTGTAGACTACCAGGCCTTTGCCCAAGTTGAATAGAAGCAGGGGTCACAGAGGCCACTAGTGGAATGTACTGGAACATTCCAGGCCCTTCTGCTACACAACAACATAATTCCTTGAGGCTTGAGCCATCAGGGGCTTCCAGAATTAGGTACAAGGTCTTTGCCCTCCACCATGCATAGCAAGAGAAACCTCCTGCTTTGAAAGGAGCAATATTTTATGTGCCACCAAGTTATTAAGTGGGAGGAATGTCAGTCTAGCCCTTTGAGACTTTTTCATTTGATAGAGAGACTTGGCTACTGAGGCCATTTTGTCAAGCCAGAGCCATTGAATAGATGTGTTGAGTCTAGGATATCCACTAGAGAAACCAGGAATAGATAATTCAATCAGGGTTGAAGAGTTGGATGGGACGTAACCAGGCTTCATTCTTTCAGTTAGAACCAGATTTACATTGACGTTAATGAAACTTAAGTGTCAGAGCCTCTTACTTGCACAGAACCCTTCCAAACCCTCGTACCTAACTATAATTTTTTACTCACAAAACCTGGAGCCTTCCCTGCTTTCAGTCTGCAGGACTTTTAGCCTCAACTTTTAGGAGTGGTCAGAAACATTAGTTGGAGAAACAGTCAAATATTTAACCAACATTGATTCCACATTGCCGGATGCAGTGGTTTGCACTAGTTGCTGATAAGAAATACCAGAATAAATGGATTCCTTTGCTCAGAATTGGGAAGAAAAGACCAACAGATATAAAATGACTTAGCAGAAATGATAAAGCTACCCGTAAGCTAGTACTCATATATTGTGCTACAAACTGAACACCTGAGTCCCTAGGGACTCGTCAGCATCTCATAAGGTCAAGTGAGGAACGTTTGGAGGAAGTGAGATCTAATTGGAAATGGAAGCAGATGGTGGAAGATGGAATTGCAGGGAGAAGGAATGTTCATAAACCAAGGAACAGAAATAAAAGAGAGGAAGAACCTGTGGTGATATTTTGCAGTTATCTATTATTACGAAAGCCCTTTAGAGATAATATTTTTGGCTCTGAAAATAGCTCTGGAGTCTGTGTCCTGGATCTAAAGGAAATCAGACTACAGACCAATTTTCAAGCCGCTTGTCCCTTCTGTTATATTTGTAATATTTTTGGAATTGGAATGATACTTGATGTCTGATTTGGTGCACAGTGTGAGAGGAAGGGAGAGGGACTGGAATCAGATGGAGTAGTTTAGAATATTGAAGGTTATTTGCCTTAGGGGTAATTACATTGTTGAGGCCAACTTGCAGAAGGTGAATGGGAACAGTGGTGGGGAAGAGGGAAGTCTAAAAGGGGCTGAGACAAATGGGCCTTTTGGTTTATACCCAGTCTCCTGGGAATGTACATAAACCAACTCTCCTCTCCAAAGAGTTTGATCTCTCAATGGGCCTGGGAAAGTCGGGAGTGGGGGATGCAAACTGTTCCCATCAAGGCACTGTTCTAGAAACCAGATGGTCCCCTAGTCACATGATGCAGCAGAATTTGAGTTTAATGAATTTTTTTGTGAAGTAACACCTGCGTGCTGGTCACAGTGAGCTAGGTGTAGTAATTAAAGTGATGACCAAGACACCTGGTCTCCTCAGGAAACATATTTTAGAGAGGAGGATAGTTTTAAAAACTGAAAAATGCCAGCCTGATATTCCATAGGCCAAAGAGCCAAATCTTACATCTTGTACAGTGACCTTTTAGGGATGTCATGGGTACATTTGTTTCCTGAGACATCCCTTAAAAGGGAACTGCCATCCACCATAGGTCTCTCATTCATAAGCATATCTAAATCCTTTTTTTTGGGGGGGGGGACACCTTAATGAGGTATAAGTTACATACCATAAAATTAATAATTATACATGATTTTTAGTACATTTATAGAGTTGTGTGATCATCACCACATTCCAGTTTTAAATCATTTCTATCACCCCCAAAAGTTTCATTGTGCTTCTTTGCAGGTAATCCCTGCTCCCACTCCCAACCCTGGATAACGATTGATTTACTTTCTGTCTCTAAATTTGACTTTTCTGGACATTTCATATAAACGGAATCACACAATTTGTGGTCTTTTGCATCTGGCCTCTTTCACTTAGCATAATATTTTAAAGGTCCATCCACATTGTAGCATATATCAGTAGTTTGTCTCATTTTATTGTTGAGTAGTATTCCATCTAAATTCTTTGAAAATTATTTATGTTTTGAGGCAACACCGAATGGGATGAAAGAACCCTGGTCCCTGCCCTGCCTCTGATTTGCCGAGTGACCTCTGGCAAGTCCTTGCCTTGTCTGGGCATCCATTTCCCTATCTGTAAAATGCGGAGACTAGATCATATAGAGTCTCTACTGTCTATTCCAATACTTATAAAAACTACAACCTACTTTTGTATTTTTCACAGAATGTGCCACTAGGTCCAGTATTCCAAAATGTTGATATCTCAGATTCCACGATTACTCTTTACCTGTTTTAAAACTTCTGCCAGCTCCTTTATTGTCAAGGATGAGGAATCTTAATTTTAAAAAAGCTACAGTTTAGCAAGAAAATTCGATTCCCACCAAGAGAGAGGAAAAGAAGAGTTAAGGAGTAAATGCCATCCAGTCAGAATGAAGGAAAATGAACCAGTGAGATAACTAAGCCAGAAACTGGTGGTGGTGGGCCGCAGGAAAGGAAAAATGTGTCAGACTGGGTGCCGAAGGTCAAAATCCAGGCCATCTGGTTACCTTGGGAGTAAGAGGGAAGGGATAGAGAGAGAGGGAGGCCACCAGAGTGGGAGAGTTGTTGAGGCCTAGGCCCCCCTCCCTACTCTGTTCCCGTAACCTCATTCATTCCCTCAGCCCTCCTTCCCAATCCCTCTCAGGCTGCTCTGCTCCTTCAGTTCTGACCCCATTTCCTTAGGATCTCATTCCCTGAGGATCAAGGCCTGACATTTCAGACAGAAGCTGAAGAAAGGAGGTAGGTCGGAAAGAGACACTGTGTGTCTGCGTCATCTTATTTTCTGTTTTATTATTCTGGAACCCTGGGGGCCAAAGACGTAAGCACTTAGACATTTACCAAGAAGTCCAGTCCCCCAGGTATCAAGGAATATCAGAACTTCTTTATTCTCTGCTGAACAGTTGCTACTGAGTATCAGAGTTGGGGGGGGGGGGGCAAAATGATGATTTGGAATTGCCATTCTTGTTGGTTATTGTGCCATAAATGCACAGAGTGAAGGTCAAGGTGCCCTAAAAGTAGGACCAGTTGCTTCAGACCTGGAAAACTTCTCTTGGCTGTGACAACCCTAGACTTCTTTTAACTCAGTGGCCAGCAGGATAAGGCTTCCCTGCCGATCCTCTGATCTGCCCAGCACTCCCTACAGCCTTTCATCCTTGGTAGTCCGCCAGACCCCTACAGCTTTTAAGACCCTTGGGGCTTATAGGTACTTTTTGGGGAGTGGCTATACCCCTGATACACACCTGTAGAGAAAATAACTCCAATTCCTTGAATCCTCATGTATTGTGACATCTGTGGACATCCCAAGAGCAGGCCGGGATCAAGGGACTAAGTAAGCATTTGCTATCGGTACCCTCTGAGGCAAGTAATTCTCCTATAGATGAAAAATAATTTATTGGTATATGCAATTCTCCACTTCCGATGTTTATGCGTGCCTGCCTGTGACCCAAAGTCCCTGAAAGCAGGAACCAAGTCATGTCTCAACTGGAATAGCCTCTAGCCCGGTACCACTTCTGCAAACAGGCTTCAAGGCTTGCTGGGCTGTGAACTCCAGGGTGGAGAGCATGCCTCTGAACATTATTAACTAGCGCCTCATTCTGTGTCTGGCACATACTGGTCATTTCACTAAATTTGTGATGAGTAAATTAACGACAGTTGTGTTGATAAGGATGACGGGATGGTGACAAAGGTTTCTTATAAGCTAAAAGATGCTTTTGAAGGCAAGGCATCACCCCTTAGCAGTACACATCCTTCCCAAAGCTATGGCTTCTTTTATTGGCGGAAACAGACAGGCGTTGATCTTTAGAATGAAGTCTTTATCCTCCCATCATGCCCATGCCAGGAGAAGCTATCAGTGATAGAGAAAGCAGTAAGAGACAGCTGGTGGGACATGATACCTGGTTAGTGAGAGGACAGGGATCTCCTATGCCTCCTGCCTTCTCACTCCCTCAGCTAGGTCAGCTTTAGTGTCTTTTGCCAGCAACTTATCAGGAAGAACCAGGACTCTCTGGACTCAGAAGATCCAATTCTTCAGCTGTGCCGCCTCCACTGGTTCTTATTCCACTGTCCCTTCTTCCACTGTCCAGGTCCTAAATTCCTCGTAACTTGGCTTTGGAACAAAATTTAAATCCCACGTCCTTGCGACTACCCACATTGCCCTTCTCCCCAAGGGAAGAATGCAGCTATCCAGTAATATGCCATTTTATCTTTATTTGGTATAAAGAAAGGATACCACTTGCCCAAAGTATTTCATGATTCTTAATTCCAGGGCCTTTACCTCTAACATACACTGTATGGCTCAAACAACAACAACAACAACAACAACAACAATAATAATAAATCAGCCCTGGCCAGTGTGGCTCAGTTGGTGAGTGTTATCCCATTCACCAAAAGGTGGTGGGTTCGATTCCCAGTCAGGGCACATACCCATGTTGCGGGTTCAATCTCCAGTCGAGGTGCGTATGGGAGGCAACCAATCAATCAATATTTCTCTCTCACATTAATGTTACTTCCTCTCTTTAGAATACATTTTTTTAAAATCACTCGGCATCTTCTAAGACTACCTGAGAATTTACATGTTGAGGGCTCCTAAAATGGAATAAGTTGTGAGGCAAGAACATTTCAAGAGACCAACTAGCCTATCCTCTCAGGCAGGCCAATGGTTTAGAAGTTGAGTATTGGTTGGGAAAGTACTTGAATCTGAGTCGAAAGACCTTGGATGTAAGTCCTGAATTTGTCATTTACTAAGTGGGTGATATTAGGCAAGTTATCTAGCCTCTGTGACTTAGCTTTCTGAAAAATAGAGACAATATCTGCATTTTCTATCTTGTATGCCTATTGTGAAAACTCAATGAGATTATATATGTAAGAGCTGTAAAATACTAGACAACTGTAATTTTAACATATCAGCCACGTGTGCAGCTTTGGACATTCTTTATGTAAAATATAAATAGTAGGCCTTCTATATTCATAAAGTTTTACAAGAACAGAGATAAAGGAGTTCAGCTCTGGAGTCAGGATGTTGGAGTAACCTTGGGCATGTTATTTCTTTCCTTTAAAAAAATATTGATTTTAGAGAGAGGGGGGAAGGAGAGGAGGGGGGAGGAAGGGGAGAGAGAAAGGGAGAGAGAGAGAGAGAGAGAGAGAGAGAGAGAGAGAGAGAGAGAGAGAGAGAGATTTGTTGTTCCACTTATTTATCCATTTATTGGTTGATTCTTGTACATGCCCTGACTGGGCATCAATTGAACCCCTCACCTTGGCATATCAGGATGATGCTCTTACCCAGCCAGGCTTGGGCATGTTATTTCTTTCCGAAGCCTCACTGAAGAAGAAATAATACTCAGAAGTGTGGTCATGAGTGTTAAATGATATAAAGTATGCACAGTGCTTAACATGTACCTGGCATGGAAAAAGGGACTCAATGAATGTTAGATGCTACCATTACTGTGATTAATGAAGATGTGAGGCAGGGTGGTCAAATAAGATCTCATAGAGACATGAACTAAGAATCAAAAGTACTTAACCTTTTTGGGCCCCAGGTTTCTTACTTGCACCATAATAAGAATCCATGCTTTTCTTTTCCAGATTGTCATGAGGATATATATAAACTTTGAGCTAATTAGAATTGAGGAATGTTATAAATTGGAAAATTTAAAAATTGTTTAAATTGATTTTAGAGAGAGGAAGGGAGAGGGATAGAGAGAAACATCTATGAGAAACATCAATTGGCTGCCTCCTGCACACCCCCCACTGGGGATTGAGCCCAAAACCCTGGACATGTGCCCTGACCTGGAATTGAACCCTGACCTCCTAGTTCATGGGCTGACACTCAACCACTGACTCACACTGGCTGGGCTAAATTGGAAGATTTTCTAAAAAACTGAGTTAAATTTATAAAGAATGAGTTTTTTTTTTTTTAAAAAAAAAATATATATTATTAATTTTTTACAGAGAGGAAGGGAGAGGGATAGACAGTTAGAAACATTGATGAGAGAGAAACATCAATCAGCTGCCTCCTGCACACCCCGCAATGGGGATGTGCCCGCAACCAAGGTACATGCCCTTGACCGGAATCGAACCCGGGACCCTTCAGTCCGCAGGCTGACGCTCCATCCACTGAGCCAAACCAGTTAGGGCAAAAGAATGCCCTAACAGTTCATCAGTTTGTGTTCTTTCCTATCTGCCTTTGGTAAAGTTGTCTTCTTCATGGAAAAGGAATACAACATTTCCCAGTCAATATAGAAAGATTTCACATGTCAGATCTTGAAGTAAGTCCTTCAAACCTACAAGAGTACACTCTGCAAAGAAAACCTTCCTTCAGGATGTTCCATTGCCTCAGTATGTAGACTGATTTTAATATTCAACCAACTCTTAAATTTCCACCTTGGGTATTATCTGTTTCAATATTTAATCCCAGAGTGACCTCTTCTTGCCTTGCAGCATGCTCCCAGATTACCTCCTCTTCCTTGATTAGTTAGTATAGCTTCAGGGAATATATTTTAACATTAAACTGGGCAAAAACAAAAATAGAAAGATAAATTTGTAGCAAGATCAAAATTAGAGTTCATAGCTAAATATAAATCTGGAGGGAATTGTCCAATTACTTGGATGGTCCCTTACCGCAGACAATCCAGGGTTGATTGTCTTTTGCTTTTTCTATATATAGAACATGGTTAATAAATATCAAGGGTAATAATTTTTTTCTTTTGAAGAGTAATTTTAATAGTGACTCAAATGCTGTTTTCTTTCTCAAATGTCCTCATATATAGCCTAACATGTGATTTTTACAACGGCATTTATTCTCTTTGAGGACTATCTATTCTCATTTTGACTTGTAGGTCAGAGAGCTTTAAAATGAGAAGACCAGGATTTAGAATGGAGTCGCTGTGCAAATTTGGGCAAGTTTTTCAGTCACTTTGTTCCTTCCACTCAGCTGAGCTAGATTTGAAATGGACGACTCTAAAGAGAAATTCCTGCTTCTTTATAGTCTCAATTTAATTTACAGGCTAGCAGTGTGTGTGTGTGTGTGTGTGTGTGTGTGTGTGTGTGTGTGTTTAGGTAGGACCAACACCAAGTACGAACTTGGAAACGTGGAGAAAGACAAATGTGGGTGTCACATGAGGCACGGTAGCCATTAAGTGCACAAATATAACGCAAATCGCATGCAAATGTATGCAAACTTTGCATTAATTTGTAGACTTTGGAGTTGAAAGCACCACTGAGATCCTGAGGGCTCAAAACTAATGTTTTTAGATTAAACTAAAAGTAATGCTCTTTTAAGGTATCGCTTTCTTGATGCTTGCCAGGACTCACTCAACTGCTGAAAGTTTGACACTCTTCCCTACCCCCCGTGATGATTTCAATGCCTGATTCCATCTTACGCCTGGCCCCGCCCCGCTCAGTCTGACGTCACGTGACACCGTATTTGCATACTACCTGGGTCTGGGTGTGACGCTCCCCTTTTCTGCGTCTTCTCATTGGGGGCGCTGGAGAACCAGCCCTCTTCTGCGTAGGCCAATCAGTGGTCCTTCGGACATGCGAAAGCAGGCGGGGGTGGGATGGGGGTGGGGTTTTGGGTCGGATCGCTAGGCATATTAACCAATTACCCTCTGGGAAGGGATGATCAAGCCGAGGATTGGTTGGGAGGAGAGGCCTGGGAATCCGTAGGCCAATGAGAGCTCTGGGTTGAAGGGGCCGGTCTCTGCCTCGTAGGGCAGATAAGCAGCCGCAACGGGGGTTGGGGGCTGTGTGGGGCTCGCTGTGGGGCCGAGGCAGGCGGGCGGGCGGGCGGGCAATGGCGGGGGCCGCAGCGGGCGGCAGAGGCGGAGGTGCCTGGGGGCCGGGGCGCGGAGGGTCGGGAGGACTCCGGCGGGGCTGCTCTCCCCCAGCCCCCGCCGGCTCCCCCCGGGCTGGGCTGCAGCCGCTCAGGGCCACGGTCCCCTTCCAGCTGCAGCAGCCGCACCAGCGCCGGGACGGGGGTGGCCCCGCAGGTGAGCTGGGCCTGGAGCGGGTGCCGGGGGAGGAGCCGTTGGGGGAGGGGGGCGCGTGGTGGGGGGAGGGGGTGTGGGAAGAAGTGTGAGGAAAAAGCGGCCAGGGGTGAGGGGAGAGAAACGGGGTCGTGCAAAGTCCCAGAGGGCGGCGGGAGCGAGCGCGGGGAGTCGTGAACTCGGGGTGCACCGCTGGGACAGTGTGCAGGGTGTCGGGGCCGGGAGCTGAGGGGAGGGACCTGGCAGATGGAGGCTGGCTTTGGGGGCGTAACCGAAAAGTGGCAGAAGTGTCGTGTGGGGGTGAGTGGAAGATGCCGGGGTAGCAGCGAGGCGTGAGGAAGGAGCGAGTGGCGCCTGATGGGGGCGCCCTGGGCAGGGTGGGCGCTGGACGTGTGCACGCGGAGGGGGAAGGGCATGGAGGAGAGTCCTTTTGGAGCCATGTGTTACTTCGACTTGAGTTTGGCCCATCGTCCGGCTCTGCAGCTCTGGTTCCTTTCCTCCCGCTCCTCGTGCGCTTCCCTGTCGGCCGCCTCCTGGAGCTGATTTCATCCGCGTCGTTGGAGTAAGTTAGTTTTATGGCTTTGACTACAGTGCAGACGCTCCGCTCCGATTCCCCAAATTCCTGTCGTCCCAGAAGTTGTATGTCCTCAGATCATAGACCTGCTTCGTATGGCTGTCTCATCCCAGCCACCGTGTGTGTGTGTGTGTGTGTGTGTGTGTGTGTGTGTGTGTGTGTATGTGTGTGTGTGGAGAGAGACCTGGGCATTCCCGCCGTGCCGCCCGCCCGCCCCCCCACCCCCCCGTCTTTTCCCCCTCCCCCCACTAAGGCCGTTTTGTCCTGGGCATTGTCAGCCAACGTGGCAGTGGGGTGAGGGCTACAATCAAGTACACTGTGGCAAATACCCCACTTTCTGAGCAGCACTGAACCGGTGTCTTACTAGCAGCTTGATGTTGGTGTGGGGAAACTAGGGGGGGTAAGCTTACCTGACTTTGACACTCAAGCTGTGATGGTCCCCTCCCCCCCCCCCCAAATGCAGTCAGTTAGGAATAGGAAAAGGCACCTACTTGCATGAAGAAGTTGGCAATAAGTTGAAAGTGAGGCTTGCATGTGATTCACACCATATGTGAAGAGATCACTGCACACTTCCAAAGCCCCAGAGTGTACCAAATGTACCAAAGTCATGGTCTCTGCCATCTAACCGTTAATGACATTCTCTAACCAGAGTTTCTTGAGCTTAATACCTACACATCCCCCTCCTGAAAGCATAGCTGCTACCCTGCCTTCTAGGTAAGAATGAGATTAAGAGGTCTCTGAAGTAGGAAGCCAAGTCTATCCGGACCTCACTGTAAATGTTAGCATTGCATCTTGGAATGCAGAAACTTGGTCAAATCTGGTAGCAAGATGGTGACCAACTAGTAAAAGTATGCCTAGAATCTGGTGGTGTAGAGCAAAGCAATGCTCAGACAAACTCATGCCTATCATGAGCTGTAAAGTAAACCACAAGACTACAAACCTGTTGGTTTTGTTTAGGCTTCCTTGGAGTCCAGGGAACTTGGTGTAACAGCAAGCACCAGAACCTTAGTCACTTTTAGTAGAAATCAATAGAAAGCCTGCCTGTGTACTAGCTAGAAATTGATTAGCAGTAATACTTTAAGAGCAGTTATTCTGTGTCTACCATAGCCTTTATATTAAAAAAGACAAACACTGGCGAATGCTGTGGAAAGGAGATGAGTGTAGGTTTGGATGACTGGGTTCTTTACATGACCTGTTCCTTTTGTAGGGCCAGGGGCTCTAAGACACTGGTAAAAACATAGGGAACTAGAGTTCTGCATTACCTGTCAAATTATTTAGGACAAGGTGGGTGGTCTTTTGCATAGGGATTGGGCTGATGGGTTATTTCTTCACCTATTGATATATCCCAGAGGCATTAATAAAGTGCTTACTTAGTGTGTAGTAGGATTATTTGTAGGTTTTCAGTGAGGTAGGAGAGAGGAAAGATAGAAGAGGAGTCTGAGGACTCCTTTGTGGCCAGACATTAAGGGAATGTACCTGGCCTTTGGTTTGGGAGTACGTCAGGTTTTTTGCATGTTAACTTTAACCTTTATGTGTGTTCAGATTGTTTCCATTCTTTGGCCTTGAGAAGTGGTAGAAGTGGTTTTCTGTAGGCCATATGTGCTAGAAGGAAACATCTTGCAGTCATAAACCCTTAAGAGAACGGCTTTGGGTGCCAGAATGCCTGGGTTTTGAATCCAGGTTCTGCTACTTACTAGCTGTGTGGTTTAGAGGGAGTTACTTAACTGTTGTGCCTCAATTTCCACATCTGCAAAATGTGAATAATACTATCAACATCCTGAGAATCATATGAGGTAATAGGTACAAAGTGCTTAGAACAGTGCTTGTCCCATAGAAGGTGCTATCACAGTGTTTGCTGCTACTTATATTGTTATTCTTTCCACCTAGCCAAGGTGAGAGCACTGTTGGCCAGAGCCCCATTGCCTTTTCAGGCTTCAAAGGGCAAACCCATATTGGTCTGAAACCAGTACTGCAGGTTTCAGAATTTCAGGGCCTCCCTTTGCACTTCCATTCCCTCATCTTTTAAAATGAGCTTTTTAAAACGGCTCTGAAACCCAGCTGTTTAAAAAGGCAGGTGAGCGGGGACTGGGTTTCAGGAACAATTAAGTGCCGTCACCGTTTCTGTTTCCCATCTCGGAGTGATGTAGTGCTCGGCACCCTGCAGTTATCTCTCCACCGCACACCCTGTTGTGTTCTTGACAAGATATATTAGACCTTGTAAAAAAGTTATGATGTAAAGAGCAGGATTTACCTTCTGTGACCATTCATCCACAAGGGATGTCTTCATAAAGTAAGGAATGGCTTCATTTTATGAGCCTGGGCTAGGGATGTGGAAGGCAGAAGAGAGTAGAGGGAACAATAAAGGTCAACTCTAAGAAAGCTAAGAGCCACTAGTGGGTAATAGAAACCCAGGATAAATTTCTTACTGAAATTCCTTCTTTAATTAAGTTATCATCTGTGCCTTATGTCTCTTGGAAGCTGTTAATGTTTATGTTCTTCCAGGACCAATGATGATGGACAAAATGGCACTAAGAGGTAAAATTGTTTGGGGTTCCAGTCTTCCTATCCTGTTAGGTGTCTGTCTCCATAGCCTTAGAATGAAGCTACTGTTTAATCCAGCCTTGCAAACTCGTCTCCAGTGGGCTAGCCCCAGGCGGGTGCTGGAGAAGCCAAATGCTGCCTCTGTACCTCCTCTGCCCACCAGACCTTCTTAAACCAGAGGTTGGCAATCAGGGCCTACAGGCTAAGTCCAGGTCTCTGCCTGTTTTTGTAAATAATGTTTTACAGAATACAGTCATGCTCCTTCAGTTAGGTATTGTCTGTGGCTGCTTTTGCACAACCATGACAGCGTTGAGTAGTTGTGATATAGACCATTTGGCCTGCAAGACAAAAATATTTACTACCACTTGGCACTTTAATAGAAAAAGTGAGCCTATCTTTGTCTTAAACAGTGTTCCTGACCATTATTCCTATATAAAGATCAGTTTCAAATGTGTGTAATACCCACCTCCTCAGAAAATCTTAAAGAGGTAAAGAAAACTAACAAGCCTGTGTCCCCACACGTATTTTAGGGGTAAAGCAAAAGGGGTTATCAGCTTCCAGTCCTTCATCTTTGTGGAAGATCAGCACATGTGAATCCAGGCTGCCCACCCCCACTGTTTTCAGGTGACATATGTTCAATAGACATAAACTAATCTGGATTTACATAAAAGCTTAACTGTTAGGCAAATGTGTGCCCCCTTCCCACTTACCCGCCTTGCAAACCTAACAACTCACAACTGCAGTGAGCACATTTTAAAATCAGATGGAAATTACTTTAAGCTTATCTCCTGTTTTGGATTTTCCTTGTTACCTTTTATTTTTCTGAACAGATCATTGTGAGCTGGCAGTAGTCACGGCTGCCCTAAAATACTGGCTTCCCCACAGGGACATAGGAAGGGTTTATTTTAAAGGTTCTCCAAGATGGCTGTTTCAATGAATATAAGGCAGCATTGTTATCAGCAATGCTGTTGGTAATTATTAAACGTTTTTCCTTGAAATGCTTTGAAAACTTAGTTTTTGGGGGATGGGTGTTTAGATAGGTGTGGAACCTCATAAAGGAGGTTGCTTATGGGAGAGCCTGGGTGGAAGCCCTCATCAAACCATGGTCCTTTTGGACCCTGATGCCAGAAACAGCCTGGAGATTAGAATAGAATGCAACTTTTCTATGCCAAAGAGCCATCTTGCTGTAATGAATCTTGGGGGTGCAGTTTCTTTACCTCTTCTAAGAGCTGCAATTATTCTTTAAAACCCTGTGAGTGAAGTACCTTCTGTTTGGGAAGTATTAACCACCAGGCACTTCCCAGCCTGATACTGCTAACTTGCTTTTGACGGTTTTGCTGGTACCAGGCACCTGGTCAGCAAAATGCACTACTGAAATAATCTGACTCTTAAATATTATCAGCAAGGGCATCCTTGAAATTGGGGGCCACAGTACCTATCTGCTTTATCGCTTGGTACCTAAAGGACTGGGTCCATGTGTTCTTCAGTATTTTAGATAGAAAATTATGTACATACTAGAGGCCCAGTGCATGAAATTCGTGCACATCAGGTACCTAGGCCTGGCCAGCAATCAAAGCACGAGCGTCTGGTGTGGAAGGGAAGGTCCCAGCTGATCTCTGGGCCCTGGGCAGCACCTGGGCCCCTGCTCACACCAGTCTTAGCCTGGCGCCACCCACTCACCTGCTCCACCATCCCACTGTGGTCCCGCTCTCATCAGGGCCAGCAGTGCCTCCACTGCTGACCGCTGCCAGCACTGTGTCGCCAATGCCCACCATGTTCTCCGCTGCCCCCTGGTGGTCAGCACATGTCATAGTGAGTGGTCAAACTCCCTGTCTCCCTGTTGAATGACCGCCAGAGGGGACAATTTGCATATTAGGCTTTTATTTTATAGGATGGAAGTTCTCCACTTATGTAATGTAGAACTAGGATATTTCAACCATTTGAGGTCTGTGGAGGATAGGTGAAAACAACAGTGGGGTGTGGTAAGAAGATATTCTCTCTGGTTCCAGATATAAATAGATCTCCAGAACATTTGAAGCAGGATTGCAAAAAATGAGTATTGCCAAAGTGATTGGTGGGCTTTAGTAGCCAGAGAACACTTACCCTGCATTTTCTGCTATTTTATACCGAATAGTATGATGGGCACCAAGGCCACACTATCTCTTGATTTTAATTGAAATGTTAGAAATTGAGCTTCCTCCCCTGGATTCTTAGAGGTCTCAGGGAGAGCCTTTGTGCCAAAGGATTCAACTTTAGGGTGTGACATGTTCCACGGACAGGTCTGGTTTTGAGTTCTTATTGACACTATATATCAAACTAGAGGCCTGGTGAACGAATTCGTACACCAGTGGCGTCCCTTGACCTAGCCTGTGCCCTCTCGCAATCCAAGCCCCCTTGGGGGATGTCGGATAGCCTGTTTGGCCTGATCCCCGCAGGCCCAATCCAGACAGGAGGAGCCCGATCATGTGCGTTGAGCGTCTGTCCCCTGGTGGTCATTGCACGTCATAGCAACCGGTCAACCAGTGGTTTGGTCGCTTAGGCTTTTATATAGAGAGATGCTATTTGACACTAGCTCACATGCTTTACTAGACTTCCCTGGGCTTACTCTTATTCCACAGGCAGTTTGGAGCCTTTTTAAGGGGCTGGAAGGGAAAATCTTTGTGTTTCCTTCCCAGTTCAGAGTCAAGGTGGGTGACCACCAGCAAGTTAGTTTAGTGAGAGTGGACAATCTCTTCGTGGGTGAGTGAGTTTTACTTCCCTCTGAGTGAATAGAAGAGGGCGCAGGGAAGGGTGGGGGTGGAGGAAAGATGGGTGGGAACGCTGATAACTTCCTACCTCTGCCTGAACGGAATCTTCACAGAGGGCTCCCGTTATTTGGTTTGCAGGGTTATGAATTAACCAAACATTAGCCAGATCTAGTCACACTGTTAGGCCAAAAACAAATGCTGACCTCCAGGTCCTCTCCAGTCGTGGGGAACTTGGGAAGGGGCTGTTGGTGGGAATAGCTGTATGGTGGGAAGTTCTGTACAGCTAGCTGTTCATCCGCAGGCCTCCAGCTCCTGGTCCCCACCAAACCTCCTGGTTTTGAAAACTGGCACTTTGCTTTCTCCTCCACACTGTTGCTGGGGTCACTACAAAGCTGAATGCCCAGCTTGGAGTCATTTAAATGTTTATCCTCAGGCTTGAATAAGCCTCAATTGACTTTTGCTGTGTGGGAGCACCACAGCCAATCAAGAGTAGCTTTAACAGACTTAAAAGAATGCTATCAAAGTATTTCATAATAGGAAAACTTTTAACTCCAGCCCCTGGGGAACCTGGAGCTGCAGTCGGGGCTGTGTACAGACATTTACGCTGCCCTGCTCACGAGCCACAGACAGCTGACACTGGGGGTGGATAGAGTGCCGTGGGCTCAGCCCTGCCTGCGCGTTTAGCAGTTTTCCAGCTCCCTAATAAAAGGGGTGGAGGTTGGGGGAGGCCTGGGAAGACTCCTCAGGAGGTTTTGGTTGATCTGAAGCAGCAGGCCTATGATTGGGGGGGGAAGGGGGAGATTCCTCTCAGGGGTGACTGACTATGACTTCTTAGAGAATGCACAGTGTTTGGCAATGCAGAGTTGTAAGTTTGGGATGCCTCTTCTTTGACCTTGTGCTCCCTATTTTGTGAGTGGTGGGTGGTTTTTGAAGGGGGGACTATGTTAACAAGTATCGTCTAGTCTACTATTAGTTCTGCCACCTGAATAACCTATCATCTGATCCTAAATGGAAACGTGCAGGAGAGCCTTGAGGTCTAACCTCCTTGAGAGGCAAAGGTAGCATTAAATATACAATTCTAAAAGCAAATAACTGACATGTCCACAGGTGAATAAAGTATAAATTCAAGCTGGAGGTCACATAGGATGAAGGAATACAGTATTCAGTGTTAGATGGGCTTAATTAGGGAATTACTAGGGTTTGAGTAGGCTTTTTTTTATTTTTATTGGACATCATATTGTTCTCTCTAGGGTTAAGTTTTTATTCTCCCTTTCCTTTCAGAAGTGGCATTGATGTGGTCTTGTCTGATCAGCTGTATTCCTTAACTTTCCCAAATCACTTTAGTCCTTTCTGCCTCGTGCTAGAAATTGTGTGCCTGCCTTTTTAAAAGGTAGGCACCTCATGTTTCAAGTTCAAGTGCAATGGAACTCACCCTGCAGCTTGAACAGATTTGAGTGTTTTTGCAGAGGGAGGGTGAGGGCAGATGGGGAGTGCCGTGCTCAATAAATACTTGTTGGATTGAGTTGCTGGAAAGGCAACAGGGGTGGGGAGAATGAGCCACACTTCCCCCAGGCTCACTTGAAGTGGTTTTTCCCACTTCTGGTCCCCATACACTATGCCCCTTTATAACACCTCTCTTCAGCTACTTATAAGCTCCCCAACCCCCAAGTGTTAGTTCTCTCTCTCTCTCTCTCTCTCTCTCTCTCTCTCTCTCTCTCTCTCTAAATCACTGTTCTCCTATTCATCCTGGTCATTGGGCTTGAAGTCCAGCTGGTGGCAAAGATGTGGCATTTCCATGGATGTCATTGCTAGGCCTGTAGACTCTCTTCCCCACACACTTAAAGCCAGAGGGCGACTTGGGTAGTTAGTGACCAGGTTGATCCATGGAAACAGCCAATGTTTAGGGTTTTGTAAAAAAGCCAGACTACCCGGCTTTAGGCTTAGATGTGGATATGGGTGGGAGGCCAGGGAGCAGAGTTGTCTCTTGGCTCCTAGGGTGTCTTCCGAGGTGTGATCAGGCTGGGAGCCCCCTCTCCCAGGCCAGGTGCCATCCTGTGATACAAAGCCCTGCTGTTTCTCCTTTTCTTCCCTAGCCATGAGGGGAAATGCTGGAAAGAGATGCTCATTATCATTCCCCAACCCTGGGCACAAACACCGTCATCCGTGGAGTCTGTGTTCCCCTGCCTTTAAAGTTGTAGACCACGGGCCTGGGGTGCAGTCAAAATGGTCTAAACCTGCTCAATGGAGGGTAACCGAAAAGAGTGAAAATGTGATTGGGGAGAAACAAAGGCAGCTTCTCTTAACCTCCTCTTCCCTCTCCTCTTCCCCACACTGCCTCCCCTTTAAGGGTTTTCTGTGCTCTGTGCATGTTTGATCGCCCACACAGCTTTGAGAGAACCTCCGTTGATAACACGTGCGCTCCCTGCCCCACACCTGCAAGCTGGCTGAAAACCTGCCGCATGGCCCCTGCTTGGGATTGTCTTTGTAATTCTTGCCCATCAGATAGGACATACACAGTGGGGTGGAGGGTGGAGTCGCATTTGGCATGACAGAGGGGATGCAGCCAGAGAGCTCTCACAGAATTACGTAGTCTGGATTGAGAGATTGGGGAGAGGAGGGCGATATGAGTCACATCCATGTATACGTGCACATCTTTATGCTGAGAGCAGCACCTGGACTGTTCCTTATTAGAATCGAAATCCTGGGTAGCTCTGTGTTCACAGAAGAAGACTAAAACAGGTGCCTTGTGGACAGGAAGAGTTTGTGAATCCCAACTCTGGTAGGCGCCCAAATTCATCTATATTTTCAGGGAACTGGAGAGTATAGATCGTTAGTTTTGACAATGTGTACCATTTGCTTAGCTCTTTGTTGCTCACACTCGGTGCTCTGGAATGTTTCTCACTCATCCATCCACACGACAATCCTTCAGGTGCAGGTGGCATTTAGTTGTGTTTGCCGATAAGGAAACTGAGGCCCAGAAAGGAAGTGACTTACCCAGAAAGGAAGTGACTTGCCCGCCATGTGACTAAGAAAGCCCTTTTGCTCCTGATCCCAGGGCTCTTCCTACATAGTCTGAACAGCCTGTTATAAATTTCCACCCCAGCTGGCATGCTCTGCTGTCTGCCCGGCACATGCCCAGTCTTTATTTCCCTTCTACTTGTATACCTGTGTTCCAGAAGCTAAAAGTCATTGGGAAGGAAGATGGGCTGTAGAGAAGTTTGTTCCTTTAACACCCCATAAGTGACTATCTACTTGGTGTGGCTAATTGGAAGGTGGTGATTATTACATTATGTGTGTGATATGGTGGTGGCTTTTGAGTGTTTCCAACTGGTTGGAGATAGGCAATTTCCATGTTGAATCAGAAGCTCACCAGAGACAGGCAGGGCCCAGGAGACAGGCAGGGTTTTCCTGCCTCTAAGCGTCTAAGGCAGCGGTTCTCAACCTGTGGGTCAAGACCCCTTTGGCAGTCGAACGACCCTTTCACAGGGGTCGCCTAAGACCATCCTGCATATCAGATACTTACATTATGATTCATAACACTAGCAACATTACAGTTATGAAGTAGCAACGAAAATCATTTTATGGTTGGCGGTCACAACATGAGGAACTGTTTTTAAAGGGCCAGAAGGTTGAGAACCACTGGTCTAAGGGGTCATGATCATTGTTCCAAAGCTTGGGGTCATATGGAGATTTTCTTATCTGTGACTATAGGAACCCATAAAAACAACTAGGGATAAATGTGGGTGGTGCATTCCTATGGTTGAGGGTAGGTGCAGGTGACATTCCCTCATGATGACAGCTTAGTCCTCTGTGTAGGAAAACCCTGGTGCAGACCTTCCCCCAACGCCCCTGCTGTGCTCCCCCTCAGCAGGCCTCCCTCTCCTAGCTTTAGGTTAACTGGACTGGAGTCATTGTGATACATGACTGCCTTTCTGAGACAAGCATGTGCCCAGTAGGGGAACAGCGGGGACTTGAATTCGGGAGGACGTCCATCTGGGGCAGTGGTTCTCAATCTTCCTAATGCCGCGACCCTTTAATACAGTTCCTCATGTTGTGGTGACCCCCAATTTCATTGTTACAAATTGAACATAATTAAAGCATAGTGATTCATTACAAAAACAATATGTAATTATACATGTGTTTTCCGATGGTCTTAAGCGACCCCAATGAAAGGGTCATTCGACCCCCAAAGGGGTCGCGACCCACAGGTTGAGAACTGCCGGTCTAGGGGCTTGGTCTCATGGAGAATTGCCTGGCCTGCTTCATAGAGGTTACCTAGCCCTCCCGACAGGGTTATGGGTGGTCTTACCTCCTTACTTCTCTTACAAAACCAGATTCTGTGTAGAATTCTTGAATGTTCTAATAACCATATGCTTATGTGGAACCTTTCTTTCCCAGTTACTTCCCAACTTTATAAAATAAAATCCCATTGTAAACAAACATTATAAATATTATTTTGTATAATAAAGCTATTTTCATGGTTTATATAAATGTTTTGTGGTTGTTTTTTGTGGTTTTTGTTGTTTAAAGAAAAAGATAAGAGTAACCAACTATCTTCTGTAACAAGTACTTTTTCTGGTCCCAGTCCACTCATAGTTCATCTCTAAACCAGAACACTTGCGAGCTTGCTGTTTGCATTGGAGGGAGGGAGAAGGAGCAGAGCTGTGGAAGCATCAGGTAGCAAGGCCTCTTTTGCTTTCTCTTCATCTTGAACCTCCAGACCCTCTGATACTTCCTTGTTGTTTTCAAATAAAACACCACACAGAACCCCAACAAAGGGTGGCATGTGTTTATCTGAATGTGTGTATTTTGGGTGTAAATGTGTGTGTGTCGAGTGTGAATGTGGAAGAGTATGTACGTATGTGAGAAAAAGTACACGTGAAAGAAAGCACATGATAAAGCAAGTGGGGCAAATATTTAACAATAGGCGGATCTGGGTAAAGGTTATATGGGTGTTCTGTGTGCTATTCTTGTTCTTGCATCTATAATTTTGAAATAATTTTCAAGTAAAAAATGAATATATGCCAGACCAATTTGTACCCTGGGAGAAGCTTTCTTCTACCATCCTCATGCCATCTCCTGTTCTTCCCATTTAACAGATGGAAATCAATGACTCATCTAAGTTCATGTAGCCCATTGGGGCAGAGGCAGATTTGGGCCCATGAATTGACAGTTATAGTAGGTCACCTCTCAGGAGATTTCATCTTTTTCTTAATAATCAAGCTGAACAAGGTTGGGTGCCTGCTGCTGTGTGTCCGAGCCCAGTCCATTCCCCACGTTGAGCCAGCGGAGGGATCGGCAGGGTCACAGCAGTCTGCGAACACTCACGGAGCATATTCAGGGTGTCCAGGACTTTCTAGGAGGAAACTGTTTTCTTACTCTAAGAAACACTCTTATTGTGCTCTTCACTCTACTTTTTTAATAAAATACATGAAATCAGAAGGCCCTCTTGCACCAGAGCCACGGAGTATACCACTTCGCTTTTTTTTTTTTTTTTTTAAATTTTATTGATTTCAGAGAGGAAGGGAGAGGGAGAGAGATATAGAAATATCAGTGATGAGAGAGAATCATTGATCGGCTGCCTCCTGCATGCCCCCTACTGGGGATCGAGCCTGCAACTCGGGCATGTGCCCTTGACTGGGAATCGAACCCGGGACCCGGCAGTCTGCAGGCCAATGCTCTATCCCAGCCGTGGGCAAACTACGGCCCGCGGGCCGGATCGGCCCGTTTGAAATGAATAAAACTAAAAAAAAAAAAAGACCGTACCCTTTTATGCAATGATGTTTACTTGAATTTATATTAGTTCACACAAACACTCCATCCATGCTTTTGTTCCGGCCCTCCGGTCCAGTTTAAGAACCCATTGTGGCCCTCGAGTCAAAAAGTTTGCCCACCCCTGCTCTATCCACTGAGCCAAATGAGCTAGGGCACCACTTTGCATTTTTATAGTAAGGTTCTGAGGGGGAAAGAGTTGAATTTGGTTTAGAAAGCGATGCCAGGTTATGGGCCTGAGCCAGATCACTTCCTCAGCTGTGTACCAGTCGGTTTATTGTACCAACTGTCTTCTGAATGTACAGGAACCTGAGAGAGCGCATCTATATGGTTTACTACAGAATGCCTTACCAAGTGGACAGGAGTTACAACTTCAAACACAAAGGGAGGTTTCACTCTTGGTCAATGAAACCTTCCACATACTACCTGACCTAAGGAGGGGTGGATCTGATGATTACTGCTAAGCAGAAGGAGTTAGAGGTTCAGACACTGATCTTTATTTCCCGCCCCGCTACTCTGACACCAAACCACAGTGTATACATCCATCAGTGCTCCATGAAGGCACCTGAATTATCCCTGACATTTTTACTTACTGATACTTCCCCTAGTTTTCCAGAATTGGGGTAAGTAAATGAGTCCTATGTAGAAAAAACAGGTTTTAAAAAGTCTCTAGCGTTCGTGTGTGTCCTTTATCTGGAATGTCTCCCTGCAGCTACCCTAGAGCCGTGAGACTGTGGTTCAGTTGGCATCAAAGGGTTTTTTTTCATGGGCTCCAGCCAGTTATGTAAAATAGACCCATGAGCATTTACTGTATTATTACCCAGCTTACATACTTAGGCAGTTGCTCTTAGGCAGTTACTAAGTTCTATCTGCTCCCCATTATTCTCTGATTCTTCTTGGCTCTGTCTACCCAAAATCAGTGCTGGGTGGATGGGCATCCAGAATGAGGGCACGATGCAAAAAAGAACCACCCAGTGGGTTGTCTGCAGCTTAGAAGTCTATGTTGGAGCAGCTGTGCGAATGGCCACAGCTGCCTGCTTAGAAGGGACCGGGACAACTGAGCCTTTTCCTTTCAGTTCTTAGAGACATGGATAGGACGCCTTGGTAATTAACATTCCAAACTGCTTCCCTTTTGCATCAGGAGGATAAGACTCATAAAAGAAAATGGCATTACTGGTAAGCAGCTCGTGGCTTAACCAGATACAAAGCCCATCTTTTACAGGGAAGACGGTGTCACTTACCTTCAGTGACTGGAAGCCCATGGGGTGAGGTGAGCTGACCAGCATCCTTCTGCTATGAAGTCATCAGTGGTCAGGCATGTGCTGATATTAGGATAGATTTTGCCAGTGGCAGACCTGTCAGGGTTCTTTCTGGAGGGCCATCTAATCTTGCTTTTCAGGCTAGGGTTACCCTGGAGGCTTTACGCAACCTTGGAGCCTCCCTTAGGAGATCTGAGCAACTGGCAAAACCGGGGCGTCAGAGCAGGGGCTGACCTGGAAGGTTGCCCAGCACACTTTGGGGGTTTTCCACCTGTAGACACAGTCTGGGAGTTTGCCACTGAGTTGAGGTTAGGCTGGGTCAGTTCCAGAATGTCCAAGGCCAGTTGGGGAACCACTAGATGGGGTGTCGTGGTCTCGGGTATCTCCTCGCTGAAGCTGGGCACACAGACTAGAACTTGAGTAAGGAGATGGAGATAACCAGAGAAGACTTTCTACCGGTGGGACTCAGGCCAACATAGCTTTTCAAGGCTGTGAAGGTTGAGCAGAATGACTAATAGGATTTTAGACCCTTTCGGCAAAGCAAATTCTGTGACTGTACCTTCCTGGCCCTGAGGAACATAACTGAGCAATTGCTCCCTATAGCCCTGCTCCCCGCTGCCCCACCCCGGCAACATGAACCAGGGATAAAAGCAGAGTTCCTGACAGATTCCAAGCTAATGAGGTGTAGCAAGCGAGCAAACCTGCGCTCTGAGCGCTGATGTCTACGGGGTATTTACTCCAGCTCATCCAGTCATGTGACCAGACCTGCTTGTGGCTTGCCATAGGTACATTGAGTGCTATTTATAATCTTCTGCTTGGGGGAGGAGGTGGGAGAGATCATCTGGGAGCCCACAACACAGCTGTCTGACCAGCCTAGGTAAGGCAAGTCTCCCTTTGACTTTGTGCCTTTTTTCTCTCTTTAACTTATTTTGCCCCAGGTAGTAACATGAACTCTGAGCTTTCAATTGAGCTGATTTGGTCAAGAAGCCTCTCTTATTCACCCTTTCATGGTTGGGGAATTCTAGAACTAGTGGAGCCTCAGACTGTTCTGATGTAACATACTGCCTTCCGGGGTGAACACTGAGACATCTGGAAGCATATAATTATCTCTTCCTGGAGTTCTTTAGTAGATGCCGCAATCTCCCTCATTCAGTTCTGATGAGCAACTTCTTCCTTTTACCTCGCTAGAGTCTCCTAATTAAAGTCTTTTTACTACACTTTATTTTTGCACCCACACAGAAGACTGATAAATTCTAATTAATTTCACCTTCCTCCTGGAATCTACCTACCGTCCCTTGAGTCATCCTTATCCATCTTCCCTCAGATCTATCTGGTTTCTACATTCCTTTTGAAGAGCAATAATGGCAAATGAATCCCCAGGGGTAACTTGGTTGGGCCTATATGAGCTTATATCCAGCTTCAACTGTGTTTCTGGACCTATAGGAACCCCTTAGTTCTACCCCTTAGTTCTACCCCCAGTCTTGCTCTTCTTGGGATGACGTGACACTTCTTAATATGGTTTAAAGTCTTCACATAGTATTTTTATTCTACGTTGTACTGATTTACATCTTTCAATTCCCTGCCTCAGATTAAGCCTCAGTCACTGTTTCGTTTCTTCTCGCCCATCTTCTCTTTCCCCAAATTAGAAATCCAGAGCAGTGACCCCAGAGACCTGCCAGGTGTGAAATGCTAAAGGGTTCGGATCCTTGCAGGGGAGTGAACTGAATTGCCGTCTTCCCAAATTAAGCCAGTCTTACATTATTACCTCTCACAACTTTATTTTGGAAAAATTTCAAACCTTCAGAAAAGTTGTAAGGACAATGCATACCCATTTATTCTTCACCTAGACTCACTGATAACTTTTAGTCACAATCATCTAATCTCTCTTCTTTCCTTTTGTGTATTATGTATATGTGTGTCTAGACCAGCCGTGGGCAAACTACGGCCCGTGGCATTTGAAATGAATAAAACTAAAAAAAAAAAAAACCGTACCCTTTTATGTAATGATGTTTACTTTGAATTTCTATTAGTTCACACAAACACTCCATCCATGCTTTTGTTCCGGCCCTCCGGCCCAGTTTAAGAACCCAATGTGGCCCTCGAGTCAAAAAGTTTGCCCACCCCTGGTCTAGACAAACATACATCTGTGCATCCCTGTGTGCTTTTTTGGTGAACCATTTGAAAATAAGTTGCAAATATCATAGTACTTTGCCCTTTACTTCAGTGGCCACTCCTGAGAATAAGGGCATTCTTCTACATAATCACAGTATCATTACACTAAGTAAATTATAAGTCCATATCATTTTATATCCAGTCCATTTTCAATTTCCCCTTTGACAACTTTTTTGTGTTGTTTTTGATCCAGGATCCAATGTCAAGGTTCTTGTTTGGTTGTGTCTTTTTAAAAAGCCTCTTGCAAAAAAAAAAAAAAAGTCTCTTGCCCTGGCCAGTGTGTTCAGTGGTTAGAACACTGGCCCATGTACCGAAGGGTTGTGGCTTTGATTCCCAAAGACATGTACCTGGGTTGCAGGTTCGATCCCTGAACTAATCGATGTGTTTCTCCGACCTTGATGTTTTTCTCTCTCTTTCTCTTCCCCTTCCTCCTCCCTCCCTTCCACTCTCAAAAAAAAAATTAATGGGAAAAATGTCCTTGGGTGAGGATTAACAAAAAAAAATTCTCTTAATAAGTGGCTTATGTGGTGATACTTCGGCATTATGTAAATATTCTGTTCCCCCAGTAGTTCTGGTATCCATTGATGGCACTTCCTGATTGGGATATTATTGGGAGTTGTATAAAGCCAGTTCTGAATTAACACTAATGGATGTAAGTATTGACATAAGCCATTCAAAAGAAGAATTAAAAAATTGGGGGAGGGGGTTTGAATCATTGTAGGGAAGCAACAAAGTGGGGCCATCACATTCTGTCCAAGTCTCAAGTATTTTGTGTGACGTGGGTTGATACGAATTGTAGCAGTTATTTACACATACATTGCCATCCAGAAGTTTGCTTGAGGTCAGGGAGAAAGCAGGCTGACTAGAGCTAAAAATAAGTCGTGGTTGGTTCACAAAGGAAAAATTACTTTGGCTATTTGACAGTAATTCTATTATTTCCTTTTTCTCTCTCACTTGTTTTCCACTTTGCTCACTAGAAAAGGGATCCCTCACATCTTAATTGTCTTCCTTCCCTCGCCCAACATGCCAGTTGGTAAAGCAATGTTCCTGAGACCCAGGTATGTATGATCATCCTGGTTCCTAGCAAGGGGAAGGGTTAGGACCCTTTGGATCCATGGAGTGGCCCCTGGACCAAGGCAGGCATATGACAGTTTAGTCTGACAATGAAAAGCAAGTGTAGGAAATGTAGTTTCAAAAATTCTTTATTGGGAAAAAAGGCCCGTGTCTCAGTTTGCTCTGTGGCATTAGAGAAGTCAGTTCACCTCTCTACATGAGGATGTGCCATGGGTTCCCCAACTGTAACACTTGGGAGCTCTGCCTCGCTTTCCAGAGGAGACCTCGTGAGAGTATATGGGCTGCACACACTCAGAACAGAAATCAGGGTGCAGTTTCAATCACAACTGTCCTCTCACAGGGTGTGTGCTGCAGATGAACCTCCTCAATCTCTGGTTCTTTACCTCATTTATCTTAAAAGACTACCTAAGAGCTGACTGGAAGTTGTGATTTCTCATCTACTTGATAGGAATCAGATCATTGTGAGAAGTGAAGATACTGAAAGGTTTATGTCTGTCTTGTGAGAAATTCATCATTCCCAAATAACTGCAGGGGTGAGGATTTTTTTTTTTTTAATTTTAGGGAGACAGGGCTAGTCTCTGCACTATTTTTGCTATTCTTGCAAAGGCCAAGCAGATTCCAAAGGAAAGCCTGCTCCAATCAGTAATTGCTAGTATTTTGTTTTAAGAATGTCAAAATCTTACAGAACTCTTTAGAGAATTGAGATAAAAGGTGAAAAGTTCACCCCACTTCCTTTTCTAACTGCAGCTTCTTGAGAATTGAACAAAATGTCTAACTGCTGTCTACTCTTTCTACACACACACACACACACACACACACACACACACACACACACACACACTGGGGTCATCCTTTTCCTCTTTGCTGATGGTGAATAGTTAGTACTAGTATACTCCTTATTTTCCCCCACAATGACATCTCCAGATGGGTTTGTCCTGGCCCTTCTCTCCAGCTGCCTATAGCTGTGGTCTGCACCCTGGAGAGTCAGACATGTAGCCAGAAATGCTTTCATTTGAGCTACACACTTAAATATGGAGTCAGTACTTAAGTGAGGGCCTGTCTGAGAAGTTTTCCATGCATATACAAATCTCATCGCTCTTTTCTCGTTAGGTAGGTAAGCCTTCTTGGTAAGGGAAATGTGATGTTACTGTTGATTTCTTCTTCCTTTTTAATCTAGTTTCTTTGGTTTCTTCTCCTGGTTATGGTTGAAATGAGCTATTGCCTGGTGTTGAAAGAAGTATTCAAAGGCTCAAGTTTAATTTTCCCAGCTGGGATGGATGGGGTCTCCTTGGGCTTTCCAAGGAGGGTTCTAACTCATGTACAGTCAGATTGGGGATTTCGGTTTGACCGCAACTTCCCTCCAAAACCCACACGTCCCCGAGTTAAGCAGTTAAGCGGTGCTGGAGCACTGAGAGCTCAGAAGACTGCCTGCCCTGCGTAATCCCAGCACGTGTACCGAAATGGAAAAGTAATCCCTGTGAAGCTGTAGGAGGGACTTCCCCTACTTACTGCAACTCTGTTATTGGGGAAATGTGTAGAGTTCTGAATCCCTATTTTACTTTGCTCATCTCCAGATTAACATCCCCCTTCTCCCCTCCCCCCCTCCAAAAAGAATCTCTGCATCACAGCTAGGAGATGGGACAGGGTCGCGCCTGCTCCCTCCATGTGCAAGCCATGTGCCCCGCCTCAGCCCTGGGCCTGCTTGTCCTTCCTAACTGAAGATCGGTGACTGAAAAAAGCAGATTGTAGAAAAATGTGTATGATGTGATCTCATTTTATAAAAAATATATATGCACCCATATGTGCATGAAGAGAGGCCAGGAAAGATATGCACAGTAGTGATCTTTGAGTGGGGGCATGCATAGTTTTCAGTTTTCATTTTTTGTTCATCTGCATTTTCTTATTTCCCTAAACATATGTACAGTTTTTGTTCTAAATAAGAGCTATTTTCTCTTTAAGAGGGGAGGCGAGACAACTCGAGCTAATAATGCTTCAAAGCCCAACAACATGAGAAAGTGACTCATAACTTGTTTGTTGGACCTGCTGGTTGTTGAGTTCTTGCCACGTGTGAGGTCTCATTGGCTGCCTTTCTCTTCTTCTTTCTGCGCTCGGGTATTTTGGGATCACTAGGTTTCAGGCTGATGGAGGATGGGAGGAGGGCAGCCTTGTCTTATTTCCCAGGCTTCTGTCTCCTACACGAGAGTAAAATAAGTGAGGTAGCGCCCCTAGATGCTCAGCCAGGACCCTTTGGTCAGGGCCTGATTTCTCCTCATAAGCTGCTAAGCCTCCGCCCCACAGTCCATCTCTGGCCAAGTTGAGAAGGGCAGCCACAAACGCCTCACTTCCTGCGCCATCTGCTGCCTTCCCCCTCCCCCTGACCCTGTCTTGCCCTTCTAAGAGCTGTTACCTTTCTCCTTTGGGTACCAAGAATGGGCATTTGCGGGTGTGGTCAGGCCTGAGCTGATTTCCAGCCAGGGGATAGGAGAGAGCACAGAGACCATTGGGTGATCCTTCTGAAGAGGCGCTGGCTGGGGTCCCTCAGGTGCTTAGGGGTTGTAACCTTGTTAGTAGCTTCTTCTCCCACTCCTCCTGTATCACAGCGCTTATCACATTGCTGGCCTGTGGTGGGCTGCAAAATCTGCTTGCCGGAGCAATCCGTCGGTCCCCTGTGGTGTGCCAGGCCCCTGCTAGCACTCTTGGTTCCGTGTCCTATCTGCCCTTGTGTGCTCTCCTCCCTATTGACTGTCCCCCGTGTGCAGACACTTGACTGCTGGTCCTCTGCACCCAGAGCCCCCTCTCCCACAGCCATAAAAATGTAGCAGTTGGGAGCCAGGGCCAAGTGGCGCTGGAAGATAGCACGAAGGCTTCTTATCTCCGGTGTGTGCTGGTTTGTTTTGTTTTTATCATTTGCCGTTGCCCAAGAACCAAAGCATCCGCCACTGATCAGCTACAGGGTGAAATGGCCTGGCCCGGTGCCAAGCGCCCCGCCAGGTGGCTGGGCCGCGGAGGCTGCTGCATGCGATGGGCCGATAATACCCCACAGCGCTGTAAACAGGACACTCCACCCTCCCGCAGCCACCCAGCCAGGGCCCCGGCGGCCTGCTGCTTTGTCATGGCCTGTCATGACACGGGCGTCTCTCCTCAGATAGGAGAGCCGATTGTCTTATAATCCTCCCCGTTTCCCAAATCTGAGAGGGGTACTTTCCAGAAATGAAACCAGTTCATCTTCTGACCACAAGCAACCGTTGTTGCTTTTCGGAGCTCCTCCATTAACCATCATCGCACAGTGGCAGGGCAGAGCCCACTCCCTAGATCCTTCCGGTAGGCCCGTGAGATCTCTTAGGGGGTGTTCCTCACAGAGGTGGGTCTCAGTGGGTAGCACAACTTGAGTGCTGCCCCGCAGCTGCTGATGCCCACGTCTCCAGGCAGTTTTATTTCCGCCCCTGCGCCGTTTACTCAGGGGGGTGTCCATGCCGCGTTCGACTTCCCAGTGAAGGGCAGGGCTTTGACACTGCAGGTGTGCACCTTCCCAAGGGATAGTGGTGGCTGGAACTCGCGCTGCTGTCTTGTCTGGTAGCCTCTTTCTAGGCCCCCTCACCCCCACCTTTAATCCTAAAGGATTGTGGTATGGGGAGGGATTATGACAATGGGTTTGACCTAATCTAGCTAATGAAGACTTTCAAGTGCATTTGTATCTCATCTGTTTTTTACAGCATCCCTAAGAGGGAATGTAGGTGGAGTCCTGCTCCTGCTTGCCAGATGGGAGGGCAGGCCCAGGGAGGCTGCCTGGTGTTGGCTACAGTCACACTGCAGTACAGTGTAGGCAGAGCTGCAGTCAGTACTAGATCCCTCCGGTCTGAGCCCCCACATATTCGGGTGGGGGAACACTGCTTCACCCTGTGGCCCCTTCCAGGATGGAACAAAATGTGTCTGATTTTGGTTTTAGTTGGGGTTGCATTTGGGGAGAACTTGACACCTTGGTTTAGCCCTTAATCAGTTTGGGTGCCCTCATTAGCAGGTGTTCCCCAAACCATTTGGGATGAGATTTTTGAAATAAAAATCTAATTTTTAAATGCCTCCCCCTCCCCTATATTTTGGACATGAAGGAAGCATGGCATTTTATGGACTCTTCCAAGGGGCCAGGACATGCTAAGAATTTGGGGGTTTGGGAGGGAAGAGATCCTTGCTGAGGGCTCTGAGACAGAAGGTAACTCAGTCATTTTGTGGCTTCCTAGGAGCTGTGCCAACACATTGCACTAGGATGTGGTCACTACAGAAATAGGGTGAGGCCCAGCTGCCTCATTTGAGGAAAAGAAACTGAGGCAAGCCCTCTAGTCCGACTGAGCTGTGGCGAGACCCCTGCAGATCTAGCAGAGAAGAAGGTGTCCAAGGCAGCTGGGTCTGGATTAGGTGCTTGATTTTCCCCCATTCCCTTCCCTCTCTCTTACCCGCTTCCTCCCTGTCTCCCTCCCTCCCCCCCTCTTTCTTTTGTATGTATGGGGTATGTTTTGTTTTGCTTTTTGTTTGTTTTGTTTTGTTTCTGGTATATGGAGGAGTAAGTCAGTACCCATGAAGTCCTCAGAGTCTTTGTAAATAACTTTGGTCAGAGATGGCCAGAAAGCATGTAGAGTTGACCATAATGAGTGGTGGTTGGAGTCTCATGTCAAATTCCAGGACTCTGAGCCCTCCCTAGCCCAGGGAGCACCGGGAGTAAAGTACCACATTGACTGCTGCCCTTGAGATTGGAGGTCTGCTATAGCTCATGAATGGATGGGATATGAAGGGTAATGGAATGATTTAACATGGGTGGGGTGGAAATTGTCCCCAGAAGATAGCAGAATGCTTTAACCCCACATTTCAAAGACTTCATAACCACCCCCCCCCCCAAAGAAATGCATAAAATGAAAAAGGTCATTGTTGACCTTCAGGTCAGGCCTATTATCTCCTTCCCTGAAAAGTAGCTAATGAGACAATCCTTCCTCCAGGTGTCCAGGCAGATGTTCCAGCAGCCTCAGAGCATGTCCTCATGCAAGAGGGCCCGGAGCCCTGGTGAACTGAGATAGGAGGGAGGAAGCTTAGATTTAGATCTGGGACTGTCTCTGACTTGCAGGGTGACTGAATCCAATCTGAGACTGGGCTTCCCTACGTGTTGGTTTCCTTACCAGTCTTTCCCTAGCACCTTTGAAAGCTGCTGGGAAAATAGAAGATTCAATTCATTAACAAACTTTGTGGGATGGGGCAAAACTTGAGGACTATATAAACACAGTAGAGCAAAGGCAGCAACTTCTGCCAAGGGTCTGGGAGAGGCGTCTCCAAGATATCTTTCTCCCCATCGCTTCTTTCTCAGCCCTGGAGCCACAGCCCTCTCCCTTCACACAGGGATGACACAGCCATTAGGATTGTGGCGTTCTGGCCTTTATACCAATTTTTTGCTCATCTGCTACCCACCTGTTTCCTTGTTTCTTTGCTTCTCTGTCATGTAAACTTGCTTTTCCAGAGCCCCCACCTCACCGCTGGGCTCTTAAAGACATTGTAGGGGGGTCACAGCATTTTGGTGTCTGACTTGGATGCTGACATAGGTTAGAAGCTCCCAGAATTATCTGATTGCTGCTTTTTTATCTTAAATGCAGAATAGGAAGGTGAGTGATAGGAAGATGAGTGATTGAAAAGCTAGTGTAGGAGATGAAGTTGGAACTTGAACCCAGCATGCCTGTCATTGACTTACAGGGCGACAAGGCGCAGGATGGGGAAGAAAGAGGTTGGGCCTTTCTGAGCCTCGGAGGAAAAGAGACAGGCACCTCAGGTGGCTTTACCCCTGGGGAGTGGGTTGAGCATGGATGTGCAGGCAAACTTGGAATCCATGGTATAAAGCACGTTTACCCTTACAGTAAGAATTTATTTTATGCAAATACTTAGGCACCTGCCAATCACCAGCCCTATCCTCTGGGCACTGGGAGGGGTACAAAGATAAACTAGGGACCGTCCTTGGCCACAGGTTGTTTATTATCTAGGAGTCACACATACCCATAATCCAGAAGAGAAGATGGTAAGTACTAGAAGGGTACAAAGTGCTGGAGGAAATGAGAAAATCCGGAGAGATTGTTCCAGGGGATCCAGAAGGCTCTTGGAGGTGGAGGCAGGCCTTGGTGGACTGATAAGATTTCAACCTTGGACACATGTGCAAACCTCAGAGGAGGGAAGGCCCGGGACCTGGGTAGGAAGCTGTGTAGGGTAGTTTGTGCAGGACGGAGACTTTGAAAAGGAGTGAAATGTAAGGGCAGGTAAGTGGGGCCAAAACATGAGGCCTTTGATTACCACCTTGAAAAGAGGGCCTTTGAAGAGTTTTAACAGAAACGTTAAGATCATTTAAACTTTATTAAAGGAATGTGTTGTGTTTAAATCAGTGTATATTGATTTGGAAAGGTGTTTATGATATAAGGCAAAAGCACATTGCAAAATATGTACAGTATGATTTCTTTTTTTGTTGTTGCTAATCCTCACCCGAGGATATTTTTTCCATTGACTTTTTTAAGAGAGAATGGAAGGGAGGGAAAGGGACAGAGAGAGAGAAACATCACTGTGAGAGAGAGACATCGATTGGTTGCCTCCTGCACACACCCCGACCAGAGCCAGGGAACCTGCAACCAAAGTACGTGCCCTTGACCGGAATCAAACCCAGGACCCTTCAGTCTGCAGGCCGACGCTCTATCCACTGAGCCAAACCGGCCAGGGCTGTTAGTGTCTTTTTAAATGTCAAGCTCTTCAAGTTTATTGATACCCACAATCGCCAGTTCCTTTTGCTGTGCTTAATGCACAGATGAATTATTAAGGGATTAATACAGATGTGAAAGCATCTTGCTCTGTTTAAAGGAAAGAACCTTACAGATCTTAAGTTAGTAGTGTTTTGAATGTGGCCATGGAAAACATGGTCCACCCAGATGATTGAAACTTATAGATGATTCCGTAATCCTTACATGTTATCAACAGTCTCAACTTTTACTTTCTCCCAGAAAGCTGTGATCCAGGTAAAATTAAAGTGAATGCATTTATGATTGCTTCATTTTTGTCCCATGTAGCCAGAAATCTGAGATAGAGGAGAGAACCAAAATGTGGATATTTCCCTAAGCTGACTCCTCAGGCTCAATAGTTGAAAGTCAATATTATATCATTTTCTTTGTCTCAGGCATCTAGGTTCCCTGGGGCTGACCAATCCTGAAGGAAGTATAAAGAGTCTTCCAACCCGGCCAGTGTGGCTGGCTCAGTGGTTGAGCGTCAATCCATGAACCAGGAGGTCACGGTTCTATTCCTGGTCAGGGCACATTCCAGGGTTGCAGGCTCGATCCCCAGTAGGTGATTCTCTCATTATTGATGTTTCTATCTCTCTCTCCCTCTCCCTTCCTCTCTCTGAAATGAATAAAAACATATACTAGTATTAAAAAAAAAAAAAGAGTCCTTCAGGTAGTTGGTTGAATTTGTGTAGTGCTTAGGAGCCCTGCAGTGAGTGCTGAAGGGAAGGAGAAGGGCGGGAGGTAAAAGATGGAAGAAAATTTGGTTTTTGTCTACTTAGCGTTCCCTCTCTAATGATGGGAAACAGTCCTGCTCTCAGGAAACTCCGTATGGAGGCCTCAGACTTCACAGTTCCTAGCCCATTAGGAACAGGAAAAAGACGGAGGACATGTATATAAGGTCATCCCAGTCCAAAGTAAAATGTGCAAATTGTTTCCAGCGATAGCAGCCAGCTGGTTAATTGGGAGAGCTCTCTGTGTGTGCTTTTACGGGCAGCTTCAGATTCCTTTAGGAGGGGGCGGATGCACGTGAAGAGGTGGCAGTCAGGTGAGGCTTCGGAGAAGAGAGAAGGTTGGTTTCCATGCCTCTTCCCAACATGCTGATGTCAAGGGGCGTGCTGTGCTCTCTTCCAGCCAGCGGCCCGTGTGCAGAAAAGCCCGTGTGCAGGCCTCAGCCACCTCAGGTCCGACGCACGTTCTCCCTGGACACCATCCTCAGCTCGTACCTCCTGGGCCAGTGGCCACGAGATGCCGATGGGGCCTTCACCTGCTGTACCAATGACAAGGCCACCCAGGTAATGCTCTCCCCTAACTGGAAAGGGAATAAGGATGGGGGCAGGGGCTGGCTGAGGAGGCCTTTGGTCTACTTTCCAACCCTCAGCCCTTGAAATTACTTGTCTTGGGTTTCGGCTGTACATATTCACCATGTAGCGTTTTGTCATCTCATGTTTACCGGCTCGGTTTTCTTTGTAAACTTACATGAAAATGAGTATGTATTGCACCTGACTGATGGGAGAGAAGTCAATCTGGGTTTTTCAGTTTGGCTTGAGTATTGATGTGTGGGTAAGCAAGAGCTGATTTTGGAATTTATTCTAAGTTTAAAAAAATGAGATTTGCCTTGCTAAAATTAAACCGGGGCCAACATCCAGTTGAGTTTGCACTCCCCAGACAACTGGAAGAGGTGGCCAAAGAGTGTGTTGAGCCAGGATAGATCTCACTGGAGCAATAGGAGTAGAAGGCTCTCAGATAATGGAGAGTTGATCCCTAGCCAGCAGCTCAGTCTGGGATTTCAATGGACTCATTGGTGTCCTGTGGAGCCCAGGTCCCCTTTCTTCCCGACAGCCTTTTCACTAAGCATCGTGAACTTGGAAGGAATCGCCGCAGATCACCCAGCCCATTTGTCAGCTTCTGAATAAGATAGTGTTAGCCTGAGCAAGAAGTCATCTGTGAAATTATACAAAGGTATTTCTTCATCTGATTCAAGACTTCAACAATCTCAGCCATCATGTTGTTAAGAGTCAAACATTTTCCCTTCTGATGTAGTTTAAACCTATTCCTGTTCAGCCTCAGAACAAATGAGTTGTCCTCAGGAAGGAAGATACGGGCTCAGAGGCAAAGCAGCATCCTGGGGAGACTGGGCAAGTCAGCTCTTCCTTTGCAGCTTGGGGGGTGGGGGGGTGGGGGGGACGGTGCCCGCTCTGCCTGGCTGTAGATGGGGTGGGTGGTGGCCAAATGTGGAAGTGTTTCGTGCGCTCACTTTACCCTGCCGCCTCTTCTGAGCACATCACGTCAGTCCCTTTCTTTTATATATTTATTTTTTAATGAGGCCCGTTTTCCAATGGTGTTAGTGAGAGTCTGAATGCCCAGCACTGTTCTTGGCATGTTGGAGTGAAGAATAAGGAAATGAGAACAAGATTTGGCCGCTGTGAGTCTGGGTGCCAGTTCCATGAAGACCAGTGAACAAACAGCCAAGGGATGCGTGGGGCCAGGTATCTGGCACATTTCAGAGGAGGGGAATTCTCATGGGAATACCCTACCTTGGCCCTACAAGAATTTACTGCTGTTGAAATCGATGGCTCCCTTTAGATCTATGAACAGAAAGTGAAGGGAGAACACACTCCAGGTAGCGGACAGAGCAGGTCTACTTCCTGGGAGCCCTGGGAACTGTTGCTCCCTGTACCCTTAGAAAAGGGCAACTAGGATAGGTCATGCTTCCCCGTCACCGACCTGGAGCACACATCCCTTTCTCTTTTGAGAGTAGTGTTTAGCCCAAATAATGTATGTAGTCACGGAGGGCTTCCCGGAGGAACAGGACTTGAGGTTACTTCACGTGTGTAAGCTCATGAATGCATCCCTCTTTGTCAGATGGCAGGCTGCCATGTAGCCTGTCTCTGTCATTTCCTGCTGCCAGACTTCTAGGAAGCCTCCATCCCACTCTTCACATAGCATTCTCTGTGTCAACTCCAGGCAGGGCTGGCCTCGGATGTTTCCCCGCCGGATTCAGAGGCATGGACTCTAGGCTGTGTGTTGCTGCTCAGGCTCCAACTGCAGGCCAGATCTTTTATATAACCAGTCTGGGCTTCCTGCCACAGCAAGACAGAGGTCAGCGATGCGCCTCCATGGGTCTGGCAAGGCCGAGCTGTGCAGCTTTCCTCTTTCCCTGGGATGGGCTCCAGCCCTCGAGGAACTCTTAGCAACCTGTCAATATTGTGGCTGCAGTCAGGAGGTGGGAGAATTCTGATCAACGTAGGCATCCAAACCAAGTTTGCGCTCTGCCCATCTTTCATTCCTGGCCTTCTGGGAATTTTCTGCTTCTAGGTTTTGGCCACCATTCAAATTCCTGCTTGGGTCCTTGGCCTGGCACAAGCTACCTTCCACACTGGTATTACACCATGATGACCTGAGGCTCTCCTGGCATCTCCCTACTGAGCATGGGTATATCACCCAGAATGGACTGGAGATGAGTTTTTATTGGGGAGATACTAGGGATTAAGGGGAAAGGTAGGGAGGTGGGATCTACCAAAGTCTTTGAAAGCTTTTAAACTGTTAAAAATAAATTGACGCCCTCTCTTACCCTAATTTTTCTGAGCTTGAGGGGGCCTGTTCCCACCCCTACCCCACATTCTGTCCTTTCTCTTCCAGCCACACCAATATAGTATCCACTGTATCTGGCTGGCCTTCACTTCTGCACTCTTCCTCCCCGCACCGCCTGCACCTCTCTCCACCCCCCACCCCCTCTTCCCCTCCACCCGGAGCCAGCAGCCAGAGTGTGTGTTTGGAGACCTCATCAGCCCTGGCATTCCCGGGGGCCTGCCTTGCAGTAAAGACAGGGAACCACTGTGCAACTCCCTTTTCTGAACCCCATAGAGCAAGCAGGAGCCCTGCCCGTTCCAGGCAAGTTTCAGACCTGGGCAGCAAGCACAAGTCACCTGCCAGGCTATTTAGGTAGCCAGTCGGGCTGCATCCTCAAGGCTTCCTCACAGGCAGAAGGTGGAGTGAAAAGCCCTCTGTTGTCGAATATAGCAGGTTGACAACAGCCCCAGTAACCCTCCCTGGGCTTAGCTGTGTTTTAAGCCCTTAGGCAGGCACAGGTAGTGTCCAGACAATTTAGAGTCTGACATGGAGGGCTGAGTTACCCCGCTGCTTGGGGCAGGGGAGGAAGAGAAGTGGATGGGTCCCATTGGGAAGCTGGTGGTTCTGGGAAGGAGAGGAGGTCTGAATGTGGTGCTCGGGGAAGGAGTGCTTTGGAGATGCTGCATGTTCTGAGGCAGGACGAGCAATGGGAGAGGGATGAGCAGGTCTCCCAGAGACCAGCTTGGTGAGACCAAGGAAGCGCTCAGGTGCAGCAGGAGCTGGACGCACAGTGGCCAGCCAGGGAGGAGGAGGAGCGCTTCTGTGCAGTCACCCTCATCTGGATGGCTTGTCAGGATTCTCCAGATCAACCTGAATATGTGCTCCCCTCTCCGGACCACTCTTCTCCCAACTCAGCTGGTAAACTAGAGCTGGCTGCCAAGTGGCCTCTCCTAGTGGCTGGACCTGGGCCAGGTGGTGGTGGCCCCACATGCCGGTTGCGGTCACCCCTCTCTCTCCTTGCTGTGCAAAGCACTGGAGTCTTCTGCACTCTTCTGGAGGGAGGAAGTGGTCTCACCACAGCTGGCATGGCTGTTTGAGCAAAATTCCCCTGCTGGTGTTCTCATCTGCAGACAGATGGGACCTGGGTACCTGCTCTGCCTCCCTCCACCCACCGCCCCCACCCACCATCCCCTCTTCTGTTCATCCCCAGCCTCACTTGTTCCAGGGGAGATGGGGAAGCCTCCATGACAGACTTGTTTCTTAGGCCTGACTTACCCTTTAGGAAAAAAGATGGCTTAAGTCCTTGACAAACCTCATGGTGTGTCCTGAAGGCAGGAGGCAGGGTGGCATCTTTGTTTGGGAAGACTTCCCTTTCTGTGACTTGCCCTACCTGTGAAATGTCGTCCTCCTTCTCCCAAGCCAGTGCCTTAACATTTAGTGGTGACACACAATTCAGTTTGCCCATCATGGGCCTGCCTTTGTGGGTGTGGGGGCCCGGGCACAGCGCCCACTTCCCCAAATGGTGAGCAGGACCAGTTGTTCAGCATGTGGTGTGGCAACAGCACAGAATGTTTGAAAATGGGTTCATGATGGAAAATGTGAGCATTGCATAGTCACTGTAGGGCCAGAGATGGTGGCCTTGGCCACCTGCAGCCGGAGTTCTGAGAACTGGCCGGCAGACCCCCCTCAGAGTCTTTCCTGTCTCTGTCTGGCCAGAGTCCCAGGGAGCCGATTCCCTGCTGGATTTCATTTCAACACGTAATTGCTGACCATCTGGACCAAGCCAGGCACCATGCTGTCCGGTGCCTCCACACAGGTATACTGGGTTATGCTGCTAGGACCCAGCTGGGCTCTGCCAACGTCACTGGAGACAACACAACTAGACTCTTCCTGCCGCAGAGTCCAGGCAGAAACTTAGTTGGGTTGGGGGCAGAGAAACAGACTATAGTTGGGAGGGCTTTCAGCTCCATTTGGCCCCTGCCTTGTTCTATCAGGCTGGTCTTTGGAAATCTCTCCTCCGTCCCCGTGCCCAGTTACCCTTCCACATGGTGCTCTGGGATCCCAGAACCCCAGGCAAGGCTTCCTTGCTCTAACCCACATCAGTTTTGCATAATCCGAGCATCATCTGCACAGTTGGCTGGTAAATAGCCCTGCTTTTCCTTCAGCTGCTCCCCCCGGGCCAGGGTGTTCACACAAATCTGTTCCAGTGCATGAGTCCCGTTGACCAACATGACTTTGGCCTGCTGAGCACAAGCTCCACCCTGCTTCCAAAGGGTCATCTGGAACGACTCCTTACCGTGCTGTCACGCAGCATGGCTTGGCTCCTGTTGTGCCGTAGAGGGTTGCTCTTTGAAGGGTAGCCTTCAATAGCCGTGACTTCTCTATGCTCCAAGGAGACCTTTGTGGTGAGACCCAGAGGAGGAGGGGCTTGTCCACCCAGGGGCACTGAAAATAAGGGGCAGGGCAGGGCCCCCACTCTTGATGCTCCCGGTTCAGTAGGAGGCACCAAAGACCACACTTGTGCACATGTCTGCCATGAGAACTCTCAAGGCCAGCATGTAAACAGCTTCAGATACAGCATAATCTATGTATAGGTACCCAAAGCTGCTATAACAAATTACTTCAAACTTAGTGACTTAAAACAACAAAAATTTATTTTCTCACAATTCTGGAGGCCAGAAGTCCAAATTCCATTTCACTGGGCCAAGATCAAGGTGTTGGCAGGGCTGCACTTTCTCTCGAGGCTCTCTGGGAGATCCGTTCCTTGCATCTTCCAGCTTCTGGTGGCTGCCAGCATTTTTTGGCTTGTGGCCACATCACTCCCATTTCTGCCTCCATGTCACATCGTCTTTTCTTCTGTGTCTGTCTAATCTCCCACTGTCTCTCCTAAGGACACTTGTAATGGCATTTAAGGCCCACCCAGATAGCCCAAGATAATATTTCTACCTTGACTTAATCATCTCTGCAAAAACGTGACTGCCTAAGTAACATTTACAGGTTCCAGGGATTAGGACCTGATACTGTGGGGGACCATTTTTCAATCTGTCACATCTATTGACCTCCCACTGCTGTGCCCCTGGCTCACTCCGCTCCAGCCGCACTGACTTCCTCATCGTTCTCCACACATCAGGCTCGCTCCTGCTCCAGGGCCTTTGCACCTGCTGTTCCCGCCGCCTGGATCACTCTTACGGGGCCCACTCCCTCATCTCCTTCAGGTTTTTCTTCAGGCATTACCTTTTCATTGGAGACTTCTGGACATTTAAAATCAAGTCGGTCTCCCCATCGCCCCACCCACATCCCAGCATTCCCAGCCCCTTTCTTTGGCGTACTTTTCTCTTTAGTACTTGTCATTGTTGAGACTGTGTCCCCCAGCTAGAACATAAACTCGAGGGGGGAGAGGATTTCTGTTGGTTTGTGCATCGTAGTGTCCCCAGCACCTGGAACACTGCCTGACACAGTTTGCATTGAGGAGCTATTTGTTGAATGCGTGGATAAGAAGGAGGAGCTGGGATTGGTTTGCCTGGGTAAGGCAGAGGCAAATATGGAGAGGAGAGCCCGTGGGATGGAGGGTGAGACGGTGATGTCTTCGGCCGGGGTGGAGTGTTGAGGCACAGCGGTGGCCTTGGTAGCACAGTTCACACAGAGTAGGCAGTAGTTGCTGGAAGACATTGCAGAACAGAGTGCAGGGAAGTAAAGCAGATTGAGAGAGGAGATGATCCTCGCTGCCGTGAATTTTCACATCCTTTCTAAACTCCAGCGCGAGCCCACATTTCTCCTTCCACCCCCTCACATGTTTCAGAAGAGAGAAGGCAGTTGAAGAGTTTGCCAGAGATGTTAGTGGAACCGGTGGCAGCCTGAATGTGGCTGTTTTTACCTCTCACCACCCACCTGCGAATACAGCATCTTCCTGGAGGAGGGGAAGCAGGCTCATCACCTTAGCCTTTGTCATCCCTCCTCCATAGCCGCTGCCACCTTTCCAGGGACAACAGGCTAGTGCGAGACTCAGCACTTGGATTAGCAGAGCTAGTCACCTGTGGGGTTGGCTTTGGAGCCCCGGATGGAGGAGAGTTCAAGCACCCGCCGAACCTAGGGGGCTGAGGGGGAGGTGGACTTCCTCCTCACTTTTCAATCTATGCAGCAGCCATTTCTGAGGTCCGTCTGCCAGCTCTGGTTTAGAGAGATATAGGCATCTGGGAGCAGACAGCTGCTTGCTTTCCATAGACTGTCAGGCAGCTTCACCTCTAGGGCTTTGGGGTCTGGGCTGCCTGCCTTTTTCCTAAAGGAGGGGACTGTGGGGGGATGGATCTCTGATAGTCTCCCGTGGTGCCAGCCTCAGGGAAGGGAAGTAGGCAGTTGTCTCACCCTGGCTGTTGTTTCAGTCCAGCCGAGGTTCTGATGGGTGGGCAGCTGGGAGAAGGTAGAACCAAGGAGCCCCTGCCCAGGGCCCCTCCCCGGCAGCTGTCACAGGACAGGCTGCTCCCACAGCCCTGCTCAGCCTGTCCCTGCTGAGCTCTTCGTAGCAGCTGTTGGGTGTTGAGTTGTTGGGTTTCTCTCTCTTTTCCTCCCCCTTCTGTTTGCTGCAACCTCTCCGGGGAGGTCAGCAGATCTGTTGTAGGAGACGGTTCCCAGGCCCTCATGGTTTTGGCAGCTCATGCAAAGAACTTAGAGAGGAACTGGTTCCACTGGCGCATTCCCCCTTGGGCCCCTCCCTTGGAATGGAACTAGGGATGTTGGTGGTGGGGCGGAATCTTGTCCTCCTGCCTCGTGCTTAGAGCCAACAGCTTCCTCCCTCGGTTTGAGGCTCAGGAAGTGGGTCTACACACTCCCCCTGCCTCCAACTTGGGACAACTCTGTCTTCTGTGCAGCAGAGGAGGGCGGCCAGCAGACTGACAGCCCTTTTCTCACGAGGAGCAGTGCAGGGCCCAGGAGAAGGAGCTGTGACAAAGCCAAGAGCGATCAGGAGTCAGGGCTGAATTCAGAATTCTGGCTCCCTCCATCCTGAAAATGTCCCACCCCTGGGTATTCAAGAGGCCTCCTAGCACTTACTCTGTGTGCAGGGGAAACTCGCGGAACCAGCTTGAGGCACCGCACCACACAGACTGGGATGGAGGGAGGGGATCTCTGTTGACCTTTTTTCTGCTTTTCCAATTCATGCTTCCTGTCTAATAACTTGCTTTCGTTAGGTTCCCAGGAACCTGGGCCTGTACTGGGCACATGGAGGGCTCGAGAATAAAGGAGGCCAGTGTGTCCCTGAGCCCATGCTCTTTGGAGCTGGTGGGGACAGGGCGGGCAATCCTTGAGCTCAGTGTTGGGGAGCACTGAGAACTGGGCCTGTCAGCCATGTGTAGAAGTCGTAGAGAACAGAGAGCAGGCCGGCCTTGCTGGCTCGTCAGGAGGAAGGTGATGGGGAAAGAGGGAGTCAGTGGAGAAGCCTGGAAGAATAACAGAGGCTGACAGCGTTGAGGAGGCTGTGGAGCAGATGAGAGAGCAGAGGCCACTGCCTCTGTCCGGGAGACTGTGTGTCTGCTTCCCCTGAGCCCACCTGAGAAGCTGCTCCGTTTCACGGTTCTTCTCCCCGCAGACCCCCCTGTCCTGGCAAGAGCTTGAAGGAGAGCGGAGCAGCTCCTGTGCGCACAAGCGCTCGGCGTCCTGGGGTAGCACAGACCACCGCAAAGAGGTAACCGTCCCCTTTGGCCTCCTGGCCGGAGTAGCTGCTCTTGTCCACCCCCAGCACCGCGGGTGCACCTGCTCCCAAGTGGGCCCACACTTCCATTTCCCTTGCCTTGACCTGGTCTTTCCCTAATGTGATGGCTCCTTGCAGCTGCCTCCCAGCCGCCTGGTGGCCAGGCCTTTGGAGCCAAGACCGTCCTGCCAGCAGGGGCTTGGCCAGTGGCCGCTGGTGCCCTTCAGCAGCCGGGCACAGGGTGGGAGCCACCATTGTTCTCTCTGTGCTTTGAGGTTGGATCCAGATAAGCGGTTCAGAGGCTGGAGGAAGATAGGGAGTGCCTTCCTGGGAACTGAAAAGCCCCAGCCCCATATAGTACTTACTATTCATCCAGCCTTCGTTTTAAAAGAAGAAAAAAATAGTTATTGTTTCCAAGCACTTTTTCCTGGCCTTCCTTTTCTCTCAGGAGGGTTCCAGTCATCAAGGTTGACTAGAGAAAGCCATAGACCGGAATTCCAGGGCTCCCAACCCAGTTCTGTCTGCTCCTGCCCAGCTTGCCAGGGGTCACCCTTGACTCTTTTGTGGGAGAGTCACTTCTGCCTTCTTGGTTGCAAAAACAGAAAAAATATGAAGTCTTTAAGGCTAGTGGAAAATGCAAAGTATTTAACGTTTGTAATTATCAGAGTAAGCAAGTTATTTACACTAAGCATGGAGTCATGGTTGAATGATCCCCAATAGCAAATCTGAAAGCACTTTCTTTTTGGCAGTAGTCATATTGCGTAGCTGTGGGCAGCACATCTACCCTCCGAATTCCATTTAATTTAGGCCCATATTTAAATAGCTCGGCTTCTGAGCATTTGCCAGCTGAGGCAAGTAGGTCTAGAATCCCAAATGTGACAGGGATAATATTCAAAATTGTTTATGATAACCCATAATTGTTACAGGAAATGGAAGTCGGGACAAAATCTGATATTCCCTCTGGAGAGCTTGCTCCTTGCTCAGTGCAGTCTGCTCTAAAATGGGGGGAAATCCTTCCATCCTTCCTGGTCCCGGACCTTTGAGATAGCTGTGAATGTACTTTGGGGAGTGAATTCAAAAACATCATTTCCCATTTCTATTCATAGAGTAGTATTCCATGCCTTCAGAACCTGTGAAAGACAAAAACGGTTTGAGTGTTGTGTATTTTTAAATTTGTTGGAAACTGATCCATCTGTGCAATACATGGTAATTCAAACTATCAAGTCACCCAGTTGATAAGGTTCCCAGCTTGCCCGATGAACCCATCATCAGAGTTCGGAACACCACGGAGGTGGCTTGAGATGGAGGATGAACTGCCATCTCCCTTTTAGGCATTTCCATGGGCCTCTGGCAGGAGCCGTGCTGGGAGGAGGGAGCCAGTGCACTTTTGCTTTGCTTCACCTGCCTCCCCTCTCCCTCTCTCTGGGCCCCCAGATTACCAAGCTGAAGCAACAGCTGCAGAGGACAAAGCTGAGCCGCAGTGGGAAAGAGAAGGAGCGGGGCTCCCCCCTCCAAGGAGACCATGCTGTGCGGGGAACACTGAGGGTATGTCACCACCCAGCCTCTCCCCTTTGTCGTCCAGGGCACACTCCCCCCACCATGTGGGCAGAGCCTCTCGGGTTGAGCCCTACCACACCATATGTCCTGTGGCCCTGTGGGTGCCCAGGTAAAGCTTTAGTGCAAACTTGGACTTGGTGAATGACATTGGAAGAGCTTCCTACTGTTCTGAGTTTCTCTCTCCCCCACCCTCATCCCCTGTACGATTGAGGCCGTGATGCTCCTGCAGCCGTTAAAAGCGTACCCCCGACCTCAAAGCGCCACCTTCTGGAGAAAACCCCACTGACTGGACCTATTGCAACCAGTCCCTGTGCCCAGTTCCTCCTTTACTCACTTGGTGTTGCCGTGTAGACATGACCATTACCCCCGGCCAGAACTGATAGCTACCGAGCTTGGTGGGTTTCAGTGAGTGCTTCATGTGTTCCTCCTCAGGCTTCCCCTCCCAGCTTCCCGGCAGGGTCCCCTGTCCTTCGACTCAGCCCCTGCCTGCACAGGAGCCTCGAGGGGCTCAACCAGGAGCTGGAGGAGGTGTTCGTGAAGGAGCAGGGTGAAGAGGAGCTGCTGCGGGTGAGTGGGGCTGCAGCCTGGATGCACTGACAGGTGGTGTCTGGCTGAGTCTAGACGCCGGGGCTGGGACTCTTGCTCTTTGGGGCTCACAGGCGATGGCCGCATCAGCAGAGTAACAGGCAGACACCAGCCTGCAGAAGGAACACGAATTGAGTTGATTAGACTCAAATGGACTTCCCCACAGGGACAGCAGAGCTGCGTGGGTGTAACGGGAAGGCTTTGTGGTGGTAGGTCGACAGAGGAGGAGCAGGGGCTGGCAGAGAGGCAGGTCCCAGAGGGAGGAAAGAGCGAGACGTTGTTCTTCAGCCAAGCACCAGCTCACTTCCCGCATACTTGGCACCGCTGCCGTCACCCCTGTGCCCAGTGAAAGCCACCCATTGCCTGTGTTACCACTTCCCTTCCCCCATCTCCACCTGATGACAGATATTCATCCTTCCTGCCCAGTGCCCCCATGTGGCCTTCTTCCCCACCCACTCCCAGGCAGAATTATTTGCTAACTCTTCTGAAGTCTCAGGCACATTTATATACTGACACAGTACAATTGGGGAATGCCATTTGGGCAGTATGAATATAATTCTAGTGGGCACACTCCTCCGTTTACATTTACTTGCTGACTGATTTTAAGTTGGCATGTATGTAGAATTTTATACCCACCCAAACACACACGCACAATTTGGTGAGCTGTAGGTACAAGTGCCACTGAATGTGAAGGGGGCAGGGTGTTCAGTGCGTGGTGTTTGCGTACTGGTCCCATCGTGGCCTACAGAGGAATGGTGTCCTGGTGGCTGGCACACAGGAGGTCCCTGCCCTCATGAGGCTTACAGCCCGATAGGGGTGACACACTGAGAAACCATTCAAATAAATATGCAATTATAGATCGGCTGCGAGTGCTACCAGGGAGAAGACCGAAATGCTAGGGGAGAAATAGCAGGGGTTTTCCCTTAGATGGGCCTGGGGAGTCGGGAAATCAGTGACTTGAGGAAATGGTGTCCTGCTGTCGCTGTGTGTTATGAATAGAGGATGGAAACAAGGGCAAAGGGAGGACCCCAAGGGTCCCCACAGCTCTGTTGTCCTGAAGAGCCAGGACAGAGTCATCACCCACCCTTTCCCTGGCAGATCCTCGATATTCCTGATGGGCACCGCGCCCCAGCTCCCCCCCAGAGTGGCAGCTGCGATCTCCCCCTCCTGCTCCTGGAGCCTGGCAACCTCTCCAGCTCTCCCTCCATGCCCCTGGCATCCCCCCAGCCTTCTGGCCAGATCAGCCGCGAGGAACATCGGGGTGCCGTCGAGGAGCTGGCATCCATCCCCAATGACAAAGGTAAGCTGAGGAGGCCCTGAGGCGGCCGAGGCAGCAGGGCTCACTCGGGGTGCAGAGCCATCTCCACTCCCTTTTCTGCCTGTAGTCAATGGCAGGCCTGGCATCTTTATTTGCCAGGCAACTACTATATCTTTGTGAGTCGTCTTTATTCCATACATTATACTAGTCATAACAATGGTCCTTGATATCGATTCTGATTTGGAATTTACATAAAGTCCCTGCACCTATACTTTTATTTAATCCTCACTGGAATCCAAAGAAGCCCTCCCTTCATCCCATATTTGGCTTGAAGGCCCTCAAGTCTGTTCAGGTGTCCACTGTACCCATTACCAGCACTAGGTCTCAAGGTGGTTGTAAATGACATAAAATAAGAGAATGTGCCCTGGTTTGACCCAGATGGAAACCCAAACTTTCTGACTCCAAATCTCTACTTTCTGCTGCGCCCTGGCCGCATCACGAACAGGACAAGACCCGAGTCCTTCCTCCCGATAGTAACGACCCTTACTTTATAAAGCACCGTTGCCTGCATCGCCTCATTTGATCCTCACAGCAACCCCATGAGGTAGGCTGGCCAAGGCAGGACCTAACAATACACAGAGGTAAACAGAGCATAGAGTAAGAAGGAATAAATGTGAGATAAATACAGATAAAGTCAATATTTGCAACCTAGGGAACGTACATTCGCTGCGTGAGAAGCAAGAGGAATTTTATCCCACGAGTGGGGTTGAGTAAAGATTGCTTCTCTGAGTCAGTACAAGAGCTCTTCCTGGAAGAAGGGATAGATTTTCAAGGCTGTGGAGAGGAAGAAGCTATGGTATGTTGGCAGGCAGGGCAGTGCAGTCTTGAAAGAAGGAAGAGAGAGAGACAGAAATTAGGATTCCTTTAAGTCCGAGGCTTGGAGTTCCCATTGCCGTTCATCTCCTGGAACATACAGTTGGTATTAGACCTGACTTTTCTGTCAATTCAGCTGCATTTTTTTTTTATCCTGTGTAACAAGATACGTATTTTTGTAAGCTGCCTCAAAGATCTTTTAAGGTCGAGTATAGAAAAACAGCCTGGATGAGCATGCCCCCTGCCCCCACCTTCCTGCGTCAGCCTCTTCCCTTTACGCCAGGGCCTGAGCGGAGGGTGGTGGAGATCCTTCCTTCAGCTCCACTGGACTCAGCCTTGCTCTGTTTGCAGCCTCCCCTCCAGGCCGCCCGGCCTTCCTTGAAGACGGCAGCCCATCTCCAGTCCTTGCGTTTGCCTCCTCCCCTCGGCCCAATCACAGCTACGTCTTCAAACGGGAGCCTCCGGAAGGCTGTGAGAGAGTGCGTGTGTTTGAAGAGGCCACGTGAGTACATTAGCGGGAGGGACAGGGTTGGGGGGCCAGCCCTGTGTTGTCCCACCGGATAGGCCCTGCTTCCATCTTGGACTCTCCCTCATCCCAGAGGTGCTGTCAACTTTAGATTATTGGTGCTGCAGATTTTCCATGATCAAACTTGTTGACATTACCTACTCTGAGCACCAAATTTTTGCTTATCATTATCTCCATAGAAACCTGCTCGCTGCCCACATGCCAGCCGCAAGCGCAGCAGGAGCTGGAAAGGAAAGAGTTCTGAAACTAAACCCTTGGTTTCTACTATTTTTTCCTATCCCTGGGGAAGGTGTGAGAATTTGCTAGACCATAATCAGAGAGAGAGAGAGAGAGGATATATTAGTAGTTCTCTTCAGGCAGAGATGAGAAGGGTCTCGTCCCCACTGAAGCTTTCTAGTTGCTTCCAAGTCAAGTCTTCACCCTGCAGCTGCAGTGATTCAAGTGTCAAGAATGTCCAGACAGAAATTTCCCGTCCTTGCAAGTAAGGACTATGGAATATTCCCAAACCTGATTGGGCAACTCAGAGGCCGTGTTTCCGTGAGCAGAGAACATTGAGAGCTGGCCCACACAGCCAGCCCCCTGTGATAGGCACCCTAAGAACTCATTTCACTCCGCCCCCCCCCCCAGCTTTAATATTCATCAAGGCAGATTCACCGTGGATGTTGGTTTCCATGGCAGCCAGGAAGTTTGGTCGCAGTGTGTGAGTGGACATTTAGCTGGGACAGGTTTGTGGCCTTGAGGGCTCCATTTGTATCTCAGGTAAGGGAGAGACCGGCCCTGGATGGTGGCAGGAGGTACATATATAACCCAGAGTAGGAGTTAAGGAGAAAACCATAGCCAACTGGGGATTTCTCGCATCATCACTGTTGCCTGGTATCTCTCCAGAACCCTGAGTCCTCTGGGTGAATTGGAGGGAAGAGGCCAGATTGTGTAGCAGACTCTGGACTTGTGTGCCCTTCCCTAGTCCACGTTATAGCTGAGTAATTACAACATCGAATTGCTTGTGGAAATTAGGCAGTTGCTTGTCTTGAGTCTTTTGTAGACTCCGTGTTGGAAGAGGTCTTAAAGTCATCTCATCTAGATTCCTGCCCCAGTCAGCCCTTTAAGGAAGGTGCTAATCCATCCCTTCCTTTCTAAGATATCCCGGGATGGAAATGCTCAGCTCACCGGGGTCTCTTCATTGTGTCAACGTTCCTACCGGAAGTTCTTGTATTTCGTGGTTCTTTTGCCACATTTCCCCCTCCTCTCTAGCTGCTGACCCCGGAGATGGCCTGGATTTCCCAGCGGGGAATCGAGCTATTCAGGGTCGTGCTGGTTGCCCTCATGTCCCTCCCACGTTGCTTGGTCGCTGGGTCACCTTCCTCACGTGTGTCTGCGCACCCCGAGAACATTCCCTCTCCTGCCCATTCCACTCTTCTTGCAGGGTTGGAATTCTTAGAATTTACACCTAAAGTAGTAACCAGCTTATCAGGCTGTACACTCAGTGCCTTTTTCTGGACATATTATACTTCAAGGAAAAGGTAGTTGCTAGGAACCACTGGCGACAGAGCTTCCCCCATCTTCCTACACATTCATCTTCACTCAGGATCCTCACAACCAGCAGCTTCTCGGGCTGTTTAAACCTCACAACATGGTTATCCACTTCCTTTTCTTATCAGAAGGATTCCTTATTCTAGGACTGTCCGACCTAACCTCCTTTTACCCTTCCATTTCCCCTACATTCTCAGAAGGGTCCGGATGACTCTTTCCTCGTTAAAGGTGAGACAGTTCAGGCCACGACCACATGGTAAGTTAGAACTTAGAGCTCCTGATGAGGTCGGGCTGCCTTTCCCACAATGGTTGCTATCTTTCCCTCCTAGCACATATTTTAAAAATCACACCTTTCCAATGTGCTCAAGAAAGAGATTCTTTAGGCCAGGAGATCTCAATGGAGGACAGTTTTTACTCCCACGGGACATTTGGCAATGTCAGGAGACATTTTTGGTTGTCACAGCCTGGAGGGAGGGGGTCAGGTGCTACTGGCACCTAGTGGGTAGGGTCCAGGGATGCCATTAACATCCTATAATGCACGGGACAGCCCCCACAACCAGGGATTGTCCAGCCCAAAATGTCAGTGCTGAGGCCAAGAAACCCTGCTCTAGACTGTAAACGTCTTAGAAAGTCATTTGCATGGATCTCTGCTTTCAGGCAAGGGGCCTGCCCCCAAAACACTGTTTATTGATGAAATCTCCCAAGTTAAAAGATCCCTTAGTCTCTTCTAGAATCAGATTGTCAAGAAGTTCTCCTCACTGTCTAGCTTCAATCCCTCCTGTTTCAGTTAAAGTAGATTTCCTGTTGTTCAGCCATATTTCTAAAACACAAGAGCCAAGGATTCGAAAGGCTGGTTGCTGCTCAGTACCCTTTCGTTTTTTTGGTCAAGTTACCATCCTGTTTTAACAGAGACCCAGCTTCTCTACTGCCTGGACGCTGATGGTTTCTCTTTTGCTCTGAGTGTGCATGCACGTGCGTGCGTGCGTGCGTACACACGTGTATATCTGTGCGTTTCTTTCTCCATCCTCCAGATCTCCAGGTCCTGACGTGGCCTTCCTGACTTCCTGTCCCGACAAGAACAAAGTCCATTTCAACCCGACCGGCTCGGCCTTCTGCCCCGTCAGCCTGATGAAGCCCCTCTTCCCCAGCATGAGCTTCATCTTCCGAAACTGCCCCGCCAGCCCAGGGTCCCCTCTCCCTCCCGCCAGCCCCCGGCCACCGCCTCGGAAGGATCCAGAGGCCGCCAAGGCCTCCTCGCTGCCGTTCGAGCCTTGGCAGCACACCCCGCCATCAGAGGAGCCCGTGCTCTTCCACAGCTCCCTGGTGGTCTGAGGGCACCCCCACCACTTTACCACGGAGACCAGTGCCTTGGTGGCAGGCCCCTCCCTAGCTCCACTGAGGTGGGGGATAAAGGCGCCCTTCCCTCTCCGCCTTCGAGCACTTTCACTTATTGTGTCAAAGCCTTGGGTCCCCTCTCTGATGGACGCTGCCCCTCCTAGTGGGAGGGGACCTGCCTTCTCCACTAGCCGCTGGGCAGCTCACAAATCATACCTGTGTTCTTGCCACCTCCCTTACTCGGTGGAAAACTCACTCAGAGGGTCTTGGGTCCCCTGCCCTTGGGTGTGAGTCCAAAGGACTGTATTTGGGGCCCTTGTCCTTGTCATGGAGCAAGCTGGCCTTGATCGGGGTAGAGGGGACACCACAGATTTCCTCCCCTCTCCTCCACAGACGTAGAAGAGGAGACGGGAAGATCGATCCCCACATCTTCCCAGCCTCCATCCTGTGCTTCCCTCTCATTGGAGGAGCAGACCAAAGCAGCCCTAACGGGCCATAACACTTGACCAGTCCAGCTGCTGGCAGAGAGGGGACCCTAGCGTTTTCCCAAGTGGCATTTTCATCTCGCTTTCATCCTGACTAAGATTGTCTTAAGCAGCAGCTCAGCCTGCCCAGCCCCAGGTGGGTAGGGGAGGAAGGAAGAGCTGGCATTCCGCCAGGTGGCAGGTGGGGACTCTGTACCCTCCACCTGCCCCAGGACTGGGTTGGATTAGAAAAATGCCTATTTTTCTTGTATCGATGTAGAAACTCTATTTTCTCCCAAAGACACTATTTTTGCAGCTGTTTGAAGTTTGTATATTTTCCGTGCCGCAGAGCTTCACAAAACTGAAGAAGAATGTTAATGTTCAAGTTTTCTTATCCTGTGTTTAGAAGTTGTTTTTTTTGCAGATCTTGGTGTTAACAGACCAAATAAATAAGTATTCCCAGCAGTTTGAGGTTCTGTTCAATATTTAGAGGGGGGCAGGGGGAGAAGATGGAAATTGAGGGTATTATATTGATTACTTCATCCTTGTCTTTAAGAGGAGCCTTAACACATAATGATGTCAATGAACAGGGTCCCTGTCCTCAAGCCACCAGGCGTGGATTCTTCACATGGATGAGTAAACAGTGGATCCACGGAAAGACCGTCCAGAATGAGGAGTGTGGTGGAGGTTTGGTGAGGGAGTCATCCTTTTCTGGAATGGGTCTGGAACACTACCTCAGGGGAGTGGGTGTCAGAGAGGAAATTAGGGCGACCAGTGGAAGACAATCTGACGTCGTGGGTGCTCCTTGACTAGGAGAAGAAATTTCTTGTCCTTCTGCTGCCTCTCAGCTATTAATAGTGCCACACCTGTAAGGGCTCTTGGGCTTTTTGGGGAAATGGAAACAACCATCCCAACATTCTGATGGTGTTTTGCAGTTTACAAAGCATTTTCACAAAAGACACTAATCCCCAAGGTATGGATGAAAAGTTGGCTACCCCAAGGGCAGTTGTAATAACTACAATTATATCTGTCTGAAAGACCTCAAGACAAACTCCTACCCCAACGTGGTAAACGTCAGAGAACGCTCGCATAAAATGTCATCGATGTGCTTGCATAAGATATCATTTCAAGATTAAAACAACTCAATGAGAGAAATGTGATAAATCCCACTGTACTCCCGAGGGAAGGACAGAAAAGACTGACGACGTTCACCCCAAAGACAAAGAAAGATACAATGGCTGGGATTGGGAACCAGGTCATTTGAACCCAGAGCCCATTCTTCTAACCACAGCTCAGTCCCACTTGTCACGTCCCCATTCATTCCAGAGGAGGGGGTCAAGGGGATCGTTTGAAATCCCAGCTGGTAAAGAGGCGGAGAAGGGAACGGGAACCCAGGCCTCTCCCAGCTGCTGCTCGGTGCCCTGCAATCACTGACCCATTCAGTGGACAGACAGTGCGAGGGCTGGTCTCCTCCCCCACGAACACGAAGGAGAGAGAGGCCCGAGGACAGACCCCATCTCCTCTCTCCTTCCCCTCCCGCTGAAAGGTATTTGGCCTGTCCCCTACCGCCCCATTAGTCAGCCAGGCCTGGAGTGATGGGTGTGGTGCTGCCCGAGTTTCCTTCCTTTGCCCGAGGCTGTGCCAAAGGAGCCGGCTGCTAGGAGGGGAGCAGGCGCCGCTCCCCAGGGAGCCCAGATGCCACGAAGTGGGGGTTGGGGGCGGGGAGTGGAAAGACCGGGGGTCCGTCTTGCCCTGGTTCTTGGTGCCAGCAGGTGGGTGCCCCACACTTGGATAAGGGAGGGGTCCAACACGGAGCTCACTGATCGGGAAGAATCGGGAGGTTTGCTCCATTGTTGGTAATTGTGAGACCTTAGAGCAGTGGTTCTCAACCTTCCTAATGCCGCGGCCCTTTCATTCAGCTCCTCATGTGGTGGTGACCCCCAATTCCATTGTTACAAATTGAACATCATTAAAGCACAGTGATCAATCACAAAAACAATATGTATTTATATATCTGTTTTCCGATGGTCTTAGGCGACCCCTGTGGAAGGGTCGTTCAAAGAGTAATGAATACCTTCGCACAGCACGCTTCACAATTTATAAAACGCTTCACAAACCGCAGCTCCTTTGGTCCTCACCACAGTCGAGAGGTGACAGGGCGCTTTTAGGAATTACCCCCTTTACAGACAGAAAACTGTGGCACGAAATTGGGTGACAGACGCAGGTGGCCCTGCCTGTGGGTGAAGGAGAGGGGGCAGAAGGCCTGCCCCGCTTGGTTTGCCGCAGGAGGAGGACCGCTGTCCGAAGTCGGGCCTTGCACATCCTTCTGGAAGAGGCGGGTAGGCGCTGGGCAGCGCTAGGGGGCGCTAACGCTCCACTAAGCAGTTCTTGGCGTTAGGACCCAGCAGAAGCCGGCCGGCCGACGGGGAAAAAGACCACTCGATTTGCCCAGCCGGCCGCCACGCCTTCTCCACGCCCACCTGTCAGTCTTTACACGGCGCAGCCAATCGGTGACCTCCACATCCTTCTACATCATCACTCCACGCCCGCATAGCTTGTAGGTCGTCCCGTGGAGCTCGGGGTTGTAGTTGTCCTCGGAATTGCCTGATTGGAAAAATCTCGAGGGCAAGGCATTCACCTCGGGGCAGCTGCCCCCCCCCCCGGCCGTAGAGACGAAACCAAGATCCCAAGGTGCTTTTCCTTTCCTTGGAAGCGGTTTCTGGGTTCCGAGGCGTTTCCCCCTCGGCAGCCCTGAGCTGGCAGTTGTGGCGGTGGCTGTGGGGCCCTGCTGAGCGGCGGTCGCATGCAGCTCCTATGAGGCCCCTGTCGCCGGTCGGCGATGTCCGGCTGGAGCTGTCGCCGCCGCTGCCGCTGCCGGCTGTGAGCGGGTCTCCAGTGGGGTCTCCTGGGCGTCTCATGGCCGCTAGCAACTCCCTGGTGCCCGACCGGCTGCGGCTGCCGCTCTGCTTCCTCGGCGTCTTTGTCTGCTACTTCTACTATGGGATCCTGCAGGAGAAGATGTGAGCGGGTCCCCGGGTGGGGAGGCAGACGCCCCCCGCCATCCTGCCCCTCCCCGCAGCCTGCGGCGGGGTTCGCGGTCTTCACGCCCCTGCCCCGGGTGTTCCCTCTTGCCCTCCCGCCCTTCCTGCACCCCAACACCTTTGCAGCGCCGCTCCGCCTCCCCAGATGTCCAAAATGCGAAAGTTGGTCTTTGGATTCTCGGGACCTGGTGATTTCTCTTCCCTTGATTCCTTCCCCCCCCCCCCCATTGGTCCTAAGAGCTTGGGTTTTACGGGCTGGGACTTGCTTACACCCCCACCCCACCCCACCCCCCACCCCCCACCCCCAACAGGTTCCGTGACCTGCGCGGTCCTCTTTGGAATTGCCAGATGCTTGCACACAGCTGACTCTTTCGCCCTCGGCCCTGCTGCTGTAGCCCACATCCCTTCTGCTGCCGGGGGCACCTCGTTTCACCATCTAGTTTTCTACGTTTCTTCTACCTCCATCCTGTACGGACATTCTTGTCCCGGGCCACGGGATTAGCAGGCTGGGGCGTCTAGTTTCTAAATCCCATCTCGTGGGCCCCTTGGGTAAATGAGCCCAGTGGTCCTTGCCAGGCTCTCCCTGCCTCCAGCGAGGCGGGATAACTTCAAAGTGCCAAGCGCCGCTGGACACACTGGCTGACGCTGAAGGAAACACACTGATTCCTCCCCGTCTTTTTTATGCGTTTCGTTCCTAGAACAAGAGGAAAGTATGGGGAGGGAGCCAAGCAGGAGACGTTCACTTTTGCCTTAACTTTGGTCTTCATCCAATGTGTGATCAACGCCGTGTTTGCCAAAATCTGTGAGTACCGAGCTAGTGTTCTGCGAGGTGCCCCCCCCCCCTTCTATCCTGGACGGTAGGCAGGGACCCAGCCTTAAGGTCTCACTCCCAAGGTCTCCCGCCCCCTTTAGCCCGTGCATGGCCTTTCTGTGGAGTCTCTCAAACGCGTGGCTCTGGAATGGAGTGAAGCCCTGTTCCCTGAAATTCGACCACCTGGGTCAGATGTGCAGAGAATGGGTCCTCCGTCTTACAGCTGCCCCTTGAGAATACTTAACTTTTCTCTGTCCCCTTGGTTTTCCTTTAGGTGTCAACTTCAGGCATGTTTTGAGCGTTCTCCCTGCTCCCTGGGGACTAACCGCAGGCTAACTAGTCCCTTGAAGGGAATGATTCTGTGCCCCACCTCTGCCCTGCTTGTGGTCTTGTGTTAGGCTTAGGTGGGATTGGAGCGTTGAATCAGTGGTTCTCCACCTTCTGGCCCTTTAAATACAGTTCCTCATGTTGTGACCCAACCATAGAATTATTTTCGTTGCTACTTGATAGCTGTCATGTTGCTACTGTTATAAATCATCATGTAAATATCTGATATGCAGGACGGTCTTAGGCGACCCCTGTGAAAGGGCCGTTCGACCGCCAGAGGGGTTGCGACCCACAGGTTGAGAACCGCTGGGTTGAATAATCTACAGATATTTCCCAGTGTGAGAGGACAGAAATAGCTTGTACTTACCTTATTTGACAAGTTTTGTGTTTTTTTTCATGTGGCTTCAACTTTTGCTCAGTGGTCCATTCTAGGCCCACCAGGTTTTTCTTGCCTGTTTTTTTTTGTCTTCCCCCAGTGATCCAGTTTTTTGACACTGCCAGGGTGGATCGCACTCGGAGTTGGCTCTATGCTGCCTGTTCCATCTCCTATCTGGGGGCCATGGTCTCCAGCAACTCAGCACTACAGTTTGTCAACTACCCAACTCAGGTGAAGCCTCAGGGCGGGATGAGGGTTGGATCAGAAGTTATTTGAAAAGGACTAAGGGTTTTTCCCTCAGGTCTGTGACTTAAATAAAAAGAAAGTATGTTTGGGGAATGTAGAGTGCAGAGAGCCATGGGTCTGAGGTTTAGCGGGGTGGGTTGGCCGCGATAGGGCTGCTTTTGTGAGGCTGCCGTCTCTGATGTAGGCCCACACGTACTCATCTTAATGCAGCACTTAGCATAGTACCTGGCAAATCACAGATGCTCAGAAATTATTTGCTGAATTTAATTTCAGGTCCTTGGTAAATCCTGCAAACCAATTCCAGGTAAGGAGAAGAAGATGGTCTCCCATCTTCCATCCTCTCTTCCTATCATAAACCCTCCCCTTCTCTGCTGGAGCTCTGAGTCCCTACAGGCCTCATCATCCCATTATAGCTACCTCCAGGACTCCCTCCATTCCTCCCCCTGCCACCCTTCATCTGTGTCAATACCTTTGGTGTTGGGTGTACGTGAGCTGGGAGCTAGAGGCTTCACGTGGTCAGTCATTTTGGTGGCCCATGTGTTTACATTGCCACCCTACCTTCCATTTTGACCATCAGTTACTTTCTCTCAACCTTTCTCTCTTCCTTGCGGTACCCACCTTTGCCCTGTTTCTTCCTGGACCTTTCACCTTGGTTATCTCCCTTTCCCTGCCTTATACTCTGTTCAGCCCTGTTGCTCAGTCGTCTCTCTCTAGGTGCCAACCTCATACCACACCCTCCTCTTATCCTCTATAGGCCTTCCTTCACGGACATACTTTTCTCCCATGAGCCTTTTCTTGGCTCCTAGGAGGAGAGTGTTGGGCTTATCAATGTCGACGGGTTCCTGAATTTTCCATTCTCTTTCTTCCCTGTAGTCATGCTCCTGGGAGTGACCCTCTTGAAGAAGAAGTACCCAATGGCCAAGTACCTGTGTGTGTTGCTAATTGTGGCTGGAGTGGCCCTTTTCATGTACAAACCCAAGAAAGTAGTTGGGATGGAAGAACACACAATTGGCTATGGAGAGCTGCTCCTGGTATGTGTTCCTGGTGGGAAAGGCAGCCTTTTTCAGTCATCTTAACCAAGGAAAAACCCCACCAAGGCCGACAAAAAGGCCACTTTTATGTCTTGAGAGAGATTGTGGTGTTCCTTGCCCCCATTTTTGGTCTTTGTCTCTTGCTACATGCCCCCTGGCTCTGCTAAGGCCATAGTAGGAAGCCTGAAATATTAACTGCAGCTCAGCTCTCCTGGGAAAGGGATGACACTGAGGCTTATGTCTAAATGCTCGTGTGACATCACAGAGATCTGAGAGCAAAGAGTGAAGGAGTAGTATGCCTCTCACTGTGGCTTTCCAGTGCCTGGGGGACGAGGGAGCTGGCATGGTCTCTCCCCATCCTCCACCGTGACCAAATGGCCGCATTTTGTTCTGAGGACTCTGTCTTAAGGCAACAGCTTTCTGAGGAATCTCAGAAAGGTGAGAGTCCTGTGTCCTGGGTCAGGGAGCGGCCCTGTTGGCCGTCTCACCGCAGGGTACAACCTTTCTTTTCCAGTTGTTATCTCTGACCCTGGATGGACTGACAGGTGTTTCCCAGGACCACATGCGGGCTCATTACCAAACAGGCTCCAACCACATGATGTTGAACATTAACCTCTGGTCGACGTTGCTGCTGGGAGCTGGTAAGGAGCCGTTCTGCTGTTCTTTCCGTGTGTCACCAGAGGGCAGACTGCCCTCACTCAGTTGATCTCCAGCTCCAGTGGCAGTTGCTCACTTTGCCCAGGCCAGAGTCCTACCTTGACTCTGAGACGCCCTATGTCCAAGCCCCGAGAATTGTCCTGGGTAAACCTGCACGGGCAGGCTCGGCTTGCGACTCACCCCTGGCTCAGTCGGGGCATACTGTGCTAAGCAACATGGGGGGACACACAGCGGTAGAACCAGGGGTGCCTTGGGAACTCGTCCTCCTCTGAGGCAGGTGAGACATTGGTATGTGGTGTATGTTGAATGTAGCTTGAAAATGGATGTATTTGCTTTTAGATCAGTACTTCATAATCTTGTCCAAATCTGGGCACATGTAGAAAGTATATATTTTTTTACAATATAACAGAGGAGGCTGCTGATGGCTGGAAGTGACCAGTGCTTGGGGCTGCCTGGAACTAGGGATGTGTGGATCAGTATTTCCACAACATCTGAGGATCCCTGCTTTCAGTCACTTTTGGCAGAAGTAACTAGTTATCAAGCCTTTTTAGGAAGAGCCTTTAGTTAGTTTCTCTAGTCAGGAAAATAGAAAAAGGATGCCTGATGGGAAGATAAAAGCTCACTCCATGCATTTCCCACATCCTATCCCCTTTCAGCGTACTTTAGTGGGCCGCATGCGGGTGTGTGCAAGGGCATGGGCACACAGATGCACCCTTCACCTTTTGACATTTCTTCCTAGCGATCCTGTTCACTGGCGAGCTCTGGGAGTTCCTGAGCTTTGCTGAAAGGTACCCTGCCATCATCTATAACATCCTGCTGTTCGGCCTGACCAGTGCCCTGGGTCAGGTGAGTGCTTTGAGACGGGTGGCGTGGCTTCCCTGAGAGACTGGCCTGGCTGGGAGAGGTGGGTGGCAGGGTTAACTCTGATCTCCTGTTCAGACTTTAGACCTCGTGGCAGACACCCAAGAACCAACCTGAGCCCGCCCTTTTCTGTCTTTCTCTAGAGCTTCATTTTCATGACTGTTGTGTATTTTGGTCCCTTGACCTGCTCTATCATCACTACAACTCGGAAGTTCTTCACCATTTTGGCCTCTGTGATCCTCTTTGCCAACCCCATCAGCTCCATGCAGTGGGTGGGCACTGTGCTTGTGTTCTTGGGTAAGTTCCATGCAGAACAGGCATCTCTGGGCCATACAGAGAATGATAGAGCTTTATTTTTCCTCTCTAAAATTTACTTGTATAATTATGAAATTAGTTATTTTATAGAAAACTTAAAAAATAATTATAGTTGGCATACAACAGTGTATTCATTTCAGTTGTACAACACAGTGATTCGACATTTTTATACTTGATGTGATCATCACAATAAGTCTAATAACTGTCTGTCATCATGCCAAGTTATTATAATGTTATTGCCTATATTTCCTGTGCTGTCCACTACATCTCTGTGGCTTATTTTATAACTGGAAGTTTGTACATCTTATTCCCCTTTACTTTTTTCACTCATCCTCTGCCCCCCTCCCCTTTTGTTTACCATCAGTTTATTCTTTGGTTCTGTGAGTCTGTTTTTGTTTGTTTGTTTGTTCGTTTTAGATTTCACATATAAGTGAAATCATTCAGTATTTGTCTTTCTCTGTCCGACGTATTTCACTTAGGATAACACCTTCTAGGTCCATCCATGTTGTTGCAAATAGCAAGATTTCGTTCTTTTTTTATTACTAATATTCCATTGTGTGTGTGTGTGTGTGTGTGTGTGTGTGTGTGTGTGTGTATCACATTTTTTTTATCCATTCATCTACTGATGGACACCTACGTTACTTCCATGTCTTGGCTATTGTAAATAACCTTGCAACGAACACACACTTTTTTGAATTAGTGTTCTCATTTTCTTTGGATAAATATCCAGAAGTAGAATTCCTGGTTTGTAAGGAAACTTTTTTAAAATCCAACCTTTCTAATAAGCATTTCATTTTAGTGATTTCCTTCCAGTGACTCAGGTTTCCCCAGAAACTGAACAGGGTAAAATTATTATATTTATTCTCTACTTTATGCTTTCTATGAGTTGAGAGAATGAGCTTAGAAATTGGACTGTTTCAGTCTTGCTGTAATACACACACACACACACACACACACACACACACACACAATTACCTGTGTCTTGGTGATTTTTTTTTCATTTGATGCCATTCTCTTTTCTCCGAGGGAGCTTTATAAAACCCATGTTTGGAAACTAGTTTTATTTAAAGCCCCAGTTTTGGAGCATCAAGGCTGAACTTTCCTTTTCCCCCCAAGTCATTGGTAGGTTTTATTTTTCCCCATAATTTTCAGCCCATCTTCTCCCTTCCCATAGGTCTGGGTCTCGATGCCAAGTTTGGGAAAGGAGCCAAGAAGACGTCCCACTAGGAAGAGAGACTACCTCCACCGCAGGAATATTTAAGTTATTATTCAAATATTGATATCTCTTAGGAAAATGGACACAATAGGGATAAACGACTGGATTTGTCTGTTTTTTGTGGGTTTTTTTTTTAAAGGAAGCAAAATCACATATTCTGGAGAAAAAAAAAAGCACTTGGATTTTAACAAAACAGAGTTGGCAGTGTGTGTTCTTGATGACCTGGAGCACAGCCTCACACAGAGAAAGAGGGAAGAGGCAGACCTTGATGCCCATTCCCCAAGCTGCTTCTTCTCAGGTGTGGTCACCTGGTTGGGTGGCTAATTCCTTCAAGAGCCTAACCATTATAGGGAGGAACTTTAATAGATTGCATCCTCCATCCCACAGGTGAGAGTCTAAATGTGCCAGGAGAGGTGGCTGGGTTAGAGCCTTAGAATGTAAAAAAACCCCACTTTCTCCAAGCTCTGGTGGGCAAATATTTCTTTAAAAAACTATATATATTCTCGCCTGAGGAAATTTCTCTCGAGGTTGGAGTACACTGAGCCCCAAGCCTCAGAGTCGGCTGTTTTCACATTTCCCCACTGCCTCCCCTTCAGCCAAAGCTCACCCAAAAGCAGAGCCCCAAATGTGTGTCATGAACAGCCTGGAAGGTCCGATTCCCTCTCCATCTCTGTCTGAGTCCACCTGGTCCCCTCCTGGGGGGGCTGGATTAATCCTTCCTATCCTCCTGCCCCCTTCAGCTGCTAAAGCACTGCAGTCCTCCGCCGTCCTGGCTGAGCCCAGGTGTCACCATGCCAGCTTCTGTCTGTTGCTGGCAGAAGGCATGGTGGCTGAGTCCTGGCACAGAGCCGCTGCTGAGTTTTCTGGGTGGCATTGGGGGGAGAAGGCGGAGCATGGACCAGAGCCACCTGCCTACTGCTGCCTTCAGAGTTGGAAATCGCAATCCTCCAGGGACCACACTTTACACATGAAAGTGCATTTCCACCAGCTGCAACTTTCACTCCATCTGTTCAGCAGCCCCGGCCCTGGGCTCTCCAGATGGGAGCCCAGCCTCCTTCCTGAGCCCTGCCTTGCCACCCCCCGCCCAGCCTTTCAAGCCCTGCCTCACTCGCACTCATCTCCCTCTAGGGGCCTGGGTGTCGCTGCAGCTCTGGCCCTAAGGCCCCCTCTCATTTTGAACTTGAGAGAAGAGGTTTTGGGTACATCTACTGAGATTCCTTCACCCCTTACCCCACTCCTTTCCTTTTTTCAAAAATATATTTTTATTGATATCAGAGAGAGGGACAGAGAGAAACATCAATGATGAGAGAGAATCATCGATCGGCTGCCTCCTGCATGACCCCTACTGGGGATCGAGCCCGCAACCCGGGCATGTGCCCTTGACCAGAATCGAACCTGGGACCCTTCATTCTGCAGGCCAATGCTCTATCCACTGAGCCAGACCAGTTAGGGCCCCACTCTTTTTCGTCCTGAAAGTTGCATAATTAGCTGATTGTTCTTCCAAACTGTCTTCTGTGGATCGGTTAGGTAGTATGTTACCAGACATGCCTAACGCTAGTCACCAAGAACAAGACCGTTCTCAACAACTCAGCACGGCTCTCACCTGTTCCGAAAGCAGGCATGTCCTACCAACAGTGGGCTCGGAGCCCCGTTCTGGTGTGTTCATCCAGTCCTCTGTCCACCTAACACTCCCTTTTGTGTGCCACATACTGTGAAATGCTGGGAGCTCAGAGTTGAGTAGAACCAGTACTTACCCTTTAAGGGGTTTATAGTCTAATAGGGAGATGGGTAAACAAATGGTTGCATCTCAAGTGTTCAGGGGTAACAAGGAAGGAAGATGTCTGGGCACGGTGAGGCTTGAGCTGGAGGGAGTGTGGGAAGATGAAGGAGGAGGTAGTGAGCTTTGGGTCCACTGCCAAGCAGAGAATGGGGCTTTAAACTGCCTGGCTTCTTCCTCCAATCACTTGAAGTGAGAGCTCAGGCAGAAGGGCGGCTCTGCAGTGAGACAACTTCCAATTGAGTTGGGAGATATTTGAAAATGTGTGAGCTGCCAGCTTTTCGGGGGGGCGGCATCCTTACCTCCGGGATCACAGGCACTGAGTGCCAGGTTAGACAGTGAGTAACACTGTTAGGTTTTTAGGGCTGATACATGTGAAATGCCAGACAAGTTCAAACAAAAGTATGTTGATCCCTAACCTTGGGCAGCCCGATGCCTCGTGTTTCTAAAGATCAAAGGACTTTCATGTGCAGTTAATTCTCAGCTATGTGTGAAAGGGAGGGAACCAGCACAGCTTTCCCCAGATGCTGTTCTCTGAGTTTGAAGTGTATTGTACTGTGTCTATTTTGGTCAAACATCAGACCCACCTCCTCAGCTGTTTGTTTTTGTTAATCCTCACCTGAGGATATTTTTCTACTGACTTTTAGGGAGAGTGGAAGAGAGGGAAAGACAGAAACATCCATGTGAGAGAAACACATCGATTGGTTGCCTCCTGCAAGTCCCGACCGAGGCCCAGACCGGGGAGGAGCCTGCAACCAAGGTATGTGCCCTTGACTGGAATTGAACCCGGGACCTTTTGGTCTGCAGGCCAACGCTCTATCCACTGAGCCAAACCAGCCAGGGCAAGCAGTTTTTCCATGTCCTGTACACCACTTAGCCTACGGCAAGGGGAGTGACCACAAATGTGATTTGGGATAAAACCATGGGGAAAGCTATTCTAGAATTAAACATTAGAAGAAACAAAAATTATACATTGTTTTCCAGAGGACTTAAAGGGGCAGGATTTAAACACTGGCTAATCTTTAAAGTGAGGTATTTAGGGAATGGACGGTGTGCTTGCTCATAGCCCTGTGACACCCTCAGGAAGAGGACTGAGCAAGCATCTGCACCTAGTAGAATGAGAAAACAAGTTAGGGGAGCTTGGGTGACCTGCGGGAGGTCCCTGGGTATGTCCCTGAGAGATCAGCTAGAACCCAAGACTCCGAGTTCTACTATCTTGGACCTGTGCCCTTAGAGCGAGAGGAGCAAAGCCCCTCTGGAGACCCATTGCCTCTGCAGCCGGTCCGGTCCACTGGCAGCGGAACAGTTTGCACATTTTATGAGCGGTGCTGGTCACTTTCCCCAGATGCCCTGCGGAGAAATTGCCCTGGGTCTCCGCGGGACCATCCGGCCCTTCCCACTGCGCACACACCAGCTGTCCTGAGGAGCAGCAATCTCGTGTATTTATTGAGCTCCTCCTTTCCCAAAGCTTTTTAGTCCGTGACATTTTATCCTTACAACACTCCTGGGGAGAGCGCGGGCCAGAAACAAGTCTCCCCACATTGGAAACTGCATTAACTGAAGGTCACACGACTCGGTGGGAGGGCAGGGCCCCAGAGCGAGTCCATGCACCACAGGCCAGGTCAGCGAGCTAAGCCCCGCTGTTTGGATTTCCTGGTCTAGGAGAATTTCCAAATAATTTGGAGGGCTGACAGGTATGCTGCTTTTTAAAAAAATCTTTCCAAGTAAGAACATTTAAAAAATCTAATATCACCATTATGGCTCAGAAAAGGACATTTTAACTTGTAAATTGTAGCCCTGGCCCATGTGGCTCAGTTCAGTGTCATTCTGTGCACCAAAAGGTTGCTGGTTTGGTTCCTGGTCAGGGCTCGTACCCAGGTTGTGGGTTAGATCCCCAGTCGGGTTGCATGTAGATCGATGTTTCTCACACACACACACACATTTATATATTTAAATTAGGAAAAGCTACCCATATCAGAAGAACAGACCTTTCCTCCAAAGAAATGATGGTTGGAAATCACACCACCATATAGAAAAAAAGATAAATTAATTTTTTAATTGCAGAAAATGTTCAACGTAAAACATCCTATGGTAACACATGGTTAGGCATTTCATTATGATTGTTGATGCAACTAGGTCAATTGGGGGCACTGGAACTGGAATGTCCCGTAATCATGCTGACAAAGATGGAAGCAACCTGCAAAAAGGTTTTACATCATTTAGCACATACTGAGAGAGTGAAAACAGCACCCTGACCCAGGCCACTCCTGCCCTCCCTCTGTAGTGCCAGGAGCAGGCTGTGGGGGCCAGGGGGCTTCCCAGTTAGGGCTGCGAGAGGGAGACTCCTCTCCTCTGCTCCAAAATCTACCCCCCTCCCCATCCCCGAATGTTCAGGCCATGGTTTTGCTCACCCAGCTGAGGGTATCCCGCATTATTCTGGCAGGTTTCACCTACTAGTGAAAGCCAATTTCTGACAGGCACAGCCCTCAGACTGGCAACCAGTGGGCTATGCCTGCCATGGCAAGAAGGATGGGAAGGGAAACCAAGAGGGCCTTGGAAGGACAGGTTATTTCATTCAGGGCCTTCCACTTGGCTGAGGCGCAAGTCCATGAGGGCTGGTGGGTTTTCTGTCCCAATATGCCTGCCCTGTTAGTTCTGGGAGAGGTGGGAGAGGGAGGAGGTTCAAGGCATTTACCAAGGACAGAAACGGACTTTCTTCTGTGTTTCGTCATGGTATGTGGGTGGCCTGAGCTAGAGGAAGCTCCATGTTTCAGCTTAGGTCCTGACGAGCACCATTTCCCCCTCAGGATCTAGAACTGCCACATTCATACCACATCCCTAGAAGGAATGCATCACTCTTACATGAAGGCTGGGAACGCCCTGAAATTTCATGTAAAAGTGTGTGTGTGAGCAATGGCACAAGTGCTCACACGTGTAAAGCTGATAGGTTCATTTCTCTGTAAAGAAAGAATCCATGACTCTCTTCAGTTTCTCAGAAGCTCTCTTCAGATTCTCAAATACACAGGGTCCCGTATTAATGGGACTCATTTCATTAAAAGTTATTTCCCAAATAGAGGTGAACAACTGGGCACCACCGCAAAATAATAAGAAAGCAGCATCTCCCGCACTGCCTACACGGAGGGGTGGGGTTGAGGTTGCAGAGATACCCAAAGGGCGTAATCCAGCCAATTTCATGTCTGCTGGCCTCCCAGCTCCTACACACATTTTATCAAGGATTGTCAGCGTTAGTGAATAAAAATAAAGGGTGCCCAGCTAAATTTGAATTTTAGATAAACACAATTTGTTAGGCATACTTCTACTATAAATTGTTCGTGCATTATTTGAGACATACTTATACCAAACATTTTTGTGTTGTTGATCTGAAAATTCAAATTTAGTCAGCATTCTGTATTTATCTGGCAAGACTGTTTGTGGCATTAGCCATTGTCACATACACTCTCATGGGCCTCTCTTTTCCTAGAAGGAAGGCCCTCTACATACATCACCACAACCCTCGCAATTCTGTGCACAGGGCTTCCAGACACTGTTTCGGGGCCAAGCATAATTTCCCTCTTGGTCCGGGGAGGTGCAAGCCCAGACTTAGTCAGCAGGGGGCACCATTTTCTTAAAGTAGATCCCAGTGGAGTGTAGGGGCCTCAGAAAGGTACTAGTAATGGGGAGCTTTGACTTGAATTCTGTTTGCTGCTTCTGCCTTTCTCTGGAGCTCACTTCTCCCCACCCAACACTCTGCCAGAGTTTTCTCTGTGAACCAAGAATCGGATCCTGTCACTTCACTCCGTAAATCACTTCCAAGGTTCCCTGGGTACCTTCTGACTGTGGCATCAAAAGTGCTTCGTGATCCCACTGGTGTTATTTTCTCTGCTCAGCTGCTGCTGCTTCTACCCTTGGTGATCCCTCCCACCTCACACTTCCGGCACTCCCATTCACACGAAGTATTTGCAGTTTCCCTGTACTCTATTTACTATCATGCCTTTGTCCCACAGTTCTCTCTGCTTGGAACTGCCTTTCCCACCTGGTGCTTCTAGTGACTCCATTCATTCAACACATCTCACAAGCATGCATTGGGACCAACTGAGGACCAGGCTCTGCTACTCGCTGGAGATACTGTGGAGAAGACAGCCTGCCCTTATGCTGTCTTCTCCAGGGGGAGGAGGGAAACAACAACTAATTAAGTCAATGAAGTATTTCGACTTAGTTCAAGGGCTAACTCATCTGGCTTTCTGAAGCAGAGTTAATGGTTCTCGACTTTGGATCTTTGATGTCTTTTCATTTTAAGGGCCCCATGTTCTCACACCTGCACGATCATTGCAGGGAGCGTGGATGAATGAGGAGCCAGTGAATTAATGGTGAAGAGTGTGGGTGGGCGATGGGAGTGTGTAGCCTGTGACAACGAGAATGCCTTTCCCATCTTAAAGGGGACACTTTCATGTCTTTCCAGTTGTTGCTAGATTTGTTTTGGTTTCTTTAAATACATTTTTATTGATTTCAGAGAAGAAGGGATAGAGAGAGAGAGAAACATCAACGATGAGAGAGAATCATTGATTGGCTGCCTCCTGCATGCCCTACACTGGGCATTGAGCCCACAACCAGGGCATGTACCCTGACTAGGAATCGAACCCTGACCTCTTGGTTCATAGGTCGATGCTCGACTACTGAGCCACGCCGGCCAGGCCCAGATTTATTATTTCAAAAGAAGATGGAAATACTGACTTCCACATGAACTTTTCCAATTTTTAAAAATTCTTTGCCAGCTACACTACACATGCCTACAGGTCGGATTTGGCCTGTGGCCACCATCATGTAACACTCTATTATTGTCTTGCATCTGATTAGTATTCATATATACTTTCTCCCCCGAGACTGTGTCCTTGTGTCTTTAGCTCTTACCACAGTGGCTGGCACATGGTAGGTGCCAGTCAAACATCAATACATGTCAGTGGAAGGGCTGAGAGAAGGGAGGGAGGAAGGAGACAAACTGGGAACAACAGTTTTATTGATGGGAGTTTTTATTACAGCTGCTTTGGGTGTGGGGCACATGGAACAAGAAAACCTGAAACTATTTATTTCTGAGTGTGCGTGTGTCTACATGAGTGTGAGTTCCCATGTGAGCAGGTGTGACAGCTGGAAAATGTGTCTAAGAACCACTAGCTCCTTTCTTGATGGGCTCCCAAGCCATCCTCCCCATTCTTGGCGGATGAGGGGGAGGAGAAGAATGCAAGGCTCCTGGTGGCCTCCTGGCTTCCTTCCAGGACCCGTAGTCACTGGCACAGAGATCAGAAAGAGCTTATATGGGCTTTTGGCACCAACTGAGACATCCTTGGGGGAAGGTGTCTGGCAGCTGTTGCCACCCACTGCCTACCCGGTAGAATGCCCACTGCATAGCAAGCAGTTGTGGGGATCAAAGTAGAATGCTTTCTCTTCTCACTTGTCCAAAGTGAGATTGTCGAAATGACCCTTCACCCTGCAGTGGGGTCAACACTCCCAGAATAAAGAGAAGGTGGGGTGGCTTAGACGGCCCATCACAGCCCGAGACAGAGCAGGGGCGTGGCCCCTGGAGCAGGCTGCTGATTGTTGCTAATTGTATGCTGTCCATTTTTTGTTTGTTTTTTAAATCCTCACTCGAGGACTTTTTTTTTTTCTTTTGCATTGATTCCAGAAAGAGAAAGAGAAAGAAAAATCAATCTATTGCCTCATGCAGGTATACTGACCCCCACCCAGGATCAAACCCGCAACCTGGGTATGTGTCCTGACTGGGAATTAATTGAACCCGAGACCCTCCAGTGCATGGGATGATGATCTAAATACTGAGCAACACTGGTCAGGGCTATTCTGGCTGTGTGTGTGTGTGTGTGTGTGTGTGTGTGTGTGTGTGTAGAGAGGATGCTGCCTTGAGCCCACACAGAGCATCCTGTATATATTCTTGCTACCCCAATGAATAGGGACATATCTTTGGAAAATAAACATCTGAGATTTAGAAACTATACTTTGTCTAATTTTCAGGAGAAGTAACTAGATCATTTAGGAATCAGAGCCTCCATCTTGACTCCGAACTCTTATGTGAGGCCTGGAAAATGCAATTTTCTGAATCAGGGAGGATGGAGGGTATTGGCCAGCTTGAAGTACACTGGAAGCACTCATTAAGCTAGACTATGGAAATTCCTATCCCATGATGCTCTCTCTGGTGAGAGGTATCTTGAAAGCTAACGCTACCTCCAGCCTCCAGCATGCCTCTTGCTTCCTACCAGCACTCGGCCAGCCAGGAGCTTTGAAGCAAGACTTTCCAGGAAGCAATCTCTTCTATGGGCACTGCTGACTCAGCCCAGACTCCAAACTCTCAGCCTGGTCCCTGTCCCAGAGTAGCAGGAAGGGGCAGTGGCACATAGGGGGCTGTGACCCTGGGCTGTGTGTGTGCTGCTGGGAAAAGGGGAGTAGGTGGGGCAGAGAGAATGGGGCATGGATCCTGAATTGTTTAGGCTTTTGCTAAGGGAAAGGGGAGGGAGACTTAGCAGTAGCTTGAGCCCTGGCTGATGTAGCTCTGTTATTGCAACATACCCAGGTTGTGGGTTTGATCCTGGGTGGGGGTCAGAATACCTGCATGAGGCAATAGATTGATTTTTCTTTCTCTCTCTCTTTCTCTCTCTCTTTGTGGAATCAATGCAAAAAAAAAAAAAATGTCCTCGAGTGAGGATTTAAAAAACAAACAAAAAATGGACAGCATACTATTAGCCTGAGAACTGAAGGGTCTTGGGTTCATTTCTGGTCAAGGGCACATACCTGGGCTGCAGGTTCCCCGCCCCAGTTAGGGCTAGTGTGGGAGGCAACTGATTGATGTCTCTCTCTCTCTCTCTCTCTCTCTCTCTCTCTCTCTCTCTCTCTCTCTTCCCCTACCCCCTTCCTTCCACTCTCTCTAAAATCAATGGAAAGAATGTCCTCCAGTGAGGACTAACAAAAACAAACATACACAAAAAAACAAACAGTGGGCTTGAATCCAGCACCCTTGGATGAAATCTATTTTTCCTAAATTCCCAGAGGCAGGGATGGTAGCAAATTCAGTACCTTGAATCTGGGAGTGAGAACATTCTTTGATCTATTCCCTGGCTCTCATTTCTAATCTGCTGTGGGGGAGGAGATGACTATCTCTCTGGGGCCTGCCCCTGACTCTCCAACCTCCTCTCTCCCCAAATGACTCCACGCGGATTAAAGGGAATTCATGCTCCCTCTCTCCTCCTTACTTTCTCCACAAACTACCTGATTCCTTCCATCTGCACTGCTGCTTCCTGCTTCCCTCCTGCCTTCCCTTCCTTCCTTCTAACCTTCACTGACATTTTCCTTTTCTCCACAATTTCTCTCTCCCCCCTCATCGCCCCCCCCCCCCCAACTCTGATGGTGAATTCTTTCCCTGGCACAGCCCTCCACTTGTTCGCCAACCCTGCTGGGTTGCTTTCCTCATTTCTGTAGCTTCTGTCCAATTATTTCTTTAGCCAGGCTCATTGGGAGCCCTCTCCTCTGGCAACCCTGCCTCCTTCCTTTCTGCTGCTAGCAATGCTATCACCCAGGATTCAAATCCCTTTGGGGAAGCGGGTGGAAAGCTGGTTTGACTAAACTGGGAGACGTTTGGCAATTTGTTCTGTGTTCTGCTCTGAGGGCCCCAGCACAGTTAAGAGAATCTTAGGGAAGACGACACCGTTTCATAGACCATTAAAGGCTGCAGGATCTAGTGTTAAAGAAGAACATGGGATCAAAAGCCTTTTTACAGTCAGCCAGTCCTTAAAAACAAGGGCCCAGTGACGGGAAGGAATGGAGTCCCTTGCCATGGAAAACAAAGCTGTGACTCAAAGGCATCACGTAGATGCTTCCTCGCTCATCCACGTTCCTGAGTTTAATGTTTTTGGCTTGGGAATTAACTTTGAAACTTTTCCAACATAGATAAAAATAGGGCTCATAACCGCCATCATAGGCACTTTTCAATAAGGTGGCCTTTTAAGGGAAGACTGGGCTCCCAGCACTGGGTGTGAGTCAAGGAGCCTCCTGAGCCAGTGTTCAGCATTCTCACAGGCTGCTGACCAGGCTGCTGACCAGCCTGTGGCCAAACAGGAGATGCAGGAAGAGGAAGCCGTTGGAGACTTCTGTGCCTGAAACTACAGTAACCAAGTTCCTGAAGGGAATGTTTATTTTACTCATTCATCCATTTATTCATCACACAAGCATTTCTCTGAATATTTATTATGTGCCAGGAATGCTGCTTGGTGCTGGAAATACCATAGACAAACAGAAAAAAGAATTCCTGTCTCCAAGGAACTCACTGTCTAGTGAAGGGCACAGAGAGGGTATCAGGCAGCCAAGTATCAGGAGGTATTGCCATGGGAGGAGAAATATGGGGAGACATAGCTCAGAGTTAGGGGACATGCACAGCTTCCTGGAGGAACAGATGGATACATCAAAGCCTGCAGAATCAGGAGAGAATTAACCTGGGGGAGATGGGAGCAGGGGAAGGTATGGAGATGACTGTTCTGGGAAGAAGTAACAGCATGTGCAAAAAGGGAGAACTTGGTTTACTCAAGGAATTGAAAGTAGCTCTGCGTATGACTGGAAACCATATTGCTAAGCGGTGTTGGGAGGGTCAGAGAGCCCCTAGAGACAAAGGCATGGCCACTGGTAAAGAGCCTTTCACCCCTGTTAAGGAGAATGGACTTTATCTGGAGGACAATGGGAGCCAGTGAAGGGTTGTATGCAAAGAAATGACTCGGGCAGATGGGCATTTTAGAAAGCTCACTCTAGCTGCAGAGCAGAGAATGAGCTAGAAGGGGGAAGGCAGGTGAGGAGGCTTCTGTGATCCAAGGAAGAATTGAAGAAGTGTCAGGAAGATGGAAGGCGGTAGACAGAACTGGGAGGTAACTGAAGTATGGAATTGTCTGAACTTGGTGTGGAATTAGAAGTGGGCTTGAGAAGTCAGGAATAATTCCCAGTTCCCAGGCTGGAGCTACTTGGTGAGACGGAGAACAACTGGAGGGGAAACCAGTTTTGGATCTGCTGACTCTTTGTGTCTACAGAACAGCCAACTGAAGATATCAGGTTGGTAGTTGGATGTGTAAATCTAGAGCTCTAGAGAAAGACCTGACTCAAGATAGATTTGGAATATTCTTCGGCAGACGGATGGCAGTGGAGCTGTGAGAGTGAATGAGCCATCTCAAGGCAAAGTGAGGACAATGTGACGAGGAGAGGAAATGAACAGAGTCCAAGGAAAGCCGATATTCAAAGGATGGCCCAAGGAAGCAGCCAAAGAGGCAGGAGGAAAACCAGGAGCAATGGTCTCCTGTTGCTGGCCTTCCGCATTCATGTCCCCCTTTTCTGCCAAGAGCGCTCTGACCTTCCTTTGGGGAATTCACTCCTCCCCTATTCTCAGTCCTGTGGTTTGGATCCCAGGGGAGAGACGCTGGCTGGTTCTGCCTGACCCTCCTGACTCACTTCCTACAGCCTCCCACTTGTTCTCTGTTCCAGCAACATGAATATTCCTTGAGTTTTTAAAAAACCATGCTCTTTGACCTTCGGATCTTTATCTCTCTGGACTGCTTTCCTTCCTCATTCCCCTTCTCTACATCCTTTGTCTACTAACCTTCCCTTCAGGCTTCAGACCTCTGCTCAAGTCTTTCTAACATTCCAGATAAGACCAGGACATTCATTCATTCATTCATTCATTCATTCATTCATTCATTCATTCGTCTGTACTAAGCACCTCTGTCCATGTGTTAGCACTGTGCTGAATGCTGGGACATTATGGAGAACAAAATAGACAGGTCCCTATGAGGCTGACAAATGAGTAAGGGAGATCAATAATAAATAAGTAAATACTCAAAAACAATTACAAATCGTTGTTAGTTTTGTAAAGGAAGTAAACAGAGTACCTTGATAGAAAATAACAGAAAGTCCTTATTTTGGATTGGAAGGATGGTCAGAGAAGGCTCTCTGCAGGTGTGAAAATTAAACTGAGATCTGAGAGCAAAGGCAGAACCAGCCATGTGAAGAGCTAGGGAGAGTGTTCCAGGAAAAGGGAACGGTGAATACGAAGGCCTATGGAGGGAAAGAGCTTGATGGGTTCTAGCAGTTCTAGAAATTGATAGATGCCTAGCACGGCTAAAGTGAAGGTGAAGAAAGTGACACAAGATGTGGTTGAATATGAGGCTCTTGTGGGCAGTGGTACAAAGTTTGGATTTTATTCTTGGTACAATGAGAAGACATTCAAAGGTCTTAAGCAGGGGGGCAGCATGATGTGACTTAAGTTTTAGTTAGATTGGCCTGGGTGCTGAGTGAAGAAGGGATTGAGGGTTAAACAAAGAAATAAGAAGACTAATTAGGACCCTCTTATTGTGGTTCAGGTGAAAAAGGATCATGGCTAGAAGTTGGATAGGACTGGGGAGATGGAGAAAATGGGTGGATTTAAAACTAGAATTTATGGGAACACCTACTGGATTAGATATGAGGTATCAGGGGAAAAGAGGAGGCAAGGATGATGCCTAATTTCTGGACTGAATGAGTGTATACAGGCCCAGACTGCCATGGCTTGATCTGCCCCAGCCCCATTTGACCCCCCTTGGAGTCCCTGGGACAAATCTACACTAGCCCAGAGCTTGAGAAGCAAGAATCATTTGAAAACCATTGGGATGGGGAATCTTTATGGTTCCTTCCAGTTTTGAATTTTATTTTTTATTTGAAACTGAAAACTCTCTGTGAAAAGGGATAATATTTCCATTTCTTTTGACTGTTGTAGTTACCTAGGTAGAGCTCTGTACCCAGGGAGCATTCAGTAAGTGCTAGTTGACTGTTCACTTTGGCACAGACCTTCTATAATTGAATTTTAGATTAAATTTCCTTTTTAAAATAGGATTCTAACGTAGAGTAAACTTTCAATTGAAATCAATTCACTTTGATAAAGCAGAGCCATGGCAAAGATAATCCAAATTATAAAATCTAAAGTAATTTCTATTTGAGTTGAGTCAGAGGGAAAAAAAATGTGTTTCTGCTAAACTAATTGTCTACACTTAGGTAAAGGTTATTTTAGGGCAAATGCCAACAAGTGGTGGATCAAACCCTCTCAGAATAGGACCAAAAAAACCACTGAAAAGAATTCATAACAGTGACTATAACTATACTTTTGGTAATATATTCTTTGTTGAAAACAAATACTAATTCACTAAAGATTTATTTTGAAGCAATGACTTCAGGCAATTTTTAGACCTGTTTTAAAATGAATGAGACAGAGATGGAGCTGTGTTCTCAGTCCAAGACCAAAAATCAAAGGAAAGCTAAACTCAAGTTTACCATTTTCTCTTCGCTCTTTCCCACTGCTGTTTCTTTGCCTGGCACTCCACTCTTCAGTATCCCGTTTCCTAGCAATCTTTCCAGGTTGAAAACTCAGAATGTCATTATCTCTAAGCACACTAATCAAATCCTCAGATAACGACGCCATTCCAAGCCTTTTGTTTTATTAAAGAGGGAAGTAAAGTAACAGGATACCTTTTATATGCCAAGCACTTTTGGACAAATGTCATGCTAGTCCATGCTGCTTATGACCCTGTGATGAATGTCCCATTTCACAGAAGAGATGGGAGGATTGGCAGTCCAGCATCTGACCCACTTCCTGTTTGGGACGAATCTGCTGCTGTACTTAATGTCAGTGAAAAGGAATACTGGATATTACTCCGTGGCCACCGTGGCAGCGAGACCTTTCTATGTTTCCCACCATGGTGATCAGGTCTTGTCCAACAGGGTTCTGGATTTGCAAGGTGGGGCACAAAGATGGCAGGAAAATTAGACATCCTTTCCTGTGGCAGGAGTTGTGGCCATGAGTCTGATGGTGGCACTTTGGGGCAGTGCCCAGCAGTTGAAATTCCTGGCCAGAATGTCCTGCTAAAGATTGTTCTTCCTCTACTAGACTTTGGTTTTCAGCCAAATTTCCAAGTCTGATTCTTCAGCTATCAATTCTGGGAGCCAGAAATATTTGCTCAGTAAATTCCAGTTTGGGTTGGTAGAGCCAGAGTCGGTGCGATTCTTGCAACCAGCAGCCCTGACTGATCCGTGAGGAAACAGACTCCTCAGTCAAAGAGCTTGTTCGGGAAGCCAGCTAGCAAGTGGCAGTGTTCTGGCTGAGTAGTCTTATGTTGTTTCCTTGATTTCATGTTTCCCACAGAGAAAAGGAATGAGCATGGTGCACAGATGAAAGTGGGGCTTGAAGACCAGAAGGTACTTTATGAACACTTACCCTAAAAAACAACAACAAAAAAGCACATTCAGTAACATATCTATACATCAGCGGGGTCTCCTCTTTACCAGGGACTGTGCTATGTTCAAGTAGTATCTCAGTTAATCTTCACAACAATATGATAGGTTGGGCATTGTTTTCTCCATTGTTTTGATGGAAAAACTGAGGCTCAGAGATATTTGTCCAAGTTTAGATTATAGTAAGTGCCAGTGCTGGGTTTGAACATATGTCTCCAGATAAGGAGGCTGGATCTCATTCATTAAGCCACACCTGCCTCACTATGAAATTTAATCAATCAAATCAATATTTTTCCACTGCTAATTTCTAGTAACCCCATGGTGGTTCCAGAACAGCCTCATCAATGTGTTCTTGTCGTCATGTTTCCTTGTGTGTGGTCTTACACCTGGGTCCCAGGGTGTGTCATCTGTCTTTGTTTCTTTAGACTGGAGACCCCCAGAGCACAGGACTGTGCCTCTACTAAAGATCTTCCCTGTAGATCCATCCCTAACGTCCACGCGGGGCTCCGCCAGGGCAGGCCACTGGGCTGGGCGTTCAGTGACTGGTCAACCGAATAACTGTACACAGAGGAGAGGACTTCGTTTTCCAACAGTGCTTACAACCAAAACGGGAGTTTGTACTCATCTTCTGTTCCATCCTGTCTCCACCTCCTCTATACCTCCAGCCTGCTTTTGCTTACTGGACTGTGAAATGGAGCCAAAGGTCCTCATTGGCAGAATAAATATCAGACTTCTCAGGGTCATTTGGGACACAGTCCTTGCCCAGACCTGGCTCCTGATAGCCCATGAACACTTTGTCTTTTGTGTTTTGGAATTAAGAAAACGAGTTCTGCATGTTTCCTACCACCACAAGGAGCAGTGCATTGAATTGGTGCCATTGTGAGCTTGATTGTTGTTGCATAGATAAAAGCCTCATTAAGTCCCTCCTGAGGAGAGAAGAAGAATCTTATTCTGAGGACAGAGTTTTGAGAGGGGAGGGGGTGGGGGGGTGGGGGGCTTCTTGCTTGTCATGGTTGCAACAACAAAACAGTAAATGGAGGAAATAATTAAATACCTGCACATCCCCCCTGCCCCCCGCAAAACTCGTCAAGCGGCTGGGTGAGTTTTTAATTAATGCTGCATTTTCAATAAATCCGTATCTGTACGTGGTGCCGATTTTCCCTGGATAAGGAAAGATAATAATGAGAATCCTATTTTTTCAGTCCCACACTAAAGGGATGCCTAGTATATTTAATCATGCTGTAGAAATCCTGGCAGCTTTCTCTGAGCCCGGCCCCTGCTCTAATTACATTTCTAGATTTTAGTAAATTGAAAGAGAAAATGTAGGAACAAAATAATTAAAACCGAAGAGGAAGTGCATATTAAAAAGGAGAAGCTGTTTAAAATTCTTCCACCCAGGGCTTCCAAGGACATCTACAGTCATTTAATCAGATCCACACCAAATCAAAGTCCTTTGTGCAGAGGCTGGTGGTAGCACATCTCAGGCGGGCGGTATGGTCCCCACAGTGGAATGGGAGCCTCATGGCACCAGGCTGCAGATGGGGCCAGGACGCTCATGTCCTTCCAGGTCTCTGGGGACTCAGACCCAGCCTGGACAGCTGCTGGCGGACTCACTAGCACCCAAGCGCCCCCTTCCAGGCCCCAGGCAGAATAAAACCAAACTGTCATGATTAGCCCAAGTGGGGAGTATATTGCCAAGGGCTCCAGTTTCCTCTTCTTGCACCCCTTCCCCACCTCCACGCTCCTCCCTCCGAGGAATGAGCGCAGGCCTCCTGTTCTTTCTTCGCTGCCGTCCTGTGCCATCTCAAGTGGAGACTGAACCGTCACTGATCCCGGTTCCCGGGCGACCTGTGGGGCCCTGTGAACTGTCGCAAGGACTGAAACCCGGGCTGGCTCCAGCCAAAGGGATGAATGTTGGTGATGACGTGGAGTGAAATCGAAGGGGAAAGTTTCCCGGCACCAGCCTGAGAGGTGACAAAGCTCTTTCTGTGTCAGGAGGGGCCCGCGCGGTAATGCCACACCCTTGTCGGAGGAGGATTCCCACCTCTTGACCAGGGTCGCTGCAACTCGGCCGGGCGACCTCGAGGCACCAGGGTCATTGCAACTCGGCCGGGCGAGCTCGAGGCACCAGGGTCATTGCAACTCGGCCGGGCGAGCTCGAGGCACCAGGGTCATTGCAACTCGGCCGGGCGAGCTCGAGGCACCAGGGTCATTGCAACTCGGCCGGGCGAGCTCGAGGCACCAGGGTCATTGCAACTCGGCCGGGCGAGCTCGAGACGTCCGGCTGCTGCGTCCGTGGCTCCTGGAACACGCTGAGCTGTGGGGGGACAGGGACTGCGTGCGTTCTGGAAGGTGGAAGGCAGCCTGGGGCTGTCAGGGGTTTCTCCCCGAACCCCGAACCCCGGGGCTTTGCTCAGGACCCCCGCCCGCCACCTGGGTCCCCCGGCCACAGGGCTTCCCGAAGCCGTCCCCCCAGATCCACACGCCGTCCCCCCGGATCCACACGCCGTCCCCCGGGACCCACACGCCATCCCCCCGGATCCACAGGTCCGTGTCTCCCCGGCTCTGCGTGCGGGTGTGCATGACGGTCTCATCTGCGTGTATGTGAAGGAGCCGGTGCCTGCTCTGGGTTGTTTGGCTCGATTCGGTAAGAATAATTTTTAAAGTTTAAAGAATTGTAGCAATGACGGCTATCCCATCACTGACGCCAGGACTGTAACCGGGAGGTGACTTCTGTTTTTTTCCTTGCAGGACCCAGACACTGACTTTTTTCTTTCACACACGCAGGAGCCATTGATCCCTGGGACCCAGGACCCGTGGCAGCAGCGTGTCGCCGGGTCAGCTCCTTCCAGGGAAGCCACCGACAGGCTCCCCCGCCGTCCCCCAAAGTGGTCCTTCTAAGTCTTTGCTTCCAAATGCTCAATGTGAAGTTACTGACAAGGGTCTCCAGCATTATCTTAAAGTCTGAAAAACATTCTGACAGCTGGTTAGGAAAATAAACAGGCAATGCAAGTAAAAGCCATTGGTAATTCATAAATGACTCGCAAATATAAGATGCTGCTGTGAAATGCCGTTATTGTTACGCGGCCCACCCCGCCCTCCCCTCGGTGCGCCTCCAGTTGGTCCTCGCACCTCGGCGTAGCCCGCGGGGGCCCTGCACGCGACCCCCTTCAGTTCCCGCCTCTTTCTTCTGAGGCCCCTACTTCTCTTCGGATCCCCGGCCGGAGACCCCCGGGACGCATGCGCGCAGGGGCAAGTAGGCGGAGCCTTGAGGGAGAGGGAGGCGGGACCGGAGAACCCAGGGAGGGGAGTAGCGTGGAGAGGCCGCGCGGGGTGGGGCTCGGCGGGTGCGCGCTCGCTGCGTTGACGTGCTGACGCCACGACGCCCCGGCCGGTGTGTGTCCGGGTGTGTGTGTGTGTGTGAGTGTGTGAGTGTGCGCGTTCCGAGTGTGTGTGTATTTGTGTATCGGCGGTCCCGCAGGTCCCGGATGTTGCGGACAGTATGAGGCGAGCGCAGGGGGACGGGGACCAGCAGCTGTCGCCGCCGCTCTGAGGTGAGTGGGGGGGAGGAGAGTCGAGGGAGAGGGTTGTCCTGTCGGAGTGGGGGGCGCCTCCCTTAAGAGGTGACTGACCCCTACTCCCCCCGCCCCCCCCTCCTCCCTCCACACATATACTCTTCTCTGCCCCATATCCCACATCCCGGGTTACGTGGCTTGTAAATGCCAGAGCCTCATCAACCGTTCCTTCTCCCAATTCGAAGCATTCAGGAGACACAAACGCGCCCCCTGCCTTCAGCCCCCCCACATAATTTTCCCAGTCCCATCCCCCTTGCCAAATAGAGAGCTGTCGCCTGCGGCGAGATGGGTGACTGCGCATGCGCGAGCGCGAAGGAGCTCGGGGTGCTTGTTCGCTGCCCTCCGGGCGCATGCGCACCACTGTGTTGCAGGGACCTGCGGGATAAAAGAGCCCCTTGACCACGCGCCCGCCTTCTTCCCAGGCTGCGGGCGAGACTTACTGCCAGATAACCAGCCTGTTGCTCTTGTCCCAGAGGGAGAATTTCCGTGTTCCGAGGGGCTTATTGACAAAGCACTGTTTGCATCCGGGGTTGCCTAAGTGACTCACAGGCTACAAACGCTTCCCAGAGCCAACGTGCCCCGCGCTGACCCTTCTTTTGAAACTGTGACTACAACTTCTGGTTCTAGCATTGCTTTCTTTACTCCCATACTTTACTCCCTTGCTGTACCTTTAACGCAAACATCCCCTGAATTTTGGAATAAGTAGGTGCCCAAACCCACTCAATTATTATGGCAGGGGATTTTGGAAGGCTTTCAGAGGAGGACTAAGGGTCATAAAAAAGAAAGCAAGAGGGGGTTTCCTTTTAGCAAAATTCCTAGTTATCTTCACAGAAGGTTAAGGTGTAGATAAAGAACACACAATGTAAGGCTTAGAGGAGTAGTTGTAAATCATGATATCAAGGTTCTCTCCTCTCCAGCCTTCTTATTTGTGTGACCTATTTACCTCTTTCTTTGTAAAAGAAGATCTTCCTTAGCACTTTCGTTTTAGCTGTACATTATTGATGCTCTGCGAAGGTCACATGAAAACAAAAGCAATCTGAAACCACTGGTGGATGGTATCTTACCCAGGGCAGGTTTTAACTCTAAGTAACGAGAGTGCACGTAACAAACAGCAATTTAAAACTAGGAACTTCAAAGTACAGGAATATTTCAGTGATCTAGGCCCTGGGTTTTCAGTTGGCCGATTATCCATGGTCCTGGAATTTCTTCCCGTGTTGCCACTCTTTTGCATACTTTGCTGTTTTTTACCTCTGCCATCGGAACAGGGTGAGGGAATGATAAACTCTTACAAATTGAAGGTGTGCTGAAAAGCACTGAAATGAATAACTAAATTGTTGGGCACGGGGCTTGAGGGGGGGGGTGGGTGGGCGCGTATTTTTTGTGTTTTTCAGTTATCTTTGCCAACCATGTCACCTGTGTGAATAATTGGGAATGGGATATATTAGTAAGCCTTCTTTTCTGTTCTTTTCCCTTTGTGTTCTTTCTTTGGTATTCTTTGCTCAAGGCTTCTTCGGCTGCCATTTTTAAATGTAGGACCTTATGTTCTTGGGCTTTAAAGTATACATTCTTTTTTCACTTCCTCATTTAACTCTGGCCTTTGCATGGTTAAGCTGTCTTTTGTGCTGTTTTCTGTTGCCATGTGGTTGCAGTGGAGCCAAGAAGCATAGGAATTTGGGGGCATATGTTATCCTTGCCCTGGGAAAGAGGTGGAAACTCATCTTTTTTCCCCCTTATGTGAATATGAGGAGTGCTAAATTATTGTGACAACCCCCGCCTGGGGTGGGGGTGGTTGGTGTCCACTTGGTACTTAGTGACTTCTCCTTTTAGAGCTCTTCATAGTGGTTAGTTTGGTACTTGAAGATGATTAATGCTATCTCTGTCCAGACTTTGATCAGGTTCTGGGCTAAAACCTTGAAGTGAAACTATTGAGGTAGTCACTGTCCATTTCTTTTCTCTGCAGGCCTCTGTCTTTTAGAATGCTTTGTTTTTATGTGGAAACATTTCACCTGGTTCAATTTGAAGCCTCATTTAAAATTGTTATGATACTAAGGCATGATATGCTTTTAGGATTAAGATGAGTATCATTAGATAATTCTTAATGGTGCAGAGCCATGTTTAAAAAAATAACTCTTTAAAACGGGTAACATGTACATACTTATAAAACAAAATTTAAAAAGTACACAGAGAGAGTGAAAAATCTCTTTTGTACTATCCTCCTTTCATCCATCTAGTTACCCTCCCCAAAGGAAATTGTTGTAACCTGTATCTTATTTACCCTTTCAGAGATAATCAGTGCTTTTACAAGCGTGTACAACTACATATTTTTTGGTGCTTTTGTTAATTGTTGTTTTATGCACAGGGTAAGAAACTATACCCATTATTCTGTAATTTGCGTTTTCATTTAATATATCTTGGCCATCAGTTAATACAGTACATAGAGTACCTCTTTTTGAAAGCTGGTAGGTATTCCATTGTATAGATGTACCATAATTCATTCAGCTGTTTTTATTGGATACTTAGGTTATTTCCAGAGCTTCAATTAATTTCTTACATGTAGATTTTATGTACATGGGTGTCTTGGGTAAATTCATAGTGGAAGTGCTTTCCATAAAGGTTGTATGGATTTATATTCCTGCTAGCAGAGTATGAGTCTGCCTCTTTCCTCATCAACACTGTATTGTCAGAATTTTTATCTAGCCCTGGCATGTGGCTCAGTTGGTTGGAGTGTCATCCTGTACTTGGAAAGGTTGTGGGTTGTGGGTTTGATTCCCTGTCACATACCTAGGTTGTGGGTCCAGCCCTGGTTGGGGTGCCTGCAGGAAGGCAGCCTTTTGATGTTTCTCTCTCCTCTCTCTCTTTCTCTCTTTCTCTCTTTCTCTCTCTCTCAAATCAATAAGCATGTGCTCAGGTGAGGATTTAAAATTATTTGTAAAAATCTATGTGCAGTCTTTTATTTACGATTTTAAAGTTAATTATGTAGCTTGTTAAGCTTCATTACATCCAGGAGTTGTGGATAAATACTGTCTCTGCTTTGCAGATGGGGGTGGTGGTAGAAATATTGTTCAACTGAAGAATAATGTCATGGGAATAAAGTCATATGCCTGGATAACACAGCAAACCCATGACAGTGTTAGAAAGACATGTAAAACCTGTATTCTAGTTTCTTTAACTTTTAGATGCCAGTTTTCCTAGGTGAAGTTCTATAAGCCCATAAGTGAGGTTTTAAAATCTTTTGATAGCTGTGATTCAAAAACGGTTTATACAAGTGAATTGCCATTCTGTTGAGGAATTGAAATGCTAACTCACTTTAGGTGCTTTACTGAGCACCTATGCAGAATATTGGCACTAGCACTTTTTAAAAGCCTGTTGATTGCAGAATACTTGACTATGAGCTGTGAGGAAATAGAAAAGAATGAAAAGATCTGTTCCTGAAGGAGCTTACAGTCTTGTTGGAAAATTAAATCTACTGAACATATGAAATAATAAGGGAACATTAATATATTGCGTTTTATGCTGAGAGGACTTTGTAAATAAGGGATTAAGGGTTTACGAAGAGTTTATTTGCGGTGCCTTCCTGGAAGAAGTGCATTTTGAGTCCCTACCCCCTGCCTTTTTACAGCTGTTTAAGTGAAAAATTTAAACATACAGAAAAATTGAAAGACTAGTACAGTTATCTCCTAGATTCCACAGTTGTTCACATTTTGCTGTATTTGCTTTATATATGTGTATGTATGTTTATATATATACACATTGTTATATTGCAGACTTAACACCTTAATACTTTAAATATGTGAGATGCTTCTTAAAATACATTGTTTTACTTAATTGTTCTTACAATACATTGCCAATTGCCACAGTTTAGGCAATTAATGGTAATTTCCTAATACCATCTAATATTCAGTTCATATTCAGATTTTCCTAGTTATCTTGAAGATGAACCTTTTAGTTATTTGTATTATTTTTCCTGCAAACATGTCTTTTATCTCTTTTAAAATCTAGAACAGTTTATATACAGGGTATCCCCCCAAAATGTATACACACTTTAACAACTGTTAGTTCAGTTTTGAAAATGAAATGTATTTTAATAAAGACTGCCTTTATAATTATTCAGTGTTTATACATTTTTTGGGGACATCCTATAGAAGCCACATGAGAAGAATTACTGCATAGGTGTTGCTCTGTACTTCATTTTGCATCACAATAAGAGAAACGTAATGTTGTAATGTCCCACTGCAGTGATGGCGAACCTATGACACGCATGTCAGAGGTGACACGCGAACTCGTTTTTTTGGTTGATTTTTCTTTGTTAAATGGCATTTAAATATATAAAATAAATATCAAAAATATCTTTGTTTTACTATGGTTGCAAATATCAAAAAATTTCTATATGTGACACGGCACCAGAGTTAAGTTAGGGTTTTTCAAAATACTGACACGCCGAGCTCAAAAGGTTCGCCATCACTGCACTGGAGTAATGATGCTGAGTTTGATCATTTTTAAAGATGATAAATACCTTGTGTTTCCATTGTAAAGACTTTTTTTTCTTTGTAATTAGCAAGTAATCTGTAGAGTGGTGACACTTTGGCACCATATTATATTTCTCCAGCATCCTTTCATCTAATGATGATCCTTGCCAGTTATTGGTTTGTTGCAAAATGGTAATTTTCTAATTCTCATTCCTCCAATATTTTGTAACTTTCCCTCATCAGGAATAGATTATAATTTCTACCTAAAAGTTCAGGTGAATTCTTAATTTTCCCTTTAACAATTTTTTTGAGTAAGGAGACGATATAATAACCACCGCTAATGGTGGCGAATTATTTCTTTTTCTTGCTTTTTGTTTTAGTATTACTGTAAACTTATGAATTTTAATTTACTCTATGTTTTACCAAAAATCACTTTTCTTGGATGTTCAAGATGTCCCATATTTGGCCAGTGGGAGCCCTTTAAGCTTGGTTTATGAGCACTTCCTTGCCTTCTAGTACAAGAAGTTCCTGGCTCACTCTGTATTTTCCTGTCCCAGATGTGGAACCTTTGCCTGTGTGTGTGTATGTGTGTGTGCATATGTGTGTATGTTTCACATTTTCTTTCCTTTTAATAAATTACATTGTTCATCTCCCTATGGAGCTTCTGGAACCAAATTCTAAAAAATAGAAATGTCTTTATTTTAATACAATGCACCTAGTGTTTGACTCATTTCAGTGCCACTGGCATTGCTGGATTCTGGATCTTAGACCTCACAGATTCCTTGTCTTGAATACTCTGTGAAAGACAGGTAGTATCTCCAGCAGAATAGAGTATTGCTTCCTTACACTCCCCCACTCCCCATACCTCCCCCACCCCCCACGCCCGCCCTTAATATAAGGCTAGCTGTAGAAGAGACTGGGGAATTTCTTCTCTCATGAGAAGCCTTTCGTTTTTTCTGAGATGAAAGGTACACAAAATGAAATTTAGAGACTGAAATTGTGTTTATAAGCTTTCCGAGAGATGTGGATATTTGATTGTTATATAAAAACATCTTTGTGTGTGTGTGCACAAGTATATATTTGTCTTTCCTCTTTTTTCTTTGTTTACGTGCATTTCTCCACACAGTTGGAGTGTTATGTAAGATTATGCTGTAGTAGCATATTTTTTTCATTATTACTAGATTTTCATAATAAAAAAGGAGTGAGACAAATTGTTCTTAATTAGGGTAAATTTTCAGATAGGCCATGAACTATATATCTAGCTGTCTTAACTCAGGCTCTGGAACAGTGCTGAATCCTATGGATTTCTGTTGTGTACCGTAGACTCAGGAGAAATGTTGGTGCATTCAGTGTTTTCTGGAACTCCATCACACTAATGAAGGTTAATACAAATGAAAGACACAGTGGAACTGCATTCTAAAGCTGGTTTTAAGGGCTGGACTAATTCCTGCCTTAGCAGAAAATGTTTTATTGGACTCTTATGATGTAGTGGTATTTTGAGTAATCTTATTTGAGTAAACTGATTTCAAATTACTCAAATGACAGTAACAGCATTCTGATATTTATCTGAAGTCCATTTTTCTTTTCACCATCTTGTCATATTTACTTTCAGATTTTATAAGGTTAGTCTCAACCTGGTTTTATAAAACAATACTGGCCCCATATTAAATTCTGGCCGTGTATTCAGGGAAGCACACCTGTTTCTTGTGTTTGTTTTCAGGCATGGTGAATCACTCTGAAAGGCTATACTGACACATTTGCTAAGATCCACTGGTTTCTTTTACTTTTGTTTTCGATAAGCTCACATTATAGGTAAAAATATTCTAGAGTATAGCCTCTTTAGGAATTGCTTAGGCCTTCATTCCTACAGGTATGGCCATGTTTTAATAGAGCAGGGGTTGCCTACCTCCTCTGTGTGGCAAAGCTGGTCATGCCACTTTGAGAGAGCTAGATGCAGACCTCAGAGGGGGGATTAAACATTCAGTCATTAGCCCTTATTTAACATGAGGACCTTTTTTCTTGTCTGTTTCTTTCTAAGAAGCTGTTGTCATAAATCTTCTTGCTGTGGCACCAGCTATATCAAAGAAGGACTTGCAGTACTTTTCTGAAAGCCTCTGATTCCTTCCATCTGTCTGTCTTATTTATTTGTTTGTAAGAAAAAATGTATATCTAATCATTCATCTCCTTAATTTGAGATTTATGTAATTCTTAATTGGTGTTTAGAAACAGGTGCTACTTACTGTTTCTGTGATTTTGACTACTTTAGTTATGTCATATATGAGTGGAATCATGCAGTATTTGCCCGATTGTATATGACTTCTTTCACTTAGCATAATATCCATGTTGTAGCATGTGTTAGAATTTCCTTCCTCTTTAAAGCTGAATAATATTTCATTGTATGTGTATACCACATTTTGTTTATTTATATGTCAATGGACACTTGGATGGCTTCCACCTTTTGGCTGTTGTGAATAATAAAGGTGTAAACATATCTCTTTGAGACCCTGCTCTCAGTTCTATTGGATATACTAGTATACTCAGAAGTGGAAGTGCTGAATCATATGGTAATTCTCTTTTTAAATTTTTTTGAGGAACTGCCATGCTGTTTAATGTAGTGGCTGCTCTATTTCACATTCCTACCAATAATACACAAGGATTCCAATTTCTCTACATCCTCCCCAACATGTTATTTTCTGTGTTGTTGTTTTTTAATAGTGGTCATCCTAATGGGTGTGTTTTAATTTTTTTTTTAACTTCATTCTTTTAATGAAACTAAACTTTAATCTTTAACAGAGTTAGATTTATTATGTTCCTCTTTTGTAGTGTGGTGTTTTTTTTATCTGAATGAAGGACTCCTCCTCTATACTGAGGTAATAGTTACATACCATATTTTCTTCTAAAAGCTTTAAAGTTTTGCTTTTCACATTTAGGTCTCTATTCTACCTAGAATTTATTTTGATATTTGGTGTCAAATAGGGATCTAATTTTTCCCCCATAAGAATAAGCCTGAAGTCGGAATTTAGTTTTCTTTCCATAAGGATAACCCGCTGCCCCAGCATCATTTATTAAATATTCATGTCTGTCCCTTACCATTTTATGTTTCCACAAAACATGAGTGTTTGTACCTGAATTCTCTACCCTGTACCATGAGTCTGTTTGCATGTCTTAATTATCATAGCTTTGTAATAATTGTTCATATTGGGTAGGACAAGTCTCACTAACCTTTTTCTTTTTCTGTTTATCAACCTCCCTGAAAAACCCTGTCGGATTGGTATATTTTAATGAAGCCATATGCTGTCTAAGGTATCGTGATATATAGAATGGCTTTCTTCAATAAAGAAAAGAAATCAAACCTCCCATATCTAGCAGCTGATCATTAAGTTTGTCTCTTGTGAATGAGCCTATAATTTCCATTTAATTTTTAGGTTTTTTGGGGGAATGATTTTCATTTGAGGGGATCTGATCTTTCAAATGGAGGAAAAGAAACTTATTTAAAATAGCTCATATAAAAGATGTATCAAAAGGAAGTAGCTGTCATAAAACTTAAGGAAAAGCTGAACAACCAGACTTCAGCAAGGGCTGGAACAAAAACAATTCCATGGACTTTAGCAGTCTAGTGTTCCACCATAAATAGATCTCAGTATCCATGAGGCTTAATTCAGATTCCTGAGTGATATCTGATTTGGTCAGTCTAAGGCTTGATTTCCCTTGGGCCAGATATCTTTCCCAGGTTCAACTGTGGTTGAGGACGGGGGAAGGGAGATTTGGTATAAACAGCAATGTTGGAAGTGGCTTGAATAAAAGGAAAATTATTTTAAAGCAGTGGTTCTCAAACTTTTTGATCGCAGGACTCTTTACCAGGTATACTCTGAAAATTACTGAGGACCCCAAAGAACTTTTGTTTGTATAGTGTATATCTGTTGATATTGACCAAATTAGAAAACAAAATGGGAAAACATTTTTAGAAATATGATTGCTTTAAAAAACACACCTATATCATGTTAACATAAATAATCTATTTTTATAAAGTAACTTTAAAAAAATTAGTGAGGCCCTAACTGGTTTGGCTCAGTGGATAGAGCGTCGGTCTGCGGACTGAAGGGTCCCAGGTTCGATTTCCCTCTCCCTTCCTCTCTGTAAAAAATCAATAAAATATATATTTTTAAAAATTAGTGAGAAGAGTGGCATTTTTACAAATCTAAATATCCACTTAATAGAAGACAACTAAATTCTCATATCTACTTCTATATTCAATCTGATATAATAGATTGTTTTGGTTTAAGTATATGAAGAAAATATGGCCTCAAAAGATGTAGTTGGACCCTGGCTGGGTGGCTTTGTTGGTTGGAGCGTCATTCCATACATCAAAGGGTTGTGGGTTGGATTCCTGGTCAGGGTGCATACCTACATTGCGCGTTTGATCCCCAGTCAGGTAGCATATGGGAGGTGATGCATCCATGTTTCTCACATCCATGTTTTCTCTCTCTTTCTTCCCCTTGTCCTCCCTCCCTGCCCTCCCCTGCTCTCCCATCCTTTCTCTCTTTTAATAAAAATATATCTTTGGGTGAGGATTAAAAAAAAAAAGCGTTGGCCAGTTTTGCTCAATGATTAGAGTGTCAGCCTGTGGATGGAAGGGTAGTGGGTTTGATTCCCAGTCAAGGACAGTACCTCAGTTTCAGGTTGGATCCCCAGCCCTGGCCTTCCCTGGCCCCCGGTGTGCATGTGGGAGGCAAACAATCAATGACTCTTTCTCTCTCTCTTCCCCTCCTCCCTCCTGCTCTACTCTGTCTAAAAATCAATGGGAAAAATATCCTCAGGTGAGAGTTAAAAAAAAAAAGAATGAAAGAGGTAGTTGGAAAAAGGAGTATTTTTAGACAATTGTGCATGTTCTTCTATGTACTACACCAAATTTTACAGTTGGTAGTTTCTTAAACGTTGTAGTGTGGAGTCTGAACTAATACTGATGTTACTGTTACATTAAAATCCATTGGTCTGTCTTGCACTTTGAATGGCTCTTTTACCTATACATGATTTTATATTATCATGCATTGGTTGTTTGGGAAATACTGGTTCATTGAGTTAAGCAGATCTTTCAAATGACACATTTTATAGTGCCATATTTAAAAACCACATTAGTTAATATCATCATCCTTCTCATCAGGAAAGTTACTGGAATCTGTCAAGCAGCTACACGATTTCCAAAATTCTAATTCTTGATTAAAAGTTCTGATTTTATCATTGGCAACAAGTACTGTCAGTTTTTCTTGAAGTGACAGACTCGCTTCATTTTCAAGAAAATGTCTGCTACATAGTCATGTCTGAATAACCACAGTTTGTGCTTTGTTCCAAGTAAAAGTAGTGCTCTGTGAAAAAAGCAGTTAGTTCAACTTAAAACTCAGAGTCACAAGTGCTTTTCCTTGAGACAACCATTATACTTGAGTATCCTGTAGAAGTGCTTTCTGCATACTCATTTCATCACACAATTTTTAAAAGACCTGTTGGGGTCCAGCCCCAGCAGGTCCAGGGGTTCCCAAAGGTGTGGACGGAGTTGGCGAAGAAGGAATGACATGGAGACAGCATTCAGTTGATCAGCATAGCGAGGTTCTTTTTTTATTCTCCTATTACATCTATTTATACTATTTGATCCTATAAGCATGCCTCTATAATCACATCATGGTATGTTTTGGGTAACGTTCTACAGTTCCTTGTTTCTTATCTGACCTTTGCCAAAAATCCTTTATCTAGTTCTGTTGATTTAAATATATATATATATTTTATTGAATTTTTTACAGAGAGGAAGGGAGAGGAATAGAGAGTTAGAAACATTGATGAGAGAGAAACATCGATCAACTGCCTCCTGCACACCTCCTATTGAGGATGTGCCCACAACCAAGGTACATGCCCTTGACCGGAATCGAACCTGGGACCTTTCAGTCCGCAGGCCGACGCTCTATCCACTGAGCCAAACCGGTTTTGGCTGATTTTAATCTTGTCTAGGTTAATCTCTGTGTTCCATTACAAGGGCTATTCCAAGGTCACTGCTCTACTGATAGGCTACAAGGAAATGACTGAAGGAGATTATCCTACCCAGTAAAGGTTATGTCCTCCCAGCCTCGCTGCTTGCCTTCCCTGGGACTGCCCTGTGTCGGTGGATCTCCAGAGGTATAGGCTTTGGTGCTTTCCCTGGTGGGCAGACCCCTGGGGATGTGGGCCCAACAAGTCCCAAATTTATTGCCAACAGTCTAAGTCCAAGTTCTTCATAAGTAGTACATGGTATTTCTGCAACACTAGGGGGATTTACTGATTTATTCTCTTCCTTAGTCCTGTTAATCCCTAACCTGGGGAAACAACCTTTCTCGGGGAGGTAGTCCTGTTTAAAACACATAGCACTAAGAGGGGGAGCAAACATATGCCATATACGCCAGGTCCTTTGAAACGTAAGCTGTGCAGGTGTTTCTTCCCTGCAGCGACTGTGTCAAGCTGCAAGGGTGGACTGGCTTCCGGCAAATTCCCCCATTTTTATTTTTTAAATGACAGCGCATGGCCACCTCTCGGATTGGGTTGTTTAAGACTCGGAAGAAGACTTGTTTGTGACTTTGCCAACAGGTCAGTCCGAGGCTTAACCCTATAGTGGCTCCCCATAAAGACCCATACTCAAGGTTTTAGAATTATTAAATTAATAATTTTTATTGCTTCATCAGGAGCATTCTTAAGTGAAATAGACTTTTTACTTATTTTTTTTGTTAAATACATTTTTATTGATTTCAGAGAGGAAGGGAGAGGGAGAGAGAGAGAGATAGAAACATCAATGATCAGAGAGAATCATTGATCGGCTGCTTCTTGCACGCCCCCTACTGGGGATTGAGCCTGCAACCTGGGCATGCGTCCCGAACTGGAATCAAACCCAGGACCCTTCAGTGCACAGGCAACGCTCTATCCACTGAGCCAAACCAGCTAGGGCTGAAATTGACTTGTTAAAATCATCGGTAAGTAGTGGTAAAAGACACATGACTTTAGTACAGTTTGATGCCATTACCTTGATTTATGCTAAGGCATCAGCAATTTTACCCATTATTGATTTTATACCACCAGTGGAAATGTCAATATAATGAAAAGGCAAGCAATGTCTTAGTATTATGAAAATAGTTTTGACTTCACCAACTTCTTGAAAGGGACCTCCAACCAGGGATATGCAGACTGCACTTTAGGGACTACAACCTTATGGTGGGGTGTGGGTAGAGAAACAAAGATATGTTACTTGAGGTATAACAAGTGTTTCATGGTAGAATTCTACTGGGTTAATAGGATGTTACTAAACGTCACTTAACATGATGTATAAATGAATGGGATTTTTAAAAATACCATAAAATGTTGCAGATTTCTTATTGAACAGATATGTTCTTCTAGTAATTATTGTTTTCAGACAGCAGAGTTTAAGGTATTCAGGTTTTCAGCCAGCTATTCTTTCAAGTATGTGATAATCTGAGGGTAACCATTTTAATATAGCTTATGAAATTTATGTCATCATAGTAGCACATGGCAGCATAACATTTTTTGTAAGCAGTTGAAATCTGAGCTCCAAAAATTGCATTTGGAAAGATATTGCCTTTTCAGAAAAGGCATTGGAGGGCAGACCATTCCAGCTTTGTATCTTTTAGTCGTTATAGAGAACCCTCCTTCCTAATTTAAATATGTTTATGACAGAGATGGGAGTAATGACGTTATCTGACTTCATTTCAAGAAAAATCTCTTAAGTGACTATAAAGAAAAGATTCTGTGAAAGGTGGGGAGGGATATGTTCTGAAAAGAGTAGGGGGTTTAAACCAGTATTATATTTTGGTATTTAGAAGAGGAAGAGATAATTCAGTTGGGAGAGTTGGGGTGGGAGTCAGGGCTGTCTTTGTGAAGGTTGCATTTGAGCTGGGTTTTGAAGGATAGGTATTTTGAAAGCTGAAATTTTAATTGGCAGAGATGGGAAGGGAATTCAGGCAGAAGGAATGTCCTGAACAAAAATGTGGAGGTGGGGAAATGCAGTGTTTGTTAGTATTGGGTGTGCACCAGAAATAATGAACAGGGTAGAATAGCTGAAGCAAAAAGACATATGGGATAATGGGAAATAAGGCAAGAAAGTAAATTGGCCCAGAACATGTAAGGTTTTCTACCAAGGTAAGTGATGGAGAGACTTTGAAAGTTTTTGGTTGACAAAAATAACATGATCAGATGTCTTTCAGAAAATGTGTTGGACCTCATTCATTTATTAATTCATTCATTGACTACTTTTTAAAATAATATATTTTTATTGATTTCAGAGGGGAAGGGAGAGGGAAAGAGAGAGAGAAACATCAATGATAAGAGAGAATCATTGACCGGCTGCCTCCTGCACACCCTCTACTGGAATTGGGCCCGCAACCCAGGCATGTGCCCTTGATTGGAATCGAACCCAGGACCCTTTAGTCCTCAGGCCTATGCTCTATCCACTGAGCCAGACTAGCTAGGCCATTGATTACTTTTTAAAATAGTTACTCTGTGCCACGTAATCATAAGGAATGGTGTATACATATAATGGTGAACCAAACCAAATATCCTTATTCTCATAGAATTTACAGGCTAGGAAAGGAGCTTCAACAAATAAACATAATTACAAATTACTGTAAATGTTATGAAGGAAAAGAATAAGTTAGTATTAGGGGAATAATAGGGAAATTAAATTTAGTTGGGGGAATCTGAGAAGGCCTTGCTGTGGAGTTAAATGTTAATTATCTACCTCATGTCAGATGCTATTCTGGGTGCTAGGGATATAGTTAAGGATCAAAACATAAAAATACCTGCACTCATGGAGTATATAAACAAAATAAATAAAATATATGGTACGTTAAAAAGTGGTAAGTCCCAAGGAGAAAAATAAAGCTGGAGAGAGATAGGGAATGTTGGGGTGGTGATGGGGTTGCAGTTTTAGATACAATGGCCAGGGACCATCTCACTAAATCACTGTAATATTTGAGTAAATATCTATAGGAGGTGAAGGAGTGAATTAGAACTCCATACAGAGGGTATAGCAAGGGCAAAAGCCATGAGGAATGTCGGTATGTGTCTTGCAAGTTCAAGAGACCAGGAGGAGGGCCAAGTTGGCTGGAGAAAGTGGTAGAAATTAGGTCAGAGAGGTTAGTGAGAATCCAGAACCTGTAGAGCAGTGGTTCTCACCCTTAACTGCATGTTAAAATCACCTGGGGAGCTTTTAAAATTTTTGATGCCTAGGCTGCTGTTTCTTAAATAAGAATCTGTGCAGCCCTAGCCGGTTTGGCTCAGTGGATAGAGTGTCCGCCTGCTGAAGGGTCCCAGGTTCGATTCTGGTCAGGGGCACATACCAGGGTTGCAGACTCAATCCCCAGTGGCAGGAGGCAGTGAATCAATGATTCTCTCACATCATTGAGGTTTCTATGTCTCTCTCCCTCTCCCTTCCTCTCTAAAATCAATACAGATATATTTAAAAGAAAAAAAAAAGAATCGGTGCAGGTGGGATTCAGTGGCATAGGCGATGGAGAGAAGTAGATGGATTTGAGAAGTGTGTTAAAGAAATAATTCATTTAATTATAGATTGAATGTGGGAGTTGAGAGAGAAGAAGGTGTCAAGGATGATTCCCAGGTTTCTGGCTCAAGCAATTGGATGGGTAGAGGTGCCACTTACTAAGGGGTGGGGATAGAGGAATAGGAGGAGTAGGTGTGGGATTTGGAGGGAAGATCGGAAATTAGGAGTTCAGTTTTAGACATGTTAAATTTCAGATGTGAATGAAGCTAAGTATAAATATGTTAAATATGATATGAGTGGAGCTTGAAGTCAGAACTTGAGTTAATAAATTTATATGTTACCTGCTTATTGGTGGTCTTAAAAGTAACTAAATGACATCATATTGGGTAAATTTGATGGGGAAATGACTGGTTAGCCTATTCCAGTAATTTAAACATGAATTGGTGATAGTGTGAACAAGGATAGTGGCAAGGGGACTAAAATAGAAAAGGGTGGGTTGGAGATTTGAGGACCTGTGGAGCCCATATCTAGTGGCAGTGGACATTAGGAAGTAATGAAAGTTAGCTTTGTGATATCAAGTCTGAACGAATTATCAGTCTATTAGCAGATATAAAATAGGCAGGAGGAACTGGTTTTGGAAAAAAGATAACGTTAGACTTTGCATGTATTGACACTTAGGAGAGGCTGGCTAGCAGGCAGGAATTTGAATCTATTGCACTGGGTTTTGGAAGAGCAGATGAGGTTTGAAACATAGATTTAGGTTTCATTTATATAAAATTTATTAATCATGGGAATGACAAATTTATGAAAATAACAACATCCAAAATCTTTATCATGACCTTTAGATCCTCTGAAATATATATGATCCTTGCCTGTTCTTGTACAGTGTTTTCTTTGTTCACCATGTAAAGCTGCACTGGCTTTCCCTCTGTTCTTCCAATATACCCAACTAGGTCCTCTTTCTGGGCTTTTGCACTTGATGTTTTTTCATCTTGACTCTTTCCTTCTTGCCTTCCTTTTGGTAGAAGGAATAGGAGTTCAGAGGGAAAAATTCAGAAGTTGATATCTGTAAAGTAAATTCCAAGCGATCCTTGCTAAGGTATGAGTGTGGATGAGTAATTGAAGTGGAATGTCTGTGGGAGCATTGAAGTTGAAATCCTGTCAACACAAAGACACACAGTGCCTTAGTGTTAGACTTTGCATGTATTGACACTTAGTTTACCCCAGTACTCAAATCTGTTGACCAGAGATATTAAACCAAACAGTGGTTGTCCTGTATACCTTGGTGGCCTGATGATGTGGTGGTAGTGGTGATGGTTGACCTTTGAAATATAACTTGTCTTGATGATTTGACTTACTGCCACCTGTCACCACTTATGGAAACCTATTCTATATAGACTAGAGACCCGGTGCACAACATTCGTGCACTTGGGGGTTGAGGGGTACCTCAGCCTGGCTTGCACCCTTTTGCAGTCCTGGAGCCCTTGAGGGATGTTTGACTGATGGCTTAAGCCTGCTCCCTACAAGGGAGCCGTCAGTCAGACATCCTTAGCGCTGCCGTGAAGGCGGGCCGCTGCACTTGCCAGCCATCAGCCCAGCTTCTGGCTGAGTGGTGCTCCCCCTGTGGGAGCGCATTGACCACCAGGGGACAGCTCCTGCATTGAGCGTCTGCCCCCTGGTGGTCAGTGCGCATCATGGTGACGGGTCGTTCCACTGTTTGGTCGATTTGCATATTACCCTTTTATTATATAGGATGAGAAACTTCCTTCAGTGAAAGTTATTGGTCAGTTATTTGAGAAACTTCTTCCTTGAAGAAACAGCATGAAAACAGCAGGGAAGTTAATTGCATGTATACTTTGATACTTCATTAGGGACTACTGCTCTTCATGAGCTAGTGTGTCACTTCTTAAGTGGTGGTGATAATAGTAAATGTGAGTAATGCACACAATACACACAAATTCTTTTTTAAAAAATATATTTTATTGCTTTTTCACAGAGAGGAAGGGATAGAGATAGAGAGTTAGAAACATCGATGAGAGAGAAACATCTATCAGCTGCCTCCTGCACACTCCCCACTGGGTATGTGCCCACAACCAAGGTACATGCCCTTGACTGGAATCGAACCTGGGACCCTTGAGTCTGCAGGCCGATGCTCTATCCACTGAGCCAAACCAGTCAGGGCTACACACAAATTCTTAAAAAGAGTTGTGTGTAATTTCAAAATCTACACTTTTTTTTCAGAATAAAAGATTGTTTTTATTCTGTAATGAAAAACTAGAAGAAAATAAAGAAAAAAGTTCTATATAATAAAAGCCTAATAGGCAAATTGAGTGAATGGCGGAACGACCAGTGGAACAACTGGTTGCTATGACACACACTGACCACTAGGGGCAGATGCTCAATGCAGGAGCTGCCCTCAGCCTCAGGTTCCAGGCCAGCCAAGGGACCCAACAGATCAGCCCAGATCACTGGCCAGGCCTAGGGACCCTATCCTTGCACGAATTTCATGCATCGGGCCTCTAGTTAAAATATAAAAATCTTTCATGTTACTAAAAAATAATATTTTAAAGTAACTATGTGGAATTCTGTTGTATAGATGCATCATATTTTATTTGGCCAGTTCTCTACTAATGAACTTCCTTTTTCTCCAGTTTTGTGTATAAATTATGCTATGATGAACATCCTTATAAATAAGTTATTATATACTGATCAGGAATTTCTTTGTTAAAGGGTATGCAATGTTCTATGTTTTCCCAACTTTAAGTATTTTTATAGTTAAAAGGCAATTTAAATAGCATTAAAGGATATTTTAATAAAGGGAAAAAGAAATTTTATTCTTCTATCAGCTGTTTTGTTTTGATTTTTAAGTACCTATTCCTAGGTCTCATTAGACCTACCAAAAGACAATTTGGGGGATAGACAAAGACATATACACTGGGCATCCTATGTTAATTATCAGGTAAGGTACTCTAAGTAACATTTACTAACTGCCAAGAAAGTAACAATAAGTACTATAGGAATTCAGAGTGAACTGGGGTGATTAGGAAAAGCTTCAAGGGCAAGGTGCAACTTGACCTTGATATTCAAATAGGAGGTAGGAGAACATTCCTGGCTTTAGGAATGGTATGAACAAATTTGAGGAAGACACATGGAAAAAATAAAAGACACATGGTTGTACATATGAGCTCACAAATAGTAGACTAATGGGAAAAGATGATGGTTGTTATGGTGTGGTGGAGAGAATGTACAGGATTGAAGTGATATCCCAGAGAACCAATTTTATTATTAGGACATCTGAAGTTGTACAGTATGGATCTATAAAATAAAGCAGATATATAGATGTGGCCCAGTTTAATTAAATTGAATACATTAAAGTGTCTATTTACATGAAATATAGCTTGTTTATTTAAGTGAATTATTTAAATAATGAATTTCCTATAGCCCTTAAAATTTCTTATCACAAGGAAAAAATGTTTTTTTTATAATTATAACTATGTGTGGTAATGGATGTTAACTGAACCTATTGTGGTAATTATTTTGCAATTTATATACATATATCAAATCATATATTTTACACCTAAAACTAAAACAGTGCTGTATGTCAATTATAGGAACTTCCTAATACTTAAATATTTATTTTACTTTGTAGTTTGACAGACATGTTGCAACTTTTGTGGATCTCAATTTCTTCTATAAAATTAAAGGGTTTAGACAAGGTGGTCACCGAAATACTTTCTGGCACTGAAATTGTTACATAACCTTTCAAAAATACCTTGATTTTATGAAATAAATTGGCCTGTAGTTAGGCTGATACTCACTTCTGGCTCGTTAGGCACAATAATGCATTTCCACATTCGTGGGAGCAAAAGTCCTCAAGTGGATGATTCTCTCATGGCTTCTGAGGTCTAGATTGATTCACCTTTAAAAACTCACTTCTCATCCTTTATTTCAAAGTGACATTTAGAGATTTTCGTTTGAAAGAATTTCATAGCTAAGATTGAGCCTCAAGAGGATGCTGTGAGGTTGAGAGGAATTATATAATAATACTCAGTTTTAAATTATCATCATGTAAATTATCTGTAGGAATTTATCTCATGCTGGCTTCCTTCTTTTATGTTTAATTCACTCCCATGATGTTTTCAATGTATGGCCAAGCTATGTAAATACATTTTATTATTAGTTCAGCCCAGATACAATTTGAATTATGCCATTTTTCACCTCCTTTAGTGTGGATAATTGAGAGCTGGCTAGTACTTTTTAAAACTCAGAGACTTTCTCTTTAAAGCACACAATCATATTCAAAGCTAATTAGTGGCATACTTTAAGCATCTCCCTCATAGCATCACATTCTTTTCACTAAATTGTACTATATATTTTTTTAAAATATATTTTATTGATTTTTTACAGAGAGGAGGAGAGGGATAGAGAGCTAGAAACATCGATGAGAGAGAAACATTGACTAGCTGCCTCCTGCACACCCCCTACTGGGGATGTGCCCGCAACCAAGGTACATGCCCTTGACCGGAATCGAACCTGGGACCTTTCAGTCCTCAGGCCGACGCTCTATCCACTGAGCCAAACCGGTTAGGGCTGTACTATATTTGACCAAATGTTGCCTTTTAGAGAAAACATTAGCTAAGGTGTCATAGGTGACCAGCTAGCTCTTCTTACAAGCCCTCTCAGGATGCTGTCAATTTGATGAATGTGGTCTTCAAGATACAGGATCCACTCCATTTCTTCATCATCACCAGAGTTGATTGGTCTCGTGGAAAGGTAGCTAACCAAACTGCAAGGGGCTGACAGATAAACCAGAATATCACTTTATTCATATACGTTGAGGGATGGTCTTTTCCATGACCAAGAAAACATACCAAGAAAACATGTGTCTGCTCAGTACATTTCCCTCCTAGCACTGGATATTATTAAAAAACTAATAACAATAGGTAATGTTTACTCAGCACTTACTGCTCTAAGCATTTTGCATGTATTTAAATCATTTATTCCTCACAGTAACCTTATGGGGGAGGTATTCTTACCTGTATTTTACAGGTAATGAGTTTGAGGCACAGAGAGGTTTTTAGTAACTTGCCTGCAATTATACACTACTGTGTTGGACTAAGCAAAAGATCACTTGGTAAGCATAGAATCTTAGCAAAGAGAAATCATTTTATCTGGCTCATGATACATTCACTTACTCATTTTTTACACATTTATTAAGTACGGGTAATCTACTTGCTGGACACTGCCTAGACACCAGGCTTACAAGGTGAATATAACACAGGTAAGGGCCCTCCTAGGAAACTCAATAAGACAGTAATTACAAAAGCAAGAGATTTACACATTGAGAGCGATGAGGAAGCATTTAATTTTACTTGGAGTGATTAGAGTAGATGTTTACAAAGATGAAGAAAAGGCATTCTGGGTAGAGGAAACACTGTATGCAAAGATGCTGCAGTGAAAAAAAAACCCAGCTTACTCTGTAGGAATAAAACAAGAAAGTTTTGCATTAATTAAGGTAATACTGCAGTGTACTAATGTCCTGAACTGATTAAGTTGATTGTTGATTGTGGGGATCAAGAGGAATGGTTTATTGGGATGTATTTCTGAGGTAAAATTGACAAGACATGATTGACTAAATTGGGGGGTAGGAAGTAGAGGTGTGGGGTAGTGAGGGAGAGTGGGGAGTTAAGGCTAACACTAAGGTTTCTAGTTTGAGTACTTGGGTGAACGGTAGGTTTATGGAAGACAAGTTTTGTGGGTGGAGAGAGATGGGCTTCCATTTTGGACTTGATGAGTTTGATATGCCTTTGAGATAGCCATGAAATATCTCGTAGTAGGAAGTTAGTCTATGGTACAGAAGAGAAACGCTTGTACATAGTAACTGTTGCCATGGGAGTTAAAGGAATGGGGGTGATTGTAGTGATTTGGATTGGCTAGAAGGCAGGCGTTAAAGTAGAGTCCAGTATTTCTCTATTTTCAGTAAATCCTTGTTTAAATTTCTAGGTCCTGTGTTATCTGCTTGTATTTGGTAGAAATTTTTTAATGTAAGATATTTATTTATTTATTTATTTATTTATTTATTTATTTATTTTAAATCCTCACTGGAGGATATTTTTTCCACTGATTTTTAGAGAGAGTGAAAAGGAAGGAGGAGAGGAGAGAGAGAGAAACATCAATGTGAGAGAGACACATTGACTGGTTGCCTCCTGCACTGGCACTGATCCGGGGCAGGAGCAGACTTGCAACCGAGGTATGTGCCCTTGATTGGGACTTGAACCTGAGACCCTTCTGTCTTGGGTCAACATTCTAACCACTGAGCAAACAGGCCAGGGCTTGATGTAAGCCCTGTAGATAACTCTTATTTGTGGTTATTGTCCTAAAATTCACACAAAAACTTTTATTATTTTGATTGTGGTGGTGGTTACATGTGAATTTTGTCAAAATTCATAGACTCTAATTTCATACAAAAGAAATTTTACAGTACATAAAAATTGTTTAAAAAATGCATTCAAAGTTTATCTGGGAGTTTTGTGGGTGCTTTTCTCCTATAGTCTTTTAACATTATGATTAAAACTTTTCATAATGCTAAAACCTCATTTTAAGAAATTCTTCTCAACTTTATCACCAATTCTTTGACCAAGCTTACAAATAAGAGAATGGGTGGGTTTAACTATTCTCTTTCTACTTGGTTATCACTATTTGAAGACAGAGAGGCAACATAGGATCTGAAGAATTTACAGATTGGATAGTGAACACTAGTTTTTTTTCCCTGTAATAAATTGTGAATGATTTCACTGTAGATATCTACAGTATTTTAAAATTTTCTTTTAAAATAAGTTTTCATCTTCAATTATGGTAGGAATTGAAATAAAGATCATACTTTCATTCTAGACTAAGGAGGATAACTATCATCTTTATTGCCAACATAATATAAAGATACTAGAGGCCCAGCACACGAAATCGCGCGAGACCCAGTGTCCTGCCGGCGCTGTGGGACCCGTCATTGCACCTCCTGGCGAGTCTGGTTGTTGGTCGTTGCAGCGTTATGGCCACAGGCCTTTTATAATATAGGCTTTGAATTGGCTAAATTTAACACCAGTTATAAAGTCAAAGTTTATAGGTGTGCAATATTTATAGAAGTGATTGGGTTAATTATGTGGAATTCTCAAGGACATTGGACATTAAGTTTTAGTAGTTTTATGCAGCATTAGACTAAGACACATCCATTCCTCTGGACTGTGCCTTGACTACTATGTCTTGTATGGAGTACATGCTCATTAAAAACTCATACCAAAAAACCCCCACAAAACTCATACAATGGAACCCCCCCCCCCCAAGTACTTATTTTTGGAAGTTATTTGCATTACATGATTGGATTGGATAAACTGTTGTGGCAAGTATGGGCTATAAACCATAAATATGCACCTTGGTTACCAGACTGTCTATAGCCAATCATGAACCATTATTTTCTTTTATGTCATAGTAGCTTGCCATGTAACATGGGAACCCAACCAAATACTGTTTTAGTTTGTTTTTGTGCTAGCTCAGTGTTTAATTGGATGTTTTTAGATTTGATTTTTGGATTAATTTCAAGTAGTCGTTATTTTCTTCTTCATCCATTGCTACCTAATACCAGTCTCAAGTCCAAGAAACAGATTGTGTGTCTTGGAAACAGTGGATTGTATTGAAGGACGTAATTATTTCATTTTAGTTTGAGGCCCACCACTTTATGTGATTGGAATATTTGTTTTTCTTTGGTTTATAATTTTTATTTGAAAATTCCTAACCTAAAATTTTGATCTACAAATATGTGGAATTCAGTCTGGTAGACAGGACATTGAACTCCATTCAGTAGAATTTGCTAGCACCTTAGACGACTTTTTCTTCAGCTGCAATCAATCAATCTTAAAGGGCCTATTCAAATCATATGCCTACAGGTAAGGGTTTCTTTATTAGTATTAGAATTTAGGGACCTCCCACATGACTTTTTGATAATGTCATAGGCTGGACCCTTGCCAAATAACTCGTTTATCTAACTTTGTGTCCCATTTAGTCCCATTCCCCACTCCCTTTCCCAGTTGATGCCTTGTTGGAATTATGTGCTCTGAGTCCAGTGTTTGGCATTGGGTCCCATTGATCATTTGTTATGTAATCAGAACAAGGGTTGAGAAGACCACTCATTTTATTTTTCAAAAATTTTAAAAATATATTTTTATTGATTTTAGAGAGGAAGGGAGAGGGAGAGAGAGAGAAACATCAATGATGAAAAAGAATAATTGATTGGCTGCCTCCTGCACGCCCCTACTGGGGATGGAGTCCACAAGCCGGGCATGTGCCCTTGACCGGAATTGAATCCGGGACCCTTCAGTCCACAGGCCAACTCTCTATCCACTGAGCAAAACCGGCTAGGGCAAGGGCAATTCATTTTAAAAGAGATGCTTCTAGCCCTGGCCAGTAGCTAAGTTGGTTAGAGCATCATCCCATTACACCAAGGTTGTGGGTATGACCTACAGGCAGGGCACATACAAGAGTCAATGAATGCATAAATAAATGGAACAACAAATCAGTGTATCTATCTCTGTTTCTCTCTATATCTCTGTATCTATATCTCTCTCTCTTAAAAAAAAAATCAATAAAAGAGATGCTCCTGGCCCTCAACATAGGACTTTTCTGTGGTTGGTTAGTTTTATGTGTAGGTATATATAAGGATTGCCTTGATTCTGAGTGCTTCCTATAGATGCTTAAAATTGTGAGTTTCTTAAATTGATCCCCTGATAATAGAAGAAATTGGGGGCAGTTTTCTTAAGAGAATTAGTGCTGGATATGGTTGGTTGGTTTACTTGGATGAGGAGAAGAAATAATGTATTAGGAATAATCTCATATTGAGTGTTCCTAAATTGTATTTCCCCACGTTTCTTATAAAATTAGACAGAGCTTTTGCTGGAAACAAACATACTGCATTAAATATACTACATTTCCCTGATTATAAATTAAATTTTTTTTCCACATATATAACATACTACAACTGAAGATATAGTAAATACTTATACAATTGACCATTGAACAATGTGGTGTTAGGGCACATACAAGAGTCAATGAATGCATTGGCACTGATCCCCGCACAGTCAAAAATCCATATATAAGTTCGACTCCCCAAAAACTTAACTACAGTCATCCCTCAGTATCTGTGGGGAATTAGTTCCAGGACCCTCGTGGGTAGAAACCAAAATCTCAGGATGCTCAAATTCCTTACATAAAATGGTGTAGAGCAATACATAGACTTGGCTCTCTGCATCCACAGAATCTGGGGATGTGAAACCTGGGGATACAGAGGGCCAACTGTATAGTTATTGAAAATGTTCTACTTATAAGTGGACCCATGAGATTCAAAGCCATGTTGTGCAAGGGTCAGCTGTAATAGCAAATTATAAGACAGTAAAAAGAGAACGTTTGTCTATATTTATTTTATTTTTAGAAACTTAATGTAGTCTCCCATACATACACACATACATACTCAAGCTCATACACATACAGACACATATATTCCTAGAGTTGCCTGATGTCCTTTGCAAATACTGTTAAATGAATATGGTAATTTTCAAAGTGGATAGTGTGAGCAACTTAATTAACAGTTACTTATTGAGTACAGCTTGCTAGGCATTATTCCAGTTGTTAAATAAAAAACACTTTTAAAATATAGCAAGAGTTGCTTCCTATGTGCTTTATTAATACTTTTATAACCTCTGGAATCATGCACTATTCCAATTAATTTTGGGGTAAAAAGCTGAATAGGAATCCTTTGTCAGTGATAAGATAAGGAACTAAGTTGACTTTTTTCTGTGCTGATAATCATCTCTGGATAAAAGTGGCCAGATTATATGTAGAGGAATTTATTCATACATGTTATTAATACATATCTTGATCTAAGACAGAACTGAGTCTCCTTGGAATTATAAAATCTGCAATACAAGTTGCTCACCTACTCTCCTTGTGTTTCCTCTCCACACCCCTAGAATTTATTTTCTATCAATATCTTCTTTTACAAACATCTGAAGGAAACAACTATATGTAAATCTTGTACACAGACAAGTACCACATAACATTTCTGGTATATTTTTGACTGGAGTTTTTCCAGTTAATTAATGAAAGACAAATTTCTGGCCTTTTTTTTCTCCTTTTTTGTCTAGTCTCACTGGCTCTTCTGCGTAAAGATTTGTTTATGTCTCTCTAGTCACACTGGATGAAAAGCATGTATAAAGATAGTAGATGCTCAAGTGTGGGAAATCAGGCACTTATGTATCATTGGAACAACATTTTGTAGGGCATTTTGGTAATATCTATCAAAATAAATAATGCACAGGTTCTTGGTCTTGCTTGCACTTATTTTTAGACTAGTGGCCAGGTGCACAAAATTCGTGCGGGGGTGGGGGGTGTCCCTTAGCCCAGCCTGCACCCTCTCCAATCTGGGACCCCTTGGGGGGCCTGCTTACCTGCCTTCTCGCCCCTAACCACTCTGCCTGCCAGCCTTCTCACTCTCAACTGCCCCCCTCCCCCCGGCCTGCTCAACCCAATTACCCCCCCTGCTGGTCTGATCATCCCAACTGCCCCCCACTGCCGGCCTGCTCACCCCCAACTGCCCCCTCATTGGCCTACTTGCCCCTAACTGCCCTCCCCTACTGGCCTGATCAGCCCTAACCGCCTCTGCCTCGGCCCCGCCACCGTGGCTTTGTCTGGAAGGACATCCAGAAGGTCTCCCGTTCTAATTAGCATATTACCCTTTTATTAGTATAGATAGAGGCCTGGTGCATGGGTGGGGGCCAGTTGGTCTGCTCTTGAAGGGAGTTCTGGATCAGGGTGGGGGTCCCATTGCGGGGGCGGGGCCAGCCTGGGCAAGGGGCCTGGGGTGGTTTGCAGGCCAGCCACGCCCCCATTGGTGTGGGGGTCCCCGCTGGGGGGTGTGGCCAGCCTGGGTGAGGGGCTGAGGGCCATTTGCAGGCTGGCCACGCCCCGGGCTTTGTCTGGAAGGTCTCCAAAAGGTCTCCTGGTCTAATTAGCATATTACTCTTTTATTAGTATAGATATACCTGTTTGCTACATTGCTTGCAGTAGGAAAATCCTGAAAACCACACATTAGTGTACACTAGAATTCTTTGCGAACTTTAGAAAAAATAAGGTGTATGTGTGCCTACAAGGAAATATAAGAGATAGTTTGCTGGTATGTGCCCCCTTTTTGGTTTTCTGTGGTTTTTGTATGTTTCTGAGACTAGAAAAGAAAATAGTGGTTATCTTTAGGATTTGATGTCTGGATTTGGGTGTCTATAATTTTGAATTATGTATGCTATAGTATTGTTTTTAGTTTTTAAAAAGCATACATGAAGAGAGGCAGGTATAATTTTAACAGTATTTCCAAAGGGGCATAAAACTGTAGCTCTGGAAGGGACCTTAGAGATTCTTGGACAGTTGCCCTCAATTTAAAGATGAGAAAACTCAGCCCTGGCCAGGTTGCTCAGTTGGTTGGAGCGTCATCCTGTGCACCAAAATGTTGAGGGTTTGATTCCCTGTTAGGGCACATACCTAGGTTGAAAGTTCGATCCTGTACAGTTGGGGCATGTACAGGAGGCAAGGGATTGATATTTCTCTCTCACATCAGTGTTTGTCTCTCTCTCCCTTCCTCTCTCTCTAAAGATCTTTCCTCAGGTGAGGAAAGAAAGGAAGGGAGGGATGGAAGGAAAGAAATAAGGCAAGCTCAGATTTCGGAAAGTATCTACAAAGCTTGCGCTAGAGTTCAGGTCCTGAGGACTACAAAAGCTTAAGAATATATTGATTTGTTCTATTCTTAGTCTAACAGTTTATTTAAATGATGTCCTCTCTTGCTGCAAAGAATTGATTTTGGAAGACCCAATAAAATGTTGACCTTTCTAAGTTCTTTTTTTTTTTTTTTTTTAACATTTCTTCAAGTCACTATCTCTGGCAATAAAGATAAAGTGGTAGTGGTAACTCTTACCCACATTTTGGAACTTGGAAGACTCAATCCCCTAACAGTGAATTTATTTATGAGTTCTGTAAGTATTTAGTATTTGAAGTGAATTTGTGTTTAGAGTCCAAAGCTTCCCTTTTTTGTTTGAATACCTGACTATTCTAGATTTGTAAAATTGACTTTACTGAGTTTTTGTTCATCTAATACTCATCTAATTTTTGTGACTTCAAAGTGACTTGCTATTAAAGGCAAAATTTATTTTCTATCAATATCTTCTGTAAAAGATGGTAGTACATTTTTTAAAGGAGGAAAATTTATATATTGAGAATTTTTCAGTTCTTGAAAATATGAGCAGTTTTTCTTTTAATTATAAGTCGAGTCTTTTCCTGGCTCTTTAAGGCCAGAAACATTTTCTCTCTATTCAAATCAAATGATTGGAAAGTCATTCAAAAGAAATCTGTAGTAGTGAGGCTGGTAGTTCAACATGGGACTGGATATCCAAATTGCATTCAAAGAATATTTTTTATGGTTGATTGACTTTTTCTCCCTCTCTCTCAAATCAGTTTTTTAAAAAGTTTAAAAAAGTATCTTTGCTTGTGAGTCTACTACTTTATAGGTGGGGAATAAAATTTAAATAATCTATAGGCCTCTCTCAAAATGGATACTTTATCTTCTATAATAATAAAAGCGTAATGTGCTAATTAGATTGGATAACTGAATGACCTTCTGGACGTCCTTCTGGATGACCTTCAGATGACCTTCTGGATGAAGCCAGGGCTGTGAGGACCGAGGCAAGCCCACCGCAGCTGCGAGGGCCGAGCCCCTTGCACGAATTTCGTGCATTGGGCCTCTAGTTTGATAATAATTTGATTAGGCTGATAAGATGAATCTTTGTTTTTTGAAGGAAAGGGTTTTTAGGAAATAAAGAAACCTTTTCCCATCTTAAGGATCAGAGTAAATCATGTCTGTACAGTTTTAATCAGTAAAGTTTTGATTGAATTGAAAGGAAGTAAAGGTTATAGAGGGCCAAGAACAAATAGAGTTGCAAATTTGTCTTTGTAACCCTGTGTACTTAGGGGTGATCCAGTTTGTATAACTACTTTACTTCTGTTGGAATTAGGTAGTTTGACAGTTGACTTAATTTGGTTAGGTAAGACTTTAAAGCTACGTTGGAGGATGTCAGTGTTACATGTGTTTTCTGGTTTGTTTTCAGTATCCTTTCTGATAATGGAGAAAAGAATTTGTTTGGTCCATTTGGACTCTTCAAATTGGGTAACTATTGTGCCTCATCAATTTCTTTTCTTTTTACATTTCAAATCATTATTGAACTCAAATGTCCTTAATTATAGTTTGACTGTTTTTCACTAATGCATTATATTTCATTTACCCACGTTGAAATTCTTGAGCCCAGCACCTGCATTTTTCAATGTAACTATAGGCAGATAGTAGAATAGCTTGGGTTTTGGTCTAAGCTCTGCTCCTGGCCTCCTGTGTATACTATATTACATTGCACAAGCCACTAAGCTGCTTTGGGGTTCTTTTTCCTAATCTGTAAAACAAAATCATTTGGATGTTCATTAAGTCCTTTTATATCTCTAGAATTATTTTACTAATTTCTTTATTTGCCAGATATTTATGAACACCTTCTATGTGCCAGGCACAACACAGGATGCTCTGGGTGCAAGTCCCTTGCCCTCAAAGAGTATTCAGACTAATAACAAAGAACTCCCTTCACTTCATTCTTATCACTTCAGTGTCCCGACCCGCGGGACAACAACGTGGGAACGAAGAGACACCCTAGGAGAATGAAACAAACAAGGGACACGAGAGAATGGAGGCAAGACAAGTTCTGATCAAGCCTCAAACTTTATTCTCACAGCGGCAGGATATATACTGTTTTGGGGAAGGGGGGTGGGTAAAGGGGTCTATGGGCAGTAGCCTATTACTAGAGATTTATTAGGCTCCTGATGGCTGTGCTTATCAGTGGAGATGTGTGATTTAGCAGGCTCCGGATGGCTGTGTGTTTATCAGTGGAGATGTGTGATTTAGCGGCTGTGTGAGGGTAGTTTATCTTTAACTGCTGGCCAATTTGCAAGACACAGGTGGTTTCTGGTAATTAGGAGTTTCTGGAGGAACCAGAAACTTATAGTTCTTAAGATGGCTTTGTCTAAGCCAATATCTTTAATGGCTCCCAACAATTCCTCCCTTTTTCTTTATTAAGGGTGGGCTTTAACCGACTGGGGGAGTAGGGACCTGGTTCCTCCCGTGGGATGGTGGGATCCCACCGTCAGTGGCTCTTGGTATCTTTTGGGGAGGAGAGGCAGAGCCGATAGTTATGTATGGATACCAACCTCTATGCAAACCAGGTGTGCTCACAGGGAAATCCAGAGGAGGTCGAAAAATTTTTTGTGACCTTCCCTTGCAGTGCTTTGCCATGCACCCAGGTCGGTGCCCATGCCTTTCTCCTTCTATGGGGAGTAGGCAAGCATCCCTCTGGCGTCATGCTGTCCCCGCAGGGAGGGAGTTTTGGCATTCGTTATAATCACATTCACGGTCTAACATGGCTAGACGATGGTAGTGTACCTGAATGGGTTTGGCCAGGACGCTATCAACCTGCTGTTTTACAAGTCTGTTAATTTTCTAAAAGCCCAGGGGCCGAAAGCTAGGATTAGGAGAAGGCTTATAAGGGGGCCGAGAACAGGGAGCAGGTAGGGCAGGAGTCCGTTCAGTCCGCTCCAAAGGGGGTTCTCGAATAATTCTTTCAGTCTCTTCACTAGATCTTCTTGTAACTTCTTTATCTTGTCTCGGACGATCCCGGATTTGTTGGCATAGAAGCAGCAGCGTTCCTGTAGGGCCAAGCATATTCCTCCCTGTTCTGCTGTGAGCAAATCTAACCCTCTTCTATTTTGTAGTACTACTTCAGCTAAGGAATCTATCTGATCTTGGAGATCATTGATAGTGCCTGAGAGAGCTTGGACATCATCAATTAGCTGGTTAGATCATTTATTATAGGTGTGTAATGCTGTACCTAAAAAAAGGTCAAGAGAGGTCAATATAGAATGCTTAAGTGCCTTCCCCAGGAGGGGATAAATCCCTTCACATTCTCAAAATATCCAAAGTAAATGTTAATTTGTAAGTTTTTTTGGGATAAATGCACAATATACTGTTGTAAAGCATCAAAAATTATGAATAAAACTTGTAGAATAATACCATGTAAGAATATTCTTTGCTCTAAGTCATGACAACTTGATTTTAAACTCAAGGTTTGGAATGAGGAACCTAGTTAGCAAAAAAAGCAATTTACAGAAGCAGAGACAGCATGCTATCTAAATTATAGTTCTGGGTAAACACATTATCTAGAGTCCTTGGGTAATAAAGGAAAAATGTGCCTTCTAAAACATATGAAACTTACAGTTTTTACCCAAATTAATTATTACCATACTTCACTTTACTGTGCCCCAGGTGGTCTCTGGGCTGTTGGTTGTCTGGTTTGTCTTTCTCCTGCTGGATTACACTTGGAGAACTTTACCTTAAAAAAGAAAAATCTTTCTTTTTTTACACCAAGTAACTTATAGGGTTACTTCTTGGATGTTGACTGATAGTGCCGCAAGGCCATGTATTCCAAGTCAAAGTCATTAAACATTTATGGTGACTGTACTTATTTTCAGATCTGGTATTTTAACAGCAAATCATTAGATTATTCTGTAAATATTAGTGGAAGATATTTCAAAATATTAAAATTTCTTCTTTTTATTAAATTTAAAATAATGTTTTTAAACAGCGTTCCCTTTCGGCTTATTTGCATATACAGAGGGATCATGGGAAGCCTTCAGTAACTTTTTAGAAGAATTTTACTTTACTAGGATTCAATTGCTTACAAAGATTAGTAAATTCAGTAAAGCTTTATGTCTGATACCCGAGGTGCAAACGCTGCCCCACCTCCAGCCTAATTTAAAATGCAGTAGTGAGGAGCTTTTGTATTTCAAATTACATCTTAAAATCTCACTGCTGTATTTTAAGAAATATTAAACAAAATAACTTGTTTTGCCCTTTCTCAGAGGCAAAAACTTAAAATATATATTTATTAATTTTTATTTGATAAAGCTTTCCATATGATTTCAAGTATATTAAATTTAGCTAAATTTAAAAAGAGAGAATAGACTTTTGAAAAACATTTCAGGGCCCGTGAAATTTCTCAAAGTCATTCCTTAGTTATAGTTTTGAAATCCAACTTGAGAGACCACCAAATATATATATAATTTAAAAATTATATACTTCTTATAATTATTAAGAGATATCAATTAAATTTAAAGCAAATTAAATATTTAGCATGCTTCAAATCAATACTTTTACATTTAAGGATACATTTCAAACAAAATATAAGGCATTTTCAACTAATAGATTAACTTCTATCATCTAGACTTCATACTAGGCATACTCAGATTAACCTTTCAGTATTATAAATTTCAATACTTTTAGATGATTTGAATTTAAAAGTTTTAAGTTTCCAGCTAATAAGCAAAACCATAGCTATTCACATGTACTTGCCTTAGGGCGGGAAATTTCAAAAGAGCTACTTTAAATCGCCTTGGGAAACCTATCTGCATTTCTTTCTCAGGTTCATCTTTGCCATTTTTAAGACCAAAACAGTCTCGGGTTTTTATTCTGTACTCAGCAAAAGGTCAAGTTCAGCTCAAAACTATGCGCACTCGTTTTTAAACTGGCCTTTTACCTTTACATGTGCACAGAAATCCCGGATGCGTTTTTAAATTTGTAAAAGCTTTTCAGTTACAAGAAGGACTTTAATTTTAGAATACTTGGGGAGGGGGCGTCCACACTGGATCGCCATGTGCTTTTTCTTCCCTTCCCCCACATTCTGCTTTTGGGGGAAGTTTCAGCAAATGACTCAGATGGCTTATTTTTCCCAAAGTCATGCTTAATAGAAGACATTTTAAATTTATTCCTATTTTGCTTTCTAAAGTCATGGCTAGCACCCAAAGTTATCTTAGCCAAAGTTTGGTTGTCATAAGATGTTCTCCGGTAATTTTTAAATAAAACATTAAGTAATCTCATTGCGGGAGAGCTTGTAACTCTGCTCTCTCTTGCCACCTTTGAATCTCTCCACACCAGAGGCGGATTCAACAGCGGGGTTTCATTTCTTATTACAGATTTTAGATTCCAAATACAAATTAAGATAAGAAAACACATTAAGATGACCATGGCACTATTTTTTCAGCCTGATTTTAAGGAGTACCTTTTAATATTCCAATTTCTTTATAATTTGGCCTTTTTGCACAGGTGATTTTATTAACGGCAAATTAAACATTTCAGGATTAGGACATGGAGGTGGAGGGAGCCATGAAGACCATTTCTCCCATTTTTTTTCCTTTCTGCTTCTCTTAAAGAGAGGAGGGTGCAAGGGGGAGGAGATCCATCCTCCTTGACCTCTGCTAAAGCCTCTAGGAAATGAAATGCCGTGTTCCACAAGGGGAAACAATTTTTGGCAAGTTCTGATTAACTTTTTTGGCAAACTTTTAAAATTTAATGTACCTTTTTCAATAAACCAAGGGTTATGTTCTATAATAACATGCAAAACTATAAAAGATTACCTTCTAAAATTTTAACACTTTAAACATGCTAATCAAAAGTCTATAATAAACCATGAGCAAAGGTCAGTGATGAAAGTGAAAAAATTCTTTAAATCTTTCTTTTTAACCCGAAATCCTCGAGCCTTGAGGGACTCCCTGAGCCCCCTGGGAAATGCTTAAATCTTTCTCTTAACCCTTACTCCCCGTGTCCTGAGGAACTCCCTGAGCCCACCTAGAAATACCTCATGAGAGTTCAATGAGTTGCCCATTGTTTTGGCTGGGTAGTTCTCAAGATTTCCTCCTCCACGTAAGCCTCTGGGACGTATAAACCCCGTGCCAGGTCAGCTGGGAATTTCTTAAATCTCTGGTGATCCTTATGTAACCGCTCTCCTTTCACCTTATGGCCTCTGCTCGCGTGTCATAGGTCGGGATGTATAAGCCCCATACCAGGATAGCAACCACTAAGACATAGCGAGCTCAGAGTTTGCCAGAGAGGGTGACACAGGTCGGGCCAGAGAAAAATTACTTTTCCCAGTGATTCAGAGTTTTCACTGCCGGTTTCGGGTACCCTTCACTCTTCCCCGAATGGCGAGGTGAAGTGCTTATTAGTGGACTGGAGGGAGATCAAGAAAACTAAAAAGGCCAGCCAAAGAGGGTGAAGGCTCTCAAGAGGTATTTTGAAATTCTTGTTTGAAAAGTTTCGTCTGCTTACCTTCACAACGATCTGTCTCACGGGCGGGTGAAACCGTGGCGATCAAGATGCCGAGTCTTTACTCACGAGTCAATACTGCGCGGCGACTCTATGGGGTGCCTGGCCAGGCGCTTCAAGCAGACGTTCTCGCAGGGGGTCCCCAAGTTGCCACGTTGGGCGCCAGACTGTCCCGACCCGCGGGACAACAACGTGGGAACGAAGAGACACCCTAGGAGAATGAAACAAACAAGGGACACGAGAGAATGGAGGCAAGACAAGTTCTGATCAAGCCTCAAACTTTATTCTCACAGCGGCAGGATATATACTGTTTTGGGGAAGGGGGGTGGGTAAAGGGGTCTATGGGCAGTAGCCTATTACTAGAGATTTATTAGGCTCCTGATGGCTGTGCTTATCAGTGGAGATGTGTGATTTAGCAGGCTCCGGATGGCTGTGTGTTTATCAGTGGAGATGTGTGATTTAGCGGCTGTGTGAGGGTAGTTTATCTTTAACTGCTGGCCAATTTGCAAGACACAGGTGGTTTCTGGTAATTAGGAGTTTCTGGAGGAACCAGAAACTTATAGTTCTTAAGATGGCTTTGTCTAAGCCAATATCTCTAATGGCTCCCAACACTTCAGTCTTTTACTTTTGAAGAATTAAGTAGTATTAGCAAGTTTCTTGATTTTTTATTATCATTCAATAAGGTATTTGTTGAAATTGTTGGTATTATAGACATCTCCATCTCCAAAAATGCCCTTATATCTACCTTTATTTTTCTACTTGTAAGCCAGTTTCTCATCTTGGAAAACAGATCTTGGATCCCCAGTCCCATTATGATTAGATGTTTTCTTTACTTGATAGACAGTAAGTCATGTATTATAGAGTAAGGCTTGGTGGTCAAAAAAACTGGTGATTTCTTTAAGACAAATAAAAAGTAATGACAGAGTCTAGACCAGTGATGGCGAACCTTTTGAGCTCGGCGTGTCAGCATTTTGAAAAACCCTAACTTAACTCTGGTGCCGTGTCACATATAGACATTTTTTGATATTTGCAACCATCGTAAAACAAAGATTTATATTTCTGATATTTATTTTATATATTTAAATGCCATTTAACAAAGAAAAATCAACCAAAAAAATGAGTTCGCGTGTCACCTCTGACACATGTGTCATAGGTTCACCATCACTGGTCTAGAGGCTTGATATTGTTTTTAAAATAGAAGCATAAATGGATATATTAGAAAAAATTTCAAAAAGATTAACGATGGCTTTGTTTAAAAATTTTTATACCTAAAAGAGAAAAGAAAATGTCTGTTGGATGCTAAAAAGAAAAAGATGAGTGTGCAGCTTCTGACTTTGAACTGAGTATTATATTTTCTCAGAGCCCCCCCACTGTCTAGATCAGGGGTGGGAAAACTTTTTGACTCGAGGGCCACAATGGGTTCTTAAACTGGACCGGAGGGCCGGAACAAAAGCATGGATAGAGTGTTTGTGTGAACTAATATTAATTCAAAGTAAACATCATTACATAAAAGGGCACGGTCTTTTTTTTCAATAATTTTATTCATTTCAAACGGGCCGTAGTTTGCCCACGGCTGGTCTACATCCTGGCTTTCAGCTTTCCAGGACCAGAATGTCAGTATTATAAGTGCTCTCAGAAGAGATGATCAGGCTCTGGACTGTAAACAGTGTAGTGGATTAATTTGCATAAAAATTCACACAAAACAAATTCATAGAAGGTGTGAGTAGGACTGCTACTTTTGACTGTAGTCAGAGTATGCTAGGTGACTTTTGAGCTAAGACCAAAATAACAAGAAGCAAGAAAAGTGAATATCTAGGGTTTTCTAGGCTGAGGGAAAACAATACAAGGACCCTGTTATGGAAACAGGTGTGGCTTATTTATAGAAAGAAGGCCAGTGTGTTTGGAGTGAAGATAGTGATGTAGAAGGGTAGGTGATGAATTTGGTATAGTGGGCCAGCACTTACAGCAGTGGTTCTCAACCTTCGTAATGCCGCGACCCTTTAATACAGTTCCTCATGTTGTGGTGACCCCCAGCCATAAAATTATTTTCGTTGCTACTTCATAACTGTAATTTTGCTACTGTTATGAATCGTAATGTAAATATCTGATATGCAGGATATATTTCATTGTTACAAATTGAACATAATTAAAGCATAGTGATGAATCACAAAAACAATATGTAATTATATATGTGTTTTCCGATGGTCTTAGGCAACCCCTGTGAAAGGGTCGTTCGACCCCCAAAGGGGTCTTGACCCACAGGTTGAGAACCGCTGACTTATAGGTTCAGGTAAAGATATTGAATTTTATTCTAAGTGTGGTTAAATGGAAGAGAGACATGATCTGATTTACTTTGTAAAAGTTCATTGTGGCTGCTATGTGGAGAATAGACTGTGCTATAGAGGAAGCTGGGAGATCAATTAGAAACTGCCGGAAGCTGGTCCGTCCTTGCTGCTTGACACAGTCGCTGCAGGGAAGAAACATCTGCACAGCATATGTTTCAAGGGACCTGGCGTATATGGCATACTGTTCTTAATATGTTTGCTCACCTTCTTGGCGCTATGTGTTTTAACCAAGGTCACCTCTCCAAGAAAGGTTTCCCCAGGTAGGAATTTTTCCCTGAAGTTAGGGAGGGAATAAAACCCCTTAACTAAATGCCAGGCAGGTAGTTAATCACTTTAACTACAATTACCCTTAAGCTACATAATCTTTACTCCCTGGAATGGAGATAAGAAACGCCCTAACCTTTGGAATAGAAATTGACAGGATTAAAAATCAAGTGGTATAAATACGTATAAATACAGATGTAACAAGACAATAAAAGACTGAACCTGGCTGGAGATCCTGGCTAGAGATCCTGGCTAGGCTGTTGATCAACTGAACGCTGTCTCAGTGTCATTCCTTCTTCGCCGACTCCGTCCACACCTTTGGGGACCCCTGGACCTGCTGGGGTTGGACCCCAACAAGTTAACAGTGGTTTAGGTAAGAGAAAATGGACAGAAATGGATAAAATTAAAATGGGTAGATGTGTGGAATATATTAGGGAGCAGGACAGCTGACAGGACTTGCTGATAGATCGGATATGAAAAGATAGGTTTTGGGCCCTGGCTGGGGGCTCAGTTAGTTGGAGCTTTGTCCCATACACATCCCTGCTTCCTTTCTCTCTAAAAAACAACGACAACAATAAAAAACCATATCCTCGGATGAGGATTTTAAATAAAAAAAGGTTTTGGGTTGAGCAAATGGATAGAAGATGGTGTCACTCAGTATTTTAGTCATGTTAGATATCTGAAATGAGTATAGTTAAGTAATGATAGAAATGGTATTTTTAAATTTTGTAATCTTATGGTAAAAGAGAGAGATCTCTAGAGAAGAAAAAGACACTTGATTCTCAGAAACTCAGACTAGAAAATTACTCTGGCATGTAAGAACAGTAGACATTTTATTTTTTTAAATTAATGATTGGGGATGAAAGCATGGAAAGGCATTCTAAAAGTATTAGGACACATGATTTGTGCCCGGGGCCCAGTCTTGCAAGCAGATAGGCATGAGCCTATCAACAATTTGCCCAGGTCTCCCGTTAGTAACGGTGCTTAGAATTCACTAGGACAAAGAGCATACTTTTTGACAGAGTTGCCACTTGAAAATGAAATTGGAATTGGAAGCTGGGGTATATGAATGTCTTCGTATCAGATATTTTTCAAATTCTGTATGTTGAGTAAAAGACTATCTGATCTAAGAATCACCTAGTCACATGAATTACAAAGTATTGGATTAGGAGTTGAAAGACTTAAGTTCTGAACTCAAACCCCTTAATAGCTGTGTGACCGTGACAGATTGTAACCTCTGAGCTTCTGTTTCCTTATTTGTAAAATACTTGCCCTGCATGCTTCACAGAGCTGTTTAAAATCCCAAATAAGATCATGAATGTCAAAGTACTGTGAAGACTGTGAAGCACTGCTTGCTTGTGAGAGACTGCTTATATAGCCTAAAGCTTTTAACAAAAAGGACCTTGGACTTTTTTTTAAGAGGACCAGGAGGATATGATGGGAGTGTATGGGTTGTACCTTTACTGTGAATCTTGAGGCTATCTTTCTACTAGTCTATAGTACTCAACTGTACATATCTATTCTAAGTGGCTTTATTATTATTAACCCAGGTGCCTTGTGAAACAGAGGGTTCCAGATACATTTAAATGCTATAAAAGTGATAAAATGTACAAGCAAGTTTGGTTTTGCTCTTCCATTAGGTAGTTAGAACTTTATCCCTAGCCATAATGTCAACATGAAAGGCAGGAAAATATGGTTAGTATTTTTTACTTTAATTTTTTCCCTCTTTACTTGACCTTTGGGCTGTGGAGTGGGATTTTGTTTGGTTTACTTGGAAATATCTTTTCCTTAAGAAGTGAAATTTATAAACATGCCAGAGGCTTGCTAGCATTTGAAGGCAACTGTTGGTCAGCAAGAGAATGGGAAGGGGAAAGACAGGTTGGGGTGGAAAAAGTAAAGGAATAGGGAGGAAAAACATATTTGAAAGAAGAGAAAAAGCTTAAATCATTTCAGAAAGTCTCAAGGTTTTTTTAAATAGGTATTAAAATTTGAAGTGATTAAAGAAGTAGGGATTGGTCCTTAGAGAAGGGCATAAGTAAAATGAGGGAAAGATGGAGGACAAGTCTACAGAAGGTTTAGAAGGTAGAACAGAACAGAGGTTCTATAGCGGTTAGAAGGTTAGAAAGGAACGGGAAGGTACTCTGTGGAAACATGATTCCTTATGAGGATTAGGCCTCTCTGAAGATATGCTGGATTACTATGGTAGTATTATTTTTATTTAAAATGTAATTTTTTACTGAAGTATATGAAGTCAGTCTGTTTACTCTCTCCCTTTTCAAGTAACCCTAGTGCTATGTAATTCCCATCAACCAGGAAAAATATTTTACCAACAAAAGCTGGACTTTTCATTATTGAGAAGATAGGAACTGAATTCATTGGCTTATTTTGTTTGTTTGATTCCAATTGCAGTATTGTCTGTCTGAAATATTGCTCTGATGTCGATTTTTCAAAACTTTTTTAATTTGCTTTTTCCTCTGAATTCATTGGTTTTGAAGTTTTTTCAAAAAACCAAACAAGTAGAGAGATTGTGACAAACACCTTCAGGCCCCCCTTTTTTTTCCACTTGCTCAGTTCTTTTTCCCACCCTTGCTCCCCAGAGACAACCTGTTACCATAAATTCAGTGTGCATCCCTCCAGCGCAGTGTGTGTGAAATATATAAATGTATGTATAAATATATAAATAAATTCTATGGAAGTCATTTTTTTTTCATTTATTCTTGTTTTTCAACATCTGTTCATCTGAATACATACAGATCTAGGTCCCTCATTTTAGCTGTTTTATTTTTATTTCACTGTAAGACTGTTTCACAGTTTCCCCAAATCCCTTTGATGGATATTTAAATTGTTTTCATTTTTTTGCCATTAAAAACAAAACTCCAGTGAACAAAAACCTCATACATATCCCTTATGGTTTTCTCCTCCTCTCACTCCTCCTTTTTCTCCTTCTTTTGGATGTTGCTTTGGTGTTTTGATTCTCTTCTAAGTATCTTTTTATGTGAATTCTTCCACTTGGTCTAGCACTTTGAAGAGAAGGAGGGATCATTTGAGGAGAGGGAGTAATGAGGAGAATCTTCCACAACTTGGAATGCAAATCTTTTTTTTTAATTAAATTTATTGGGGTGACATTGGTTAATAGGATCATATAGGTTTCAGGTGTGGATTTCTATGTACAAGATCTGCATATTGCACTGTGTGCCCACCACCCAACAGCCTTCTGTTACTAGGGCCAGAGGCTCTGAAAATTTCTCTTCCTATGGATTCATTTTGGAATATGATAAATTTGGCAACCCTTGCATGTTAATATTTTGTGATTTTATTGTCTCATATCCAATAGCTGTTTTTCATAGATGTCTGTAATTACGCTTCCCCTTCTCCCCCTGTTTTCTTTTTTTAACTCCTGTAATATTCCCTGCCCACTGAATGTAGGCCTAGCTCCAATCCAGTTCATGCAATTCTTTTTTAAAAGATATATTTTTATTGATTTCAGAGAGGAAGGGAGAGGGAGAGAGATAGAAACATCAGTGATGAGAAAGAATCATTGATTGGCTGCCTCCTGCATGCCCCCTTACTGGAGATCAAGCCCGCAACCCGGGTATGTGCCCTTGACTGGAATCAAACCTGGGACCCTTCAGTCTGCAGGCTGACATTCTATCCACTGAGCCAAACCAGCTTGGGCAAGCTCATGCAATTCTTTTGTCACCTTATAAGTTCAGCATGATCCAAACATAGTCGATATTTATGAAGAGTTCTTGGAGTGTTCTTAGCCAAATTAAGCATTTTAAAAATATAAACCTTCACCTTAGATTAGAATTATTACAGGTAAATTTTAATCTGAGACCATATGTTTCAATGACCAGTGTTTTTCATTTATAATTTTTTTCTGGAGTCTTTAATCCACTATACTTTTATTCATTATTGTGAGGCTGAGTATATTTTTAATTTTTATATTCCACATTTCCCCTCCCACTTAAAGGTGGATTCTATTCAGAGTTTTGAGCAGTTGGAATGCTGAAGTGTTACAAATGAAAACTGTTACTCTTCTCTAATAATACACTCTGCCAGCTGCAAGTATTTGAGTAGGAATTCCTTAACTAGTTTGGGCAGCCACCTCATATATGAATATATATTAATGGTAGATTCACCTCATGAATATATCAACAATCTTAAGAATTTGAGAAGAATTTATGTGCTACATATTTTTAAAAACAATTGATAAAACTTAAAATGGAAATCTTAGTAATAAATATAATTGTACAACATGAGATGGCTGTGTATTTTTTCTAAGATTTGTTATCTTAGGAGATGGTTCAGGTCACAGGTTATTCTGGTTGGAAAGTAACCTTTGGATCTAGGCTTACTCCGAATTTAACTTGTCACCCTGTAGACTTTCTTTAGTGAATTGTCCTCCTTATGCCATTGTAATCACTGTTTGAATGGAGTCCCTTACCTGTACTTTATCACATCAGTCCCACATTTTATGCTGTGTAGAAATGTTCCTATGTTAAATATTTCTGTAGAAAAAAATTATATTCTTGTATGGAATACTAACACCATGGAGTTTTGTTTTCCCTTCTACTCTGGAAACTCATAAAAATTTAGGTCCTAAGTAAAAAATAATGTTTTTTCAAACTATAATTTCCTTCTTGGGCTGTTTCATCTAGATATACAACAAGAGCCTTTATTGTTTCTGTGTTAGTAAAAATATAATGTAAAGAATTTCTTGAAATTATATTTTATTTGCAAAATTTTTAAAAACCTTTTTTTTCTGACTATAAAAGTCAAACATGCTTTTTTTTTTTTTTTTTCATTTGTGGAATATAGAGAACAACATAGACTGATGAACAGGGACAGATCCAAAGACAGAAACAGCGATCAGACTATTAATCCCCAGAGGAAAAGTAGGGGAGGATGGGGGTAAGGGGAAGAGATCAATGAAAGGACTTGTATGCATGCATATAAGCCAAACCAATGGTCATGGACAACAGGGGGATGAGAGCATGAATGGGGCGGGGGGTGGGGGGATGGAGGATGGGGACTAATGGGCGGGATGAGGACACATTTGTAACCTTAACTAATAAAGAATTTAAAGATTAAAAAAAAAAGAACAGAAAACAACAAAAAGAATAGGTAAAAGAAGCAATCACTCAGTCTTCATGCTGTATCTTGTCAGGCAGTTCCCACGGTGATTATGCCATTGTGTACCTGCACCAGCAATTCAGGGGAGTCCTTGTGTCTTTGGGCTCTCCCAGCATTGCTATTAAAACAGGCACTGCACATTTGTTAGGGGAAATATAATTTCATTTATATCAACTTTATATAAATCTTACCTATGACTCATTAATATTAATAAGAACACAAATCTGAAACTTGTTAGTAAAACAAACTTTATTCTTTATTTTAAAAAATATATTTTTATTGATTTCAGAAAGGAAGGAAGAGGTAGATAGAAACATCCATGATGAGGGAGAATCATGGATCGGCTGCCTCCTGCAAGTCCCCCGCTGGGGATCGAGCCCACAACCCGAGCATGTGCCCTTGACCAGAAGCGAACCTGGGACCTTTCAGTTCACAGGCCGATGCTCTATCCACTGAGCCAGACCAGCTAGGGCTATTATTAATTTTGACATATAGAAAGAGGAAACTTGTTTTTTGGAGTGTATGGAATTATTGTTTAATCTTTCAAGGATAGAAATCCAAAAGAAAAGGAAATTAATTCAATCATTTATTAAGTAAGTATTTATTTCTGGTCTTCCATGTGCCAGACACCGACGGGTGCAGCAGCAAAATAGACAAGAGTCTACCTTCTTACATTCCAACTACAATAAGGTAGATGACTTCAAGTGCTATAGAAAAAAATAATGGAGGAGTACTATTGGGGCTATAGGGGTAAGGATTACATTTTTAAGTGTGTCAGAGATGGTGACAATTACAGAAAGACCCAATAATGGTGAGGGTGTGTGCCAAGAGAATATCTCAGGGAAGAGTCGTAGAGAGAGGCCAAGTACAAAGCCCTGAGACAGGAACGAGCCTATTCTGTTTGAGGAACAAGAGCAAAGAAGGGCAGTGTGGCTGAAACATTGTGAGCTCAGGAGAATGTAATTGGAGATGAGGCAGGAGAGGAAATGATGTCCAGACTGTGCTGGGGCTTTAAGCCATTGTCAGGATTTTGGCTCTTACTCGGAATGAGATGGGAAGTCATTGGAGGTTTCAGGCCACAATTAAACTAAAACGGTAAAACCAAAATATACTTGTATCCTGGCTTTGCTTTTTCAGAGGCTTTTGTTTATTTCTTATAATACTTTGGGTATTCAGTAATGGCTCCTGGTAGGTAGCCATACATACATAGATTTAAATGTTTGTGTCTGTATTGAAAATTTTCTTGAAATACAGATCTTAGGTGTTATTACATATAAACTCAAAGAAAGCAAGTATAGTAAGAAAGCCTGTTTGTAGGTATTCATTTCTGGGTGGCCCTGCTCTGTTACCCAGTTCTCATCCTAAATTGTCTTGGGGGGTGGGGAATCAAGGGTGTATTGTGCAAGACATTTATTTACTCTTAGACATTGGAAGAAATAAATAGGTATTATTTATAATAAGTATTAAATAAATATATTTAGTAAGTAAATATGTAAATAAAATTTAAACACACACATAGTTGACCCTTAAACAATGCAGGGTTTAGGGGCACCAATTCCCCCATGCAGTTGAAAATCCATGTATACCTTTGACTCCCCCAAATTAAACTAATAGGCTACTATTGACTGGAGGCCTTACCGATAATAGTCAGTGGATACATATGTTGCATGTTATGTGCGTATATACTGTATTACACTATAGTAAGCAAGAGAAAAAATGTTAAGAAAATCACAGAGGGAAAAAATACTGTAGTATTTTTGAAAAAACTCTGTTCATAAGTGGACCCATGCAATTCAAAACCGTGTTGTTCAAGGGTCAACTGTATGTACACTCTTGGATTGTTTTAACATATGTTTTGAACATTTTAATTATGGAACATAATAGAGAAATAACAAAACAACTGTATAAAGATTAATTACAAAAAAAAGTACCTATATAACCAGCAATAGGACCTAGAAATATATCATTGCTACACCCTGAAGAAGCTTGCTGTATGTGCCTCTCCTAGCTTATAAACCATACTTTTGCTCAGAGGTATGACTAGTCTGACATTTATGATAATTACTAGTGACCTGTTAGGTGAAATCGTGCAAGACCTGGGATATCCAACCCCCTCACCCCCATGCCATGGGACGCCCCGAGTCCTGGAGTGCCCTGCCTCCGGTCCGCATGCAGCGGCCGCGGGGCTGTGGAAACCCTGGCAGAAGCAGCGAAAAGTGGCTGCCAGGACCTGCCAGCCCCACCACCGCTGCCCCGCCCCCGCTGTGTGTGCCGCCATCTTGTGACAGCGTTACAGCATGAGAGTCAATTTGCATATTACCTCTTTATAATATAGGATATCCTTACTTTGTGATGTTACTATCTAGGTTTCATTGCAAACCGTATAGCTTAATTTTGTCTGCTTTTGAACTTTATATACATGGAATAATACTGTAAGTGTTCTTTTGTGTCTTCTTTCAGACCAAATAGTATGTTTGTAACTTTCATCCATGTCATTATGTAGAACTGTAGTTTAATTTCATTGCCATATAGCATCATATTATTTGAACATACCCCAACTTATGTAGCCATTCTAGGGTTGATGATGTTTTTGGCCGTTATGAATACTACTACTATGAACTTTTTTTTTTTTTTCATGTGTGCTGATGGAAATGTGCAAGAGGAGTTTCTCTGGGCCATGTTTGAGAGTGAAATTGCTGGATCTTTAGTTTTATTAGATAACAAACTGTTTTTCCAAAGTGGTTGTACTAATTTGTCCTACCAGGAGTGTGAAGAGTGTCCCTGTTCCTCCTAATCCTTACCAGTATTGTCAGACTCTTTAAATTTTGCTAATCCTTTGGGCCTAAACTGTTCATTCTAGCAAATTAACTGAGAAACCAAAACCTTAAACTTAAAAGAGAGGAGAGAGAGAGAGAGAGAGAGAGAGAGAGAGAGAGAATGAGAATGCGCACGCACGCAAAGGACTAAAGGTTTTGACTTTAAGAAACATAGATATTCAGAACATATTTATTTAAGTTCGGTGATAACTTCTGCCTAAGGAGTAGTTACTTACAAGGTCTTAAAGGCATGTTATCTGTCTATACCCTCAGAAGATCAGGAACCTTTTCTGTGTTTTTTGGGGGATGTGTGTGTGTTTTGGAACCACTACATCTCAAATAATGCCTTACACAGTTGGTGTTCAGTAAATATTAATTAAATGAATTCAGCCTGACTCTTGCTACTCGTAAATCTTCTGATCATGATTGTCCTATTTTAACATCAGTAGTTTAAGACAATTTTTGGTGAGGGCTCATTCCATTACTGATAGTAACCAGATTTGGTTTACCAAAATAAGAGAAATTCATTTGTACCAGTGTAACAATTAAAGATAATGTTTACATTTTCAGGAAAAGATGCCGTTTTTAAGGAATTATCCCCAATATATGCAGTACTTCTTTTCCTGCAAAAAGGAAGAGAGCACCAGAATTTTATGACTGCATGAGGCTTCTGAAGCTTTGCACCCACTCTTATTCCTGTTTCTATTTTGAGTCACTTTGTGGGATATGATAGATTATTAGGTAGTGCAATGATGGTGTTTAGCCAAGTTATCTCACCAGTCTTCAACAGGAACCTAATGTTACAACTGTTTATCAAAACTATAGGAAACACGGCTTTGTTTAAATGCATCTTGTTTTGGTGTAATTGACCCACAGAACACTTTTTTAAAGGGGTATTTTACATAAAAACTTCATAGTAATTCTTTCAATATTTTGTGAGGGAGCTGGCAAAAGTGATCACTCCTCTCATGTTACTGTGGGGCAAGCCACTTATTTCATTTTGCTACATTCATAGGCCAGTTCATTAGAATAATTAGCTTTGGATTTTCCTGACTTTAATTTCTAAGTATTATCTTTTTGAAAGATCACTAAAAAAAAAAATAGAGCACTCAGGACTACAGATATAAGAATGGTAATTTGACTTGTAAATCCTAGCAACTGTACACCTCCTTTTGTAAGATTTCCCCATTGCAAAATAGCCAAAGTAAGCATTTGTGTGAGATTCAGAATCTAGTTAAGTCTGATTCATCATCTCTATTTCCAACAGAGATTTCCTGTTAGACAAGACAGATTGGTCTTCCTACTACTGACTTAACTTGGTGAGTTTTCATATAGTTTTATTTTAAATATAGTTTAAGATGAAGAAAAAAGTGGAATGAAATGCATATAAATATTTACCATGACTTTAAAAAATGCACATCTTGAGTGCAGTCAATCTACTGTTTCATTTCAGTGCCAATGGTATGTAAAGTTGGAAGTCATAGAAAGTAAGCAGGTAGGGTGATATTTAAAAAAACAAAACACGAGCATAACAAACTGTGAAAGAAACCCTTTTAATAAGTGCCCTCAAATAAGTTTTATTCTAAATATTCATTCCTGGAGTAAAACTAGAGTTATTCTTCTTGTGACTATTTTATACAGGTAGGATTAGGCTATATAATGATGGTGGAGAAGAGAAAAGATGTTTGGATTTAAAATTTTAATCAACAGTTGATAATGCATGATTTTGAAACCTTAGGGTAAGATTGTTTCTCCCTAGAAAAGATCTTCAGGGAAATTAGAATTGCAGTTTGGTTTTTTTAAAAGATATTTTATTGATTTTTTACAGAGAGGAAGGGAGAGGGAGAGGGATACAGAGTTAGAAACATCCATGAGAAAGAAACATCAATTCAGCTGCCTCTGGCACGCCCCCTATTGGGGATGTGCCCGCAAACCAGGTACATGCCCTTGACCAGAATTGAACCTGGGACTCTTCAGTCCACAGGCCGACACTATCCGCGGAGCCAAACCGGTTAGGGCTAGAATTGCAGTTTAGAAAAGGAGGTACCTTAAAGCAATTCATGGGTTTCATTTTACTCTATAAAAGGAGTTTGATGTTGAGCAGATTGCCTTTGTTGTATGTACCCTTAGAACCCATCTCTTTGTGGGTAACTTTAAAAAAATCATTCTATTATTCTGGCTAGCATCTTAAAACTTTTACTTTGTGGTATGAGATTCTTGCCTCAAATGCTTAAGTATGTTTTTACAGTGTTTTAGTGGGTAAAACAGGTGTTATTGCTTGTTAATCTAAATTCTGACACAAATCATTGGGAGGCAGGAAATTCTGTTAAAGCAGACATTCTGTCTAACTTTCCCTTGTTTTGTCTGCCTGTGTGGTTTCACTTTTTCCTTGTGTCATGAATTTTGGAATGAACATTTAAAGCTGAGAACTTCCTGCCCATCCTTTGTTCCATTTAGTTTAGTTAGAACCTTACCATTTACATAGAAATGGACTTATTTTCATAACTTTAGAATAAGAGAGAATTTATTTTCTGCCAATATTTGCTATGCAAGGAGCATGGGTTCATGTAAACAGTCATCAGATTTCTTTAGTTAAGGCCATAGTTAAAGGAGAAGATGAAAGCATATGTATACCTCCGTCTCTTATAGTTAGAGGGAGGTCTAGGTGTCTCTCATAAAGAGGTAGCTCCAGAAAATACTGAATTCCATTAAAAATAAGTCTTTTTGAAACTAGATAGTATTACATTAGTTAATGCTGAAGGAAATTGATTGCCCATGTAGTAAATGTACCAGATCTCTGGAGCACTGTGAGCCTTTTCAGCGTCTAAGTTAATGAACTTACTCCAAATTGCATACCTTAAGACTAACTTAGCCTTTCTTCTTTGATATGCATTCTTTGGGCCCATACTATAGCCAAATTGTGTTAGCAAGAAATATTTTTAAATGGCTTGGCTAAAGTATAGATGGCAAAGAGAACCACATGTTGAATTTGGCTTCTATAAAGGCCAGAGGACCCTGTGGGTTATGCAACCTCTCCCTGTTTGTTTCATAAAATGACTCTTTAGTTTTTGAGGTCCTTGTAGATTGGACACACTTGAACTGTATTAGGGCCAAGCCTTTCATCTGTTTACTATTTGGATTTTATAAGGTTCCTCATAGTTGTAGTGGAAGGAAAAGAGTGAAAAACCTTTCAAATCTCAAAACAAACTTTGGGAATATAATTATATATAAATAGAATCTTCTTAGCCATAAGGTTTTCTTTCTCCCTCTCACTTCTCCCCCTCCTCTCCCTCCTTCCCCCTTCCCACCGCTTCTTTAATTTTAATAATTCTGTTCCAGCTCTTGTTTTAGAATAAATTTTCTCAACCTAGAGGAGAAATCTTTGATAACATGTGGGATGTGTTAAAATCTTCATCTTTTCTAACTTTGCTCTTTGTGGCCTTAGAGATTTTCGCCCAGGCCATTCCGTTGAATTAACATGTTGTTATAATTTGTGAAAAGATTGGAGTTGCTGATTGTTTAGTTTTGCCTACCCAACTTCATTTCTAAAGGTGTTTTCCTTTGGAACTGAGATCCACTTTGAAGTGAAATAGCCCCATTATAATCAGATTTGTTTGCTGATTTGGATTCATGTCGTTCCATTTCAGACATCTCCCAAATGATGGATTTTGAAAGTAATGTGTGGAGAAGCTTAATCTGATGAACCCTCATCTGCCTTTTTTAAAAAGCAGTTGGAGGAGTTTTCTTTTTCCTAGCAGGGTTCTAATTAAGAGCAGCACCTGATGGTGTTAAGCCAGGTCTTGTGAAATTTGTGGTTATTGTAGCCATGGTTTATTCTGCTGTGTCCTCCATCCAAGTGGAGACAGGATATTTTTCTTCCGTTGTTGTTTTGTAGATGTATTTAGCTCAGTAGCAATTTGTATTTAAATTAAAAGCAAAAACAAAACTCAAAAAGTCTTTTTAAGGTCTAAGGAGACATAATTCTACAAGACTGTTGAGTGGCACCTGCCTGTCTCTTTCCAGGAGAGGCCTCTCCGTGTGGAGCAGAGCATGCATTGCATTGCCCCTGGACATATTTTGGGGGTAGAGAATTAGGCTAATGTGTCTATGTCAACAACTCTCACATAATGGATAGTTTTCAGTGGAAGGGAATGATTCCCCAGACCTTAACTTAAATTGGCAATACATTTTTCTGCTCTTTGATTATTTTGCTACCTGGAAAAGTTGCATCCAAAGTGAAAATTATTCCATATTTTAACCTTTGAGCTGGCTGCTAAGGTCTCCTTGGGGACAGGGACACTTTGTAGTTATTTATAACCTTAGAAAAGGGCAGTATGACTGTAAACAGCCAGCACAAACTGAGGCTTGCGAGTCAGTGGAAGCATTTGTTGGTTATCTCACTACTTTCTATGAGTTGAAATTCATGTACCTTCTTGTTCATTCTGACTTTGTCTGGATGAGCCTTACTAGCCAGGCTAGTCCATAAAACTCTATCTTATAACACTTAGATTGAGGAGAAGAAGGAAAAATAACCATTTCAGGTACAAAAGCGTATCTAATCCTCACAATCATTTTAGATTCTATGCTTGTCTAAAAGATATCTGTAAACTGGGAAGATCTTAAAGGTATTGACCTGCATACATAATACTATGCTTGTTTCTGAGTTTTTCTTATATACAACAGTTGCAAGAGCAATTCAACTCTTAATTAGATAAATATTTGGCGGTGGCAGAAAGTATGTTCTACATCTTAGTTTGGTATAGGAAAAACTTAGTTACATATCTAGATATGTTTTAAGGTATGTATTTGTGTGTGTGTGTGTGTGTGTGTGTGTGTACGTACATATATTTTTTATATATTTACATAATAAATAAAAATCTTAGATTTTTTTTAATCAAAGAAGAGTGTAGTTTTTGGAATGTATTCTTTAAAATTGGTGTGAGATCAACTGGTAATTTTCTTTGTTTAATGTTCTGTTGTTTTAAAAGTATGCCTGGGTTCCTATGCTGTTATTCATTCAGCAACTCCCAAACTTTAACATTTTAACTAGAGCTTGTTAAGGAAAAGCTAGGATTTCAAGACAGAGTCTAGTTATTCAGCAACAATTTTATTAACAAATATTTACTTTTTAATATGTTTCTATTGATTTTAGAGAGAGAGGAAGGGAAACGGAGAGAGAGATAGAAACATTGATGAAAGCGATGATCGGCTGCCTTCTGCATAACCCGCACCCGGGATAGAGCCTGCAACCCGGGCATGTGCCTGAATGGGAATCAAACCGAGGACCTCGCAGTGCATGGGTTGATGCTCAACCATTGAGCTACACTTGCCAGGAACAAATATTTATTGAGTGCCTACTATACCATTAGGCACACGGGGGATGCTCTTCTCTCATTGAGCTTAACTTCTAGTGGGGAAGACCATAGACAAGTAAAAAAAATTAAAACAATAATTTCAGGTGGTGGTAATAAAGAAGAAAATAAAATAGGGTAATATGAAGAAAGGGAGGGACTAGAAGTGGGCTTTAGATCAGATGGTCAGAGAAGACCTCTCAGGATATTACATTTGATAGAATATCTAAAAGACAAGAGGGAGCCAGCTATGAAAAGAACCGAGGGAAGAAAGAGCTTTTCAGGTAGAGGAAAGAGTCTGGTGTGTTCACCAAATAGAATTAATGGCCCGAGTGGCTGGCATGGTGCTTGAGAAGCCCAAGTGTTAGATGAGGTCAGGGAGGTGCAATGAGGCCTTGGCTGTGATGACAGAAGGTACAGGATAGCAGGGGAAGCCACTGAAGAATTCCTGTCTTATCTCTCATAAGCATCAGATTTAGAAGCCATCTCATAACTTAAAAAAATTATTTGTAAATGCTGCTTATTCCTTTAAAATTTTTTACTTATTATTTGAAAAGGTAATATAGTCACATAGTTAAAAATTCAGAAAGTACAAAAGGGAATACAATGGAAATTCTTCCCAACCAGGTACCCAGTTTCTTTCCTTGAAAGTAACCAATGTCTCTAGCTTTACATATATATATCTTTTAAAAATATGTTAAAACAAATAGCTTTGCCCCTTTAAATAGAAAGAGCTTTCTCCTTCCTTTTTAAAATTTTTTTTATTTTTTTGTTAATCCTTACCTGAGGATATTTTTCCATTGATTTTTAGAGAGAGTGGAAGGGAAGGGGAGAGACAGAGAGAGAAACATCCATGAGTTGCCTCCTACACGCACCCCAACCAGGCCCGGGGATCAAGCTTGAAACCAAGGTGCATGCTCTTGAGCGGAATCAAACCCGAACCCTTCAGTCTCAGGGCCAATGCTCTATCCACTGAGCCAAACCAGCTCGGGCTCTCATTCCTTTTTATTAAAAACAGATGCTTATTACATTGTCTGTATCATAATTTAATCCCCTCTTCATAGATTTTTAGGTTATGTCTATTATTTTGTGATTACAAATAGCGTTATAGTGAGAAAAATTTTATATTTATCATATCATATAGTAGGTTAAATTTCTAGAAGTGGAATTGCTGAATCAAAGAATATATGCATTTTTTATTCATTCTGATATACATTTCTCTTGATGGAGAGTGTAACAATTTATGCTCTAATCAGAAATGTTCTTCTTATCCTGGACAAGTATTATCAGACATTTTGATCTTTGCCAACTCACTGGGTGAATCAGTGTGCAGCTTAATTTGCATTTGTCTTATTATGAGTGAAAGTTGAACATATTTTCACATACTTAAGAACCATTGGTATTAACATTCCTGTAAACTATTGGCTGTTCTTTGCCCATTTTTCTTTTAGGCTGTTGACTTTTTTCGCATTGATCTTTAGATTCACTTAATACTAAATACCTCTTAAAGATTTCAAAAACAAACAGTATTATATATCAGCTTATATCTTAATTTTTTTAAAAAGCAGCTATCTTTAACTTATAAATTGTGTTGTTATTAATCCTCACTTTAGGATGTTTTTTCCATTGATTTTTAGATAGAGTGGAAGAGGGAAGGAGGAAGGGGAGAAGGAAAGAGAAAGAAACATCAATGTGAGAGACACACATTGATTGGTTGCCTCCTGAATGTGCCCGGACCGAGGCAGGGATTGAACCTGCAATCCAGGTACATGCCCTTGACTGGGAATTGAACCCATGACCCTTCCATGCACGGTCCAATGTTCTAACCACTGAGCACACCAGCCAGGGCTAACTTACAGATTTTATAAAGAACATGATAAGGGACATAAGAGAAACCAAATCTTTCCTTTGCTGATTGAGGTCTCTCTTTGATGACTCTTAGTTTTATTTTAAGAAGTATCTCTAAATTTTTAAAAAGTGCATTTAGTATTTGGTTATACTAGATTGAACTAAAAAAAAGTTTACCTATAATAAATATTCAAAAGTCATTCAAATGTTGCAATAGAGAAAGTCAGTATGACCTATAATAATCTGTCCTTGGGGTTATGAGAAAGAAGTTATTACTTCCTGGGCTATATATGATTGAAGACACTATAACAGAAGAAACACAAACCCTCCTTTGAAGTCACATCAGTTTTGCAAAAATGAGTATACGCAAATCTTTCTATAGTTTAGTTTCTTCTCTCTCTCCCCCCCTCCCTTTCTTCCTCTCTCCTTCCCTTAATTGTCAACAATCTTTTTGGCTTCTTCTGTTTTGAAAATGCAAACGTCTCTCAGGTTTAAAATAGTTATGACATTGGGGTTTTTCCTTACTTGGAAACTGTACAAGTCTTTAAACCAAAAGAAGAAAAAAGTGACAGGCTTTTAAAAAGTCCCTAACAAACCATTCTTTGACAAGAAGCAATCTTCCCAGCCATCGAACTTGTGCATGTTTGTGTAGTATGTTGAGCCACATGAAATTGCCCATATTTGGCTATTTTCAGCCTACTGAACAATTACATGGATCAATCTGGTATATCCACAGTCTATTTCTGTAATTTAAAGGCCAATGGGTAGAAGGCTAATGCATAGATATCATGTATGGATTATGCCTGTTTTAGTTGTTAAAAAAAATTATCTGAATGATTAGATTAGATTGAAGATGGACGAATGCTTGTAGAGAATAAAAGAAAGATAAAAATAACTGTATAAATTGTCTAACACTTATCAGAGAGTGTGCTAGCCTAGCTCTGTGTATACTGCAGGTTAAACTGTTGCAACACTTTCCCCTGTTGTATCCTGAAAGAATCCCGGTTATGTAAGAGTTTAATTCAGATTACTGATTTTTGTCTTCAGAATGAATGAAATGATAGCCAATCCTTTTCTCCATGTAGAATGAAGATATACTTAATACTGGATGAAAAATTCACTTTACCAGGGCTGAAACTTGAGACTGCCAGGCTAGGAGTTTTTGGCTTTGTTTATAACTCATTCAAAAGAACAAATTAATGATTTTCATTACATTGCAAATCTAATATACTCAGCACTGTTCAAAGCGCTCTTTTAGAGATATGTGAAAGAAACAAATAGAAAAGTTAATGGACTTGAATGCAATTGGATAAATGTTTCAGCCATCAAAGTATTTTTGCTGAATGCCTTGTTCCAGGCAGGCTGTTAGGTGGTGAAGCGGGTATAAGGAATAGTTGCAAGTTTCTTTTAAGGAACTTAAAGTTTACTAGAGGCAACAGAAGTGTTCATAAGTGTTAAAGAAGGCAGAAAAGAAGTGCACTGTGTAGGTTCAATGAAAGTGTCTGCATCATAATACCGGCTAGGAAACATTCTGTTAGGGATTGTTATTAGTTGCTATCTGATTATTACCTTCATTGGAATTTAAGCAGTATTACAGTTGACAGGTATTTTAAGTATATTTCTTGGTCTACTCAGAAGAGGTGTAACCTCACAGGTCAGGATTTAATAGAGTGAACAGAAAAATAAGTGGTGGTATATAACAGATATGTTCAGCCTCAGAGTTGTCAATACACTGGGAAGTTTTGCTAAGCTTTGGAGAACAAATTTCTCATTTGAGAACTTGACAGTTTGTCCTAACTTGTTTGAAGTCGGGAACAATATATTTTGGTGCTAGTTGTCTCCTACAAAGGTTCTCAAACCATGACCCTCAAATAGACCTCTTTTCTAAAATTGTTTTTCTGCTGGGCATCTGCAGTAGTTGGCGTAAAGTGCTAGAGAGTTCATGTAACACCAGGCTGCTTTGCTGATCAACACTTCGCCCATGGTGCCTGCTATGAGTGAAATTAATTAGACTTGTGCTATCCTAGTCAATTTCCCTCTCAGCAGGTTGTGTGGTTAGAGCTCCTCAGAGTCTAAGGCTGATTCTGCAGTTCTTCTAGCTACCAGGTTGACAGACATTTTTTAAAAATTGGAAGAAAGGTGATATTATTAAAAAACACACAACAACAATAAAAGACTTGGCTACAAAATGAGTTAGAAGCAAAAAAGAAAAAAAATGGCCAAGACTAAAGTATTTTTTTTCTGGTTGTAATAATGGACCATGGTTCAATAGCAACAATTAAGCCATTAAAATAAACAGGTTTTAAAATTTGTACTTTTCTTAGACCTAGAGAATTCTTAAGTTGTTAATTATTAGATAAATTGGAACTATTTTTAAAACTTCAAGATAAACTCAAATTAGTATGTTATAATTGTTTAGGATAGAGCTGAGCCTGCACCCCACACCTCTAGAGCCACATTTTATGCTCTTAACTAACATGTACATTTTACATCTTTTAAGATTTTGAAATTTCATTCTGGCCTCTAGCAGAATGGTCTACCATTACTGGCAGTAATGGTAACTGGGATTTGTAAAACTGCTTTATGGTGATTTACTCATTGCTAGACAAACAGTTCTGTGACAATGTGTTTTCCCTCAAGTGCAAGCCTACTGTGATCATATGTGATCCAGTATAGCATTTGGTCTCTTTTCTTGAAGTTTTCGTGGAATCAGGAATTGCACCAACCAAGGAGGCTCAAATGCCAATGCAATGCTTAGTTTGCTAGCTTAAGTGAAATAGTACATCATGTTTAAGATTGTTAACTCCATCTCTGATTATATGGGATGCTTTAGTTGTAAATGCCTATAGAATAGTGTTTAAAACCAGTGGGGACTCTGGTCAGACCAATGGTATTACTCTGTGAGGGTAATAACTCCCCCTCCATGATCTATAGTAATAAAAGGGCAATATGCTAATTAGACCAGATGTCTTCCAGGCGTCATTCTGGATGTCCTTCCTGACAAAGCCAGGGCTGGAGGGAAGCCAGCCCGGGTCCCGGATGCCTGCAGGTGGCCGGAGGAGAGAAGCAGCCCAGGTCCCAGGTGCCGGAGGGAAGCCAATGCCGACAGCTGGGGGAAGGAAGGCCTACTTTTGCACAAATTTTTGTGTATTGGGCCTCTAGTTATTACATAAGTGTCAGTGACTGTGTATGAGTTGAGGGATTTTTTTTTTTTTCTGTAATTCATTTATACCTATTTCTCCAAATGCTTTGAGGCAGTTTCCAAAAACACTTAATAGAAAAGAATAATCAGTTGAAGGAATTACAGTAAAGGGAATAACAATGTTAAGTAAATAATAAAGCTATTATAGAATGAGCATTTGAATCTGTATAAAATATAGCATATAGAATAACCTATAGTTTCAAAAGATCATGGGACCTCCCCGAGTCCCGGAGTCCCACCCAGTGTGGCCAGTTCGCTGTAGGTTGGCCCCGAGTCCTGGAGTGCTGCCCCAATGCCCCGCCTCCGGGCTGCGTGGAATGGTCGCCAGGCCCCGCCCCCACGGCACACTTGTGGCGCTGTGGAAACCCCACCAGAAGACGCGCGAAGTGAACGCCAGGACCCCCGTGCCCCTGCAGGGCCGCAGGAACCCTGGCGGAAGCCATGCAGAGCGGCCACCTCCCCCCCCCCCCCACTGTGTGCACTGCCATCTTGTAATGTGTTATAGTGTGAGGGTCAATTTGCATATTACCTCTTTATTATATAGGATGGATAACCCAATTTATTTCTCTTCTCCTTTGAATGGATTTTCAGTTTGCTTCTAGCTTTTTCATTGTTATAAACAATGCTACATTGAACACACTTGTCTATGTCTTCTTGTGCCCATGTGCAGTTTCTCTAGGGCAGTGGTTCTCAAAATGTGGTTCCAGGACCAGCATATCAGGATCATGTGGGAACTTTGTTAGAAATGCAAATTTAGAGGCTCATTCCAAACCTCTGAATCAGAAACTCTGAGGGTGAGGCTCAGTAACCAGTTTTGTAGGTGATTCTGACACGCACTAAAATTTGAGAACCACTATTCTGGTGCAGTATTATAGTTAAAAGTAGAATTGCTGAGCCTTAGTGTACACACATACTCAACTTCACAAGATATGGCCAGATTCCCATCCAAAATACTTTCCCACCAACAGTGTATGAAAGTTCCCATATCCCCCCCTCACGGTTTGGTTGATTTTTCTTTCCTCCTGCAGGTCTTATAGATGTAAAATGTTTTAGAGCAACTTCCTTCCTTCCTTCCTTCCTTCCTTCCTTCCGTCCTTCCTTCCTTCCTTTTTTTTATGAATGATATTTTTGTAAGGTAGCTGGCCTTTTTCTTAATGATTTTATAGAAACAATTTATATACCAATTCATATATTAATGAAATTTTTTTTTTCATGCATTGCAAGGAGCTTTATTTTTTCAGTTTGGCTTTGTTTATAATTCTTAAGAAAATTGTAACCTAATTCACCAATTTTTTGAGTGGCATTGGAGGGGAGAATTTTGAATTGAATTTGATTTACTACTGGGACACCCTGCTAAGATATATAGCAGTTATTTGAAATGGTCTGAGCCTTATGAGAGAAGTCAAAGTTAGAGAGATTTAGGAAATATTTTTATCAAGGCAGAAATTTGACACTGTTGGGATGGATAAAATTGCCATGAAAGAGAACGTTGATTGAGAAAATGACTGAGGATTAAACCATGGGGAGCAATAGTGAAGGAAGAGCATCCAACAAAAAAGATTGAAGAATGATCATAGAACAGAGAGGGCAAGAGCAAGGAGAAGAATCTGGAAAATTGAATAGTGATGGGGTATAAGTGGGGAGGGATCTCTGCTGCAGAGAAAGTAGCACATCTAAGAAAGGGGTAAATGTTGCCCTTCAAGAGAGCAGCTAGCCATGGGCTGAGGAATAGAAACCTACTCTTCATTAGTTTGTACTAAAGTATAAGAGAAGATGAGACAGTGGTTAGAGAGGTAACAAGATCATTTCCCCTCAGGAGTAGAGTATTTGTGTCTTAGGTGAAGGAGCTGGTGGCATAGTTGTGTGCGGTGTTCACTATGCTATCTCCTCTTCAGGCAGCCTTTCCATAGATGTACTTCATATACCCATTGAGTAAATTCATTCGGTAAGATAATGTTAAGTATTGTGCAGAGGATTAAAATAGGGTGATGTAATTGTTATTAGGAGACTGTATTAGAATAGGCGATCTTCTCCGAGGTTAACACTTAAGTTTGGGATTGGACTTGTAAGTAGCTATTTGAATAATATGAGTAGAGAATTCTAGGCAGGAGACAAAGTTTCTAGTCTTTGTCTAGACTAGAAGGTCAAACAGAAATAGTAGGATCATGTGCCATTAATCTAAAACATCCTTTTGCTTTTTCTGTCAACCAGGGTGAAGAGAAAACAGAAATCTTTGTCCTCTGACTTTGGAAATCTTGTTTAACCTTCAAACTGGCGATGTCAAGGGTTCCAAGTCCTCCACCTCCGGCAGAAATGTCGAGTGGCCCTGTAGCTGAGAGCTGGTGCTACACACAGGTAAGTTATGTTTTCACCCTGTAAATCTTTGCATGTTGGGAGGATTTGGTGGGCAATAGGAATACAATTTCTTTCGACACTGGGTTTTCTGCTTTCTCAGAGACATAACTGCCAGATAGTAGATAGGTAAGATATTTGTCAGCTTTCCATTCCTTGGTTTTCCAAGTGGAATCTGAATACCCTAGGCCATGGTTTTTCACTGGAGATTAAAAGGGGGGACTCTGAAATTAGATCCACTTACATCCTCCTTGATGGAAATGTGTTCCTGTGTTGGGCAACTCAAAAGGAAACTAGGTTTGAGATTTTCAACCCCAAGTAGTAGCATCAACATCTCAATTGTCAAACACTGCTCTGAACAAAGGCTCATTATAGGTATGGCTTTGTCATCTGCTTTCCCAACCCTGTCCATGTTTTTCCTACTTTCCATTCGGTATTTCTCAGAAGCTGAGAAAAGCTATGAAAGCAGTTGGTCACTGTGAGATTTCTTAAAACGTGGATGAGGGCCCTGCCGGTGTGGCTCATGTGGCACATGCCCAGGTTTCAGGCTCAGTCTCCTATAGGGGGTGTACAGGAGGCAGCTGATCGATATTTTTCTCTCATCGATGTTTCTGTCTCTATTTCTCTCCCTTCCTTTCTCTCTCTTAAAGTCAATAAAAACATACATTTTTAAAATGTGGAAGAGGGACCTACGGTGAGAGAAAAGCTGAGCCTCCATGCTGGCCAAATAGTGCTGTCTTCGTCTGGGATCATGTAGAGGGAGGGAGCAGAAACAATGATCTGGGCTTCAGCCTGTTTTTTAGGTCACCCACTTATTTAATTCCTGGTTTTCTATCAACAGATCAAGGTAGTGAAATTCTCCTACATGTGGACCATCAATAACTTTAGCTTTTGCCGGGAGGAAATGGGTGAAGTCATTAAAAGCTCAACCTTTTCATCAGGAGCCAATGATAAACTGAAATGGTGAGGAAGAACACATCTAGCTGTAAAAGTATTTCTAAAAGTTGCCTGTTTTGCTTGGTTTTATGGGGAGATTGACTAGAATGTAAGGTACTTGGAGATAGGGACTTTGTACTTAAAATTCCCCAGCGTCTACGACTGTGCCTGCTACACATAGGTGCTTGCTATGTAATTGTTGAATTAATTTAATGAGTATATCAGGGATCTGCAAATTCAAATGGCTGTAGGGTAATGTAAATGAGTAAAGAGGGCCAGTGTTGTAAAAGATAATCCATATCTGGTGTAAGTGTTGACTATTAGGCAAACCAGCTGGTGTCCTTCTAAAAGGGGCAGTGGTTACTGAGATCCAGCTGACTATAGCTGTATGTGAATAAGGGCTGATCATTGCCATATTTTCTGATTCTTTAAGTAAAGCAAGAAATCCAGATTTTAACATACAGTCTCTTGACTTTTAAAATGACTGTTTTTAAAAAATAAAGATTTATTTGCTTATGGAACTGGAATGCACAGGGTGTAGGATGGTTTTGAAGCTTAGTTCAATCCAGCATCTAGTGTTTAGATTAAGGACCCCATTTCTCTCTGCTCTGCCCTGCTCTCCATGCTGTTGGAGATCTCAAGTCTAATGTCCCTTGTGCTTGAAGGATGACTTGCATTAGTAACGGCATAACCCACTACCACCCAACAGAAGCCTTTGGACTTCCTCTGAAGTAACTGTGGTCATGCATATACTGATTGGTTTAGGTCTGGGTTCCACCAATTACTCCCTGTGGCAAAGGGGTCAGTCCTATCTAAACCATGTGTCCTCTTGACGAGGAGCAGGCAATCAAGGGTGTTATCATGTGCTCACTGCAAAGACCAGAACACATGTCTGCGAACCACCAGTTTTGACTTCTGATAACCCACTGAACGTTAAATAGCTCCCCATTTAGATTTGTTGGCTATATACATTAAGCAGTGTACTACTAAATGTTGAGAGAGAATGCTTATTCATAGGCATCGTATTTAAATCTACATCTTCAACACAGTGTATAGTGATATGAGTGGCATATGCACTCCCTAGAGAGGCATTGGATTGAGCCACCTGTTTGTGAGAGGTGTCATAACACTGGCAAGGCCTTGGGGATGCATATGGCCTATCTGGTAGAAGCTGTATCTGAACCACATGCAGTTCAACTGACATTTACAACTTAACTCAGTGGAACCTATTAAATTCTGTCTGAATTTTGTTTTGATTCATTGGTAACAGATTGGCATCTCTGACTATATAGCGTGGAGCTATACCCTGGGAGTTTACTTTTATCTGTGCTTTCTCCGTGCTGTCGCCTTTATTTTAATCTTATAATATTATTACCAGATTGATAAAGTATCTGGAAAAGATTGGGTACTATTCACATATTTCTCTCAAATACTTTTTTCTTTCCCAAGGTGATATTTAAGGGCTTGTTGACATTTTTTTCATGGTTTCACCACAGTCCCAACAAAATTAGGGGCTGCTTCTCCTGAGATTGAGGATTAGAATAGCCTGACTTTGAAAATATTTTAGGGGGTAAAAGTGATTTGGGAGATTATGGGGAAAGAGGCAGGGATGTAAGGGATGTGTTGTCAGATTCTAGTTGACTCAGGTTGCTCTAAAAAAGTGGCTCTGAAGTAGTCATTCTACTAAATCAGAATTTCCTGGTTATGGGGCCTGAGCTTGTTTATATTTTAAACATCTCCCTCTCTTGATTCTGATGTTCTAATTCTCTCCTATCACTTCACCAGCCTATAAAGCATGGATGTTTTCAACATTTTTCCCCCCCTATCTGTTTTGGGCAGGTGTTTGAGAGTAAACCCAAAAGGGTTAGATGAAGAAAGCAAAGATTACCTGTCACTTTACCTGTTACTGGTTAGCTGTCCAAAGAGTGAAGTTCGGGCAAAATTCAAATTCTCCATCCTGAATGCCAAGGGAGAAGAAACCAAAGCTATGGGTAAATGTTCTCTTCTTTGTTTGATTCTTTATTTTCACATCCAGCAACTTCATACACTGACAAGTTATAGATTTGATCTGGTTTTTTGAGTAACCCTAAATATAACTTTTTTTTCACCTCAGAGAGTCAACGGGCATATAGGTTTGTGCAAGGCAAAGACTGGGGATTCAAAAAATTCATCCGTAGAGATTTTCTCTTGGATGAAGCCAACGGGCTTCTCCCTGATGACAAGCTTACCCTCTTCTGTGAGGTGAGTGCTTCTTCCCCACTGTGAGACTAGCCGTTCCCAGGCCTGGTCAGTAGTGGCCGATGTAATCGTATTGTATCAGGAATAGAGAATGGGAAGAACCCCCAGGTGGAATGGTGTTGCACAAACGTTATTGATATGACTGGTTGAAAACTGCTGTGATTTCAAGGTTGTTGGGCATCTAGCTTTCCACTTGTTACTGTTCTTCAAAACAAAGATTGTGTACAATCTTGGTATTTATGATTTTTGAATTGCTTGGGTCAGGATTCTGGCTTTTTCTTGGCGGGGTTTTTCAGATAGCATTTGGAAGGACTGTTACTTCAAGCTGAGGAGAATGGCCAGCAAATATATGTGTATATTTGTTCCTTAAACTTTATGGCTTCTTCTTGAGTATGAAGTCCACATATGTTTGACTGTAGATCACTTTTCTTTTCTGCTCTTTGAACTGGATGACTTATCAGGAGTTGAATGTCTCTGGATTGTCTTGCTAGAGTAATTGTGAAATAGGAAGGTGAGAATCCTCTATTCTAGAGTGAAGGTTATATAAAGCTCTCTAACTCATAATAGCTGAGCGTTATCTGTAGTCTGTTAGGCAAGTCCTTCTCACCAACAACTTAAAAGCCTTTTTTAGGTTTACAAGAGAAGTCTTGAAGTAAAATTCCCAAACTGAGAGTGAGTTGGAAAGTGGTTTCTTTAATGACTATTTACTAAGAAGTCATTTCATGCTCTTATCAACACATTTATAAATATTCATAAGCTCACAGTGTAATAAACGAATAAAACCTCCAGTCAACTTAGATGGCAGTGTTTCCTATACATTGTATGGTCAAGAAGCCACTTCCTGAGCAGCAGCGCTTGACAAGAATGACCACTGTATTTTCCTGGGGACGGTGCAGGCAAGTTCCTACAGTTGTTCTGTCAAGTAATAGGCGTGCACTGTGAGTTAATGACAGTCCCAAAGCATGTCACCACCTGTGCAGCCGGGGAGGGTGTCCCTTAGGAATCATGCCCTTTTGTAGAAGAGGACTGGCCAGTGGGAGCTGGCTTTTTTTCTGAGTCACAGCTTAATTATTTCCACAGAATAGTACCTCATGGTTAGGAAATTTTGGAAGCATCATTTATTAAGATATCACACTGAATATGTAAAATGCAGTTTTCATAATAGCTGCCTTATAATAAAAAAAGGAAATACTAGCAGGATGACACCTAGGTAAATACAGAAATTGTTGCAGTTGTTTTTTGTCTGATGAACGTTAAATTTGAATTCCATGTAATCTAACTAGTTACATACTCAGTTGCCCAAGTAAGAAATGAATACAACTAGGTGGTTTTGTATGAAGTTAAATGTTATATAAATAGACCATCAATTTAATCTTCACCTATCTTAAAGACCTAAATTTCAGAAAAATTTAAATATAGTGGAAAATTCTAATTTCTCTTGGAAATGAAAGCCAATCTCAACTGTTCTCTGAAGAAAGATATCTCCTCTAAATATTGCATCTGGTGTTTTAGGCAGTGCCTTTATTGCATTATTTTTAAGTCCACAGTGGGCCCAGCCTTTTCTCATGTGCTGTCTCCCCCCTACCGCCCCATATCTGCTCCACCTTTTATATGGACATTGTTGATTTGGAGACCAGTTGTCTTGCCCTCACTTGGCAATCTCTCATCCTGTAGTTAAGACTGAGGCGCCCTCTCCCCCTTCGCTTCCCCATATAAAATTCTCTTAGGAGAAATGCTGTGGTTAAGTTTAGATTTGCCTTACTGACTTAGAAGGGAAGTGAGATGACACTTTGGAAGTGAGGAGATGTTGAACAGGGAAACGTCTGCTGGGTTCTGCTGATGCCATCAGTTTCTTACCATCGGACCAGGTATGCCATCTGTTCTCCTCACACTTCAGTGTTGGCCACAGGTGCTGAGTGTTGCTTATCATACTTGGGCTTGTGCCTAGTGAGACTCGTTTCTGTTCCAAGGCTCTCTGTGGACTTAGTAGCATTCAGCATTGCAAGACAGTTGCATGGGGGTATGTGTTGGATGTGTGGGTTTTAAAAATATATACAGCTCATCTGAGTTTTTAGCGCTTTACAAAGCTAGATTATTCTTTGGTGTAAGTCCTATCCCTTTGACCTGTTGCTTCCTTTTATCAATGGGGGGAAAATATATGTTTATTTTAGTTCATATTCATATTTTATTTATTATTGGTTTAGATAGTATTTTGTTATTATTCGAGGCTTTGTGAAGTTGATGCCCTCATACAAATTTAGATTATGAATACTCCACTGTTCCATTCCTCATCAGTCTTTGGCCCAGATACATGTCTGTCCTGTCATGATGCAATAAGTATAGTTGTTTCATTAATTTTAAAATATTTTTTGATATTCCCAGAGGCTGCAGGAGGGAATTCATCCTAAGGTGCAAGACTAAGAATCACACATTTGTATGTTTGGGCTTTATTTTAGTAATGTTACTGTTAATGAATATTTAAATGAAATTAGATTGCAAACTCTGAAAATGCCAAATGTATGGTCTTGTTTATAATGTGCCACGCTGGGTTCACATTCAATTTTCAGTGATGTTTTTGTCTGACTATTAGGAAATGTGGCAATTCTTCCAAGATGATATTGCTTAGCTAATGTATTTGGAAGCATTTTCAAAGTATTCCTTGAATTGTCTATTTTTACAATCCTTTGAGCTAGGTTAGTTCTATTATCTTCATTTCATGTTGTTGGGGAGAGAAGCGGTGCCTGGAGAGGTCAGGTAATTTTTTCCTAACATTGTGCAGCAAATTAGTGTCAGCTCTCCATTTTCTCTCTCTAGGCTGCTGTGCCACGCTAAGTGGAGCTAAATGCTATTTACCCAGGGAAACATGGGCTCTACCAGGTTTTCTTAACAGAGAGTATTTATTTTGGTAATGAAACAGAATCATGAAAGCTTTACACTTTTAATAATTTGGACCACGGAAAATCTACTTGAAAAATCTACTTGAAAATCTACTTTTAGCTTCTGTTGACCCTTCCCTCCATTTCTTATATTGAAAACAAGTAGCTGTTAGCAATAAAGATGCACATATTCCACCTTCGTTGTATGTGCCTTTGATAGGTAGAAGATTTCAGAGTTTCTTTGTAATGTTGCAATTAAAGTTGAAATAGGAAATATCTAGATGCTACTAAACTCTTTTAAAAATATATTTTTTAAGTGATTTTAGAGAGGAAGGGAGAAGAGGGAGAGAGAGAAACATCAATGATGAGAGAGATTCATTGATCAGCTGCCTCCTGCATGCCCCACCACTGGGGATCCAGCCACAACCCAGACATGTGCCCTGACTGGGAATCGAACCATGACCTCCTGATTCATAGGTTGACGCTCAACCACTGAACCACGCAAGCCAGGAGATACTACTTAACTCTTAAAACATTTCTTTCCTTCTCAAACATAGAATATCCCTTCATAGCCTCGGAATATGATTTTTGCCAAATTTTAAATGTGTGGATCTATTTATTTTTTTCTCTTTATTGTTATTAATGAATTATTTGGATATTTTAGTTGAACTGTGTGAAAATGCCAATATTTGATTGTTTTTGTCCTACAAAAATGGTGATTTAATATGTAACATTATTATCCTATATAATAAAAGGCTAATATGCAAATTGTCCCCTCAACTGGGAATTCTACTGGGAGTTCAACTGGGAGTTCGACCAGGGGGCGGTGCTGGTCAACCCTACCCCCATTTACCCCCCCCCCCATCAGGGGCGGGACCAGACCGCCAACCACCAGCGGCCCATCCCCCCAGCCACTGGGACTACACCTGTGCACAAATTCATGCACCGGGCCTCTAGTAGGTTATAAATATGATAATGTAGTAAACTTCAGCCAACCCAGCAGTAACTTGGAATTAACTTGTATGTTTCTCCCCTAACCCTTAAACCTGTTGTCTTCCCCCCTTAGGATATACTAAAGAGCTATTTTGAATTATATGTTATCTCCTCATATATTATTTGTAGCCTGAATAATATGTTGTTTTCATTTGATTGGTTTTGAGCTTTATAAAGTTGGTGTCAGAAAGTATGTAGTCATCTAGGACTTGTTCTTTTCACATTATGTTTCTAAAATTTATATTGTGGATGTAACTACCGTTCATTCATTTTTACTGCTGTGTAATATTTGTGTGAATAGGCAACAGTTTATTCTCTTGTTGATGGACATTTAGGTTGTTGCTAGTCTTTTGATTAGAAACAGTGCTGCTGCTATAAACAATCTATATGCAGAGTCTTTCCCCCCCTCAATTGTTTTAATGATATGGAAGTTAAAAAATATTATTTCCATTGGTTTTATTTTTTATGTTTAAGTAAAATATTCAGGAATTGGCACAATCTTTAGTCTTTTATGAAATATTTTTTAAGAAAAGTAATTGACTTTAAAAGTGAGGCCCTTTTACAGCTTGAAATTTAGAGGGTTATACAGCCTTCCTGAGACATTTTCATGCAGTCATTTGTAAGACGGCATAAATGTCACAGTCACGTCATCTTCGCAGCTGTAATTCTGAATGAGTCTCCATAGTCAACTTTATAGGCATTAAAAAAATCTTTAGTTTTTCTCAAAATGGTTTCATTTTAGCAGCATCATTTGCAGAGGAAAACAATCCCTTTCTAAGTTAAAAGTTTGGGCTCTGAAGACTCATTTGTGAATGCCATTTAAAATTTATTTTTAATTAAGCGTATTTAATGTTGGTAAGAGGTGCCAGACATTCAGAACTCTGGAGACTCCAGGCATCCATATATCTACAGAACAAGTCTGGCTCAGACAGTAAAGGTACATTCTCCTTCTTGTGCGTTCCTATTTGTGTCTAGAGAGAGGAATTGTCCCTGCAAGAGGAGTCACAGTTTTGGGTGCCCCACTTATTACCAAGCATGCATCTAACCAGCAGAGGGTCTGTGGTAACCATAGTTTGAAATTCACCTTATCTCTTGCCAATTCATTTTACTCAGACTAGTAAATTGCCATCAAGTGTTAATGACTTTGGGCTCCTGTCAGCCTGGTTTAATTCAGGCTTAGGACCTAGTGCCAAAAGCATTCTCCATTCCCTTCATTGGTCATCCCAAGAGAGTCCTGCCTTCTTTATGAGGAAGTTGGATTTACTTGGTCTTTTCCTTTTTTTAAAATAAATTAATCATCAGTATTTTTAAGCTGTAACTGGAAACAGGCATTTTCTACTTTGATATTAATATTATATCAAAGAAATAAGAGTGTTAATATGAGAGAATGGCTGACCCAAATTAGAGATCTTACACAGGACAAGAGAGGATCTGTGCAGTAGTTTGTGCTGGGTCTCAGGCTATTAAAATAATGTTATAATCTGGCTCTGATAAATGTGCTGCTAATGCTAAGCACATTCATAATTGATTAACTTGGCTGCTTCATTGCTCAAGACTATAACAGCTCGTTTTAAACAAATGAATAAATTTCTCGACCTGGTAATAAATATCTCACTCCAGCACAGAAGGGACTGCGGGTCATTTGGATGGGGCATTAACTTTGCCTCGGGGTTTATGACTGCATTTAAGGGATGACTTCTATCTTGAAGGTTAAAAGAAATTTGGGTCATTTAGGATGTTCCTAAGCTGCCTTTCTCAACTAACTTATCAGAATAGCAAAATGGGGGAGCTGATTCTCAAGGTTTATGAATTCTGCTTTGATTTTAACATTTCTAACCTATTATGATGTAGGAGATGAAGCATAGCAGTGATTACTAGGCAGAAGACTGATCTGCTTCAGTTTGGTAACTTACATTTATTTTGTAATGTTATATGATTTATAAATTCTTGTATTTGGTATACTAACAAATTTACCTTTCACTGATGCATCTAGAAGTTACCTTGTTTTGTTTTGTTTTAAATCTAAACTGAACTGTTAATTCAACTGGTTAAAACCTGCTGCTGAAGCCATGTGGCAAGTTGGATCCCTCTTTAAACCTGTTCTTCTCATTCTGTTCCAAAGCTATGAGTGCAAGTCTAGCAGGAGCCAGCAGTCTTGTATTTCATTGTCACAAATGACTGAGTAAGGGTATAAATGGTGTGGGATACCCACACAGTTATCTCTGCCAGAAAGATCTTCCAAGCCTAGTCCTGTTCATTAAATTAACACTTGCACGGAAGTACCAATTATTTACCAGGCCCTATGGAAGTTGCATGTTATTTTCATGTTCCAGACCTAACTAAAGTAAGTGAAATGCTTTTAGGTGTACTAGATTTTTCTCTCTGAAGAGTTTAATTTAAATGGTAGTTTCTATAGGAGTTCTTTGTATTTAACCTTAAGGCAGAATAAGGTAAATACTTGAGGTTTAACATTTGTTTCTTTTAGTTTTTCCCTCTGATGGTTTTGCCCAGGTTTTCAGGGAAGGGGAGGTGAGGCTTATTAGAAGTTGGAGGAGAAGGAGATTTGTGGGGCTTTCTCCCTATTTTCCTGAGATGGTGTAGACTAAGTATAACTGTGATAGATTGAAAATTACGTGATCCAGAGGATAAAGCCTTGATTTGTGGAGATGGTTTCAAGAGAATATGACTAACGTTAGTATCTGAATGAGGTATAAATCATCTCTCTTCCTGCTGGGAAGAAAATTCCTGATAACAAAAGCTTTGGACTGTTTCCTTGTCTTTACAGGTGAGTGTGGTGCAAGATTCCGTCAACATTTCTGGCCAGAATACCATGAATATGGTGAAGGTTCCCGAGTGCCGGTTGGCAGATGAGTTAGGAGGACTTTGGGAGAATTCCCGGTTCACAGACTGTTGTTTGTGTGTTGCTGGCCAGGAATTCCAGGCTCACAAAGCTATCTTAGCAGGTTAGTATCTATTCGTAGGTTAGTATCTTGTTCGTTTTGGTGAAACAAGGCAAACCAGTGGCTGCATAATGACCTGTTGAATAACTTCAGCCTTTTGAACTAGTGAAAAAAAATTGCAACTAAATATATTTTTATATTGTGGTGACATTAGTTGTCATAATCAAAAAGGCAACTCTGCATAAAAATGGTATTTCTATTTTTCCTTTCTGTAGTGGACTTAGGCCACCATTTTCAAGGAATGGATGATGATATGTTTTGAATGCCTTTGCACCTAGAAAACAGATGTCAAAACACTGCTTAGGATCAAGTATTAGTTCCTAAACAAGGGACTTAGGATATAACAGAGAGGATTCTGGACTCAGGATAAACTACGTTCAGTTAAGTCCCCTGCCCTGGAGATCTTAGGCTTCTCTTCCATATAAACACATCAGAAGGATAAGAATATTGCCAGTGACATGGAGGATCAGGTCTTATTCTAATAATAGGCCCTTTGTCTTTGAGACGAGAAAGAGTGACACAGAGGGGAACTGACAAGGCAGGGTTGACTTGACCACATGAAAGCATAGCAGCCAGCCACAGACTTCTATTCAGGCCATAAGACATAAAAGGAAATAGCATGAATTTTCAGCAACAAATTTCTTACCAAGATTCTCAGCTCTGTTCTAAAATACACACCTGGAGAACCCCACTCTGGCTCAATCTAACCATCTTTCTGTTCCCTCTCTGAACTAGATGGTACCGTGTATTGCTAAAGAAAGTCATCAACTCTTAGGTTAGCGCTCCATACTCAGCTGGGCCCTCAGCACTGCCAAGAACTCGTCCTACAGTTAGTCAGCTCCCTTTCTTTTTCTCAACAATAGCTACTTCACAACTTCACTACTCTCCTTTAATCTCCAACTCCTAAAAGATGACCTTGCTACTTCTTCCAAGAGAAAATTGAGGCCCTGTCCCTTAGCTCTTGCCTCTCACCTTACCTGCATTTTCCCTGCATTCTTGGTGGAAGGGGTGTTCTTCCTTGTGTCCAGAGTGCTGTACTTTCTACTTCTGTTCTGTTTCATATCCCATGCTGCCTCCTTCTTCTTCTTACTCTGCCACTTATACCCTTGTTATCTGGTATCTTCATCAACTCTCGTTCTCCTATTGCCTGTTTACCCTCAGTCTATAAACAGGCTCAGGCTACTCCCCCTAGTTATTCATTCTCATTCTCTCTCTCTCTCTCTCTCTCTCTCTCTCTCTCTCTCTCTCTCAGCTCTCTCTCTCTCTCTCTCTCTCTCTCTCTCTCTCTCTCTCTCTCTCTCTCTCAGCTAAATTTCTTAAGTTAGCACATTTACTGTCTCAACTTGTCTCCTCTCACTGTCCTCAGTTCATCTACATGCAATGAAAGCAGTTTTCCAAAGTAATATGGCCGGCTAGTTCTTACATTTGAGAGACTCTCGTTCATATATTATTTGGCTCCTTTATTCTAGTTTTCTTCTGATTCTCTGGCTACCTCTGATGTGTGGCCTCCCTCTTCTTCACGCATCCTTTTAAACATTGGTGTTCTCTCAGTTCTCTTTTCATTCTCCTTATTCTCCCTGGGTGATTTTATTTATTTCATAACCTCAGTATCTGTCTATCCAGTGATGACCCTCTAAGCATATCACTGCTTTGGACACTTCCCTCTTTATTAAAATCACCAACCCTTTAGTCTTCAATTTCTGTAATGTATTTATTTAGTACCTTTTAGTCTGTAGCCCTTCTGAGATAAGAACAAGGAGAATTAATATCCTTTGGCATAGTTTAAAGCATTGAGGCTCAGAGGGTTTAGTGATTTGCCCAAGATGTGTGGTTAAAAAATGGCAGATCTAAAATTAGTCCTTCCTAACATAAACTATAAGTGAAAGTTCCAGTTACCTGTTAGCTCAAAGTCCTGTATATATTCCATCTGTTCTTCCTCTCTCAGTTAGAGATTGGTAGTCTTAACTTTCACCAAATCCCTGATTGTCGGACAACATGATAAGATTTGAGTTCTTAGCCATTTTATTACTTTCATGGTTGAAATTAAGTTTACTTATTATTTATAGTGTTCATTAGACTAGAATTGGGCATGACTTAGAACACTGCTTCTTAACCTTTTTTCATTATTCCCACCCCTCGGGGAAAAATTAAATTATCCCCAATGAGAGACATTAAATACTAAGGAATAAGATTTTGTTAGGTAGGGTTGAGTTTTTTTTTAATTTTATTTCATTTTTTTATTTTTTATTAGGGTTGAGCTTTGAAGGGCTACAAACGATGTAATCCCTAAGATTTCTTTTTCTTGCCTCTTTGGGAAGTTATCATCTCTGTTGAGAATGCAAGGCTGGGAGGACCAGAAAACCTGCTGTATATGAGCATGCGTTTCATCTAGTTAGTGGATGCCATTGAGCCTTGTTCTGGGCCTCCTTGCTGTGTGGTCCCTGGATGTGGGGAAAGTAGGTGTCTTTTTTCCAGGCAAAAATGTAGGTATCAAGACATCCTGCTTAGAACCCTAAAGGACCTTCCAGTTGAACCCCCAAATCTACCCAGAGAATATCATTGTCATCCAACATATAGATAAATTTGAGTAATTTCCTTAAAACATGAATGTTTGGAATCTAGCTAATAAATTATTTTGTAAGTAGCATTTTCTTTTTTTGACTATGTATTGTAATTACTAACTTACTGGTATAATATGAAAAGAAATGAATTTTATGATTCTGATATAATTTGAGGCTTAAGACCCTTTCCTATACCAGTGTGACAGCAAAGAAAATGACCTCTTCTACATAACAGAAGAACTGAGTGATTTACAACGTGATAACCACATTTGTCTCTGTTGCCTTTCACTTTCTAGCTCGTTCTCCAGTTTTTAGTGCCATGTTTGAACATGAAATGGAGGAGAGCAAAAAGGTATGTATCAGGATAAAAATATGTCTTCTAGCTAGGTGACTAGATTCAGATGAGTTTTCCAATTTGGCAGCAGATTTATTTTCCTAATTATCTTTTCTTACTGTGTTACTAAAATGGATTATGAATTCCCTGAAGGGACACTGTGAGAGTGGAGAGAGGTAGTCCAGAAGGATTCTAGGTAAAGGAGACTTACTCTCTCCCAGGCAGATCATCCAAAGGGTTTGGGGTGAGGGTATTAGACATGTGTTTCTACTCAAGAAAAGAAAGGTAAAAAAATGAAAGCTATAGTTATCTTTGAAAACAAAGGTGGTACATATGATGGAGAATATTATAATCAAATATGGCAAAGAACAATTTTTCATTCATGTTAGGTTTTAAATGATACAAGCTTCTCTCCTCACTAGAGCTTAAAATCATGAAAATTGTTTAGGGAATTTGTTTTGCTGGAATGTTTCTGACTTCCAGTTTTTCTGGCATAGAATCGGGTTGAAATCAATGATGTGGAGCCTGAAGTTTTTAAGGAAATGATGTGCTTCATTTACACGGGGAAAGCTCCAAACCTGGACAAAATGGCTGATGATTTGCTGGCAGCTGCTGACAAGGTGAGATAGGAATAGAAAAATAATCACAAAACTAGGAGTTTCTGTAACTTCTTGAGTTTCATGGCGGGGCTTCTATGCTGCATTGTAAGTAAGATGAGCACATATCTTAGTTTGGCTAGACAGTCCTGTTTCATACTTGTGCTGCAGCCCAATTATTGAAAGCGCCCTTTTTATTTTCAAAAGCATCCTGCTTTGAATGGTAAATTATATATGGCCACTCTACATATGGAAAAGAAGAAGTCTGCTAAATTACCTCTCAGATTTAACCATAGTGATATTTAAGACTCACATTTGGATTTATAATTTGGCTTTATAATGTATAAAATGTTGTTGGGTTCATTAACTTTTATTTAAACTTTTTCAATAAGAGAATAATCTTTTTCCCAGTGTCCTGGTTAGCATTTTTAACTTTCCCCTAAGTAGTTTTTGAAATACTCAAAATTGTAAGACGATTACTATCTCTTTGGGAAATAAGAGCTACTACTACAGTAAATGTATACTTTGATTGTAAGATACATTTTGATTTGAGAAATGTTAAAGTGTGAAAGTGAAAATGGGATCTTAGAAAGGAAATGCGATTACCTAAAACAACAGACCAGTGATTCCCAAAATAAGCTGGGGTGGGGGGGCGGGCGGGGCGGGGGGAGGCATGTGCCTCAGTTGCAGACTCAATCCCAATGAAACACTGAGTGTAACCAAGTCAAATGCGAGGTTTTGTGTATTGTTGCTATTTTATTGCAGGATTTCTCAGAACCTTTAGTATGTTCATGTGCACTATCATAGCATTTCTCCAATTCAGTTAACTCTGGAATTCTTTTCCTGAAAGATCACCCCTGGATTAGTGTTCCCCAAAGCACACTTTGGGAAACTGACTTTCATTGTATAAACACATTGAAGAGAGCTCAGTGACCTGTCTGTCCTCCAAGCCCTGTGGTCTAAAGAAGTATGACGGGAGTGGGGGTGATTACTGTTTATCCTGTGGGAGCTTTTCTTGTGTTGGGAAGGGGCGTTGCGGCAAGAATGTCAAAGGACTTAAACCCATCCAATAGCAGACTCTCTGAGAAAGATGGTTCTCCGCTGGAAGTGTCCCTTCTTTCTGCCAGGATGCTGCAGTGCCCATGTGAGGCAGAGCTGGCTCTGGCTCCGAGGAAAGGGCACTAGCGCCTTTTCAGGATTTGCTCATGGGACTTCCTTCCACCTTCCTTTGCATCCCTGAGGACAGAGGAAAGTGCCTGTATTTACGTGGAGGTTTCATCTTTATTGATCAGCGTTTTGGAGTGTTAGTAGAGGATAAGGCATGTAAACCCAATCGATGCTACAGATGAAAAGGATTGAATAATACTGTATCCTGCATATTACCTTTCAAGACTGAATTAGTACCGTTAAGCAATGCGAACATCCCATTCCCTTTCAGTCTAGCTCAGCTCTGACCAGAGGAAACTTGCTTCCAGTGGAGACAGTAAGGAAATACACATTGTGAGCTCTGAGGAAGTTGAAGACACACAGCCCAATACCTGCTGCTTTTGTGGTGGTTGTTAATCCTCACCCGAGGATATTTTTTCCATTGATATTTAGAGAGAGTGGAAGGGAGGGGGAGAGACAGAGAGAGAGAAGAATTGATGTGTCTCACACATTGATTGGTTGCCTCCTGCACTCACCCACACCAGGCCAGGGATTGGGCCTGCAACTAAGGTACATGCCCTTGACCGGAATCGAACCTTTGATCCTTAAGTCTGAGGGCCCACACTCTATCCACTGAGCCAAACTGGCTTCCGCCCAATACCTGCTTTTTATAAATACGAATTTTATAGTGATTCTGACTCATCTGCCCTTTAATTTTCACTGAAGCAGTCACTTGGTGCTTACACACAGGCGTTTATCTTCCTCTCATCTTCTAGCTCCCATAAAGGTGAGTAGCATTGAAAGGCCCACTTTTTAGACAGAAATACTAAGGCTCAGAGTTGTATATTCTTAGAGCCAGGGTTAGACATATGTGTCCCTGGGTTTTCATTTCTGCTCCTCAACCAGAGAACTTACTGGGCACTCACTACTATAAGAGCTCAGAGCATAGGGATCAGCCTGAAGTGACATTCTAAGAATGGTATTTTCGGTACATTGTGTTAAGCTGGGATTTTAAAAGCTAAAGCAGTTGAATCACAGCAATACTTTAAATTTATGAATGAGAAATAACTGAAGGGTGTGTTTTCAAATTCCATTCAGAATTTCCCATTAGACACTCCTTGCTTCAAGCTTATTGGAAAATATTCTTACCTTTATACCTCCTTGTAAGCGTCAGGAAAACAGAATAAGAAATCTTTCATGGAAGGATCTAGACCTCTAGAATTTACCCAAGAGACTGCAACAGCTTCTTCTGAGCTTTCCCAGTCTCCTGGGGACATGTGTAATTAGACCAAAAACAAAACAAAACACGTTGGCCAGGCCGGGAGACACAATTTCAATCTCTCGGGTAAGTACTGCCATTAGGCAGGTTTTTCAGAAGTATAATTAAGAAAAAAACTTGGTCCCCCAAGGGACAGCAGTGGCTACTTTTGTCTAATTATGCAGTAGGGATCAGAGCTATTCACAGCAAAAGTCCTTTTAAAAGAAAGTATTGAGAAAGGATAAGAGGAATATTCTGTGCAGCACTGTGTAAAAACTGAACATTTACCAAACCTTTCCCAGCCTTTTAAAACAAAAACCTAATTTCTTGCTTGTCTAGTGTCATTCCTGTTTTCCATGGAAACTGTTTTCCAGTTACTCAAATGTAAAAATTAAAGCTGTACCAAAACCAATAAAATTCTCTTTTTGCTGCAGGAGATCAAAGTGCCAGCAGATATGCCTCCTCACCCAGAATTCATAAAAATAAAATTGGCCTGGTTTGATGGCCATGATTCAGCTTAGAGGAATATTATGCCACTGAGTTCTGAGGCTCCTTAAGATGGGACCTGTAGGGAGACTGGAGACCCCCAACCAAACCCCTTTCCTGTGAACTGATGAATGACATTTTATTTTGTGCCTCCTTTTTATGCCTTCCTCCTCCTTGTCCTTGAAGTTCCTTAGTAAGTTCATAATCTCATATTTGAGAGCAAGGAGTACAGTTGCGTCAAAACAAATCAACTAAATGAAATGTGCCCAATATTAACCTAGACTTTCATTTACAAAATATTTATACCCTTTACTTGGAAGAAGTTTTAGACTGAAACTGGATCCCAGGGTCTTTGTTGCTTTGTTTTTCTACCCTGAGAATCTTAACCTCAACCCCAATAAAATAGGACTCCATTTACCCTCTGTTTGAAAGGAGGCTGGGGTTGACCCTCATTCAGGAACAGCTCGTGGCAGAGATGCTGGTGAAAGCACCACAGGCTCCTTTCCACAGCCCAGTGGGCCAGTCAGGATATCCTGCCAGGCCGGTGACCGTGCTTCACCCTAGAGCGGCTCCGAATGAAAGGACTGCAGACACTGAACATGTCATGTCCCTGGTGACCCGAAGCAGAGTGATCTGTCATTGTGAGGGTAGGGAGTGATGGTTTAAGAAACACTTGAATAATATCGGGACAGGGTAAACGTGAGGATGTGGGTCTATTTCATAATTGCCCTTTTTCTCCTAGGTACACTGTAGAACTGGAGTGGTAGGTATGCACGTTATTTTAGCTGTCTTCATCTCAGCATTTGGAGTATGGTTATGTTTTACAATTACAGTCGTAGCCTTCTCACTGAATGCGCGATTTGTTCATGTCTCCGTTACATGATGGTACAGCTTCAGGAGCGGGCAGCCCAGAGCTATTCTGTTCTGACGGCAGTGCTTGTGTTACAGTACGCCCTGGAGCGCTTAAAGGTCATGTGTGAGGACGCCCTCTGCAGCAACCTCTCTGTGGAGAACGCCGCAGAGATTCTCATCTTGGCTGACCTCCACAGCGCAGATCAATTGAAAACGCAGGCCGTGGACTTCATCAACTAGTGAGTTGGCATCTTCAGAGTCCTTCTTCCAGGGTAGTTGGGGCAGCTGGAGAAGTGAAAAGACTGCATTAGTGAACAAAATAAATGAGGAGCTTCATTAACTTCTAGTAGTAAATACAGTTTTCATCTTTCCCTTCATCTTGACAGTGTGGAAGAGGGTTTTGCTTTCACGGGTCTAATTTGATTGCTGAGTGAGGTGTTTTACTTCCATGTAGTGATCAGATTGATGAAAATGATAATGTGCTGTGTTCCCCAAATGATAGCATCTTTCCTTCACATTCACTGGCCTGATGAAAGGCATGCAGATCTCTGGGTGAACAGAGTGTGTTTTTATGAGTTAGTAAAATATATCTAATGGTCCATTGTGGAATGGGGAAAAGAGAAGGGGTCATCAGTAGAGAAAGAAATGTTCATTCCAGTAGATCTGTTCCTTCAACCTTAAATGACAAATGACCTGGCCATATTCCTTTCTGAAATAATTCTCAGTGGGGCATGTTCTACTCCCCTGCCTGATGGGGAACAGCATTTGGAAAAAACCCAAAAAAGAGCAGGTTTCATAAAACCCTCACAACAGTTCTCACAACAACCTCAGAGATGGGTCTAAGACAGCAGTTGCCAACCGGTGGTCAGCAGACCACTGGTGGTCCGTGAGGCCCGAAAGGTTGGCGACCGCTGGTCTCAGAGGTGGCCAGGCAAATAGCGAACATGATTCATCACAGAAAATGCCCCAAATCAGGAAACCATGCCCTCTAAGGCTGTTTGTAAGATTGTTTCGAAGGAGTTACTGATTGAGGAAAAAGAGGAGACCACCAGGTGATGGTCCTAGTGAGTGCTCAGTCTGTGGTGGACACTTGCTTGGTGCTTTGTAGATCGAACCATTCAAGGAAGTGTGGTTAGTATCCCCTCCTTTTCATTCAGATAGACCCCAGCTCTGATCTGCTCTGTGGTTAGGGCACTAGGAAATGGCAGCGCCAGGTGGAAGCTCTGAGCTGTCTCTTGTCTCTTCATTAGCAACATAAAGAGCATTGACAGCCCTGGCAGGTGGGCTCAGCTGGTTGGAGCATCATCCCCTGCACCTAAAGGTTGCGGGTTCCAGCCCCTGTGTGAGTGGATGGGAGACAACCAATCATTTATTCTCTCATACGCCGATGTTTCTCGCCCACCTCCTTCCCCTCTCACTAACATCAGTAAATCATATCCTGGGGTGAGGATTTTAAAAATGTAAAGAGCTTTGATAGTGTAGAGACTAGCCTGAGGGACATTTCACCTTGTAGTTAGTAATATAGTAGCTCTAAGTCCTGGTTTTCAGAGTCACAACAGCCACAATCTGGTCAGCGATCTGCATACCCTCTAACAAGCAAATTCTCATGCATATCAAGGATTTTCTATCTGAGTGTTACTTGCATTGATACCCTTTACAGCAAACTCTGGGAAATTAGGCTGTCTAGGCGGCTGTTTAACCCATCCTTCACTCCCTCGTTTCGTAACTCATCTCTCATATTTCTCCTAGTCATGCCTCGGATGTCTTGGAGACCTCGGGGTGGAAGGCAATGGTGGTGTCACATCCCCACTTGGTGGCTGAGGCATACCGCTCTCTGGCTTCGGCACAGTGCCCCTTTCTGGGACCTCCACGCAAGCGCCTGAAGCAGTCCTAAGATCCTGCCTGTGAGACTCGGTTTATTTTCCAGAAGCAGCAGCCACTGTGGCTGCCATTGACCACCAGGTAGACAGCGCAATCTGTGGAGCTTTGACTCTACTGTGGGGGGAAGACTGCATCTCGGCCCCAGACTTTTAAAACAGCACTAAGTAACCTTGGGGGATGGGGGGAGGGAAGGCCGGGACTCCGGCTGTTCAACCTAATGAAACCCTGTTGCTGCGTCACTGTGTTCCCTTTGGCCTGACCGAGTCTGATCCTGTGGGGATTCGGTTAGGCGCTGGCCCTGAGGACAGCCCTGCAGTGGTACTTGGAGAAATCTGTCTGCATCTAACTGAGCAGAACAAATCGTCAGGTGCCTGGAGCAAAAAGGAAAAAAAAGAAGGACCGTTAGTTTTAAGAGAAGGGGAAGAAGAGGAAACGAGAAAGGATTTTTGCAGAATTTCTCAAAGATCAGCTTGTGGATTCCAGTACTATTTATATTGAGAGAAATTTCAGTCCATCCAACTGTGCTAAAACTTGGATATTTGTGAAAACTTCTCACCACCATGCAAGTATCAGAAGAGCTCTCTTGTTGTTAGCACTTACTGTTTGCAAGAACAGAATACATTCTTTTATCCCTTTATGAAAAACGACAAGCGAAGGCGAAAGGGGAAGGAGGTTATTTGATCTGGAAGATGAGTGTTCTGATGTGGTGGCTTTTGCAAAAAATCTTTATTGGTGTTGGAAACTGGAAAAAAAATAATTCACCCAGAATTCATACTGTCTTGACAAGAACTATAGCTCTCTGATTTTAGATATTGTGGAAAATGTTTTTTTGGCATTTTTCTCCGATTTTATTTCTCCTTCCTCCCCCCTTTTCTAAAAAAAAAAAAAAAACAACAACAAAAACACAAAACATAAAAAGAAGAGAAAAGAAAAGGAAATTTTATTATTAACGCTGTGTGAAAAAAATCCCAGCCCCGATTGCTCAGCTGTTCTTACCTGCACCTGCATAGGAGCCAGTCCTGTTCCTTCCAATTCACTCCTCTTCCTACAGGAGAGAACTTCCAAATGTTAATTTTTTTTCTTTTTGAAAATATAAATAATGACTATTTTGTACTGTGTGGTATCTCTGGTCTTTCGTTTCACTCCTCTGATTGGTGTTTTGGGTCTGAGTTCCTTAAGGGATTTTGAAGGCCTCGTTTGATCTGCAGTTTGCAGAGATAATGTTGGAAGGCCTGAGCGGTGGGGTTTATTACATCTCCCTAATCTCAGGTTCCTTGGTGAGCTACCAGCATCTGCCAGTCTCTTGTCCTTGAAGATCTCACAATCCACCTCCTACGGGCGATCAGGCTCCTGCCTCAGCCAAGACAGGTAATGGAAGTGGGCTTTCTGCACCCTACACATTCTAAGACCTACTCTCAGTGTCCTCCCAGTGAAATATAAAAAGATCAAGGGGACATGAATGTGGAGATTAAATAAAGGGAAGTTATTATCTCTGATTGATTCTGTCACCGACTTGATGTGATAACTGAATTCCCAGCGAGCTCACAGGAATGCTCTGGGCTCCTCTTCTGCATTGGTCATAGCAGTGCGGGTCGGAAGGTGGGACACAGTGGGAAATGCATTGGCCATGTGGCCAAGGTATGTGTTATTTGACTTAGATGGAAACTCGACATATTTCATCTTCCAGTTCCCTTCAGTGACTTTAGCCTTTGCAAATATTCCAATTTTCATTTATCTTGCCACCCCTGGAATGAAGTAAATAAGATCTGTTATCAATATAATCAGAGACAGGATTTGCTTATTGGAAACCGACCAATCCATTGCACTCTTCAGTGTCCTTCTAAGCATCACCTGTGTGAGGAACCGCCCAGTTCTCCAAGTTCTGGCTGCTGTCCCTGTGCCGCCTCGGTCCTCACTCCCCAGATCAGCACACAGTTCCGGGGATCAGGGCATACACAGAGTCTCCTGCACCCACATTGTCCCTCAGGTGACTGCATTTGCTCAGCAATTCTCAAGTTTTCAGCGAACGTTCCATGCACAGTATCTCATCGGAACTTCCCAACAGCTTGATGTTTGGTGAGACAAGTGATAAATAGCATCTTCCCATTTTATAGATGAGAGATGTTGAAACCCAGAGAAATCACGTGACATGCTAAGATCACAGAACTGTTGAGTGACAGTTCTGATGTAGAGCCCTGAAAAGATGGTCAGTTACTGTAAGAAGTTTCTTCTCTGAAGTGTTTATGGATCTGAGGTGAAGCTTCCTGTGGGAACAGCAAGAGCAAAGCTCTGGGAAGGTGCCTTTGCCGCTTGCTCTCCAGAGGCTCCCGGAAGACAAACCAGACCGGAGATTTGCTTTTTCCTCACTCGGAGAGCAATGGGCCTGGGGCTGGTGAGTTCGAGGATATGTCCTCAGGGGCGGGGATAGCCATCCTGGCACCACGCTTCTGGCAGGAGAAGATCCCTTGTAGGATTTTTCAATCTTTATGGAATTTCTAACGTGGACTTGACTGAGGGTACAAAGCTGTTAGGATTTCAGGTCCTGGTGAAGCCACTCCGTGCCTCTCCTGTCATTATTACATTATTTCTGGATGTGTTTGTTTTTGTTTAAATGATACAGTTGAAGCCATCTGGTTGTGACAACATCAGAGCCCCAGCATACTGTTCGTAACCCTCCCACTGCCACCACCCCCTCCCTTAGCTCCCCCACGTCTGAAATTTAATTCAAGTTAACTCCACAATCTGGGGCATGTGCTGTCACTGCAGAGATGTCCATGCCAGTGGAACAGTTGGAGATTTCAATTCCACAAGGATATGGCTTATTTATCAAAACAATATTTCAGGCAAGCGGTTTCACAGCACCTTTGGCGTCGCGGTTTCCGGTCCAAATAAGAGTTTTCTGGCATCACTTCCCAGCTCCCCTCCTCCCCTGTGTTCAGCCCCCCTTTGTCTGGACATGGAGACAGTGAGCCATCCATGGAGAATCGTTCCCATTCCCTATGTGGAGATTAAACCTCCCTGTTGTCCAACAATTGGGCATCTCAAATGCCTTTAAGGGTTTTAACAATTTAGGGAAGAGATGCTGCTTTTCCTTATCGCTGGCAAGTCAGTTGGCTTTTAGGCCTTTGAAGAGATTCTTCTTTTAAAAAGTATTCCAGCCGGGGACATTGAGATCTTTTCTTAGGGCCAAAGATCTCTGGCTTGACCACCACTCTGTACATTTATTTATAAATCTGGTTTAAACCTATTATGGATTCTCCATATTGCATGAGTCCTGTGCAGATGAAAGAAAAATAGCTTGTATGTTTATGAACAGAACAACAAACAGAGGGGGAGTTGAGCTGCACTTTGAAACTGACTGTTGCTTTGTTCTGGTTCTTCAACGCCTATAAAAGAACAACTGAATTCCCCCAACATGACTGTATTAAATCCTTCCGTTTATCTTTGTCAAAAGCAAATTCTTAAAAACACACACACACACAAATGCAAATACTGGGCTGGAGCCCAATCTTATTTTAATCTTTTTTTGGGGGGGAGGGGGAGGGGTTAGAGATACTTTTATAACACCATAACAATCACCCTAGCCGATTTGGCTCAGTGGATAGAGCACCGGCCTGCAGACTGAAGGGTCCAGGGTTCGATTCCGGTCAAGGGCACATGCGCAGGTTGCAGGCGCTATCCCCCAGTAGGGGGCGTACAGGAGGCAGCCACCGATCAATGGTTCTCATCGATTCTATCTCTCCTTCTCCCTTCCTCTCTGGAATCAATAAAAATATTTAAAAAACAAAAAACCATAACAGTCATATTTTGGATACAATTTTAATTTTACTTGAATTTCACAAAAGAAAAAAGTTGATAGAATTGCTGAATTCATATAAATATTTCCTCTAGACAAGAGATAGTTCCCCTAAAATATTCCTTCAAGATTAAAAATAAAGAAACTGTGAGAACATTAAAGGTTGAAGTCATTATGATTTTTTCCAAGGATATATTTTCATTTTTGTTTGTATAGACTGACTTCTTGCTGTGAAAGAGTTCGTTGGCCCAGCCACACTGGCATGAACACGCAGTTCTGTACCAGTAACTTTCAGCCACTGGACTCTCCCCAGGGCTCTCCCTCTCTCCCGGCAGCCCCATCCCACCGCCAGGACTAACCCCAACCCCCATCTCCCCGGGACCCAGAGTTACAGGGGAAAGAGGACCCAGGTCCCCCCTCCCAGGCGCCTTCAACACCCACCACTTAACCACTTCGCCCCAAGCAGCTTAGTTTCCATCTGTTTTATATACTGGCCCTCAGGTAAGGCTTTGTTTGCAGAAAGTATTCAGTGTGAAAACCCTGCTCAAGGTCAGCCCTCGGGCCCTTGCAAGTTTGCACAGTCTGGGATTTCCAGAATGGAGGCCTTTCTCCCAAACACACTGCCTCCTATGAAGTCAAGTGCACGGCTGCATCCTGGTGTGACTACCTTGCACCCAAATGGGCAACCATCACAGGCCTGCAGGTATGGAGATGACCCCTGAGCCGGCTCCAAACCAGGTGGGGCAGAAGGTGCTGGAGCCCAAGCTCAAGCGGAGGCGGCAGGAAGGGAGTGAGGGGGCTTTGCTCCGGGCCCAGCCCTGGGCCAGGTGCTCACGGGCCAGATCCTCTCCAGTCCTCTGAGAGGTGTTTCTCTGCTCCCTTCCCTTCCTTCTGGAATTACTGAGCACCTGTCTGTGTCAGGGGCTGGGGCACAACGGCAAAGCTAGATCCCCAAGACCTCCCCGCCCCGTGAGGGCATCATCCAGAAAACAGCTGTGACTGGGGTGGGTGCAGGATGCAGGGGGAGCCCCAAGTGACTCAGGGAAGGTTCCCCAGTGGAGTTAAAGCCGAGCTAGGATTTGAAGGATGAGGAAGGGCATTGGAGGTGGAGGGAACTGCATGTGCAAGGCAGGGAGGCAGGAAGGAGCCCGCCTGGTCTGGGAACTGTGGGAGGGCGTGGAGCCCAGGTCCGGGAAAGATGCTGGGTGAGCTTGGGGTCCCAGAGCTCACTATGTGGACCCTCTGCCTCCTTGACCTTTGCTCCCGGCTGCCTGGCCAGGAAGAGGTCCCCACTTACCTGCACAAAAGGAGGCTTTGAAGCTGGAGAGAGGGAGTGAGGAAGCTGGTGTGTGTTTTGGATTGTTTCTCAGAAATCTCCTCCTTTAACACCATGGCAACCAGGCAGCAGCTGGGGTAGCCCCCTGTGAGCTGGGCTGAGTTGAGGGGGAGGTGGGCTGGGGCTAGGAACCTCTGCTCCCCCTCCCTGAGCCTCAGTGTTGGCATCTGGAATATGGGCACCACAACCCAGTTGCTGGCTCCTGTCAACCCAGGTGCTCCAGGAAGGGAGCCCCAGGCTGGACTCATTAGGGCAGCGGTTCTCAACCTGTGGGTCGCGACCCCTTTGGGGGTCGAACGACCCTTTCACAGGGGTCGCCTAAGACCATCGGAAAACACGTACATAATTACATGTTGTTTTATGGTTAATCACTATGCTTTCATATGTTCAATTTGTAACAATGAAATTGGGGTCACCTCAACATGAGGAACTGTATTAAAGGGTCACGGCATTAGGAAGGTTGAGAACCACTGCATTAGGGGGAGGGCTGGGGAGGTAAGGGTGGGGCTATGAAGTACCCTGCATCATCCAGCAGCTGGGGGCTAGGCAAGGGGAGGAGTCCCTGAGCCACGTAGCCTGCCCTTCCCACCAAGCAGCCTGCCCTGGTGTGCCCACTGCACTGTCCCTGCCAAGGAGCCCCTGGGGCAGTGAGAGACCGGACCGAGACACAGACACAGGGATGAATCCCCTGTGAGCCCCCGCAGTGAGAGGTCTAGGGGGTCTCCTGTGAGGGGGCACAGGGCTCAGCTGTTCCCAGAACCCAAAGCCCCAAAAGGTGGGGCAAGGAGGGGTGCATTTCCTGAGGCTGCTGCTCCCATGACTACAGACTGGCCTAAACAGACAGGAACACGTGCTCTCCCCGTTCTGGGCCCAGAATCTGCAATCAGGGTGTCTGGGGCTGTGGTCCCTCGAAGGGCTCCAGGGGAGGGTCCTTCCTGCCTCTTCAGCTTGTGGGGGCTCCTGGCCACACCCCTTCAGTCTTCACATGGCCCCTCCTCACGTGACTACTCGTGCTTGAACATGTGGCCCACCCCCTTGTTCACGTGCTCTCTCCTGGTTGATCAGAGTCCCCTTGAGACCTCGCATGGTCTCTATTCCAGGGTGCCCCCTCCCTGGTTGGCTGTCAGCTCCTGCCTCACACCAGTCTCCAGTCCCTTTTCCAATGTCCTTCCAGAAAATTGTGTGTGCGTGCCCTCTCTTTCCTCCTGGGACTGTGGCAGCTGGGACTGTAAAAGAGACAGGAGAGCAGTGGCCCCTCCAGAGTCATGCAAGAGGTCCAGAGGGGCCCATGCAGTCCCTGGAAGGCCCTTCCAAAGGGTAACCAGGTCCAATCTTATTTTTTACAATTAATTATCTTTTTAATCAGCTGGACCCAGTGTGTTCCTTTATCCCATGACTTCTCACTGAACTCTGCCCGACATCATTTAGATTCACTTCTGATGGTTTGCTGACTAATCTCACATTCAGGTGGGTGTGGTGGGACTACTCTTTATGTGTGTGATGCCCAAGGTGGATGTGTTTTTCCCCTTTTAATTTCAGAGGTGACTGCGGCGCGCTGGGGCCTTTGACCCAATAAGCAGACACCTCGTGCAGACAGAGAGCAAGAAAGCCAAAGCAGGACGGTCAGTGTTTTGGATAATGAGCTGGGCACACGAGAAGCTTTGACCTCCAGATGAGAGTGGAAACTTGAATGTTGTTGACTGATGGGATCTTTGTGCCACCAAGCCATTAGCGAGATGATCCCTCCCCGCTAAACCCCGTAGTGCTGGAGTGGAACCTGGCCTGTGGGACACTGTTTGGTTCTGATTCCTGCAACTCTAAGGAAAAAGACGTTTAGATTTGAGGGGATTCAATACATGCAACAGAAATGATTAACAAGTGGAAGGGGATCAACTCTAGGGGAGAAACATTATCTATGTATATAAAAGCTAAGCGACCAAACAACCAGTGCTATGACGCACACTGACCACTAGGGGACAGACGCTCAACGCACAGGATCAGGCTCCCTCCTGTCTGGATCAGGCCTGTGGGGATCAAGCCGAAACCGGCTATCCAGCACTCCCCAAGAGGTCCCGAATTGTGAGAGGGCACAGGCCAGGCCGAGGGACCCACCAGTGTACGAATCCGTGCACCGGGCCTCTAGTGACAATATAGAAGGCGTAACTCAAGTGTGGGAATGTAGCACCCAGCCCACAGTGAACAGAGCTCCCTGGAGTTTGGAACACTCATGGGCTTGTCATGTGCAGCCCCCTTCATCCCGGGCGTATAGCTTGGGAAGGTGATCATGCCACATCCTCAAGGTCACTCAACCTGGCTGTAAGCCAAGAAGCAACAGAAGGCAAAGGAATAGTTTTGGGGCACGGGCCCAAGGGCCAAAGGGAAAGCGAAAATCCAAGAGTTTGCCTGGCAGTAAAGGGGACATACCTGCTCCTTTTGCCCGGGTGAAGTGGGGAGAGTTTTGACCCCCTCAAGACCCTTGAAGGTGAGCTCTTAACAAACTGAAGGGAAAAGAGGGGCCCCCACACAGTTCACCTTCCTTTACTGTCTGAGAAAACAGACATCCAGAAAAGTGAGGTGACAGACTCAAGGTCACAGAAATGAAAACTCAGGCCACTGGTTCTGCAAACCAGAAGGTGCCAAACATTGGGCGAGGCTGGGGGCTGAGGCGGAGGGTAGGATTTCTGCTCTAATTCAGTCCTAGTCGCAGCGGTTCTCAACCTGTGGGTCGCAACCCCTTTGGCGGTCAAACGACCCTTTCACAGGGGCCTCCTAAGACCATCCTGCATATCAGATATTTACATTACGATTCATAACAGTAGCAACATGACAGTTATGAAGTAGCAACGAAAATAATTTTATAGTTGGGTCACAACAGGAGGAACTGTATTTAAAGGGCCAGAAGGTTGAGAACCACTGGCTCTAGTGGAAGAGGCAGGGGAACAGCACAGAGACAGGGCGGGGGTCATAGCATTGAGGACATGGCCGTAAGGAGGTCAGTGGTTACCTTAGAGCAGTTTCTGGCCACTGATGGAGGCAGAGGCCAAGGCTGAGGAGAAGGTAAGCAAACAGACTGAGTATAACTCCTTTGCAGACGTCGGGCCGGGAGAGAGGGAGGGAATCTCTCCCGCCCACTCTTAAGAACTTATGTCTCAATGTAGTCAACACATTTATTTTTGTCTAGAAGTCATGGCACACAGGTTGTTCCGTAAAGTTACAGACACTTTCATAACTGGTATTTGTAATAAAAGTCATGTTTACAGGATAATTATAGCTTTAAATCGAGAAAGAAAACAAGCACCTTCAACCCCAACACAATTTTGAGAATGGTTTCCTGAAGACAAACACGTGTTCTTCTATTTCTTCAACCTCGCCATCTTCCAAGTAAAGGTTTGCTCCGTGCTTACGATTAACCCTTTACAACATGCTTTCCTGAGCCAGTGGCTCGGTTCAGGGGTGTGTGGTAAAGGCGTAACATTCGTTTCCCCAGTTTGGTGCCAAGCCCTGACTGGTAGCATTTGTCTGTCTCCATGGCCCATTTCAGACTCCCAAGGTGACATTACTGGGCACGGTGTTGGAAAGGGGTCACCATTATCTCATATTTCCACCAGGCAGATAAACAGATGTCTATAACCTCACGAGCACAGATGATAGTAAAGTGTAAAACCATCAGGAAGAGACGCATGTTGAGCATTGCCTTTGCTGCTAATTGTATGTTAATACAACTTGGTGTTTAATGGGCCACTCCACCACCAGCTCTCGGAATTCATGAAAATGTAACCACTGGCTCTAGAGAGCCAGTGCCAACCAGCTCCAACACCCCGCTCACTGACAGGGCATCCAGTCTGTCCGCCCGCCTCTGTGCACCTCGTCGTTTTCTGTCATCCCTCAACACTATTAAAATGCACTTACCCGGTTGCATGCCTTTTTAGGATCTATAGATAAATCGACATTGATACATGAACCAATAGTCATATTACACAGATTTAATCTCTCCAGTTAAACATTTTTCTCTCTCTTACCAGTATGGGAAGTATGTATTTTATTGAAACACTGATGAAAAATGGGCATATCCCCTGGTACATTATCCAGTGTAATCCTCAGTCATTGCAGGGGGTTGTGGTCCCGTAGTGCAGCCTTCCCGCCCCCTTTCCCTCTGTACATTTAAAGAGGAAGATAAAGACAGATCCGGGCATGTGAGAGTGGTCAGCATCCGAGTGGGTGATCCCTGGGGTCTTCTATGCCCACCAGAGTTTTAATATCTGTGCCTTGGTTTGGCCTTTTAAGGATGAATTTTTAGGACTTTTTTGTTTCCTTTGCTAGTATTTCCTTTACACGTTTGACATGCGATGTGCCAGGGACTGTGCTAGTTTCTATGGCTAACCGGTGAGTAAAACTGCTCCCTGCCCTCATTGGAGCTTAGCATCTAACGGGGAGATAGTGTCCCCAAAAGACATAAGGTGCAACCATGCCAAGTGCATGGGGCACGGTGAGAGCCTGTGAGAGGGGAATTCATCCCGAAGGGGAGATCCAGAAAGGCTTCCCAAAGAAAGCAGCCTTTGAAAGTGAGAGCTGAAGGATGAGAAGCTGTCAGCCTGGTCATGTTGGAGAGGCGCGTTCCTCGCAGAAGAAATCGCATATATTAAGCCCTGAGTCAGGAGGGAGCTCGGTGTGTTTCGGGAGCCCCGAGCGCGGCGAGGCCTCAGAGCAAGTTAGAAGCCAGCCCGGCAGGACCTGCGCTGACGTCAGTGATGGCGAACCTATGACACGCGAACTCATTTTTTCGGTTGCTTTTTCTTTGTTAAATGGCATTTAAATATATAAAATAAATATCAAAAATATAAGTCTTTGTTTTACTATGGTTGCAAATATCAAAAAATTTCTATATGTGACACGGCACCAGAGTTAAGTTAGGGTTTTTCAAAATGCTGACACGCCGAGCTCAGAAGGTTCGCCATCGCTGGCCTAGGTCCTAGTTAGACCTGATGGGTCTTGTACTAAGAACAGTGGGAAATTGTTGAGTTTTAAGCAAGAAGGGGTGACAAGAATTTCATTTTAGTAAGATCTTTAGCTAGAATACATAAAAGTCAATGCTGGGAGCAGGAATGGAGGAAGGCGAGAGGTTATGCAACTTGAACGAGGGAGGTGGCAGAGACAGAAGCGCATAGGTACATTTGAGAGATTTAGGGGGCAAATCTGGCAGACCTTGATGATGGATTGGATAGAGTAAGGATGAAGAGCTGACTAGGATGGATTCACCAAAGCAGAGACCAATGGGAATACAAACAGGCTTGAGGGAGATCAGAGCCTTCCTTTTATTTCACTTTTTAAAAGTATATTATTTTTATTGATTTCAGAGAGGAAGGGAGAGAGAGGTAGAAACATCAACGATGAGAGAGGTCATTGATCAGCTGCCTCCTGCACGCCCCACAATGGGATTAAGCCCGCAACCCCGGGCATGTGCCCTTGACCGGAATCAAACCTGGGACCCTTCAGTCCGCAGGCTGACCCTCTATCCACTGATCCGAACCGGCTGAGGCAAGGAATTCTTCATTTAAAGTAAAAGAAGATAAGCCACAAAAGAGGAGACGTGGCCAAAGATCAGAAGAAAACATGTAAGTGAAGAGAACCAATACAAGATTTTTCAAAGTATCAAACGGGGTAGAATTAAAAAAAAGAATTTTAAAGAGCCCTTTGGAGCTAGCATCATGAAAGCCATTGGTGACTTTAGCCAGAGCCGGTTCAGAGAAGGGACCCTGCTGGGATGAGAGGAGGAGTGAGTGGGAGGTGAGGAGGAAGACGGGGAGTCGGGCTTCAGAGTCTTTGAAGTTTGGCTGTGGAGGGAGGGACCAAGTTGGGGCAGTAACTGGAGGAGGGAAATGAGTAGAGGGAAGTGTTTTACTTTTTTCCTGTAGAATGAAAGTGGTGTGAGCATGTCCAAAGCTGGTAGGAAGGGCCCAGCCCAGGCTGGTGTTTGCAGAACACAGCACTGGAGTCCAAGTACCTGGCTCTGACCCTCCGCCACATTCATGGTCCTGACCAAAGTACTCACTTGCCTGTGTAAGCCTTCGTTTTCTCATCTGCAAAATGGGCTTTATGGAGTTCTGGGAAATTAATGAGACCGCGCATGCCAAATGCTCAGCACGGATGCGAATGTTATTGTCATTGCTATTTCATTCTCGTCGGTCCTAACCGAAGCCATATGTAATCATCTGGGTCCGTTGCCTTTTAGGATTTCTTGGAACGGAATCTAAACATTCGAGGAGACACTGAAATGGGCCCGTGGGGGAGCATGGGAATCCTGGAGCAGGATGACCTGTGGAGAAGGCACCCTGGGAGCTGTGAGGGGGAGGCCACAGAAGTCTCGGGAAAGTGCCAGCCTGCACCACATCTCTCCGCCACCCGGGATAACTCTTCCATTCTCCATTTATGAGCATCACTGTCACCGTTATCTTCTCGGAAGGCTTGGAGTGCTTGACACCAGGCACTCAGAGAGGGCGGCGAGAGGCATGGCAGCAGCACAGCTGCTGGCAGGAGTGAAAGTCAGGCCTGGGGCCGTAACCGGTTTGGCTCAGTGGATAGAGCGTCGGCCTGCGGACTGAGGGTCCCAGGTTCGATTCTGGTCAGGGGCGTGTACCTTGGTTGCGGGCACATCCCCAGTCGGGGGTGTGCAGGAGGCAGCTGATCGATGTGTCTCTCTCATCGATGTTTCTGACTCTCTATCCCTCTCCCTTCCTCTCTGTAAAAAATCAATAACATATATATATATAAAAAAAAAAGAAAGTCAGGCCTGGGGAGCGGATGGAAGTACTTGGGGCCCAGGAGTCCTGTTCCTTGGGCTGTTGCTGCCTCCAGGGGACCAGGAAAGACAGGTGATGCCTCCCTACTCCTGCAAGCCCATCTTGTCTGCACCTCTTTCCTTCTTCAGCTTCTTTTCCCTTCCTCTTCTGCCCCTGATCTTCCCTCCTCCTGGCGCACGGAAGCTTCCGTTTATTCCTCTCCTGTTTTCCTAGACATTTCCCTCCCCCACCTCCAGTCCTGCTCACCAGAGTGACATCTTGAGCCTGATCCTGCTGCATTAAAAAAAAAAAAAATGTGCCTACAACGGGCCCTCCGGTGCTGATCTCCGCTGAGATGTGGCAGATGGCAGAGCCTGACTGAGCAGCAGCGGCCCCTCCTTTCCTCGGCCTGGGAGCTGCCAAGACTTAGGAATGGAGCCTTTATATACCTTTCCACTCTCTTGTATCCCTCACCTACCCCGGTTTGCCCAAACCAGCATCCTCTCACCCACTGCAGATGCCGCCCGGCACGGTTTAGCTGCTCTGCACCTGTGTGTGCCTTCCCTTTCCCCGTCCTTGTGAAAGGCACCACGAATGCAGTTGGATTCAGAGTCCATCCGGGAGTCCAGGTTCACTGGCCAGGCCTTCTGTGTACCCCATGCACTCGGCCCTCCTCAAAGTGCGAGGAAGAAATGGGTCACGCACGGCCTCGGCCCCAGGGACTGACTCACTCGCGAGCCCAGTCCAAGCCGGGCACTTTTCACACTCCCAGTTCCCAGGGGTGCCAGCGAGGCCCGCAGGCCATCCAGGCTGATGAGAAACTGACCTGTCGGTGGAGGTGACCTGAAGATGGGGCAGGAGGAGAAATCAGGTGTGTGGGCTGGGGCGATGGGCCAGGACTGGGGGGGGGGGGGGGGCGCGTGGCTGGCTGCTCTGGGTGTTGAACTCTGTGCTTCTACATGAAGGCCCTGGGTACATGGCTGATTCTCCGGTCGTCCCGTGATGTGTCCGGGTAGAGGTCCCCGGGGTTCTGCTCACACGCACCCCCAGCGTGCCACGGGGGCTTCCGGAGTGCAGAAGTGAGATTCTGGGCCCCAGCAGAAGCGGGAATGCGACCCAGGGCCCGGGTTCTTGGCCAGAATCAAGGGAAACAAAAGTGAAAGCCTTTCCGTAGGTGTCATCTTCTGTCGGCTTGACAGGTTCCAGCCTTCCTTGTGGGTTTTCCCCGGCACATTCCTCCCGCAGCAGGACTGAGTGCCCGGGGCCAGTGTCCCTGCTGCCCGGCCCAGGCACGGCCGGAGCCTGCCCGCCTCGGTGCCACACAGTTCCAGCTGCTTCACGCGGCCCCACTCACAGCAGCCCTTGGGCAGGAAGGATGGTCCTTGCCTTACAGATGGGGAAACTGGGACACACAGGTGTTCAGTCACTTGCCCAAGGCCAACCTGGCTCCGGACCCCGTGTTCTCAGCCGCTGGGCTCACAGCCGACCCTGAAAGGAGAGAAACCAGCCTCTCTCTTCCTGGGAGACCACGGCATGCTGGGAGCCCGGGAAATTGGGGGGAGGGGGATTGGGGGGGCTCATGTCAATGGCCCCACACTGACATGATGCCACGTTCGCAGGCCAGTTTGCTCCTCACAGTCGCCCGTGAGCAGGTGCAGGGAGCTCTGCCATCCAAGACCCAGGGGCGAGGTGACCAGTCAAGATCCCATAACAACTCAGGCTCAAGCCCAGCTCCCTTGAAACACATCCCAGCTGGGCGTGGTCTTGCTTCGACCCCAAGGTGGGAGCCCAGGCGCCTTGGGACCGAGCAGGCCCCTCTTCCTCGGGTGGGGCCACCCCGCAAGCTGTAAACGCCACGTGGGGCCAGGAACGAAGGGAAGAGCAGCTGCTGGGTGAGAAGCCAGAGGCCCCGGCTTTTCCTGTGACTCCCAGTGCCCCCAACTGTGCCCCCGGAGGTAACCGGGGTCTCTTCTGGCCCGAGGACGGCATGTGGGGATGCGAACGGCGCAGCAGCCTGTCCCCCTGTTGTCACCTCCTCTCCCAAGATGGCAGAGCGGAGGCTGTGCTCACACCCCAGCCCAACAAGGCCGATTGGGGAGTCAGGACGCTGGGCCCAGGTAGCTCCCTGGATACACCTCAGGGGAAGGGCCTCCTGCCCCTGGGGAGCCTCCAGCCCCCCTGGACTGGGCCACGTGGCCCCTCCCCTCAGGAGCCTCCAATCTGAGGGGCAGATGGCTCCTGTGTCCAGCTTCTTGTTAGTCAACGGGGGGCAGATACCTCCACATCTCCTACTGCCCCACTTTGGCAGGTACATGGCACTCCAGACTCAGCCTGAGTCAGAGCGAGGGGCAGGCTCTTCAGAGGGGGCCGTGGGTGTGAGGGGACCACAGAGTTAACAAGAGGGGTGCAGAGAGGATGGGGTGGGAACCGGGCGCGAACCGGCTGGGGACTGGGGGAGGGGGGGCGTGTTCAACAGAGCGAACCGCGGAACCCCCCCCCCACCACCCCCCCCCCCCCCCCCCCCGGCTTCAGCTTTCAAAGGAGAACCTTTGCGTTGGGAGTGATGGGGCCTCGGGACTCCTCCTCTCCCCCTGAGTTTCTCCTTCCTGTTGGGGCTTCCTCCTTCCACTCCAGCCTCTGACGTCACCCGGGCCCCAGCAGAACATGTCCTTTTAGGCACCGGCTCACATGTGAACTGAAGCCCCTTCCCCGGGGGCTCCCGGCACCTGGAGACCAGCTGGAACCTAGAGGCTTTAGGAAACAATCGCTGTTGAATGAAAAGCACTAAGAGGACAGAAGGGGATTAATGTGTGATGGCCACAGGCTTAAAAATAGCCCAGCCCCGAGAGCCTGGGTTTCCGAAGCTGCCCCGGCTAAGACTTGGCAACCGCTGAGCTGGCCTGGCTCCTTCCTTCTGCCCTCTGAGGGAGGAGGAGCCGTCGAAACCCAGAGCAAAGAGGGGGTGTCCTTCCTAACCCCCAAGAAACTACATGGCCCCTCAAAAGCCCACCTAGTCATTCCCTTTCGTCCCCACTCTCCGGTGGATGACACCTGAGGACAGTCCCTGTGTGCAGGGGCCTGGCTTTCCTTTGGTGGGTGCAGAGGTCCCCCCCTCCACCCCCGTTTCTTAAGCCACGACAATTCGGGAGGAATCAGAACCACGCCTGCTCCTATGCAGGGTCCTACCCGGGCCAGGGTCTCGGGAGAGCTCAGTTCCGTGTTTAAACAGCCGGTGCTGGTCTCCGTGTAAACACAAAACCCACATTGGCAGCTTCAGGCTCGAGAGCCTGGTACTCTGCTCCCAAAGGCCCGGTTTGCCCCACTCCCCCGCTTGGCTGTGGACCAAGGCCGCCCATGGGCCACGCTGGCTGCCCCGGGCAGTCTGTGCCCACCGGACCCCGGGTCCCCCCACCGATGGGAGGGCAGCCAGCACTCTGCCCTCTCAACCGTTCCCCTCCGCCACAGGCCCCCTTCTGCATCGGACTTCCAAGGCTGTGTTGTCGCAGGTAATTAAAGGGTTTTAATTAAATTAGGATCCCATCTGGCTGGGATCAGTCAGGCCCTTAACGAGGATTGTGTGTCAGCAACATCAGAATGTGGATGGGGACCCAGACGTGTGGGGGCTGAATGGGGGGACTGGAAGCCTTTCAGATGGGGGGTGAAGAATCCCTCTGAGCCCCTGGCGGCTCCCTGCCAGGCAGCAGCCAGTTGTTCCACCTCCCGGAATGGAGGCCGCGCGTCTTGATGGCGGAGACCAGCGCTTTCCCCTGTTTGTTCTTGCCTGTGAGTCTATAAAACCCCTGAGGTGTGGCAAGAGATGTGAGCATGATCTCAATTCTACAGGCGAGGAAACGGGCGTCCACAGGAGTGAGGTGCTCAGACCCACCCACCCAGTCAGGTGGAACGAGACTTAACTGCTAGAAATGGAGAGCCAATCAGATAGCAACTTGGTAGGAAGAAGACAGAAATTTGCGTTTTCTCTAGTGGAACAGCCTGGAAGCAGGCAGCCTAGGGCTGGTGTGATATTTCTCTCCCATCAAGTTTTCAGGGAACAAGACGTTGCCCGTCATTTCTAGGCTATGGTTTTTGTCCTCGTGGCCCAAGACGGCAGCTGGAGCTCCAGCGATCACATCCATATTCCAGGCAGCAGGATGGAAGATGGAACAAAGAAGAAGGGCCGCACTTAAGGTTTCTGGAAGTTGCCAAATGACCCCTTTGCTATGTTACTGCTCATGTCTTAGTCCCATGGCCACATCTTGGTGCAAGGGAGGCAGAGAGATGTGTTTATTTCAGGCAGCCACATGCCCAGCTAAAAACTGAGGATGTCGTTACCATGGAAAAGGGGGGAATGGATATTAGGGAACAATGAGCTGTCTCTGCCACATGCCTGATGGCCCGAGCCCTTTCACCCACCGGCCGGGAGCGGGGCTGAAGTTAACGCCAACTCATCTCCAAAAACAAAGAGGAAGCAGCGTTTGTTCAGCAGCTGGGTTAATTTTCCCAACAATGCTGCAAGGGAGGGAGGTGCCAGTTTTTCACACAGGGCGGGTCTGGGAGGTTATATCATTTGTCCAGGCGCCCCTCCCCCCCAGCTACAAACTACAGACCCAGGGGCGGGACCCAGATATATCTTCCCACAGCACGCAGGTGGCCAGCTCACGGGAACTGCCAGCTTGTCCCTTGGGACCGTCCAGTGGGGTGGCCCTGAGACGATGAGCTGGGAGACTTGGCCAGGCGTCCTTCGCTTGGGTTGTTATCAGGTCAGCCTTTGACCTTGGCAGGCCAGCAGGAACCAGGGTCCCTGTGGGACCAGAAGCCAGCCCCCCACTGCTGAGTGCCAGGTCTCCTCTGGCACTTGTGCCTTTGTGGAGAGCGGCTCCAGCGTTTGGACAGGTTCAAGCCTCGGGCTAATGAGAGGGCACGGTCCTCTCGTGGCAAAGCCTATAGTTCAGTGGTTCTCAACCTGCCTAAGGCTGTGACCCTTTCATACAGTTCCTCATGTTGTGCTGACCCCCAACCATAAAATTATTTTCGTTGCTACTTCATCACTGTAATGTTGCTACTGTGATGAATCGTAACGTAAATATCTGATATGCAGAATGTATTTTCATTGTTACAAATTGAACATAATTAAAGCATAGTGATTAATCACAAAACAATATGTAATTATATATGTGTTTTCCAATGGCCTCAGGCGACCCCTGTGAAAGGGTCGTTCGACCCCCAAAGGGGTCGCGACCCACAGGTTGAGAACCGGTGCTATAGTTGGTGCCAAAGGCTATGGTTGTAAGCTTGACCTTATGGTCCCAACCTGTGGGCCCAGGTGGCTGAGTGATGTGGGCTGCGGGAGGTGTGGCAAGTGCTGCCCAAACAAAGCTTGATAGAGTTCAGGTGCATGTAATTGAGTAGATTCGAAACCCGCGAGAACATTGTAAACACGCCCTTACTTTGCCTCCTGGAATCTGCTATAAAACAAAGACTCGGCTTGCAGGCTGTGGTACTGTCTCTCCATCAGAGAGCAGCGTCCCACCCAGCCCCAGCTTTATTCTCTTGTCTGTCCTCTTTAATCCTTCACTGCCCCCCTCCCTAAGGTTCACCCCTGACAGTGCTGAGTGCGGCACACGCCTCAGTGACAGGGCGGCAGCTTCACAAGCATGTCAAACTCGCGTCCCGCGGGCCGCATGCCTCGTTTATTTGGCCCGTTAGCCTTTGAGTTTGACTTGTTTGATCTAGGACTCTGGCAGGTGCCGCCCCCACCTGATTTTGCCTCTGCCCTGTGGGCTGGTGGTGCCTCCCCTCGCCCGTCCCCAGCCCCCGGTTCTCCCCACAGTACCATAGACGACTCGTCTCTCTCCCACTCCCAGCCATGACATTGGGTCACTTTCCAACACAGAGCAACTGATTCTGCGTCCCCTACAGCCCCTTACATCACTCGATAATCCAGGCCCCTGATTACCCACAACCTTCAGCTGCCTCTACCCCGCCCCCCCTCCCCCCCCATACACACACCCTTCTCTGAGCTTCCCTACCCACCCACTGCCTCGTGCATCTCTGAGCAATGGGCCCTGACAAAAGGAGTGCCACATGCAAGGTCACTGGCATTTCTGCCAAGGAGGGGTGGGGGTGACTCAGTTCCCGCTTGCTCATCCCAGGAAAGGAGAAAGAGGGGGAGGGAGGAGGCAGGAGGGAGGAGGGACTCAGGAGGAAGACTCAGCTTGCTGCCGGTGACCTGATGTGTACTCCCTCCCATTGGCTTCACAGACTGCCGGGGAGAGTCACCCGGTTAAGGATCGGAACGCTGAGGCCCGAGCAGCGCCCGTGCCAAGTCCCAAGGGCAGAGACGCTCTCCAGGTGTCCGATGCCCGGAAAAGAACAGGAACTGCCACGTTGCAGCTCCTGCCCTCAGAGACACTCCATTCTGAGGAGGACAGCACAGACCCTGGTCCCCGGTCTGATGCAGAGATACCAAGCCATGACCTCAAAGAGCCCCGTCCGGGAGGCCTGTCCTGGGATGGAGGAGGCGAGGACCTGCCCGGGGGCGGCCCCGCTAGTCTGAGCAGTGGGGGCAGCGCCAGGGCCAGCAGCCTGGTCACTGCAGGGCTGTGGTGGGGGAGGACGCAGGGTGGGGGTGAGGGCAGGGCCCAGAGCTCCCTCCTCAGGGGCCTGCTCCCTGTGCGAGCTGGACTGGTAAGAGGGGTCCATCTCAGCGACTGGGGACCGTCTCCCGGGGGGACACCATAGACGCTGCTTACCAGTTGGATGGACCCCTCACCCTTGTGAGGACCACTGGGCTGCAGAAGTATCGTGATGGCAAGAGGAGTGGGGCCCAGCGGCTGATTCCAAAAGAATTCCGATTTTGGAGGAATTCTGTCAGCAAGACCTAGCTGAGCAGAGCGCCCGGGGACGGGGAAGGCAGGAAAGGAGGGCGAGACGGCGGAGTGTGCGCGCCGGTGAGATGAAGTTATTAAAATGAACCCACCTCCTGCGCGGCCAGAACTGTGTGCCAGGCAGGCCGGCCCTCCAGCTGTCGGCAGCATCTGGCTCTCCACGGGAGGAAGGAGCCAGGGGCTGGGGGTCAGAGCGCCCCTGGTCCTGCTGTAGGTCAGCCAGGCCCCACGGAGGAGGGCCCAGGACCACCACTTGCTGCTGCCCCGCTCTTGTCCTCCAGCACCCACCGCGCGGTGGGAGGGGGTCCTGGCTGGCGTCGGTGGGTGGGCACCTGCAGGTGAGACAACCCCAAGTCCCCTGCGGCAGGCCCGGGCCCCTGGGCCTCTCTGAACACTAAGTCCCCGTCCCCAGGGCGGGAAGGAGAGAGTGGCATGGGGCAGTGGGGGTGTCTCAGGCTCTGCCCAGGAGCGATGGCCCAGGAAACCCGGTGCAGGGCCAAGAGGCTGGGATAGGAGTGTGAGCTCATCACGTGCCCTTTCTGGGTCACGTCATACGAGGCGGCTTCTAAGGCCCCGTCCAGCTCTGCTCTGCACTGTAAGGGGCACTGGTCCGTGCTGAGCGCTGCTGGGCAGGGAAGACAGGCTGGGGGTGACGAGACCATCTGCCCCGCACGCCAGGACTCTCCTAACCGGGGCTGCATGGCCAAAAGGGACCCAGGGTGCTATCTCCCAAAAGGGCAGAGCTAGAACGCCCTCCGGAGAGGACACGTGATCTTGGTAGTGAGGGCCCAGCCTTCCCCTCCCTGAGCCCCGAAGAGCCCAGCCACCTCCCAGGTGAGGTGCCCTGGGAAGCCATCATTCTGAGGGTCTCCTGTGGACTGCGGCAGGGGCATGGCTGCTTTTAAGCCCCGTGTGCCCCGATCCATCCTGGCCTGTTCCTTCACCAGGCGGTCATGAGACTGAAAACCCAACCCCCCCACCCCCCATTCTCTGAAAGGACCCTTCCCAGGAGCAGCAGGTGCAAGGCGCAGCCGGGAGAGGGCATAGAGGCGTTGCCGCATCCAGGGAGCCGAGTCAGAAAGGACCTTCGAGGTCATCCGAGCGGTCCTCCAAGTGTGACCCCTGAGCCTGGAGCACTGGCCTCTACCTGGGCCCCACCCAAACCTCCGTGGGATTGAAACCCAGAAATCTGTTTTAACAAACCGTCTCGGTGGTTCAGAGGCCCATCTACTATATTCGAGACCCTCTGGGCTGGCCCAGCTCCTCATTTTATAGAAAAGAAATGAGAGTGGACTTTTGCCACAGGGCAAAACACTGCTGGATCTGGGACCCCCGACTGGGCCCACCCAGACGGCAATCCAGGGAGGTCACCAGGAACACCCTTCTATGGCCCATCCCACCTACCAGCTCTCCCCGCCCCCCCCCCCCCCCCAGCTGCTTTTGCAGATGCCACCCCATCGGCTCCCACAGCTGTCCGAGCTCTGCAGCTCTGGGCCCCAGCACATGGCCTGCCACCATCTGAGAAATGCTGGCCGGACCCCGGGGCCCTTTCCCAACAAGGATCCAATGCCCGGGAAAGCTTTATTCCCTGCTCCAAGAACAAGACTCTGCACACAGAAGCTGACAATCAGGTGATTTCACAAGACCCCCGCCCCCCACCCCCTACAGACAGACACCACGGAACAGGGCCGGCACACCCTCCATAGCCTGGCCTCCCCGAGCCCCACAGCCAAGGGCGAGGCAACATCTCCATCAGCCCCAGTGCGCCAGGCAAGACTACTGAAGGGTGGCTCACCAGACAAGATGCTCGCAGAGGAGCCGGCAGGGGGTGGGGCGGAGGAGGGCCACAGCGCACAGGCGGACTGCCGCCTATGGCCTTGGTGCTGGGAGAGCCAGGGTCACCCTCTGTCTCAGCCGCAGGAAGGGCGCGAGGGGGGTGGAAGAGCAATGGCAGGAGAGGGGGTTTTGGAAAGGGGTGGCCTGGCTGGAGGCAGAGGATCTATTTGTCACGACATCAAAGACTCCAAAGTCACCACGTCAGCCTCAAGCCAAGCTCAGTCCACAGTCCAGGACAAGGGGCTCAGGGCTGCCCACTGAGAGGCCCGGGGAGTTCCTCCTGCCTCCGCCCCCCAGGACTGGCTCCCAGGAGGCCCCACGTCCGCCATGCTTCACTACCTCCTCGGTGTCCACACTGACGAAATCCCCTCTCCTTGTTGCTGTCCTGTCTCCGGATGGCAGGGAGGGAGCCACGGTTTTAGGCTCGTCTCCATGACTTTATTGGGGCCTCACTGGTCTGCCAGCCCCAGGGGCCTCCTGGACACAGCATCCGCCTGTCGCTCAGTGGGGACACCCGGGAGGCTGCTCGGAGACCCTCTCAGCCTCCAGTGCGCCTGCGTCCTAGGGACTCGCTCCACGACCTCAGGATAGAGGCCAGCACTTGGGACCCCTTCCCGAACACGTGAGACTTGGCCCTGGCCCCACCCGGCATCTCCTTCTCTCCACCCACTCCCTGCCTGAGGCTCCTCCCCTTCCCTGCCCAGTGTCCAGACAGATGGCCTGGCCTGTGGGCAGGCCTGTCCTTCCAGCCCTGGCCTGGCCTCTGTGGCCGCCCAAAGTCAGCCCGAGGGGTAGTAGGGAGCATCGCTGTGGTAGTTGTAATCTGGGCACACCTTCTGGACCAGCCTGTAGTCCGTGCTGTAGAAGGCGATGTAGACACAGACGACTTTGAAGGGCTGCGAGCAGCTCCAGGTGGCTGAACTCTGAGCGTGGTCTCGGGAGCAGGTCTTGGCTGGGTCGTGGGTGCAGAGCGAGGTCCGGCGACCCCGTTCCACCTTCTCCCACTCCATTCGGCAGTTGAAGATTTTGGAGGCCTTGGCTTCGATGTAGATCTGCTGCTCCTGGTGGAACTCCACGGCTTTGCTGGGGGGCACGAGGCTGATGGAGATGTTGCCTTGGCCCGTGGCGTTGTGTCGGAAGTGGACGCTGAAGGTCCCGTTCCCGTGGTCCACGATCTTCCCGGTGACGAGCAGGTTCAGGGCGACCGTCTTGATGTTGGAGTAGAAGTCGCCCCAGCCGAAGATTTTCTTCACCTTGGCTGACGGCGGGGGGCTATGTTTCGGGTGGTTGGGGGGCTGCCCAAGGAACCCCCAGGCCTCCCCAGGTGGAGCTAGCAGCCCCAGGAGAGTAGAGCTGGTCATGGGGCGGGACTTCGGTGGGATGTGGCCCCGCTTCCGAGGCATCCGGGGCCGCGGCTGGCTCTCGGGTTCATCATGCTCGGGGTCCTCGGAGCCGGGGGGACCATCATCCTGGCCACAGATGACCTGCGGGAGGAGTTGTGATGAGTGTGAGAGCTCTGTCCCCAGGAGTTCTGGTCCATTGCTCCCACTGCCAGCATAATCTCTCGCCCTGTCTCTCCCACTGACCTGGCAGAGGGGCCCCTGCACTGGCCACTCGTGCGGGGGGGCTGGGTGTATCCTCTGACTGGTGTCACGGTCCCATCTCCTCCCCGCCACCTCCTCTCCCCACTTTCTGGCCTCTGACCATTATTTAAAGTCTAAAAGGATGGAGGAGCATTCTCTCCCGTGGACCACAGCTCCAGGGATAGGGGTCCCCCAGCTCCTGCGCTTGGGAGAGCTGCTGTGTGAGGCAGCAGCACATTCCTGCGCTCACAGGGCCCCGGGCGTAGGAGCGGTGGAGTGAAACCCCAGGCTGATGGGGGAGGCACCGCCCTCAGAGAGCCCCACCTCAGATGGAAGAGCTCCATCCTATGCTGGGGGAGCCCCCAGGTGGACAGAGGGGTACGGCCCTTGCCTCCTGGGACTTCCTAGTCTGCTGGGAAGATGGGACACCATCCTGTCCTAGGAGAGTTTCTACCCCCAGAGGCCATGGGAACCAGCAGACAGTGGAGCAGGAAACGGAGACCAGGGACATTCTCTCTCAAGTATAAATACAGGAGGACTGGAGACCTGGAGTGACTTTCACCCTGAGGATGGCCCAGGGCGTGGAAAGCCCAGCCCTCCCACGGGGACCCTGAAGAGGACAGGCCAGGCCTTGCTTGCACGATGGGGTAGGCGTTATCACTCCCATTCCACAGATGAGGACATCAGCACTCAAAGGTTACATCACCAGGAGGCGAAGTCACATGGGGTCAGCCCTCCCACTTCACCACACACTCCCAGCCTCACAGACCAGACGTGTCCTTCCATAGGGGTTTGATCCAAGCCCCATCCCCACCCCGAATCTCCTGTAAAACTGCCAAGGCTCTGCTGGACCAGCTCTGGCAGCCAGGGACCCCGGGGTGGCTTCCTGGAGGAGCTGGGAGGTGGGGGGGGGTGGGGGAAGAGAAGGGGGGGCCAGCAGGGCAGCCTGCCCGAGCTGCTCGGGACAGCTCTGGAGGGCATCCAGGAGGCCAGGTTTCCTGAGGGCAGCCGCCTGGCGTGTCTGCTCAGCTTTTGACCAGAGCACTCACCCGAAGTGTCTATGTCACCAGCACCAGGGGCACTGGGCACAGCTGGGTGGCATCTGGATTTGCTGGCTTCCCTGGGGTGAGGATGGGGGATGCCTGAGGGCTCGGGTCTGGAGGGCTCCAAAGGGGTTTTGGGTCTTCATGCCCCCTGTTCTGGCTCTGGTCATGCCCGGGGAGGTGTGCGGTGACCCTGCCGCCAGGCCCCAGGGGTGGGTGGGGCCGCAGGAGGGGAGGCTCCGGGGGCTGGACTAAAGGCTGCAGATCTGTGTGCGCTTGGCCCCAGGGGTCACAGCGGAACGGGTGGAGGATGGGGAGAAGGGCCGCAGGTGGGGTGTGAGCGGGAAGGGTTCCTGCACACAGTGAGAGGCAACGGGGATTATTGCTCTGAGGAAAGGGGCAGGTCCAGATGTGGGGCTGAGGCTTCTCCACGACAGGATGGGGGGTGGGGCGCGGACGGCGGGCGCTGGGTCGGCGGGAGTTAAGCCCTACGCTGGGGCCTGGGGTGGGGTTCCCCGGTGTCCTGGGTCCCCGGGCAGCCATGGGCGACAGCACGGGGAGCAGCTCTGGGCGCCCGGCTCAGCTGCCGCGAGCGCCCGGGGCGGGAGCCGCCTGCCCAGGTCCTGTGGGGCTCGGGCTGCGCGCAGCCGGGAGAAGAGAGGAAAACAACAGGCGGGGAGGGCGGGAGCGGGAGGAGCGGGAGCGAGGGACGCGGGGGCCAACCCCGCCTGGACCGGCTCCGAGCGCTGGGGGACCCACCGCCCGGGGCCCTCCGGGGCCCCGAGATCAGGAAAAAGCCCCAGCCCCTGGACCTGGCGGGTCACCAGCTCACAACTCACCCCCTCTCCCCCTCCAAGCGGCCCGGGCTCCTGGAAGGGGTCGGGTGACCCTCGGCGACCTAGCGGCCGGCCTTTTCGCTGCTGCAGGTCGCACCTCCCGCCACCAGCGGCCGAATGGGTGGGCCAGCCAAGCCTCGGCTCCCCGCCCCTATTAACCCGTTCTGTCCCTCCTTCGGCCTCGGACCCGCCCTCTCCCCCAGCCTCCAGGCGTTCCCTCCATCCCGGGGATGTGGGGGGGAAGGGAGAAAGTTTCCGGGCTCGGGAGCTTCCCGCGCTCTCCCCCCGTCCTCCGAGCCCCAGCCCTCCGCACAGCTCCCCGCGGACCGCTCACCAGATAGAGGCTGCCCTGCACTAGGAACACGAAGCAGCAGCGAGTCAGTTGCATCCTCCTCCTTGGCTCTCGCGCCCCTTTCTCTCCTCTTTTCCTCTCGGGGTCCCAGGGCCCTGCCGCACCCCGGCGCGTTTCAGGCGCGCCGTCCCATGCTCCGGCCGCCGGCGACTCGCGGCCCTGGCTCCTGCCAGTCGCCTGGGACCGACCCCGCCCCCTTCGGTCCAGCTGTGCAGCCGCCGCCCCCTTCCCCCGGTCCGGCTGAGCGCCGCGCGGCCCCCTCCGGGGGTCCCAGCGGTGCGCCTCGAGGGGTCCCAGATGCACGGCGGCTCTGCCGCTCCAGATCTGCGCTCGGCGGCCCCTTGGGTTCCAGCGGCGCCGCTCTCGCCCAGATGTGCTGGGGACCCGCGCGCGCGCCCGTCCCTAGTGCTAATTCCCCAGACCAGACGGCCCCGCCCGCCCCGTCGTGGCGCGCCCCCTGGCGGACGCCCCTGGCCGCGCCGAACCCGGCCGCCGCTCCCGGCGCAGCACCCGCCAGACTGGAGCGCTCCGGGCGCCCAGGCGACTCCCGCTTCCTCGTCCCTCCTACAAGCGGCGGCGGCTGCGGCTGCGGCGGCAGGTACCGTGAGCTCCCCCCCTCCCCGCCCTCCCCGCCTCGTACCTCCGGAGTTAACTCCTACCCTGCCGGCCTGGCCCGCAGCTCGGGGACCCAGGACAAAGGGGGCAAGACTCGGGGGCGGAGAAATTCTTGGAAATACAGTGAGAGGGTGGTGACCCGGGGTAGGGACCCTACCTTCTCCACCCCTCTAGCAGGGCCTTCGCATGTGCTGCCCTACCCTCAACCCCAGAAGCCCTGGGATCTGGAACAACAACAACAAACAACTTCCTTATTGCCACCGCTCCCCACAGCCGAAAGTCCACTTTCCGTCTGCAAGACGCGCTTCTGTGCGGAGGGAAGTTCTTCTGGGTGTCTAGCCTGTACTCCTGTTGGTATCATGTCAGTCCCTTTCCTTTCCTACTTTACACAGTTATTTGGTGTAACTGTTCTCCTTCCCGCCCCCGCCCCCAACACACACACGCTCGGCTAAAGCCCTGCGCTGAAAAGGCCGCTAGGGGTTAAGCGGGGTTTGGGGCTGGTCAGGGGTGAGCCTACTGAGAAGCTGGGCAGTGAAGTGGGCAAGGGCTCCGTGGAGGCTGTTCCTGTTCTTCACTCGCATGGATGGACCCTGTGACCCAGGCAGTCACTAGGCTGGGATGTGGGGCTCCTAGAGATGCCAGGCCCCTGGTTATCTCGTTTCTGTAAACTTCCAGGGCAAGGAGGAAGAACGGGACCCCAATATGAGATTCCCAAAGGTGGGACCCCCCCACTAATCTTCACATCTCCTTCCTGGAAGGTAGGGCCCCTTTAGTCCTTAGAAAAAGCAAAGGCCAGGTCCTAGCACCCTGTGAAGGCTGTGAGGGCGAGGAAGTACCCCAGCATTTGGGTGGGCACTCTGCTCAGTGGCCCTAGCAGGTCTCCGGCTGCATCCACCCCCCGCCCCCCCGCAGGCACCCAGCCTCCTCCCCCACCATCTGCCAGGCAGTGCGCTGGGAATGCAGATGAATCTTAACACCAGCCTGGGCCAAGCGCGATGAGGGAGACAGCTTCTGCAGAACCCAGACAGCATCACAGGGCCCCCTGCGTTCCCCAGGCACCCTGGGCGGTGCCAGGTGCAGCAGCCCTTCCCTGATGGTGTGGTGGAGGTGGTGGGAGTGTGCATGTCTAGTTAAAGACCCCAAAGGCCAGGGGAGGGAGGGACAGCTAAATCCTGTTGGCCTCTGGTCCGGCTGGGAGGAAGAAGCGGTCGGCCTAAGCGTGGGCAGCTGGTTCCGGCGCTCAGCTAGGCAGAGGCATAGCCGGGCCCACTCCTTGCACGTCTCCAGAAGGCCCTGCCCCCAGGAGAGCCATGTGGGCCAGAAGAAAGAGTACGGCTTTGCAGGCCAGGCAGCTCTGGATTCCACGCCAGGCCCGGCTGTGTGACCTTGGGCAGGTGGCGTTGGTTCTCTGATGCCAGTTTCCTGATCTGTTGTTGCAAGAACTAAATGAGACGACATGTACCAGCAGAGCTCAGGCACAATGGCTGGCAGGCAGTCGTGGGAGTGCAAGAAAGGGAAGTTCTCGCTTTTCTACTTCCCACACATTTGCTCTGGCTGCTTCCCCTGACAGGCTTGCCCTCACTGCCCTCTTGGCCATTCCTGGCTCACACTTCCTTCACGTTTCCCCTCAGCATCCATCCATCAACCACTCACCAAGCCTGTCCTCAATGCCAGGCACCAGGCCAAGGGCTGGGATACAGAGATGAATGGGGCACCAGCCCTGCCTTCAAGGATCTCACTGGCTAGTGCTGAGCTGAGACATGGAAATCAATGATTATAACTCAGCGTGGTGCGTGGAATCACAGATCACTGTACCAGGCATTATGGATGCACCAATGACAGCAAAGACGGGAGCAGGGTGAGTCAGGGATGGCTTCCTGGAAGAGGTGATGCCGCAGTTGTGAGGAGGAACAAGTCAGGCAAGGGCTATTCCTGGCAGGGGGCACTGACTGGTCAAAGGTCTGGAGGCCAGAAGTGGAAGCAATTTGCTGTTACTGGCACACAGCGGGGAGAAGAGGACGCTGGAGCAGAGGGCGGGGACCTGCTGATGCAGGGTCTTATGTGTCAGGTCAAGGGGTTAGAACTTTTGTTTGTGAGGATCTTTTAAAGGATTTTAATAAGGGGCAGGTGATTATAGTCAGATTTGCATTTTGGAAAGCTTGTGGAGAATTCACTGGAAAGAGTAGAGGAGGGACTAGAGGGGGGAACCAGTTCGGAGATAAATGCAATGGTCTGGGGTGAGAGAGAGGGCGAGGCCAAAAGCATATTTAGGAGGTAAAATAATCGGGATCTGGTTGTTGCTGAGATGAGGGAGGAAGGGAGAAAGGGAGTCAGGTATGATACCCTGTGGAGAGCGGCTACAGCGTTTGGACAGGTTCAAGCCTCGGACTAATGAGAGGGCACGGTCCTCTCGTGGCAAAGCCACGTGCAAGTCCCAGCGCAATTATAGCCAAAGGCTATGGTTGTACCTAGTAAGCTTGACCTTATGGTCCGAACCTGTGGCCCCACGTGGCTGAGTGATATGGGCTGCGGGAGGTGCAGCAAGGAAACAAAGCTTGATCAGGTGCCTGTATTTGAGTGGATTCGAAACCCAGGAGAACGTGGTAAACATCCTGACCACGCCCCTTACCCTGCCTCGTGGAATCTGCTATAAAAGACTCAGCTTGCAGGCCGTGGTACTGTTTCTTTAACCAGAGGGCAGCATCTCACCTAGCCCCAGCTTTATTCTCTTGTCTGTCTTCTTTAATCCTTCACCGCCAAAGTTTCTAGCCTGGGCAACAGGCAGGATGCTTACTGAGATGGGCACACAGGGGAGGGAAGGAAGATGGGTTCTGGGGAGAGAGGGTGGCAGTGTCCGCCACGGGTCTGTCAAGTCTGGGTGCTGTTGGCCATTCCAGGGCAGAAGAAAGCCTAACCTTGGGTGCTGAGGATGTGGATATCCAGGATATACTAATACAAGAGGAGCAAGAAGCTTGGATGGACACTGGCATTTAAGGGGTGGGCTGAGGAAGAACAGCTCCCACAAGCCCAGGGCAGGAACAGGCAGCCAGGGGAAGGAGGGAAGGTGGGCTGATGGGGCTCTCCCACTTCAGGGCACCAAGCAGAGCGGGAGTCTCTGCACGCAGATTCCAGGGCCCACCCCAGGTGGGAGCCCAGGACCATGTATTTTCAAGCCCTTGTCCCACCCCCGCTGATGGTGATGGAGGTGGCCCCTGGGCTTCTTACTTCGATAAACTCTGGTGTGTGTGTGGGGGAGCAACGGGAAAGAGGGAATGAGGAGCAGCTCAAAAGAGCAGAGTGGCCTGCACAGGTAGAGACAGGACAGAGAAAACCGCGTTTGGCTGGGATTCCTCGGGCAACTGCATCCAATCTCAGTCCCCGCAGGGTAGGAAAACAGCGCACAGCTGTGCTGGAGGGAACCCAGGCAGGTCTGCCATCCAGGCTCACCTCTGTGTGTCCCCCAGCTCCCCTCCCCTCCCCGCCCTGCAGACAGCCGATGCCCAAGGAACAGGACTTAGTGCCCCTCAGCCCACACCCAGCCTCCTCAGTGCCCACTTGCACCCTGGCTGTGGGTTGGCTGAGCATTTGTTTGCTTAGCACATCAATACCTTCACCTGCTTCAGTCTCACCCTTGGAAGAATCCTACTTCCCTCCCCTCCCTGCCTCTCTGTGCTGCGGGAAAGAAAACAGCACAGTGGGGGCCTAATCAGTGCTTATTGAATGAATGGAAAAGAGGGTTCCTGATGGTTTGAAAGGTAGAGAGTGGATGCCCTTGAGCCAGCTGGAGCAGAGAGGTCCAGGGGGAGAGGTGGGAGTAGGTCATTATCATTAATAATCATTCATGTTTACCTGACAATCTGCAGTTTTAAAGGGTTACCGTAGAGTGCTATGGAGAGGGGGCTGCCGGCGCCCAGAGGGAAACCCTCATCTAAATGAGGGGGCCAAGGACGAATCCTGGAGAAATTATCTTGTTATATATGGATCAGCCGTGGTGGGAGGGGAAGGAAACCTTCCAGGCAGAGGAAGCAACTCATGCAAAAGCCAGCGATGAAAGCAAGCCCGGGAATGAAGTTCTGATGAGGACGAGATGAAAGAATCATTTGTTCTACAAATAGTTATCAGAGCGGCTACTTTTATGTCGGTCCTGGGCTGGGTGTGGGGTACACCTGTGAACAGAGAGGCTGCAGTACGTATTCCCATGGAGAATGCGGGCTTTGGGGGAGACAGATTAAGCAGCTAAGCACAAGAAAACACAAGCTCGGAGGGGTTGGCAAGTGGCATGAGGAAGAACTGCAAGTTCTGAGCCAGAGAAACGGAGGAGGGGTCCCTGGAAGGAGTCGCGGGGGGCGGGGGGGAGTCTGAGAGATGTGACACCTGAGATCTAAGGATGAGGAGGCCTTGGCCAGCCGCAGAGCTGGGAAGGGGCTGCAGGCAGAGGGAACTGAGCCCGGGAGACAAGAGACTTCAGTGCTTCGGAGGAGCTGAAGGAATTGAGTAGCAAAGGAGGTGGGGGTGGGAGTGGAGGGGGAGCCAGAGGGGTGGGTGAGGAATGGGTCTAGGGCTTTATGGACCTAGTCAAGGTTTGGGGCTTCATCCTGTGATTAAGGTGTGTTGTTGTTTTTTATTTCAAGTTTTAGACAGGGGTCAGGTTTGCACTTGAGAACAATCCCTAGAAAGATCACTGACTGTAGTGTGGAGGGTGGATTTGAGAGGCTGGGGGAAGCTGGAAGCTGGGAGGTGATGGTGGCCTGAATTAGGGCAGAACCATTGGGATGGGAGGAGGCAATGACCTTGAAGGAAGTTTAAGGGGTGGAATGAGAGGAGTTAGACTCCAGGATACAGTCTTGAGGAATCACCAGTGACCTCCTGCCTGGGGACACAGGACACAGAGCAGGTTTGCAGGGGGCGATGCAGCACCCTGACCTGGGCAGGTGGCGTGGAGTGGTCCAGGGAGCTCAGGTGTGTAGCTGAATAGCTGGGTGCAGAGTGGAGTTCCGACTGCAGGTGTGTGTATGCGCCTCGAGAATCATCAGGTGAAAGCGTGAAGAGCTTGCGAAAGACCCACCTTTCGAGGTGCAAAATGGGGCTGCTAGGGCCAGTCATGTAGGAGTGAGGGGAGAGAGGGGGCACCAGGGTGGGGGAGGGGCAAGGGAGCCGAGGAAGCAGGTGGGAGACCCCTGGTCTGAAAACCCAGAGGGAAGCTGCCCATTAAATCCCAAACCGCCCGCCTCAGGCGTTGAGAGGTCATTTTCTCTGTGCTCCTGCCTCTCACAGGCCTCACGGGCCTGGAGGGACCTGCTGCCTGGAAAGGCTGCCACCTGTGCGGGTGTAGAGCGGGGAGGGCAAGGACATGGCGTCCAGCAGCCCTGGATTGGGAGTCTGGCTCTGCGGTCTGCTTTCTGGGTGATCTTGGGTGAGTCTCTCATCTTCTTTGGCGCCTCAGCCTCCCTGTCTGTAAAGGGGGGTCCGCCTGCCCCCCTCATAGGGTGAGGACGCGCTGAGTGTGAGCATCTGGCTGGGCACACAGTACCCCCTGGCCTTCTGTCTGGATTGTGCTGGGGAAAGCGTTTTGAAAGCAGTGCCGCCCTGAACGAAAGGACTCTGGTCAGGCCCCTTCCTGCTACATCTCGGGTTGCTTCTCCAAACAGGGCCTGAGCTGGGCCGCCAGACTGCAGGGGACCTGGCGGGGCGCTGACACCTGGCCTGGAGCCGACACCTGGCGCCGGGGCCCCTGTCCGCCACCTGTCGGCCGGACCCAGGTCGCTGCGGTCACCTCCAGCTCCCGCAGGGGGCGATGGAGAGGCGCGCGGGCGCGGCGCGTCGGAGGCCGGTGGGGTTCCTGCGCCACCTGGTGAGCACTTGGGGCGCCTCCTATGGGCGCTGTGCGGAGCAAGGAAGGAGGCGGAACCGCCAGAGCCCGCGGCCCCCAAGAGCCCGCTGGGGCAGGTCCTCCGCGCTCTCCGCGCGCTGAGACGCTTCGTAAAGATTCCTCACAGCGAATGGCTCTGGGGCCGGATCGCCCGGGTCGTAATCCCGGATTTGCCAGTGTCTTGGGCAGATGGCTTCCCCGCTCTGTGCCTCCGTTTCCTCTTGGGGATGATAGCAGGGTCCCCACGTAAGGCGGCGAGAACAGCCTCCTGCACATAGTAAGTGCTCAGTAAACTCTGGCCACTGTTGCATTGGCGTTCAGTTACCCGTCCAACCGCAGATTCTCAAATGCGGGCAGCTCGCGGGGAGGCAGCTCTGTAGTGCAAATCGCCTCCACGGGGATGGGGAGAGGTTCCTGCGAAACGGCTCGGAAACGGAGCCTCCGGCCCCTTATTTGCAAAGTGGGTCAATATAACCTCTGCAGCGAGAAGTCCCGCTTCCTCTGCACTGAAGGGGCGCAGGACGGGGTAGAGGCCGGCCACCCCAGGGTCCCCAAGCGCTCCCGCACCGCTGACCCTCGGGTTTACCTCGTGAAACCCGGCCGCATCAGCCTGAGTTCAGGGGCTCTCGCCCCTCTGGAAGCCGGGGGGCATGCGGGCTGGAGCACCAAGTGGCAGCCAAGGCTTCCCTCCCGGAGTGTCCCCTCCCGCCCGCACGGGCTGCCTGGGCGCTTCTTTCCCTCTGGGGATGCCCCGCGGGCGTCCAGACGCCTGTGCCTTCCATTCGCAGGCCGCTGGCGACGCCTGGCGGCGGAGGGAAGCACGAGCGCGACCTCCACCCCACGAGGAGCCCCCTACCCAGAAGCTCTTCACCGCCCGGACAGCTAGGCCAGGCTGGGGGGGGGGGGGGGGGTCGCGGGGGGGGGGGAGCAGGCACGGTCAGGGGGCCCCCGGGGGTGGAAGGGATTCCCAGAGCAGCCCTGACCGGGGCTCCTGCTGGGGAGATGGAACCTGAGATGTCACATCCAAATCAGATCAGAGACGGGGGGGGGGGGGGGGGGCGGGGGGGGCGGGGGGGCGGGGGGGCGGGGGCGGGGGGGGGCGGGGGGGGGCGGGGGGGCGGGGGGCGGGGGCGGGGGGGCGGGGGGGCGGGGGCGGGGGGGGGGCGGGGGGGGCGGGGGGCGGGGGGGCGGGGGCGGGGGGGGCGGGGGGGGCGGGGGGGCGGGGGGGCGGGGGCGGGGGGCGGGGGGGCGGGGGGGCGGGGGCGGGCGGGGGGGGCGGGGGGGGGGGGTCGTCAAGGCCCACTGAGGAAGGGGCACGGTTGGGGTGTAGCCAGATGACAGACCAGGGAGTTCAGGAGGAACATCCCACTAGTTTTCTCCACTCCATTTGGGGTCATTACTGTTAGACTTTGGAGCCCCAGCCCTCACCCCCCAAGATTTCAATGGGGGGCAATGTAGGGCAGTGCATGGGGAGACATGAGCCTGGGAATGGTCATAGCCTGAAGGGGTCCTCAGTCCTGGCAGATCCCAGGAGGAGGCACCTGCAACCACAAAGGCCCAGAGCCCAGCGGGAGATTTGGAGAGGCAGCCCTGGCTGGTTGCTCAATGGTTAGAGCATTGGCCCACACACAGAAGGGTCACGGGTTAGGAATAGGAAACCCAGAAGCCATAAAAAGAGAAAAAGAGCCCTAGCTGGTTTGGCTCAGTGCAGAGGGTTGGCCTGCGGACTGAAGAGTCCCAGGTTCAATTCTGGTCAAGGGCACATGCCCTGGTTGAGGGCTGGATCCCCAGTAGGGGGCGTGCAGGAAACAGCTGCTCAATGATTCTCTCGCATCATTGATGTTTCTCTCTCTCTCTCCCTCCCTCCCTCTCCCTTCCTTTCTGAAATTAATTAAAAAATATTTTTTTAAAAAGAGAAAAGGAAAGATTTGGTTATGGGGGAAAATAGTATTTTTGACTGATGTAAATTTCCATAAACAAAATGAAAACAACAACAGACTAGGGGGAAAAGATTTGCAACATGTATAACAAAGAGTTGATTAATATCCTTACTGGGAAACACTTTCTTTTTCTTTTTTATAAACCAATAAGAAAAAGATAAAAATAAAGAATGTGCAGAAGAATAAAAAGCAGTTGGCAGGACATACACATGAAAAGAGACGGCCTCCGCAGAAGTCGGGGAAATACAAATAAAAAGAACAATGAGATGTGTATTTTTTTAATCAGTAGACTTTATGTTTTCAGAACGGTTTTAGACGAACAGAAAAATAGAGCAGAATGTACAGAGAGTTTCCACGGTCTGCTCCCCAACTATTAACAACTTACAAATGGTACTTTTACCATTAAAGAGCCAAGATGGGCATGTTATTAGCTAAAGTGCATAGTGTATTCAGATGTCCTCGGTTTTTACCCCATGTCCTTTTTCTGTGCCGGGCTCCATTTGGCCGTGACTTTTTCTCAGCCGAGCCTTGTTTTGGGTGACGTTCCTAAGTTGTGGAGCACTGGTGACGTACTTTGTAAAATGCCCCTCTGCTGGAATCTGTCTGGGTGTGCCCAGGCTATGGGTTTCCGGGAAGGTGACCGCAGAGATGGGATTCCACTTTTATCACATCATCTCAAGGCTACGTACCATCAACGTGGTTTATGATATTGAAGTTGACCTTGATCACCTGGCTGACGTAGTGTCTGTCAGGTTTCTTCACTGTGAAATGATCCCCTCCCCTCCCAGCCGCCTCTTTCTATACTGCACTCTTTAGGAGGAAGGTCTGATGTGCAGCCCACGACTAAGCAGTAGGGGTATGTGCCCCCTCTTTTGGGATGAAGTGTCCACATTATTTATCTGAAATTCTTTTGTGAGGGAGATTTGTCCCTTCTCTCCCCCATGTATGAATGTGTTCGGTCATGTACATATTTAAATCAGCGTGGGCTCATGAGTATTTATTTTTTGCTTTAGGTTATGATCCAATACTACTGTATTTGTTTGGTTGTTGTGATGTATTTTTTTTTACCCTTCAGGTTGGAAAAATGAAAAGATTAACAGCCAGGGCTGAGGCAGCAGGTGCTGGCCACCCAGAGAGCTGCTGCCCCTGCAGTCAGAGCTGCATGTTAGCCCTGGAAACGCTGAAGGAAAAGCAGCAGAGACAGAGCCAGGTGTGTCTGAGCCCATTTTTATATAAAATGAAGGACTATCAATATCATTCCCATTTGTCTCCCGGCAGCCACACTGGCCCACCTTCAATCCATTCTGCACCCAGTGGACACCCCAGGGGGTCCTTGTGCAACCTCCCCCTGCTCTCAGAGGCTTTCCACCTGCCCCCCCGCAACCCCCCCCCCCCCACTGCCCCTCACAGAGCCCTCTACTGGAGCTCAACTGAAATGTCCCACTTCAGAGAGCCCTTCCCATCAATTCCATCTACAGCAGCCTGGTCCCTGCCCCAGGCCCCATCACTCCCGTGGATCACCGTACCATTGCTCCCCCCCCCCCCCGCCCCAGAATTCATTGCTATTTGAAATATTCGAATTCTCTATTACCTCCCTTCACCCCTAGAATGTAAGCTCCATGAGGGTAGCGGGCATCACAGCTGTTGTGTATTTGCCCCAGTAACTCAGGCTTAGTACAGGGCCCGATGCATAGTAGGTCTCACAACTTCTTACTTGTTGAGCGAACTTCCTTAGAGAAATATAGGGAAAGACAACACACCTTCAGCCACGTTAGTGACCTCAGAGTTGTGGGGCTGGAAGGGGAGAGAGGAGAAGATCAATTTTTTCTTTAGACACCTCTAGTTTAATCTGTACAGAGAACATGTAGTGCTACGGTTTGTAAGGGAAATCCAATAAAGTTAATTTAAAAAAGAAAAGAAAGAAATTAAAGTTTTCATTTCCTGAGGGGGGGGGGGGAATAAGGAAAAAAAACAACAAGGCTTGATGTGGGAAATTGGTGTTTTGGGGAGCGCAGGCTGGGAGATTGGGCTGGGCTGGAGAGGATCGAGGGGATGGTGGCAGAGGAGGGGGGTGGTGGGGAGACAGGAGGTTCTGGAATTGTTATAGGAGGGGCTGAGTGGAAGGGGTGGGAAATAAAGGCTGGGCTGGGAGACCTCTGGAGTTGGCTGGATACGAGTTGATTTGGGATGGTTGGCGGGGAGCATGGCTGGTGGGGTGACTATGGTATCCCCCCCACCCCCCGACATACTATGGCATCGCTGCTGGGACTTAACCCATCTCCCCCCCCTTGGCTTCAGTGTTCTCGGCAATAACATAGGGGTTGGCGAGGAGTCTCCAAGGTCCTCCCAGCTCCGTCGGGGCTGACTCCCGGTGCGGGAACTTGCTTTGGGCCCGCCCGGCAGGCAGCCCCATCCCGCCCGCGACCATGAAGCTTTGAGCGGGCGGCCCCCGCCTCCGGCCAATAGAGGGCGCTGCGGTAGCGCGCATCGGGCCAGGCTCCGCGCCTTCCAGGGCGGCTCGCTGCCGCTGCGGTCCTGGGTGCGTCCCTGCACACCGGTCCTTCTGTCTACAGCTCTCATCGCGCCAGTGTCCGCGGGACTCGAGCGCCCGCTTCCCTGGGTCTGGGCTGAAGAGGGCAGGCTGGGTCTGGAACTTGAAGAAGCTCAAGAAGTCATTCCTTCCATGCCCCTGCCTCTAATCTCCACCACCCGGCTCCCTCCCTGCAGCGACCCCCCCCTGCTGGGCCCCTCCTCCCTCCCTGCAGCCCTCCCTCTGCTGGGCCCCTCCCGGGACATCTGTGAGCAGTCTCCGCTGTGAGCTGCACGCCCCTCACTCCCGCGTGTCGCCTCATCTCCTCCCAGGAAAGTTCCTCCTTCCCTGTTTCATGCCCCTCACTCTGCCCTCTCCGGCCTGGCAGGCTCTTGGGCGTGTCTTGTCCCAGGATCAGAGGAAGCTGGTCTAGTTTTTCCCCCCTGGGGTTCTGGCCATTCGGCCACCCTCCCTGAAGCTGACTGGGCACACAGCGGGCCCAGGCCCCCAGCAGGACCTTGAGGACTCTGGCTACCTGTTGGCCAAGCTGCCAGCAGGACCAGGGAAAGGGCCCCGCCCCCCATGGTTCTGGAAGCTGGGCAGGCCCAGACTTGCTGTATGATGGGAAGGAGTCGCTCTCTGGCCTGGCTGCTGCCCAGCTGCTGCGGGGCAAACCCTTGTGCCCCTACCTCCCTGTCCCTCCGCTGCCCCCAGGGCTCCCCAGCTGGACAGAGGGCCCCATGTAGGCTGTTGGCCCAGGGTATGCAGTGGGCGGGGTGTGAGTGAGGCCTGGCCAGTGTGGCTGCAGGGAACACGCCCCAGGGCAAGCTTCCCAGGAGGAGGGTCCCGGGCCCACTTGTGTGAGAGGTGGAGAGTGTCCCTCCAGCCGGCTGCTCTGGGCTGGGTGCTGAATGGGCATGTGGGCAGGGTCCGGCTGACCAGCACCCTGGGCCAGTGGGGACAAAGACCCCAAACTCCAGGCCCTCACCCTGATTCCTCCTCTCCACGTGGAATCCTGTTCTCAGGATTGTACCAATGAACCGCAGTTGGCCTTGGGGGTCAGGCCAACGGGCAGTCCTTTTCAGGGTGGCCCATGCTGTCTTCAGTTTCTGAGACCAGATGGAGCGCAGGCCTATGGGCTATAGGGACACGGTGAGGGGTGTGGCCATGTGTAAACCAGCGGTCTCAGGCAGTCCTGGGCCTGCCATTTGACCAGTTTGCCTAGAACTGTCACATCCTGACATATGGTTAAGAGTCTGCCAAGTCCTTGCCCTGGCCAGTCTTGCTCAGTGGTGAGAGTGTCGGCCCTCGGACTGAAGAGTCAGGGGTTGGATTCCTGGTCAAGAGCACACACCTGGGAAAAGGCTCAGCATCCTGTGAGATCAGAATTCTAGGGTTGCTTAGAAATGGCCAACCAGGAGGCACGTGCAAATCATGTGTAAATCATATGCAAACGAGCACACTTCTTCCTGGCCAGTGCTGGGGCCCAGGGAGTCCTCCTGAAGCCCTAGGGCCAGGGGAAGTGGAAAGTAGGACTCTGGGGGTGCTGGGAGCAGAGCTCCTTTCTACTTTGGTCCTTTCCAGTTTGTAGACTAAGGCTCTAAACCCCGTGAGAAAGGCCATGGCCACAGAAGCTTCCCGGTGCCACCTGCCTAGTTCCCTGCTGTGGGTGCCATGGGGAGGGAGAAGGGTGAGAGAACTGGGGGAGCTGGGTGGGAGCTCCCAGACCCACCATGGAGAATGGATGTCACAGTGACAGCTGGCCTAGGCTGCATGCACTGGTCAGGCACAGTTGTTGGGCGCCAAGGCAAGGGATTAAGGGCAGACAGAAGGCCTGGAGGTGGGTGTGCAGGGCCCCTGGGGTTTCCCTGGAGCTCAGAACACAGACCGATGAGATGGAGCTGGGGACACCTCAACAGCCCTCGCCCCTCCCTGTGTGCAAGGTACCCGCCGCCCAGGGAGGGCTTGCAGATCACCCAGCATGGCTTCGTGGGGCCAAGACCCAGACAGAGACCAGGTCCAGGCCTCCCACTTTGCCGGGATTGGCATCCTGACTTATGCACATGTGCTGCACGCGCAGTACACACACCTGCACCTCACATGCTGACAGACTCTGCGTGGAGCGTGCTCGCTAGCACCTGGGCACACCCATCCCCCAGCCCGAGCGCAGGTACAGGACATCTGCCCACAGATGTGCACACAGCCTCCAGCTGGGCTCTGACTCACCCCTCTTCCTTACACCCGTGCACATGCCTACGACAGGCAGGGGCAGGGGGAGCGTGGTTTCCTCACCCTCATGAGCTCTCCAACATACTGCTGGGCATGCGGCCATCTCTGCCTCCCTGGTCCAGTTTCAGATTCACATGGGGGGCGGGGCGCTGCCTCCAGAGCGGGGGGTTAGGGTTTGCCTGACTCCTGGGTCATTTCTCCATGTGACCGTCTTTTCCCTGAGGCAGGGCTGTGGCTCCTCTGTTCCAACGGGGCCCCTGAAGACAAGAGCTGTGTGTCCCCCTGAGATTAGAACTCCCCCGGGTCAGCGCCTGTCCCTCTGCCAGGAGCTTCTGGAAGGCAGGGGCTGTGTCTGCCCCATTAGACAGACTGGGGCAGACACCACCCCAGTGGATGGACGGAAAATTGGGCCTCTCTTAGGGAGCCTCCAGCCTCATGTAGAAAACTTTGTCCTCAGGGAGCCCAGGTCTAACGCAGGCAGTCTGTCCCACTTTCCCTTAGTCATTCATAAGCCATCCTCCCAATGAAGTTTGTCTAATGTCTGTTTTGCCCACTGGCTGGCATCTCCCTAAGACGCCTCACCTGGCCCAGCAGATGCCATTGATGTGTTGAATTGCATGGCAACAGGCCACATCACAGGCCAGCTCCCACAGAGAACCCAGTGCCACCTCTGCAGGTTCAGTCACTCCCAGCAGCTCCTGATGTTCCTCCTAAACACAGACTTGGCCCCTGCCTGGACTCCCTGCCTCCCCTGGGCCAGCCCTTCCAATCTCTTCCTCACCGCAGCCAGAGTGATCTTCCCCAAACCCACATCTGAACAGTCACTTCTGGACCTCAAACCTTCCATGGCTCCCCAGTGCCCCAGGAGAATGTCCCACCTCTCTATCCCCGTTCCTTTCAAACGTGGTCTCACAAGGCTTCCCTCTCTCATCCCAGCCTCCAACGTCCTCTCCAATAGCCCCAAGGCTGGCTTCTCCCGCTGCCTGCCCAGGGATGGAGGATGCCTGCTCCGGGCTCCTGGCACCCTGTGCCCCTGAGCATTTGCCAGGCTGCAAGGTCTTGAGGGCAGGGCCTGGCTGCTGCTCACCTGTGACTCTCCATCTGCCCGCCAGGACACAGTCTGGAGAGACGGGCAAACAGCCACTTTCTACACAGCCCGGCCCTTCCCACGCTGCTCCCTACCCATCTGTCTGTCCAGACTCCTGCCCACCCGCCCTGAGTTCTTTCCTGTCACCTGTCACAGCCTGGGATGATGTTACTTGCTGGTTGTTCACCTGCTCAGTGTCTGCCTGGGCCATTAGAGCAGTGGCCACCAACTTTTCGGACCTCACAGGCCACCCGTGGTCCATGGACCACCGGTTAGCGACTGCTGCGCTAGAGTGTGAGTTCAAGATGGCTCCGGCACCGTCCCCACCTGGAGCTGCTCGGCACCGAGCCTGTCCAGGTAGCACTGGCTGAGCAGTTGTGTGTGCCGGCACCAGCTTAGGGCCTTTGCACGTGTCGCCTCCTTTCATCCCCTGAGCCTGGCTCAGGCAGCTCCGACACTCACTGACATCTTAGGGACAGGTTCGCAGAGACCTCAGTGACTCGCCCAGGGATGCGAGGTTAGTGGGTGAGGAGCTGAGATGGGAACCCAGGCTTCTCCCGCTGCACGGTGCTGCCTGCACAGGAAAGCAACACCCTTGGGACAGGAAGGTGCTGGAGCCTCCTTCAGACCCTGCCCCCGCCATTCCTCCTGCTCCTGCCATTCCACGGCCCATTTCTCGTTTCTCTGCTTGGCAGTGGAGGTCAGAGAGGGGCAGTCAGCGGCTGCCACAGCAGATGGACAGCAGTGACCCAGTCAGAGAGTGGGAGCAAGGTCGGCCAACGGGAGAACTCCAAACCCTGTCTCCTTGGGGACGAGACCTGTGTCTTATTTCTGTAACAGTGAATGAGTGAATGAGTGAATGAGTGAATGAATGAATGAAACTTCCCCTGGGAACAAGGAGAGAGCCCCCTTGTCCAGCTAGAAGAGTTTGCTGGGATGGTTGAGAGGCGGGACATCGGGCTAGAGGGCAAGGGAATAGGAGTGATGAGTACAGGGGGGACTCCTGGGAGCTGTGCTGGGAGAGAAGCGGTTAAGCATCCCCCCCAGCCCACCCCCTTACTACCACCAACAGCCTGCCGCTCGGGCCTCTGACCAGTGTATGCTTTGGCTCGGGGAGTCTGCTGTTTGTCTGAGGTGTCCCCTGTTTGCCCTCCTTCCCAGGGCTATTGGCAGGCCCGTTGTCCCACAAGCCGATGGCCAGCTGTGCAGCTGTCTGGGGCAGTGTCTGGGGCAATGGGGCGTGAGAACATATGGGGCTGAGTGTGCCGAACGGCCAGGCAGTGGGGTAGGGTCCCCTGGGCCTGCCATGATAGCACAGAGGGGCAAAGGTTCAAGGGAGTCCTCCTCTTGTGGGGACACGCGGTTGTGCCCCTGGCTGACTGAGGGTCTCTGTGTCTGTGCAGCAAAGTCAAGGTTCTTTTCCTTCACAGAGTGTGAAGGCACAGGGAGTGCATTCGCTCAGAGCTGGGCACACAGGAGTACGTGTTTGTGGCCCTTGCTATGAGAGAGGATGGGGATTAGGGAGGACGGGGAGGGAGGCTGCTTTCAGACTGAAGAAGGGTGTGTGAGAGCAGGCGGGCTGTGATATACCAGCCACCACCATGGCCCACCCCCACCCCACCCCAGGCCTCTGTGGACTCTCCAGACTAGGTCAGGGCCCCTGATCATTGCTCTTACAATACCCTGTTCTTCCTTTCCAGCTCATATTCCAGATGTAATTGATGATTTGGTTAATGTCTGTCCCTGACTCTTCTCTAAGATCCCTGAGGTCCCCTCTCTGCTGATTTAATATTGCGTTCCCAGCGTCAGCCTCGGTGTCTGGCTTGTAGTGGGAGCTCAGTATAGACGGGGAGACGGGCTCTCAAGAGGTGTCCATGACAAGATATCATCATATCCTTCCCCTGCTCACACAAGTTCACATTCACAGCTCCCTGGGCCTCCCTCATCGGCTTTCTAATTGAAAGGCCTGCAGTCAACAGCCACATTGTTCCCCAAATTCACTTCCCTTAAGCTCTCCTTTAGCCGGAACAGCCCTTTCTTCTGCCCGCCCCCCCACTTTGGTTGTCTTCAAAATCCCAGCAGGACCAGCTCAGAGTAGCCCTCCCCTGACGCGCTTTCCTGGTCTCCCCTGAAGGTCTGAACTGGCTTCTTTAGGTGGGGTTGGCCTCTCTCTCGAGGATGGATGTCCCAGTGATCAGCCGAGGTCATGGCCTCATCAACCTGCATATTCCCAGCATGCCTTGCACACATTCAACAGCCCTTTGTGTGTGTGTGGGGGGGGGCGGTTTTAAAAATATATATATTTGTATTGATTTAAGAGAGGAAGGGAGAGGGAGCGAGAGATAGAAACATCAATGATGAGAGAGAATCATTGATCAACTGCCTCCTGCACGCCCCCTACTGGGGATTGAGCCCACAACCAGGGCATGTGACCTGACGGGGAATAAAACTGACCTCTTGGTTCATAGGTCGATGCTCAACCACTGAGCCACGCCAGCTGGGCTCAACAGCCCTTTGTTGAGTGGAAATTGACAAAGAAAGGGCCCACACCCGGCTCCCCCACGGACTCTCAGCGGGCTCACTGCCTCACGGGTCGGAGACCGCAGACGGCTATGGGAGGCGGCGTAGTGACCGCACCAAGACCCTCAGTGTCTGGTGCGGCGGAGGCACCTAGCGCATAGACTCTGACAGATGCCATTAAGATTCCACATCAGTTGATTCTGAGTTAGCAAACGGAAGATGATTCTGTTGGGCCTGGTGAACCAGGTGAAATCCCTTAAAGGGGCATGAGATCCTCTTGTTGGGCTTGAGGAGTAACCTGTAGGGAGGGGGCTTAGGAGAGGGTTGTGAGGCCAGGACGGTGGGCAGCCTCTAGGACAGCGGTTCTCAACCTGTGGGTTGCAACCCCTTTTGGGGGTCGAACGACCCTTTCACAGAGGTCGCCTGAGACCATCAGAAAACACACATATAATTACATATTGTTTTTGTGATTAATCACTATGCTTTAATTATGTTCAATTTGTAACAATGAAAATACAACCTGCATATCAGATATTTACATTCCGATTCATCACAGTAGCAACATTACAGTGATGAAGTAGCGACGAAAATAATGTTATGGTTGGGGGTCACCACAACATCTGGAACTGTATGAAAGGGTCGCGTCATGAGGAAGGTTGAGAACCACTGCTCTAGGAGCTGAGAGCGCCCCTGGCTGGCAGCAAGGAAACCAGAACCTCAGTCCCGAGGCTGCAGGAACGGAACGCTGCCAACAACAGTGTGAGCTGGAGAGGACCTTGAACTCAGGGACAGTGCAGCCTGGCTTACACCTGGTGAGACCCCGGCAGCAGGGCCAGGTAAGCCGGACCCAGACTCTGACCCATGGAAACTGAGGTTTTTTAAAAAAAATTTGTGTTATTTTAAGCTACTAAATTAGTGTTAATTTGTTACTGGGCAATTAACCCAGATGGACGGGCTCAAGACAACCAGCCATAAGGAGCAATACCGAGGGGAGGGTCACGGGGTGTGAGAGAGAGAACCCTGGGAACAGGAGGCGGAATTCGGGCCTTCACATGCGCACCGCCGGGGTTTACCTCCTCCCGCCCCCACTCCTCTCCTACCCTGGGCCTGCCTGTGAGTCTATGTGGAATCCAACTCGTCTCCGTGGATGACTTGCGGGGGACTTGGTTTGGGGGTTCTAGTCTCTGAGTGTCTTTGAATTCAGACCAAATTTGGGATGAAACTGTATCACAAACACCCCCCCCCCCATCCTAACACCAACTGTAAGGCCCCAAATTACCATAGAGGCAGGTGTAACATGGATCCTCCCCCCGCAACACCCCCGTCCAGAGCCCAGGCGCCTGCTTGTGGCCCAGACAGCCCCACGCAGACAGCTGCTGCTCCCCTGGGCTCCGCTCCTGCTGTTGGGACCAGGCGGGCTGCAGGGGAAGAGTTCACAGCCTCCATGGCAGGCTGGCAGCTGGGGCTCCAGATGTGGGGGAGCCCGGAGCCTGGGGGTAGGGTTACACCCAAGTGGTCCGTTTCCTTTCCCGGGAGGGACGGGAATGTCGGGGGGTGTCTGGGATTGGAGAATCAGGGGAGGGGCTAATTCCTACTCCCCCCTCCCCCCAGCTCTGCTCCTAGGCCCCTTCCCGGATGTGGGTAACTGGGGGAGCTTGATGAATGGACCCAGGTCCCCAACCAATAGGGGGACAAGCCTCCACCTGCTTGGAGTCTTTCCTGCGCGTGAAGAGAACCTGACTCGGATGTCCCAAGACCCTGCCAGAATCCTCCAGCCAGAGCAGCTGGGGAGAGGAGCCGGACCCCCTCTCAAGCCCTTCCTTTTGTCCACAGTGAATACGGCAGGATTTGGTTTCTCCACTGACACTCCTCCCGCCACCCCCCTACCCTCCCCCCAGCCCAGCCACTGGCCCAGGGCTCCCATCCATCCTGTCTCAGGCTGGGCCTCTCCAGGACACAAAGAAGGCATCTCAGGTTCCCTTGTCGGGGAGCTTGCCCTTTGATCTGCCCCCTCCTCCCACCCTGGGGGTGCTGGGGTGCCCCAGGCAAAGCTCCATCCAGGGACAGGCACCCAAAGATAAGATCTGGGATGGGAGGGAGTCCAGGGCGCAGGGACTTCAGAGGAGTGCCGACAGCCCCTGCCCCAGCTCACCTCTGCTGCTCGCCTCGGCTCGGCTCCCTCCCTGTGCATCTGCCAGTGCTCAGTCCCCCTCGCCCGCCCGCAAGCCTGAATCGGGACTTTACGAAGCCCTTTCACAGCTGTGGTTTCACACGGCTGTCTCGTTGGCCCTAGCAGAGAGCCATTATTGGACCCACTTTATAGATGAGATGACTGACACCCAAAGGTTTGCCCCAGGTCCCCTGATAGTAAGTGGCAGAGCCAAGCCGGGAGCCATAGCTGCGCCCCTGGCACCCCATCTCCTGTTCCTCCCCCGAGGCAGGCCCTATAGCAGCCGTGGGCAAACTACGGCCCAAGGGCCGGATCCGGCCCATTTGAAATGAATAAAACTAAAAAAAAAAAAGACCATACCCTTTTATGTAATGATGTTTACTTTGAATTTATATTAGTTCACACAAACACTCCATCCATGCTTTTGTTCCGGTGGTCCAGCTTAAGAACCCATTGTGGCCCTCAAGTCAAAAAGTTTGCCCACCCCTGCCCTATAGTGTCCACCTGGCAGCATGCTGAGTGCGCAGGTGCCCGACACCCTCCCTCTCCCCCTCCCCCATGGTGGCCAGGGGGTGGGGAGTGGAAGGGAGAGCACAGCGAGTTTTAGGGCAGTGAAATTATTCTGTATGATACTAGCACGGTGGATACATGTCATTATTTGTTTGTCCAAACCCATAGGCTACACAACCCTAAAAGTGAGCTCATGTAAATACGGGCTTTAGGTGATGATAATGTTTTCATGTAGCTTCATCAGTGTCCCACGTGCACCGCTGGAGTGTAGGATGGAGACGGTGGGGAGGGCTGTGCTGGGGGACAGAGACAGGGGACCTATGGAAACTCGGTACTTTCCGTTCAGTTTGCTGGGATCCTAAAGTTGCTCTGCACAATAAAGTCTATTAATTTTTTTAAAAGAACAGAGCTCGGAAGGAGCAGCTTCTGTTAATGATTTGGTTTTGGAGGAGTGGTGAAGATAAACGAATTCTTGTTGCATGCTGAGCACGTTGACGTTGAGGTGTTGGGAGAACATGCAAAAGGCAGCATCTGACAGGCAACCAGGAGATGGGGTTTGGAGACAGATTGTGTGGAGGTAACACATGCGGGCCGTTTAGAGTGGGGATGGGACCCACACGGGCAGTGGGTCATGTGACACAGGAAGGCAGCCCGGCCTGGAGAGAGTACACGGCATAGAAGGGGACCCACACGCTCTGGGGTGGCTGCAGTGAGCGGAGGTGCTGGTGGAGAGGCAGTTCCGTGTCTGGGCAGCGGGGCAGGGGCAGGGGCAGCGCAGCGAAGACAGGGGTTCTGTTCCCGGGAAGGTGGGTGTCCGTTTCCAGAAGGTTTTCCCCTCTGATCTCAGGAAGGCTGAGAGGGTGAGGCCTGGGAGTGCAGAGTTGGATGCCACCCGGAAGGAGGCCAGCTTGGGCAGGAGAGGGGTGGGGGATTGGAGGACGGCTGGGTGCTTTGGTTGAGGCTGGAAGGGAGGAGGGGTGAGCCTCTCTTTCTCTGAATCTGTAGTTTGGCAGGGAAGTGAGAGGATGGGGGTTTGAGGGTGTGGGGGGTTCAGAGAAGGTGTTTATAGGATGAGGGAAGTGGGAGACTGTTTATAGACTGAGGGGACAGCCCTCAGAGGGGATCCAGAGCACAGGTGGAGGAGTAGGGACTTTGTCATGGATTGTTTCCATTTATTGTAGAAAAACTATTACACCAATAAAAAAATTTGGGGGGGGGGCAGGGGGAAACACTCATAATTCCACCTCTCACCTTACTCAACGATGTCGAGTTTTTCCTGGCAGAGAGAGGCAGGGACTCCAGGAGGTGCTGTCCCAGGACCTCATCCTCCCCAGGGATGAGAAAGGGGCTGGGCACTGAGGACTCACACAGCTGGGAGGGGCTTTCACATCGAATCTATCAGACTTGAGTAAAAACATTGAGCCCTGCCCCCCCTCCCCCCCACACCTCCCTCACCAGCTCCTGGTCCAGGTCCCCTCTCCAACGGCTGTCTTCCCCGGGGCCACCCCTATAGCAGGGTACCACCCTGAACCCCACGTGAAGGGGGTGGAAGGGCCACAGCGCTGGTGGGGGGCTGGGTGGTAATTGAATCCAGGGGCCTTGAGACACAGGCCAATGGCTTTTCCCTGCCTAATTAGAGGGATTTTTTTTTTAAACCCAGGAAACAAATCCATATGGTCTGCGATTGTTTCTCAGGCTCTTTACCCTCCTGAAGTCGTAAATGTCGTGGGCTTTTTAGCACCAGAGGATTGGGAAGGGGGAGGGGCCGCGGACTTAGGTTTCTCTGCTGGAGCCCAGTCCAGGATCTGGGGCCTCCTGGGGTCCTGCCCCCGACCCCATCCGTTCAGCCACCTCGGTTCTCTCTACAAGTCCTGGCAGGCGGCCTCCACTGCCACCCACACAAGTTTCCCCTTCTCCCCAAGGCCTCTCCTCTGGCCAAGAGCTCTCCCCCAACCCAGCCTTTCTCCCCCTCCTACTCTGCCAGGCACATCGCTTCCCCTCTGCCCTCCCCCACATGTCCTGCACTGGTGCCCACTGCCCCTTGGCTGGCTGCTGTCCTCCAAGTGTGACCTGTTCCCACCATCAGATTGGGAGCTGACAAGAGACAAGAGAACCATGTGTTTTCCGTTGGTCTGGGGCTTCTGAAGGGTTGCTCCAGGCAACCTTTATCTGTGCTAAGGAGCAGAAGGCGCTGAGGTTAGACCTAGGGCGGTGGGAGGGAGAGGGCAGAGCTTTGCTATTTGTACACGGAGCTGCAGGAAGCTGGAACCTGGAGTCACACCCGTGAGCTGCTGACCACACGCATCACTGGCTGCCTCGCTGTTTTTGCAAAACTGGAGAGAAGCTCCTCTGGTCAGTGGCTAATGACCTTGCTCAGGGCCTTCGGAGCTAGGAGGTCATTTTGGGAGAGACCTGGGAGTTCATGGGTGGGGAGCAAGGAGCCTGCTTTATGCTCCTGAATCCTCCGGAATTTGCTGCGTTTGGGAATTTGTTTGCAGATAGTACTATCTTGCCCTTGAGATCCGCCATCTCCAGGGCATTTCGAGAAGGGTCCAGGTATTTGGGGGTCCAAGGCCTCAAATGGGTTCCCATGTGCGCTGTGCATCCATGGTGTGAACTTGGGAGAGTCATATACCCCTCTGGGCCTCAGTTTCCTCATCTGTACAATGGGATGAGTACAATATTGTTCCTCAGCCCAGCACGGGGTGTGGGGGATTCATTACTTAGAGCCAGTCCCCAGTTCTCAAGGAGCTTCCAGTTCCGGTGAAATGAAGAAGAGACGTGAATGGAAATCTAAAGGGGGTTGGAGTGGAGATGGTGTGTACGAGGAGCACAGCCCAGAAGGCGGACAGGTGTCTGATGCATTAGTCTCCAGCTCCATGGCAGCTGCAGCCAAGCTCAGCCATCGTCCCTCGACTTACTCCCCCTGCCCCCAGCCTTCTTCCAGCTCCTGCCTGGAGGCCCTGGTTATGTCTGTCTCACAATTAGTGTCTGTGGGTGGCTTTTTCTTCTCTGCTTCGTGGGCCAAGAGTGGGGGGAGGCGCGAGCTGCTGGTCTGGCTAGAGTCAGAGGGACGATGTGAATGGCTTTGCCAAACCGTGTCAAGCTGGATTAAGTCCCAGGGCTGGTCCCCCATTAACACACTTCTCTCCCTGCACTCTCCCACTCTCCGTCTTTCCCTCTTCGCACAGTTGGGTTCCAAGTTCTCCTTGATTAGCAGGCTCAGTCCTGGCTGCCTGGTGGGAGGGCTCTGTGGGCAAGGAGGTTGCAATGCACAAGGGGCTGGGGGAAGGGTTCGGTGTGGATAGAGACAGTGGCAGAGATGAATCGACTTATAATTTAATAAAAGATATCAGGCAAGGACTCGGTATAGAATCGAGCCCTTTCTATGCAAAGTGCCAAGGAGCTTCTGGAGGAAATATGAGAGAGATCCCGGAGGGCTTCCGGGAGGAGCTGGGAAAGGGACATGGCTACAGGTAGGGCTGGGGAGAGGGCTCTGCAGGCAGCCGGCCAGCAATAAAGGCCCCAACGGGAAGCGTGAGCTGTATTTGGGGAACACAAGCCACCCAGTCAGACTGCCGCTGGGAGATAGGCCGGAAGGGCAGGGCGGGGCTCTTATGGGGGCCTCTAACGCCAGGATGGGATGACAGTGACTCAGATATCCACTGTGGCCCATGGTTGTGCTAGGTCTAGCCTTAAAGCGTTAAGTTTTACTGCAAATTTCCAAGGGATTTGCTGTAGCCTCCCATTGTACATCTGAGAAACAAAGGCTAAATGACCATATGGGACTACCTTCCCCTCGACCCCAGGCCAGGGTTTGCACCCAGGACTGTGTGACTCTTAGGCTCACATCCTTCCCACCTGAGTCCTTGGGTGATGAGGCCAAAATAACCAGCAGCCAAAGTGGGAAGGGTCTTCTCCCAGGTGGGCCTCGCGCCTCTGTTTCAGGGACCCAGGGAGGGCCCAGCAGAGCCCAGAGTAGGGCAGGGGTGCCGTGTCTTGAGAAAGCAGGCTTGTCTGAATCCCAGTCTGAGGGCTCAGCCCTGAGGAGTCTCCGTGGACAGGCAGCATGGGGGGCATTTGAGAATAGGCAGAGGGGTCCGGCCAGGCCCCCCGGGGTGGGACTCGGAGCTGCACTGTGGCCATGCTGGCTTCCTGCCCCCTCCACCAGGCTGGGCCTGTGTGGCTCTGTGCCAGGCTCCCAGTGGCGCCAGCCTCCTGCAGCCTGGGTGGGGGCTGGGCGCAGGGCAGGGGCGGGGGTGCTGGTGGCGGCACCAAGGTTAAGACACCAGGCTCAGAATCGGGATCCCCTTTCTTCTTTCCCTTGTGGGTGCCAGCTGTCCCTGCCACTCTTTGCAGGAGGGGGCAGGGGATTCTGGAAGGGAAATGAACCTTTGGAAATACCCAAATGGGGTATTTCCAGTCCCCACCCCAGGTTCCCAGTCTCCCCACACCAGCCCCTTGTCCCGCCCTTCATGCCCACCTCACCCTCAGCCCAATGGTGGCAGACTCGGCCTGCCTCGGGGGAAGAACAGGAGATAGGGGTGCCAGGGGGGCAGCTATGGCTCCCGGCTTGGCTCTGCCACTTACTATCAGGGGCCCTGGGGCAAACCTTTGGGTGTCAGTTGTCTCATCTATAAAGTGGGTCCAATAATGGCTCTCTGACAGGGCTAAGGAGACAGCTGTGTGAAACCACAGCCGTGAAAGGGCTTCGTAAAGTTAAAGTGTATTCTGTCATCATTAAGCAGTGTCGCCAGACGCCCAGTTACAGCTGCTGTGTTGCTTGGTTCACCCACTTCAGTGGGTGTGGTTAGCCTCGGTCCCTCAGGGTCCCCTAGGTCTCCAGGTCCTCTCCCTCACTTTGAGGCCAAACCAGGACCCAGAGTCTAAGGACTCAGGCTATGGCTCCCACTGACACCCCTACCCTGACCCTTAACCTCACTGCAGGGCTCAGGGGCACACCCTCCCAGGCCTGGACTGTGGCTGCCCCTGTGTCCTTAATGGAGATTCTTCCTTGATGGAGGGCTGCCTGGCATTTGGGCATCAAATCTGAGTTTGAGTCAGCCCAAGACAGCCTCTATGCCAGTCTGCCTAGCAGACCTCTTTCTTGCCAAGAGAGGCATTGCCATGCTCCCAGATGGGGGAGCCAAGCCCCTGCTCCTGGCACCCATGCTCCCTCCCCTGTCCCTTGACTAGCCAGACACCGGTGGGAAGGGGGTGGGTGCCACAAGCTGGCCTGGCCTGCAGCCCTCCCTCCCAGCCCCCCCTCCTCACCTGAGTCACTGTTCTGGGACTTCCGGCAGCCTCCCCGGAGAGGCATGAGACAGGCTCCAGCCTGACAGGCATGGGGCACTCTGGGCACGTGCCCAGCCCATGTGTTACCCCAGGAAGGGAGGGGGCTGGATGTCCAGAGCTGCCGAGGTGGCTTCTGCATGAACCTATTGTGATTCTGGCAGCTTCTTCGGCCCTGCCCGGCCTTCAGCCTTTCCCCTGGAAGGGATGGAGTGAGGCTCTCACTCCCAGAGCCTAGTGCAGGGGTGGGCAAACTTTTTGACTCGAGGGCCACAATGGGTTCTTAAACTGGACCGGAGGGCCGGAACAAAAGCATGGATGGAGTGTTTGTGTGAACTAATATAAATTCAAAGTAAACATCATTACATAAAAGGGTATGGTCTTTTTTTTCCAATAGTTTTATTCATTTCAAATGGGCCGGATCTGGCCCGCAGGCCGTAGTTTGCCCACGGCTGGCCTAGTGGCTGCTGAGTAGAGCCTCAGTGAGGTGGCATTTTGACAGGGGTTCTAGGTTGTGGTTCTTCTGGCAGAATCCAATCCCACTTAGATTTTCAGACAATTTTCCTCTTCATTCTAACTGAACTTTTAGCTCCTTGAGACCAAGGCACTGGTTCTTGCTCATTAATCCTGCCCCAGTGGCACTGAGATGGATGTGAGGGAGGTACAGAGCAAGATGGTTGGGACAACCAGAGAGGTAGGACCCTGAGGACCAAAGCTGACCCCTTTAAGCTGGCTTGGACCCTCACACAGAGGGGCTGGCTGGTGGACCTATGCTGGGGAGCCCAAGTTGAGAGGGATGGCTCAAGCCACCCAGCTTGAAACCTTTAAGCCTCCTGACCATGGAGGTCACACCCTCCTTCCTCTTCCCCACAAAGAAGTCCCTCCTCATCCTAGGACATGCCCCATTTCCTCCCCTTCCCAGCAAAGCTTTAAGGAGAAACGTTTCTATACAGCGGTATCTCCACTGTCTCACCTGCCACCTCCCCTCCCACCATTCACTGGTTTCTGCATCTCCCACGGTCCAATCCACGGGCTCATCCCAGCCTTCTCCCTCCAGCACCTGCTGCTCCCTCCTGGAGACTGGCTCCTTCCTTAGGCCTCCTTGATGCTGTAAGATCAGGCGCCCCAGATCACTGACCGGCCCTTCTTGACCATCTCTGCCTCCTCATCCTCCTGGGTCACCTCAGCAGGCCTAGCCCCAGGGCTCTCTCTCCCTCTGTCCCAGGGGTCCTCATCCTGTGCCTGGCAGACGATCACAAAGCACTCCCTGGGATTTCCTGTGGCCCTGGAATTTTCTGGAGCTCCTGACTTGTATAAGTGTCTCCTGCCTTTTTCCACGGAGGTCCCACCGACTTCCCAAACTCAGCAGGGAATTCTGGATCCTCCACCAAAGCCCGCCTCTCCTCCAAGCCTCTGTCTCCCCGCAGCTGCCAACGCTGGAGGCTGGGAGTCCCGGAGACTCCCCTCCGCCTTCCTACTTCCCATCTGATCTCGTGCCAAGCGGAGTTCATTCTTCCTTCTCAATGTTTCCTGAATTGCTTCCCTCTTTTTCCTCCCCACTGCTCGTTTCTGTGCCTGAAGCACCAACCTCCCGGCTGGTCTCCTGCCTCTGGTTCCTTCCTCCCTACACAATGCTTTGTTGCTCAACCAACTCAGCACCAACCCGTTCAGTCCAAATTCCTCCGCCGGGCATTCTGGTCCCTGCCAGATCTGGCCTGATTGTCACCTTGTTCCCATGATAACTTATGGTCAAAGCTAACCCGTCCTTGCTCCCTGTTCTTGTGCCTTTGCTCCAGCTGTTTCCTTTGCTGGAGATATTCTCCCCACCCATTTTGGACAACCCAAATGGACAGGACAACCCAAATCCTGTCCATCCTTCAGAACTTCAAAACTCAGATCAAGGCCTCCCCCTCCCAGGCCCTCCCTAGGTCCCTGCAGCCTTGAGGAGTTCCTCCTCAGATCCCCAGTGCCTCCTGGGTGCTCTGTGCCCTATGTCGGTGCTGTTTCATGATTCTTACTCGAAAGACACACCTGGGTCTAGGGGTGGGATGTCACTCAGACTGCCTGGTGAGGAGGAAGGAGCTACATTTGTTGTTTTTGGGGGGCCCCCTTTTCATAATTGTACCTCAACTTCTCCCACTCTCAGTCCCCATGCTGCAGGCAGGGCATACCCCTGCCCAGGAAATGGAGCCCTGGACATGGACCTCCATCTTAGCCAATCAGTGATTGACATTCCTGGGGATGGGCCAATCAGAACCAAGGACGCCTGGAGACTTTCTGCAGGAGTTCTAGGACTTGAGGCTGTCTTTCCCAGGAGCTTGAACCTGAAGCTGTGCAGCCCTTTATCAGCACAAGGGACTTGTCTATGGGAGGAAATGGAGGCAAGCGACGGAGAGGGAGACACTGGGTCCTGGGATGTTGTTTGAGCCTCTGAATCAAGCTGTGCCTAGAGTCAGCCCTACCCCCCCCCCCCCCCCCCATTCCCCAATCACTTCTGAGAGTAAATTCCCTTGACCCACCCTGGGTTTGGTTTCCTCCTCCTTGCATTACAAAGACGCTGAGCTGGTGCACAGGGTGAGGAGAGGGATCTCAGCAGCATCTCCCAGGAGGTCATGGTGTGACCTCCCTTGGTTCCAAGGTTGAGCCATGGAAGCTTGGCTGCCCTGTACCCTGGCTGCCCTGTGCCCTGACCCGCTGGCACCCCAAGGTCCGTAGGAGTAGATGAGAACCATCTGGACCATGGAGTGAAGCCTTAGGCCCCAAGGCAGGGCTGGGTCTCCGGAATGTGGATGCTGAGCCCAGGCTCAGGATGGAGAGTGTTGAGGGGGCATCAGGCTCCTGCTGCCTGAAACAAAAGATCCCCAGACGCTATGAGTCATTAGAATATGGGAGGGGGATGGGAGGAGGCTCAATCCCACCTTTCCCAGGAGCCCTTGGGGAATATAGCTGGAAACAGCTGGAGCAGGGGTTACCGGGAAGGGAGCACAGGGACTGGGACGTGCCCGGATGCTGTGGGAAGAGGGCAGGACTGAGTGCCCTGGGAGGGATGGGGGTTGAGAGCAGAATGTTCCTGAATGTTCTTTCATGATGGAGCCTTAGGGAAATGCTCCCGGCCTCTCCTCTGACATGGTGGGGGGCTGGGACAGGTAGATCGAGGTGTGGAAGTGGGGAGCCCTAACTTCCCGTTGAACCTGGGAGGAATCACCATAGATGTGAGGATGGAAGAGCTGCTCAGGGTCTGCCTTGGGAAGACGACTGGGTGCCCATCTGAATGAAGGTGCTGCATCAGAGGCCCCCCAAGGATTTGTGCTGAGAACTGGGGGGTCTTTTATGAATCTGGAGAGTGATCTGGGGTCTGAGGCAGGGCCCTGGGCAGGCAGCTTGCTGAAGAGGAGCCTGGTGTAGCCAGGAAGGGTCAGCATGAGGCAAGGGTGTTGGGGGAGTCAGAGATAAGGGGGCATGAGGCTGAAGGAGCCCTCCTTGCTTCCGCTCTTCTACACCCAGATTCCTGAGAGCTCGGTCTTCCCCCCTGGCCTTCTGCCCACCAGCTGCCACAGAGCGAGGGAGGAATCTGCTTTGCATTATCAGAGGAGCGGCGTCCCCCAGGCATATGGTCAGCAGACCCCCCAGCCAGGAGCATCATGGGAAATGTCTTCTCCTGACCCCAGCTCTGGCCCAGCCCCTTCTTCCCCTAGAGCAGTGGTTCTCAACCTTCTGGCCCTTTAATACAGTTCCTCATGTTGTGACCCAACCATAAAGTTATTTTCTTCGTTGCTACTTCATAACTGTAATGTTGCTACTGTTATGAATCGTCATGTAAATATCTGATATGCAGGATGGTCTTAGGCGACCCCTGTGAAAGGGTCGTTCCACCGCCAAAGGGGTCGCGACCCACAGGTTGAGAACCCCTGCCCTAGAGCCTGGGGCTCCGAGCTCAGTGGCCCCACCACACCCCTCCCCAGTGGATGAAGAGGCTTTTCACATCGTTCCAAGTCTCATCTGGGCCTCACTGATCTGCATGAAAGAGGAGGGGGAGGCCCTAGGGGAAGAGAAGGGGCTCTGATGGGCCAGCCAAGATGAAAGGTCTCACCCTCTAGCCTAGAGGATGAAGGAGACAAAGATGTTCCCCCAACCTGGGCGAGAGGAGAGAGGCCTTGGGGGTGGCGGGTGGGGGTGGCCGGTTGGGTGGGAAGGAGAACTATAGGCCTCAGGCCCAAGGAGACTGACACAGGAAGAAGCAAGGGAGCACCTATCTGTCCACTGAGCCCACAGCTGGTCAAGTTCACAGCTGGCTGGACCCAGAATGAGTCCTCCTCTGGGAGGATGAAGCTCTGGAGCTGCCCGAGGTGACAGCCACATTGAGCTACTGAGCACTGGCAACGGGCTAGCCCAGTGGTCAGCAAACTGCGGCTCGTCAAACCGTGGCTCGCGAGCCACATGCGGCTCTTTGGCCCCTTGAGTGTGGCTCTTCCACAAAATACCGACTTCTGCGTATGGGCCACGAAGTTTCAACCACACTGTACATGCGCGCCCGCACGTGGTATTTTGTGAAAGAGCCACACTCAAGGGGCCAAAGAGCCGCATGTGGCTCTTGAGCTGCGGTTTGCCAACCACTGCGCTAGCCCAACTGAGATGTACTGTAAGAGCAGAATACATCCTGAATTTTGAAAGCTTAATAGGGGGAAAAAAGTAACACTTCATTGGTCATTTTAAAATACCGATTACATGTTGAATGATGCTTTGGACATATTGGGCTAAATAAAATAGATTGAGTAAATCTCCTCTGCTGCTTTTTACTTTTGTAAGGTGGCTACTAAAAAATTGAGAATCACATATGCCACTTGCATCCTATTTCTATCAGCCGGGGCTGCTTCAGAGCACGCCACTCATTCAGTCGACAAGGTTTTATTGGGTGCTAGCTCTATGCCAGGCAAGGTGCTGGGGATTAGAAAGTGAGCAAAACCAGACCCTGTCTCTGGTTTCCTGGAGTTTACAGTAATCAAATAATCACTCAGACGGGTGCCTAATTGCAGAGAGACAAGTGCTCTAGAGAGAAAGAGTGGAGTGTGGTCTTCTCTGAACCTGGGATCAAGAAGCCTGCGTTGGGCCCAGGGTGTGGTGAGAGCTTCCCCAGCGAAGCACCGAGCTGGGGGGTAACTTGGAAAAGAAGGGAGAGTGTCCCAGGCAGAAAGGACAGCACATGCTACAGCCCCTGGCTCTCTTCTGTCTCTTAGGGCCTTTGCTGAGCTGGCTCCTCTGCCAGGGACACTGTCCTCCCCCAGCTCATTGAGTCCACTCAGCCCGAAGGACTCAGTTCAACGGCCCTTTTCTAACAGACCTTCCCTAGTCCCTGGCAGGGGTGGGTCTGGGCTGGGACCTCCCACGCACCCCTCGCGTGGCGCTGGACACCGTATGGGGCCTGCTGCTGTGTCCCCCTCGAGACTGCAAGGTCGCTGCAGGCAGGGACTGGTGTCTCCCTTATCCGCACAGGCAGCATCGGGCTCTCCTTCCCCAGGTGCCATGTCTCCCCCGTCAGAACGGAGGCTCCCTTGGGACGGGAATGGTGCCTCCCTCGTCAGATTAGAAGTATCCTCAAGCCTGGGACTGGCTCCTCCCCATCAGATGGGAGGTTCACTCAGGACAGAGACCATCTCCCCATCACACTGCACCCTGGGTGCTACCCAAGTACCAGGGTCATTTCTCCCACCTATCGCATCCCCAACACACCTTCCTCACAACTCCATCTGGGGGTGGAAGATGGAAGACAGCCGCTCCTCCCAACTCGAGCCTCACTCTTGGCTGGGCCCGCTGACCCCTCCCGGGAATCTGAGGTCAGGAAGGCTGTTTGTTTTTCTTTCTGGGAAGACCAAGCCTCCCATGCTTTTCCCAACAACCGTGAGCCAGCCCCGCCAGAGGTCGGAGGACCTGGCCGAGGGACCAGCAGGGGCTGAGCAGCTCTGACCAGCTGCCTGGCCAGCCTTGGAGAGGGGAACAGGCCTGGGGCCCGGAACCCCACACCTCAGGGAGCTCCCAGGCCCGGGCCAAGCAGGGCTCAAAGCCAGGCTGGCAGGAGCCAGCGTTGGGAGAGCCACAGGGAGGGCTTGCCTAACTCTAGGTCGGGTCAGCCAGGCTTCCTCGGGGCCATCTGGAGCCAGAGCCTGTGCGTGTGTTTGAGGAGGCAGGGGGGAGTGTCTCCCAGGCCGTGTGGGTGGCTGGGAGCCGCAGGGCTGTGATCTGGCCGTTCCAGCAAGCCCCTGGCTCCCCTGTGGTCACTTTCACTTCTGACATCTGGTCAAGTTTGCAGCTGGCCAGCTTCCTGCAGGGCCATGTTCACTTTCCCTCTCCCAGACCTGGGGACAAAGCGCTCCCACTCCCTCCCTACCCCACGTAAGTTAACTCTGTGGCTACTATACGAGTGCATTTGCTAGATGTCTGTTAAAACTTCCCCATGTGGTGTGCGTACAGGAGGGAGACGGGGCAGAGAAACAGGATGGGACCCGAGTTGGAAATGACACCTGGGTCCTTATGACATAGCCAACCTCCGCCAACTCAAAACACACCCGTTTTCTTTCTTTGCTATTTAATGCTCATCATTTATGTTTTATGTGTAAGTTTCAGGAGGGCCCAAGAAATGGTTACACAGGGTGCGAGGGGAAGGTGTCGGGAGTCTGGAGCTCACAGCCCCCCAGTTGGGGGGCCCAAAGGGTTCCATCTCCGCCCAAAGGGAGGTAGGAGGGGCCCCAGAACCAAACACATGCTAAAACATACCTGCCTCCCTCCAACCGCTCCCAACTGCTGGGGCGGAAAATAAATACACTCAGACTCTGTCCCGCTCCCGGGCGCACAGGCGAGGAGCCAGCGGGTGAGTTTCCGCCTCCCATCACAGATTGAGGTCCAAGGAATACCATCTACATACAATGTTCCCGGTCCCTGGCAGGGGGTTGGGAGAACCCTGGGCGGGGGAGGGGGTGGCTGTCGGCGCACCCCTTGCTCTGGGCTCCTTCATGCTAAATAGAGGGGGGAGCCATTCATTCCAACATCAAGCAAAACAGAACAGGCCAGGAGGGACCTCCAGGCCCCTTCCTGGCACCAAGCTAGGGAAAAAGCTGTCCTTTGTGGGGCCCTCGAGACTTTGGACAGACCGTCCAGGGCCCGCAGTTTAACTCCATTCCTTCTTGCTGCATTCCCAGACTGGTCCAAGTTTCTTCGTCGCAACCTTCGGGGCCCAGCCAAACCCGTGGCTTCAGGGGAGGGGAGGCGGGGGCAGCATTCCTCCATGTGCAGGCCCTTGGAAGGCAGGCGCCAGCTCGAGCCTCAGCCGTCCTTGGCCCGCCAAACCCGGGGGCGAGGGAAGACGGCCGAGCAGAGTTCAATTCCCTGTGATGCTTCTCTGGCAGCTGCCCCGGGGCAGGATCCGGTCCCAGCCCAAGAGAAAGAACTCGTGGAGAAAAGATTTCTCATCCGCTCTGTGTGTGTGTGTGTGTGTGTGTGTGTGTGTGTGTGTGTGTGTGTGTTGTATGTGGGGGGTCCTTAGCCCCTAACCCCGAGTACTGCCTGTGTTGACTCTGGGTCTGTGCCAGGATGGAAGGCACCTACAGACTGGGCCACACCCAAGATGCCACACTGACATGCCTGAGGGGGGCAGGAAGGGGGAAGTGGCACTCCTTCCCACAAACCCCAAGCTGACTTGGGTTATGATGGATCCGTGGACCAAGCCTTGGGTAAAGCATCCTGTGTCCCCCAGGGTTGAACAGGCCTGGAGATGGTGGAGGGTGGACCGGATCTGGCTGTACAACACTCCCCGGAGGGTCGCCTGGCCTCCCTCTCCCAGCCTTTAAGCAAAGCTGAGGCTTGCACCCCTCGTTCAGAGAGGAGGCGGCCAGCCCACACTTGGCCACCCCGTTGCTGGGTGGCTTTGGGCCAGTCACTGCCTCTCTCTGGGCCTCGCTGTCCTGTAGGTAAAAAAGCGGGTGGACTAGATTTCAGTGCCCCCTTCCCGCTCCAACAAGCCTTCGAGCCTCTTCATCTTTGGCCAGAGGAGGGGTGTGAGGGGCTGAGGGAGGGTTTAGGCCACAGTGATGCTCCCTCTTTCCCCAGGTTCACAGTGTAGAGTCCATGGCTCTGGTTCCTCAGTCTCTCTCTGAGTCTCTGGGGCCTTGTCATCACCCCAACACCATCCCTGGTGTCAGCCCCCCCAGCTCTGACACCTGCTATGGTGGGAGGAGCTGGCCCGCCTAGAAGTGTGGGGAGGAGGAGCGGAAGGCTGGAGATGGTGAGGGGCAGGGGCAGGGTGGGCAGGCAGCAGGGGCACTTCTGGCGCTGCAGAGGGAGTGTGGTCGAAGCGATGGGGCCACAAGGGGTCAATGGCAGGGCTATGGTTTAGGGGCCTGGGCTCCACAGCCCTGCCCACAGGAGCTCAGCTCTGATGCTGGCCCCCCGGGGGTTGGCTGGAGCATCAGTCATCGGAATGTGGGGCAGGGCAGGGCTCCCGGGTCAGCTCACACAGGGGACGTGGCGGTAGACTCGCTGCACAGGCTCTCCACGATGTCGGCTCGCTGGATGCGGCGCAGGGCAGCCAGGAGGGCGTCGAGCGTGGCGCTGTCCTGGGCGGCCCAGCTGGCGAGCAGGGCGCGGACAGGGCAGGCCTCGTGGGTGAAGGAGTCTATGTGCTCAGGCTGGTAGCCCAGCTCATCTGCCAGGTGCCGCCAGGTGTCCCCCGCAGAGCCATTGAGCAGCTTCTCCACCTCCTCCCGCTTGGCCGGTGGCAGGCTGCTGTAGAGGCCTCCATCCCCCTTGAGGGCTGCCAAGAACCAGGGGGAATCAGACACTACCCGCCAAGCCCTGGGCGCCCCTCTGCCCTTCCCCGGGGCCTACAGGCAGAGGGATGGCCAAGATGGGGTCCTGGATCGGTGGGGGAGTGGGGGGTGCAAGCTGTGGAGGAGGTCTGGGGGGATGCTGACTCATGAGCCTCCCCACCCAGAGTCCAGCACTATCTCCACCCCCTGACCCCTTTCGTCCCCCAGCAATTAATCAAGACAGAGGAGGAGACAAGACTTCTCAGTCCCAGACTCAGCTGTAGCAAGTGTCCTGGAGCTGGGCCGCTAATTAGGGGACATAATTAACTACTTGTTCCCCAGAAGTCCAGGGCAGGAGGCTAATTGCAGCCACTTGGGGGAGTAATTAGCCCTAGGGGGGACAATTAGCTTGATGAGTCTGGATGCTCCAGTTTGTCAAAGCCTCCATTTCTCAAGTCGCTCTGGGAAAAGGACTTCCCTCACCCCGACTCTCCCATCCTTCCACCCATCACCCCTAATGGCCCTGCTTCAGTCCCCGGCTCACCCTGGCCCGCGGCCGTCTGCGTGTGGGGCTGCTGGTCGTGCAGGCTCTGGCTGTCCACAGAGATGCCGCTGTCACTGTGGAGTTTTTCTCCCTCGGGCGGGGGTGTCTGGTTCACCGGCCGGCTGTTGGCTCCTTGCTTGTTCTGCTTGCAGCTGTTCCACCTGGAGCCAGAGGACAGGCCCAGCCTCAGGGGGGGTTGGGGGGGTGGAGGGGGGGGCGCACTGGCTAAGGCATCTGATGTGTGAGCCAGGGGCTCCCCGCCACGGTGCCTAAGGTTCCCCTTTCTCTGCATAGTGGCCCGGGCCTACACAGAAAGCATTGTGAGGGCAGAGGGGCGCCCAGGGCTCGGTGCACACTGCAAGGGTTCAATACATGCTCCTGGGATGAATGACACATGAATAAATGACTTCCCAGAATTCCGCTTGCCCAATCTACTCTTGTAAAATGCTCGCACATGTGGGCAGGACACATGGAGTACAAGGACTTCCTCTGCTATTACAAGCACTAGGAAAAAGCGGCCAACAAGCCAAATGTCCATCCATAGGGAACTGGTTAAATACGTTATGACCCACCCATATTATTGCGTGAGTGGTTAGAAATGACCGGATAATCTGTATGTCTCAAGGAAAGCTCGCCTGAGGGAGATTGGTGAAAAGTAAGTTGTAGAATATGTAAGTGTGATCCCAGTGGTGCTAAACCTGCGCGTTTACATGCAACGAGAAAGTTTTATGTGCATGTGTTTATAAATGCACAGAACATGGTTGGAAGGGACTCAAACAGATTCCGATGATGAGAGGGGTAGGATTTGAGGAGATAAAAGGGAGCTTTTGCTTTTGGCTTCACAAGACATTACTCTTGTGTGCATTTTTCCCAAACAAGCCTATATTACTTTGATGTTTTGTTTCTTTTTAAGAATGAAAAATGCACTTAAACACTTTAAAATGCTTTCTGGCAGTCCTGGATTTCTGGATGTGGATGCCACAGCCCAAGTGTGACTTGGGAAGGAAAAGACGCATGCACGTGTAGGTACCTGTGTGGGTCAATGGGGTTCAAGGAATGAGGACAGAGGCAGTTGGTAGAGCAAGCCTACTGTGTGCAGCTCAGCTCCAGGCTGAGTCAGAGCGGGGAGAGCAGTGGGGGGCGGGGGGGGGGGCGGGAGGGAGTGGGCGGTGCTGACACCTGGAGGGACAGGGGCAGTCCCCCTCCCTGCCTGCTGACTGCCACGCCCGGGAGTGGAGCAGCTGATGGTGAGTGAGGATGAGCTTGCTTTGGGGTTAAGAGTGTCCGCCTGCATTTTCAGGTCAAGGTCACAGTAAAGCCCACCTTGAGAGCAAAGGTCTCCTCCTCTGCCCCGCCCCCTCACCTCTTGAAGGCGATGTAGGCCACGAGGCCCACAACCACCGCGGCCAGGATGGAGCAGTAGACGGGGATGAGGTTGTCGTTGGAGCCCCGGGTCACCACGGGCTGGGAGCTGCCCATCACTGTCGTCACCACGTCTGCCACTGTGCTGGCCACGAGGTCTGGGTCTGGAGGCACCTCGGGCTCCTGGGTGCTGGGGGCGGTGCTGTCCGAGCCCTCTGGGGGCGTGGCCCGTGTGGCCCAGCGGCCAGGGATCTCTGGGAGGGACGGTGACAGGATTGAGCGCCCATTCCCCTCAACCCTTCCCTTTGTGATCTGAGTCCCGAGTCCCCAGCCCACTCCAGGTGCTCATGTGCCCAGCTGTTACCCATATCGTGGAGAGCAAGAGCCTGGGACGCAGGAGACCTAGGTCCCCTCCATTCCCCGCCCATAGAATGGGGATATTAAGAGAGATGGTCTCTAAGCTCCTTTCCATCCCGGAGGTAGCTGTGGTCCTAGAAATTGGGGGCCCAGAACCTGGCACACAAAGAAGAGGGTGTCAGCCCCGGGAAGCCTCTAGCTGGAGTCACTCTGGGAAATGTTGTGACCTCTCTGGCCCTAGGTTGCCCCAATGGCCTCAGTCCCCCCTGTCCTAAGGAAGGATGAGGGTACTCGGGTACTCCCCTTCCCCAACCCCCTCCCAGAGCTGGCACTCAGCCTCCTTTCCAGTCTCTGTTGTCTTAGCTCTAGGCTTGGGCAGGGCGGGGATGCCATGCGAGCTTGCTTCCAGCCAGCCAGTCCTTGGACAGCGGCTAGCCGTTTCCTGCCCCGCGTGGCCCTCGCACCCTCTGATCGTGCCACCCAGGGAAGAGTATCAAGTAGCCGGAACCCTCCCTGGGCAGGAGGCAGGCTGTTGGTGGAGAGAGGGCGGGTGAAGCAGGTACTGCCCAGCACCTCGGGGGACGGAGACCGTGCCTCGCCACCCACCTAGGCCTTCTCATGCCAGCTGGGTATTGCCAGCCTCTCTGGCAGGGGACCCAGGGACCTCCTGGCACCAGTGGGCGGGATTTTCCACTCTGTCACCCAGCTGGGGGCAGTTCCCGGGGGTGTGGGCTCTGATTTGCCTGGGGGTGCCTGTCTGGGCAACGCTGCTTACCGGATCCATCTTCACTTCCCACTCCTAAGGCAGGGGGGGGGGGGGGGGGGGAAGCAGACGGGACATACCGATGGGGTGATGGGGAAGGTGCTCTGCCCTTTAGCTCAGCCTCACCCAGCTCCCAGTTTGCCCACCCAAGTTGGAGTCAGAGCTGCCCAATGGTCTCTGGGCCTCCTGGCTCCAGACTAGGATGCTTCAAAGAGCCTTGTTTTCAGCACCTTCTGAGGGGTGAGGCCCCCAGATGTGAATCTGGAATCCATTTGGCTGGCACTGGAAAGGGGACTGCCATCTGCTGCCCCATTCCCCCAACTCAGTGCTGGGAGGGGGCGGGGCAGAAAAGGGAGGAGACATAGCCCTGTCTTTCATAGCCCCAAAGAGGGCATTTGACCCAGGAGGGGGGTGGGGCTCCTCTTGTCCTGCTAGGGAACTGGGGAGGGCAGCCTGAGCCCTCAGATGACCCCACTCATCAGCTGAAGGTGTGTGGCGGTGAACCGGACCATCGCAGTGGGGAAGGGCTGCGAGCGGGTGGCAAGGGACAGGCCGGGCTGAAGAGAGAGCTGTCCCGGGCATTTCCCCACATTGCTCCAATCCCCCCGGTGGGGGCTGGGGATGAGATCCAGATGTGGCCATGTCCACTAGCATTCCAGCCCCTAAGCCCTTGGCAGGTCCTGACAGCCGTTTCCGGAATGGGAGCTGCCAGACTTGGGGGTGGGAAGAGGGACCAGGTTAGGCAATGGGGGGGGGGGGGTCCTGCCCCAAGGGTGGGTGAGTCACCATGTTGACACCTGAAATGTATATGCGAGAAAGTACAATGCACTGCAGGGGAAGGGGCAACCCAGTGAGTGAATCAAATTCCGTTTCCTGAAGGGTCCCTCTGCCCCCGAGCCCACACGTAACCCTTCAGAGGCTCGCGTAGAGGGGCAGAGGGTAAACACAGCTCTCAGGGGACCTTCCCCCTTCAGGGTGGCTGGGAAAGTGGGGTGCGATCTGGGAGGGGTCTATGAGTGCCCCCAAGAGGCAGAGCCCACCCCTCCCCCAGCCACCACCTTTCTTTGCTTTAACCGCGCCGCTGACTAAGTCCCCCCACCAGCCGGTCTGGACCTGCCCAGGGAGCTGTGCTGGTGCCTGCCTGTTGCCAGCAGCTGAGACTCCCTCCCTTCCCTGCGCCTGGCGCCACTTGCCTGTCTCCTGGCCCAGGGCAACCGGAACCACCGGAACCACCATGTTCTGTATGCCCATCCTCTTCCCACCCCCCAGCCCAATACAAGGAAGCGTCACACACACACCTGGCTCAGCCCAACTGAACAGCCCCTCGGCCTGAGCCAGAGATCATGGAGGAAGGTTGTGTGGGAGCCAATGTCAGACTGCAGGCTCCCCACAAGGGGGACCTCCCCCCCATCTGACTGGGGACCGACTGAAGGCAGAGGCTGTGCTGCCGCCACCAGAATGAGGGCTCTCCTGGGAATGGGTGCTGGGGCCTTGACGCCCTCATCAGACCAGGCCAAGGCTGTCTCTCTCCCATCACACTTGGGGTGATGCAAGGAGGTGCTTCACGGCCTGCTGGGTATCCTGAGGGTTAGGGGAGTAGCTATGAGGCCCGGCCACAGGGTGAAGCATAGCCGGCCTCTCCCTGCAGCGGAAAAGCCCGCCCATCTCCCCGAGACAGGGCACCAACCAGAGACCCAAACCGTCTGTTCTCACTGCCACATGCTCTCCTCCCATCCCAGAATCCACCCCACCTCCTTCGGGCCTGGGCCTGGCTCAGGGGGGCACACACAACTCCCTCCCACCCTCCTCTGGGGGCTGGTGCGGGGCTGAGGCCTCACTGCACCCCGCCTCTCATCCTGGGGCTCCTGCCACTCCCCCTCCACCCCAAAGTCCCACGCCCACGGCTTCCTTAGTGTCCCCGGGTCCAACTTCACCCCCGACTAAACAGAAAATTACTGTAGACATGCCCCCTCCCAGATACCACAGGTTGAAACAGACAGGCCGCCTTCTCTAACCCACAGCACTGCCCAGTGAGGAAATGGGGTCCCAGACGGGAGTGACCTCTCCAACGACTATCCCTCAGGTAGCAAGTGACAGGGTGGATTCCGCCTTAGGTCCCAGAGCCACCGACCGCCATGGACCTAGACCAGGCCTCCCTGCGAAGGGGCCCAGCTCCTGGTCCTCAAGCCCCTTTTCCGGTTCAGGAAGCCGCTCTGAGCTGTGGTCACAGTGGCCACTGCCGAGCTGCTTATCTGCCACCTGCCCAGTGCCAGCGGTCAGCCAGATGTGGCAGCTGGGCCTGGGAGGAGGAGGAGGATGGCTTTCCAAGTCTTAGCTCAAAGGAGGGAAGAGGGAGAGGGGGCCTTTGGTGAGAAGGATCGGGAGCCACCCCTCCATCAGGTCTCAGGGAAGGTGGTCCCCGCTCAAGCCAGGCCTGGCCCTCCCCGGGCCCCAGGGGGCGCCCTTCCCCAGCCTGCGGCCACCCGTAGTGGGGGGCCAGGACCGGGACCGGCCCGCGGCGCGCTCACCCTCGCACTCGGCGTCGGCCCAGCGCGTGCACTCGCGCAGCTGGCGCTCGGTGTCCTCGCACACGGTGCAGGGCAGGCACGGGTCCACGTGGTTGGCCTCGTCGGAGTACGTGCCGTCGGGGCACTCCTCGCACACGGTGTTCTGCTTGTCCTGGCAGGAGTACACGAGGCCCGAGCCCGCCTCGCACACGCGGCACGCCTCGCAGCGGCCCGTGGTCTCGTTCTGGTAGTAGCCGTAGGCGCAGCGGCACACGGCGTCGTCGGCCTCCACGCAGGGCGCCGACATGCTCTGCAGCCCCACGCACTCGGTGCACGGCTTGCAGGGCTCCGTGGCGCTCACCACGTCGGAGAACGTCACGCCTGCGGGCGAAGGGATGTGGGGGAGCTCTCGTGGGCCCAGATTTCAGTCGCCTGCCTGTTGGGCAGCTGGAACGCAAGGGCTGCAGGCCCCTCCCTCCCTCCCTCCCCCACCTCTGCCAGGGCCTCTGCCAGGGCGCTGACTCCCTGGTTCAGCCTCGCCCCCTCATGGATTCCCACCCTCTCTCTCCCCTCGGGGCCCTGCTCCCAAGTCTGGGAAAGCTTGTGGCTACCCACTGGGAACGAGGCAGGGGACCAGGAGCCCCTGCTCCAGGCGGGGAAGCCGTGGCCCTGAGGCTTGGTGGGGTAACTCGGCTGGGGCAGGTAAATTACTTGGCAAATTCTCTTAGAGAGTTCCCAGCAAGATTAAGGAATAATCTACAGGTGGTTCCCACCCAGCCCTCCCCGCAGGCCAGAGCTGGATTGTGAGCCCGGCCCAGGCATGGAGCCTCCTGCCTCAGCTGCCCTTCCACAGGTGAGGGGGGGGGGGGGGAGCTCAGGTGTGGCCCCAATGGGAGTAACTAGGGTTGGACAGCTTAAGTTCCCACCCATGGCGCTCCCCCACGCTGCTGAAAGGCTGGAGGGTAGGATGGGGATCCTGGCAAGCAAGTTCAGGTACAGCAGGAGGGACTGGAGCTAGAAAGAAAGAAGGACTTGCATATATCGTCCTCTGCCCTTTCAAAGGCCATAGAGGGGAGATTTCCAAGCTCACTCCTAAGGCAGCTCTCTTAATAATGGGGGGAGGGGTGCCAGGTCCTCTCCTTCTGGTGCAGAGAAGAGGAGGCCCAGGCTGGAGAACTCGTGCCAGTCTGAATCCAGGAGGATGCATCCTTGCTCCCAGGGGAGGAAGAGCAGGGGTTTAGCGACCTGAGAACCAGGGAAGGTCTGCTCAGAATGTGGAAGCAGAAGTGGAGAAAGTATCAGACGCCACTGAAAGGAAATCAAGGCCTGTTGTGGGGTCTGATCACAGCCCTCTCTAAAGGCCCCAAGAGACAACCTGGAGCACTTGGTGGGTGGGGGGTGAGGGTGGGGGTGGGGGGTAAAGAAGCAAAGAAGAAAGCCAGACAGAGGTGAAAGGGGAATAAATTGGGGGGAGAAGAGAGCAGAGTCTGTTCTGGCAGAGGGAGCCCTGTATTTCTCTTCCTAGGAATCGGGCAGATCTGGATTCAAAACTGCTTCCGTCACTTATTAGCTGTGTGACTCTGGGTGTTTTACGTAACCTCTCTGAGCTTTTTTCTTTCTCTGTAAAATAGGGAATAAAATATCTCCACTCACACGGTTGTGGTGAGGAATAAGTGGAATTCCACTGCAAAGCGCTTGACACACAGGGATCTATAAAGGTCGGGCCCCTGGGGTGGGCAGTGATAAGTATGGTGAACTTCAGTCAGACAGCAGAAAGGACTTCCAACACAATCAGCCGAGGCAGGACTTACTTCCAGTTTAGATAAACAAGAGGCTCCTATCTGGTTGGCATGTGGTGGGGGGCCGAGGGGGGCGGGGTAGAGTCACCCTGAAGGGGAAGGGAGGGCCTTGCTCATGGGAAAATACAGAAAATTTGCAGAAAACTCCTGGGAAAGGGTTTTAAGGGGTGGGGAAAATGTGGTCTTTTTTGGCAGAGAATGAAGGCAGGAACTTAATGGGTTTCCTTGTGGAAACGTTTAAGGATAGAAAGTCCACTGGGGTCTCTATTCCATAAAGTGGGCTTGTAAAGGCAGCCTGTTAACGCAGCTGCTGGGGAGTGAGGGGAGGAGGGAAGAGGAGGGGGGCAGGAGGAAATGGGAGGGAGGATTCCTGCCACCACCTCTGAGCTTGCTCCCCTCCCGGTCCCAGAACCTCCCTCCCCCAGGCTCCTCTACCCCACCCTTTGCTTTCACGGAAGATGAGTGGGGACCCATCGGGGAGACTTCGGGTCCAGGGAGGAGAGGCCCTGGGATGGAGTCTAGGAAGTGAGAGAGGCAGTCGTGGGAGCTTCCGGGGTAGGCAATAGTTGGCCAAGCCGTCCCTGGGATGGAAACCCTGTTAGGCTAGGGCCAGGGCAGGTGGCCAGATGACAGAAACATTACAGGATGTCCAGCCTCCCCACCCAGTCCCAGCATCCCTCTGCTGGGGGATGGAGTTGTAGGAATCATAAGCACAGAGAGAGGAAAAGAGTATGTTGGGGAACACCAAGGAGTTGTGGTTGTCTGAAGGATGGAGAGGTGTGCAGGGTTTTTCCTGTTTTGTTTTTAGATATATTCTTACTGATTTCAGAAAGGAAGGGAGAGGGAGAGATAGCAACATCAATGATAAGAATCATTGACTGGCTGCCTCCTGCACGCCCCACACTGGGGATCGAGCCCACAACCCAAGCATGTGCCCTGTCCCGGAATCAAACAGTAACCTCCTGGTTCATAGATCTACGCTCACCCACTGAGCCAGGCCGGCGGGGCACGCAGGTGTTGGTAGAGGTGGTGGGGAGGCATCCAGAGGTAAGAGTAGGCTGGCAGGTGGGTTCAGTCCCCAGTTGCTGTACCTGGTTCCCAGCCTGATTATAGAATAGCTGGATATGGTTACCACAGGCCCTTGGGATGGGCCGTGAGTGGCTGGGAGAAGGCAGATCTGATCTGACAGTGAGGAAAGCTTTCTGGGAAGGGTAGGCAACAGAGCAACTGAGCCCAGAGCCCGAAGACAGCGACTGAGGCTGGGGGCAGCCAGCAGAGCTGAGACCCCTGACTCCACAGCACACAGATTCCAGACCAGACGCACCACCCTGCGGCCTCCCTCACCCAGTAGGAAGACAGGATTCTCTCCCCTCCCCAAGGAAATCTCAGGTAGGAATGGCCACAGTGCCCCTCTCCCCACCAGAAGGCCATCCCTATAGTGCTCCACCCCTACCCCTGCTGCCTGGGGAAAGCTCTTCGTCCTTAGTCAGAGCTGGAGAACAGCTGGCCTGGGAGGAGGGGTAGCCACACCCTCCCAGGATCCCCCAAGGTCAGTCTCCAGGGCAGCCAGTATTTGATCCTCCTCCCCTCCCCCCAAAACACCGAGGGTAAGTGGCAGCCATTGATTTTGCAGTGCGGATGATATTTTTAGCTCGTCTTAGTGTCAGCTACTCCTCCCACCTGGCCACACTCTTCTAGCCAGCTTCTCTGCTTGGGGGCTGGGAAGGGGCTCCCCCTTGGGGTCCCCCATCAGGCCCCCTCCTTCCTCTGCATACCTCTCTCATCCATTCTCAGCTTCCCCTTTCTGCCTCCTATCCTGCATCAGACCTATGTCCGGTGCCCATGCAGCTGTGGGCAGGAGACCCTGCCAGGAGGCAGAGGACTTGTAAGGCCTCTCTTCCCCAGCCCCGGCCCCTCCCTTCCATTCCTCTCCCCTCTCCCCCACCTGCCACCCTTTACTCACTGTCCAGGCAGGGCTCACACACGGTCTGGTTGGCGCCACAAGGCTGGGCCACACCCTCTCCAAGGTAGCAGGCTTTGCAGCACTCGCCGCTGTGGGTGTACAGGCCCGTGAGGCACGCCTCCTGGGCACTTCCGAAGGACACCTGGGTCGGGGGAGATCAGAAGGTCAGACTGGCAGGAGAAAGGGGAGGGGGTATCTTCCGAGGAATCAAACATCCCTCCCCAAAGCCTCCTATTGGAACCACCTGGGACCGGATGAGCTCACCGGGGAGGTATTAGGCACATCAAAGCTGGCCGGAAGAAAGGCAGTGGGGGGCAGTGCACCCCTGCAGGCTGCTGGGGGTGTGAGGTCAGAGCCTCCCAGGCTGACCCTCTGCACAGTTCATTTCGGGGTCACAGCAGCTCTTGGAACCTCAAGGAGACACCACATGGAGAAGAAGGCTTGAGGCCCAGCGGAGGACCTTCAGGTTGCAGCTCGCACAGGGCTTCCAGCCAAGGGGGCAACTGGCAGCTGAAATTTAGTCCAAATGCCACTGCCTAAGCTTCGCACCTGCAGGGCTGCATCTGCCCGGAGGGGAGCCTTTTTCTAACAAAGGACAGCAGGGCCCTCCCTACTCCAGGTCCTCCATTCGAAAACCATTCCGCATATTATATATCCAGCAGAAGGCCGAGGGGTGGCGTCTGGGGTTCAAATCCGGATTCTGCATTGGGAGCTCTGGCCTGCCCTGCTCTCCCTCTCTGTCTCCATCTCTCCAGCTAGATAGAGACGGCTACCGCTCAGGGCCAGAGCAAAGACCGGCCAATCGGCAAGAGTGTGGCGCCAAGATGTGAGAAAGGGTCCACTGTTATCAATGATGAGAAAGTGGCGGCTGTCATCACCCGGCAGTCCAGCTCCACGAGGGTTTGATTTCCAGTCACCAGCCCTCCCCACTCCCTGCCCCCTATGCAGCCAGTGGGAACAGCTCTGGAACGAGGGGAAAGGGGAGTTAGATTCCTGCCGCCGAGGCATCTTTGCTCATGGATGGAACAATTTAGCACCAGATTCCCTAGAGGAAGGGGCTGCTGGCAGCTTGCTTTATATTTCTGCTCCTTAAAAAAAAAAAAAAAACTTCATGTCTAATAAAACTCCCAAGCCCGTTTCCCTGGCCCCAGACCACGCAGCTCCCACTTGATATCGACAGGAAGTGTGGGCTCTCAGGTCGTGGGAGCAGAGGGAGCCTTAAAGGTCCTTTTGGACATCCCTCCGCTTCCTCGCTGACCAGGTCATGGCCAAGAACACTCCCCTCGCTCCAGACCTTTAAGCTATCCTGAGATCTCACCAGGGTTAGGTGGAGGCAGGGGGGTGGACAGATTGGATGGGTCTACGAGGCAGCCTTTGGTCCTCAAGAGACCAGCAGGGAGGGTGCAGGCAGCACAGGAGGGGGGACCTCGGGTGTTGCCACCATCTCCTCCCAGGTGGCAGGAACATGGTGCTGGGAACATCTGCAGACCAGAAGTCTCGCGGGTAGGCGGAGTCCCAGATACAGGCTTTCCCCAGGAGGCGCGTGAGATTATAGGAGAGTCTGTTTGGGTTTCTTTTCATCCTTTAGGGCTCCGTTTAAGTATCACTTCCTCAAGGAAGTGGGCCAGTGTCTTCCCCACCCCCACCCCCACCCCCCAGATCAGGCGGGCTGCCCGGTTACACGTTCTCCCTGTGGACTATTCGTGTCTGCTCTGACACTTCACAGGATCCCCCACCGGACTGTCAACTCCCTGAGGGCCAGGCTGTTGTCCCAGAGTCTGGCAGGGTACCTGGCACTAAACAGGCAGCTCACTTAACTAGAACTCGGCGGAATGACTTCTGGATGGCCGAGCTTCCCGAGAGCTAAGGCGCTGCTGCTCTAGTCACCTCCTGTTTTCCATTTTCACCAGAGTGGCTGCACCTTTCCCCGACTGGAACATAGCTTCATGGTTTCCCCGTGACTCAGAGACTCAGTATTCACACCCGTGATTATTCCGGGCTGCTGTGCGGTGAAGCCCTTGTGTTCTTTATCCCAAATTACTACCACACGATCGTCTCTTTCAGTTCTCCTTTCAGCTTCTTCTGCCCTGACCGGTTTGGCTCAGTGGATAGAGTGTCGGCCTGCGGACTGAAGAGTCCCAGGTTCCATTCCGGTCAAGGGCATGTACCTTGGTTGCAGGCACATCCCCAGGAGGGGGTGTGCAGGAGGCAGCTGATCGATGTTTCTCCCTCATTGATGTTTCTAACTCTCTATCCCTCTCCCTTCCTCTCTGTAAAAAAAATCAATACAATATATTTTAAAAAATAAAATACTTTTTCTGTCTCCTCCCTTCCTGCTGAGATATCAGTGGGCAGCTCTTGCTGCTACCAGAGTGTGACCTGTGTGGCCCCTCCCACATCATTCTAACCTTCTAGGTCTCAGGGGATCTTTGGGAACTATGGCACTAGCCTCGGTAGGAAGGTGTATGAAATGAGTGCAAGGAGGCTTCGAACCAGGAGGGGCAATTCTCGGAGTAGAAAGTGTGAGCTAGCTACACTGCTCTCGTCCTCAGCGGCCTCTGTGGCTCTGTATCCTGGCTCATCGCTTTGCACTAGGCGATCTGGGGCCAGTCTTGAATTTCTCTGTGCCTCAGTATCTTCTGCATTAGGTCATTAAGACCGGACCTGCCTCATAAGAGTGCTGTAAGCATTACATGAATGAGTAAGGTGTTCATACGCTTGGGAAATCTCTTTTCTCTTTTCCGAGGTCTTTCTTTATTTTCTCTATTTCCTAATTGGCAAGTGACTTTATTTATTTTTTAATTACATTTATTGGGGCGACATTGGTTAATAAGATCATATAGGTTTCTTTAAAAATCTTTTTTATTGATTTCAGAGAGGAAGGGAGAAGGAGAGAGAGAGATAGAAACATCAATGATTAAAGAGAATCATTGATTGGCTGCCCCCTGCACACCCCTGACTGGGGATCGAGCCAGTACCAGGATTGGAACTGTGATCTCTTGGTTCATAGGTTGAAACTCAACCACTGAGCCATGCCGGCTGGGTAAGATCATATAGGCTTTAAGTGTATATTTCTATGATACGCAATCTGTATATTGCATAATAGTCGTCGAAGTGGCAGCCTTGTATAAGCCCCTCTTCCTCCATCTTCTTTCAGGCCTGCTCTTCCTGCTGCAGCTGGTGTCCTTTCTCCTCTCCCAACTCTTGCATTTGGAATCGAGTCCATGTAATTACTGACCATGTATTTCCTGTGCTTGTTTTATGTTCCCTATTTCAAAACACCCTAGATCTGCTTCTTCATAGTATGTTATTTGGGGTAAATTCTCAATCACTCTGAGCCTCAGTGCTTCCCTCCCCCCACCCCACCCCCCAATCACACTGGGCGCTTGTATCTGCTGCGCAGGGTTGCTGTGAAAATGAAGTGAAATCATTTATGCAAATCTGTCTGGTGTATAGTAGGAGTTAAATAACTGTTAGGTATCAAAGAAGCATCTTGTCTTGGGGAGAGCAAGCTGCTGAGCCGGGGTGGGAGGTAGTGGGAAGGGAGCGTTAGCCACCCCCTAAAAGAGGAAACCATGTAAGAGTCAGGGGCAGGGTAGACATGAAGCAAGTCTTTGCTCCCAGGGAGTCTGAGGACGGCATGGGGACCAAAGGAGGATGGGTAATTGCTCTTCTTGAAGTTAAGTAATTCAACAACTATTTACTGAGCATTGGAATAAGAGTTTCCAATGCGACATGGTCCCTGATTTCTGTGGGGAACCACAGTCCCATGGGGAAAGGAAATGTCACCCAAACAGCCATTCTAGAAGCCAAGATGCTGAGGGGGAAAGACTTGAGGGATTGCCTTCATCCCCTCTCTGACGGATGGGGAAACTGAGGACCACAGAGGTCCCTCTGCTGCGTGGCTGATGCTTGGTCCTGGCCACACCTTCTATTGGTTCACGCCAGGGCAATCTTGGGAAGCCGGGAGGGATGACTAGGATCCAGGCTAATTGTTCCAAAATGACCAATTTACCAAAATGATAGATGCATTGCCTGAGATTTACGTGATTACATTTATTCATTTCCCGTTTGAATGATTTCATCCCATGTTTTGAAAATGTATGCAATCTTTTTATTTATTTATTTTGCCATTTCAAGGCGTTCAAGAAACTAAGGTGGAAGTACTCTTAGATAAACTGATTTAAAAATCCAAAAAATGCTTTTTTAATTAGACAAAATAGAAAGCACACCAAAAATAGTTGAAAGAATTGAATATGAATGCTTCAGTGTGTTGAATCCTAACTGTTCACAACAGCTTCAGCAAAGGGTTCTTTAGGTGAATGGAGCCATCAGCCACGCCATGGGGTTGAAGAGTTTTCACATATGGGCAGGGTCTTTTGAGGTCGCTGCAAACCTGCGGGGCGGGGGGGGGGGGGGGGCGCTGGCACATGCTCCCCACCCCTTCAGACGGGGGTTGAGTCTGGGTAGGGGACAAGAGCTCATGACGGAGGAGGATGCTGCATGGGGACTCTGAGAGGGCTGTGCTGCGTGGGGCCAGGGGACTCAGTTCCAAATGTGTGGGCATAGGACACCGATGCAACCTCCAGGGCCCGTCACGCCCTCCGTGATCGAGAAAGGGGCGGGGCTGGCGTAGGGAGGACAGAGTAAGCTCCAAGCCACGCCTCCTCGGTTCCAAAGCCTCCACCACTTCCTAACTGCGGGAGCCTGGTTTCGGGCCTGAAAGTCTGGGAGGTTCGGCTCCATCAACTGTAGAACGGGAATAACTAGATTTACGCTGATGGCACCTTAGGAGGGTTCACTAATGCAAGAGAAATTACCCAGGCAATGAGCCGCACATAGTAGGCACTCAGCCAATTTTATTTCCGCGCCCGCCCCTCCACCCCGGGTAAGAATCTATGCACGTGAGTGGGACCGGGATGGTACAGCCGGGTGGGAACCCCTTCTCTCCTCCCCGCCCGGCCGCTCGCGTCCTATTTGCTGCCCTCGCTGCATCCCTATTAGGCGCATTAGCCAGCCCGGCGGCTCCGGTTACAGACGTCTGAATGACAAAGTGCCTCCATTACCGGCGCGCCCGCCCGCGGACCCGCCGGGACGCGCTCTGGTTTCAGCGCGCTCGCTCCGCTCCGGCCCTGGAAGAACTCGGAGCGCGCGGTGCGCACAGCCGGCCCGGGAGCCGCGAGGCGGAGGCGAGAGCCGCAGGGGCTGCAGGCGGCAGACTGCGCGGGTCCACTTCCCCCAGCCCCCAGGCCCTCCACGCCCAGCTCTCCTCCTTCCTCGCCTCTCCTCCACTCGGGGGACACCCGCCCGCCCCTCCGGGATCCACACGACTACTGTCCACCCCAGTCCCACCTCCCGCCCCCTTCCCGGTGGAGAAACGCCTCTCGCCCGCGGCGTTTGCCAGCAGAGGTGCCCGCCGTCACTCCCAAACCCTCGGATGAAGCCACAGGTATCCACCGCTAAGCCGCGGAAAGGGGGGCCTGCGCCCGAAGAAGGTCTCGGTCCCCCCAGCCTTCATACCCCACCGCTGGCCTGACCCGGGATGGTGTCCAGCCCGCCCCGCCGCCGGGAAACGCAGCTCCCTGCCGAGCTGGGGCGCCGGGCTGCCCCTTCCGAAGGTACGGGCAGTGCCGGGCTGGGAATCGGGTGCGGGGCAGTGCAGCCCGGACTCTGGCACAACTGGCGGTGGGATCCTAGCCAAGTTGTTTAACCTCTCAGAGCCTCAGCCTCCGTATCAGTCAGAGGGGGACCAGGGGCGCGATGCTCCGATGAGGGGTGAAGATGTCAGGGAGAGTGAGGACACCCCCTCCAATGCCAAACCCCCGGGGCACTCCGCTCGTGGCCACACACCAGGTCACCCATCCTGAATATCTTGTCAGAACTACAGGGCGGACTAGATGCTTCAGAGGACCGCAGTCCTTCGCCCAGACAGAACCGGGGCGTCCGAGGCACCTCTGTCTCGTTCAGGGCTCAGCGTCTGAAACCGAAAGTTGGGCCGGGCAGGGGCGGAATCCCCACCCGCCCGGGTGCCGGAGCCGAGGGAACGGCGGGCGCGGCGCTCAGGTCACTTAACTTAATGGGGGGCGGGTGCGCAGCCCCAGTGGCGCCCGCAGCTGCGGAGGGCGCAACCCTCGTACCGCAGCGCCCCCTGGGGGCCGCCTCCGCCTCCGCGACCCTGGGCTGCGCGCTGCCGGGACTTTCCCCTCCCGGCGCGGCCGGGGCGCTCTGCACCCGAGACCCCGCGGCCGCCAGACCCGGTCGGACGACGCCCACTCCATCCCCTCCTGTCCGCCGCGCTTCTTCAAAACGCGAAACTAAGCGCCTCGGAGCAGCCCGTGGGTTGGGGACAGGGTTCGCCCCGGCGAAGTGGGCGCTCCCTTCCCAGACTCCCGTCCCCCGCGCAAATCCCCGACTGGGCGAGGCCGCCAGAAAGAGCGCACGGAAAAGAGGGAGCGGAAAAGCGGAAAACGGCCCTTCCTCTGCTCCTCTTCGCCCCCCACTGCCCCTCGGCACACCCGCGGGGCCCCACCACCTTAGGGGCCGCTCTTCCTTCTCCGTCCTTTCATTTTGCTTCCATCTCTCTACCTCTCTCGCCGCCGTTCCTCTTTTGCCCTACCCAACCCACTTTTCTCTCTTCACCCGACGACCCCCACTCCCCGAGGCTCTGCCTCCCACGCCCCTCCCCCCATTGTCTGGCCAGTCCCCATTGTCCGCTGCCCGGTCCCCTCGGTCGTTCCAACCTCCTCCCCATTGTTCCAGCCCCGCATCTCCAGCCCCACTTGCCCCTCACATCTCTAGTCCCCGTCGCATTCCTCATCCTTCTCTAGCCTGGGTTCTGTCCCACGACCCCCCAGAAATCAAGATGCTGGGGGGGGGGGGGAGTCGCCTTGAGGTCCTGGCATTCAAGCGCCCTCTTCCAAGGAACCCAGGTTCCCAGAACCGCAGGACCCCCTCCTCTGAGACCCTCCCAGCACCTCCACACCCACACACCCAGGTTCCGGAGTGCCCGCATCCGTGCGCACCTCTGGTCCGCATCTCTACCCTGGATCTCAGGGTCTCCTCTGCGCCCTGAGAACCCTAGACGCTCCTCCGTGGACCCTGGCATCGGAGTTCCTCTCCCGCCATCCATCCCCAGCATCTGGGAGCCCAGCGCTTGGTTCTGTTTTCCCTCGGGGAAACCTGGACCCCTAGGGTTCCGGTCCAGGGAAAGAGAACGGGCGCCCCTCCGGCTAGCACTCACCCCCAGCAGCAGCAGCAGCAGGCGCGGCGGGTCCATGGCGCAGCCGGCGGCACCTGCCCCCATCGTCCGCCTCCCGCGGCCACGCCGACTTCCAGTTAGTCGCGCTGCGGACCGATCGGGCTGCGCTGCTCCGGCACCCGCCCCCCGGAGCTGGCGGAGGCTCCACTCCCTCTGGCTGCGGGCGGGAGGGGCCGGGAGAAGCCAGTGCGGCGGCCCCGCCTCCTCCCCGCCCAGCCCGCCCACCCCCGGAACCTTGCCCGCCTGCTCCGCTGCCTCCGGGAGGGGAGAGAAGGGAAGAGAGGGTGTGCGGCGAGCTGCGGCCGCGCGCCCCGCTGCCGTTTCTCATCGCCCTAGCCCTCAGGGCCTCTCCCTCACCTCGCCCCGGTACCCAGAGTGCCAGGCCCACCCCAGGGCACGTCTGTCCCGGATACTGTGGGCCCTGGACCAGGGCGGCTCCCATTCCCCTCCGGCTGCGCCCACCCGCGGGACTCACTCTCTTACCCATCTTCCTCTGCCCTCCATCCCCAGCGCCTGGCCTCAGCTTCTTCCTGGTGTGCTGCTCTCTACCCAGCCTTTATCAGCAAGATGTCCACTGCCCGCCCTGCCCTTCCTCCTCTGGTCCAGACCCTACCTCTGCCCCTTCCCAGTGCAAAGGCCTAGGAGGAGGGGAAGGGAAGAGTAGCAGGTGGCTATTTGAATGAGGGGGGTGGCATTCAAGGGGGAGTCCATCCCTACATCATTCTCAAATGATGGGTTTGAAGGGATCTCAAGTGTGCACACATAACACAGGAAGACACACAGTCTCAAGTTCACATACTTATGTACCACATATGCCCACACCATCCTCATGCACTCATGTAGACCTGCATGTCCTACATATGTGTGTGCACCTCCACACTCAAGCACACACGCACACTCATTGTACATGTGGTCATAACAAACACGCATGCTCACCTACACATTCACACAGGCCTGTGTGCATGTAGTCACCACACAAGTCCCATGTGCATAGTCGCTTGCACAAATGCACACACATTCATGCGCGCGCGCGCGCGCACACACACACACACACACACACAGATGTACCCTCAGCAGCATACCTTTACTAGGCCAGATGTTTCCATTAGCTTATGACTATGGTTTCTTATTGGAATGCCTGGTGCACAGGACTAGTAAGTGCTCAGTAAAGGTCTGTAGAAGAGAATAAATGGGAAAGCGGTTGGATGGACTCACATCCAAGTACACATCCGTGTGCTGTGCTATCATCTCACACTCACCATGTCCCAGAAGCCTTGACAGGTCCAAGTCAGGGAATGTGCCAGCCGTCTTCTCACCACCACCGTGATGCTCGCCATGGCCTGGCCCCACCCTTTCCTGGTTCCCAGATATGAAGGCCCAGTAGCACATGCGGGGGGCATGTCTACAAAGTCCATCCCAGCCCCCTGATCTTGAACATGTGTGTTTGCGTATGGGTGTAAGTGTGTGTGTGTGTGTGTGTGTGTGTGTGTGTGTACCTCAGTTTTGACTTTGAGAAAAAAAAAAAAATAGTGCTAATCTCCCAAGTTACCGGAAGGAGAGATCAGTGCCCTTGTGAAGAGGACATGCTGGCAGTTGGTCGGTGATTTCCTAGATCAGCTGGAGGTCATTCATTCATTCATGCAGGGAAATTTTTGCCCCGTGAATTTCTTTCCTGGGCAACCAACTAAGTCCGGGGGCAGACCCAGGAAGGACAGGTAGGCATCATTGTGCACGAATGTGGACAAGCCACCACCTGGCTGGCTGGCAGAAGAGGCCAGGAAGCCAGCCCATCTTCAGAAATCCCCGAGGAGTCCCTCCTCTGGGACAGGGACCTACCTCTGGGCTGTTTCCCTTTCCCTCGGCTTTTACGGCCCATCCTTTCCTTTCAGCTGAATTCATGGAAGGCAGGAAGGGGCAACATTAGTACTAACAGCAGCAGTGCGCTGCTTACTACCAAGGGTATACATGGTGTGGCATTAATTTAAATCCTCCTGTTATTAATTTATGATCCCAGTTATTATTATTGCCAAGGTTATCCATCTCGACACAATTTAATATGACCCACAGAACCATGGCTGAGCCGGGGTTATTAATAATTTCCATGGCATGATCATTTAAGCCTTACTCGAACAATTACAAGGAGCAATTGTTACTATTATTAGCAGTGTTCCTATGAGTAAGCCCACACGCACGACCACGATGAAATGCTGAGTGCTGGTGGGGAGAGTGGCTCTGCAGAGTACATGGAGGAAGGAGCACTGAACTGAGAGTCAGGCCAACCTGGCTATAAAAGCCTACACAGCTCACCCCGCCCCGCATGGCTTACTCCTGGGCGGCTGTAGGCAGGTTAAGCCATCTCTCTCTGTCTCCGTCTCCTCATCTATAAAATGGGAATTTTAAAAAAGATCCTATCATGAATGGGCATGGTGACTAACAAATGAGGTAACCGTGTTCATCACAGAGAGAGGCTCCATCCCCTTTTACTCACTCAACGCATATTTATGGAGCACGCAATACAGGGCGCACACTGTTCTAGGCACTGGGGACTCAGCAGTGAACCACAGCAGCTGCTTCCAAGGAGCTGAGGTTCTAGTGTGTGTAGGTATGTGATGTGACGGATTATTTTAGGATGTGACACCTCGGCTTGACCATTGTGTAGATAGCACAGCTGCGATCAGGATGTTCCTTTGCTGGGACCACCACGGTGACCACAACCACCATCACAGCCACCTATACCAAAACCAGCACCACCATGACCACCGTCATCATGACACCAGCATCAATACCAGTAACACCGCAGCTACGCTGCCATCACTTCCACTCCCACCATCTTCCCCATCGCTACCATGACTGCCACACCATCGGCACCACCATCCCCATCATCATCACAGCTGCCAGGGTCATGGCCACCACCACCACCTGCCTTCCTTCATCTGCACCATCACAAGCAGCAGGGATTCCTGCTCCTAAGGGATCCGCCCCTTCTCCTTGGAGCAATATCAGAGGCCCTGTGGAGACACTGCCTGCCTGATCTTAATTCCCTAAGAGTCGTGACTCTGGGCCTCAAACATGAGTGTCCTTCAAACATTTCTCCCCAGCCCGGCCAGTGTGGCTCAGTAGTTGAGCATCAACCCATGAACTGGGAGGTCATGGTTCCAGTCCAGTCAGGGCACATGCCTGCGTTGCAGGCTCTATCCCCAGGAGGGGGCATGCAGGAGGCAGCCGATCAATGATTCTCATCATTGATCTCCCTCACCCATCCTCTCTCTGAAATCAATTAAAAATATATTTTTTTAACAAAAAATTTTTTAAAATAAATTTCTCCCTGAGCCAGCCCCCTTGCCCCTAATCCTGAGCACTTGCAGCCGCCACTGTAGGATGGGCATGGGAGTGGGCTTGGGAGCTGACCAGCAAGTGGGATCAGACAGGCAGCGTCAAGGAGGCAGCTGCTTTCATGGGAGGGCCCCCCAGAACCATCTCCCATGACAGAGTTGCACATATAGAGGGCCCCGACCCCCCACCCGCACCCCCAACACATACGCCAAGGTTTCCTGAACCTGATAGTGACCCGAAAGGGAAAGGGTGGAGGAAATCATTGCAGTTCTACATGGAGCTGGGAATGGGAGTGGTGAGTCGCATTGCATTGTCAGGAGTTGAAATGGCTTTGCCACTCCCCTGTTCATCTCCCCACCCCTCTGTCACACACTTCCAGGAAGACAAGCTCCTGACACACACTCCCTGATCTCCCATCTCATTGGGACCCCTCACTGCCGGCCTTCTGCAGAGCATGGCTCACACCTCCCTTGCCCATCCCTAGGGAACCAGCCTGCAGCCCAACCCACTTCCCAGCAGAAATGGGACAGCAGAAAGGAAAACGCATCTATTGAGACGTCCTAGGGGCTGGGAGAGTCACCCAATCAGCTCCTTTAATCCCCACTTCCAGGAAGGAGGTGCCGGGATCACCATTTTACAGATGGAAAGACTGAGGCTTGAAGAACCCCCAGAAGGAAGCAGTGGTACCATAACTGGCCACTATATCGCACGAGCCCCTCCACAGCCACATTTTTTCAGTGTTAACCCCCCATGTCTGTTCACTGCTCCTCTCCATCCCAGCCACCCCCACCCCTAACCTTCACCCCAATGAGTTGGGGAGATAGAACCTGCATGTCAGAGGGGCAGCACTCTGCCCTTCAATGGCACCCCCCAGGTGCCCCTCCAGACATGCACTGCAGAGTCTGTTCTTGGGGGGCCTAGCACAGATGGGCAGAGGCAAGCCAGGGGTGACCTCTGCCTTTTGATCAAAGGTGTGATTTCTCAGCTCTGTTAGAGAGTGCTCACTTTTCCTGCTTTGGGAGAATCACTTCCCCTACCACCAGTTTCAATGTCCAACCAGAGAAAGGGTGAAGGGAGATGAACAAGGAGACAACGACTTCCGAAGGGGAGGAAGGGGAGGGGAGGGGCTGGGCCTCCCCAGCTGCATCCCATCTGCCCTGGGCAGGCAGCCAGGCAAGGTAAGTGAAACCTGCTGCCCCCCATTAGGAGCTGGCTCGGTGGCTTTGAAGCGTGATGCAGTGATTACATCGGAGCTGACTCCTTCTGGGCCACAGGGGGCGGGCGGGGGGCTTGACCAGTGAGGGGGGCAGGGTGGGGCCCAGGGACTGGTTTGGGGTCAGTGCGGTTTGATTCTGGAGCTGCATGAGTAGTGAGAGGGGTGGGAGGAATTAGTCAATTTTGGAGCCCAGTTAGATTAACTGGAGCATCAAAGTGGGCCAGTTGCACTGTGCCCTCCCCCACCGTCTGCTCCCGCCTAAGGCCAGGGCTCCCTTCCTACCTCCACCCTGTCCTGCAAGGGGCCTGTCTGACCCACATTCGCCAGCCTTCCCGCCCCCAAGCCCTTCTGTGGGTTACACTCCCCTGAGAGTTGTCTCCGCTCTTCCTTTGACTTAACAGTAGAATAGGCCAGTCTCCCAGCATCTCATGTGCAGCCTTTTCCTTCAAAGGCCAACCTCCCTCCTACCTGTGCCCCATTATGTACCCATATCTCTTGCCGAGGAGCCACAGGATCCGATCCATTCATTCATGGAGACCGAAGGGGCTTAGTTTCCCCAGAAGTTGTGTCTTGGAGAAGGCCTGTCCAGAGACGGCAATGCTATACCCAAGAGCTTGAATGGGGAGTGCGTGCCAGGCCTGCGGTAAGGGCACATGGAGAGAGAGTAAGGGTACCACCTGCTTCAGGGCAGCCATCTTCCTTGCTGACCCAAGGGGCCACCCCTCCCAGCCCTCTGAGCCAGCCTCTGCCCTCATCTCGGCGGCACACATCCCCTCAAATAGCTTTCCTTTAGGAAATCCCTCCTGACGCTCAACTTTGACCCTTCCCAGCTCTGCGGGATTGCAGAGCTGCCGGCGGCTCTGAGGGATTCAGTCTTCTCTCTCACTTTCTACCCTGCAGCCAAGGATACTCAAGACCATACTAAAGAGAGACTGAGGAGGGCTACACCAAGGCCAGAGCCCTATAAAGTCAGCAGGTGGGAAGATAAGAGGGTGCGCCATCAGAAGACCCAGGCGGGCCGGGGGCGGGGGGAGAGGGGGGGAAAGGGGGGCGGGGGCAGGCTACCATTTATTTGCTATGTGCCCTCAAGCCAATCCCTTCCCTTACCTCAGTTTCCTTCTTTGTAAAATGGGCATTACGCAGGCACGGGTCAGTGGTTGAGCGTTGACCTATGAACCAGGAGGTCACAGTTCGATTCCCAGTCAGGGCACATGCCTGGGTTTTGGACTTCATCCCCAGTGTGCAGGAAGCATCCAATCAATGATTCTCTCTCATCATTGCTGTTTCTCTCTCTCTCCCCCTTCCTCCCTCTCCCTCTCCCTTCCTCTCCGAAATCAATAAAAAATAAATAAAATGGGCATAAGATGCCAGTCTCATTTAGTTCTAGGAGTCAGGAAGGTATTGAATGAATGTGCTTTGTAAGTCAAGGGAGCTGGAAAGTTGTCAATTACTCTCGTTCTGTTGCCTGTGCTGCTGCTGGTGGTGGTGGCCTGCAGGCTGGGGACCGGATGGGGGGTGAGATGACATTCAGCACTGGAGACCCGGGCTTCGGGCCTTCCTGCGGCAGATAAGAGCCAGAGCTGTGACAGTTCTCGGGCTCAGCACAATTCCCACGGGAATCGCTGAGGGAGGAGACATCCCAGGCCGAGCTTATCTTCACTCTGGCTGGTCTGGGAAGTGGGGTCAAGTGCAATTGTCTGGGTTGGTTTCCAGCAGGGGAGGGTAAAGGGCATGGGTGTACAGTCTGTTAAGTCTTCCAGTCGAGAGAAGACCCCCAAGAGGGCTCAGATGGGGGAGGAGCTGGAGGAGGAGGATCCCTTCCCAGTCCCACTATCCCAAGGGGACCCGTTGGGCCGGGAACCCTGAGGCGGGCCTGGACATTGAAGAACAGTGGCCTGGGTGGTCCACTCCTCCTGCAGCGGCTCAACCACATCCACTCCCCTTGCTGATGGATGCCCCCGTCTGAGAGAAGACACAGCCCTGGCCTGGGGGAAACTCCAGTCTGCAGGGGAGACAGCTCTTGCCTGGAAGTCCCCCTACTCTAAAGAGGGAGGCACAATCTCCAGGCTGCCGGCGCCTCTCCCAGGGGAGCACAGAGATGCGCCTGGGACCCGGAGAGGAACCTCAAAGTCACTGTCCCTTCCCACACGCTCAAGGAGTGAGAGTGGAAGACAGGCCATGACCTTGGGGGTCTCCTAGTCCAAGGGGTTCCCCAATCAAACAGGAGAGGTTCACACCCCCTGGCAGGAAGGCCAGGACTCAGATTTCAGAAGCGGAAGCCACCACAGTCGGGGACACTGAGGCCCAGAGAAGTACATGACTGGCTCTAAGTCACTAGGTGGGTCTGCTGCAAAGAAGAGAATTTCAGGTCAGTTTCCGCAGGGTGCCCTGAAGAAGGCCCTGGGGAGGGGGGAGGCTGGGGAGGAGGGGTTCTCTCTTCAGCATCTCCCCAGCTCCCTGCGTGATCTGGCACCACTCGCTGGACCTCTCAGGACGTTTCCACCTGTGACACAGTGAACCTGTCCTTCAAGACTGCCCCTGCCCCTGTTCCCGGGGAGGCTTGAGGCCGGCCAGGTTCTAGTCCAGCCCAGCCTGGCCCAGACACGGGTGGCCCGGGGAGGGGGGCAGGTGCAGGCCGGCGGGGTCACCTCCTGCAGGAGCCAGTGGGAGAGGAAAGCGCTGAGTCGGCACTCGGAGCCCCAGCCACGTCCGCTCCTGTTCCATTATTCATCCCTGTAAGAGGCTCTCCCTCCGCCGCCGACCCAGGCCCGGGCTCGAGAAATGCCTTTGCCTCCCCCCACTCCACACCCCCCTCAGCTGGAAACTCTTAAGCAAAAAGGTCGTCAAGATGATTAAATGCGAACAGATTTTAGCTCTTTTTCTACTTTAATTAAAAATGTGCTCTTCGTTCAGAGGAAGCTGGAGATGGAACCGTAGCTCCCGAAGGCCCCTGGGCTGAATCGTGTGTGTGTGTGGGGGGGGGGACACTCCGAGATGTCGGAGGGCTGGCCCTGGGTGGCCTGGGGTCGGGGGCCTGCCTGGAGCTGCCGTGTGCCCGTGTGCCCACAGGCCCTGTCCACAGGGGGCAGCAGGAGCCCCACGGCCTCTGGGCACAGGTGACAGAGCAAAAACAGGGGCAGGGGGCGGGTGAGCAGGTCTGCACCCTGGATCTGGGGTGGGAGTGGAGTGGGGAGCAGAAGGAGTTCCACTCCATAGACCCTCACTGCTGGGGAGCCCCCGGTCTGGAGTGGGAACAGGTCAGTGTCCTCAAGAAGGGCTGGGGTAAGTGAGAAATGATCACGTGACTCCCAAACTACCTGGAAGCAAACACTGGAGTGGCCCAGGGTCCCATGAGCAACGAGGTGGTGAGAGGCCAGCCAGCAGTGGCCTCACAGGCTTTCAGCAGGAGGACCACAGAGCCAGACAGTGGCTGGGAGGCTGGGTGCAGGGCAGCCGGGGGAAGGGTATGGGAAGCGGTGAGACAGGGACACAGTGCATCTTGTTACAAAGATGGGGAGATGGGCCTGGCCAGCGTGGCTTGGTGGTTGAGGGTCGACCTATGAACCAGGAGGTCAAGGTTCCATTCCCGGTCAAGGTACATGCCCAGGTTGTGGGCTCGATCCCCAGAGTGGGGCGTGCAGGAGGCAGCCGATCCATGATTCTCTCTCATCATTATGTTTCTATCTCTCTCTCTCTCTCCCTCTCCCTTCCTCTCTGAAATCAATAAAAATCTATTGGAGAATAAACAGAAAGATGATGGGGAGCAGGAAGAAGCCAGCAGGAGGACTCTACCCTCTCTCCTCCCCTCCTTCTGCCAGAGATCAGGATTCGAGAGGAGGAGTGAGTGGCAGGGGAAGGGATTTGGTTGAGACACCTGAGAACATCCGCAGGGGGAGGAGGGAGGGAGGGCCGGGCGGGGGAGCTGGCACAGGCTGCAGGAACCACAGGAACCCACGGTCCTTGCTCATCCGTCCCATTTCCGGTCTGGCCCCAGCCCTGGGCAAGCCCAGGAGCAGAGTGTAAGAGAGGGCGGTTGCATTTGACATTCCCCGTCCACACCACCTCTGTGCCCTGCGGAGAACAGACTGGGCTGGAGAGAAAGGCCTCCTTCCACTGCCTGTACCTGTGCTGCGTGGTCCCGTCTGCCTTCCCCCAGGAGCAGAGTTGGCTCCGAACCCCGGGAAGAAGACTCACCTTTCCTAGTGAGTCAGTCATCCTGGTGTTGGGGGGCAGCCCAGAGCCCACCCCACCACCCAGCTCCCAGGCCAGGAAGCAAGCAGCTCCGATCAGCTTTGGGAAAGGGGCCTGCAGAGAGGCATCCGGGACCCTTCAGAGCACCCCAAGCCCGCCCCGTGTCTTTCCAGCCCATTTTAACCACCCGTTCTCCTACCACCACTGTGAGCTCCACCGGACAATGTTAGGGGAACAGGAGGAGGGGGAACCACCCACTCAGCACGGCTCCCGGGGGAGGTCACATGCGCTGGGCCTTGACCAGGGGAGAGGACCTCGCCGGGACAGGGAGGGGAGGGACATCTGAGCACACGGGCTGGAAGGAAGCATGAAATGCTGAGCAATCCGTTTGGGGGCAGCATTAGGGATGCGGGAAGCAAATGGGAGGAGATGGGGCTGGCTATGCATCTTGGGGTACCCCGAAGGCCCCTTTTTTCTTGTTGGTGATGGATCTCTCTCTCTCTAGTTGAAATGCCCATCCTGCCCAGGCACAGGCAGCAGGCTCCAAGTCAAAACCTCCTACTTCTCCAAGAATGGCTCCGGTCCACCCTCTCTCCTTCCAAATTTAGTGACCCGGTCTGGCTGTCTCTGGCGCCCATCAGCCTGGTCCGCTGGCCTCTCTCCCTGGCTGCTGTCGTGGGATGGGCCTGTCTGCCTGGACCTTGGGTGTCGCCTCTCCCACTCCCCCAGTTCATGGGCTGCACTGCACGTCCCACCTAGACGAGCATCCTGGCACCTGCTTGTCCAGGAAGAAAACTTGCCAGGAGAGGAGAGGGGTGCTGGCCTCACTCTAGGTGGATGGGAGACCTGGCACCTGGCTTCCCTCAGCCCCACTTCTCTGAAACAGCTACTCACCCAAGCAGCCCCCGTGCCTTTGGCCTTCCGCCCTTCGTTCTACTTTTAGAAAAACCAGGGACTCCGTGGCTGGGAGTAGGTAGCCTATTTTGGTCGCCCAAATGGAGCGGCACGGGGAGGGTAGCTGACAGGGCCGGCGGCGTGTCTCTGTTGGCGGGCACTGCCTTGCCCGGAACTCGCTTTTCCCCCCCACGGTTAATTATCAAAATTAACCGAACGCTATAAATAGCCCAACGCGGAGACTTGAAGAGCCTCACTTCTAATTAATTCATTTTCAATCAAGACACCTCTGCGCCCCCCTACCCTAGAATCGGAGGGATGGGAACCTCATTGTGCAGCTTTTTCAAATATTGAACTTGACTGTCCCCCTCGCTCATGAGCTGGGAATGCACAAAGAGGGGAGAGAGAGAGAGAGAGAGAGAGAGAGAGAGAGAGAGAGAGAGAGAGAGAGAGAAACCACTCAGCTTTCTTGGAAGGAGGTAGCCTATAAATAACCCCACATTGGTGCATTTGATGGGCTGGATTGGCTTTTCTTGTAATGAGGAGACATGGAGGGTGGGGGTGGGGTGATGGAGACTTCCATCTGCCTCCCCCTTTACTGGGCAATAAATTTAAAGCAAGACCGTGAGCACCATCCAAGGCCTCTATGTTGGCTAGAGCTGGGGAGACTGATCGATAGAGGAGGAGGAGGAGGAGGAGGAGGAGGAGGAGGAGGAGGAGGAGGAGGAGGAGGAGGAGGAGGGATGGGAAGGGGGAAGAGAGGGAGAAAGAGAAAATGCGAGCCCTAGATAAGTGCAGGGAGGGGGAGAGAATGGGAAGGGGAGAGGAGAAAGAAAGAGAAGGGGAGAGGAGAAAAATGAGGGAGGAGGAAGGAGGGAGACAGATGAGAAAGGAAAAGGGCGGCAAGGGAAAAGAGTGACAGGGAGGAAAAGGGGTGGGAGGGGCATGTCCATCCCCACCTTGGACTGTGACCCCTGCCAGAGACCCAGCAGCTGCTCTAGCGCCACCCTGCCTCGTGCCCAGCTGCCTCGTGTCAAGATCCTCCAGTGTCTCCTCTCCCAGAGCTGTTGACATCCTTCGAGAAATCATGTGGCCTGGGTGCCCCACCCAAATGCCCAGCAGCCCCCAGCAAGCAGGCCCTGGCTCCTGGCTCCCTGCCCTTGGGGGAAGGGACCCGGGCCAAGAGGGAGCAGGCCTCCCATGGGATCTGCTCATTGTCTTTCTGGACCAAGTGCCCGGCTTGACGTGGGTGGAGGACAGGGGAGGAGGGGACGGAGATTGAGTCAGAAGAGAGGAGAGAAGGGAGAGACAGAAAGGGAGAAAGGAGATGGAAGCAGAGGCACAGAGAGAAGGAGAAAGAAGGGCTGAGCTAGAGAGGAAGGAGGAGAAAGGGAGAGGAAAGCAGAGACGTAGAGACAGACATAGAGATGGACAGGAGGGGAGCCGAGAGAGGTGGCTCTGACTCAGTGGGTCCCGGTCACAGGGCCAGCTGGAGCTGAGGCCTGGGAGGCCAGGGCTGGGTGGGCTCCCTCGAGTGCCGTGAACTTGGGCAGGTGATTTCTGCCCTCCGAACGCTTGCCCATCTGCACAATGGTTGTGACGTCAGCCCTTTCATCCCCCGGAGATGGTCGTGAAGATTAAACAAGGTTAAACGCATACAGAAATCTTAACCAGGGTGAGGCACGGAAGGAGTGCTCCGTTCGAGATGGCGCTACTGCTAGCAGGACTAGTAGGAGTCCTAGTCCTAGTGGCAATGCTAGTGTCATCTTCCGCATCTAACCCCTTTGTGAGAGCCAGACTGGGGTGCCCCAGAGCAGGGCTGTGGCCTCCGCCCCATCCCGGAAGCTTCCTGAGCTGTCTCCTTCCATCAGGCTGGGAGTTCCCTGAGGCGGGGGCAGCCCAGGTCCTCTTCCCTCTGAGCACCCACCCTGGCCTTTCGTGGGCAGAGGGGCCCAGCAGGGGGCAGGTTGTTGGAACTCATGGCCTTAGGGGCTGACTCATTCTCTCACCACCTCCGGAGGCTCCGGCCTCCTGTTACCGTCCACCTGGTCCTCCTCCTTCAGCTGAGATGAAGGGATGGACCAGGTGGGAAGAGTGGCCTTTTCCCACTGACATCCTGTCCCTGGGCCTCCCTTTCCAGGGAGCTGGGGAGGGGGCTGCTGGGAGCCAGCCCCCAGGCAATCTGATCTCCATTAGCCCCTTCTCTGGTTCTCATTACCAGGGCCCAGGCGGCTTCGGCTTCGGAAACGTGTAATTTCCCCGCGGCTTTTCTCTCCTTCCTCTGCCTTTTGAGGTCCCTCTCCCATCCCAGTCCTCCTTGAAGGCCCCTCCTCCTGTGGACCAGCAACAGGGGTGTAGAGCCCAACTTTATGGGGGGGCGGAGCTTATGACATGACCCTCAATCTCAGCCCAACTCTGGATCTCAGGGAGCAGGATGGCACCTTTCTTCCTAAATAAAAAGCATCTCCCCTCTCACTCCTTCTCCCTGGGCTCCTTATACCTCCCCTCCCCCACTGGCAGCATATACCACCAGAGTCTGGGAGAGAGGGCTGTCGATGGCCCTGTCAGGCTCCAGGGCACCCAGCTTTGTGCCTGCACTGAGGAAGGCAGGCAGGGATGAATGGGCTGCATGAATGCTCAAGCAAACAAACGAAGACATGGTAGCAGGGAGGGACAAGAACTCAGCCAAAGAGAAAAACCGAAGCCGGGGATGCTCATCCCCCCAGTCTATTTCTCCAGCCTCATCACCCACTGTGTTTCCTCTTGGAACTGCCTCACTCCCTCCTACTCGCCAGTCACTACTTGGCACAGGAATCACCACCTCCTCCAGGAAGCCCTCCATGTTGACCCCTTGAACCTCAGGCACACTGCTACCCCCTGTCACAGGACACTGTGGCATGGTCAGTGATTGCCTTCGCTCTCTGTCTGGGTGCTCAGCCTCTTGGGGAGGGGAGTGATTGTGTCTGCTATCTCTCTGGGGCCCTCCTTGCCTCCTGCAGGCCTGGGGGGAGAGGGGGATGAGTGCATGGATAAAGAAGTGAATGAATGAAGGAGCAATGAACCAACAGCAGCCTAAACTCCACCTGTAGAGGATTAGGGACGCCAAAGCAGGCGTGCCCCTCTGTGAACTTTATGCAGCCATTAAAAGCTATAATTAGGAAGCAAGGGGCAGCATGGGGAGAGTAATAAGTAGAAAAAAGTGGAATTGCAAGTCTATCTAAATTCAATATGCCATGTGCTCAAGGACCAGAAGGGAGCAATTGCACGTTGTTGTTTTTTTAAAAACCCTCCTTTAATGTTGGGTTATGATGTTTACAATTCACAAATGGCTTTTTAAGGACTTTCTGATGCCTTACAAAGGGCAGGGAGGAATCCCCACGTGAACAGAAGAGAATGTGGGCAGGGGGTTCCCATCATCTCCTTCCCTGGCTCCTCACTGCTCCACCCCCTCCTCCAGGCCTGGACAGTGGCCTGGCCTCGCCCGGATCTGCCGGAGGAGGAGAGAGCACCCTGCTTGCAGGGGAAGGCGGCTGTAGGGCCTAAACAGCCTTGATTGAATATCTAAATGGACAGGCCTGGGCAGTGCCCAGACGGAGTGTGGCAGACATTGTCCCTGCCCTCTGGGGTTTCCAGGATGATCCAGACATACAGATGGGGACAGGCATGGATGGGCAGCCAGGAACACATATAAAACAGAATGTGAAATCAGACTCTCTGTGTGTACACGTACCTATAAGGTGACTGTCTCTCTTTTCCTCTACCTGGTGAACTCCTATTCACCCTTCACGGCCCAATTCATTTGTCCAGTCGTCCATGTATTCACTTGTCATAAATATCTGTTGCCCAGCATCACTTTGCCCTTTTAGCTCATGTGAAACTTCCTCTTCCCAACTCTTTTGTGGGGAGAAGCTTACTTTCACTCCAGGAATGGTCATGATGTGACCAAAGCCGAGTGAATTAGTGTATACAGTACCCTCAGCCATGTGATTGGCTCAGGATGGGCATATCGCTAAATCCACCCAATGAGAGCTAGGGCTGGGCTTCCTTTGACACGATAGGGAGGGAAGCACTTTCTTCATATTGGGGTGCCAAGCTGGAATATTGTAAGCCCTCTTACCATCCCTTGGGGAGAGCCTGGCTGAGAATAAAGCCAACACAAGAAGAAAGGCAGAATCAAGAGGTGCCCAGTGGTGCCTAGCTAGTGTGGCTCAGTGGTTAAGCATTGACTTATGAACCAGGAGGTCACAGTTTGATTCCCGGTCAGGCCACATGCCTGACCCCTACTGTGGGGGGTGCAGGAGGCAGCCGATCAATGATTCTCTCTCATCATTGATGTTTTTTTTTTTTACTCTCTCTCCCTCTCTCTCCTTTCCTCTCTGAAATAAATTTAATTTTTTTTTTAAAAAAAGAGAGGTGCTCAGTGGCAATATTTAGCGCTTGTGTCTAGCTTTGCCTGGACCTTGACCCTAATCCTACTCGGAAACGTCAGTTATGTTGAACCATAAATTCTCTTTTTTTGCTTAAGCCAGTTGAGATGGTTTTCTGGACTGACAACCTAAATGCCCCTGACAAATGCATCATTCCACTTACCACGCACTTACAGCGCCCCTGCTCTGTGCCAGGAGCTGGGTGGTGGAATCCAAGGATGACTAAGGCACAGCCCCTGCCTTCGAGGAGCTCAGAGTCGCCTGAGCTTTGTCCAAATGCCACCCCTCCGTGCCACTGGCCAGCTCCCAGACAGTGAGCTCTGTTCTCCGCTCTGCTCCCCGGCAGTCTGTTCACATTATTCTTTCAACAAATAGTCATTCGCTGCCTACAGCATGCCCGGCCCTGCAGTTCCTCCTATTGTCCCAGACTGTGTCTGTATCGGTCCTGTCTCTGCCTCCTAGACTGCCAGTCTTTGACGATGGGTTCCATGCCGGTGACTCCCCAGGGCCCGACACCTGCTACTTGCTCATGTTTGTTGAATGACTGTGAGTGAGTGCATATCTGTGTGTTCATGTGTGCTGGGGCGAGGCAGCGAACAGCCAAGGAGAAGGACGACGAGACGTAGAGCAGAGGGGCCTGCAGGCTTCTGGGTCTAGCGGGGGCTCTGCCACAGGAGCCAGCCCACTGCTCTGATCAGCCCAACAAGCCACCGACAGAAGCTTTCCACACATGGGCACCGAAAGCTTCTCTCTCCCCGCCCAGGCCTGGAAATTCTGCCTTCCCCAAGCCCCGCCCACTGTTCCACCTGCCTCTACCTGAAGCTGAGTAAGGTGTCATCTTAGCCCCTCTCTCTCAAGCCTGGGTGCTTCCAGGGGCTAATGGATCCATTCATTCTTTAAATATATATATAATTTCAGAGAAGAAAGGAGGGGAGAGAGGGATAGAATAGAAACATCAATGATGAGAGAGAATCATTGATTGGCTGCCTCCTGCACGCCCCCTACTGGGGATTGAGCCCACAACCTGCACATATGCCTGACTGGAAATCGAACCGTGACCGCCTGGTTCATGGGTTGACACTCAACCACGGAGCTCCAGCGGCTGGGCGGATCCATTCATTCTCCACACAGCACTCTCTCACATGACTGACTCACCCTTCTCCACACACCTTCCTCCTCCTTTACCTCTTACCCTTTTCTCTCCTCTTCTCCCCATCTCTCGTTGGTTCCCCATTTCTTTCCCTTCTCATCTCTTTCTCCAGCTTTCCCATATACCCACTAGGCCATTCCTCCCAGTCCATGTAGGCAGCTGGTTAAATTTCTGTAAACAATTAAGTTTGTGATAAATTCAATTGTGTCGCTTCCTTATTAGAAGCTGATAGCATTTGGGAAGAGGGACTTGGGCGGCTAAGAGGCTGATATTCCCTCTGATGGCTGAGTGCCTGGAAGTGGAGCACTCCCATTTTCAAATTAGCTTGAGCTTCACGTATTTCATTAGCTCCCCACATTTCCCCCTGTCGGAGTGTCCCAGCTCTTCTCTTTCCTGCCTCTCTGCCTGAGTTTCTCCTCCTCTGCCATCCTCGGGCCCCCGGAGACATTCTCTTACAGAAGGGAGGATGCAGGCTGTACAGCAAGAAGGACTTCCCAGTTGGTAGTACATGAAAATAATCCTTACATAGAAGGAGAGGATGGAAGGAAGGCGAGTCTCCATCAGTGGAGAACTGTGGTCACGGCCGGAGCAGGGGAAACCAGCCTCCTCAGCCCTGAAACCTGGGGACCTGAAACCCCCAGAGCAGCTGACATGAGTCTCCCAGCTCAAGACTCTGGAAGGGGGAGTGGGAGCAAACAGCTGCACACATCTGGAAGATGCTTGCCCAGCTCCATTAGCCCAGGCACCAGCCGGGCCGTATTTGATGTTTGATCTTGGCTTCAACGCAGGGAGGAAGCCAATGGGATGGCAGCGACTGCTCACGGAGACACCCCCTGCCACCAGCCTGGCTCCCCTCCCCTGATCCCCTGGCAGTCCACGCCAGCTTCCAAGGCATAAATGAAATGCCAGAAAACCAAACACTGACCCCCCCCAACACCCCATTCCCACAGCAGCGGAGCCAAAGCCAATTCCCCTTGGTGGGGGGTGGGGTGCTAGGGCCTCCTACCCGCCTGCACCCCTCCCCATGCCTTTGTGTCTGTCTTAGGCCCTAGGAGAGAGGCTGGGCGCCAGACCACAGTCACGCCTCATTTTGGTTCTTTTTGCAGAGGGCAGGTAATTAATGGAGAATTTTTATTTATTTATTTTTTTTTAGGGAGGCAGGGAGTGAGTCCTAAAGACTTATTTGGGAGCCATGGCCGGTGTTTCTCAGTGGTTAGAACCTCGGCCTACTCATGGGAGGGTCACAGTTTGATTCGGGGTCCAGGGCAGGTACCTGGGTTGCAGGTCCAATTGGTCCCCATCCTCCTTTCAGGCGAGTGTGGGAGGCAACCAATCGATGTTACAACATCTATGTTTTCTCTCTCTCTCCTCTCTCCCTCTCTCTCCCCCTCCTTTCCACTCTCTCTAAAAATCAATGGAAAAATATCCTCACTCCTCAGGTGAGAATTAAAAAAAAAAAGACTTATTTGGGAGAGAAAGTTTGTGGATAGCAAGGAAGATCAGCAACTGCTGTTAAGTAGGACTGGAATGTAAAGCTACTATGCATATGTTGAGTGCCTGCTACATGCATATAATACATAAAGAGGTGAAAAGATGGCCCACTGAGGAGGCAGCTATGTAAGCAGACATAAGTACAGCGAGAAGGATGAGAAAGGCACCTGTGGAGTGGGTGGAAGGCAGTATATCTGCCTTGAAAGGGCTTCATAGAGGCAGTGATGCTGGAGCTGAGCTGAGAAGGGTGAACAGAAGCCAGCCAGGCAGGGAGGAAGGGGAGGAGCCTGCCAGGTAGTGGCAGCACTGACAAAGTCTGGGGGTACTGAGGGAGAATGAATGAAACCCCTGGACTGCAGCAAGCGTGTGAGAGCCTGGGTGTGGTGGGTGGGCAGGGGCAGTGTTGGGAAAAGCTCATATCTACTAACCCTTCGCATCTACACGGCACTTTACAATTGTCAGGCGCTTTTCAAAGTCACAGTCTTATCTAGCCTTCATCACAACCCCTGGGAGGCAGGTTTCAGATGCCCAGCGTAGGAATGAGGAACCCGGAGCTCAGAGAAATCAAGGGATTGACCCAAACTGCCCTGAACAGAGGAAGCCCTGTGCAGTCTCCGGCCCTTGTGGGGCCTCTAGACTGGGGAAGGTGGAGGTGAGGGGGGTGTCCAGATAGATGCACCCCGAGCCCCAGTTTAGACCCAGGAACGGAGAAATGGGGAGGGGAAGAGTGAGGGGAGCAGCTCGGGCAGGCTTCCTGGCAGAGGGAGCTATAGAATTTGGTTGGGATACGAAGGAGGGGAAGCTGGTGTGAAGTTTGGTGAAGGCAGGGGTTGGGAGTCAGGGAGAGCTCACCGGGCCAAGGGAGGAAGCAGAACTGAGTGTTGGCCTGAACTGCAACCAAGTGGGAGGAGCTGGAATGACAGTGAGAGACGGTCGGAAGGCCGTCCTGAGGGCCCGGACACAGTGGGTCCTGGTGGCTTTACGTGGGGGACAGTGTGGGGAAGGGGGGAAGCTTGGGCTTTATTGTGGGCTTCGGACTGGGAAGGAGCTGGGTTCAAATCCCATCTTCACAGCTCCCAGCACCGACCACCTCAGCGGCGTGAGAATCAAATAGGCTAATGCTTAGCCCGGAACCTGCTATGGGCATGTGTGGGGTGTCCCCTGGAAGATAATGGCAGGAACAGAACTTCTGAAAGAATGAACATGTATTGAATGACTACCATGTGCTAGGAGCTGAATAAGAAGCTTCCACATGGGTTAGAGCAGGGGTCCTCAAACTTTTAAACAGGGAGCCAGTTCACTGTCCCTCAGACCGTTGGAGGGCCAGACTATAGTTTTTAAAAAAACTATGAACAAATTCCTATGCACACTGCACATATCTTATTTTGAAGTAAAAAAACAAAATGGGAACAAATATAATATTTGTATTTGCATGTGGCCCGCGGGCCGTAGTTTGAGGACCCCTGGGTTAGAGTTTTCAAGATTTGCTGGGTCATAAGACTCGCCGGGGTGACTTCGATCTTCTAGGGCAGTGGTTCTCAACCTTGGCTGCACATTAGAATCACCTGGGAATCTTTTTAAAATTCTGATTTCTGGGCTTCATCCTCCATCTTTGTTGGGTTAATTTGCATACTCATCCTGATTGGCTGGTGGGCATAGCAGAGTGACACCAATTTGCATGCTTCTCTTTTATTAGTGTAGATGATTGCATACAGAGTGCCCTAAAACTTAGAGGTCTAGGACAATTTCAACCATGTATTATCTCGTGTAGTTTCTGTGGGTTAGGAATTCGGGAGCAGCTTAGCTGAGTAGTTCTGTCTGAAGGTCTCTCGAGAGGTCAGTCAGCTGTCACTTGGGGCTGCAGTCACTGAAGGCTTTCCTAGAGCGGCAGGAGCCGCTGCCAAGATGGCACCCTGACCTGGTGCTGTGCCGGCTGTTGGCTGGAGGCCTTAGCACCTGGGCCTCTCTGGAGGGCTGCTTGAGCGTCCTTACAACATGTCGGCTGGCTTCCCCTCAAGCAAGCCATCTAGGAGAGAACAAGGAGGAAACCTTGCCTTTTCATGGCCTGACCTTGAAAGTCACACCCTGTCACTTCTGCAATAGTCTGCTGGTTACACGACTTTGACCCTGTTCAAGTGGGAGGGGACTCAGAACATGAAAACGAGGTCCATGGACACCCCATTGGAGACAGGCGGCCTCCATTTCATGGATGGGGAAACTGAGGCTCACCCAGTGTTACTCCAGTCCCTCAAGCAGAGGCTTGACCCCTGATTTGCCCACTCTGAGCCCAGCAACTTGACACCCACACACACACACACACACACACGCACGCACACACACCAAGCTTTTGGGAGGTGAACCCACTGGTGGTGAAACCTGGGTCTGTGTGCCCCCAGCTGGGCGGAGGGGCGGGGTGACAATCGGGCCTCCCAGGCCTGAGAAGTAAATATAATCACGTTTGCTCAGCAGAAAGAAAGCTTCTAGGGGCAGTGTGGGAGGGAGGGGCTCTCTTCATCTAAACATGCTTCTGGCCTCATGGGCTGTGTTTTCCATTTAAAACCACACTCAGGGTGGCTGGGAAAATATGCTTGATCTGGGTGTGTTTTTCGGAAATCCAACCTGTTGGGGTTCTTGCCCCTTTCTCAGTGCCCCCAAGAATGGGCTCATCCTACCTCCCACCGCCTTGGTGGCTCACTCCCAGGGTGGTCTCAGACCCCTGTCTCACCCTCTCTGAGCCCCCAGGAGCTGGGGCGGCTGCCAAGTCTCTCCTGGTTTTGGAGCAACATCAGTCTTCCTATCTTGATGTCACAGACTTTGGGGAAGAGCTGCCTTAGTCCAGGGAGACCTCAGTTTTCAAAAGGGCCTGCGTGCAGGGGGTGTGCCTCCCCGCTTAGACTCTAACCCTAAGGGCCCGTGTCTCCCAGGAAGTGGTAGCCCCCCCAGTGGGCAGCATCGCGTTCCTCCGCTGACAGTGGGTGGAGAGGTGGCTAAGGCGGGATGGAGAGGTCCCATGAGGGGGGTCCTCCCGTTCCCCCTGCTGTTTTCCTCCATTGCCTTCTCCCCAGTTTTCTTTTTCCTGGTTAGCAGCCTTGGCCCAGGGGAGAAGGGAGTTAGCAAAGAAATACAGTGAGGGCGCTGAGAGAGACGCCAAGGTGACAGGTCTCCGAATGGTCCTCGGGCTCCTTCCATCTGTGTGCTGGCTCCCTCCCCCAGCTCCTCAGCGAGATGAACCGCACAGAACAAAGAGCTGCAGAGTTGGAGAGACCCCTGGGCTCACTGTGCAGATGGGGAAACTGAGGTTCAGAGAAGGAACAGAGTGCCCACTGAATAGGCTACAGAAGGCAAGCAGCCCCCCTCAGGTGTGGGCACTGGGCAGACCTGGCAGTGGCCACCATCAGGGTCAAAGGTCATCACATGCCTTCAGGAAGCCCAGCCCTCCTAAGGGAAGCAGGAGAAGAGAAGAAGAAGAAGCAGAGGATGCTCAGAAATTTTATGGAATCCTCTTGGTATGTGTGTGTGTGTGTGTGGGGGGGGGGGGGGGGGGGGGAGGCGGGGGGAGAAGAGGTTGTGTAGAGTCCCCAGGGGGAGGAGACAGAAAGGAACAGCAGGTGTAACCTGGCTTTAGACAGGCAGAACCAAACCTGCAGGCCTCAGTTTTTCCATCTGGAAAATGGGGATTTGTTTCTCCAGTCTGGCTGATGATTAATTGTAGGTCAGAGCCTTTCCCTGTCAGCACTGAGGACATGAACTTGGCCTCCTCTCTCCTGCCCCGATGCACAGGTTCCTCTGCAGTGGAGTGGGGGAAGGAAAATACACCCTCTGGGAGGACTGAGGTCACTGGGGTCACTTGAGAGCTCATATTGCAGCAGTGTGGCTGGATACTAGGTTAGAAGGACTTCCGGCCTAGTGGGCAGTGTCCCTGCAGGGTGTGGCCACCCCCAGCCGGGAGGGAGCTCCTCTCTCCTGACACAGCCTGCTTTTGCTCCTCCTCCCTGGGTACCGGAGAAGGTGGAATGGAAGGTGCTAGATTCCTGGACCCTGCTGGGATGCCCCTCCCCACCAGCTTCAGGCGCCCACAAGCCACCTGTTTCAGTACAAAGCCACTTTGAGGCAGGGAGGTGGGGGAACCACCCTCTGATGACTCCCCCCCTACACACACACACAGCTCTGGCCCTGTTTCCTGCTTAGGGGAGGAGGTGATAGGGCCAGAGAAGGTAGCTGAAGAGGCTGGACTGGCCATGGGAGAGGATCAGTGTCCAACTGTGGGGAACGGGCATGGAGAAACAAACATGTCAAGCAAAAAGAAGAAAAGTGCTCCATGAAAGCTGGCCTTTTGAGCCCTTGATTCAACCCTCAGAATTCTGGGACAGACCCAGACACCCCTGAAAAACAATAGCCAGTGCAGGGAAGCCTCAGGGGACAGGACTATGGGGGCGGGGGGACAATTTTAAAATAAATGAGAATTTATCAGGTGGTTTGAAGACAATAAAATACATTGGTGTCATAGAGAGTGCCTGGGGCTGTAACAGATGGAGTGGTCAGGGAGGGCCTCTCGGAGGAGGTGACATTTGAGTTGACACCTGAAGGCCAAGAAGGAGCCAGCTGTGTGTAGAACTGGGGGGTGGGGGGAGGGGGAAGCATTCTAGACCAAGGAACAGCTGGTGCAAAGGCCCTGAGGCTTGGAAGAGTTTGAGCCAGAGTGAGAAGAGTGGGGATGAGAGTGGCTGGAGGTGGGATCAGAGAGGTAGTGAGAGGCCTTGTAAGGTCAGGCAAGGAGGCTGAATTTTCTGCCTAATGTGAGGGAAAAGCCCGAGAAGGTTTAGATAGGGGCGTGCCAAGGTCGGATTTATGTTTTTAAAGGTCTGGCTGCTGTCTGGAGAGTGGATTATAGGTGCCAGAGTGCAGGCGGGGAAGGGAAGCTCGCGCCGTCTCCGACCGACAGCCCCTGGCGGCAGTGGAGACGGAGCGGAGCGGAGAGCCTGATGCAGGTTTGGTTTAGAATGAGAGCCAGCAGGCCCTGCCGACAACTGCATGTGGCTGAGGCTCCGAGGGAGGAGTGGAGATGACCGAGCAGCCGGGAGAGGCTGGTGGTGCCCCGTTGCGGACTCTTCTCCATTCATCTCCTGCCACAAGCCCAGGCTTCCCTCTGCAGAGGCCACGGGCAGTTGTTCATTCATGGATTCCCACAGGAGGTATTTCTAGAGCTCCAACCAGGCCCCTTCCAGCTTCCAGTCCTGCCCTGACCAGTCTCTGCCCTGTTTCCAACAGTTGGGGTGGACAGCTGCCCTCCATCCAGCCTGTGTGTGTGTGTGTGTGGGGGGGGGTGACCTCATACACTGCTTCAGCCCAGGTGTGGTGCGCAGACTTCAGGGGCTGTGGAGAGCTTGGCCATCTCTCTGTGTGGTGCGCAGACTTCAGGGGCTGTGGAGAGCTTGGCCATCTCTGTGTGGTGCGCAGACTTCAGGGGCTGTGGAGAGCTTGGCCATCTCTCTGTGTGGTGCGCAGACTTCAGGGGCTGTGGAGAGCTTGGCCATCTCTGTGTGGTGCGCAGACTTCAGGGGCTGTGGAGAGCTTGGCCATCTCTGTGTGGTGCGCAGGCTTCAGGGGCTGTGGAGAGCTTGGCCATCTCTGTGTGGTGCGCAGACTTCAGCGGCTGTGGAGAGCTTGGCCATCTCTGTGTGGTGCGCAGGCTTCAGGGGCTGTGGAGAGCTTGGCCATCTCTCTGGGTGGTGCGCAGACTTCAGGGGCTGTGGAGAGCTTGGCCATCTCTGTGTGGTGCGCAGACTTCAGGGGCTGTGGAGAGCTTGGCCATCTCTCTGTGTGGTGCGATGCTCTAGAGGAGGAAGGAGCAGGGACTGTCCCTGCCCAGCGGGTGGAGCCCCCACCAATCCCTGCGCCTGGGAGTGCCGCTAACGCAGACGCTCTGACCTCGTGGAGTGTCATGAATGGCAGGCTCATGGGAGTCTCGGACGCCTGGTCAAGTGGGAGGGGACAAGACACTGGCCGAGGAAGGTCCCCAAGAGTGTCCACCTGGGGGTGACTGTCTTCTGTCGAAGGTCCTGCGATGTGGACGCTCAGACTGGTTAAGTGACTTACCAGCGGTCACACGGCCAGTTCTCAGTCCTTGTGTCTTGTCCTGTGACGCTGGAGACAGAATTTCCGAGGGCCCTGCTGCAGCGCTCTGCTCTGTCCCTCACCAGCCTGAGCCAGGCCCTCATTTGCTTCCAAGCTTTGGTCCCGCCTTTCCTCGGGTCCCCACTGCTCTGTCCATTTTCTCTAGAAAACCAACCCTCACCACTCACACCTACCTAGATGCCCCCAGTGTTGCTCCCTAAGACCTAAGGCTCCCACTGCCTTCGGATGCCCCTCCGTGGCTGGGGGCGTGGGGGGTGGGGGTCGGAAGCCTCAGATGGCAGCTCGGAGCAGCGTCCCCGCCCCTCCCGGAGCCCCAGTCTGTCAGCAGTGATGGATGCCGGGCAGCAGTCCCTTGGAACGGATCCTAGATCTAAAAGCCTCACCGAGCCATCCTGGGTGGGAGGCGGGGGAGGGACACGGGGGTCCCCCAGAGCCCGGCTCCCTGCCATGAATCAAGCGGCCGGCAGAGCCAATTAGCGCAGACAAGAGCCCAGCGATGAATCATGAGCCCATTAGTCGGGCCGGCTCGCAGCTCCCCCCACCCAAAGGGGGGTCCTGGCCAGGGGTGGGGGCAAGGTCGGGGTCCTTCCTCCCTCCAGACAGCCTCCTCTTCCCCTCACCCTCAGACCTGCTAAGAAGACCCTCCCACCTTGGCAGCTGGGGTGGACAGGATGACAGTCAAGTTATTTGCATACATTTGCATGGAGTGAGGGCATTGGAAGCCCCCCACCCCCACCCCACCACCCCTGCCCCAGGCAGGCCTCCCCACCCTACCCTGCGGTCCTGGTTTAACCTGAGAAAGCACCTGGTAGGTGACCTGTAGCCTCGCCCTTTCCTCCATCCTCCAGGGACAGAGGGCTAGACCTGGGTTCGCAGGGGTATGAAAGATGAGCCCTGAGCCCGGCTGCACGGACAACCCAAGTCAGCCCCTACCTCCCAAACCCAGCCCCCCTCCAACAGGAGGAAGATGCAGCCCACAGGGGCTTGTCAAAGACCCAGCTCAGCCAGGTGGTGAGCCACCTCACCTGTCAGCCCAGCCAGTGCCCAGAGCCACCTCCCTGAGCCCTTGAGGGCCTCTGCGTTCGTGTCACTTGTGGCAGGCTAAAGCCCCAAAGCTGGACCCATGACCGGTCAGTGGTTAGGACTGAGTCCCTGTGGAGCATGGCAGGGGAGGAAGGGAACCAGAGACGGCAGCGAGGGAGTGAGAGAAGGTGGAGGGAGACACAAAGCAGCCAGCGCTGTGGTGCCATGTGACAACTGCTGGCCAGTGGCGTGGCCCTGGGCCTCTCTCACCTGGACAGCTCCAGTGCTGGCCAGTGGCCTCGTCAGTGGTGAGTGGTGACTGGGGTAAAGCCGTCTCCTGCAACAGTTGACCCTCACCGTCACTTTCTCCGCTTTACAGGTGAGGTTACTAGTTAGGTTTGGAGAGGGTCAGGGACTTCCTTGTCCAAGGTCCGGGAACAAGAACATGGGAATCAAATTTGAACACAGGTCTGGCTGACTTCAGCGTTTGAGCAGCTTCTCTCTGCGCCCATGACTCTGCTTCTGTCCCGAACTTAGCCCCGTTTGTCCAGCTGCCTATTTGTCCTACAGGGGCCTCTGACTCAACGTGTTGAAGCCTAAACTCATCATCCCTTCCAGCCCAGCCCACTCCTCTTTCCTGCAAAAGGTACCGTTAGCCACTGGCTGCCCGAGCCAGCTCTCTCTCTTCCTCCACACACACCAGACACGCGGGTGTGGAGTCGGGTCCAGTCTGTCTATGGCATGGGCCCCTCGTTGTACCCCTACTCCCCAGCTTCATAGCAGTGGTGTGGCCCAGGCCCGGGACTCTCCCAGTGGTCCTCCAAGACCCCCTCCCCCCAACTCCTTCTTCCATGTTGCTGCAGGAGTGTGCTTCCTCAAATACAATCTAATCCTTCACTTCCCCTTGGCTCCCCATCACGTTCAAGATAAAGCATCAAAAGGCCTCCGCCAGCGGTCCCAGCATGCCTTTCTAAAGCCACCTCTGTCCACTTTCCTCCGAACACCCAGCCAGCGACTGGCCGCCTGGGATTGCTCACCTGGCCCAGCAGGTACCAAGGTGTGCCTGCCTCTTAGCCTTCAAGCCTGCTGTGCCTCGGCCAGCAATGCCCCCTTTCCCATCTCTGCCTGGTCAACTGGTGCTCCTCCTTCTAAGATCAGTTCAATGTCACCTCCTCCATGAAACGTCCCCGGCCCTGCCCAGGAAGGAGGAATTGCCCCTCCTCTGTGCTCCCACAGCACTTTGCTCAAACTGCTGGCCTAGCAATTCCACACCCAGCAGCGCAGTGAGTGGGTGACTGCCCGCCCCCCTTGCCTGAGAGGCCGGGGTCATGGCTTACTCAATTCAGCTTCCCTGACAGGGTCTGGCACGTCAGAGCTGTTCAATAAAGGTTTGATAGATGGGTAGCCTGCCCCCTCTCTCTCCTCTTTCTCTATTCTCCAGCTTCCTTTCTCCTGGCTGCCCTCCCAAGTTGAAACCATCCAATTAAAGGAGTCGTGCTGGGAGGCAATCCTGGGAGCGGGCCCTGGTCTCTGTACCTGGTCAGGAGAGGCAAGCACCTGCTCTGCACAACCTCATGGATCTGCAGAGCCCCATGGACCAGAAAGCACAGACTGGGGTCAGGGACTTCAGGTTCTGAATGGAAGTGTGAGGCCTTGAACAAGTCACTTCTCTTCTGTGGCCTCAGTGTCTGTCCTCCTGTTAAGTGGGGGTGTGAGTAGAGGACAGATGACACTTTTAAAGTCCCTTCCAGCTCCGATGTGTGCATCCATTGAGTTATGATTCCAAGGCTTCTCGAGGGCCCTGGACAGTTGGCATTTTATGTGAATGAAAAGCAAGAGTTATATCTTGGGGGGGTGGGCTGTTCAGGGCAGACAAGCAGCTGTCTGGGAGGTGGCTCCTGGGAGAATGCGGGACCAGGGCAGGCACACACTGATGGCTCTAGCTCTTGCAATTCAGTTAATTGTGAAAATCAATGGTCTGGCCAGAGACAGGAGCCAGGGGAAAGCCTGGGGGTGGAGACTCCCAAGGAATGAGTGGGATGGGGCTTGGTATCCTTTCTGCATCCTCTTCCAGGGCTAGTCCAGGGGTTCTATGGACAGAACAGGGTCCAGGAGGGCCAGAGCTCAGGGAAGGAGCAGGGCAAGGGGAGCAGCCTGCGATCAGAATTGGGGGAGGGGTGGGGTGGGGGGTAGTAGAGAGGGGGAGGGCAGAAATAGGGAGAATTTGGAGTGCAACAGAATAATCATCATATGCAAATTAAAGAGCACCTCATTGTTGCACTGCCTCCCCTCCCACCCTGAATCTAGACCTGGGTTCTAATCCTGGCTCTGCCACTGACTTGTGGGTGTGTGACCTTGAGCAAATTCCTGTTTGTCTCTGAGCCACTGTTTACCCATCTATAAAATAATGGCTGTTCTTGATTGTCAAACTGCAGCGGGAAGGCCGGGGAGGGTTGGGGGGCAGGAGGGAGGGGGGTAAGAGATCAACCTAAGGACTTGTATGCATGCATATAAGCATAACCAATGGACATAAGACACTGGGGGATAGGGGAGGCTAGGGGACTGTCAAGGGCGGGGGGGATAAAAGGACACATATGTAATACCCTTTGTAATACTTAAAGCAATAAAAAAATAAAAATAAAATAAAATAATGGCTGTTCTTGACCATCTCTGAGGGCCATGGGCCTGGCCCAGTACCTGGTCCCACCCAGGGTCCTGCCAGCCTCAGCGCCCACCCCCACATGTTTACCCCTGACCCACCCAGGCATCTTCCACAGGCCCCATGTTCTGCCCACGTCGGGCTTGCTTTTCTCAGCTCCTCTTCAAAGCCCCCTCTGCTCCCCTACTTCCCACTACCAGGCCGGCCTTCCAGCCTCTCCGAGATCCTGGTTTTGACCCAGCCAGCTGGCCAAGCCGACTGATTTTGATTTTTGCAATTAGGCTGAGGGAGCACAGGTTGTTGTAGGGTAACCTGGACCTCCCACCCTCTCCCCCTCCTCGTTTCCCAGCCGATAGGACCCCAATCCTCTCTCACTCCAACGGAAGGAAAAAAAAGAGCAGCCACTGGGTGTCCTGGGGGAGGGGGGAGAGGAGGACCTTGGTGGTGATGGCAGAGACCAAGGGGATCCTGATGGGGGTAGGGGAGACCCCTGCTGGGGAGAGGGCAGGAAGGAGGAGCCGGGAGCCGCAGTAAACCACTCTCCTTTAATCAGCAGCCTCCAGGACGAAATGGTACTCCATTTGGTGGGGCAGAAAGGAGGTGCTAGTGTTGACCCTGAACCTAGAAGGAGCCATTCCCTGGGCAGTGAGCCCCCAGCCCACCCCTTTGATCGCCCCTCACCAGCTCCCTAAGAGGTTGTTAACATCTTTCTTTATAGGGCTGGGGAGGCAGCCAAGACTCACACCTCATCTGGGCCCTGGGCGGCTGCCTTTGTACTTTTTCCCATGCCAGGCGCCTGTCTTGGGGACCAGCCCGGCCTTCCTCCGCGGATCTGTAAGTGAGCAGTAGTTAGGTGATCTCAGGGGAGGAGCTGTCTGAGCTCGTAGGGGGCTCCCAGTTTGAAGCAGGGCAGGTGGAACACACACCTCAGCTGACAGATTGAAGAGACAGACAGTCCAGCAAGAGAGAACTGGGTGAGCCTTGGGTGGGCTTCCTGGAGGAGGAGGCAAGGCGAGGCCAGAGGAGCAAGGCCAAGGAAAATGAGGACAAGTCTATGAAGCGACCCGGAAAGGGAAGAGGAGCCTACAGGGGAGGTCTGGGAATGTGGAAGAGATGGTAAGGAGGTGAGGCAGGAAGGTGGGCGGTCTCCGAAGCCGAGAGGACAGTGCTGAGTCTCAGTTGACGCATCTGTAAAAATGGGCCCGATGCCTGCCTCCCCAGTGGCTGTGAGAATCAGCCAAGACCCTGTCGGTAGAGGCCCTGGCGAGAGATCACACTCCTTCCTCCCTCATTTCCTGTCCTTCCTTTATCCCCCTACCCCTCCAAGCCCTGAGGGGCCAGCCCCCTCCCCGTAGCTCAGCACCTGGCCTCATCTGGAAACATCTGCCTCTCCTGCTTCAGATCTCGCTCTGAAGGGCTGAGGTGGGGGCAGCGGACGGAAGGAGCAGGAGATGCATCTTCCTCGCCCCCACCTCCCGCAGGCCTCATTCGATACAGATTCGTCCTTAATCTCCTCACGTCCCCCCACTCCTGGCTGCTCCCAGCACACACCTGCTTTCTCTCTCAGCTCCTCAGCGTGGCCCTTCCAGGTCCCCAGTAGAGGCCTCTGCTTGCTTCCTCCAGCTCTTCCTTCAGTGGCTGCCCCACGATGGATTCTCCAGTTTTGTCTCTAAACTTGTAGCCAGTTTTGTATTCTACTCTGCAACACACCCATGTTGTTCTATGGGAAATACTTCACCTTCCTATTAAAATGGCAACCTTTCCCCTGAAATATCTTTGAGTGAGAAGCAGTGCCCTCTTTTAGGCACCTGACAAGGACGCAGGGCCGTGTGGGGGCACAGAGCCCGCAGGCCCTCTGTCCTGTCCCAGGAGAAGAAGGCAAAGACACCAACTAGAGCGACAGAGCGGGCGTGGGACAGGGCAGAGGCGGGGGGGGGGGGGGTGCCCGTATTCCTGCTTCCTGTCCCCAACGCTAGGCGAATCTAAGCTGTCCTCAGTGCCAAGGGCCTGGGCCGGTGACAGCACAACAGATTAAAATTCCACTAGGCATGGCCACTCAGAACCGTGTCTCCCGACTGGAGTTTCAATGCCCCAGGGAGGTGGCAGGCTGACCCCATGTTACTTTTGGGGGTGAACGATCATAAGGGTGAAACAGCAACGAAGCACCACTTGACTTAACCTCAAATTATTTATTGATTCTTGAAAAGATAAAGGAGAGGAAGCCAACCAAAGCCAGGGGCTGCCAGTTGAGTAAGTCACCACGAGTCTTCTTGGATCTGAGATGCGGTTCCGTTTGCATCACTTAGCATCGTGAGCCTTGGAGGAGAGTTCCCGGGGGGGCCTCCCTCCTGACTGCAAGCTCACTGAGGGCAGAGATGGTGGTTGGCACGGGGCCTGGCTGGCACGGGGCCCTGCTCCTCTTTTGCAACAGTTGATTCAGTGCTTTCTCTGCCTCTGTCTTGACTCCTCCAGTCCTCCCAACAGTCTTCCCAAACACCAAGTAGATCCCCTGACTCTGCTTAAATGCCTTCAGGGACTCTCCATTGCTACGGCAATAATTTCCAAAGTGTGCCCTGGGGCACATCAGCCCCATGGGATGCTCCTGAAGAAATGGTTTGGGGGCCAAATACGTTTGAAAAAATGTTCTTTTAATGAAGCTTTCCACCCCTTGGAGATTCACATTCCACTTGAGCAAAATGAAGGCTCTGAGAAGTCCTGCAAGGTTAGCGTGCAGCCGGGTTAGCATGTTTTACACAGTTTTCCTAAACTTATTCCATCACATACAAGCGTTTTTGCAAGAAATGTGTATAGTAAACAGCCCCAAACAGCCCCATGGAACATACTTTGGGAAGAAGTGAACTGAACTGTAAAGCCTGAAGTCCATTTGGGGAGAGGGACAGCTGCAACCAGTCCCTGCCTGAGATGGTGTGGATCTGAGGGTGCCAAAGGGGAGTGACACTGTGGGTCGGGAGATTCCATCAACAGCTCTCCCCTTGAACATGGATGTCCTGGGCAAGTGTGTATGTTTCTGGACCTCACACATCTTGAATGAATCTTGGCCTCTCATTGGACCCAACAGCTCCTAAGTAGGGAGTCACTGACACGCTCTGCAATGATCACAAGATTCCAGCTTGTCAAGCAGAAAGGCCTGGGGCCTTGTCCCTTGGATCAGGGACAGCAGGAGCCCATTCTGGCAGGAAAGCACTGGCCTTGGAGGTGGATCCTGGGTCCCCGTCCTGATCCCTTCCCTCACTAGGAGCCGTGAGGCCCCGGGTAAATCACTCAGTCTCTCCGTAAAATGAGAAGAGAGCAGCTGCTTTCAGGCTCGTTGGTGGAGTTGGGATTCAAACCATGATCTTGATGGCCCCCCAAGCCAGGTGGGTTCGTTGCCCTGACGTTTAAGTTTCATCACCTCCAAAGTTCTAGAAGTTTCCAATGGTATGGTTAAGTCTCTCCATTCATTCATTTCATTCAATTCAAACATTTATCAGGCACCTACAGTGTGCCGGCAATGGGGAGACAGTGGCGCAAAAAAACAAAAAAAAACAAAAAAAAACCCACAAAAAAACACAAGCAGGTCTCTGCCTGCATGGAGCGCACAGTCTGGCGGGACTGACTCCTTCCTTCATTTATTCAATTCTGAGCCACCACTGTGGGCCAGGCGCTGTACTGGGCTCAGGCCCTGTGTATTGTGTTTACAGAGCACTTTTGCCATCATCCTTCCCTTTGCTCCCTGTGACAGTCTGACAAGATAGGAAGTACAGAGGTTACGACTCCATTTTGTAGACAGGGAACTAGACATTCAGGAAAACCAAGTGGAAAACTGATCTGGAAACCACAATCTCTCTTCTCTCCACAGGAATTCACTGATGGCCTGCCCTGGGCCAGCGGCTGCTCTCGCGGTGCGGTGCGGTGCGGTGCAGAGGTTCCGTCTGGCTGCGTGGCGCTGACAGCCTTTGTTTGCCTGTATGTCACTGTGGTCCCTAGTCCTCTCTGAGGCTGGGACCCTCCCCGCACCAGGCTCTCATCCATGGACCTTCCACGGGACAGGGTGCATGTGAACTGACTCCTCGAATTCCAGCCTCTTGGCTGTTCCCCTTTGCAGCCCAGGAAATCCTTCCTGCCCTTGAACTTCCGCGCCTTACGGACCAAGGGTGGTCCCTCCTGGGGGCCTCCTCTGGGTGGAGCAATGCTCAGGGAAGACCACGGTGATCTGGTTCTTCCCCAAAGGCCAGCGAGTGAGCCAAAGGCACCGCAGTCCCTGCACCACCGGCCTGGTAGGTGCTCACTGTGGGGTCACCCTGGGGTGGGGAGGAGCAGGAGCCCAGCGCGCAGATCTTCCGAAGCCAGTGGGCTGGCAACTGGAGTGGGAGGAGAGGAACGAGTGGTGAGGGGCAGAGTGCTGAGCCCACCATCATTGACTGGGGGCCTAGACACTCAAGATGGGACGCTGGAGGGAGGTGCTGCCCGGGGCGGTGGGGGTGGGAAATATCACCCAACACCCAACTGGCTGTCAGCTTCAATGAGCACATCCCAGCTGGGCCAGCGAGAGGACCGACAAACCCTGCCGTTCCCAAACGCCTTCTGAATGCTCCCCTGCCCCTCCTTCTTCTCCCTCCCCCCTCCCTCTGCCCCCCGCCCCCAGAAACACTTCCCACATCATCTGCACCCAGCAGCACGCTCCCTGGGTGTCTGCCCAGCTCCTGTACCTGCACCCTCTGTCTTCGTGTCCCGGGCATGCTCCATCTCCTTCACACACAGGGGCTCCAGGAGCCAGGCCGATGCCCAGGAGACGGTGGAGGTTTCTGGAAAGCATCCCCTCTGCAGGTATGGAGCACGGAATCTCCTTTGAAGCCCCCTCCACCTGCGCTGTCCTGCCTCCGGGGCCAGCACCAGCGTCAGAGACCACCCCTCGGCTCCGCCAGATCCTGGCTGTTCCGCAGTGTTTACGGCCTCTCTCCCCAGCTCGTGGCACATGGCCCTCCACCTGGACCCCGTCTCCCCTTTCATCCCCAGCCCCTGCTTCTTACCGTTACCCCTCTAGCCCCGTTGGCAGTGAGCGCACCACAGCTTCAGCCTATTCTTACTTTGCGGGTTCGGACAGCCTCGAGGATTTGGGGTAGGGCCGAGGTGCAGCTATGCGGTGGGGAGTGCTCTGCGCTCTCCTCGCAGTTCACCCCAGTCCCTCCCCGGAGGAGGATGTCTGTCTCCAGGAGCTTATTGCCCGGGAAAGGAGAGCTGCTTTTTCCTTCTTTACAGGTGGGAAACCCTGCAGGCAGGAATCCAGGCGTCGTCCTTGACACCATCCTCCTCCCCTTACGAATCCCCTGCCAAGTCCTAGTTCTAGGCCGCATCCACTTTCACCTGGACCACTGCCATCACCTCCTCACAGGTTTCCCACCGCCCCTCTCGTCACCCCTGGTCTGCAGCCAACCTCAGATGATCACGTCACCGCCACCCCGGCACAACCCAAAAACGCTTAACTCTGCCTCTGCCCGTCGATCAGGGTTTTTAAAATGACCCAGCCCAGCCAGAGGGGCCCAGCGGTTGAACGTTGACCTGTGCACCAGGAGGTTAAGGTTCGATTCCTGGTCAGGGCACATGCCCAGGTTGTGGACTCGATCCCCAGTAGGGGGCGTGCAGGAGGCAGCCGATCAACGATTCTCTCTCATCATTGATATTTCTCTCTCCCCCTCTCTCTCCCTCTCCCTTCCTCTCTGAGATCAATCAAAGTATAATTAAAAATAAATAAAAATAAAAATGACCTAGAGGACCCCCTATGGCCAGTCGCTGCCCACCTCTCACTCTACTCGTTCCCCTGCTCTTTGCCCTCCAGCCACACCTGCCTCCTCGGAGCCCCTCGCACATGCTCCCGCGGGGCCTTTGCATATGTTACGTTCTTCCACCTCCTCAGGTTTCAGCTCGAGCCTCACCTCCTTAAGGAAGCCACCTGGCTTCCCTGGCTGGTGAGGTGCTGCTGTATGCTCTCAGAGCAGCGTGTTCTACCTTTTCTCTGCACTGACCGCGGACGTTAAACTGATGTTTACTCCCCACTAGACGGCAGGCTCCCTGAGGGCAGGGCCACGTCGGCTCTGCCCTCTCTGTAGCCCAGGGCCAGCACAGTGCCTGGCACATAGTACACTCTCAATAAATACTCTCTGCTTGAATGAATGAGGCCCAAAGGAGCGCTGCCCCTGAGGGAAAGTCACCCCGTGAGGCCTTAACCACGCCGGGACCCGGGCCTTAGCGCCCTAGGGTTAACCCCCAAGGGCAGTTGGGAGAACCACCATCCCATGCCCTACTGCGTGAGGACACCTCCATCGCTCTCCTTGGCCAGCAATTACTCGCTACTTGACAACAGAGTCAGCTACATAACAAGCGGCCCTCCAGGGACCGGGTGCAGGGGAGGATGCCAGTTAGAGCGCTGAATCCCGGCACAGCCCCCACCTCTGCCGCTCCCTCTCAGCGGTCTAGTTCTTGGCCGGGGGAGCCCAGTGCCTGTATATCTATCTCTACCTTTCAAATGGACCACCCTAGCCCCATCCCCAAACAGAGACGCGGGAGGCTTCGGTCATTCCTGCAAGCAGAGAGACCTGGGAGGAAGGGGAAGGATGCAGAGGAAGGAAAGGGAAGACCAAGCATCCAGGGAACACTCAGGGTGGCAGGAGAAAGGCCTGTGGGAGGCAGAATGCTGGCCGTTTGGGGAGACACCCTCTAAACGTGATTCGCCCTCTCTGGTCCTTGGGGTGACCCAGGAAGCATACAGTCTCCCCCTTTATAGCATCTCTCCTAGGGGAAGGGAAGAAAGAAAACAAAGGACGTCTACTGTCCGGACAGAGCCAGGCAGGCTCCTCTGTGCAATCCTGGAGGGCTTCCTGGAGGAGAGGAGCTTCATAGAAGCCACAAGCAGCTGGGAGGGTAGCTGGGAAGTAGGAGGCAGCAGGCAAAGAAAGGTGGTGTGACCAGGCGAAGGGAGAGTGCGAGGGAGGCAGGACTCACCCTGGGGCATTAACGTGTTTGCACGTTACTCTCTACTCAGAACCTTCCAGAGGCTCCTCATCTCACGCAGAGAAAATCCAGAGACCTGCCCTCCTCTCCCATCTCCACTCACCCTGACTCCCGCTGTTCAGCCACCCTTGCCTCCTCCCCGGTCCTCGAACACGCGTTCCTGAGGCTGGTCCCTCCTGGAACCGTTTCCTTACAGGGTCCCATGGCTCACCCCACACCTCCTGCACGGCTTCACTCAAGTGCCGCTTTGTCAATGAAACCTGCCCTGATGATGTCATTTAAAATCTCATGCCTGGCCAGCGTGGCTCAGCGGTTGAGCATCGACCTATGAACCAGGAGGTCACGGTTCGATTCCCAGTCAGGGCACATGCCCAGTTGTGGGCTCGATCCCCAGTTGGGGGGTGTACTGGAGGCAGCCAATCAATGATTCTCTCTCATAGCTGATGTTTCTATCTCTCTCTCCCTCTCCCTTCCTCTCTGAAATCAATAAAAATATTTAAACAAATAATAATGAAATCACACTCCTTCCCCAGCCCCACCCTTGGCACTCCCCATTCTCTACCTTGCTCCCCCCCCCCCATAGCTCTTAAAAATTTCTAATATACTCCAAAATGTACTTATTCTCTCTCATGAGAACGCAAGCTCCCCAGGACAAGAATAATTTGTCTGTTGGTTTACTGATATGTCATCAGCACCAGGGACAGTGTCTGGCACATAGTAGGTGCTCAGTAAACACTGGTTGAACAACTAAGAGCAGCAGAGGGTGTAAGTGGGGCAGAGAATGGAGTGGAAAAATCATTTTTCCAGGCTCCTTGGCCACCTGGGGGTAAAGAGGATGAGGAGGTGGGGGTGTCCAGCTCATGAGTAGCAACCCAGCATGCCAGGAGCAGAAGTGTCCCACTTGTTGTCAAGTCTGCCCCAGCTCTCCCTCCTTCTTCCCTCTTGAGTCCTCTCTGGGTGATGGTGCTCCTGGCATCTGGCATCCATCAGTCCCTTCCAGAAGTCCCTGTGAAACAAGGAGGGGGGTGGTAAAGTGTTCCCAGATTGGGGGCAGGCGGGAGTGTGTGGGCAAGCTGCCCTGTCCCCGAGCCCCCCCACCACCACCACCACAGCCCTGCCCAGAGCTACCAGCCCACTGGCTTCACTGCCCCCAACGCCCCATGGGCCTGGAGGAGGTTGCTGCCAACCACACACAACTCCTGGCTCCAGATTTGAGAGAGGAGGAGGGGAGCTGGCAGGAGGGAACGGGGCAAGTAAATGGGACCTGACAGGGGCTGGGCACCTCGGGCAAAGAATGTAAATAAAAATCAGTAAATATTTAGGGGAAATGGAGCAGGAAGTGGGAGAGGGAGGGGTGGAGGGGACGTGTTGGATTTCCAACAACATCTGGAGGGCAGTCGCCTCCACCGCCTCCCCCACATTCCATCCCACCCCTTTAGGGGCTTGCAGTGGGAGAGAGGGTGCTGGCTGGCGGGCGTGTGGGGTGTGTGTGTGTGTGTGTATGTGTCTGCACCCGGCTGTCTAGATGCACATGTGCCTGGGGAGGAATCTGACGGCCTGGAGTGCTTGCTTGGCCAAGTGCACACAAGGTCAGCCTCACCCAGTCCCAAATGGAGTGCTTCCCTCTGAGTCGCTAGCGTCCTTCCTTCCATAAGACCCTGCTATGAGCCAGGTGGTGGCCATTCTGGGGTGCAAGGACAGTGTCCCTATCTTCAAGGAGCTTCTAAGCGAGAGGATGATGACCACACTTGAGGGGGACCTTGACTGAAGTCAGCTCAGGGGGCTACACACCCAGGCCAGGGGGTAGTGGCGTGAAGTGGAGATCAGGGAGGGCTTCCTGGAGGAGGAGGGGGTTCTGAAAGCACAGGGAGTGATGGATGAGAAAAGAATGAGTGTGTTTCAGGGAGAAGCAGGAGTGTGGAACATTGATGGGCAGGGTAATGAAGGACCATGAAGCAGGGAGCCGGAGAGGATTGAAGCTTTGCCTAGCCCCGGGAGAAAATCTAAACCAAGAGCCCAACTATGCAGCCAAGGACACGAGAGGGGACACGGTAGGATGGGCCAGGCTCCGTCTCACCATCCTTCTCTTCCATAACTTCCTGATGAACCTTTTCCTGGGCAGGGATTTTGTCTCTTCCTTTCTCTGTAGCTCCCCCTTCAGCCCCTGCCCACCCAGGGAGCACAGCGCAGAATGTGGGAGCCTGGATGTCTCATGAGCCCCACTCCATCGGGTTATAGGGGAGGAAACAAAGGCCCAGAGAAGGGAAGTGACCTGCCCCCGGGTCCAGGGGCGGCACTCGCTGGTAGAGCCACGGCTAGAATCCAGGGTCCCTGACTCCCGTAGGAGAAAGTGGGGGTGGGTGGAGAGCCCTCACTGCTCTGCACTGCTCCAGGCTCTGCCTTGGGGACTCAATCGATGCTTTCTGGGCTGTCGGGAGATTACATGAAACAACCAATGTCCAGCCCCCCCCCCCCCCCGCACGCACGCCCCCACTCTGCTTGCTACGTCAGCACACATCGCTGATGTCCTTTGCTGTGGCCCTTCCCACCAGGGGACATTGGGTCGCTCTGGCATAACTGAGAGGGAGCCCCTGAACTGGGCATGGACATCCCAGGACCCTGACTGTGTCTAGAGGGGGAGTAGGAGAAGGCCCAGCCCAGGCCCTTGAGAGAACCTCATAGCACAGAAGTGAGGGGTGGAGACATTCATTCATTCATGCATTCACCAACTAGACTTTAAGCACCTACAGGGGACTGGTCCCTGGATGCTTGGAGGACAGCATAAAGCAGTGGTTTTCAAATGATGCTGCCACGGGGTGGGGATGAGGGGTGGGGAAGGGGCTTGAGGAAGTCTCTGCCAGCCAGCCCACCATTCCTACCACCTCAACCGAGTCCGCTTCCGCCTTTACTGATCGGCCTTCTAGGACGATTTCACTTGAAGGCTCCCTGACTGTTGGGAACAAAATTTGAAAATCACGCTTTCCTAAGGCCGAGAAGACAGTACTCCCCTTGCCCGCCCGCCCTCGAAACAGGAGAAGCAGAGAGCGCCTGCTCCTTAAATGCAGAGCAGCAGGCTTCCGCGCCCCCAGGCTGCGGTCAGACCCTAGGAAGGACTTAACGCACTTTCCGAGCTTTTGCCCTGCCATCCGGTCAGCCTCCCTCGTCGGGGCCTGCCTCACCCACCCTCACACCGAGGCTGCATCGGCCACAAGCATAGGGTCTCTAAAGAGGGTCCCAGAATCGGAGTGTCATCCTCCCACCTCCTGCTTCCAAGCTGGGAAACAATTAGGACCTTTGTCCAGCAGGAGAATGCCCAAAGGGTGAGGTCACCCCCAACATGGCCCTCTTTGTCCCAGAGCCAGGGAGACACCAAGGCTGAGTCTAGGCACCCTCCCCCCACCCCCTGTCCACAAACCCCTGGACACCCCCTCCCCCATGAAAGACTTCCCCAGGAAGGAGTGCTGACAGGAGGGAGGCTGGTGTAGCTGCCCTTGCGGAGGTGAGGAAGGTTCCAGATGGGTACGCTCAGGGGAAGGGGCCGAAGAAAAGTTCCCAGCTCAGAGGGCAACCCTTCCTCATAAGGACCTCCAGGCTCTATGCGGCTCGGCCTACGGAGACGGTTCCAAACCCCAAAGGAGAACTAAGGGGTCTGATCCTAGAGGCCCCAGAAGCTTGCCTCCACTTTCAACCAAGAAGCCTCTGGGAGCCCGACTGGTGTGGCTCAGTGGTTGAGCATCGACCTGTGAACCAGGAGGTCATGGTTCAATTCCCAGTCAAGGGCACATGCCCGGGTTGCAGGCTCCATCCCCAATGGGAGGTGTGCAGGAGGCAGTCAATCAATGATTCTCTCTCATCATTGATGTTTCTATCTTTCTCTCCCTCTCCGCACCTCTCTGAAATCAATTATATATATATATATATATATATATATATATATATATATATATATATATATATATATATTTTTTTTTTTAAAGAAGCCTTTGGGAAAGAGGGGTGAACTGAAAGTACCCACATGTACAGTCATAGGGACTCACCTGGTCCCAGCAGCACCCCCGCCTCGGAGGGGAATCTGGAGCACAAAGGGAAAGCTGGGACAGTGGCCATGGCCTGGAAGAGCAACAGAGCCAAGTCTGAACCAGAGTTTCCGAGGAGCTGAGACAGGAGGCCTTCAGGAGGCGCTGCAGGCAGAGTGGACTGCGGTGGGTAAGAGGGACCGCAGGGGCAGGCCAGGGCGGGTGGTCTCCGTGGAGTTTGGAGGAGATGTCACTGAACACTGGGCTGGAATGAGGGCGCTAGGGATAGTCTTCTCTAGACTTGGGGGCTCTGCCTCTTACCCCCCTGGGAACCCTGGCTTGTTCTCCTCTCCCTGGGCCTCAGCTTCCTCCATCTGTGCAATGAGAGTCTTCCAGTTGTCTGGACTGAGCAGTCCTGGGCAGCAGGGTGCAGGAGGACAATCTGAGGCACAGGGTGAGGGGGCCTCGTGGTCCCCTGATGAGACAGGGTGGGACATGGCAGGACAGGAAGGCCCCCCTGAGACCTTCAGCTCTGGGAGCAGCTGCCTGTGGGGAGGGGGTGGGGGGGCAAAGCTATGCAGGAGCCAGCCATGATGCGGGCTGCTGAGGACAGTGGTGCCATTGGTGGAGTGCAGCTATCCAGAGGCCACCAACGTTGGGAGAGAGGAGGGGCGTGTTCACCCGCAGGGATGAATGGACAGCCAGAGAGCACCCAGAGCATGCTGGGAGCCGGGGCCAGCGACAGGACACCCAAACTCTAAATATGGATCCTCGACCTCTAAATATGGATCCCCCGACTTTGGGAGCTTCTCAGACTTTGGGAGCAGCCTGCCTCCCCCAACCCCATGAATTCTGGACCAGCCCCAACCCCATCTTGGTGGAATGCTGTGTGAGCTGAGAATAGTCATTGGTGGGGTCAAGGAATGGAGGGTCACCAGGGACTAATTGCCCTAAATAAATGAGCAATTAAGGCTGTTACAGGATGTATCCGGACCCCCCTCCACCCACCACCCTGAAAGATCACCATGGCAACCACTGCTGGCTCTGGAAAGGCTGAGCCACTTGGTTGGCTCACGTGGCTGTCATTCAGGCAGCAGAAGGTGGAAAGGGTGTGGCTTCAGTCAAGAAGAGCGACTGCTGCGGAGGGGAGGCAGAGGGGTGACTGGGTGACATCTGGATGAGGATTCTGGGTGATCCCCCCATTCAGTGAGGAAGCCAGGAGTCTGGAGCACATTCCATGACTGCAGCCTGCAGGACAGGGGCCTGTGGAAGGGACTGGGGGGAGGCAGTCACCAGGAGAGGTAGATCTTGCCAGGTCCCCATCTCCTCTCAGCACCCGGCCCTCCCCCTCCACTTCCTGTAATGGCGTCTCCAATGGGGAGGCCATTAGTCCTGCTCAGGGCAGCGCCTAAGTACTGTGGCTGATAAATATAACATGAGCCCATCGATTAGAATCCTCTAGTCCTGCAGCAACTCAGCTCCCTAATGGCTCCCTCCCCCCGCCCCGCACTGACTGCCCACCCCCACCCCACCCGGGGCTGCTTTTCTTGCGGACTTGGGGCCACAAGGCAAATGCTTCTGAAGAGCAGAGTGAGGTGATACAGGCACCCGCCAGGGCCCAGTCGGAGGGGTCACCACTTGGAGGCAGGCTGGACCCCAAGATGGCCTGGGTGCCCCTCTGTCAGTTGGGGGTAGCGAGGACAGGAGCGGCCCTGGTGGGCACACAGAAGGCAGAGGGCCCTGCCCTTGACGAGGGGGACAGCACAACTCCTGCCTGTGGGGCTCTCCTGGTGACTTAAAAGACAGCGGTGACCCTGTCATCACACCCTCTCCTCCGCTGGGATCGCTCAGCACCCCCACAGCACCTGTCCCAGCCCAGCCAAGCAACCCCCTGCCTGTCTCTCCCAACCCTGGCGATCCGCCTTCAGGTCTGCCTTCACTTCACCCATCTCTGGGGTGTCTACACTCCCTCGTCAGATTGGGAGGCCTGAATGCAGGGGCTGTGTCTCCGCCATCAGCCTGGGGCCCCAGAGTGGTAGGGATAGTCTTCTTTAGACTTGGGGGCTCTGGAAATCCTGAGCTGTCTCCCCAAACCCCCAAATCCAGACTGCAAACTGCATAGGGTGGGGTGTGTTCTCTGTAAGATAATCAGGCCAATAGACTTTGCTAAGCTCAGCACTAAGAGCTGAAACCTCCCCACAAGCTGAGACCCCTCTAGGCTCTGGCCAGCTGTTTGAAGACATCTGGAAGGGCCTTGGCAAGAGGTGCAGGAACAGCTCCTGCCTGGGCGCCAGAGGGGGCTTTGGGGGGCGAGGGCGGGGCGGCCAGGCCTGGGAGGGGGCTGTGGTTTTGCAGAGCCGTGTCTCTGGGCAGAGGCTGCCCACAGAATCTTCTAACAGGAAGGCTGAGCCAGGCTGGCTGCAGCCAGGAAGTTAATCCTTAATGTGTCTCTGGCCTCACTGCTGTGCAAACTCACCGCTTAAACACTCCACGCCGGTGGGGACGAGCCACAGAGCCCACACTCCTCGGGGTGGGGTTTGGTACCAGGGCAGGCTGAGCACCGGCGATGCTGGGTGTGCTGCAGGGATGCTGGCTGCCTGAGTGGCTTTGTATGAGAGGAGGAGAATTGTGTTTTTGTGGGCTGGAGGTCTGAGCACCACTCTGCTTCCCCATGTCTCTAGCTGCAGCTCTAGGGACGGTGGCTAAATTGCAAGCACTTCCTCATGCGCATCGAATGGAAGGCCAGAGGGAGCGTCCTTTAGAGAAGGGAAGGACGATCCTTTGAAAATTGCTGGAAGGGAAGTTAATTCTGGGAGACGTGGATGAAAGCACAGTGAGGGGATGAGCAGCGGGGTTATGCTTTCAAGATGCCTTAGTCAGCTCGGGCTGCCGGTATAACAAGGCAGCACAGACTGGGTGGCTTAAACAGCAGAAATTTATTTCTCACAGTTCTGGGGCCCAGGCGTCCAAATTCAGGTTTCCAACAACCGTTTTGGTTTCTGGCAGGACCTCTCTTCCTGGCTTGCAGGTGGCCTTTCCTTTGGTGCGTGTGTGCAGGGGGGCAGAGAGGGGATGCACTGTCTCGTGCCTTTTAAAAATAAAGACACTAATCCTATAGGGTCAGGACCCCACCCTGACGACCTCACTTCACCTTGATGACCTTTTTATAAGCCGATATACGTATCTCCAAAGACAGTCACATCGGGGGTTAGGGCTTCAACATATGAATTTCCAAGGGGATGCAATTCAATCCATAGCACAGAGTGAGGATGAGCTCTCCCTTTTCCCCACATTGCACCCCCATTTTTAAAAAAAATCTTTCTTGTTGAAAGTATTACATATGGCCCCTTTCCTCCCCATTGACCTCCTCTGGCCCACCCCCTCCCATCACCCAAGGCCTTCACCACCCTACTGTCTGTGTCCATGGGTTATGGATACAGGTTTTTGGGTTGTGCCTCCCCCAACCCAGCGAGGGCCCACACACCTGATCCCTACCCTAGTGCCTTCTTTCTGAGCCTCCTCTCCTCCTCCTCCTCCTCTCTGTGGCCGGGGCCTAGGGCAGAGCAGCCAAGAGCCTGGCCCCTCAATAGCCTGAATTCAGCCCCCAGCCCCGGCTATATTTAGCCTCGTGCCTCAAACACTGGACAAAGCCACTTTGCAAGGAGCTGGTGGGGACGGAGTTGAGAGGCAGCTGCCCTTCCTGCCCCTTCCTCTTCCTGATATGGATACCCCTCAGTTGCCCTTTTGGGGTTACCAGGAATACTGTTCACAGGGCCATAGGCTAGGACTCCGGGGGACTTGCAGTCTATTTCTAGGTTATCCTCTGGGAAGTGAGTTCTGAGCCCCCTGCCCCAGTCTGAATGGGGACATTCTGGACCAGTTTTTCTTTCATGCATCGGAATCATCTAGGGAGCTTTAAAACCATGGATGCCCAGGCCCTATCCTAACACCCTGATTTCATTGGTCTGGGGTGAGCCCCTGGCATCCTTTATTTCCTTTTAAAAACCTCCCCAAGGCGACTGTAATGTGCAGCCAGGATGGCCAACCACTGTTCTAGATCCTTGTCACTCAAAGTGTGGTTCCTACACCAGCCCCTTGGAGGAGGAAGAAAGGTCCGTTAGAAATTCCAAGTATTGGGCCCCGCCCCAGCCTGCTGGTCAGAATCTGCTTTTTTAACAAGATCCCCAGGGGGTTCCAAATCAGGCTGAAATTTGAGAGTCACTATTCTAGAACCTTCCACCGAACTGGCTAAGACTCCAGATCTGTGCTTCCAAGTTGTCTGGGTAGCAGAGGGTTTCAGCCAGGTTAGAGCAGCAAGAGGCTCACCCTCCCTGTCTGCTTTCTTCTTAGGAGAGGATTCTTGAGAGGGTGCACCACTCCCAGGTCCACACAATGGCCTCACCGTGGTATACAGGTTCTTCCTTCTCTCCTCCATGCGTCTTCACACTCACACATGTACACACACACCCCACACCCCAAGGCAGGCAGGCTCTCCATTACCCACAGGCCATGCTAAGGGAGGTTCAAGAATGTGTCTTGAGTCCTATGACTAAACTCCCAACTTTTCGTGCTCAGCGCTCATATCCACCAAAGAACTGTCCACTTGCTCCTTCAACATCAACAAAAGGCTCCCCATTTTCCCCTCTAAGAAATCCCCAGGGTCCCCAGTCATCAAAAATTCTGTCTCACATCCAACCCAAATTCTCAGAATCCATTTCACTGAGTGTCTTATATGTAATTCATGTCTTGCCTTTGCTTAAAACCCTTCACTGCCCACCCTACACACACACACCCCTCAGCTATAAGACAAAATATCAAGTCCTTAAAGGAGCATCAGGGCCCTGCAGGACCTCAAAAACCTTGGCCTCACCTGTACAGAGCCTCACCTCTTGCCTCTGTCCCCCACTCCACACCCAGCACTAGAGCCACACCCCGCTCCTGCTGGCCGCAGGGCGCACACTGCTCCCTGGGTTTCTCCCTTCGCAGTAGAGCGCTTTGCGTATGCTGTTCCGAGCTGGAATGGCTTTCATCCCTTCTTTGCCCATCTCCCTGGCAGGCTCCTATTTATCCTTCAAGTCCCAGATCAGATCACCTCCTCCAGGAAGCTCTCCTTAACCCTCCAGGCAGAGCAAGTGTTCCTGTGGCTGTTTATACAGGCCCCTCTCCCAACACCTATTACATTGCCTGTCCATGTCTATCTTTCCCACTAGTCCCCTCAAGGGGAGAGGCAGTCCCATGCATGTCTGTAACGCTGGCACCTTAGCCAGCCCCTGGCAAGGAGTAGAAGAACAACAGCTAACATTTATTGAGTGTTCGTTCCATGTTACGCACCATACAAACCACTTTCTGTGTATTATTCACAACAACCCTACAAGACAGATACTTCTGCCACCCCCATTTTATTGATGCGGAATCTCAGGCTCAGAGAGGTGAAGCAACTTGCTCAAGGCACACAGTGAACCACAGCAGATGGGATTTGGACTCTGTCAGGCTCCAGAGCTCATGGTCTTTACCACCGCCCTCGGTAGAGCCCTTAGATGGATGGTGGGATTAATGGCTGAACGACGTAATGAGTCCTCAGTGGCAGTTGCCTAGATTCGCCTGCCTCTTCCTCAACGCCTTCTTCTTCCTCGGTGTCAGCCTCACCTTCCTGTCCTCCTCGTTACCTTCATCCGCAGCCTCCTTTGCAGGAGTCCAGTGACTATTGTCCTGGCGCAGTTGGCCTGACAGAGGCATGAGGCCGTCATTCCCAGGCTTCTGCTTCATTTGAATGAATGTTGGGGTCAAATGCTGGGTCCAGTCCTGGCTCTGCCACTTCCTGCCTGTGTCGCCTTGGGCATGTCATTCACCTCTGGGAGTCTTAAGCCGGTTGTTTAATCTCTCTACACCTTGGGGCTGGGAATGGTGCCTGTTACCCAGGGCTGTTGGAGGGTTTAATGGGGGCGGGGGGGTGTCTGTGTGTAAAGACCTGGCCCCAGTAACAGCCCAGGTCACGTTAGCTAGTGAGCTCAAGCTCAAGGGGAGAGAGTTATTAGGGGAAGGTGGGCTCCTGATTCAGACCTCTCTTCATCCTGCCAGAGCAAGAGCCGTGGCTGTTGGGTCACTGGCCTTGAGGAGGGGAGAGTTGTGACAAGGTGTGGAATTCTTTCACTCAAGCTGATTCCCCTCTCCCAGATTACTCCGAGAAGACCCCCTGAGGGGGAGAGGAGAACTTGGAGAACATGGAGATGGTGCCCAAGAGATGGTCCAGAGGGCTGAGGAAGGAGGCAAGGGTCCCCGGGGCTGTGGGACCCTCACAAGCTCCGGCAGACTCTCCCCTGGATGGCTGCCTGCCCCGATCCCTACCTACCCCCACGGGTGCTCTATGAAAACCTGGAGGAGACCCCTACATCTCAGCCTCATGCCTTCCTCCTTGGCCCTGGGACAGAGCCTTGTTGGCACCATTCCCAGGGCAGGGGGCTGGGGGGAGAGACAAGAAGACAGAGAGCGGGAAGAGGGGACCTTTGTCCAGGCCCCCAGTGACAACCTCCTGGGGTCAGGGCAAGGCCGAGGGGCCAGCGCACAGCCCCCTCCCTTCGTCCTTCCCTGCCCCATGAGGAATGTGTCTTCTGAGGCTCACCAGCTTGGTGATCGGCTTCTGTTCACAGAGGGGGCTGTGTCCTGCCACCCATCCCCTCTGAAGCCCCCATTGTCAGGCTGGGGGTGGGGGGTCGGGGCAGGCTGGGGGCATGTCTCAAAGGCCTAATGTTCTCAGAGGTGGGGAGGCTGAGGGGCTGCCGGAAGGACCAGGCCAGGGGACACCTGGCTCTCCTCTACCTCCCTGTCCGAGGCCCAGGAAGTGGGACAGTTATCAGGGCACCTTCCGCATTTGCCCGCCTTGTGCTGAGCTGTTCCCTTTGCCCGGCAGATAGGCTAGAGAGGAATAAAAATCAGCAAACAGCCCCAGCTGGTGTGGCTCAGTGGATAGAGCGTCGGCCTGCGGACTGAGGGTCCCGAGTTCAATTCTGGTCAAGGGCACATGCCCAGGTTGCAGGCTTGAACCCCAGTAGGGGGGGCGTGCAGGAGGCAGCCGATCAATGATTCTCTCTCATCATTGATGTTTCTATCTCTCCCTCTCCCTCTCCCTTCCTCTCTGAAATCAATAAAAAATATCTTTTTTAAAAAAGCAGGTGGATAAAATACTACAAGCTAATTTTGTAAAGCCTTACCAAGGGGCAGCCATTGTGCTGTGGGTTTTACCAGCGTCACACCACCTTGAAGTAGATGTGATCGCTAGCATCGTCCCTACGCCACGGCGGAGGCAGTGAGGCGCAGAAACGCTAGGAGACCTGCCCAAGGTGGCACAGGCAGGAAGGGGCAGAGCCAGCTCATGTCTGCAATGGCTGTGGGGACCAGGGTCGGAGGAACACTTACAGGGGAAGGTGGATGACGCCCATGGTACCCAGAGCCCATTCCCCAGGCACCTCCCAGGCCCCCACAGGTCTTCCCATCACAGCTGAAAGCACGGTTTTAAACCTGCTCCCGGGATCCTGCCCTCGGTGGGGTCTCCAACCCATGGCTTCGATTGCTTTGGCCTGGGGTCCACTGGGGTCACAGGACAATGGGGTCATCTGCCCACCCATCCCACCAAAGGCTCCTCCAAGCTGGGTGCAAAGTGCTGGTGCATTCTTCCCCCGGGGCATGAAGCCAGCTCTGCCAGAGGAAACAAAGGCCCTGAAAGAAAGCACAAGATGTCACTGATGGTTTTGATAAAAGCACCAGGACTTGCTCATGGAACCATGTGTGGCCCTTTTCAAAGCAATCTTCCCAAGAGCCCCCCCACCCCCCACCCCCCCACACACACATTTTGGGAAACTCCTACCATGGGCCTGCCTTAGACCCAGCAGCTCAGGCCTTCAGCCCTCCTGGACCAAGCCAAAGCCTCCTGCTGCGAGGGGCAAACCTGCATTTAGGGGACGGCCAGGAGCCACCTGAGTGTGTGGGGAGCGAGAGATGCCTCCTCTATTTGGGCAGGCGAGCATCGCTCAGCACACAGCCGTGGAGCAAGCATTTATCCGGGTGCAGTACCAGGCTGGGTGGCAGTGGGGGTGGCCCAAAGATGAACAAGGGGTCCAGGACACTCGTCAATGGGTGGGGAGGGAAAAACCCATCCCTGAGGAGTCCAGGGCCATGTGGACTACACATGTGGGCCCTCCCGCAGGGCAGGCCTTCTCTGTTTAGGGGCTCTAGGACAGGAAGAGTAGAAGAACAACCATGAGGTTCAAAATCAAGTTCACCCCAGAGATGACCTCCAGGGTGTGGGGAGGGCCTTACAGAACCCAGGATGGCTTCCTGGAGCAGGCACGCTTTGCCCGGGCTTCAAAAGGTGAGTAGGGCCCTAGCCGGTTTGGCTCAGTGGATAGAGCGTTGGCCTGCGGACTGAAGGGTCCCAGGTTTGATTCCAGCCAAGGGCACATGCCTGGGTTGCGGCTCGATCCCCAGTAGAGGTCGGGGATGTGCAGGAAGCAGCCAATCAATGAATCTCTCTTATCGTTGATATTTCTATCTCTCTCCCTCCCCCTTCTTCTCTGAAATCAATAAAGAAATATATATATTTTTAAAAGTGAATAGGATTTGAATAGTTAAATAAGAAGGGGATTTCGAGTAGAGGGGACAAGCTCATTGGTGCTGTTTTGATTAAATTAAAACAAAAAAAATTAATAAAAGTAATATAAATAAATAAAATAAAACAAGCTCCAGCCTAGAATAATTGTCACAGGAAGGTGGGAGGTGCTCCACAGTTACGTTGAAAGCTCTGGCTGAGAAGTTAGACCTGAGTTTGCATCCAGCCTCCGTCACTCACTAGCTGTGTGACCGTGGGCAAGAGACCGCATCTCCCCCAACCTCTGCTTTGTCATCTAAAAAATGAAGGTAATAATAGTGGCTTCTTCCTAAGATTATTCGAGCATGAAACAAGTTAAGTTCTGAGGAGCAGGCACTCCGTGATTGGCCCGTGGTAAGGGCCCAGCCACTATTGTCTGTTCTTGTGACAACAGTACCATCTTCTTAGGAGACACCTAAAGGGACTAGAAGGATTCGTTCTCCAAAAGGAGTCCCCAAATTACTGTGAGTCATGGGAACCATGTGACATGCTCCTTGCCCTGCCCCCCAACAGGGCTCCTGAGAAAGGGGATGAGCCTGTGTGGACTCCATCCTTAGCACATGGTCCCCATGGATGGCTCCTAATCAGTCAACAAATCCTATGGATTCTTCTAAAACAATTCACCCCCCACCCCTTCCTCTCTCTCTACCTCCAACACCAAAGCAGCAGCCTCCTAAGGATTCTCCCTGTTCCAGTCTCTCTGCTTACCAAACCTCATCCTCCCACAGCCCCTACAGCAGATCAGATGATATCTCTGCCCAGCTCCATAACCTTCCATGGCTCCCACTGCCTGGAGAATGAAGCCCAGCTCCTTAGCCCAGCACCCATAGCCAGTCCTCCACAGTCCAGCCCCCGCCTGCTTTTCCAGCCTCCTCTCCCATCACGCACGTGTCAAACCCTCCAGGTCCCTGGACAGCTTTGTACGGACAGCCCTGCCTCAGAACCTTCTCTTTCCAAGCAGCCCTGCCTTTCCCTCTTCCTAGAACATCCTTTCTCCCTTCTCTGATGTTAAATCCGAGACATGCTTCAAGGTCCAGCTCAGACATCTCCTCCCTGGAGCCCTCCCAGACTCTATTCCCCATCAGGGACCATGGCGTGCTTGTGGCTGTCTCCTTCTATAACTGGTGGGAACAGGGTTGAAAGCCGGGGCCACACTCCTCAGACGGTTGAGGACCACCCGGGGGGCAGAGATTGCTGCCGAGAGAGGCTCTGCCCCACAGCCCCCGGAAAGAAGCAGGGTGGGGCTCCAGAAACCTCCACAGAGCCTGGCATGGATGCCAGCGCCCGGATAGAGCCCAGGCAGCGGTGTTGGCACCGCTCCTCTGCCGGAGATGAGAGTGAGACAAACAGCAATTAGCCAGGCACAGGCTGGGCTCTCAGGGCTAATTACCAATTAGATGGGGCTGGGCGATTAGCGACATGAAAGAGACAGTCAGCAAATAGTCACTTGCTAGGCAAAGTGGAAGGTGGGGGGTAAGGGAGGGAGGGGGGTCTGCTTCTGCTAAGAGGCCTGGCCTCCTAATGGTTAGCGCAGTCCTGTTAGGGGGAACGGCTTGGCAGCAATGGAGGGGCTGACCTCCTAGGGCAGCGGTTCTCAACCTGTGGGTCGTGACCCCTTTGGGGGTCGAACGACCCTTTCACAGGGACTCCATCCTTAGCACATGGTCCCCATGGATGGCTCCTAATCAGTCCACAAATCCTGTGGATTCTTCTAAAACAATTCACCCCCCCCACCCCTTCCTCTCTCTCTACCTCCAACACCAAAGCAGCAGCCTCCTAAGGATTCTCCCTGTTCCGGTCTCTCTCCGGCCTAAGACCATCGGAAAACACATATTGAATATATAATTACATATTGTTTTTGTGATTAATCACTATGCTTTAATTATGTTCAATTTGTAACAACGAAAATACATCCTGCATATCAGATATTTACATGACGATTCATCACAGCAGCAACATTACAGTGATGAAGTAGCAACGAGAATAATTTTATGGTTGGGGGTCACCACAACACGAGGAACTGTATTAAAGGGTCGCGGCATTAGGAAGGTTGAGAACCACTGACCTAGGGGGACTTGGGCAGTTGAGAACCACTGTCCTAGGGGGACTTGGGCAGGTTTGCCTTCTTCTCTTTGATTCCCAGGATCACCTTCAGAGAGGGGCTCCCGGCTGGTTTCCAGGTGGTGTCAGGGCGGCCGGTGATGAGTGCTTCGCCCCCCTTGGCCAGGTGAGCCCAGAGGACCTGGGAGCCTCCACCCAACGGGATGCATGTGTGTCTGGAGCTTTGCCTGGCTGGCCCGGCTGAAGGAGGGAGGGCGGGGAAGGGGGCTGATAGCTTCCTTCCTCCCAGCTCTTGGCTCAGCAGTTCTTCACTCTCTGTCTCCTCTATCTCCCTCCCGCTCCCCCTCCCTTTGCTCATTTGCTCTTTCTCTTTCTTTCCCCCTCCCTCTCACCCCCTCTCTCTCCATCGCCCACCTCTTGGGCTTTCTTGCTCTGTGTCTGTGTCTGAGGGTCTCTCCCTCCCTCCCTGAGCTCCACCCCCCACCCCCTGCTTCACTGAAGGTGGGGCCACCACCGCCACCACCACCACCACCACCGCAGGAAGAATTGAGGTGGGACAGATACAATGACTTCCTGACAACCGAGGCCAGGCCACTCCAGGGGGAGCTGTCCCTGGTGGGAGAGAGTGGGGATGGAGCCTGGGCCTCTCACTTTACACAGCTTGGGGGTGGGTGGCCTGGGAGTAGTGGTTTGTGCGACTGGTCCTGCAAGGAGGCTGTCCCCACATCATACAGATTCAGGGCCCAAACCAAGTTCCACCCAGAGTTTGGTTATGAGACTCCCTCCTGGCCATCTGCTTCTCTCCAGTCCGTGGCCTGCCTGCAGCCTGGCAGACGCTGCTGGCCAAGAGCTGTCGGCCAACCTGCTGAAATGGCTGGGGACCAAACCTGCCCACCTGGTCTGCTCAGATGAGCCTTCCCAGGCCGGGCTCCTGAGGTGGCGGTGGGTGCTCTGTGTGTGCGCGAGGGCACGCCCGTGTGCATGTATGTGTGCTTGGGAGTTGGGCGTGGGGAGACCATACCACCTGTCTCAGCAAGCATTATGGGGGTCTGTGTTGTAGGGCACACCCTCTGGGCCCAAAGAGATGAGAAGGAAAGGATGCTGTTCTCCCAGAGAGGGGTGGAGAGGGAGGAAGAGGGGAGGAAAGAGAATTCGGTGAGAAGAGAATTGCCATCAGGCTAAGCGCTCAGTAGGGGGAGAGGATTTCATTAGGGGGGAGGGCGCTGGAGGAAGACGAGGGCCCAGGTCTGGAAACTAGCTTAGGAATGCAGACCTGGCCAAACACCTGGTTTGCACATCTCCGTCCCTCTTGGCAGCCCCGCCATAGCACAGGCTGCTCAGATCAAAGCATCCTGGGCTCTCTTCCCAGTGTGGGCGGGGCTCCAGGGGCTGGCCCTGCCCGGGGACAGGTGCCACATCCCCGCTTCCCTGGCTGGCTGTCTCTATGTCCGGAGCCCCGGAAGGAAGGTGGGGAGATTCTGCCTCAGGGGCTCCAGGAAGGAAAGAATGGAGCATCTGCCAGCAGGAATTCGGAAGGAGGAGGGGGCTGTCCTCAGCCCTGAGGCGGTGTGTGTTGGGGAGCACTGGGAGGGCTGGCCCCAGGAGGGTGGCTGTGTCTGGGCTGTGGGTCTGTGTGTTGTTATGTGCACCAGCCCCGTTCTCCAACAAGCAGCCGGGCGATTTTCCCCGAGGCCCCGCTGCTGTGGTCAGAAAGCTGGTGACCAGCCCAGTGGTCGACATCTCTGGGCTCTGAACTCACCCCTCAGCTATGCCCCCCAGACAATGGGGCCCTTTCTGCACACGATGGGCATGAGGGACCCTGTCATGGACTTGTGACCTGAGGGACAGGGCTGCCCGGGGGGGGGAGGGGGTGAGAGCATCCCAGCCTTGGTCACACTGGTGGACATTATCTGGCCTTGAGCCAGGGTAGACCAAAGAGGACAGGCCCTCCTTCTGGCCTGTCTTGGGAAGGCTCCCTGGAGGAGGGCTCGCTGCTCCTCCAACCTCCCCGATACACCCCTATATGGGGTCCTGGTGGGCATGCATGGGCCTCCCATCGGTGCCATTAGGAGCCTGCACTTGAGCTGACCTGGCTCCGAGGGCCAATACACAAGTGCTGTGAGTCAGCACCAAGTGGAGGGAAGACGCAAATCCAGTCCTGGTGGGAGAGAGGCTGCCCGCCCTTAGGGAGCCCTAGTCCAGAGAAAGGAGTTGTGACCCCAGCCAGGCAGCTAATCTCATGAGAGACTCAGCCCCCCACCCCCCCCCACTCCCTTGCTGAGTCCCCTCCTGCTCTCAGAGCCCCCCACCCCTCACTGAGCCAAGGGTCAGTCTGATGGGGGAGTTTGCACACACACACACACACACACACACACCCAGAACTGACAAAGGCAACCTAAGGAGATAAGTGTGGATGAAGAGCCTTTGAGAGCAGGAGGGGCACATGAGGAAAGGGCCCATCCCATCAAGAGAAGACACGGAGGGCTTCCTGGAAGAGGTGTGTGTGGCCGGGGGTGGGGGTGGTCGTGGAGCTGGGCAGGGAACTCAGGCAGGGACTGCCTGGGCCTGTTGAGATACCTGGTAAGGGGCTCAAAGGAGGGTGAGGAGGCAAGGAAGAGCTTCTGGGGTGATCCCTTCCCGGTACCAGGAGCACCCCAAAGACTGGCACAGAGAGGCCAGCCTCAGCTCCCAGGAGCACAGCACAGCAGGAGGAAAGGCACAGGTTGAAGCCCAAGTTTCCGACTCTCTGGCCCAAAGCCTTTTCACATCCCCTTCCCCTTTCCCTTACAGCCCACTCCCCGGGGCGCCCCCGAGAGATTAGTGGGGGGTGAGGGGGCAGGAAGCGAGGTTCCAGCACTCAGCATCCTGGGCCCACAGGCCCAGACAGCTGTTCTGCGCAGCTGCTGGGGGCTCTGGGGGCTGCAGCGGATTTGATTTGATTCTGGCCCCAAAATAGCCTTCGTAGCAGGAAGCGGCCCCCTCCCCCAGTCCCTCCAGGGCTCTCCTCCCGGGGCTGAATTGACACCTTAGGTTCTGTCCCCTCCCCTTCCCCCCTCCCCCCTTCCCCCCACTCACCCCCACTCACCCCCTGGTCTCCCGAGACCCACTCCATTTTCCCTCCCCTTGCTTAGCCCGAAGCCATTCTCCTCCTCCAGCCTCCCCTCTGTCCAGCTCCTCTCCACGTTCCCTTCCTCCAGGAAGCCTGCCCTGGTCACCCCTCCCCGCAGGGTCCTGCAGCCGCTCTCTGCCCACACACGATCCCCTGCCCTTCCCCTGTCGGAGCCCTGCTCTAGGGCCGGGGCCTGTGGCCAGGCACGGGCGGGCCGTGGAGGGCACACAAAGACGCGGGCTGCCCTGGCCTTTGATGAGTAATCGCTGTTCCCTGGAGCCACGATTCCATTCGGCTGCCTCGGCCCCCAGCCCCCGCCCCCTCCAACTCCTCAAATAAGACTCGTTTTTGTTCTGAAGACACAATGCGAGAAAATGTCACCCAGGGGGCGCGCCCCTTGGCCCCGGCCCTGACAAGCACAGCTCTTAATCACCCGGCCTTCCTCCTCCCGGCTTCCCTCGCCGGCAGCTGGCGGGGCTGGGGGAGGGGTCAGAGGGGGGCTGGGGGACAGTGACCACCTTCGGGGCTGAGACTTCTTCCAGCTGGAAGTCCAGGGCATTCGTTTTTTCCTCCTCCCAGGGGTGCAGCCCCGGCACCAGCCTCTCACAAAGGCCTGGGCCTCTGGGCAGTTCTTAGACCCTCTCTCTCCCTCAAAACCTGCCAGGGCCCCGGAAGCAGGAGAGCTGGGGAAGAGCTGGGAAGTGCACCCAAAGCCCATAGAGAACCTCGCCAACGCTTTGATAAGTGCCACAAAGAAAGCAAGAGTATGGCAGAGCCCTGGCCGGTTTGGCTCAGTGGATAGAGCGTTGGCCTGGGGACTGAAGGGCCCTGGGTTTGATTCCGATCAAGGGCACATGCCTGGGTTGTGGGCTCGATCCCCAGTGGGGGGTTGCAGGAGGCAGCTGATCAATGATTGTGTCTCATCGTTGATGTTTCTCTCTCTCTCTTCCTCTCCCTTCCTCTTTCTCTAAAAATCAATTTAAAAAACATTTAAAAAAACAAAAAGAGGAATACAGTCTAAATAACAGTGTGCTTGCTATGCACACAGCTTTTAGGCAAGTTCCCTGGCCCCACTTCCATCAAATGACCGCCCCCAAACCCTTCTCTATAGAAATTCTGGAACTGCCACTGCTGATCAGTGTTAGGTGGGAGGGAGGTCCAGGAGGCAGATGGTGACGCAGATACTGGTTCCTTCCTGGAGCCCGTAACAGACCTGCCCGCGGTGGAAACTCCCACAGCTCCTGCTCCCCGCCCTCACTGACCAGCTGTATAAAAAAAGTGCCTCCACTCCCTTTTGGGGTGACTTCACTGGCTCCCCCTTGGGCCCATGAACCTCAACCGGGAGTGCAGATTAAAGCTCCTCCTTGTTGACTTGCCTGGCTCTCTGGCCTTGTCTCCTGCGCAGCGAACCTTACACTGAGGTCTCTTTCTCTCTCGCTCCTCACCTCGTAGACACCAGCCAATCTGGTCCACTCTCCCTCCTAAACGAGGCCCACCTGTCCACTTTCTCTGTCTCCACGGCCACCGCTCCAGCTGATGCCATCTCTCATTTGTGCCACTTCAGCAGCCTCTGTCTGGTCTCCCCGCTCGACTTTGTCCCCTACAGTGCATTCTCCACCGAGAAGACACAGCAATCTTCATAAAATGAAAATCACGTCATGTCACTCCCTGGCTTAAAAGCCTCTGAAGACGTCTCATTGCTTTCAGAAGGAAACTCAAATTCTTCTCTGTAAGTAAAAGCAGAGAGGGCAGAAGATTCACATGAGATAAATATCTGTGGGTTCTCATTGCGTGTGAAGAGAGAGACCAAAAAAAAAAACACACAAAAAACAAAAAACACACAAAAAAACAAGACACAAAAACAAATCAGATGATGACAACAAGGATGATGATACTGCATCACTCTCTCTGAGGAGTATGAGCTAATTGATTAAACTGGTGTACATGAGATCCAGTAAAAGAAAATTAAAATCCAGATTTCTTATTTTGGTCCTCAAGACCCTGGCTGGTCTGGCCTCCCCCACCTGTCCTCCCCCGCCGGATCTCCTACCACTCTTGTCTTTCCTTTGCTCAATGGGCTCCAGCAGAGAAAGAGGGAAGCAGCATGCAATTTCCCAGGCCATTCATATATTCATTCATTCATTCATTCATTCAAATTTGTGTACTGAATTCATGCACATATTAAGCATTGATGAGATATGGAGATTCAGCACTAAGCAGGGGCTTACAGCCTAGTGAGGGAGGCAGACAGATAACAGAAACATAAGTGGGATGGGAACCCTGCCTGGGGTTCTCGAGAAAGGCTTCACTGCTTTGAGCTCAAGGAAGAGTCCAAGTTCACCAACCAAAAGTCAGGGTGGAAATTCTTGGCTGAGGGGACCATGTTTGCAAAGGCAATAACCCCCAAAGCACCTGGGCTTATCAGGGGGTCGGGAGAAGTGTGGTATGGATGGATCAAGGAGCATGCTGGGAAATGAGCTTGGGCTAGGAAGCAAGGGTTGGATCATGAATGGACTTGGAAGCCTCATTAGGACTTTGGATTTATCTTTAGGCCACAAGGCTACGGCCAAGATTTTAAAGCAGAGATGTGCATAATCGGATTTGTGTTTTAGAAAGAGCTCTTTGGCAGCAGCACAGATAGATGATAGATTAGAGAGAGGACAGACTGGAGTCAGAGAGACCAACCGGTTCCGGAAAGAAATAATGCAGGCCTGAACCAGGGCAGCGGTGGAGGGAGAGGGAGAGGTATGCCTGTCTGGACTTTTTGAAAAAGGGACGTGTGAGAAGAGAGGGGTTGATGTTGATGCCTAGATTCAGGCTTGGGTGGTGGGGAGGGTGGTGGGGCCACCCCTCAGATGGGCAGCCCAAGAAGAAGAGCAGCCTGGAGTCGGTGGTTGCGGGCGGGGGGGGGGGGGGGGGTGAGGTGCGGTGCCTTAGAGATATGCAGGTGGAGAGTCTGGTTGAGAGCTGGGAACGCACGCAGTCTGTGCTGGGGAATGAATTGTGGAATGAGAGAGAGGCCTGGGTCTCCCAGAGAATCTGCCTCTTACAACCTCCCCCATCCCAGAGGAATGTTTCTGAATTGGGGGTAGGGGCTGGAGTGCACCCGCAGGAAAAGCCAGGGGAGAGGGGAAAGGGCAGTGCTGGGAACCGGGGGACCGCAGGGTCCTCATGGTCGTGGAATCCTTGCTTTAACCGTAGCAGAGGGCCTCGGAAATCATCGTACAGATGGGGAAACGGAGGGTCAGCTGAGTAGGATGACCTGGCACAACTACCTGCCTCCATTGCTCATGCTCTGGGCTGGGCAGGTGAGTATACATTTGTTTTCTGCACAATCTGCCTATTTCCATGGAACCTGTAACCCACTCCCCACCACCACCATGTGTGTGACAAAGAAACAGGCCAGAGTCAAAGGGGAGTAGTTGGGGGGCGGGGGAGGAGACCCGGATGCCCTCTGACACTTACCCTTCCCACCTACTGAATGCTCCCTGCCTCTCCCTAGAGAGCACCACCCTGCAGTCCACTCGAGGACACTAGCTCCTCCTAGCGGCCGGAAGGAGCATTACTCTTGCTCCCAGGTCAGCTGTGAGGCCGAGAGCCTCCCAGACAGATACTCCACCTGTAGGAGGTACATGCTCTCACCATCGCTGAAGCCTGACCCCAGCAAGACGCCCTCTTCTCCAGGCCCAACTCCTGGGCCACGACTGATGTGTTTCCATGGCTTATGATGAGGTGGGATCCACATCCCACCCCGTTACCTCCAAATGCTCGGTTGTCAAGCAGAGAGCTCCTTGAGGGCCGGAGCCATGCTAACTTCACCTTGGTTTCCTCGGGGTCTGGTACAGCGCCTGGCGTGTGTGTACCGGGTTCTCAACAAATGTCTGCCCATCACCACGCTGCCATCCTGGGAGCTTAATGATCCCCTCCCCCTCCCCCACGCTCACAGGACGGGGAGTCTATACTCCTTGGACCTCTCGCTTTCAGCTCATCAGGAAGTCTGTGTGGCCAGTGCCAGGTGCTTCCAGGCTTCTGCTGGGATGGAGGAGCACCTCCCAGAACCAGATTTCCATTGGGGTCTCTACCTAGCCCCCATCCCCCCTGCCCCCAGCCTCCTCCCCATCCCTTCTCTGCCCCTCCACCCCTTCTTGGAGGGCAGAGGTGAGTCAGAGCCCTCCTCGGGGCTCCCTCAGCACATCCCAGACACCATCTGTTTCTTCTTCCACGTGGCCTTTTAGAAGCTGAAGATTTTTGCTTATTCATCAATCCTGGGGCGGGGGAGGTGGTGCGGTTGTCATGCCTTTTCCTCCCTTTCCTTTCTTTTCCGTGTGAAGAGTTAGTTGTGTGTGGCATCCAATTAGGCTGAAATATCTCCCTCACTCCTGGCTGGGACTGCACTTCTGAGGAAGCAAGATGACAAGGCTCCTGTGTGAGGAAGGCACCCTGCCTGGGGCCAGGGCGGGGCTGGTGTCATTATAACAGCAACCCAAGCTTGCCTGAGCCTGGAGGGGCTTTTGTGTATCACTCTGAGCAGGAGAGGTGTGTTCCCACACCCCCACTGAGCAGCAGAGAAAACTGAAATAAAGGCGTCGCTCAAGGTCACAGAATTGGCAAGAATGACAACGTTGGGGCTGCACCCAGGCCTCCTGACTCTCAGGTTTGGGGGTTTTCCCTACCACAGAGGTGCCCCCTGTACACCATCTGTGACATTTCAGAGACAGGTTTGGATAGGACTCAGGCTTGGTGACCTTGAGAGAATGGATTCATGGGACTGACTCAGACACAACATCCATCCTCCCTCCCTCCCTCCCTCCCTCCCAACAGATCCTGCCCTCTATGTGTCACCCATTCGACCCTGAAGTCCAGGAGACCCTGGAAGCAAGAACCATGCCTTTGTCACGTCTCTCTGAGCATTTCACCAGCACCGTGCTGGGCACAGAGCAACTCGGCAGTAGCCGTGTTGAAGGAAGGGAGCCAACACATGAGTGACTGGTCTACCTAGGCCCCTGCCAAGGGGCCCCTGGGGACTTAAGCACAGGCATGAGGCCCTGAGATGCTCAGAACAGTGCCTCCCCCACTCCATGTGTGTTGGGTGGTGGGCTGAGGGGAGACAGCTTTTGTCGAATAGTCTTGTGTATGCCTTCTCCTTTGTACCCTCCTTTCTCCACCCGTTAATTTTTATTTTGGTCTAAAATATATATGTACATAAAGACCTTGAAGAGTTCCAGAAGGCCTTTAAAGACAAACTGAAGTCCCTGCCCCTCCTCTCCTCACTCCAATCCCTGGCCCCAGAGACCAACACTTTCAATTCTTCTATCTATTTATTTTAGCATCTCCCATCAGGTTTCTAAATCATATGCTTCTGCAACTATTCACACCGAATAGCTGTAAATATTATTTATTTTCTTCCTGTTATGGAAGATGGAGATTTAGCTCAGACACAAACACATCATCGCTCTCTTCCCTCATCTGCCCAATAGAGCTGCGAACATATTTATGAGCTCATTAAGTGCTTATATTATTATGCCTATGGAACCATTGTTCACAGCTGAGACACATTGTACGCTATGATACTATTTCCTATCTTGAATAACATCATTTCCCCTGGAATTAAACTTGTCTCTCTCTCTCTTTTCAACGTTTGCTTAGTTTTCTATCTACTTATTGCTAATTAATTCCACATATCTCTGACAGAAATTAAAATCTTCTCTCAGTCTTTTCAAACCATAATTTTTTTTTTTTTTCCCTTTACAACATCCTTCCTGAGTCCTTGCTTTCTCCTGCTCCCATCTGGTCTGAGTGCCTTCTGCGCTCCTACAAGCTCCCTCCACCATCATTCTAGAGATCCCTTTTGCCTCTCACAGTCGGACCTTCTATTTCCTGAATATATGTCTTCTCTTTAATTTTTTCCCCTCTTTTTTTTTCTGCAGCTTATCCTTAAGTAGCTAAATGTCTTTATTCTAGCATCTCACTTGATCAATTGGCTGGGTACAGAATACTAGGTAGCAAACCAGCTTCTCCAAGAATTTGCAAGTATGGCGCATTGTATTCTAAGTGGCAGTTGGGGCTGGTGAGATGTCCATGCCATCTGATCCCAGTTCTTTTCTCTCTAGAGAGTTTAGAATCTTCTTTTTGTCCTCGTTGTCCTGAAGGTTCGTGATGATGGTTCTTGGTGTCAGTCTTGTTCATTCATTATGTCCTAGTTGGGGCCATCTTTTCATTTGAAAGCCATGTCCTTCAGTTCATTGCTATCTATGTGATCATATCTTCCTCCTCTGTTCTTATTTTCTGCAACTCCTATTCACAGGATGTCAGAACTGAATTGATTCTCTAATCTTTTCTCTCCTATGATCCCCATCTCTTTCTCCTTTTATTTTTCTGGGAGCAATTTTATCTCCCAGTCCCTCTGTTGCATTTTTATTTTAAAGTTTATCTCAATTTTAATCTCCAAGAGTTTTATTTTTAAGTTTTCAACAATTCATTCAGCAGATATTTATGCAGAATCTACTGTATGCCACACACTGTTCTAGGTGATAGGGATATAGCAGTGAATAAAGCTATAGCCTCTGCTCTTAGAGCTATTCCTCTACTTCGTGTTTTGTTTTGTTTTTTTGTTTTTGTTTTTGTTTTTGTTTTTTTATATTTTATTGATTTTTTACAGAGAAGAAGGGAGAGGGATAGAAAGTCAAAAACATCGATGAGAGAGAAACATCAGCTGCCTCCTGCACACCCCCCAGTGGGGACGTGCCTGCAACCACGGTACATGCCCTTGACCGGAATCGAACCCGGGACCCTTGAGTCCGCAGGCTGACCTCTATCCACTGAGCCAAACCGGTTCGGCTTGTTTTGTTTTTTTAAACATTACTTAGGTATAGTTTACATGCAGCAAAATGAACCTACTTAGGTGTGTATTTAGATAAAACTTAATAAATCATTATACCCGTGTAATCACCACAATAGCCAAGGTATAGAAAATTCTTACCCCCTCAAAAAAAAAATCTTTTTGAGCCCCTTTGCCATCAGTCTCCACCTTATCCTGGTCCCAAGCACCCACCAATCTGCCTTCTGACACTATGGGTTAAATTTGTCTTTTCTTGGGTTTCATTTAAATAAAATCAAATAATCATATAACCATATAATTTTTCCTCTTTGTGTCTGGCTTCTTTCATTCAGAAGAATGGCTTTGAGATGCCTTCATAGTGCGACTTGCGTCAGCAATTTCTTCTCATTGCTGAACAGTGTTCCGTTGCACACCACAGACTCCTGTCCCTCCTCTGGTTGTCCTTATGTGAGAGTGAGGCGCTGCAGGCGGTTTAGCCCCAAACCCTCTGTTTCTGCCTACTTGGCTGCCCAGCTAAAGAATACATTCTCCAGCCTCTTCTGTGATTAGATGAGGTCATGTAACCAAGTTTTAACCAATAAAATCGAGTGGAATTTATGTGCTGCTTCTGCCTTGTTTGCTTAAAACAAAATCGCTGCCCTGGATTTCTTCCGTTTTCCCTTCCTGCAAGCTGGAACCCAGATGGCCCCTGGGTAGATGAAGACAATCTTTTAAGGGATGGCAAGCCAATGAAACGGAAGGAAAGTGGTCTACAAATGACCCGTGGAACACAGAGAAGTTCATTTCTATCTTCTTTTCTGTCTGTATTTTGGGATCTTGGTACCGCAGCTTAACTTTGCTCTAATTAGTATCCCAAGCAATACAAGCACTGAGAAGCTGGTCGGGAGCTCTGTGTTCGCGAGTGCATGAGTTCTTGTCCTGTGGTGGCTTTGACTCTAAGGTAATGGCTCTCCACACGTGGTCCAGGTAACCCTGAGGGTCCTTGAGACCCTTCCAGGGGGTACTTAAAGTCAACATTATTATTATTTTTTTTATTGTTTAAAGCATTACAGACAGTAGTACATATGTCTCCTTCCCCGCCCCCCCCCCCCCCATTGAAAGTCAACATTATTTTGATGGGCCTGGCTAGTGTGGCTCAGTGGTTGAGCATTGACCTATGAACCAGGAGGTCACAGTTTGATTCCCGGTTAGGGCACATGCTCGGATTATGGGCTCGATCCCCAGTGTGGGGCATGCAGGAGGCAGCCAATCAATGATTCGCTGCTGTTTCTCTCTCCCTCTCCCTCCCCTTTCATCTATGAAATCCATAAAAATATATTTTAAGAAATTATTTTGATGGTACTACTAAACCGTTACTTTCGTTTTTCACTCTCATTCTCTCCTGAGTGCGCAGTAGGGTTCTCCACAGGCTGCATGCCCCGTGACAGGATAATGACGAACCCGAGATTTGCAAAGGCATGAAACGAGGCCACTCTTCTCACTAAATATTTATGTTGAGGAAGCCGTAGTTCTTTTTCATAAAACTATATCAACACATAATGAGTTTCTTATTGTTATTTTTAAATAAGTAAATATTTTAAATATTTTAAATTTCTCACTTTAACTGTATATATATATATATATATATATATTCCATGTTTTAAAAGCTCTTTGGGGGTACTTAATAGCTTTTAATAATATAAAGGAGTCCTAAGATCAAAAAATGTAGTAACCATTGCACTAGGGGTGACCTCAGGAGAGACTTCCGAACCTGTGTTCCTGTGCCAAAGCCCTGCCCGGCTGGCAGGCACGGAGGGCCTTCTCCTCCCTCCTGGGCTCCCGAGCTGCCCCGGACCTCTCTCTCCGGCCTATTCTCCTGGGAGAACACTCTCCTCGTCCGGGAAAGAAAAGCAGCCTCCAGGGAAATCTGGTCTCTGCCTGCCTCCTGCTTTTCAAACGGCCTCCGGGACTGGTGGCCGGACCTAACACAACGGAGAGGTCTCTGGGTGCTCCTGCACAAATCCCACCCCTCGCGGGAGTGGCGCTGCCTTAAGCCTCCCCGTAAAAACCAAGCCCTCTCCCAATTTATCAGCTTGGGCATCTGCTCTTTCTTCACGTGCGGCCGGCTGTGGAAGAGAAGCACCCAGTGGTCAGCCTGGCCCCAAAGACGAGATCTCAGTCTCCTTTACTGGCTCTGCCTTGATGAGCTGTGTGTGTGTGTGTGTGCGTGTGTGTGCGTGTGTGTGCTTGTGTGGGTGTGTGTGGGGTTTTTTTTTTAATAAAATATTGACTTGACAAAAAAAAGAAAAGAAAAGAAAGAAATGCATGTGCTGTTCCCTCTTGAATGCTCTCCTCCCACCCCACCCAAACTTTTCCATGTCTCACTTCTTTTTTTCTTTTTTTTAAATATATTTTATTGATTTTTTACAGAGAAGAAGGGAGAGAGATAGAGAGTTAGGAACATCGATGAGAGAGAAACATTGATCAGCTGCCTCCTGCACATCTCCCATTGGGGATGTGCCCGCAACCCAGGTACATGCCCTTGACCGGAATCGAACCTGGGACCCCTCAGTCCACAGGCCGACACTCTATCCACTGAGCCAAACTGGTTTCGGCTCCATGTCTCACTTCTTTAGATCTTACCTTAAACATCATCTCCTCAAAGAGGCCTCATTGACCAGCTGGTCCCAAATAGAGCCCTGGTGGCAGACGTCGTTGGTTGCAATTCCAACATCCCTTCTTTCCATCCTGTCCCTTGCTAACAAAACACCATTTTAATTTGTTATGGTTTGGGCAGTCATGTGGTTTAGGGGAAGCCAAGCCCTCCCCAATCCCAAAGGTTGACTCTTGATTTGTTAAGTCCCAACAAGGCAATGTCATTCTTTTGGCAATGGTCAGAAGTGGGCAGGTGATAAAACCCTGCTCAACAGCACATAAGGGGATGTCTGGTGGGTGTTTCTGGGAAACTGTACATATAGCTCTTATAAGGGGACCCAAAATGTAACGTGCCCTTTTCCTGCCTTCTGGCCTTTGGTTAATGTGGTGTGAGAACATGAAGCCTGGACCTTCTGCAGTCATCCTGTGACCTTTAGGGGACAATTATGAGGACAAAAGTCAATACCTGAAGATGGCAGAGTTAAAGATGGAAAGACTCTGCATCATTGATGGCCTTGTTGAGACACTAAATTAACCAAAACCCCAAAACTTGACACTGTGTGTCGAGCAGTAGTCTATGTTCTGAGAATAGAATAAACTTTCAGCTCTCATAGTTTGCATTCTAGTAGTGAGAGGAAAAAACGTGGTTGGTTAGGGCAAACCCATATCACCTGAAGAATGCTGCCTTTGATATCTCTGATTATTTGATTGTGCCAAATGGGGACAAAGAGAAGAGGAGAGAAATACAGGAAAAAGAAGCTGAAAGAATCCAATCCTACTAGAATCCAGAAATGGACCAGGTTTCATAAAAATTTAATATCCATACACCACTTAGTTAGTATCCCAGCTAAGAATGCCAAACCTGAATCTAATCATGAGGAACCATCAGACAAACCCCAAATGAACAAGATCTTTCTTCTTCTTCTTCTTTTTAATGTAATAAAAGACAGGAAGACTAAGGAAATTTTTTGCATTAAAGGAGACTAAAGAGACATGAGAAATGAATGCAGTACCTAATCTTAGATTGTATCCTGTGTGTGGGAGGGTTACTATAATGTTCATTATTGGGTCAATGGGCAAAAATAGAATGCAGAAGGTAGATGAGAGAGAGACAGAGAGGATGAGGAGGGAGGGAAGTAGAGAGGGAAGGAGCAGATGATAAAGCAAATGGAGCAGATTTTTAGCAGTTGATGATTTTGAGTAAAGGATACATGAGTTCTTTGTACTATTCTTTCAACTTTTCCAAATGAGTTTTAAAAACATTCTGTCCGTGAGAAGATCTGGACTCTAAGCCAAGCCCCTTTGCTAAATCCATGGTTGACCTTGAATATATCCCTCTCTCTGGGCCTCCTTTTCTAGTCCAGATGCTTCCTGAGCGCCTTTTAAATATGTTTTTATTGACTTCAGAGAGAGAGGAAGGGGGAGCAGGAGAGAGAGAGAGAGAAAGAGAGAGAGAGAGAGAGAGAGAGAAAGAGAGAGAGAGAGAGAGAAACATCTATCAGTTGCCTCCTGTACAAGCCCTGACCGGGGATGGAGCCTGCAGCCTGGGTATGTGCCCTGACTAGGAAGCCAGCTGGGGACCTTTTCGTGCACCAGATGACGCTCAACCAACTGAGCCACACCCGTCAGGGCCTAAGGTCCTTTATGGTTCTGGTAATCAATGTTCCAGGACTCTCAGGACGTTTCCAGGCAGGGCTGTGGAATGAAGATCACCTCTTGTTTTCCTTCAGGGTCTCTTACCCCAACAGTTATTTCACCACAAGTTTCACGAAGGTGCCCACCCATGCTTCCATCAGCTTTCTATTTTCCCAGCCCAGCTCTGCCACTAGCTGCACACCTAGCTACTTTTTACAAGGCTCATCTTCCAGGAGGTTCTAGCATCAATAGGCACGTGCATTTATCCCCTAAGAAACTACAGCCCCCAAAAGGCTTAGCGGCAGCCTCATGGCGTTAAACACGAAAGAGAAAAAGCTTTTCAGCGCGGGTAAGCCGTTGCATGGCTTTTTGGGAATTGTAGTTCATCTGCCAAGAGCCCTGAAACCAGGACAAGACGGAAAGCCACCCTTCCCAGAATGCACAGCGCTATTCCCGACCAATCGGAGGCGCGGATCTTGGAAAGAAGGCGGGGAAGAGGAGGAGCCGCCTGGCGCCTGCGCAGTACGTGTGGCTGGGGAAGCCTTGTGGAGGTCAGAGTAGAAGCAGGTGAGAATGGAGGGGTACGGCTGTGGTCCGTTTTGGGCAACTCCGCAGTCCCTCTCTGCACTCCCATCTGCACTTGGGGAGAGCGGCGTGTATGCGCGGGTCCGCCTCGCGGGAAGCGGGTACGAGGCGAGCCCAGGACGAGCCAGGAGTTGCGTAGAGTAAGGGAGGTGTGTATGGGGGCAGGGTGAGGAATGATCCAGAAGCAGTGAGCAGTGGAAAGGCTGAGTGGTCAGGGCTGGGCGTCCTGGCATTGGGAAAGGGATGTTTCAATGCCCGAGGAGCGATCGGGGGAGGCTCAGGAGCTCTGGCCCGGAGGGAACGAGGGAGGCTTTGCGGCTGAAGCGGATGGCGACCACGGTGCGGAGCGTTGAGAAGTTACGTGCTGGAGCGGCTTCTATTCGGTCGGCGCGCTCCCGCCCACCCCGCTCAGCCCACCTGCCCACTTACTCTTCGTTATGTGGTTCCAGAATGTCATCCAGCTGTCGCTCCCATACCAGGTCATTCTTAATACCTGCAGTTGAGAAGCCGTATGATGAGGAGCTAAGCTGTGCCTCCTAGAATTCGACCTGTAGGTCTTCATCCTGGTTCTGCCACCTAATAGCTGTGTGCTCCTGGGCTCCCCATGTAACCTCACGGTGTGCCTCGGTTTCCTCACCTGTAGTAATCTACGGCATAGGGGCTGGTGTGAGGGTTAAATAAATTGCCGTTAGAAGGCCTGATAGAAAGGTTAGCGATTCGCTGTTTTTGCTGTGGGAATCACTGTGGAGCACACACTTTTGTTACCGGAAAGAGGACCTGACCCTGGGCCAGTCTGCCTAGGACCAGCCCCTACTGTGTGGGTTTGACTTGGTGCAGAAAAAATTTCCCAGCATGAGTCCAGGTGACTGTGAGGGAACATTTAGTAAAGCTGGGGACAGTAGAACGAGAAAGGGCTGAGCTTAGAAGAAGCAAAAGGAGAGCCAAGGCTGGGCTGCCCTAGCCCTCTGGGAAGGCAGGGAAAAGGGGGTCTAGGGAGCAGGTTCGGGGGTTGTCCTGGGATGAGGGGCTGCTACCCATTGCTCCCCTGGTTGCAAGCCTCCTGTGGTCCTCTAGGGTTTAGATTACAGCGGTTCTCAACCTGTGGGTCGCGACCCCTTTGGCGGTTGAACGACCCTTTCACAGGGGTCGCCTAAGACCATCCTGCCTATCAGATATTTACATGAAGATTCATAACAGTAGCAACATGACAGTTATGAAGTAGCAACGAAAATAACTTTATGGTTGGGTCACAACATGAGGAACTGTATTTCAAGGGCCAGAAGGTTGAGAACCACTGGTTTAGAAGATGCGTGCCTGTGGGGGAAGAAGAGTAGAAAGGGAATGGTGGGGCTGCTCCCCAGAAGGAGAGCATGCGCTGGGTCCTTCGTCTTGAGGCTTTTATTTCTCTCTTGCAGGCAAGTATCTTCGGGGAAGTATCAGGGGAGGGTTTTAACAGAATATTCACCAGTTTTCTAGGTGCGCTTCGTCAGGGTCGTGGTGTTCACTTATGGGTCAGTGTCAGGGCTTAATCAGTGCGGCTGGTCTTGGTATCACCCACCTGGTTTTGCTGCTTTTCCGGGTCTGGAGCCGAAATACAACTGAGGCCTAGATGTTATTTCTAGGGAGGTGGCCTTCTATATCTTGCAAATTGCTCTGTCAGTTTGTTTAGCTACCTACCTCAGTTTCCCTATTTCACTTGTCCTGGCTTACTGGCCTGGCTCACTTTGAGTTATTTTCTAAACCAAAATTGCACAGAGCCAGCCTCACAGCCTCTCTCAGGGTCTGTCCGGAAGATGGGAGGGTGGTTTATTGTGGTGCTAAGTTCCCTGTGGGTATCGAGCACATGCCCCAGTCCCGTGTGTTAACCAAGTGCTCCAGACCCCTCTTCTTAAGCGGTGGAAAAAGAAAGAGGCAGAGGGGTTGAAGCGCCAGTTTTCCAGGAATGGGGAGCAAACAGCCAGCTGGAGAAGTGAATATTGTGTGGCAGAGCGCGCTCTCTGAGGATTTGGGGAGCAAGTTGTTTTATCTGTTTTGTTTTTACCCTCTTAGGTGTGAGTGGGTCCAGCAGAAGGAGACATGGCTGCCAAAGTGTTTGAATCCATTGGCAAGTTTGGCCTGGCCTTAGCCGTTGCGGGAGGCGTGGTGAACTCGGCCTTGTATAACGGTGAGGCTCCTTTGCTGGAGGGCTTCTCTTCGTCGGCACAGCCCATGGGACGCTCCAGGCGGCAGCGCCACCGAATGTGAATGTGTTTGTGACCGAGCCGGCTCACTGCCGTCTCACACCATACGGTTACATTGTCGTCAGAGCCCCTGTCCTTTTAGCCAGAGGTTCTCTCGGAGCCGTTCTTCACAGGGAGCGTCCCAGTCTGGCTGCTGGTTGGATGTTTCCAGCTGCGCCGGTTCATTTGAAGGGACGCTGCACCCCCGGAGGCTGCAGCGGGCGGCCAGGATATCGCTGTCGCGCTGAAATGGAGATCTCATTTGTTCTCTTCTGCCCGTGGGAAGACTCAGCAGGAGCTGTAGGCCCGCGGTGACCTTGTGCTGAGCAGGAGCTTTGCTCTGCTGCAGCTGGGTCACTGCAGAGAAAATACCTTTGAGGTGCACTGCCCGGCTTTGAACAGGGTGGCAGGGGGTTGAGCTGGCTGTTCTTCCACTTTGCTGGGAGACCTGGTCCAGCGGTGGGATTGAACTAGTTATCTCTAAGCCCCCCTCCAGCTGTGAAATTCTCTAGCTTCCACTGTTGGCAAGCAGCAGTAGATGGACTCGCCTCGTGTGTGTCATAGGTGATGTCCGACAGGAGGATTCATTTCAGAGTGGAGCTGTTTGGACCAACGATAATGTCCGTAAAGCAGCGGATCAGAAAAGCCTGCTTGGCTTACATGGCATAGCTTTACACTCTGACCTTTTTGGTGTGTTGTTTGGGCAGTGTCCGTGTTTTATTGATCCTCCCCTGAGGATATTTTCTCCATTGATCTTTAGAGCGAGTGGAAGGGAGGGAGACAGACAGAGAGACACATCGATTGGTTGCCTCCTGCATGTGCCCCTGGGGCACTGGGGGTTGATCCTGCAACTGAGGTAGGTGCCCTTGACCAGAATTGCACCCGCAACCATTCAGTCCGTGGCCTGATGCTCTAACCACTGAGCCGCCAGCTAGGGCCACTCTGATCTTTGTGGCCATGCATCCCTGCATAATTATACAGTAATTACCATCACCAATTTCTCAACAAGACAACTCTACAACCCCTCAAAACCTTAGGGGAAAAAAAAAAGCTTTTGGAAAGAAAGAGGGACACCTGGATTTTAGGGTTCTCATAGTGGGGGTGCTGCTTCTGGAAACACGAGGTAAAATTGGAACCAGGTTGAACTGTGATAACAGTGAAGACTTCGGGGAAATTTAGAAAGAAGTTTCAGGAGGTGATTTCTGGATATGTGTTGATGGGAGTTTGGGGATGGGGTGGTTAATCAGAAAATCAGCAGCCAACTGTTTCAAGGAGAGAGGATGCTGAGGACCTATTAGCAAGGTCCTTGGGGAGACACATGGGACAGGAAGTGATTGCTTAGATTCGTAGCTATTAGAAGCCCCTGGAGACCAGAAGTGCGGGAAGATGGAGCAGGAGAGGGGAGACTTAATACATGAACAGAAAGCTCCAAGACCCTTTCCAGGGCGTGATTCTTTCGGTGAACAGGTGAGAGGAATTTCCTGACCCATCGCTGTCCTCACTCCTAGTGGATGCTGGGCACAGAGCTGTCATCTTCGACCGCTTCCGTGGCGTGCAGGACATCGTGGTGGGGGAAGGGACTCACTTCCTCATCCCTTGGGTACAGAAACCGATTATCTTTGATTGCCGCTCTCGACCTCGTAACGTGCCCGTCATCACGGGTAGCAAAGGTGAGTCTCGCCCGTGGGTTCGGGAGAGGGTGGAAGGGGTGCTGTGGGGTCCACAAGAGGTTGAACTTCACATAAGAATTCCTGGCATCTTTTCCCTGGAGAGTGGTACCTGGATTCATAGCAAGAGATACGTACTTAAGGTGCGCACACAGACAACTGCGCACATTTAAAGAAACACAAAGGTCTGTTCAAGAGTCACATTGTGACCCAATTGGAAAGAAATCTGAGGATGCCCTGCTCCCTCCCGTTGGCTCTTCTTGCCCAGGATCCCTGGGTAGACCCATCTGGCGGCTCTGTTTGCCTCGCAGCTGACTCGCCCTTTGCCTGACCTCCCGTCCTCTCACAGGCGGAGGCCCACTTCCCTGGGAGCTGTGTCCTGGTGTCCGACACGCCACTGGCTATGCAGTGGGAGCCTAAAACGAGTTGTTGTCCTTGTTCCCCCCCATCCTCATAGAGGTGCTCAGGCAGTAAGTGGAGTAGCAGGTGCCAGCTCAGCAGCCACACGTCCGCACAGCGAGAGGAGAGGGTCGCCCTCGATGCCTTCCTCCACTGATACGCACTTCCTGTGACTGTGCCTGGATTTTTGCTGGGCAGGGGCTGGGGCCAGTTCAGAGATGACTAAAGCAGGGGCCTTAAGGAGCTCTGTCCAGCTAGGGAGACAGAGATGTGCACGGACAGGCATAGTGTAGTGAGCACCAGAGCCGAGGTTAGACGGCGGGCGCGTCGGGGGCAGAGAGGAGGGCGGCTAGCCCACCAGGGGTTGGGCAGGCTCCCGTGAGGAGCTTCTATCTGAACGGGGACTTTCGAGTGAGCGGCGTGTCGGGCAGAGGCCGGAGGGTAAGTCGGTAGGGCATCATCTGTCCCGTAGCCCCTGGCCAGGGAGGGGAAGGGGCCTCCTGTGAGGGCCTGGCTTGCCTGCTACCCCAGAGGAAATCCGAGGTGGGGTGGGGTTCATCGAGAAACAGAACTGTAACCTAAGAGCCTCGGTCTCAACTTCCCAGCTCCTGGGGGTTTCTGCTCTGCTGTCCTGCAGTTGTGCTAAGGATACTTCCTGTGCCTAGCTTCAGAGCTGTGGGGAGGGGATCCAGAGACCAGGGGCCTGTGCATTTCCCACTTCCCTTGCCTGGTTCAGCTGTCCCAGGGATGCTTGGTCCATATGCTTGTTGACTGCGAGCCAGCTGTGACCGTGCGTCAGCTCCGAGCAGGCCTGGCTTGTTAGAGGAAATTGTGTTTCCCTCCTTGGTCCTTTGCCTGGGTAATGAGAGGTGAGCTGTACCAGTGGGTCAGTGGTTCTCAACCTTCTGGCCCTGGAAATACAGTTCCTCATGTGGTGACCCAACCATAAAATTATTTTCGTTGCTACTTCCTAACTGTAATGTTGCTACTGTTATGAATCACAATGTAAATATGTGATATGCAGGATGGTCTCAGGCGACTCCTGTGAAAGGGTCGTTCGGCCGCCAACGGGGTCGCGACCCACAGGTTGAGAACCGCTGCAGTAGGTGACCCTGGCCTCTTACATCTGTTGCGTTTGACCGTGTTTTTTGTCTTCTCTGTTTGTTTCCTTCAATGTGCCTGGAAGTCAGATGAAATCATCCCTGTTCTTAGAGAACTAAGTTGAGGTTGGCTAAAGCTTAGCAGAGTCGGATAATTAGTAACCAGCAGAGTAGGACTGCGGCCCAGGCCTTTGGACTATTGGTTCTGTCCAAAGTGGACTATTTCTGCTGGGCCCACGGTAACCCCTCCAAAGCATGCTTCTGACCTGGGTCACGTGCACCAGGCCTTGGACAGGCCTCGCCCTAGAATTCTTAGCATTGCCGTTTCCTTAAAACATCCATGTTCCAGACCCATAGCACCTGTTGCTTATATCGGGGAGCATTCAGGGTGCACGGAAAAGCCGTGGTCACCGGACGCCTTTAAGAGGCTCCTCACTGGTGCTCTGCTGGGTTCTCTACCAAAGACCCCAGACATCTTTGCTCCATGCCCTCTCGGATCAGCAACTCTACTTACAAATTGTAGCAAATCGGGGGTAGGAGGTCCCCTCGGAGGCCACTGTGAGTTTTATTTTAACTCCAGCCTCTCCCCCTCCCCCCCTTCCTGCCCGAAGACTTGCAGAATGTCAACATCACGCTGCGCATCCTCTTCCGCCCGGTCGCCAGCCAGCTCCCCCGCATCTTCACCAGCATCGGCGAGGACTACGACGAGCGGGTGCTGCCCTCCATCACCACGGAGATCCTCAAGTCGGTGGTGGTGAGTGGACGGCCTGCGCCCCGAGCTGCGAGGGTGGCCCCGAGGGTCACTGAGGGGCGGGGAGAGCGTGGCAGGGGGCGGTGGGGATGTGGCCGGGGGTTTTCTGGTCCCTTTTCCGCTCCCTCACTGCCCTGAGCGGCTGCTCTGCCCTCCCCTGGAACCAGGCTCGCTTTGACGCTGGAGAGCTCATCACCCAGAGAGAGCTGGTCTCCAGGCAGGTGAGCGACGACCTGACGGAGCGAGCCGCGACCTTCGGGCTCATCCTGGATGACGTGTCCTTGGTAAGATCCTTGCGGAGCCTGCAGGGAGGGGCCCGGTGCGTGCTGGGGTGCCTGGCTCCGTGCCTGGGGAGACGCTGTTGGGTCCTGCCTTCCACGTTCCTAGACGTGAGACTTGAAAGCGTGGGAACTTCTTGCCGTGTGAGGCCCTCTCCTCAGGCTTGTTTTCAGCAAGGCCTCTTTCCCTCACCCCGGCCACTCACTCTTGACTTCTGGCGCTGCCCTGGGGGGTGACCTAACCACGAGTGTTTTCACCATCCCAAACCGTGACTGGCTGTGCCTGCTCCCCAGAGCTCCCCGGGAAGTGGTGCCTTGTTGGCCGTCTGACACAGGAGGAAGCTGCCGGGTGAGACCGAGAACACGCGGATAGTCTTTCTCCCCAGCGCAGACCTCCCAGCCTGACCCGTGGGCATTTCCCAGCACTAGGGTCTGAGGGTCTGAAGCTCAGTGACCTGAGCTGTGGGAACCCCCAGTGAAAGGTGATAGCGTGTAAGTGAAGGGTTCTGCTCCCCAACGCCGAGGACTGAGACTGCATATCTGTGTATTTATATACGCTAAACGCCGTAAGTCAGACGGAAAGCAGCACAGGCGGAGTAGCATTTCAGATGGAGGGGGCGAGGGGGAGGTTCATGTTTCTAGATTCGTGGGAAAAACCATTTGGAGTGATTTGCTCAGGTAGTGAGGTGGTGTTTCCTGTTCGGTTCTCCTGTGCATCGCTAGGCAAAGGCACCGTTTCCCCCTCAGCATCTGTGCAGCTGTTTAAACATCACAGTCCAACACCCAGAGCTCGCCGCAGGGCATGGCTCCACCCGCTCCACCTTGCATCCATTGCCCGCCATGGAAGGGCCTGTGGGCTCCCTCTACTGGCGAGATTCCAGGCTGCAGCCATTTGGCTCTGACTAGTGGTAATTCCTCAGGTTCTCACTGTTAGCCCGCGCACCTCGGCTGTGGGAAAGTGCTAAGTAAAAACCTAAGGAGAAGCTTGGCCTTTTGTGAGGCTTTAACCACATGCTCCATTCTGGGGAGATGTGGGCTGACCACAAGAAACCATATCTAAGAGGTGTGAGAAGAAAATTAGATTTCATGGGGAATTTGCTGCCCTCAGCTGGCCCTTATAGAAAGAAAACGTATTCCTTAATTGCACATTTCATTTCTCATCTCTCAGGATTGCGTTTTCTCCCCCAAATGTTGACCAAGAGTCCAGAAACGGAGCAGGCAAAGTAGAACAGCCGCAACGTACGCGTCAGGAGTGTTCACAATTCTGGAAGGCAGTGAGACTAGGATTGACTCTCCAGGAGGAAACTTGAGTTACTGATGCTTTTTAAAAAAAGCAGAGGTTGGGAGAGTGGAGGAGGAAATAAAAAACAGTAGAATTTGATAGCAAAACCAAAGCTCCTTTTCCCTTTATTTCCTCCTTTTTCATAAAAAAAAAGTTGATAAATAAGTAAATCCTTTCTAGACTCGCCATTAGGCATTCTGAGATCTGTTCCCTTTGTTTGCACGATCAGTAGAGGCAGTCACTTCGGCCAAGTCTCAGTTATTTATGCTCTTAGGGGATGTCTGGGTAATCCGAATTTTAAACCTTCTTCCTAAGCAATAGCTTTAGCTGCCTTCTCTCTCTTTTAAACCCTTTACCAGAAGCGCTCACACAGGGAACACCCTGATGTGCATCCCACGTTCTCCCGTCCTCTTCCTGTTTGGTGGTGGAGGTGCTGTGGGAAGGAAGGGGGCTGGTTAGCCCGTAAGCGCAGAGCAGGCTCTCGAACCCCTGAGAACCAGCTGCATCCCTCCCTCTCGGGGTCTCCACCTGGCCTCTCCAGGGGCATCAGAGGGCCTTCTAAGAGCGCTGGTCATGGTGGGGGCGCTGGGACCCACAGGTCTCCTTCTCTAGGGAGGTGGTCAGTTGAGTAGATACCTTCAGTGCCTGTGGGCAGTTTTCCATCTGAGATGGTCGCACTGAGGGTGACAGCATGATGTACGGGAGCAGAGGGGCAGCCGAGGGCTCTGGGTGTAACCTAGTTTGGACACAGCTATGGAGGTGGAAGGGGGATCCAGCCTCCCGAAGCCTCCAGCTGCTAGAGCCATTCCTGGCCTTTCCCTCCAGCGGCCGCCGGGGCCTTGCAGCCACGCTGCCTGAGCAATTACACCGCCTCATCTTGTGCTCGCTCTCTCCCTTCAGACGCATCTGACCTTCGGGAAGGAGTTCACAGAAGCAGTAGAAGCCAAGCAGGTGGCCCAGCAGGAAGCGGAAAGGGCCAGATTTGTGGTGGAAAAGGTGAGCGTTCGGCCAGATGGCAGAGCCCCTCTCCCCTTTCTCCTGCGCTCGGCCTCCCCGTTTGCTGGGTGGCCTGGAAATTCATCATCTGTCATCTCTCCTTCCGGGATCATTGGAAGGGGATGGAAGGGACCGTACTCCTGCAACTGGTTCCAGAGTCTTTGGGGGCTAGTCAGGGATTATGTGAAGTTACGTTCCCAAATCACTGAAGGGCCGTTTTTTTCCCTCCACTTCCCTAAGATCAAAAACACTTTCAACAAATAAAAATGTTTTTCTCCTGGCATATTTTCAGCTTCGCTGAGAGGTCATTTTTAACCGTAGTTACACAGTGAAAGCTGACAGCGAAAGGGATCAAATGTTGCACCAGATGCTCTGTCGTCACTGGGTTTGTTCAAACGCTAAGCCCATCCAGATGTGTCAGCGTGTGAGGGACACAGTGTATTTGCATAGCAGTCCGGTCTTCCCGGTCTCTGCAAAGGTGTGTTTATTCCTTCCCACCGCTCGTTCTCTGGCATTGGCGTTGGCATTGGCATTGTAATCCAGCGATTTCTGAGCGGTGTACCGCAGAGCCCAACGCACGCAATGCCTGGCTATTCAGTCAGGGCCCTGACCTCTTTTCCCTTAGAGTGTCAAATAAGAAAATGACGACAGCCAGCACAGTAGCCACCTGGTGTGAATGAATCAGAATTATACCTATTTTTTTTTTTTTTTGTCAGATCACCAAACAGTAAGGTGTGCCGTAGAATTTTAGTGGTTAGTTTATGTGTGTCATGAGATGAAAAAGGCTGAAAATCGTTGTTCTAATCCAACACCCTTAGTCCTTGAAATGAGGGAAAAGAGGGACGTGGGTGGCGAGCATTTAATGTTAGAGAATGTAAACTCTCTGAGCAGGAACTTTTTTTTTTCTCTTTATATAAACTGCCTATCTCCAGAGCCTTAGACATGTGCCTGGAGCAACTAGGTGCTCGGTAAACATTTGTTGAGTGAATAGTCACAGAGCCTAAGGATTTCCAAGTTGTGTTCATTTTATTGGTCATGCATTGTAGATAGAGGTCCTATTGGTAGGAGTATGGCAAGCCCAGGAGACCTCATCCTGGGTGCCTGGGCTCCTGGCAGCTCCAGGGAGCGCTACACATGCCTGTTTCTCTGGCTTAGCGACGCTGGCTTTGGTGAAAGTCACTTTGACCTGGGACTGGAGGGAAAGAGGAGCCTGAGCAGTGATTCTGCTTTTCTCGGTCTGTTTTCCTTGGCCTGGGATGCTCTGGCTCAGAGTAGTGTGGCCGGACTAGATTGCTGTTACTATTAAGACTTTAGAACAAGACAGCTGTTTATGCAGCCGACAGAATGTGTCCCTAACGTGATGAGAAGTGGGTGGTCCCGGAATGAGAGGATTGGTGGCACACAGTGCTTGGGGACCCCACCCGGAGGAGGAGGCGGCGGCAGATACCCAGAGTTCCTTGGGGAAGCAGTGAGGGTGCGAGGCTATGGCCTGCCCTCCAGCGCCCTGAGGTGTGGCCTCAGTCTCTCCCCACCTCCCCGTCTTAGGCCGAGCAGCAGAAGAAGGCAGCCATCATCTCCGCTGAGGGCGACTCCAAAGCCGCCGAGCTGATCGCAAACTCACTGGCTACTGCGGGCGACGGGCTGATCGAGCTGCGCAAGCTGGAAGCGGCCGAGGACATCGCCTACCAGCTCTCCCGCTCTCGGAACATCACCTACCTGCCGGCCGGGCAGTCGGTGCTCCTGCAGCTCCCCCAGTGAGGCCTGCCCTGCCCGCACCGCTCGGGCCCGGGGCCACAGCCCCGAGGACTCTGAGCATCACCTTCCTTCTGCCCCAGAATCACTGTGAAATTTCATGATTGGCTTAACGTGAAGGAAATAAAAGTAAAATCACTTCAGCTCTCTAATCACTCTTATCAGATGAAACTCTTTTGTTCTCATTTCCACCCACTTTCTCTACCCACCTCCCTACCCAAAACTGCCAAGTGCCTATGCAGACCAGCTTGACTCCTGTCCCGGTTGGAGGCCCGCGGGAGCTCCAGCCTAGGCCGAGGCAGTTGGCAGAAGAAAGGCGGGTCGCGTGTGTGATGGGCTGGGGAAGCGCAGTGGTCAGCCTGAGTAAACCAGTAGCCTGCAGCCCTCCGTCTACCAGGATTTGAAGACGCCGCACAGCTGGACCAAGCACGCAGGCCTCCGTTTTCCAGCAGTTCCTGCGCAGACCCAGCTGAAGAGGTGCCGGGTGGGTCAGAGAGGAAGCGGTCTGTCTCTACCATCAGGCTGATTCTCTCTGGGGCCAGCGGAAGCAGGTGTGTGCACACGGCATGGATGGAAGGATCTGCCCTGTGCAGGTGGGTGGGCTGGATTTGCTGCCCCCCGGGGCTCCTGAGCTGAGATGGACTTGGCTAGTGGGAGAGGAGGCCTGGACTGAGATGTGAGTCCGTGGGAGACTTCCTCTCCACCCCCACCTCGGTCTCAAATGCCCGGCGGAATTCCATCGTGAAGGATTGCATCCTGCGGGCTGGGCGTGCCTGCCAGGGACGTGCGCTCTGCGCTCCTGGCTCTGCTCCGGGGAGACTGAAGGAACGGCCTTGGGGAGAAAGCCAATGTGTGTAAACTGCCGTCAATAAATGGCACCCAGACCTCGCAGCTCCGTCTTCTGCTTGTTTTTCTGTCTGGGAGCCGTGGGATCTGAACAGAATGTTCCCGCAGTTTCTGTGTGCACATGTTTGCATGGCCAGCGGGGACGAAATCTCCAGCAAGGCAGAAAATGCTCAAGTTTCAGAAAACTGCCGTGTTCTAGATCCATCCTCAACCGGAAGTGAACGTCTGGTGTTAGGTGAGGCTTGTCATGAGATGGGCTCTCAGGTACCGGTGAGTGCAGGGCCATTGACTCTGAGGCTTTGGAACCACTGTGAACTGGGAGTTGTGGGCCCGCCCGGCACTGTCAGCATCAGTCCCCTGACGGGACATAAAATCCATGAGTGTGAGCCCTCTGCCCTGGTTTGGTTTCTATGTACACGAGGTGGCTTCGGGGGCTCTGCTGTGAGTGGAGATGGCTTGTTCTGCTGTGCTTTGATGTAGAAATGGCATTTACGAGGCCACGTCTTTGCATTGGGGGTGGCGGGGAGGGAAAGCAGAGCTAGACTGAGAGATGAGCCGTGCCAATCCTTTCAGGAATAAAGCGGAAGCGAGGACGTGCTGTGGACGCGCGCACTGACTGCTTGAACCTCTGCTCTCACTTTAACCCCAGGTCCTGCACCTGGCCAAGGCGAGGGTCTCTGACCTCAATTCTGCATTTCCCTCCCACGGGACAGGGCCAGCTGTCAGCTGAGGAAGGCGGAGACAATGCACAGAGGTAGCTCTAGGGACCGAGTGTTCCCATCCTTGCACCCCGCTCCCCTCCCTGGGCCTCTCAGCAGGGATTGAAACCCTTGCCAGGCACCCCCCAATGACAAGTGTGCTCTGGGCTGCTGACCCTCGGCTGAACCTCACACCTCCCACCAAAGCCGCATTCTGCTGATACTCCCACCAGCCTCCCATCCGACCCACCTCCCTGCCACCTCCCCGGCGTCATTTATCTCAGGATCTTCCTTCTTACTTGCGTGTTTTTGCTGTAAGAACAGCGAGGCCTGCGAATGATAAGGTGCCTGGACTCGAAAACACATTCAAGACTGGAGCAGAGAGAGCATAATGCCTCTAGCGGATCCAGGCCGACTCCCATCCACAGCTGTCCTCCTTTCCTGCCGTTTATGGCTTCGGATGCTCTGGGAGGGAGGGAGGGGCGGGCAGGAGGCTCCTCTCCTCCCCGGGACCGTTTTTAGAGAGCAGTTGTGTTTCTTGCATTTGACAGGGGCGATCAGGTTTCAGGCCGCAGGTGTCGGCAAGGGAGCCCTCCGCAGCTTCTGGGTTCCTTCTGCCTCTGGCGGCCTCTTCGCTGTCAGGCAGGGTCAGGCCCGGCTCCTGCTGCTTTTGCTGTTAGTCTCCTTGCCATGGGTGGTGCCAGCGGCAGCCCAGGGGCCTCATTCTGCTTCGACTTCCGCCAAGTAGTAATTCTTTTCACAAATGTTCAAGGGCGGTTAACTGGCTGCTCAGCCCCAGAGTCCCCTGATGGCCTCTGGGTTTCTCCAGAAGCTGCCACAATGAGCCTTTATCAGCTTGGGATCCTCTGGGCCGCGGATCACAATCCATGTCCTGCCCTGGCCAGGGGAGGGGCAGGCAGGGAGGTCTCCTCTCTCCTGGGGTCAGGCTGAATAGTCCCCTTGTTCAGGCACCAAGGGGCTCTTCCTAAGCAGGCGATGGACCCTGGACAGGGAGGAAGAGAAAACCCTCAAAGGGTTGCCCTTTTCCTTCTTGTTTTACATAAATTCTCCCCATGTGGACTCACGGCGGGGATGGGGGGGGGATGGGGGAGGGAGTTGTATTGTGGTCACTGCCAAGTGGCTTGATCCGAAAGACAGGAAGAGACAAGGAAACATTAGTCAAATCCCAATGTAGCAAATACAGTTCTAATAGGACATTCCAGCAATCCGCAGGGCTATGCAGATAGCACCTCCCTTGACCTTTGCCATCCGCCAGCAGCCCTCCCTGACTGAAAGCGACCTGGGTGGGAGGCTGCTGGAGGCCTCGCTCCAAACTCCTCGTTCATCCTGCTCCAAACTTCGTTTTCTAAAGCAGATCGCGCTCCCTCCCTCCTGCGGACACTCCTCGCTTAACAAAGTGCAAGTGTCTTGTCCTGGCACGTGAGGCCCTCCGTGCTCGGCTGCTAATTTCCCAGTCCAGCTTTCCATCCCACTGCGTGTCTTCACAAACCTATCTAGCGTTTCCCGCGGAGTGGGGAGCGTTGCTGGAAAATGCAAGTGGAAAGGGGCCGGGGCTACCGGCATTAGGTGAGGGTCGGGAGGTGGCGGGGATGCTGAAAGACCTCCTTTGTACGGGGCAGACTCATACAATGAAAAATCGCCCCCCAATAATGCCAATAACACCCCCATTGAAAGCAAGCACCAAAATGAGTGCCTTGCCCTTGTCTGCACCCCCTTTGCTCATTGTCACTTCATCCCGGACAGCCCTTCCCCCAGGTTGCACAGACTCAGATGTCCCCTCCCCTTGCAGCCCTAGCTCAAGTCCTTTCTCTTCCACAGAACTTCCCCTGGTGTCCCCTGCTCCCCGTCCATTGCTTCTCCCATGCCCGAACTCCATGACCAAGTCCCACAAGGCAGTCGGCGCTATCTTCTTTGGGTGGTAGGTATGTGTGTGTTCTCTCTCCTGCTCTACATTTCCGGAGTGCACTCATTCCCCTTTTCTCTGCTTTCCCTTAACAAGCCAAACTCGCCTGGCTCTTGATGGAAATTACTGAATGTTTGGCGAATGCAGAGATGAAGGAACAGAGAGTACAGGACGGAGGTTACAAATGAGGGCTGCAAGTTAAGGCCCTGGCGTTCCCCTGTCACACCATCGCATGAAGTTACCGCAACCTACTCAGAATCTGGGTTCTCAGGGTCTGGCAGGCCAACCCTCCACTAAAGCCCCACCCTGACCCCAGTCTCATCACTCTCTCCCTTCATATGGGCTCTGCGTGTACTGTCCCCTCACGGTCACCTGCCCACAGCTCAGTCTCTCCTGCTTCTGCCTGAAACACCACTCGCCCACCCACACACACACTTTTAAAATACATATATTTTTACTGATTTGAGAGAGAGAGTAAGGGGGTAGGGGGGAGACATCAATGTGAGAGAGAAACATCGATCGCTTGCCTCTGGCATGCACCTTCCCCGAGGATCAAACCCGCAGCCTGTGCGTGTTCCTGACCAGGAATCGAACCGGAGACCTTGCAGGGCACGGGACAACGCTCCAACCAACTGAGCCACCCAGGCCAGGGCTCTCCTCCCCGTCTTTAAAAAATTGTTTTCAGTTATAGTTGACATCCAACATTGTGTTAGTTTCAGGTATACAGCATCATGATTGGACATCTGTCTACCTTACAAGGTGATCACCCCGATAAGTCTAGTACCCACCTGGCACCATCATCGTTGTTAGAATCTCTCCTCCCCTTTTCCATCCCTGTCCCAGGCCCCACTTAGAATCCCTCTTCTCCAGGAATTACCTCTGGCTGACCTCTTGCTAGCTTTCTGTGCCTGTAAGTCTCCCTTTGTAAAAGGACATTGGCGCTGGAACTCTGGCAACACGGGGCCTGAGAACTGAACAGAAAAGGAGGGATGAGGCCTGCCCGGGACGGTGGAGGCTGGGAGCTTTGGCAAGGCCCAGATGCACGGAGCTGGAGAGAGAAAGGACGGAAACGTACTGGGCCTGGGGAAACCAGTCCACAGTTGGGAGAGAGCTGTCTGCGTTTGGCTGAATGAGCTGCAAACACTTAGGTCAGGGATTGGCCAGCTACGTGAGCTGTAGGCCAAGCACATCCCTCCACTCGTTTCCATACAGCTCACAAGCTGACAATGGTTTTCACCCTTTTAAATGGTTGGGAAAATATCAGAAGAAGAATAAGCCCGGCCGGCATGGCTCAGAGGTTGGGCATCGACCTATGAACCAGGACAACAGCACTCCTTGCTGACCTTGTGCAGCACCGAGTTGGGAAGGACGTCCAGTATTTCTCGCTCTATAAAGCAATTCCGTTTAGTGCAGTGGTTCTCAACCTTCCTAATGCCGCGACCCTTTAATACAGTTCCTCATGTTGTGGTGACCCCCGATTTCATTGTTACAAATTGGACATAATTGAAGCATCGTGATTCATCACAAAAACAATATGTAATTATATCTGTGTTTTCCGATGGTCTTAGGCGACCCCTGTGAAAGGGTCGTTCGACCCCCATAGGGGTCGCGACCCACAGGTTGAGAACCGATGATTTAGTAGACAGAATATGGGTCCTAGAGTTAGAAAGATTTGGGTTTGGATTCTGACCCTGCTTGGGAGATCTTGGGTAAATTCCTTGAATACTTCAAACATCTTTTTTTTCTTCTTCTCAAAAAAACTAAGGATGTGAATACCCACACCGCAGTGTGGCTGAGGAGTGAATGAGAGGACAGAGGTGAAAATGCTTAGCACGGGGCTTAGCACGTAGATGCTCCAATATTCTCACTCTCTTCCCTATTATGTCCCGGGAGCGGCCTGCCTCTCCCCAGCGTCAGGGACCAGGAAAGTCCTCGGGAATCCTGAGATGGCAGAGGGCATCTGTGTGCCCCTGACAACATGCCAGCGATTGAGAAGGGACATAAGGACCGCCAAGGGTCTGAACCTGGTCTGATTCATACGAGAAGATGCAGGAGGGATTGTGCTCTGGTGTCCCCTTCCCAGGAGCCCCGATGTCTCGAGGGAGGTAGCTTGACCTGGCATTCCGTAAGCTGTGTTCAGTCATTATTTGAGGTCGAGGGTGCCGATTGGCCGCGCAAACTCCAGAGTGACTTTTTGTACAAGGGGTTTGTGCATTAGCCTTTGTTAGGTCACTGTTTACACGAGTTCCTTTACCTCTCCAGCTCCCCAGTTCCCCATCCTTACATGGAGGGGGTAGGCCTATCAGCTATTTGCCAGTTGATCTCGGAGGAGTAATGACCGGGGAACAGGTCCAGCGGAGAGTCCCTCCCTCCCCTGCTACAGCCAGAGCAGCGGGGAGTGAATCCATCTTACATGAGGACCTGGGTCACAGCTGTCATTGGAAGCAAGGGTTGCATGGCTGCAAACGTTTGAAAATCCGCTGTCCTGGGAGCTGTGCTCAAAGGTTCCTGTTCTCTCTCGAGTCTCAGACTGAGCCCCGCAAGGCTGTGCCTCGCTTCTCCACCAGGTGGCAGCAGCCTGCCTGCCGCTGCGGTGCCAGGCCCGTCAACAAGCACAGGATGTTCAGAACAAGATCCCAGAGAAGGGACTGGGGGAGGTTGGCAGCCAGTGTGCGGATCACGGGTCCGGGTGACTTCCTGATGTAGAACCCCTTGGGCACCCGTGGCTGTAAACACACCGCTGTCCTGTCCCAAGCACCAGCCAAACTGGTGCTCCCCCTCGCTTTGCCAGGGGGAGTGCCCCCCAGTGTAGCTTTAACGCCTCCTTAACCCAGGGCGCTGGGTGCTTGGCTTTGGCAGACCTGAGGTCAGTTTGTGGAGCTCACCCATTTGTTAATGAATTAATAAGACGCAGAGGGGACTTCAGATTCTCTTTCTAAAGCCCCATGAGTTTTCTTCTAATTTATTTAAAACATTTAGGAGGAGCAAAATTAAATGTAAGAGGCTGCCAGGCAGTTGGGGGAGGCTTGACCTTGCATCTTGTGAATGCTCTTTTTTAAAAAAGTATATATATATTGATTTCAGAAAGGAAGGGAGAGGGAGAGAAAGAAACATCTTTTTTTTTTTTTTTTAAATTGATTTCAGGGAGGAAGGAAGAAGGAGAGAGAGAGATAGAAACGTCAATGATGAGAAGAATCACTGACCAGCTGCTTCCTACATGCCCCCCACTGGGGATGGAGCCTGCAAGCCAGGCATGTGTCCTGACTGGGAACCGCACCTCAACTTCCTGGTTCAAAGGTTGATGCTCAACCACCGAGCAACGCCGGCCGGGGATCTTGTGGACATTCTCGATGAATGAACAGACCTAAAAAGACAAGTGTTGTGTAAGCAAGTTGGTCCATTCATTCACCCAGCGGTTGATGACTGAGTCCCTACTGTGTGCAGTCCTGGGCTATGTACTTCAGGCGATTAGAAGATGAACCCGACGCAGGTCCTTTATAAAGAGGCCAAAACAACGTAGTCCAAAGGCCAGGGGATCAGGTCCTGTGCATTGAGGTGCATTATGTTTTCCTTCTTCCTTCAGATTTCTGTTCCTCATTCTTTGGTTCAAGTGTAAACGTAAATGACGAGACTATGAAGTGGGGAGAGAGACAGAGAAAGGCGTGGTTGGAAGGAAGCCAGAGACAGCGCAAACGCTTGCCATCAGGAGTCCGCAAAGTGGAGTGTAGAACTGGCTATTCTGTCTGTTACCGATGTGTACAGACCTCAAAGCCAAGCCTTTTCCCCGTCTCCTCCCCTCAGTTTTCCTGGAGAAGGTGTGAGCCTCTCTCTACCCCTTTTCATTCTGCAAATGCACGCTGCCTGATTCTTTAAGCCTTAAAAATAACACCCAGTGATCTAATACCTCTCTCTTGTAAATAATAGGGACATGTGAAGAATAGAACAGAGTGAATCATAATGCCATTGCCCCCAGGTAATATTTTTTAAGTATGTAAACATCACTAAAAAATGCAAATAGTGCAGAAAGATAAACAATGAAAAGTGAGCCGAAACCGGTTTGGCTCAGTGGATAGAGCGTCGGCCTGCGGACTGAAGGGTCCCGGGTTCGATTCCGGCCAAGGGCATGTACCTGGGTTGCGGGCACATCCCCAGTGGGGGGTGTGCAGGAGGCAGCTGATCGATGTTTCTCTCTCATCGATGTTTCTAGCTCTCTATCTCTCTCCCTTCCTCTCTATAAAAAATCAATAAAATATATTAAAAAAAAAAAATTTAAAAAAAAAAAAAACAATGAAAAGTGAAAGCCTTCTCACGATTTTCTCCCACAGTTCCTCTCCCCCAGAGGAGCTACTGTTCGGTTGCATAAATTTCCTTCCAGAAAAAAGTGAGGCATTCCGCAGTACGTGCATCTCTCCACCTCAGAGAACATTCCTCCGCTCTCCTGATTATTGACACAAAAGGGATTGCACTGTTCTGCACCTTGCTGTTTTCACTGATCACAGTATCTTGGTCATGTCACCACAATAGCACATACAAATCCACCCCCTTCTTTAAAAATGTTTTTATTGAGTTTTAGTGAGAGAGGAAGGGAGAAGGATATAGAGAGAGAAACATGAATGCGCCCCCTACTGGGGATGGAGCCTGCAACCGGGCATGCGCCGTGACTAGGAATCAAACCGACAACCTCTTGGTGCGTGGGACAACACTCCACCAACTGAGCCGTACCGGCCAGGGCCACCCACTTTTTTTATAACTATATTGTTATTGATTTCAGCGAGGAAGGGAGAGGGAAAGAGGTAGAAACATCAATGATGAGAGAGAATCATTGATTGGCTGCCTCCTTCACGCCCCATATTGGGGATCGAGCCTGCAACCCGCACATGTGCCCTGACCAGGAATCTAACCGTGACCTCCTGGTTCAACCACTGAGCCACGCCAGCGGGCCCACCCCATCCTTTTTATGGTTACACCCTTTCCCTGGGATGGCTCGATCATGTTTTGTTGTCACCAGTAGGCTTCTGCAAACCTCTTGGTGGTTTTCATGTGCTTCGCTGTTGCAAACAAAACCACAATGCCTGCTGCCCGATGGTTAAAGGGGCCCAGCGATCTCTGCACCAGATTTCCCTCCCAGGCCAACCAGCGGAACCCAGGGGCCTAGGAAACAGCCCTCGGGGTGGGGAGATGGCAATGCCTGAGCCCCCAGAGCTGCCCGGAGGCTCCCTACGGTGAATGTGTGACTCTGACTTCTTTGCGGAAGTCATTACTCCACCTCCTGTCCCTGCCACACTGGCATGGCTTCCCCCAGGCTAGCCACCCCGCCGTGGCTGCCCTGGGCTGGAGTCCCTGTACCGCCCAGCTGGTTGAGGGCTCACTGGGTTGGCGGGAGGACGGGCTCTCTGAGGCTCTTGCCTCAGACCAAGGCTGCTCTGATTAGCTGGTGTTCATGGCCACACGATGCTGCTCTGAGATTTACAAACAAACAGGAAGCCAGTCCACTTCCTCCTTGCTGGGGCTGGTCCCCCCGCCTTGGCGCCCAGTTAGCCCAGGATTCACAAGGCAGCTTCCTGGCAGAGGTGGCGGGGGAATTCTGGGGCCCCACCCAGGGCAGACTCCCCAGCTCTCTGCCCCTATGTGCCCAGCTGGGCAAGCAAAGGGAGGCTCAGGTCTCTCCGGGGGGGGGGGGGGGGGGATGTGTTCTGATAAACCTCACCCTGGGTGGGTCCCTTCCTCCTTCGGTTCTAAGACGGAGCTCTGACGCTGTAGGAGCCGCTCTCTGGGGGTCTGTGGTGGGAGACGTTTCTCCCTGAGCCAGTACCCACCCCGCAGGCTGCTCTCTGCTCCTGGGAACACCCAATACATGTCTGTCGACTGAAGGGCTGACCAACTCTACCAGGAGTGCCAGGGGGCACGGGAGACGGACAGGGCTGCAGTCACAGCTCACGGTGGGGCCAGAAGGCTTGCTACTTGGGACCAGGGGCAGCTGAACCAGGAGGCAGTGGTGGGCACAGTTCCAGGTGTGAGGCCGAGGTGCAGCCGGGGCGGAGGCTGGAGGTGAGAGCTGCCAATATTCTGTCTGGTGAACACGTCCGAAGGTCCCTGCTTTCCGATCAGTTAGTTACTAAATACATTATTCACAGGCGCCTGTTTTTTAAGGAATTAAATTTTTTTAAAACACAGTCAACATAAAAAACAGCGCTGAGCATATTTAATCCTCTGCGGTGACTCAGCGCGGCAGGCCCGCCCTCCCTGCCTGGGGCGGTCATTAGGATCATCAATGACTTTAGGGAACATGAGCCCTGGGCCCAGCAGCCGCCGTGAGTCACTGCCAGTTGCTGGAAAAAGAAAAATCTCTGATATCAACTTGTTTAGTTGCTACTGTTCAGAAAGCTGGGCACAAAACAAACAAACTTAAACACAAACCACCAGAACCCCGAAGCTGTAAAAGCCCGTCTGCAGCTTCAAACACAGGTTTCTCCGTTAAGCACCGGGGCTGCGGGACTCGCGGAGGTGAGAGCAGCAGGTGAGGGTGGAGTGCAGCCGGTGGGCCAGGCTCGGGGAGGAGGCCGCTGCAGAGGAGGCCCTGGCAGCAGAGACCTCCGGGAAGGTAAGGAGGGCGGGAGGCAGCGCCCAGCTCCGAAGCCGAGAGCAGACTGCAGACCAGGAAGCAGCAGCCCTGGACGCCCCCTAATGTCCGAAGGGCATCAGTGATGCGGGCCGCACGGTGGACGGAGAGATGGCCCTGGGGCTGGTCCAGGGACTCCTTGATTTTCACCTGGTTCCAGGTCCAATCTCCGCCGCATCACCTGTTGGGGGTGAAGGTGAGGGTTGGGGGGGGGGGGGACTTCGGCTCCCTACGTGCAGTTTCTAAAGCGTCAGCCCACAGCTGCTTTAGGGCATTTATTCCAGAAGCAGAGAAGGGACAGCTTAACAGAGACGGGTAAGGATGAGGGCCAGGCTGGGCCCGGCAGCGAGAGACACAAATTGTGGCCTCCAAGGCTGGCCAAACGCTCCCAGCCCTTCCAGCGCACAAGCAGCCCCACCCAGGACCAACTGGACAGCGAGAGGAGTGGAAACCTCAGGTTAAAAATACCCAGTTGGGTGTAAAGAGAAAGAACAGGAAGGAAGTGTGGGGAGGCAAGGCAGACTAGACAAAGAGTCTCTGAGAGGGAGATGTTAGCCATGGCCGGAAGCTGCGCAGGTAGACCAGGTAGGGAGCGGCCTCCAGGTGCCTGGGGGCTGCCGGGCAGGGAGTGGGGTCATGGGCATGGTTCAGGCGGCCCCTCCCAGAGAAATGACTCGGGCCACTGAGACCAGGAGTCCCATCCCCTCGATGCCTCTTGGAATGAAGTGGGCCGTCAGAGGGCTTCCCTCTAGGACAGTGGTTCTCAACCTTCTGGCCCTTGAAATACAGTTCCTCATGTGGTGACCCAACCATAAAATTATTTTCGTTGCTACTGGAATCATCATGTAAACATCTGATATGCAGGATGGTCTTAGGCGACCCCTGTGAAAGGGCCGTTCGACCGACAAAGGGGTCCGACCCACAGGTTGAGAACCGCTGCTCTAGGAGGTAGGGTGCGGGTGACCGGAAGGGAGCCTGCGTGCCTGTCATTCTCTCTTGTGGGGGAGATGGGGGAAATGGGGGGAGGAGGGGTTCCTAAGCCAGCAGACCCTCAGCCCTGGGCCGGGTGGCAGGTTTCAGCTGGTCTTGGGAACAGCAGCCACCTCGGGGTGGAAGGGAGAGCAGCGGGAAGGCTGAATGAGGGGGCACAGCACTGTCCCTGTCGTGGAGGTTAGGGTCCGAGCTCTGGGCCCAAGATGCCGAGTTTGACTCCCAACTCTGTCCCTTACTAGCTGCACGACCTTGGACCATCACGTGACTCCCCTGTGCCTCAGTTTCCTCATCTGTAAAGCGGAGGAGATGCCAGTAGCGCTGAGCTCACGGCCCTGTGGTGAAGATTAAGTGAGTGACTATATCCAGTAGCGGTTAGTTCGTAGCTTTCTAAGTGTTAGCTATGGGGATGGAGTAGGGCGCAGGGCAGGTGGTGGGTGGAAAAGAAGTTCCTAACACCTCATGTCAACCAACAGCCCTTCACAGAGAGCCTGCCCCCCTCCCCTGCACCCCTCCCCTCCCCCCTCCCCCCCAGGTTAGGAGGGCACGGAGGAAGGAGGGTATAGAGGGAAATAAAACACTGGCTCAAGTGTTCAGGGACCAGTATCTTAAGGAGGATCCCAACAACTAAACAATCCCATGTCAGCGTAAGGGGGGAGAGTTCCCTACCCAGCGCTAGGGTACAGAGGGATGGAGCCACTTTCTCTGTCCTCAGAGCTTGGAAGGCGCCAGGGAAACTGGGCTTAGAGGTTGTCACGGATTCAGCAGGCCGAGAAGAGAAACCACAGAAGAGGGCTGTCCTAGCATGAGGGAGCATGGTACCCGAGGTGGTGGCTCTGGGGGGTTGGCTGAGGGTGACCCTTGGGAAAGGCGAGTCGGCCGGCCTTGCAAGCACTGCCAACAGTTCTCGCTCTGTCCTGTAGGCAGGAGGCCAACGGAGAGACTAGGAATGGGAAACCCAATCAGACTTGTGTACTTGGAAGTTTTCTCTGGCAAAATGTGGAGAGGAAATGAGATCGGAAGAGCTTGGCGGCAGGGAGCCAATGGCCCGGCAGTGGTCAGGGCCAGGGGGGACCCTTAGAAAGTGGACTCATTTGGGAAAATGACGAGGAGGAAGGAGCGAGACCGACTCTGTGGCTTCCAGTCTGAGTAATGGAGCGTTTAGTGGTGTCTTTCATGGAAACAGAGAACGGAGGGAGGTAAGTGGACTTTATAAAGAGGGTTTTAGAGGAGAGGTGAGCTGGCTGAGAGAGCCAGGAGGGCCCTGAAGATGTTAGAAATGGTAGGTACAGTGACAGAAATGAGGACTCCCTTTGGATGAGTCAAGAAAGCTTCCTCTCATTTTAACCTGTGGATAGACACTGAGATGGGGGCCATGTGTGACATGGAATGTTCCAGAGGGACCCCTGGATGTGCCCCAGAGGGGTGGACAGGGCTCCGTCACTCTTCTGTTTATGGCTAGAAAATCGCAGTGTCACAATGTACATTGCCTGGTACAATGACATTATGGACTACCAGAGGCCCGGTGCACGACATTCATGCACTGGGAGGAGGGGTCCCTCAGCCCAGCCTGTGCCCTCTCACAGTCCGGGACCACTTGGGGGATGTTTGCCTGCCACGGAGGCGGGAGAGGTTCTCACCACCTCCGCTGCACTCGCCAGCCGTGAGCCCTGCTTCTGGCTGAGCAGTGCTCCCCCTGTGGAGCACACTAACCACCAGAGGGCAGCTCCTGCATTGAGCATCTGCCCCCTGGTGGTCAGTGTGCTTCATAGCAAACGATTGTTCCGCTGTCCAGTTGATTTGCATATTAGCCTTCTATTATATAGGACTAGGGGCCCGGTACACGAAATTCGTGCACTGGGTGTGTGTGAGGGGGGAGGAGTGTCCCTCAGCCCAGCCTGCCCCCTCTCACATACTGGGAGCCCTCAGGCGTTGACCCCCATCACCCTCCAATCGCAGGATCGGCCCCTTGCCCAGGCCTGACGCCTCTGACAGAGGCGTCAGGCCTGGGCAGGGGACCCTCATTTCCCCCCATCACTGGTTCTGCCCCCAGCCCAGGCCTGATGCCTCTGGCCCAGGTGTCAGGCCTGGGCAGGGGACCCCCAGACCCCTCCGATTGCTGGCTCTGCCCCTTGCCCAGGCCTGATGCCTCGGCCAGAGGCGTAGACCCCCATCACCCTCCGATCACCTAATCGGCCCCTTGCCCAGGCCTGATGCCTCCGCCAGAGGTGTCAGGCTTGGACAGGGGACTCCCCATCTCCCCCCGATCACTGGCTCTGACCCCCACCCAGGCCTGAGGCCTCTGGCCCAGGAATCGTGCCTGGGCAGGGGACCCCCATCTCCCTCTGATCGCTTGCTCCACCCCCGCCCAAGCCTGACGCCTCTGACCCAGGCTTCAGGCCTGGGCAAGGGGACCATCATATCCCTCCAATCCCCGGCTCCGCCCCCCGCCCAGGCCTGATGCCTCGGCCAGAGGAGTTGACCCTCATCACCCTCCGATCACCAATCACCGGATCGGCCCCTTGACCAGGCCTGAGGCCTCCAGCAGAGGTGTCAGGCCTGGGCAGGGGATCCCCAGCTCCCCGCGGTTGCAGGCTCCGCCTCTGCCCAGGCCTAACACCTCTGGCCGAAGCATTAAGCCTGGGCAGGGGACCCCCCAGCTCCCCGCAGTTGCAGGCTCCGCCCCTGCCCAGGCCTAACGCCTCTGGCCTAGGCGTCTGGCCCGGGCAGCGGGGACCCACAGCTGCAGCGGCCCCGCGATCGTAGGGTCCGCTTTAGGCCCAGGCAAGGGACCCCTAGCTCCCGGGACTGCCAGCTTCGACCGTGTCCAGCTCCCATCGCTGGCTCCACCCCTACTTCCTGCTATCACTGGCCAGGGTGGCAAAGGCGCCTGATTCTCTGATCATGGCTGGGGGGCAGGGCAAAGGCAGCCCAGGACCGCCTTTGCCCTGCCCCCCACCTCTTAGCTCCCCCCTGGGTTTCCGATCACTGTCAGTGGCAGGGGGCTTCTTCCTGCTTTCCCTTTCACCTTCCTGCATTGTGCCTACATATGCAAATTAGCTGCCATCTTAGTTGGCAGTTAATTTGCATATAGCCCTGATTAGCCAATGAAAAGGGTAGCGCCGTATGCCAATTACCATTTTTCTCTTTTATTAGTGTAGACTAGAGGCCCAGTGCATGAAATTCATGCACTGGAAGGGTCCCTAGCAGTGCTGGCCAGGGCCTCCCTCCCTTCCCTCAGCCGCCTGCCGCTGCTGCCAGCCAGGGCCTCCCTCCCTTCTCCCGGACGGCCCCACCCCTGGTTGAACTCCCAGACAACTGTCAGTTGAGGGGTCAATTTGCATACTACACTTTTATTATAGAGGATATTATCTAACTTGACCTAAATTCACCTTCACAAAATGCATAATGGGGTTAAGAATATTCCTGCATGCCCTACCTGGTTTGGCTCAGTAGATAGAGCGTCAGCCTGCAGACTGAAGGGTTCTAGGTTCGATTCCAGTCAAGGGCACATTCCAGGTTGTGGGCTTGATCCCTGGTAGGGGGCGTGCAGGAGGCAGTTGACCAATGATGCACGAATTCATGCACGGGTGGGGGCCAGCTGGCCTGCCCTGATGGGAGGTGATCAGGGGCCGGGTTGGCTGTGGGAAGGGGCCATGGGAGGTTGGCTGGCCAGCCCCACCCCCAATTGTGGGGTGGGGGCAATCAGGGGGCCAGGCTGGCCGGGGAGAGTTGCTGCAGGAGGTTGGGGGGGCCAATTGGGCTGGTTGGCTGCTGCAGTGTGTGTCATAGTGACCAGTCATTCTGGTCGTTCTGTCATTCCGGTCGCTTGGCTTTTATATATATAGATGTACTGGTATGTGTGTGTGTGTGTATGTATATATATATATATATGTATGAAAATTCCTGCATAGAAAACTGCAGATTAAAGGTCACCCAAATTCAGCAAGCATTAGTTCATGAGAAAAGGGCAATTCCGGCTCTAGCTTCTCACACGAGCTCTTCATCAGCCCCACCCTGAGGTCTAAACAGTGGCCATCTGATCAGGTCTCACATGATGATGACCACAACCTTTTTTTTTTTTTTTTTGTCATTTGTAATGGCCAAGGCGGCTATCTGAAACGTGAACTTGCACTCCCATCATTCTTAAAAAGCAAACCTCACCCAGAGTGTACCCTGTGCTTGAGATACTAATGACAGTAGCCCATGCAGACAGTTTGTAAATAATTGAGCATATATTAAGGGGGCCTGCTCAACTTTTATCACTGATGCGATGTAACTGCTCAGTGTGGGAGCTCTCATCTCCCACAGGATTTGATTTGGGCAAAAATTCTTTAGTCACAGGCTTTGGGTCCCAGGGAAGGAACTGGTTTCCTACTTTATCAGGCCTCTGCATCTGAAATGCCATGCATTGCAGTTACCTCCTAGAACAAAGGGTGCTTGTATTCTAGAGCGTGGCCGCAATGGCGCTCTTTCATCGCCTTGGTCCTTCTCTTCCTCCTGGAATGAGGGAATGGCAAGCTGAGCTCCCTGGAGAAAAGTATTAAGTAAATACAAGGTGTTGCCAACGTTATTGTTACGATTATTACAAACACTATAAGGCAGCGGTGGAGAATGCCACTCCATGGGGTTCTCACAAGGAGCCAGGTGAGAGGTTCTAAACACATCCACCACTCATCCCTGCTACCACAGGAACCCAAGGGCCTTCTGGGGGATGCGTCCTATGGGGCATGGAGGCTGCCGGAGCTTAAACAAACTGAAGCCCCCAAGAGTGGGACTGCCATGCTCTGAGGAGGACAGAGCGCAGCTCCTGCTATTCAGAGCCCAAGATCGGACTGGACCAGTGACTAGTGAGAGCATTCCACGTGTCAGCCCAGGAGCCAACGCCTCACCGGAGACTTTGCCACCTTCACCCGCTACCGCAGAAGCTGGGGAGAACACACACACATAACATTTTACATTAAAATAATTATTTTTTGGCCTAGCCGGTTTGGCTCAATGGATCTATCCATGCTCTACATGGGCCTGCGGACCAACAGGTCCCAGGTTCAGTTCTGGTCAAGGATAAGTACCTTGGTTGCAGGCTCCTCCCTGGCCCAGGTGGGTGCAGGAGGCAACCAATTGATGTGTTTCTCTCACATCGATGTTTCTCTCTGTCTTTCCCTCTCTCTTCTACTCTCTCTCTAAAAAAAAAAAAAAATCAATGGAAAAAATATCCTCAGGTGAGGATTAACCAAAAAAAAAAAAGAATTGGAAATAATTAAAAAATTATTATTATTATTTTTACTTTGTCAAAGCACATGTATGTGGAGAAGTTAATAGGAGGCCCAACACGAACTTATTGAGCATGTGCCCTGTGTACAGGTGCTATACGAGTCACCACGGAGACAGCCGTGGACAGACCTGGCGGCACGCTGGCGGTGCCGTGGGCCAGGTGAACTACGCACATAGGCACCGCATGTGGGCTTGAGAGATCCAGACAAAGAGATGCCGACATTCCGAGGACGAGGGTCAGGCACAGTCATGGAGGTGCTGACCTCTGGCCTGGGCCCTGAGGGCGGGAGAGCCTGGCCAGGTGGAGAGGGAGGCAATGGCCTCCCAGAGAAGGATCAAAGCCCCAGCCTGGAAAAGCATGGGAGGTGTATGACCATCAGGGAGAAACACTCCCAGCTGGCATCCAGAAGGCGAAGAAGAGGAGTGGGCATGGAAAGGTGGGCTAGAAACCGACTTGCCCGGCCAGCGTGGCTCAGTGGTTGAGTGTCAACCTATGAATCAGGAGGTCACGGCTCGATTCCCCGTTGGGGCACATGCCCGGGGTTGCCAATCAATGATTCTCTCTCATTGTTGATGTTTCTCTCTCTTTCTCTCTCCCTCTCCCAAATCAATGAAAACATAGACATTTTTTTAAAAAGAAAGAAAAGAATCTACAGGGTCCAGAGTTTATCTTCAGCGAGGGATGAGGAGCCTTGGAAAGTGTGGGGCAGGTGAGGCAGTGAACCCCGAGCAAATCAAAACAAAACTCACTCAGGGCCCGGTGATGCGTTAGTCTGTGGCCCAGCCAGGACCTGAATTCGGATTTGTACTGGCACAGGCAGGCTCCTGGACCGCACACTGGCCAGGCAGAGACGGGTCCTGGGAAGGCGCCCCAGGCCAGGGGCGGGCAGACGGCTTTTCTGGGAAAGCCCGCAGCCCGAGTTTCCAAGTCCGAGGACGTCCTGCCCTGCGGCCGGCTTGGGCCTGGTTGGGCTGAATCTTCCCATGGAACTGGGTGGTGGACGGGCTGCGGTGCTTGGGAACCCAGATGGGTTGGGCTGGGAATGGCAGAGTGTGGGATCGAAGCAATAAAAGGAAGGGAGAGGAGCCTGTGGAGTGTCCTGGGGTGTGAGGCGCAGGGCGTGGGGCCTCGCATTCCTGGATGGTTAGGACGCCGAGGCTGATGATTATCATTATTATTCCTGCTCCGGCTTCGCTGAGCTTTCATCCTGCAGGACCCTGCCTTGCTGGCCCGGCTTTACCTACGAGCAAGGCCTCCTGGGGTGGGGCGGGGCCGACAGCTTCTGGCCACAAGGAACTCAACGCGACTGGGTTGCTTCCCTAGTTTGCTCAGGAAACTTCCAGAAGCTGAGCACCTTCCTAACCCTGGAAGCATGGGCATAATTTCTCAAGGGGCAAACGGAGGCACCGAGCCAGGGAATGATCTAAGCAGGGTCCTGGGAGAGACCCCTCCCTCCTCTATTCGCCATACCATGCCTATCCTTCCCAACTGGGGCAGATCTTGTCAGCCTGGAGGGGAGCCAGGGAAGGGGTAGAATCTAGAAGAGAGAACTGGGCTGGAGCCAGGACAGCAGAGCTGGTACCCTCCTTTCCTACCAGCCGCTGTGGGCATCATGAGGTCAGTCTCTTGGTTGCGCGTCTCTCTGGAAGGTCCTGCCTTCTGGGTGGGCTTCCTCCAGCCCCCGAGGGAGGCCAACGCTGCAGACATGCAAAGTGCAAAGCTCTCTCGCATCAGAGGCCACAGACCGGGTCTTGCAGAGATGGGCCAGGCCCAGGGACAGCGGGCCAGGCAATGGCTCAGAGGCAGGGAATGGTGTGTGCGTGTGTTTCTGTGTGCGTGCAATTGCTAACTCCAGGCTTCCAGCGGTGACATGTCCATGCTTGCCGAGATGAGATCAAAGACCAGAAGGAAAGGTGAACAACAACCTGGTGGCTGGGTGGGGGGCTCAGTGGAATCCTGCAAAACATACTCCTCTCTGGCAGTGGGAAGCCCAAGGAGAAAGGGTGGGGGGCGGTGGCCCGACAGGCTGCAGGCTGAGACCCAGCCTGTGATTGCCCGAGTCACCTTCCCCACTATTGCTGTCCACCCAGAGAGCAGCAATCTTCAGGAACGTCTTCCGGCAGGAAACAGAGGTGGGACAACACGGAAGGGTAGGCTGAGGAAGCCGGAGCAGACAAAACAGTAAACAGAGCTTCTCAGAGGCCTCTGTAAGCTCTCACATCCTCAGTGCCTCCCAGAGCCTGCCCGCCAGCCGAGCATTCGTTCATGAAGCTTTTACGAAGCAGCTACTATCTGCAAGGCAGTCTGCCTGGAGCTGTGGGTGTAGGTGCATAAGACATGGTCTCTGCCCTCGGGGGGCACTCCCTGGAGAAAAGCCAACTTTCCCTTTCGGTTTCGCCTGGCTCCACACAGCATACCACCTCCCGAGGCATCTCCTCCCTCCCTGGACGTGTCCGTCCCTGACTGCACTGGCCCCTGCCTCTGTTCCCGCCGCCGGCTCTCTGAATTCTCCCAGAAGCAACACTCACTAGAATTCCTGCTGCTATCTTGATGTTCAGCCCCCAAAGGCATCTCTGGAGCTTACCCCTGCGATTAGGCCACGCCAAGACGCACTGGTCCTCAGTGACTCCGCCCGTCTGCCTTCTCTTACTGGTGACCCCGAGAGCCTGCCGTGTGGCTCCCTGTTGCTGATCAGATGCCATTTGAACTTTTGGCCTATTTTCCAGGGCCCTCCCAGCACGTTTCTAGCTCTGATTGTTATGACTACCCCACAGTGTCCCTCCCCATCCCTGGGATCCCAGCATTCATAACGTAACTGTACATCTGACCAAGGGGAAGAGCTCTGTTAAGGGGATCACTTCCACATTTACAGCTGACTTATTCCACCAATATTTCATGAACAGCTGCTGCGTCCCAGGCGCCGTGACAGGTACTAAGACATCTCTGATGGCGACGAGAACAGACGTGCCGCCTGCCCCGGGGGAGCCCGTGCACCAGCAGGCGGGAAACACACTAATAATGAAAATGGAATGGGGTGCGTGGTAAGACTGGATGACCATCGGGGTCCCTGAGAGGCTGGGCACTCCCATGAAAGCTACATAGACCTCTTTCACTTCCTGCCTGCATTCTTCACAGAGCCAAGCATGCCTCGCTGGGAGGAACAGAGAACGTTCCAACAGGATGTCCCCCCAAAAGGCACCAGCCCCCAATCTGTTCTCCCTGGGCGAGGCCCCTCCCTCCCCAAACTCAGCCTCCTAGGGAAGTGGCACAGGACGAAGAGCCTCGGAAGTCCACCCAGCCGGGCCGGCATGGCTCAGCGGTGGAGCGTGGACCCATGAACCAGCAGGTCACGGTTTGATTCCCAGTCAGGGCACATGCTCCAGTTGTGGGCTCAATCCCCAGTAGGGGGTGTGCAGGAGGCAGCCAAGGGATGTTTCTCTCTCATCAATGTTTCTACCTCCCTTTCCTTCTCCATTCCTCTCTCTTTAAAATTAAAAAAAAAAAATTTTAAATCATATTTAAAGGAACCTAAGAATTCCACATGCAAACAAACGCTTTGGACAATGACATGGAGAAAAGGCGCCTCCCCGTTTCCCCACGTTGGAAATGACAGGGCTCGCAATCTCGCCAGCAGCAGCCGCCCTGTTGGGCGTTAATACTCCTCTGTCCTCTGACGACATTGCCCAGGGCAGATCATGTGTCCTCCCGTGTCTCACTTTGAAACTTGTCCGTGGATGAAGGTTCTGACACCTCAGGCCGCTGCTGGATGTTGAGTCAGCATTTAACCACTATAATTGGTAGAAACGTCTCCCCACTGTCTGACGAGCCGGGATCTGCACATCCCACCCTCCTGCTCGCCCGCCGCCCTCTGCGGGAACGTTACCAATATTCCCTACTCCGAATGCTCCTGAAAGACTCCACAAAACGGAAATGGAAAGGCCTTTGGATCGGATGCCCCTCATTCTCTCTAAATGTCAACATCCCGGGTGGAAATTTTTTAGAGCATGTGATACAAGGGAGAGAGGGAGAGAGCGCTCCAGCGTGCCTGAACGCGGCCTCCTGGGCCCTCTCCTGGGTGGGCTTCTCTCCCACCAGGGGCCTCTGTCACCTGGGGTGCCACTCATCGTCCTGGGCCTGGAATGGGCCCTGGAACTGGCCTGTGCTCCCGAAGTGCAGGGGGAAAACGTTCCTTCGTAGGTGCCTTCTTAGGTTCCTTTTTAGGTAAAAGAGAACGTGGCTTGAGCTGTAAAATGGGAGCAGCATTAGAGACATAAAATTTTCAAAGGCTGCTGCCCTAGGTTTGTGGGGGTTTCCTAAATCAAGGGACAAATCATTACGCCAGACAGAATTTCTCTCTCTTTTTCTTTCTGTCTCTCTCTCTGTCTCTTCCTCCCTCCAACCTCCTTTCTTCCTTTCCTTCCTTCCTTCCTCTCCATACCTACCCCTCCCACCCGTTTCTCTCTCCAGAACCTAAAACAGCGAGTCCCTACAGAAGGATGTCTTGTCCCTGCTCTAAAGCCACCTCCTGAACGCCTTTCTCTTCTCTTTTTCAGCCTCAATTCCACCCTCTTTTCCAAGCTGAGCTACCGTCTAACGCCTTTCATGCAGCCCTTCCCATCTAGTCAATCTCTGAATTCCATTAAACTCTGGGGCTCCGTGTGATTACGCAATGTCTCGTGTTCCCCAGCGGTTCTGTGTGCATGCGTGTTGTCTCCTCAACCAGGTTGTGAACTTTCAGAGGCCAGAGGCCGGAGTCCCTCCGCACACTGGACACAGAACTGGGAACATCAGGGGCCTTTATAGAGACCTTCATTGCCTTTCACTTCCCATGAGACATCAGAGAATTCACACAGAAAACAAAATTCATAAGTGTAATAAACGTGAATAAGCCTTCATTTGGGTGGAGTAACCACCTTATACAACATCAGATAATAATTCCTACTGGAAAGAACCCTGTGCCTGCACCTGAGGTGTCCATGGGAGAGCCCTCGGGGCGAGTTGGAAGCTGGGAAGGTACACCTGACTCAGTGTCATGGAACTCGATTACGTGAGTGCAGTGGCTGTGGGGGAGCCTCCCGTCAAGATGATCTCCACATCGGTGTGTGCACGTGAGAGGGAACCCACGAGTCTGAAGGATGTGGGAAAGCCTCCCCCAAGACCTTCGTCCACCAGAGGATTCACCCTAAAAAGCAGTGTAGACGTGGGGGTGCAATGGGGTGGGAGGCGGACGTGGCGCCTGCCCCGGGGAAGAACTGAGACTTGGAGAGGAAGTGTGACGTACCGTGGGTACAACTGGAACATTACCAAACTCTGACTGGCGCCTTTTTCTTTTTTTGGCCTTGAAACACTTCCATGTCGGATTGCCTTTGTCATCATCTCTCCCTGGGGAAAGGAAGGGATGGTTTCCCCAGTGCTTGTTATGGACGGAGAATTGGGCTGGAGAGGCTGTGTCACTGGTCCAGGGCCCGCTGACAGTCGGGATAAGAGCTGTAGTCTCTGGGGACCTTTATTTATTATATATATTTGATTTTCTACAGAGAGGAAGGGAGAGGGACAGAGAGTCAGAAACATCGATGAGAGAGAAACATCGATCAGTTGCCTCCTGCACACTCCCCACTGGGGATGTGCCTGCAACCAAGGCACATGCCCTTGACCGGAATCGAACCTGGGGCCCCTCAGTACACAGGCCGACGCTCCATTTACCGAGCCAAACCAGTCAGGGCTGGGGACCTTTATTTGATGTGCCAGGGACTGTGCTAGTGCTAAGGGAGACGCAAGGTCTAAAGAGAGGCTCCATGCCCTCAAATGGCTTATTGTCCCAGGAAGGAACAGTTGGGCCCTTATCACATGGACCTGCTTTAACAGGAGTGCAATTGAAGTGCCGCAGAGGAGCAGGAAAGGAGCCCTAAGTTCCTCGAGGGAAAAGCAGGAAAGACTTCACAGAGGAGGTGTTATTTGAGCTGAGCTGTAGAAAGGATGAGGAATTTGCCAGACAAACACGTGAGCAGAGGGTGTTCAGGTGGAAGAAACAGCACATACAAAGGCATGGGAATAAGAGAGGGCGTGACCTGTTGAGGATCCTGGAGAAGTTCTGTGGGTAAAGACTGGGGTGGGGGAGAGGGGAGGGGGCAGTTAGGCAGATAACAGAAGGCCCTTGAATGCCTTGTAAAGCAGTTCAGATTTCCCTTTAGGCAATAAGGATTTCGTTTCCCGATGCTGCTGTAACAAATTACCACCAATTTAGTGGCTTAAAGCAACACGGATTTCTTCTCTAACAGTTCTGGGGGTCAGAAGTTTCAAATCAAGGTGTGGGCAGGTGGTGTTCTCTCCGGAGGCTCTGAAGCAGCTATGCGGTCCGCCAGGGAGCCAGTTAAAGACCTGGTGACCCACGCACCCAGGGTGGGCATGAGTGCGCCTACCAGCGTCGGTGGGCACCTGGGTCTGGGTCTCCCGCTTCCCTAATACATCGTTGGCCATCTTCTCTGTCTCCCATTCCCAGTACCAAGGAATGTGAAGCAATCAAAGTATTTCTCTCCTTCCTATTGCATCTTTATCTAAGAAACTCCAGAGGAGTTAGGGTGAATCTCCTGGTGGTTTTACCTGCAGGTAGCGTTGCCAGATAAAATAGAAGACATCCAGTTAAATTAGAATTTCAGATCAACCATGAATAACTTGAGTCTGTCTCAAATGTTACGATATTTTTAGTACTACTTTGTTAACCAGATTACTCTTTGATGCAATCTACAAGGTTGACTGGTATTCAAGCCCTGAAAATCCCAGTGCCTTCTTACAGGTAACTTTCTTTGCACAGTAGTAACCCAGGGAAGGAAGGCAGGCTTTGGCTCTAGAGAGATGGCGGGTTTCAGAACGATGAGGACTGGTCCCTCTTATTTCACTGTCATGAATGGTGATGGCTCTTCAGCCCTGACAGAGATCTTTCTGCTGCCCAGCTCTACGATTCGTTCCAGCTCAGTTCTTGCTCTGGATCTCGCCTGCCCATCTGTTTAAGCACACTGAAATCTTTTTCTTTTTCTTTTTTTAAAGGTGCTATACAATGCTGTCTTTGATCTTGACTAGGGATGATGATGAAGACTTTCATCATCTTTGAGATGCAGGTGACAGTGTGATTTTGAATCGAATGTGTAAAGTTTGCAGTAACCACTGTTACAGGAAACACAAACGCAAGAACAGTTGAAATCTGAAGGCTAGTAACTGTTGGCACTGGGGTTCGAGGAAGACTTTGGCTCCCAGGCTCCATCCCATGTGACTCCCATTCTAGAATGACCCTCCTCTTTTTACTTCCCTGAACCCCTCCTTCGAAATTTCCCTTCTTGGTCGGGGGGTGAGGAGGGGGTAGGAGGTGGGGATGGAGACCTGAGATCCTTCCATGTACCCTATCTTCAGGCCAGGGCTCAATCCTCCCAGCTAGAGCTTCACAAACACGGTCACTTCATGGTCATCTCCGGGCCACTCTCTGATGCAGCACGTGGCTCCGTCTGGTGCTCTCAGGCAGGACCTGAGTGTTCACATCAAAGTTGTGTAGATACTGGTGGTGGCCGATTTCCACATTTCTGAACTTATCCCTTTTACGCACTATTTTCTAAATGCAAAAGATTATAACAGTTCATGAAGCCCTAAGAAACCCTGGTTTGTACGGCTCTGTCAGTGAACTCACCCGCCCAGCCAATGGCAGCAGGCCGAACTGAATCCTCTTGCACCTCCAAGACTTCTAGAAAAAAGGTGGCCCTCCGGGGCCTGGGGAACTAATGACTTAATGCCTACAAAGCCCTAGAAACAACTTACTGCAGATAAGGTCTCATTATGGTTAATTGTTATTATTATTGTTGTGATTGTTCTCAGCCCAGCTCCTATGAAAGGCTGCCACAGCTCCGCTACAGACCTCAGGTCAGGGGTTTAATTAATACCTCCACTGAATGCCAGAGGCCCCAGGCACCATGTTGCCGCCCCCACATCCACGTCCTATCTCCCCTGAGCCCCGCCCACAGGGTCCTTTCCACCCTGGAATCTGCCCAGTTTCTACCTGAGTGGCTCCATCATGCTTCACTCCTGCCAACAGCTCCCCCTCCCAGCCCAGACCCCAGCTCTGCACCTTTCTCCTCCCTTCTCTGCCCCTCGCCCACAATCTCACCTCCCTCCTTTGATTTTGCCTTCTCTTTCCTGCAGTTTCCTAGCCCCCGCAACACGTCTTAGGGTGGTGGCCAAACAGTTCTCAGGAGCCAAGCCTTTGGGGGGGTCATGAAAACTAAGAGAGGGTTCCCTGCGCCCCACCTTTCTCCCTTTCAGTCCCCGCTTCCCAGGTCTCCCACCCCACCTTGGTGAACTTGGGGATTGTTCCTTAGGTGGTGAGGCCGGTTGGGTGGGTTGGCTGGTTTAGGGTTACGAAGTCTGGCACTAACTCACAGCCCCGTGCAACTGCCTTCTTTAATTAATTAACACCAATTTTTACAAAACCATCTCTTCCATTGGACCTCAGTACATGCCTCTGGGGCATATGTCACCTCAATTACAGACAACAATTAAGCGTGCTGCTGTAAAGAATCGGTGAGCCTCTTTAAAGACTCAAACACAATTAGGGCCTGACTACCTTAGAGCAGTGTGGTGCAGACAGAGCCTGAGGCAGGATCTACCCCCTCTTCTACCCCCTCACACACACTCCCACACACCCCAGGAATTGGGCTGCAGCGGTACACTTAGAGAGGATGCTCTGCTAGGCCCCTGCCCTCAGCTGCCCACACCCTAACCCAGAAAGCTAAGCTGTTGCAAGTGGGGTGGTGGCCTCACTTCACTAGTACCAATGTCCCTCAGATTCCAAAGCCCACCTCCCCACTGTCCTCACTGGCCATCTTGCATGAATAAAGATGAATCCAGGCCCTGGAACAATAAGACAGGGACTGAGTTGATCTTTCTTTCTATCAGTAAAGATGGTATATGCAGGGTTACCTGATGGTTTTGCAGTGGTTTGAATTAGGAAAATGGTTGAAGATGTTTCTTTTCTTTTTTTTTTTAATCCTCACCCTAGGGCATTTTTTCCCATTGATTTCTGGAGAGAGTAGAAGGGAGGGAGGAGGGGAAGAGAGAGATGGAAGAGAGAGAGGAGTGGGGAGAGAGAGAAAAAAACATCAATGTGAGAGAGACACATCAACTGGTAGCCCTAGCTCTAATCCTAACCCTGACCTGGGGTGCGGAACCTGCAACCTGGAGACCCAGGGTTTAGTTCCTTTCATGTGACCCTTCAAATCCAGACCCCATCTGTTGAAAAAAAAAATAGGGGGAACAACATTTTTCTGCCCTTCCTCCTTCCTGTGGAGGGAAGGATTAAATGGGGTAATGCAAAAGGAAGATTTGTAGAAATTGTCATATAAATATGGTTTTTAAAAAATTATCAAATGCATTTTGAGGAACATTTGAGAGCTCATTCCCCAGCACATGTTGTCAGTTTGGCTCAAATAAACTCATAAAAATTTTCTCTAAAAGAAAAAAAAAAGCATTTTGATGATAAGTTCACCAGAGTAATCAAAATCCAAACTCTGGGATGCTTCAAACGGAGAAGCTGATAAAAGAAACTGTAGCTGTGAACCCCATGACAGCCCCGGCCATGCATGTTGCAGTTAAAACAAGCTTGAGGCCCAGGCGACACTGGCTGTCCCAATAGCCCCGCTCATGTCTATCCCCAGGGCGGAACACAGCCGGCCTTTTAGTGCATCCTTCCTTTTTCTTCTAGGGCATTCTGGCATTTAACTTTTCACTAGAATTCAAGTAGGGGTGGTGGGCGGTGAGGGGCACAGAGTGAGGTGAGGTGAGAGGGACACATCGAATGGTAGCCCTAACCCTAACCCTAACCCTGACCCTGACCCCGGGTGGGGAACCTGCAACCTGAAGACCCAGGTTTTATAGTTCTGGTCATGTGACCCTTCAAATCCAGATCTCATCTGTTCAAAACAAATAGTGGGAACAACACAGAGGCCCAGGGCCCATACCCCTCTAGTTTGCATGCATATGAGTACATGCGTGTGCGTATGCATCCAAACCCCACGACAGAAAAGCCAAAAGCCCAGCTTGTGGCGCTGTCTCTCCACACTGTCCCTCAGAGCCCTGGGAAAAGGTGAATGAAAAGGGGAGTCCAGGACGGCTTTCTCCATTGTGTAAAAGGAGCAGTTCCCTGTGAGAAAGGCTCAGAGATGAGAATCGAGTAGTAATTCTTAGGAAAGGAATTACAAGGTATTAATGAACACGGTCAGCTTTCTAGAGTAGAACCCTAGGTACCCAATCTGGCAGACTCTAAGAACCATGCAATCCCCTCTTTTCACAAAGCTTAAAAGTAAAGTGATTGAGCAAAGGTCACAACACTCAAGTATGCGAGCCTAGGAGACCATGGCCAGGGCTCTGGTCTGGCTCCAAGTCTGGGTGCGGTAGGATGGGGCCATGTAGTTAATGCGTGGGCAGGCTCGCACTGGCCCCTCTATAAGTACAGGTGGTAAGAACTATAACTGACTAAGGGAACATCCCTGGAAACTTGAGGAGCAAAGAAATACAGTGAACAGGGGACTTGTACCAAGCCATCCAGTTCACGTCACAGAGACCAGATAGCTCTGTTGCTCTTTATTTTATTTTAAAATATATTTTTAGTGATTTCAGAGAGGAAGGGAGAGTGAGAGAGAGATAGAAACATCAATGATGAGACAGAATCATTGATCGGCTGCCTCCTGCACACCCCACACTGCGGATCGAGCCCGAAATCCAGGCATGTGCCCTGACCAGGAATCGAACTGTGACCTCCTGGTTCATAGGTCGACACTCAACCACTGAGCCACACTGGCCAGGCAGCTCTGTTACGCTTTAAATGAAATTTCTGAAGGTTTTTAGGACTGTCAACGTGTACAGAACTTTTTCCTAAAACTTTTTAATTAAAAAAAAAAAAAATGGGTTCTGCTGGTTTCTGACCACTGCCTTCATGAGAATGTTAATGGAGAATTCTACCCATGGCCAGAAAACCAGCTGACAGAAGTTTGATCTCCCAACAGTGCCAGGGGTGGGTGCTAACTGTTGTCTGCCATGACTGCTAAGCTGCAGTGCCAGCGCTGAAGAAGGGAGGCACTGAAATTAGTAGTCTGACTAAGAGCAAATGCCCTCTTCTTGTGACATGTCAAGTGATGACACTGGTTGGCAGCCCCCTTCTCTTGGTAGGTGTGTGAAGGGGAGGAGTTAAGAGAGAGCAAAGGAAATAGAATCTCCTTGCTAGCCCTGAGGCCCAAGGCCTTCCAAAGCACCAATCACCAAGGGTTCAGATACACGGAGGCAAGTCCCAGGGTCCTAGAGAGAGAAAGAAGGGGGAGGCGGGCATTGGATAAGGGAGATGTGGATGTTGAACGGAATATTAGAATTACTCTCCACCAAATGCCAAGGCTGCCTGTTTTTACTACAGAGGAATACGTAGCCGTTTTTCAGAACGGGCCTGTTAAACCCTCTGAAAGAACAGAAAGTGATGAACCTGGGTCTTGTTCTGGCTCCATTGTGTACTGGGCTGGGTGGCTTCGGCTGCACTATTAAACATTCCTTGGCTTGAACATCCTTCATTGGGAACAATACCTGCCCTGCCTGCCTCACAGGGTTTCTGGAAGATCTGATGAGATAATGAACCCAACCTCCCTGAAAAAACACCATAAAGCACTCCTCACACAGAAGGGAAGAATATTACTTACTGTTCTAATTACCAGGAGCCCGTCAGAGCGTTGGCCTGTGGGCGGAGAGTTCTAGAGAATGGAAGGTCACCTTGTTTCTTTAGCTGTCACTCTGCACCCCATCTCTTCCAGGCAGGACAGCCCTGACAGGGAGAGGGTGGGGAAGGGATCAAGTGTCCCAGAAGGCAAAGCGAGATGTTCTGGGCTCACCAGCCCCCACACATGCCAAGTCCTTTCTCGCATTGGATCTAAGTCTTTCCTTTTACTTCTTCAAGCTTATTTCTCCCTGTTCTACCCACAGATTTCTCTACCTGCTGAAACAGGACATCATTGTTAGTGTTTATCCACTATTGAAGAACATGACCCAAAGTTGCCAAATTACCATTCCTGGGGTCTCGAGTCAAAGTGTAATAAACACCAAGCATCTGCTTTTGGAAGGGACCTTGAAGAACCCCTTTATTTATAAAGTTTCAATGTCTTCCCTAACCTTATCCCAGATTCAGGAGATATATATATATATATATATATATATATATATATATATATATGATGCTATTTTGGGGAGAAGTGGCTGCATCTGTATTAAAACTGTGTGGAGATGTCAGCCTTAGTGCAAGAAAATTTATTAAGTGTGCTTTTAATAATAGGAGGCCCAGCCAGAACGGCTGAGTCGGTTGAGTGTTGTCCTGTGCACTGAAAGGCTGCCGGTTCAATTCCCGGTCAGGGCACTTGCCTGGGTTGCAGGTTCCATCCCTGGTTGGGGCGTGTATGGAAGGCAACTGATCAATGTTTCTCTCTCCCTCGCACTTCTCCCTCCAAAATAAAAAAATATATATTTAAAAAATAATAGGAGAATTACGTAATTAGGATAAGATTTGAAAAACATCAAGCCCCAGCCGTTTTGGCTCAGTGGATAGAGCACTGGCCTGAGGACTGAAGGGTCCCGGGTTCCATTCCGGTCAAGGGCACATGCCTGGGTTTCGGGCTCGATCCCCAGTAGGGGGCGTGCAGGAGGCAGCCAATCAATGATTTTCATCATTGATATTTCTATCTCTCTCCCCCTCTTCCTTCTTCTCTGAAATCAATAAAAATAAATAAAAAGTATTTTAAAAAGAAAAACATCAAGGAAGTTTGGATTATGGTGAGAAAAGGTCAAGATCCTTCAAGTTGCTGTCTCAGGGCTTCTCTTGCCTCCTTCATTTCCCTTCTCTGTACTCCAAGCACCTTCCATTATGGATACCCTCTCTTGGCTCTCAACTGGGATAAGTGCTAACTTGTTAGCTAATAGTAGCATTAATTATATTAATGATTAATAGCTAATTAGTCATAATGCTGTAATGCTTACAATGGAGGCTTCCTTTCTTGCAGCAGCTCTATGTCTCAAGCCCACACACATCCCCTTCCCTATTCCTGGCCATGGAACGGGCGAGCGCCGCTCTCAAACTGTTTTTCACACCATTCTGGCAATCTCTAAATGTCTCCACTTTTTACTGGTTTTTCTCACTCATCTGGCCAGTGATCACACTGCGTATTAGCTTGCCTCCTTTATGTCTGTCTTCTGTCACTCACATCGCCCTTCCTGTCACAAGGAGGCCACGGTCAAGATTTTTTCCTCTTTTTTCACTTTATCTCATAAGCCAAAGGCTCTTCTACTTCTAAGTCTCATTTGGGCTCACTTTTCAACTTTGGCCCCCGCTTTCTTCACTTCGCCTCCGCCTAATCCTCACCCGCCCCCTGTCCTGTCTCGTGCGGTCCCGCACCCCCCGCCCCCAGCTCCCGCCCCCTCGGCGTCTGGGCTTCCTTTCTGCAGCCACGCCCCCAGCCCCCGGGAGGGCGCTGCGCACGCGCAGTGCGCGCCTTTACCTGGGCGCCCGGGAGTGGGCGGAGTGGGCGCGGGCGGGGGTGGAGCGGGGGCCGGCGGTTATCTGGTCGGCGGAGCGCTCACGCGGTGGCGGGAGGGAGAAAAGGTGCACTCGGGCCGGCCCCAGGCCTGCGCATGCGCGCCGCCGCGCCCAGCGGCCGGGATGCCAGGGGGCCGGGCGGAGGGAGGTGTCGGGATCCCTGTTGGGCGGGGGGTGGGGGGGGCCGGCGAGGGACGGGGCCGCGGGCGCGCGCGCGCTCTCGCCGCCGCGCTCCCCTCCTCCCCGCCCCCCGCTCCGCACACACATCCACACGCGCACACCCCCTCCCCTGCCTCCCTCCCCGCGCGCCGCCCGCCCCGCCGGCCCCGCTCGCCCTCGCGCGCTCGGAAGGGAGTCGCGAGACGTCGGAGCGGCGGCCACGTAGCGCTGCGGCGGCGGCGGCGGCGGCGGCCGAGGCCGGGTTTGCGGAGCGGCCCTGAGGACGGACGTTGGGCAGGGGGGAGGGGCCGGCCCGGCCGGCGGTTGTTACTCGAGCACCGCGGCTACAGGGCCCCGCCGCAGGATGGACCGCCGAGGCGGCGGTCGGGGCGGCGGAGGCGGAGGCGGCCGGCCCGGGTGAGTAGGGACCCCAGCCCCCCCCTCCACGCACACGCCGCCGACGCGGCTGCGCCCCGTGCAGCCGTCCGCCTGGCCGGCCGGGGCTCCGGGCGCCGGGGTAACCCTTCGCCGAGGCAGCTGCGTGCACTAGGCCGGAGCAGCCCCCATCCGGCTGGGAGGCCCCGGGCGCTGTGCTCCTCTGGCCCCGCGCTTGGGCCGGGGGCGCCCGCCTCAGCTCCCGGATCCGGGCTGGGCTTCAGTTGTGCAGAGTCCGCTGGCCCCGAGGCTGAGGGGGCTGGGTCTGCACGGGTTCGCGGGCCGAGGGGAGGTTTGCATCCGTCCCCGACGAACGTGCTGCCCTGCAGCTGGCGGCTTGCACCCGCTGCCTCCCCCGCCCAGCGGTGGCGCCCGGACCTCCCACCCCCGGAGTATTGTGCCGCCCGAGATCAAATGCATCTCGTGTGCAGCCTCCCCACACTCACCCCGGGGGGCAATGCCGACCTTTCTCCACCCCCCTCCGCCTCCCCTCCAACCCAGCTCTGCTGAAGACTCCTAGATGGGAGACACTGGAGGCAGTGACACCCCTGTTCCCTGGGCGCATAACGTGTTCATTGTCGAAGGATGTCTCCCCTAGAAAAGCTAACCGCCCCTGCCTCACCCTCCAAGTCTGCCTTCACAATTTAAGATCCCATATGCTCTTCTTTGAAGAGGGCCAATCTCTGATCACATCTAGTTCCTCCCTCCCCCACCACACACACACACACACACACACACACTTCCTGATTGCTGAGCGGCCACTGTCATCGCGATCCATTGTCAGGAATGGCTTGTCCCAATCACAGGAATGTGCTTTTGCCTTGGGAGAAGGGTGCTTGCCACACCATGTTCTCGGGATGTGTCTCCCTGAGCCTGTCTTTGATTGTCCCCCTGCTCAAGCAGCGTTATTACAGTGTTTCCCTTCTGTGCGTCTCCAGGGGACCCTCAGTAATAGCCTGAGTGATGCTTTTGCCCGGTTATTTAGACACCTATGGTGTAGGGGAAATTTCTTCTTCTTTGGCTGTCATGTTTAACATCTATCCTCAAGGAGTAGTAAATAAGGCAATATTTTGGGAAGATGGTGTGGGCTCACCCCCAGATGGTCAGGCCGGTATTGTTCTGGAAATGGCCACAAGCACACACATGCTTTGTTGACAACATGTGTGTGCCTAGGGAGTGCAGAGCTGCTGTGGCTGGCATGTGTGTGTGTGTGTGCAGAATGCAGGTGATGTTCCCATGTGAAGCTGCGTGGAGAGTGGCGAGCTGCCCTGTGATCCCGGGAGCCGGCAGGCAAAGCTTGGTTGTTGGCATGAGGACTGTGCACATGTGTTTAGCTAGAGCCAGCCGTTCTCAACCTGTGGGTCGCGACCCCTTTGGCGGTCGAACGACCCTTTCACAGGGTTTGCCTAAGACCGTCCTGCATATCAGATATTTACATGACGATTCATAACAGTAGCAACATTACAGTGATGAAGTAGCAACGAAAATAATTTTATGGTTGGGTCACAACATGAAGAACTGTATTTAAAGGGCCAGAAGGTGGAGAACCACTGGTAGACGCTGCCGTTGGTATAATTTTGTTTACAATGTTCACTGCTGAGTTTCAGTGTATCTGGAAATGCCTACTTGAGGGGTTCTTAACCTTTCTTTGAGGTCACTGAAGCCTTTTTGGGTGCTCTTGGTGAAATAGACATGGTTTTGTGTGTAATTACAGTCATCTTGAAGCTGGTTTGGGGACCTCAGGATAAGATCTATATTATGAAAAAGTGAAAGGAACTTAAGTTTTGCGTGGGGTGGAGGGGATTTGTTTTTGTTTTTCTTAAGGCTTGACATGACTTTGCTCCTAAGCAATAAGCAACAAAACAGATTGTACATGTGTTCTTCCTTGTGTTTTGTTATTTTTATTGCCGTGAGTTAGATATTTGTAAGGTAGCATTTCCCTGTCTTCCTATAAAAAGCATGTATGTGAGAGTTTCACAAAGTTAAAACAGGAGTCAGAATAATTTGTCTACATTTGACCACTTGGTAATGTATGTTCCTTGCACTGAATTCTAATTTCAGCCGCAAAGTCAGTGGTCTGTTTTATGATGCCTGTCCAGAACCTTTATTTGTTGGTTGAGGTTGACCTGATCTCTTACAAGACTTTATCGTTCCCCTAGTAGAGCACCTGCTCCATGAGGAAGATTTTTTTCAACTTTATTAAATATTATTGCATATCTTTATTCCAGGTGACAAGTTGCCATCAAAAGCATCCATTTTTAAATTTTGTTATAATGGAAGGATTTTAATTGTAGTTAGGGAGTTTAGGCTCCATGTTTTAAAATCTAGAACCGGGGATGAACATTGCACCAGCCTGTCAATAAGTAGGGGGCAGCCGTCAGCTAGTCTTTAAATCATTCTGCATTTTGATCATATTTCATTCCAGCTTCGCGAAAGTGTCGTGATGGGCAGTGACATTAAAGAAGCACAGTCTCCAGCTCTCCAGGAGCTTCCAATTCTGACAATATTTTCCACTTAAAGAATCCTTTGAGACCTTAAATTTTTTTGCATTTTGGGGGTTTGAGAGGCTAGGGCAGTGGTCGGCAAACTCATTAGTCAACAGAGCCAACTATCAACAGCACAACGATTGAAATTTCTTTTGAGAGCCAATTTTTTTTTTTTTTGAGAGCCAAATTTTTTAAACTAGATAGGTAGGTACATTGTTATTAACTTAATTAGGGTACTCCTAAGGCTTAGGAAGAGCCACACTCAAGGGGCCAAAGAGCCGCATGTGGCTCGCGAGCCGCAGTTTGCCAACCACGGGGCTAGGGAATTCATTGTCTTAACAGCTTTGGGGAAGGCAAGGGAGCCTTGGAATCTTGCATAGAATCTGTTCCACATAGCTGAAGAGTAGCATTTATTCTAATAAATTATGTAGTGTACCCTAAGAAGTTTGGAAGAATGCTGAGATTGCAAATATCACATTTTTTATTGTCTAATAAACATGCTTGAAGTGGTTTATATTACAGGTTATGTTTTTTGTTCGTGTCATGCCTGAAATTTTACTGTCGGAAATTATTTGCCTGTCCTGAACCCAAACCATTTCAAAGTTGCAAATATTAGTATGTCACTTTGCTTTGTCAGCATAGTATAGTGACAGATCATTAAGATCTTGGGACAGGGTGCTTCCCTTGGTTTTTAATATTGCAGAACCTCTTCTGACCAGTCGCTTACCTAGTTAAACACCCACATACCACAGAGCAGCTGATCATATAGCACATGCGGCTGTGAGAACAGCACGCTCTCTGCCAGATTCAGGGCTTGGAAGCTGGAAAACAATTGCATGGCAGTGAAACACCAGGAGTAGTGGTGCCAGCAGCTCCCTCGTTAATGCAAACAGCCCGCTGTAGTTTCTTCAACACTCTTCTTCGACACCCTTCCCGTAGGAGGTTTCAGATCAGCAGCCCCTACTCGAGGGAGACAGCACCTACTGTCTGCAACTGTGGCCTCAAGATCTGATGCGTGACGCCCAGAGCTGTTTCCATTTCTGCTCTCAGTATGGGAAGCCACCTTGTAGTGTGGTAAGAAAATACTTTTCAAGTCTGTAGAGAAAAAGTTGATTAGTAATGCTCCTGATGTGATTTTGTCCTTGCTTGTCTGAAGCCTATTGAAGTGAATTGTAAAAACAAACTGTTTTTAAAAAAGCCCTTTTCTAAAGGGTTTTAGATAATTTGACCAGAAATACTCTCGAGTTTCATTTCCCTTGTTCTAAAAAGTCAGTTGAGAGACAGCCAACAGCACAGTTTGCAAGGCCTGTGGATTCTCTTGCATTTTGAACCGTAGCCTTTGGAGCTAGTTATCCTCAAGGAGGTGACTGCATTTCCTTGCTGGGAACTCTTGGGTCTTGTGCTTCGGTTTGATATTTTTCTCAGCTGTTTGCCCTCGTGTCCAGCAGTTAGCACGTGAATCTACTCTGATAGAGGTGCCCTGGTTCTGCAGTGAGTGACTCCAGCAGCTAGGCTCTAGCTGCTGCTGGAGGGGGAGCAGGGAGCTGCTTCTTTGGAGCCGGGCAGGACTGGGTTTGAGTCCCGGCTCCACCACTTACTGGCTTCATGGCCTTGGGCAAGTCACCCTGACCTCGCTGGTCTCAGTTTCCTCGTCAGCGGATTGGAATTTGCTGTGAGGACTGGAGATAATACATGAAACCTCTAGCACGGTTCCTAGCGCTAGTATTGAGGGAGTATTAAGGACTCAGTAAATGGTAAGGCACCGTTGGTGTGGAGTGTAACTACAGATTGTTTTGGCTTCCAAGATGTAGAAGTCTGGTGCTGCAATCTGCATACTTTCATCTGTGCAGATTTGGGATGAAAAGTTGCAAATATTTGTCTTGGAGCGTACCTCAGTCTTGCAGGTGCAGCGTGCTTATTGGAACTTTGATATGTTGCTGTATGGCTGGCTGAACTTGGTAGACAATAAAACTTGGCTCCTAGTTCTAGTGTTCCCCACAGGCTGTGCTTGTTTTAAGCCTATTCAAGTTTATACGGTAAAAGGGGTGTTTTAAGACATTAATGTATCTCAATGAGTTCTGTGTCCACAGTTGAATCATGTGCAAAGCCTCGTGTACATTTTCATGGTTAATGAAAGCCACAGAGTGCTTGCTAGAATCAGTGACGACATCAGATGCTTTTTCAGTTAATCTGTTTATTTATATAGCAGGTATCTTTGATTTTTACAAACATTTAGGAACATTTTCTCTTAAAGATTCCTCTTGCTCTTCCGAGGTTCAGTTATAAACTGTTATTAGAGCTAGCTAGAGGTTTGAGTGCCTTCGGCATTTTTGCTTTGGTGGGAGAAGGAAACAAAGGTAAGGTTCCTTTACCTATCTGATTTGACCAACTCTCCACTTCAGGCCTATTCCTACAGATTGTGTGTAGTTCCCAGCCTTGTTTTTAACCAAAAAGGGAGTTTTATGGTAAACTATGACTTTTTTAAAAACAATTTAAGAGATTGATTACTTTGAAAAGTAGATTCAAGGGCATGATTAGAGTTTTATTCAGTGCATAGAGCTTTTAAAATAGGATTTCTTAGTCTGTCACTTTTGCAGGATATTATTGTGATAAGTCTGTGAGCCCACGAGTTACCTAGAGACTTTTCACATAAGGTAGACACATCAGGATTACCTCAAGGGAATCTGCTAATCTTTATTTTCATTTATTTTTGAGCCAGCTCTAGGGGCTTGCCCATCAGTGGAATCAGTCACTGGTATTGGATTGATGATAAAGACGGATTGGTAAACAATGATCTTAGCCTCGCTCACCTTGATTTTGCAGGACACTTGAAAAAACTTAATCTTGGCCAGAATGTTTAATAATAGCACTTATGCTATGTGAACCCAGACTGACTAAACAAATACAATTTAGATGATTGAGTTATGTATCTTTTTCTCAATTATAATACCTTTTTTTTTTTTTAGTTAATCCTTACCTGAAGATATTTTTCCATTGATTTTTAGAGAGTGTAGAAGTGAGGAGGAGAGACACAAAGAACTATCGATGTAAGAGAGACACATCAATTGGTGTCTCCCTCACGCATCTGACCAGGACCTGGGATTGAGCCTGCAATTGAGGTACATGCCCTTGACTGGAATCGAACCCCGGACCCTTCAGTCTGTGGGTGGACGCGCTATCCACTGAGCCAAACCAGCTAGGGCTATACTATATATATATATATATATATATATATATATATATATATATATTTATTTATATATATTTTTTTAAAATATATTTTATTGATTTTTTACAGAGAGGAAGGGAGAGAGCTAGAAACATCGATGAGAGAGAAACATCGATCAGCTGCCTCCTGCACATCTCCTACTGGGGATGTGCCCGCAACCCAGGTACATGCCCTTGACCGGAATCGAACCCGGGACCTTTCAGTCCGCAGGCCAACGCTCTATCCACTGAGCCAAACCGGTTTTGGCAGGGCTATACTATATTTTTTAAGTAAACTTTTTCTTGGGAAGGAGGGGTGCTATTTTTTTAACTATTGTTTTTTCTGGTTTACCTAGAGTAAAATGGCCTAGTAGATAACAAGATGCTTCTGTCAGTTTCTAGATAAACCAGTCAGTGTGTGGTGAGAAGGGATTGTTGGAAGAGAACAAATAGGAATGATGCAAAGAATGACTGTAGCTGAATTTTTTGCTCTTTACTATGCATGTGGCATCAGAGGGTTATGACTCTTACTTGGATTTCACAGAGTATCAGCATTGGGTAGCTCCGTTTGTCTTTAATGCTAGGGAAGAATATAGTCTTTATTATATTTATACTTTTCAGCTTTAAATATTTTATTCAATTTGGGGGATTCAATGGGACATAACTTCTAATTAATCAATGGGACATAACTTCTTAAGTCACTCTGTTACTTATAAAATGAGATTTATAACTAGACCCTTATGAATTGTTTTCACCCTTTTGAATGTGTCATTTTAATATATCTAGAGTAATATCAGTGGCCTGTGAACATTGAAACACATAGTAAAGTGTGTTTGTTTGAGGAGGTGGCAAGTAGAGTGTTGGTGATCTCAATTATATGGACAAATCTGTATTCTTTTCAGTTCCTCTTAAGACTGTAACCCCGATGCCCAGGGACTTTCCTGTATTCATGTACTATTAGAGAGCCTTACAATTTTCTCTTCCTTTCTTCTTTCCTTCCTTCCCTCCTTCCTTCCTTTTTTTTTCTTTTCTTCCTTCCTTTGTTCCTTCCTTCCTTTGCATGTAAAATCAGTTAAATTAACTCAGCAAAAGTTTAGAAAAAACTAAATGCCCATCAGTGTAGAATTGGTTAAATAAATTAGGGTATAGTCATGAAATAGAACAGGTTTTATATAGCTGCAAAAAGAATGAAGAAACTGTATATTGCTGTGGAAATCTTTAAGCTGTATTGTTAATGAAAATAACAAGGCATATAACGTGCATAGAATGTGTTACTGATTGTAAAAAAGTTGGGTGGGGATTTCCCTACATATTACAGAATAACTCTAAGAAACAAATAATCTGTTTATCAGAAACTTGTATTGGTTGTCAGTTGGAAGAGTGAACTGGATGACTGAGGCAACTGGGTTGGAGGGAGATGCTTCGCTGTATTTTTTTTTAAGTAAAATTTTAATTAAAGTAGACAGTAACATAGAAAAGTAGGGAATTCATAGGTATACACAGAAGAATCATAGAATCTTCTGTATAGTCAGCAGATTACATAGGTTATTTATAGAACCAGAAGCAGCCTCTCCTATCCCTCCCAGTGACTGCTCTCCCAAAGGTTGCCCCTATTCTGAGTTCTATCATCATAGGTTAGTTTTGCTTGTTTTTGTTGTTTTTGAGCTTCTTATAAGTGGAATACAATATGGACTCATTTGTACTATGTACTGAAGGAAGGAAATGAGAATCGCCTACCCATATTGTATATAACAATAGTTTATTCTCATGTAATACTCCATTATATGCTAGCTATAATAATAAAAGGGTAATATGCTAATTAGACCAGACATCCTTCTGGATGAAGGGGGGGAGGGAGGGAAGCGCTGAGCCCCTTGCACGAATTTCATGCATCGGGCCTCTAGTATATTATCATTTATTTGTTCATACTACCATTGATGAACATTCAGGTTGTTTCTGGTTTTGGCTAGCATGAGTAATGATGCTCAATTTACTACATGTTCTTCTGTTCTTAAGACTTTTGATTCATGCGAATGTATACCTATTAAATATATATGTATATATTTTTAATCCTCACCTGAGGATATTTTTTCCATTGATTTTTTGAGAGTGGAAGTGAGGGGGAGAGACAGAGAGAGAAACATCGATGTGAAAGAGATACATCGATTGGTTTCCTCCTACATGCCCCCAGCTGGTACGTGTCCTTGACCGGGACTCAAACCCAGGACCCTTCAGCTCACAGGCCAGTGCTCTATCCACTGAGTCAAACCAGCTAGGGCTATTTTTTTTTTAAGTGCCCCCTCCCTAGCCAAGTAGCTCAGTCAGTTGGAGCGTCTTCCTCCACACCAAAAAGTTAGTTGTCTGTTCGATTCCTCGTCAGGACACATACCTAGGTTGTGGTTCAATCTCTGTCCAGGCACATGTGGGAGGCAGCCAATCAATGTTTCTCTCTCACATCTATGTTTCTCTCTCTCTCTCCCCTCCCTCCCACTCTCTAAACATCAGTTAACATGTCCTCAGATGAAGATTTTTAAAAAATAAAAGTGTCCCCTAATTGATCCATAGGAAAATTGTAATGTCCTATTTAAAATTAAATATTAAGATACTTAGAGGGGCAAAGTAATTTCAAGCCATTTCTTTTTACATTCTCAAAGACCTGGCTTGTATTTTCACAATATTAAGAGAGTTCCCAAGCCAAACTTGGGAGAAAACTCTGTATTCTTTTATCCTTAAAGGAGTTAAGTATGATGGAAAAATGTCTTAAAAATAATTATAGCTCTTGCAGGATTTGTTTTTGTAACTGCTAAATATTTATTTTACTATCTCATTTCATAATATTGAAATCACAATCCTTTGTGAATTGCTAATTATTAAAAATATTTTTACTTAATGTAATTTTAATAACTGCCAAATATTTAAACTCTTTGGAAACCCAGGGTTTTAAACAAATAGCAACATGAAAAACTTAAGTATAGGTAACCTAGTTTTGAATATTTAGAAATTAGGTAGACCTATCAATGACTCGGTGGTGGCATATAATTATATGTACACTGCACTTTAATAACGGCTGAGGCCTCATCATTTCTATTAAAGACTGCATTTGATCAGATTTTTTGCTTTAATTGCAGTAATGCCATTTCCCCTTCTTTTTGCCCAAACATGGGAATAATAATTAAAGTATAAACATGTAAAGCCGTGGTTCTCATCCAAAGCCAGTTTTGCCTCCAGGGGACATTTGACAATGTTTGGACACATCTTTGTCACGAGTGGGACCAGGCGTGTGCTATTGGCATCTAGTGGGTAGAGGCCAGTGATGTTGTTAAATATTCTAGCAAAGAATTCTCTGGTCTAAAATGTCAACTGTGCTGAGGTTGAGGGTTGAGAGACCCTTCTGTGAAGCAGCTAATTAAACTGATGCTATTAGGCAGGTAGGATTTGAGCACTTCGTTAGACTTAGCATATGAAACTCACATTTAGTTTATCTAGTCTAGAGAAGAAAATAAGCTAGATAATTTTCTAAATAATAATAGAGTTTTAAATATGAAGACTGATCTTAATATAAGTTTTAGTGGACAAGTCATCTTTTTCTTAATAGGCTATTTGTAGTTTCTTAGTGGGTAAAGCCAGATTATCTTAGAATATAGCTGTTATCTAAAAGGTTATTCACAAAGAGAAAAAGAATAATCTTTATATATACTACACAGCAAAAACTTTTAGAGGTATAGGTTTTTTCAAAAGCAGATACATTTTTACTTTTATAGCTGTTTGACATAAAATATTTTTGAAGCTCACATCATATGGTAACCTTAAAAACACTTAATATTGCTAAGTGCGAAGATGTTTAACTTAAATTTGGAAAATACATACATAGTAGAAAAAGATCTAATTTCAAATGGCAATTTCTTCCTGTTTCGTTCAGGTAAAGAATATATATACATTTCTGCATCTATTCTAACTTGTCTGGTATTATCACAAAATCCAAAAGATAGTCTGTTCTGCCTTCCAGTCTTTCCTCAACCTTTTCGTCACCTCAAATTGAAAGTTAGGTTTTTTCTTTTCTTTAAAGATGATTTATGTCTTTTGGGCCAGGTGGTACACTGAGTGCTGAAAGACATGTCCACAAACACCAACTGTTGCAGGCTTGGACAGTTCCAGATCTAGAACTGTTTCATAATTATATATCGAATCCATATGAAATAACTTGATTTACAGCTACAGTTTGTCCTTTGGAACTAAACATAATAATACAGTGATGGTCTGTATCATATCTATAAGTTAAAATTACATAGGTAATATTGTAGTTAACAATCTATAGTCTAATGTTGATGTTTTATAATATAGCTATATCTTAGCTTTCTGGGATTATAGTTTACAATAAACTCTACTTAAACTCTACTTCAATAAGCTTGACTCTCTGCTCATAGATTTTTTTTTAGTCATATGTATGTACATAATGTATCTGGATCTCTGTATTTATTTAAACAGTTACCTTTGACATTGATATCTTTGAAAGTTATCTTTTGATGTTTACAGACAGTTCTGCCCAAGGCCATTTTAGGGCAGCGTGGAAAACTTGCAGAAACATGATTTATGACATGGATGAGTGTAGCTCTGGCCCATGCAGTTACAAGTCCCTGTCGCCAGGAGCATGTAGGAAATAGCCACCTTTCGTTTACTAGGAAATTAACTTGTCTGTTAATTGAAAGTAATCGTCAGGAGTGTACTTTGCCAGATGGTTTCTCTGTCTGTAATGTCTTGCTCTGAAAGAATGTAAGTATTAAGTGATTCTTGAAGAAGAAAAAGGTGCTGGCCTTGAAGCAAAATACCATTATAGGTAGGGTAGTACTTGGGTGTCTTTTACTCTACATTTGCTAATGCAAAGAATTCCTTCTGAAACCTTGCTGTCCAAACTCGCTGTATTAATTTGAACCATTCCTTGAAACAGTTTAGGGAGAGGAGAACGAAATTGGCAACACCAAGTAGATATGAATTTTTAAAAATCACTTTCCTCCCAGCTTCAGTGGAACTCTTGAGTGTTTCTTCCATTGGCATACCACGTTTTTCTTAGAAAAAAATTCTCTGAAGCATTCTAGGAAAAGAAAAATAGTGGTCAAGAAAAGCTTCAAGGAGTTGCATTTGAGTTAGATGTTGAAAGATGGCTAGGATTTTACCATGGGTGGTGGAGTGTTCTAGGCAGAAGGAAAGAATGGCATAATCACAGGGTCAGTGGTGGAGAAAGTTCAAGGTGCATTTGAGAAATAGCATGAGGATGTTGGTGGGAGAGGAGGACTTTGGGAGCAAGGACTGAAAAGTCAGTTGGGCTCAGATGGTGCAGGGTTTGTAATGCTTTGCTAGCAGTTTGTACTTTATTCCAAGGCTGTAGAAACCAATAAAGAGTTTGTAGCTAGGGAGTTACATGATCCAAATTCTTTAGGAAAATACAGTTTAACAGCGGTCGCCAACCGGTGGTCCGCGAGGCCCGAAAGGTTGGCCACTGCTGGTTTAGAAGATCTCACACGTAATAGATGATCAATAAATGTGTTGAGCGCTGGCCAGTGGCTCAGTGGTTAGAGCATCTGCCCTCAATCGCAAACCAGGGGATTGTGGGTTCGAATCCCAGTTAAGGGCACATACCTGGCTTTCAGGTTTGATCCCCAAGCCCCAATCAGGGTGCGATCAGGAAGCAACCAGTCGGTGCCTCTCTCTTTCTCAACACCTCTCTCTCAAAATAAATAAATAAATAAATAAATAAATAAATAAATGTGTTGACATTTATAAAAGTCTAATGATATTTTGAGGTTTAGTGTACATTTTAAGTGTTTTCATGCTTGGTTACATTATGTTTGTACTTTTAAAAATTTTTCTTTCATCCACACTTGCATCTAAATGATCTTAAATGTGAATTTGAATGGGTTTGATGAATTCATTCATTTTTTCAAGTTTAGGATCAGTGGTTTTGTTTATTACAGAAATTATTGATGTTCATTGTAGGCACATTAGAAAATCTAGATAGTCTTCCTTACCCTCTCCCTCCCCCCCTCAACGTCATCTGTTCTCTGGTTGGATTTCATTTTAAGGAAGAAAAGGGAATTGTGATTATATTCTCATCTAGCTTTTGCTCTCGAGAGTCCCTGTGACTCACCTTTTAGTCAGTGGGCCCTAATTTCCTCCCTTTATGAAAGAGACAAATACTTATTTGATAGGAACTTTGTGATGCTTAGATAAATGTAGTATTTTGTTTCTGTTGGTCTTTTTTGTCGGGGAGGAGCTGGGAGGGGCGGAGTGATTACTTGAACAATGTTTCTGTGGTCAAAACTATCTGTGGTTTTTCTATCCACATTTCTTAAAGACATTGCCAAAGTGCTGATAGAAAAAGTGTAGCCCGGCCAGCATGGCTCAGTGGTTGATTGTCAACCTATGAACCAGGAGGTCACGGTTTGATTCCTGGTCAGACACATGCCCAGGTTGCGGGCTGGAACCCCAGTGTGGGATGTGCAGTAGGCAGCCAATCGATGATTCTCTCTTATCCTTGATGTTTCTATCTCTCTCTCCCTCTCCCTTCCTTTCTGAAATCAATAAAAAGTATATATTTTTTTTTAAAAAAAAAGAAAAGAAAAAGTGTGAAAATTCTTTGACTTTGGTAAGGGAAGTACATTTAAAGATATTACAATAAAAACCCACATTCCTAATTAAAATCTTTTCTTCGACATACATAGATGAAGGGAAATTAGACTTAGTCATAGATTCCCAGGCTACTGACTGGTCTGGGAAATCTGTTTGGTCATGTTGGCTTGGTTATCTTGACCACTCATTGGATTTGGGCTATGACAGAAATTATTTACAAAACCAAATAACAAGCAAGCAAACTAGTATTTATTCGGGATTTTTTACTGTTTATAGCATATATGTTGTGAAGAGCTGTGTTGTTGTTTTTTTAGATTAAGAAAAGCATTGTAAAAGGCACCCAAATTGAAAAGAAGTAAAACTGTCATTATTTGCAGATGACATGATACTGTATATAGAGTACCCTAAAGATTCCCCCAAAACACTAGAACTGTTTATAAATGAATTCAATGAAGTAGCAAGATACAAAATAAATTTCTAGAAATCAGTTACATTTTTATACACCAATAATGAACTATCAGAAAGGGAAACTAAGAAAATAATCCCATTTAAAATTGCATTAAAAAATACCTTGGAATAAATTTACTCAAGAATGTGTAAAAGACCTATACTCAGAAAATCATAAGACATTGAAGAAGATACAAATAAATGGAAGCATATACTGTATTCATGGGTAGGGAGAATTAACATAATTAAAATGTTCATACTACGCAAAGCAATATATAGATTGAATGCGATTTTTTTCAAGATACCAAAGGCATATTTTACAGAACTAGAACAAATGTTCCAAAAATTTATATGGAACCACAAAAGACACTGGATAGCCACAGCAATCTTGAAAAAGAACAAAGTTGGAGAATCACGCTACCTGATATCAAACTATACCACAAGGCCATAGTAATCAAAACAGCATGGTACTGGCATAAAAACAGACATACAAATCAACGGAACCAGAATAGAGGCCAGAAATAAGCTCACATTTTTATGGTCAGTTAATATTTGACAAAGGCAAGAGCATGCAGTGGAGTAAACACAGTCTGTTCGATAAGCGGCATTGGGAGAATGGGACAGATACGTGCAAAAAAAAAGGAATCAGACCACTTTCTTACCCCACGCACAAGAATAAACTCAAAATGGGTACAGACTTAAATGTAAGACTCAAAACTATAAAAATCGTAGGAAAAAACATAAGCAGTAAAATCTCAGACACTGCTTATAGCAATCTTTTTTCTGATATGTCTTCTCAGGCAAGGGAAACACAAATGGGACTACATCAAACTAAAAAGTTTTTGCACAACAAAAAAACAACAAAATGAAAACCCACAGAATGGGAGAACATAATCACTAATGATACATCTGACAAGGGGTTAATATCTAAAATTTATAAAGAACTAGTATAACTCAACACGTAAAAAACAATCCAATTAAAAAATGGGTAAAGGGCCTGAAAAGACACTTTTCCATAGAGGACATGCAGATGGCCAATAGACATATGAAAAGATGCTCTACTTCACCAATCAGAGAAATACAAATTACAGCCACAATGAGATGTCACCTCATACCTGCCAGAATGGCTATCAGCGATGAGTCAGCAAACAAGTGTTGCCAAGGATGCGTAGGAAAGGGAACCCTCGTGCAGTCAGTGGGACTACAGACTGGTGTAGCCACTTTGGGAAACAGTATGGAGTGTCTCAAAAAATTAAAAATGGAATTGCCGGGGTCCAACACCAGCAGGTCCAGGGGTCCCCAAAGGTGTGGACGGAGTCGGCGAAGAAGGAATGACACAGAGGCAGTGTTCAGTTGATCAGCATGGTTGGGTTCTCTTGCCTGGTTCTATAGGTTCTCCAACCAGGTTCTGTAGCCATGTTCCCTCGCTAGGTTCTCCAGCCAGGTTCTGTCCAGGTTCTCCAGCCAGGTTCAGTCACCAGGTTCTAGTCAGGTTCTCTTGCCATGTTCTATCCAGGTTCTGTAGCCAGGTTCTCTCGCTAGGTTCTGTCTCTAGGTTCTATGGCCAGTTTCTGTCCAGGATCTTTTGCCATGTTCTCTCCAGCGAAGTTCTTCTGTCTCTAGGTTCTGTGTAGGTTCTGTGTCTAGGTTCTGTGTCCTGTTGTCTTGTTACATCTGTATTTATACCAGTTGATTCCAATCCTATCAATCTCTATTCCAAAGGTTAGGACGTTTCTTATCTCCATTCCAGGGAGTAAAGATTATGTAGCTTAAGCATGATTGTTCGTAGTTAAAGTGATTAACTACCCGCCTGGCACTTAGTTAAGGGGTTTTATTCCCTCCCTAACTTCAGGGGAAAATCCCTACCTGGGGAAACAACCTTTCTCAGAGAGGTGACCTTGGTTGAAACACATAGTGCCAAGAAGGTGAGCAAACATATTAAGAACAGTATGCCATATATGCCAGGTCCCTTGAAACAGCAAGGATGGATCGGCTCCCGGCATGGAACTGCCTTATGACCCAGCAATTCCACTTCCGGAAATATATCTGAAGAAACCTGAGACATTGATTCGAAGGAATATATGTTCATCGCAACATTATTTACAATAGCCAAGATTCTAAGGCAGCCCAGATGCCCATAGAGACGATGTGTTACAGAATTGTACATCTAAAATCTATATAATTTTATTAACCAGTGTCACCCCAATAAATTCAATAAAATTTTTTAAAAGAATTATATAGGACTTCCGCCTCAGCTCCCTTCTCCCCCACACTCGCCCTCTCTCCTGCCTTCCTGGCCTCCCCCTCCCAGCTGCCCACCCCTCTCCCTCTTCCCCGTCCCTTTCCCAGCACTAAAAAAAGGGGGGGGGGCATTAAATGAAATTTATCTCCCCACGTAAATGTTTTCTCCACCTACTCATTTGTCTGCAAGCCAGGAGTCTGTTCACTTCCCTTGGGCTCGATGCCTTTGCTGTTCATAGGCTCATTTTTTAGGCATTCCAGTGCGGGTAAAAAATGTCTAAAGTGTGTATTGTTACCCTAAAAGCAACTTCTCTGGAGTTTATGAGGAGGTAGTGTTTTGCCTCAGGCTCATTCAGAAATACGGTGGTTTGGTATTTTTGTCTTACTGAAATAAGCACTGTCGTTCACAGTTCAGTATAGAGAACCATGATTTGGAAAAGGGTGATTAAGAATTCTATGTGGGGAAAAATGGCATATTTGAACATCAGCTTCGCCTGCTGAGGTTAGTACTGACCAGTTGTTATGCCCGAGAACAAATAGCCAAAATGATTTTCTGTGACACTGAGGGGTTTTCTCTCCTCACAAGCAGAGTGTTACATGGCCACCACATGTCCTTCCGCTTTTTTTCTTTTAAAAAAATGGTCTTATTGATTTTAGAAAGAGAGGGAGAGGGAGAGCGATAGAAACATCGATGAGAGAAAAACATTGATTGGCTGCCTCCTGCATGCCTTTAGTTTAGCTTTGAGCTAATATTTTAGTGTGCTGTCACAGTAACTAACAGATGCTGTCCATATGGTACATGTATCTGTGTGTGTGTGTGTGTGTGTGTGTGTGTGTGTGTGTTCATAAGGACTGTGGTTTTCTTTCATTAAACTGGAGAGCTGAGGTGTGTTGTAGCGTGAAAATGTATTGATTTTCCCCCTTTGCTTTACCTGTTACCTGCCATTTAATGAAAAAATCTTGCTCGAAAGTTGCAGATCCCTTGAGGGCAACAAACACACAAGACTCAAAATGAAACTGGGTTTCTGAAACATGCCGTTTGTATCAGAAGCTGTTTTGGTCTTGACTTTGAAATTATCCCCTTTTCTTTGAAGTGGTCATATTTTGGAGTGGTTTTAAATTTTAGAGTTTCCTGAAGTGAACGTGAACATATTTTAATATTTTCTTATGTGGTGGTTATACACGAGTTTATAGAAAGCTTTATCTCCCAAAACCTACTTATCTCTTTAAAACCTATTTCTTCAGTAAGACAAAAGGGAAACAATACTTCAGGTTTGAGAACATATGGGTGACGAAAAGTGCTTTGGGAAGGTATTCCAAATGGTTTTAGGTAGCTATGTTATAGATTTCCTTGTCTTTTAAAGTATCTGGGCTTTTGTGGTTTAGTACTTTGAGTTTGTGTTTTTATATTAGAATCATCTTTATAGTATAACGAAGAGAAAATTAGGCATTTTTCATTACTATTGCTATCTTTCGTTAGGGATCTTTTTTCTTGTGGTTGATATGTTCTGAAATGTGGAGCTTAAGCCTGTGGCTTTATCAAGTAGGAATGGGAATTTAAATTGTCGAAATCATCTCTGATCGTTTTCTTTCTTTATCCTTTGCATCTAATGAGCAGATGTTGTTGACCTCCCCCCTTTTTGGCTCTCTGCCACCTTCGGTGATGCCTGTATTCCTCAGCCCCCTGTTTCCTGTCCCTGCTCTTTACATTCTAACTGAATCGCCTGTAAGATGCCTTGGGCGAGGCTGTGTCTTCATCACCCCCTGGATATATTGCACTTATTCATGGTGAAGCTTTACTCACTAGCCTTCTCCTCAACCTGTCTTTTAATTTCCTCTCTGCCTTTTCAGATCCCCCCCACCCCTCAGCACCTAGGTCACATCTCATGCTCTGCACAGGACCTTCCACAGCCTATCCATTCTACATCTTTCTTGTCCTTTTAAATAATTATATGGCACCTTTAAAAAAAATACTATTTCTTGCCCCGGCCAGTGTTGGTAAGTGGTTAGAGTGTCGGCCTGCACACTGAAGGGTTGCAGGTTCGATCCCCAGCCCTGGTCCGGGTGAGTGCAGGAGGCAACCGATTGATGTCTCTCTCACAACAATGTTTCTCTCTCTCTCTCTCTCTCTCTCAACATCAATCACGCCCTCTACTGGGGATCAAGCCTGCAACCCACGCATGTACCCTGACCGGGAATCAAACCGGCAACCTTTCCATGCGTGGGACAGCACCCAGCCAGCGGAGTCACACCGGCCAGGCCTCAGTGCTTCCTGATGAAGGCAGAGGATTGAAAGGAATCACCCAGGGAACAGTGTTGAATGTGGTGATGTCTCTTTCCACCTTTGGAGAAACTTCCTTACACCAGGTTTAGGTTGTGGTTCAGTCCCATTGAGTGTCATACCTATTTCAAGACGGTAGATAATACAGCCCCTTAGCCCAGGCATCCCCCCGGAAGTTCTGGTTGTCCACTCAGTCTCATTGCATCACGGCTGTTTGAGCCCCGTTTGTAAGTCAGTAAAGTCATTTTAGATAAAATATCATTGTTTTCAGAAATTAATTGTTCTACCACCTTTGGGCTGTTAGCATCCAGATAGCCTATTTCATTTTTTAATTATTTTTAATTGAGGTATAATTCATTTACCATATAATTTACCATTTGTAAGTGTTCAATCCGTTGGTTTTTAGTATTTTCAGAAGGCTGTGCAACCATTACCAATATCTATTTCCAACATATTTTCATCATCCCAAGAAGAAACCTGGAACCTTCCTACCCCTAACTCTTAACAGTCACTAATTTACTTCCCATAGATTGGCTTACTCTGATTATTTCGTGTAAATGGGATCATACAATGCATAGCCTTTTGTGTGTGGCTTCTTTCACTTAGCACAACGTTTTCAGGACTCATCTATCAGTGCTTCATTCCTTTTTATGACCAGTAATATTCCACTGTGTGGATATGTATTTTATTTATGGATTCATCAGTTGGTGTATATTTGGATTGTTTCCACTTTTTGGTGGTTATGAACAATGCTGCTGTGAACATTTATACACAAGTTTTTGTTTGACTGTATGTTTTCAGTTCTCTTGAGTATATGCCTGGGAGTGGGATTGCTGGGTCATATGGTAACTCTCTGTTAAACAGTTTGAGGAACTGCCAAACTGTTTTCAGAAGTGGCTGTACCTGTTGATATTCCATCAGTAACGTGTGAGGCTTCAGTTTCCCACGTCCCAGCCAACACTAGCTCTTTCCCAGCTTCTGATAACCAGCCTCCTAGGTATAGAGTAGTATCTTATTGTGGTTTTGATTTGCATTTTTCTAATGACAAAAGATTATGAGCATTATTTTCCTGTACATATTGGCCATTTGTATATGTTTTTAAGTTTATTCAAATGCTTTGCCCATTTTAAAACTGGGCATTTGTCTTCTTCTTGTTGAATTGTAGGAGTTTTTTCCCTATATTCTGGATACTAGACCCTTATCAGATCTAGTTTTACAAATATTTTTTCCCATTCTCTGGGTTGTCTACTGTTTTTTGTTGTTGTTGTTATTAATCCTCACATGAGGATATTTTTTCCATTGCTTTTCAGAAGGAATGGTAGGAAGGTAGGGAGGAGGAGGAGGAGGAGGAAGAGGAGAGAGAGAGAGAGAGAGAGAGAGAGAGAGAGAGAGAGAGAGAGAGAGAGAGAGAAACATTGATGTGAGAGAGACACATCAATAGATTGCCTCCCACAAGCAAACCCGCAACCCAGGCATGTGCCCTTGACCAGGAACTGAACCCAGGACCCTTCAGTGCGCAGACTGATGCTCTAATCACTGAACACACTGGCTGGGCCATCTCTTTACTTTCTTGATCGTGTCCTTTGACACACAAAAGTTTTTAATTTTATAAACTTCAGTTTTATTCTTTCTTTGCTTGTAGCCTGTTTCATTTTTTAAGCTTAATTTCTCTTCACAATCTTTTCCTTTTTCTCATCTTCACTACCTCATGTTCACTATGGAAAAATGCACGTACCCAACTCTAAAATTACATAAATCTCTGCTCTGCCATCTGTAATCTACAGCTTCTTTAAGAAAGGTCTTCTCGCCCAGCCCGTGGGGCTCAGAGGTTGAGCATCCACCCATGAACCAAGTGGTCAGGGCTGTGGGCTCCATCTGATTCTCATCATTGATGTTTCTCTTTCTCTCCCTTCCCCTCTCTGAAATCAATAAAAATATATTTTAAAAAAGAAAGAAAGATCTTCTCAAATAGAAATGAGAAAGGAGCCAGTACTGAAATCCACATGTACTGGGAAGTTTGCCTGTGTCATCAGATTAAATAGGTGTGGGTATTGTTGTTCTAGCTTTACAAGGAACACATTGAGATTGAGTAAGATTAGTTGGCTTGTCCAAGGTGATATACCTGGTGAAGTGGCATATTGGGGTTCATACTAAGATCTCTTATTTCTATTTTTTAAGATTTTTTTCATTTAATTCATTAATGATGATAGTTATGCTGGCGAGATTAGAAGAAAAAGGTAGGGAGAAGAGCGAAGGAGGCAAAGAATTTAATTTACAAACATAATCTAAATGTACATTTCAAATATGAAAAAGTTAAATCTGCTCTTTAGCAGGAGTTCTTAGATTGGGGGTTTTGGGTCCCTAGGAGATCCATGGATGGGGTTCTAGAAAAGGGCAAACTCCTTGATATTACATGCAAAATTTTGTCTGTTCATTTTTATGAAAGAGAAGATTTGTGCTTTTCTAAAGATTCTCCAAAGTTTAAGAGTTGCTGCTAAGGAGAGGAACATACAGACTTATGGGAAGGCAAGGCAGGTGATATATTAGCATTTGTCTTTTTCCATTGGCCATGTTCCGGGTATGTTAGGGTTTGAGTTAAACCTTCCCATCTGCTTTCAAATATTTTTGCCTTAGACTATTTGTATATACCCCTTGGTTTAAGATTAGTTCATTTTGCCCTAACTGGTTTGGCTCAGTGGATAGAGCGTCAGCCTGCGGACTGAAGGGTCCCGGGTTCGATTCCAGTCAAGGGCATGTACCTTGGTTGCGGGCACATCCCCAGTAGGGGGTGTGCAGGAGGCAGCTGATCGATGTTTCTAACTCTCTATCCCTCTCCCCTCCTCTCTGTAAAAAATCAATAAAATATATTGAAAAAAAAAAAAAAGATTAGTTCATTTAAGCTTTTTTTCTAAGTGTTAATTTTTGTTAATGAAAAAACAATAACATTCCTTTTGGTAGGTCAAGTATATACATTAAATTCCATAATTTCCTGATGTTGTTAAGCATCTAAAATGTTTGTGATTTAAATTTTTGTAAAATATAGGAATGTAATGTAATAAAGGCACTTCACTTATTTTCATTTTCTTAATGAGTTTTTAATTCAAGTTCACAATGATCTAGTCAAATTGACACGTACATAGGCCTCTCATAATGGCTCACATTGTAGGTAGCCATAGTGTGAACATCCTGCTAAGTATATCTCCGTCTAACCTGAGGCGTTACTTGTAGGAGTTTAAGAAAAGGAAGATTCACAGGCCTTTTAAGTCTCTTACTTTCCTTAAGAAAGCTAAGAGGCGGGGTTTCAGTTAATAATTATCAAGATATCTTGACAGCATTTTAAAAATGGACTAGTGCATTAAAATAATTGTGTTCCATAAAACAACATTTGGTCAGGCTAAACTGAGACCTTCCGAGATTATGTATATTGTGGATATGTTCTCCTGGTTGTTTTTAGGGCAAGGGCACTGGATTTTATTTGCATGTTCATGTAGCCAGGACTTGGTCAGATTTTAATGGAAAAGCTAACAGTAAAATAAAATTCTTACCTGCCCTAGCTGGTTTGGCTCAATGGATAGAGCGACGGCCTGTGGACTGAAGGGTCCCGGGTTCAATTCTAGTCAAGAGCACATGCTAGGGTTGCGGACTTGATCCCCATTGGGGGGCATGCAGGAGGCAGCCAATCAATGGTTCCCTCTCATCATTGATGTTTCTATCTCATCCTCCCTCTCCCGTTCTCTCTGAAATCAATAAAAATATTTAAAAAATAAATAAAATAAAAATAAAACTCTTACCCTTCTTTTAAAAATAATTCCTTGACCTGTGTTGCTTAGTTGGTTGAGCGCATGCACCAGAGGTCTGTGGTTCGATTCCTGTCAGGACACCTGCCCGGGTTGTGGGTTCAATCCCCAGGAATGGGAGTGCAGGAGGCAGCCAATTGATGTTTCTCCCTCTGCCTTCCTCTCTCTCAAATCAATAAAAACATATTTTTAAAAAGTAAAAAAAAAACAAACACAAAACTCTTTGGTGAAATTATATTCTCCTTTCGATGGTGTTTGTGAATGGAATTGAACAGGAAAGATGTTGTAAATATGCATTGTGATCATCGGGTCCTGAAGTGTAGCCTCCTTAGTATTTAACTTCTTGTTTGGCCCTAGGGGTTATTGGTGAAAGTTAAGGTAGCTTCAGCAACTGTGCAATGAATAATGCACATTGGTTTTTATTGTCTTACTAGAGGCCCAGTGCATGAAATTCGTGCATGGGAGGAGAGAGGGGCTCAGCCCGGCCTGCACCCTCTCCTAATCCGGGACCCCTGGGGGATATCCAACTGCCAGTTTAGGCCATACCCCTGCGGGATATGGCCTAAACTGGCAGTTGGACATCCCTCTCGAAATTCGGGACTGCTTGCTCCTTAATCGCTCGCCTGCCTGCCTGCCTGCCTGATCTCCCCTAACCACTCTGCCTGCCTGCATGATTGCCCCTAACCACTCTGCCTGCCTGCCTGATTGCCCCTAACTGCTTACCTGCCTGCCTGATCGCCCCTAACCGCTCACCTGCCTGCCTGATCGCCCCTAACCGCCTCTGCCTCCCTTCCACCGCAGCTTCATCCGGACAGACATCTGGAATGATGTCCGGAAGGTCGTTCGGCTGTCCGGTCTAATTAGCATATTGTGCTCTTATTATTCTAGATATGGAAATGTGAATTTACCCTTTGCATGAAGTAATATCTCAAATACAACCAACAGTAACCAGCACTCTCTCTTAATAGTCCTGTAGTCCCATTTCCCCACTAGAGCTTTCGGCTCTGTGGCATGCTATCTATCTCATGAGGTAATTAGGTGAGTTCCACCAATCATTTCAGCACTGCATCATATCCTTTTAGCCTCCAGTAGCAGTTTCCTTGCCTCCTACCAGCTTCCTAAACCTTTCTTATGTATTTTGGGTATTTTGATGAAGCAGCACCCCACTTCCAGATTCCACTTGTATATGCTGGGATAGGCCAGGTTATGCTGTAGGCATAAACAACACAAAATCCCAGTGGCTTGAAAAACACACTCTGTGTAAAAGTATATTTAAAAAAATCCACTGCACTGTGCATATATCCTGTAAGTCCTTTTAGTCCCTCAGGGACCCCAGCCGATAGCAAAGATAGCCGTCATCACCGTGAAGATCGCTGGCCCCTGTGGCAGAGGGAATGAGGTCTGGAGGCTCTTATCTTGGTTAGAAGATGCCCTGGCCTTCTGTGTGTCACATCCACTCCCGATGTGCTGCAGGGCAGGGGCAGGGCTGGAAAGTGCAGTCCTACCCTGTGCCCAGAGTATTTGCGAAGAAAGTATTAATGGCCGACTACAGGGGCTTTTTCTTCCTTCCCTCCCTCCCTCCCTCCTTCCTTCCTTCCGTTACTTATTTTTTGTCTTCCTGACTTTTATTTAACTCTTAGCGTTTGCTGGTTAGATGAATTTTATTGTTTCTCTTCCCTTGCTTAATTTGAGATCAATGTAAGTTTATATAACAGTACTTGTAGTAGTTTACATTATTTCTAGGGTCAGAAGTTTTGGTACATGTGAAATAAAGTTACTGGGATTTTCCTACTTAAAATATGAAGTGTGAAACTGTTTATTGCAAAAAGGTCTGTGATTACAGGAATAATTAATTTTAAGTTATTTTTTGGAGTGTCACTTGTCATAGTAGAGATAGACTATGAGCTTTGGAGTCGGGCAGACCTAGGATCAAACACTGCTTTTGTCATTGAATAGATATGTGATCTTAGACAAATTAGTTAGCCTCTCAGAGGCATAATTTTTCTCATTAATAAATACAAAAAAGTAAATATATCTATGCAGATGTCAAGTAAAATATAGTAGCATTTATCACCACTCCTTTCTGAAATTCCACTAAAATGAAAGTAAAATAATTTTTAAAGAACAAATCCATACAGAGAAAGAAAATGGAAGAGAAGAATAATGTAAAAATCAACCCCAAAGTTTTGCAGTGGTTATTAAATAGAAATAATAGATAATAAGCACCCTCACAGTGCCTGTGCACATAGCAGGCATTCAGTAAATACTGGTTTTCTTCTTTTGTCAACTAGACAGAGTATGTGTTTGCAGTCATTTCATATGACTCAGAGGTTAGGTGGTTGGCTAAACAGCAATGTGAGGTATGTCACAAAGCAAATTACATGCCTCTCTGATCTTTTTTTTTTTTTTTTTTTAAGTGATGGTTTTATTTTTCTTGGAACCATATCAACCTGATGGTTACTGTTTCTTAGAATTTAGATTTCTGCAACTGACACGTGAAGAATCACCCAGTTACTGAGTGGATCTAGTGAGCTATGCATAGAACAAATTTAAAAATACTTGGCAATTTTGAAGTTATTCTGATAAACCTAAAAACAATAGTACCTAAAGTAATAATCTATATCTAGATTTAAATTGTCTAAAGCCAGGGACATTTTCTCTTTTCAGTAGTTATGTCAAGTAGCAGGTTTATTTCCTGGCCTGCAGTGCCTAGCCCACTGCCACCTTTGTCCGTGAGCCCTCACGGTGGTGGACAGTGGTGTCTGACATTGAAACGAAAGCCAGAAGCAGAATGCTCTTGTGTGTTCCATGTCCGACGCATTTATATAACCAGGCTAAATTGTAGACAGATATATTTTGCCGTATCAGTGTGCCTCACAGCATCTAGGATAATGAGTGCTATGCAGTAGCAGCTATTCATTTAGTCCTCAAACGTATACTGAACACCTACGAAGTGCTAGGCATTGTGCTAAGCTCTAAGATATCTCAGTGAAGGGACAGTGACTCCTGCTACCTTAGAATTTACTTAGAATCCAATTCTAACAAAATGTTTGTTGAATTCATGTAACCCAGTAAAATAATGGCCCACACTGAACCATTTAAAAGCAGAAGAAAGAATTGTATATATAGAGTTTGATCGTTTTAGGCTGTGTTTGCTGTATGGTGTACGTGCATGTTATACAAAGGAAATAGTGGTATCTGACTTTTTTCTTCTTTGCTTTTCTTTGTAGATAAGATGCTCCAAGTCACTTGCAGCTGATCTTCAAACGAAAAATCACTAGCTCTGCTCTTGCCATAACACCAAACCTTTGACTTACGCTTTGGTGCTGCATCACTGGGAGAATTGCTCACGGGTTCCAGGAAGACCTTTTTTTTTTTTTTTTTTTAAATTTGAGTGATTCTTTGTGGATGGAAAAAGATTTGAGTCTTGATAATTATGCTGTTTTAAAGCTATTTCTTTATAGTCTGAACTCTTTCATAAATCGGGCCACTTACCAATGAGCCACACAGCCGGCTCCTGTCAGGAGCTGGTTGAAAACTGTGCTGCGCATGTGGCAGGGATGGCGCAGGAAGACGGCCGTCGTGCGCAGGTGCCGTCTACCTTCTATCATGGTGCCAACCAAGAACTGGACCTGTCCACCAAAGTGTACAAGAGGGAGTCGGGAAGTCCTTACTCCGTGTTAGTGGACACCAAGGCGAGCAAACCGCATCTCCACGAGACAGAGGAACAGCCGTATTTCAGGGAGACCAGAGCCGGCTCCGACGTGCATGCTGTCAAAGAAGACCGGGAGAATTCTGATGACATGGAGGAGGAGGAGGAGGTCTCCTACAAAAGGGAGCAGATCATCGTGGAGGTAAACCTTAATAATCAAACGTTAAATGTGTCTAAAGGGGAGAAGGGTGTCTCTTCTCAGTCCAAAGAGACTCCTGTCGTTAAGACGAGCAGCGAGGAGGACGACGACGAGAGTGAGGAGGAGGCCACGGACAACAGCAGTGACTATGGGGAGAACGCGAGGCAGAAGAAAAAGGAGAAGGCCGCGGAGAACGTCGGCGTCGCGCAGAGGAGGACGAGGAGGGCTGCCTCTGTGGCCGCAGCGCCCGCTTCCCCTGCTCCCAGAGCTACCCGCGGTCGCAGGAAGAGTGTAGAGCCGCCGAAGCGGAAGAAGCGGGCCGCCAAGGAGCCCAGAGCCTCGGCCCAGAAAGCTAAGTGTGACGAGAAGGAGACTCTGACCTGTGAGAAGTGCCCCAGGGTGTTTAATACGCGCTGGTACCTGGAGAAGCACATGAACGTTACTCACAGGCGCATGCAGATTTGTGATAAGTGTGGCAAGAAGTTTGTCCTGGAAAGTGAGCTGTCCCTTCACCAGCAAACAGACTGTGAGAAAAATATCCAGGTAGGTCTGTCTCATCACCGAGAGGGCACGCTCCCCAGCATAGAGCCTGGCTGTTCAGACTCACCTGGTATCTGCCCAAGAGAATAAGTACAATAGAGGCTGAAGGGACAGATTTCGCCAGTTTAGCTCTTTAACAGCCAAACCCAGGCTTAACGTTTTATTTCAAAAGCATTAAATTTAACTGACGCTGGACTAGCGGGAACCCAGGTACTTGGAAGGGGGATCTGTTGTAGGGGATTGCCCCGTAGGTGAAGTCAACGCCGACTTTGCACTGAGATTCAGAGTCGTTACCATTCATTCTGGCATCTTCTCTGTCGAGGTGGGAAATACTGGGCAAAGTGCGGGAATAGAGAGCGGTCCCTTTCTAGGCTTGAAAGGGTGCCAGGTTCTAGTGCAGCCGATGGGGACAAAACCGTAATGACTCAGACCCGTGGAAATGGAAGATCTCCAGGAGTGAGTTTGCGTTCACCAGTGGAGAGAGGACAACACTAAATTTGTCAAGAGGCTGAGCCCATGGGAATATGCAAACTTTAAACAGAGGCTGAGCTGGTTGCAAATGTTGCCCGCCTGGCAGTAGGGCTATGTAATGCTCCTGTACCATATGGTTAAGGTAACAAAACATGGTACTCAAACCAGGCTGGTGCCTTGAGAGGACTGTGTTGCCATAGGGTAAAAGTTGTGCTAATTATGTTTTGTCAAGTGAATAATATTACTGTGCTGAGCTATATTGGTTAACACATGCGAATGCATATCAGTGAATACTTTGAAGGTAAGTCTATTAATGCCTACATAAAATATGTAAAATAGACATATTTTGTACCATATTTACGCTAAATTTCTTTTAAAAGATGCAATTGTTTTGTTTTAGTTTGTTTCCTGAAGTGCTCCTTATTTTTCACATTTCCTCTTGCTTTTAATCAACACCTGAGATCATTGCTTTACTTTAAAGAGAGTTTTAAATATATCGAGTATAGCCCGGCCAGTGTGGCTCAGTGGTTGAGTGTCGACCCATGAACCAGGAGGTCAGGGTTTGATTCCTGGTCAGGGCACTTGCTGGGGTTGCTGGCATTATCCCCAGTGGGGGGCATGTAGGAGGCAGCCAATCAATGATTCTCTCTCATCATTGATGTTTCTATCCCTCTCTCTGAAATCAATTTTTTATATATATATATATATATATATATATATATATATAAATTATATTTGCTAAAATTTCGCTGCTTTTTGATTCATCAGTTGTGATTTGATCTCCCAAATGCTGGGTAAATAAGAGAAAACAGAGTCGTGGCTGGGGGATGAATTGGTTGCCAGGGTTCAGGCCACAGGGAGTGAAGTGGTGCTGCACCCTAGGGGTTTCACTAGGTCTGTGCGTTCGTTGCTAAAAAGGTGTATCTTGAACTTGAAGACCTTTATACGGTTTTTTTAAACTTAAATTTACTTTATTAAGTTACAGAAAAGGAAGCATTTGATGCCTTTCCTCACTGTTTCTCACCGTCACGCGTGTAAGCATGCGTGTAGGTTCTTGGGTGCTGCTGAATGAACTCTTTGCATTCCTCAGGAACACTGCTTTGTTCCTCAGTATGGATCCTCGTGATCATGACGACCTAGCAACAAGTAGAAATTAAAGCCTGTCCCACAAAATGGCTTATAGGCGTTGTCTGTCCTTCTCTCACGCCGTATTCGTCAGCAGCTTATCTTTTTAACCCTTCCCAGAGTCTTTGTTTCCTGAAGTGACAGTGATGTTAAGAGATCTTTATTTACAGTGAATTCCATCGTGTTTCCTTAAGTATCTCAGAGTCTGATTGTTACCTAGAACTTTCTAGTATTGTTTTGATTTAACCAGAAGCACTTTATTTTCATACACTTTATGCCTGATCGTCTAGACCAGTGGTTCTCAACCTTCCTAATGCCGCGACCCTTTAATACAGTTCCTCATGTTGTGGTGACCCCCAATTTCATCGTTACAAATTGAACATAATTAAAGCATAGTGATTAATCACAAAACAATATGTAATTATATATGTGTTTTCCGATGGTCTTAGGCGACCCCTGTGAAAGGGTCGTTCGACCCCAGAAGGGGTTACAACCCACAAGTTGAGAACCGCTGGTCTAGACCATTAATGATTCATAACACAAGGAGCTAAGCAGTGTTGCATTCTATAGGTCGGCGATGTTCAACCTTTTTCATCTCGTGGCACATAAACTAATTATAAAATTCTGCGGCACATCAAGAAATACATTTCCTGCCTATCTGACAAAAATATAGGCATAATTTTTGTTCATTCACACTGGATGGCTATCATATTGGCTGTTGTAATATTTTATTTGACAATCTAAGGCAGCGGTTCTCAACCTGTGGGTCGCAACCCCTTTGGCGGTCGAACGATCATTTCACAGGAGTAGCGTAAGACCATCCTGCATAACAGATATTTATATGACGATTCATAACAGTAGCAACATGACAGTTATGAAGTAGCAACGAAAATAATTTTATGGTTGGGTCACAACATGAGGAACTGTATTGAAAGGGCCACAAGGTTGAGAACCACTGATCTAAGGGGTCAGTGCCCCTAACTGAATAGTCAGATATTGCATGTTTTAAAAACTCTGACACACCCACTGAAAATCGCTGCCGTGGGGACTTACATGAGGCATCTGGAGCTGGTCTATAAGGGAAAAGGGAGAGAGATACTAACCGGTTCGAGCTTATGTTAAATTCTGCCAGAGGGAAATGTTTAATAGAGCAAATTAGATTTGGAAAAATATAATAAAATCTCAGTAATTTGTGTTAACGAAGGTTCCAAATACACTCTCTAAGGTACAGAAATATTGTTATACTTCTGCAGATCTATAACCATTAATGTGTATTTTGTTTTTTCTTCTTTTATTTATGTTAATTTGAAATTAGTTTGTATTTTCTGGTAAACACCTATGTGACCCACATGTAGGAGGCAGCCGCTTTTGGTAATGCATATATTTTTTAAAAGCTGGCAGGTTCTTTTTATAGGTACAACACAAATTTGATAAAAGCAGTCACTTCTTTGATATTAGTGGGACTTTCCATTTCTTCCTGTCTTATTTTTTGCCATTGTTTTCATACTCCCAAAGTGTGTCTAAAAGATGCATCTTGGAAAATAGGACACACAGATATTGGTGTTGGACCTGGACTGCATGGCCGGATAGCACGTGTTTGGATTCTGGCCTTGCGCCAGGACCCTAGCACACCGTGTCACCTGCCAGCAGGCAGGTCTGGCTTTCTGCAGCCCCTGTAAGTAAGATGATTTCTGCTTGTCCTGCCCAGTGTGTTTCCTGTAACAAGTCATTCAAGAAGCTCTGGTCCCTTCATGAACATATCAAGATCGTCCATGGATATGCAGAAAAGAAATTCTCCTGTGAGATCTGTGAGAAGAAATTCTACACCATGGCTCACGTGAGGAAACACATGGTCGGTAAGTTCTGTCGGCTTCTCTTCTCTCACCTACAATTTTCCCTTGTGCTTTGGTGTGTTTCGTGCTCTGTATGGGGCAGGATACGAGGCACTGCCTCACTTCAGTCCCTTCGGACTGGTTGGAATTAAATGCAACATGTCGTCAGGAAGCATCACCAAATTGGACGGTCCCGGCTCGGCTCCCACACCCAGGCTTCTTTTCACCGTTGCTGTTTATTTCCTCTTCAGAACATTGCCATGAAAGCCTCCCGTGTCAGCGTGTGGGAATGAAGGTGGTGTGATGGCCTTACAGTAGGACACCGACCTTTTCCAATTGGAGCTTTTGGGAGAACTTATTTTGATTAAAGTGCATTCTGTGTTGCAGCGCACACGAAAGACATGCCTTTTACATGTGAAACCTGTGGGAAATCGTTCAAACGCAGTATGTCACTCAAGGTGCACTCCTTGCAGCATTCTGGAGAGAAGCCCTTCAGATGTGAGGTAAGGAAGGTGCCACCGCCAGGCGCAGGTCTCGGGGCCGGAGTAGCGTTCGTCCGTGTGGGGCAGCCGCGAGAGGTGGTTCCGAGGTGCGGGGCGTCAGGCCGCGAGGCCACAGAGCCTGCAGACAGGTGCTCTGAGCATCGTGTTATCTCACTGCTCAGTAGAGAAATACCCTTTTTGTGTGTTTTTGTTTTTGTTAATCCTTACCCAAGATATTTTTTCCATTGCTTTTTAGAGAGAGTGGAAGGGAGGGATAGAGGGGGAGTGAGAGAAAGAGAGAGAAACATCAATGTGAGAGAGAGACATGGATTGGTTGCCTCCCACACACGCCCCAGTCAAGGCTGGGGATCAAACCTGCAGCCGAGGTACGTGCCCTTGACCTGGAATCAAACACAAGACCCTTTGGTGCACTGCGGATGCTCTAACCACTTTGCCACACCGGCCAGGATGAGAAATGTCTTTTTTTAACACATTGTTAAATTTTGAACTGACACATGAGTTATTTTTCTTTTAGTAAATCAGTAATCATTATATGAGAAATTCCCCTTTTATGAATAACTCGGCTGCAGAATTATAGCAGAGCCAAAGAGTTGACAAAAGCAGGTTCTGTGTTGAGTAGGAAAAGCAAGCCTCTCAGGTGTAGGGGTGGGCTCGGGCCAGGAAGGCTGTTGTGCTCGGCGTCCAGAGTCTCCCGTGTCCCTGCAGAACTGCGACGAGCGGTTCCAGTACAAGTACCAGCTGCGCTCCCACATGAGCATCCACATCGGGCACAAGCAGTTCATGTGCCAGTGGTGCGGCAAGGACTTCAACATGAAGCAGTACTTCGACGAGCACATGAAGACGCACACTGGTAAGGGCTCCGTGGGGAAGGCACGGCTCGGTCTCAAGTACTTGCTGATCACCTGTGAGTCTGTTTATTTCAAAATGTAAACACCAATTTTCATGCCGAGTGGAAATTTCACTTTAAATAAAAATACAGACTTATAACACTGAATGATTAGGCTTTCATGGCTCTGTTTTATAAAGGATTACTTGTTAGTGCCCTTTAACTTCAGGTTCCTTCAAGAAAATGGATTCTTTACTCAGGGCGTGGGGTCCCCTGAAATAGTATGAAACTTGTTTGGTGTGTATTTTTTCTAAGGAAAGGGTTCTGGACCTTTAAAAGCTGGAAGACACTGACTGCTTTAAATAGAATACCCTCAGTACTCTTCAAGTTTGATTGGGTTTGCTTTACCAAAACTCACTGCTTCTCAGGAAGACATCCACCCTCTCAGCTCTCCACATACCCATGGACATTCGGAAATGGTGTGGGGACATTTTTTATTATAAAAATCTCGGGCATTTAGGAAGCTGGCACCAGGAATGCCGCGTGCCCTTCAGGCGTGCGGAGTCCCATGTGATGAAGGGCCGTCTGCAGAAGCGCCAGTAGCTCTTATGCAGAAACACCGCAGCGTGAAATTCACACGGAAGGCTGCGTCCAGCCCTTTCCACGTCCAGTACCAGTGAGCCAGCCCCAGGCTGAGGGTGATGCCCGAGTGGCCACCAAGGGACTCGCTCCACGGGACCTTTTCGGCAAAGTCCCACTTGTGGCTGGAATGCCCGTCCTGCCTGCAGACCAGCGTGCCCGGATTGGAGGCGGGGATTGGTCGGTGGTGTTGGTTCCTGGGGCCCCGGGCATTGTGTGGGCAGTTCTCCCGTAGGCCGCGAACGATCGCTACTGTAGGTGCCCTGTTTGTGAGCCAAGCCCAGATGCAGGTTGTCTGTTCGTTTTACTCGTATCTGTTCTAAAGTCCCCGCTTTGGGAGACTCGTGTTTTGCTATTAGAATGTAATATGCCGTAAGGGAGAGGAGTGGCAATCTCCTTTCTTAATCTAAGGAATGGCGAGCACATAATTCCCCCGAGTAGCTGATCATTTTTGTGTCTCTGTTCATCTCAGGAGAGAAACCCTTTATCTGTGAAATCTGTGGCAAGAGCTTCACCAGCCGCCCCAACATGAAGAGGCACCGCAGAACTCACACAGGCGAGAAGCCCTACCCGTGCGATGTGTGCGGCCAGCGGTTCCGCTTCTCCAACATGCTGAAGGCCCACAAGGAGAAGTGCTTTCGGGTGACCAGCCCCGTGAACGTGCCGCCTGCTGTCCAGATCCCACTGACGACTTCCCCCGCCGCCCCCGTTCCTTCCGTGGTGAACACACCCACAACCCCAGCCCCTCCCATCAACATGAACCCTGTCACCGCTCTCCCCCCGCGGCCCATCCCCCACCCGTTCTCACACCTGCACATCCACCCCCACCCGCACCACCCGCACCACCTCCCCATCCCGCCCGTCCCTCACCTGCCCCCCCCTCCCGCTCTCTTCAAGAGCGAGCCTTTAAACCACCGCGGCCAGGGCCAGGGCGAGGACTCCTTCCTGCGGCACCTGGCCGAGAAGAACAGCGCGGCGCAGCACCACTAACACCGTCTCCAGGGCGTGCTCCACGCTGGCGCCCACAGGCAGCTGGCGAGCGGGGGGCATGGCTGCCCTGTCTGCTCAGCCCGCCAGGAGCTCGTCACTGTCTTGGTGAATCAGCACATCGAGGGGACAAACAGGAGCACCTGGAGTCCTGGAGGGGCCCGTCATCCGAACCAGGGGAGCCACCACACTGAAGCCCACTGAGCTTGCATTTTCTGGTGACTTTTATAAATGTCAGACACTCGGACTGTGGAATTTTATAATTTCATATCAGCTGATGAGGTATGCTTGCTTTTTTACCCCGGACGTCTCCTCCAAGAGGGGACAGGCCTGGTTTCCTTTGTACTAATCGGGAAGACTGTGAGGTTAATCCAGAGCATTAATTGTATCACTGTGTATCGTAATGAATTCTTTTCAGCTTTTGGTGCTGGCTGCCCAGTTGAGCTAGCCACGTTTTCACAGTATATCAAGCATTATAGAGAAAGATGGAAATTTTCTTCTTTGTGTAGCTCTCCTAACACACTCTTTATTTTACTACAGAAATTAATTTAGTTTTTGTATGGACTTCTCTAGTAGTCTGTTTCTAAAATGAAATGTATTTCAATAAGCGGTGTAATTTTTTCAGTGTCGCTGGACCTATGGTGTAAAATAGAAAAAAATTTATAATCATCCAAATGTGATTCTTAAAGATGCATATAACTTCTATAGTTCAAAGTTACTGTTCTTACATCCGTACAACTCAAGGTGCTTCAGAGGCCAGTTGTGTGAGAGGGTCTCCAGACCGCGCCACTGCAGAAGCGGGGTCTTGCTTTCAGACTTGGCGTCAGTCCTGGGTAGATTTAATCTCTGCTGAATACGCGGTGTCTCTGGGCTCCCTGACACGCTCCTGCCCTCCAGGCTTCGCTTGGTTCAGCTCGTGCATTAAGTGGGCGGTTTGCGGAGTGTGGGGCCTTTTCCAGGGAAGCCGCCCGAAGTGGCCTGTTTGGAAAATCCGAGGAAAGCTGCTCACTGTCCAGAGGAGGAAGTAGTGGGGATGGCCTCATCCCAGTCACGTCTGTTTCTCACTTCCCTTGGAACCGTGACGTGAAGTCTCAGTACACTTCTCATTTTGAGGTCGCTTTATTTTTCTGGAATCGTCAGGAAAAGGTAGAACAGCACACCAGATCACAAGCATGGCGGTGCAGAGGGCTGAGCAGTGTGGGCGGGAACACAGAGCTGGAGTTTGCCGTCCCTGTGTCACTGCACAGATCCACGGCCGGGAGCCCGTGCCCACCGTGAACTGCGGCCCCGCCTGTGCTCTGCAGGCCTGGGGTCGCAGCGCGCGTGGGTGATGCGGGGGGCGGCCTCTCTGAGACCTTGCGGCAGGTTCCTTTTTAAGTTGGAGAACTTTGAAAGCACAATCAACCAGCAGCTTACTGTAGGCAAGGCTGCACGGAAGGGCTAACTGTCAATGTACTTACGGATCAAATTTATCCAGATTCAGTACAACTAAAACTTTTGTCCTTTTTCATCTCAGAGAACTGAGTTCCAAAGCCAGGAGTCTCCTTACTTTCTCTCTCCTCCTCTTTTGGTTTTTGAAAATTTGTTTATTTAAAAATATGTAGACGCTTCCTGAGTTTGCGTGTCGGCCCTGTGCGGAGGCAGCGAATCCTCTCGGACCCGTCCTGGCAGCCCAGGTGCTGCCGAAGGGCGCACTCTTGATTTTGTTAATCCTGAAATGTCTTCGTTTTTCTTTCCTCCGGCTGGTAAGTCATTGCCTGAGTCAGAACCCCGGCTTTTATTTATTTTTAGTAGTAAATCAGCAGACATACTGTAAGCACCTTTCTGGCTGATTAGCTCTGATGAGGGGAAAGTTGAACTTTTTCCATTGAGGTTAAGTCCTATTTTAAAAATACTGCATTCTCTATTCGCTTTTTGGTTTAATATGTCCATTTTCCCCCCATTGTGATTGTTGCCTTTGTCTTCTATAATGAGCATAGGCAGATTTTGGAACGAGGCAGAAAAGTATCTCAAAACACACTTTTCTTCCTGGTTTTGGATCTAATTTCTAAAGAATGCTACTTTAAATATTTGTATACATCCTTTGAACACCCAGGTACCCAACCGAAAAAGGACAGTTAATTCCCTGTTTGCTCCACCTTTGGTGGCCACCTGATGTTGCTCCCACAGTCTCCTGGGAATTCCATGGCAGGCTTTGGGTCTGCGCCTTTATGTAGACATCATTATCTCATGGCCAAGCCTACGATATTCAAATCACTTTTTACTAGAGATGTAAATTGCAGCCTAGTTCATTGGCTATACCTTATTTTATTCTAAATAAACGTAAAGGGCAGCAATTCTGAATTCTATACTTGAGACCATTGAAGCAACTGTTTTATGAGGTGTACTACGAGTATACACTGGAAAATTCAGGTAGTCATCTTTGATTTCTTTATTCGAGTGAATATAGCCATAAGAAAGTATCTGCTACACAGGAAAGCCGGTATTAAGCAAATAATCACCCCCACCCTTAACAGAAGCAGATTTTTTAAATCAGCACGTCACGCAATACAGTTCTTAGTGAGATGTATTGTGGAACAATCTGAAAACTTCCAGTTCCCCCCCACTGTGTAAGTATTCCTTTCCCGGCAGGATTTGTGGTCTTCAGGAAAATTGCCCAAAATATAACGACTCTTCATCAGTGGCATATTACATAGGAGTAATGAAACGCATTAAGAATAGTCACAACTTGAATGCTTCTGAACATGAGAACTGCAGGATTAAGCCTTAAACATATGTGCACATCAGGTTTAACATGCTTGGGACGCAGACTCAGGGTTGAAAACTTGATTGGGTCCTTAATGAAGATAAAAGTTGCAATAGGTGTGTTCTCTCCCACATACAGCACAGCACCCGGGATTTTTAAAAAACTGATTCCTACTTGCTCTCTGTTTATGGAAAGGGGAACTGTGGAGGAGTTTGAGTTCTCAGCCATTATCTGTACTTAAATCTGTTTTTTAAAGGTAACAGTGGCCACATCTCAGCATTACACAGATACCAAATGGAGGCTGTTTTTCACTACTTAACTTTATTGTCTTTAAAGCCTTGTACCATCGCTAGGGTCAAGACTGACTTGAGGAAAAGTCCCAAGGACTTTCTTGAGTTGATACTGCTTTTTTTCCATTTTTTTCTCATAGATTTATCATTCAAATATAAACTCTTTCGTAGCCTATTGAAGGGCTGCTTGCTGCTTTCTCATATTAAGTCAGGTCTGCTCATACCAAGCTACATTTTTTAATTTGGAGGATATAAGATGGACGGTTGGAAGGTATGTGGCTTCATTTCCGATTTGATTCTCATTTTTAGCAAGCAGGGGGGTCACCACATAAAACTTTATGGTTACATATGCTTTTCCAGTCTACCACTTACATGAACTGTTCTCTATTAATGACTGACGTTCCTTATAATCTGATTGTCTTTAGTGTACTAACTGGAGGCAAAATACTCTGAAGAGATGCTCGAGAAGTTTGAATTTTCTACTTCTTAAATATTTTTCAGTTTTTATGTTCGTGAGTGGACATATGTGGTTAGTTTAATTTTTATTTCACTGGAAGTTTTAAATTTTGAAGATCAAGCAGAAATAGAAATCCATTGCAGATGTGTATATATATTTACCCCATCTTGCCGATTTCCATTAGTGAAACACAGATGGTGGTGGGGTTTTATTGTAAGAAGAAGAAGAATGAGAGGAAACTAAAGTTAGAGAAACCTTTCTGTTGAGCTACTGTATAGAAGAGACAGCTTTGATTACATTGCTGATCCACATGGTGAACATTTCGATGCTGTTCTAGACTGTGGGAAGTATTTAATGAAAAGGGGGTTAGATTACATTGAAGAATTTTATCAGCTATGCACCATTACAAAAATAAACTCACTTGGAACTCTTCAGACTGTAAAACCCTTCAGACTGTAAAATTTACTGAGAGCAAGTAAATATTGGGTTTCCATTTTCCTTTGCCTAAACCAAGATAAAAAATTTCCCAAAAGGTCATTTTTTCAGGAATGAGAGGTCATTGGCCATTAGAGATAGTGGCATTATTATGCAATACCAGCGCCTGCCTAACCTGCTTCTGTCAGCGGTAGCGTTTATAACCGGTACCGATGACCTTCCAGCCCTGGGCACTACCTCGTTAAAGCAAACCAGGGATCCTCTCTACACCTTCCATGGAAGCCATAAGAGTCGCCATCAACATCCCCACTTTCCTACTTCTCTGCTTTTATATAAACACTCTAGACTTTGTATAGACTTTATGATGAGATCTTTTTGTCTCAGTGGATAGGTTTTGCAAGATTCAAAAGAAAAACTCCTTGGTTGTCCCAGCTTTGAAGCTTGAGGCTCAGTACATTTAAATAAAGAACCAGATAATGTACCGTTTATCAAATTCTTCATTTAAGTCAAAACTACTTTGCAGAGTTGCCTATTCAGAAAGCAAACTTTTCTTTCCCCTAAGTAGACGCTGTACTATTATAAGGAGCTACTTACAAAGTGGATTTCTACCTTGTTACTCTGTGTATTACTCGGTGATACATGTATTGTCGCAACGTTTCTGGAATTTTTCTTTCCATGCGGCAGATACATGACTATACACGTCTCTCTGACCCTCCATTATCTGATCCTCGCACTGTTCCTGAGTGCCTTCAAACAGCCAGCATCCTGGAACATTCTTTTCCTGGTTTAACTCCTACCTCTGCTTATTTCATTCTCCAGGAGATTTGACATTCACCCTGTTCCAGTGGGTTTGGCTCTACAAAACAGCTAACACCGTGGACAAGAATTTTGAACGTATTTGTTCTGTTCCCCCACGTCATGGTTAGATTGCATTTTTAACTTTTATTTATATCTTATTTCTTCACATACCGCATCTCTAATGATGGAACATTTTATCCTTGTCTCTCTTATTCTTTCTTTCCTTTCACCAGAAACCAGATGTTCTTTTAAGAGGAAAGGTCACTGAGTATCTCTTTTGAACATCTTTTCCTCGTCCTCCTGACGGCCTCCTGTTGCTAAGGGATCCTGAATGCTGCTGTGCGATGCCCTATTCCCGTGTGCCCTTTCTCTCCCAGAAATACTTTGCAAGGTTGTACCCATACTTGTATTTTAATCGCATCATTTAAAGGTGCTCTGTGGGTTTATCCTAAGTCCTTGATGGGCTTTTGCCCTCCCTCTCTCATCCTCCTCAATAACGTTCTACTTGTTCTCATCTAATTAATTTTTTAAATATGGTTGATAGATAATATATGAAGGATGTCATAAAAAGGGGGTTGCAGTGTGTTCTCCGTGTGATATGAGCACCTTATTAATAAAACATGTGAGCAACTGGCCAATCTGTCCGTCAGAACTGGAGTCTGTGCAGCCCACGGGGCCCTTGCTCCCTTTCAGTTCTCCCCAAAACTGACAACTCCTTCAAATGAGGAAATGGGAGTGAGTTGGTTTTTTTTAAGTGGATGAAAGCTAGGCAGTTGAGCAGTTGGGCCTTAGTTACGATCTTTCCTTTTGACGTAAAGCATCATGCCTCCTTTCTGCAAATTAATGATGCTCATGCTCAGTCAGGTTTCCCAGACCGATGGCCACCTGCAGCGGGACTTGAGGCAGCTGTGAGTGAACAGAGTCCTTTTTGTCCGGCGACTGTATGTTTTGGTGGGACGGTGCCCAATGGCGCGAATTGGTTTGTGTTTGATAGTGAGTTCAGGTAAGATATTGGAAGTCTGCACTGGCTGTTTGGAAGGGGATGGCGAGTTTACAGAGTGCAAGAGGTCACTTTCTACAGAAACAGGTAGCAAGGGTACCTTGTTGTTTTAAATTCCTTTCGCTTTAATTTGCCTTGACAGCCCATTATTGATCTAGAAGTTGGCCTCTCTTTGGTCACAACTGGCTACCTAAAGTAACCACTTTGAAACGTGTGGCTTTTCCCTCCCGAGGCACAGGCAGGACCAGCGGAGAGCCAGGGTGGGCTCGCACGTGCAGGGGCCACATCCCAGAGACCGTGTTGGCTCGTTTCCCATCGTCTGTGATGGGAAACGTCTGGTGCAGGCAGCACGGGGCCCTGGGCCCTGAGACATGTCCCCGCCGCTCCCAGTTCCAGGCCCCTTTACACAAGTTGGTCTTCCTCTGGTGAGACGGGGGATGCTGCAGGTTCCTTAGAAACGATGAGGGGACATGTGGGGAATGGGATGGGGCAGGAAGGGGCAGGAGCTGAGTTTTGCTTCAAGTCAGAAGGAAATCTGATACTTGCATGGTTGGTTTTGATCAAAGAGCCATGTCTGTACCGGATGTGCCAAAAATCAAGTTGTTTCTTAATATCCAGCTTCTCTGAAGGAACCCAGCTTCCCCCCTACCTGTCTTTTACAGGTGAAGGGGACCATGTGATCAGAAGGACAGAGATTCCCACTCATAACCTGCAGAGGGCAAAGGCTCTGTTTAATTGCATTTGCAAGTTGGTGGGAAATACTCTTAGAATCTCTAACCCTCCCAGAAATATCTGTGCTTAATTATTCAACTCGTTAGGCTTTTCAAAAGTAAAAAACAAAAACTATGTGGCATAATTTTGCTGTTTATTTCTGAAGTTGCACCCCCAAGGATATATATATATGGCCTCTGAAAGCCAGATGAGTCCTTCAAATGTGTGTGTTATTTCTTGACATGAACTATGATTCTTTCATCAGCAGTACCGGCTTTGTCCACAAGGGGGCAGCAGAGTACTTCAGCTTATTTATTCTGAGCCTTCTAAAGAAAGGGCCTGCTTTCAGCTCTCCTGGGAACATCCTCTCTTGACTCAATGCTTATTTATAGATCTTGGTTCTTAAGACATTGTCCCTTATTACTGCGTCCAGTAGTTGCTCAGCCTTCATGATGCAAACAAAGGTTGAGGTGTGGGTCAGAGTTCCTTGCGGGCCAGGCATCTTCATTAGCCTTTTAAAATAACGGTGCCCAAGATTGAAAGCCAGGGAGACGTGCTCGGGGCTAAAGAAGGAAGGCGACCCTCCTTCTTCCAAATCCCACCACCAGTGCAGGACCAACACATCCCTGAGAGGGACAAGAGTGGCGGAGGGAACTCTGGAGTGAGTGAGGAAGTACTTCCCACCTGTTCTGCTCCGAACGGATGTCTGTCACACCAGGAGCCGCCCCGGGCCAGGGAGGCCCCTGCAGCAGCCACTCCTCCGGTTAGAATTCAGTGCGTGCTCCCTCTCTGCCACTTGTCTTAGGGCTCCGAACCCTCATCAGCTCTCCGGCCACGAGTGTCAATTGTGCTCCTTGCAGCAGCCTCTGCACTGTAAGCAGGTCGGTCATCAGCGGAGGGGAAACACGAGACCCTGGCCATTTTCCCTGGAGGGCCAGGAGGCATCTGCCCCTGGCATGGCCTTCCTCAGGCATAGCTGTCTCCTTCCCCCTTCCCTGCCCCTCCCCACCTCCCACCCCCGGCCAGTAGAGGCGTCCACTCGTAACTCCAACACTTGAGGACAAAAAAAATGAAGCTGAAGCTGTGATCGGTTTAGAAAACAGGTGGCCAGGTGTAACTTGTTTGTTTTGTGTTTTCCCTGACAGTACTGAAATCACTTGCACTTTTCCTCACTTCTTAGAGAAAAGAAAATCCAGTTTGCTTGCCAGAAATTGTTTAGTGTTGGGTTTACAAAGCTTGTTGTTGAATGTTGAACATTTGTCCAAAGGAGTTTGACAAAACAGAAGCTGCTCGGCCCCTGTTCTGCCTGTGAGGTCGTAAGGATGAAGGCCATGTGGCCGGGGTACTGTGTCCAGTCCAGAAGGGGGCAGTGTCCCCTCCTACCTCTGCCAAGATGCCATTGAAGGTCAAGGTGACTCGTGTAGGGCGGGCACTTCTCATGCTGCAAAGGAGTTTAGAAGAGTTTCGGTTGGGGATGTGACAGTAGGTAGGACGGGATCTCTGAAGACGGGACAGACACGGGGGAGGAGCGCTGGTGGGCCCCAGGGGGCCGCAGGGAGGTGGACAGAGCTCTCCTCCTGAGTCTCCAAACTAGCTTAGCTTCCCGGAGCCATCTTCTCCCAGCATCCTGTCGGATCCCTCAATGTACTGATCCCCCCCCCCCCCTTGTGTTAACTATACCAATATTATTTTTTTTAGCAATTGAAATGCACTTTTTTATTTCAACTCAATCATGATTTTAAGTATATAAAATTTATAGACTGTTAAAACTACTTTTTGTGTATTTTAACCACTTGATGTAGCATTGTCTATTTTATTCTTGTGAGACTCTGGTACAAGGTGTGCCACTTCACATCTCCGAGATGCTGGGCCTTTGGATGTGTACGGGAACCAACCTAATGCTAATGTTCAAAGTAAAAAAAAAGTAGCCATATCCTTTGTGTGTCTGTCTTTGCTTAATTCTTCCTCGTCCTCCATTGACAACATTTTGAGGTCTCCTTGCTCAATGAATTGTTTTTGTTTTTCGGTAAAATGAACAATCCTTATCTGCTACTATCAGTTGTCGCTAGTCCTGGTAATAGGCTGCCCAGCCCACACACCCTGCAGACCTCCTTTTGAGAGATAATGTGTCCTCAAGGCTGCCAGCCAAAGTTAGAGTGATTAGTTCTCTTCCCTCCGTGCTGTCTGGCTCCGTGCTGATTGGTTTCAGTAACACTACTCTGACCAGCGGAGCAGCAATCCGAACATATCCTAGAAGACAGTATTTGGGCCCTGGCTAGTGTGGCTCCGGTGGTTGGGTGTCGATCCAGGCACCAAAAGGTTGCCGATTTGATTCCCAGTCAGGGCACATGCCCGACTTGTGGGCTCCATCCCCATTAAGGGGCGTGCAGGAGGCAGCCGATCCATGTATCACTCTCACATCAATGTTTCTCTCCCTCTCCCTTCCTCACTCTCTAAAAATCAATGTTTATAAAAACCTTTAAAAAAAAAAGAAAGAAAGGAAAAACCAGTACTTGGAAAAAAAGATCATAATTGGGCTCTGAACCGGTTTGAAGAAAAATAAGCACAGATGGAGACAGCGTTTCAAGTCCACCCCATGAAAAGCAGGGACTATAAAACACGCGGTTAGGATGAGCTTCCTCTTCCTACCCCTCCCCATGCGTCCCTCCGCTTCCCCGTTTGTCCCACAAATGTTTATTGAACACCTACTATGTGCAGGGCACCGAGGGAGCCACGGGGACTCGGCAGTGAGCCAGAGAGAGTCCTGCTCTCAGGGAGCATATGTTCCAGTGGCAGAAACTGACAGTAAACAAATAATGATGGGATCCAGCGTCAGGTGGTGAGGTCAGGGCTGTTGCTGGAGCCAGCTGGAAGACCCACTGCTTTCTGTCCCAAGTCTTTCCCGCTCCGGACCCGCCCTGTTTGGTTCCGTCTAAGGATTCCAACGAGGGCGCTGAGCCATTCAAAGGAAATCATATTGTTCAAGGTTCCCTTTGTTTCGAACCTCTTAGAACGGAAGGAAACTGCCCGAGTCGCAGAATTACCATTCTCCTTCTCTTATTATCGTGCAGCTCTGACTGGATACTGATGTTAACACATTCTTCTTCATGGCTATCCAGGGGCACTCCGCCCACCCCAGCACGTACGCAGTCAGCGGCTTTCAGACTTGGACCAAGACCCGTAGTCAGATAGGCGTTCCTCCGATAGGCCGATATATGAGCCTATTTCTGGAAGTGAATTAAAAATTCAAGAAAATGCCTTTGTGCTACACGTTGACACTTAACATTGAAGCAGGGCAGAGGTGCGTGGCGTTCCAACAGCGGCCTGAACGCAGTTCTGTGTCCAATCGGGTGATGTGACGTGCGCTTTCCAACATCTGACGTCTCCTGTGTTTCTGCTGCTGACGGTCCGAGCTCCGCAGCGCCCAGCCCGGCACAGACCAGCCTGCGCCGAGGGCCTGCGGAGGCGACGCTTCGAATCTCAGGCCCATGGCAGCCCTTCCTCATGGGCCTGCAGCCCACGGCCGGTGCCGAGGTAACAAGAGCTGCTTCCTTGCAACTTAAGCATAAACTCCCTTTTCACAATTTCCCTGGTAAATGATAATGACAATGATCCCCAATGAGTCACACCGCCACGTGTCCACACCCACTCTTCTCCATGAAGTTCCCAATAAAAGGTGTGGCCATTCTCAGTTCCCTAGAATCTGGGCTGGTCTTGTGATTTCTCTGACCAGAGAAGGTGGCAGAAATAATGTGTTTTTTTAAATATATTTATTGATTTTTTACAGAGAGGAAGGGAGAGGGACAGAGAGTTAGAAACATCCATGAGAGAGAAACATCGATCAGCTGCCTCCTGCACACCCCCTACTGGGAATGTGCCCGAAACCAAGGTACATGCCCTTGACCAGAATCGAACCTGGGGCCCTTCAGTCCGCAGGCCGACGCTCTATCCACTGAGCCAAACCGGTTAGGGCCAGAAATAATGTTTAAGTTCCACCCAGCTGGTGTGGCTCAGTGGTTGTCCATTGACTCATTACCCAAGAGGTCTCTGGTTCCATTCCGGGTCAGGGCACATGCCCAGATTTCGGGCTTGATCCCCAGTAGGGGGCGTGTGGGAGGCAGCCGAGCCATGATTCTCTCATTATTGATATTTCTATCTCTCCCTCTCCCTTCCTCTCTCTCTCAAAATCAATAAAAACATTTTTAAAAAATAGTTTCAAAAAATAATGTCAAGTTCTGGAGCCTGTGCCTCAAGATGTCTTGCAGTGTCTGCCTTCATTCTCCTGGCACATGACTGCCAAGTGGAGAAGGGCAGGCGACCACTGAATGATGAGGGACCGCATGGAGGGCTCCCAACTGTTCTGCCGGGGATCCAGACATGTGGGTGAGGGCATCTCAGACCCTGCAGCTCAGCTAACCCTCCAGCTAAATGCAGAGCAACTGCCCAGCCCACCCAAAGAATCACGAAAAATCAATTACTGCTCTAAGCCACTAAGATCTGGGTGGTTTGCTACACAGCAATAGACACCTTGGAACAGCCCTCGAATTTCAGTCTAACCGTTACTAAGAGCTTATACCTTTGCACAGTCCCTTATGCACGAAGCTTAGCTTTTTGACTATACCTCAGTCATAATTATAGATCATTTGTTTCTAGATTTCCAATCCAGACTTAGCAACTATGAACGGGAAAGGAAGGAGGATTTCGTGATCTCACCAATAACACAACCTTTTCAGAATTCCTCTCCACCCAGTCTTCTGGCCTGCTCACTCTTCTGTGTGTAGCTTTATTCCTGAGCTTCCTGAGCTGGGAAACGCCTGGTTTGAGAGCCTCCGACAGGTCCCTCAGTCCCTGCACCCAAAGCACGGCAGAGCCCTGGTTAGCTTCAGTATTCTGCAGCCACTTTGAGCCTTCCCAAGATGTTGTTGAGGGAGACAGCACAATAAAGGAGTTAGAAGCACACAGGTTGTTCAGACAAACCTGGGCTCAATCTTCTCTCTCCTACACAGTAATTAGTGAGGCTATGAGCAAGTTATTTAACCACCCTGAGCCTGTTTCTACATCTGCAAAAGAGGGTATTAATAGCAACTCTCTGAAGGTCACGGTGAGAGTTAAATACAGCAATGCCGGTGAAATGCGCAGCTCGGTGTCTGTCAGTATTTGGGACAGGCAGCTCCAAGATGGCCCCATGACCTTCACCCCCCGGTATTCACCCCCTTGTGCATCCTCTCCCCTTTCTTTAGGCTGGATGCCGTGACTTGCTTCCAAGGAATAGAATATGACAGAAGTGATGCGATGTCACTTCCAAGATTAGTTGGGCCTGGTCTCTCACTCTCCAATCAACCAGCCGCCGGGTCACCGGAACACTTAGGCAGCCTAAAGCGAGCATGACCAGGAACGGAAGCCTGCCAACAACCACGTAAGTAAACTTGAACGTGGATCTGGGGCCGGCCAACAGCCTCGTGGATGAGCTTGGCAGTGGGCTCTCCCGGCCCAGGAGAGTCTTGAGGTGTCTGTAGTCCAAGCCAGTAGCTTGTGACAACCTCATGAGCGACTCTGAGCCAGAGACACTGCCTCAGCTGAGCTCAGATTCACGACCAACAGAAGTTATGGGATAATAAATGTTTGTTATTTGAAGCTACTAAGCTTGGGGGTAATTTATCCTGCAGCAGTAGACAAGTACTACAAAGTACCAATAGGCACTCACAGGAGATGCAGAAAACAGTCATCGAGTGGCTGCTGTGGTGTGCCCCCCAGATTCTCCCCCTTCAGAGTGAAGGTACTCATTCTCCCAGCTACGCCGGAGTGTTTGTGCCAACAGCTCTCAGGTGGAGAGAGCCCCTTCCCCAAATCACACCTCCTGCCCTCCCCAGGGGCAGCCCACATCCAGACTGGTTGGTGCAGAGATATAAAGACCAAGGTGGGCCCAGCCAGTGTGGCTCAGTGGTTGAGGTCACAGCTCAATTCCTTGTCAGGGTACATATCTGGGTTGCAGGCTCGATCCCCAGTAGGGGGCGTGCAGGAGGCAGCCAATCAATGATTCTCTCTCATCATTGATGTTTCTCTCTCTGAAATTAATGAAAATATATTAAAATCTATATATTTAATTGATTTGAGTGAGGAAAGGAGAGGGAGCGAGAGATGGAAACATCAATGAGAGAGAAACATTGGCTGCCTCCTGCTAGGGATCAAGCCCACACAACCTGGGCCTGTGTCCTGACCGGGAATCAAACTGGTGACCTCTTGGTTCATGGGTCGACTCTCAACCACTGAACCACACCGGCCACAACTAGCCATTTAAAGAAAAGTTGACTGCATTAGGACCCTTCCACTCTGGCAACAATTCCTCTTGACTGGAATCAACACATGTTTGGGGGATGGGTTCGCTTTTCCTGCTGCAAGGCCTATGATGATTCATTCTGTGTCAGCTTGGCCAGGCAATAGTACCCTATTCAGTCAAACACAGATATAGGTGTTGCGGTGATGGTATTTAAGATCGATAGTCCTTTGACTTTAAGGAGATTGTCCTGGATGATTTGGATGGGCCTCATCTAATCCGTTGAAAATCCTCAGAGTCAGCACGGAGAAAGAAGAAGTTCCACGGTGGACCACAGCCACAGCTCCTACCTGAGAGTTCCAGCCTGCCACCTGCCTAATAGATTTTGGACTCATCTAGCCAGCCCCCCCACAATTATGTAGTTCCTTGTAATAACTCAAGAATGTCTAGCTAGCCCAAACCGGTTTGGCTCAGTGGATAGAGGGTCAGCCTATGGATTCAAGGGTCCCAGGTTCGATTCTGGTCAAGGGCATGTACCTTGGTTGTGGGCATATCCCCAGTAGGGAGTGTGCAGGAGGCAGCTGATCAATGTTTCTCTCTCACTGATGTTTCTAACACTCTATCCCTCTCCCTTCCTCTCTGTAAAATATCAATAAAATATATTTTTTTAAAAAAAGAATGTCGCCGAAACCGGTTTGGCTCAGTGGATAGAGCGTCGGCCTGCGGACTGAAAGGTCCCGGGTTCGATTCCGGTCAAGGGCATGTACCTGGGTTGTGGGCACATCCCCAGTAGGAGATGTGCAGGAGGCAGCTGATCGATGTTTCTCTCTCATCGATGTTTCTAGCTCTCTATCTCTCTCCCTTCCTCTCTGTAATAAATCAATAAAATATATATTTAAAAAAAAAAAAAGAATGTCTATCTACATCTAAAACTAACCTGTATATTAAAAAGTATATATAAAACTCACACACATCACCTACTGATTCTGTTTCTCTGGGGGAGTGCTGACTGACATAGGGCCTGTGCCAGCATCACTATCTGAGGGCTTATTTTCAAAAAAGAGGAGTGGGAACAGGCAGTAAAGTCTCCCACTCCCAAATCACCAGTTTCCAGGGAACCCCACTTAAGGCCACGCCTTGTCCTAGGCACCTGTGGTGTGTGTGGCATTCATTAACCTGGAATTGACGTTAAAGACAATCCCAGGACGTAAGAAAGCTATTCAGGACCACAGCTCTTGGGGCTGGTCCTCTGTGCTGCCCACGGCCGTGTTAATAACCACAGATGGTGGTAAATCACACTGTGTAATGTTGTCAATGGGTGACAGGAATGGTAGCTACAGAGTGTGGCCAGCCTGCGTGGGCGGGCACAGACTGATCCAAAGAAGACTTTTGCTGAGAAGCCTCCCCCTTGAGGAAATGGACAAATGTTGGTGTGGGGGGTGGGATTTGGGGGTCCTTGTAGGTTGGATGCAGAAGCCCAGTCCCCTACCAGTCCCTCAAGCGTGAGGTGGCCAGACCAAGCCCCGAAAGGGGTCAGAAGCAGAGGATGGATAGACCGGCCAGTCGGAGCCAGGAGGGATGCCTCCCTGGAGTCAGGAATATTGAACTGAAAATGAGAACAGTCAGTACTCAGCATGCGGAGATGACTCTTCTTGCTTTCTGGTGGTGACTTGGCAAAAATCAGCGTAGGAAGCCACGGCGGCGCTGCTGTGACTGCTGCGTCGGTTTCGCAGCTGGGTTTTTATTTGGGCCCGTGCTGGGCCCCGGTGAGAGGAGAGTCATTACTGAGCCAGCTCGGTGGGTTAAAACCCAGCCCCCTCAGGGGAAGGTGCCAGCCCAGCGCAGGCCGGGAGCAGCAGCAGTTTTAAAGAAGAGGAATGTAGGCAGGCTGAGGTGGATGAGGGTGGCTTGGGTTAGCAAATAATACCCCAGACCATCTTAGACCACAAAATAGGGCTCACCCTGGAAAGCTACAAAATTAGAACTTCAAACATGAGCTAGCTACAAATTAAGACTCTTTTATTTACCTTCCTCGCCCTCGGGGAGCCACATCTCTCTGCCCAGGTTGCTACCGCAAGGAGACTAAATAGAATTAGCTATTAGGCCATGTTTGGGTTGGGCCTATTGAGACTCACACCCGCTGTCTCAAATGAAAGAACAGGGCCCTTTTCAAAGGATTTGTTTTTTTCCACATCTTTATGATCCAAGTTTCCAGACCCTAGGAAGGGGTGAAGGAGACAGCTGGGGACTTCAGCTTAGGAGACCAATGGTGGAGTGTCTGTAACCTCCATCCAGCTCAGGGACCACCCCAGTGAATCCCGAGAGCTGTCCCCCTCCCCCCAAATTAAACCACAGGTTGGGGGAATGGAGAGCAGGAGAGCAGGCTCGCTCAAGGCCACCTGACCAGTAACTGGCAAAACTAGCCACAGCCCCTTCTGCTTCCCTTGTTTTCCTCCAGACCAGCCCTCTCACCACCATACGACCCCGCTCCGGCCCCTGAGCCCACCCCCCGCATGCTCACCCGGGCCTAAGCCCTGGGCACATGCTTCTCCTCCACCCCTGGCTATGTTCCTTCCCTCAAGCGATGTGCAAGATGATCACCAGGAGATACCGTTTTCCACCTCACCTGCGGCAGGGACACAGTCATGGTCTGAGGTGTTAGGTTCAGGAGTCAAAAGTCTCCAAGTTAAAACTCGACGTGCACATGCCTTGGTGTCCCAGCCTTCATTGTACAGGTGAGGAAACTGACTCCAGGAGAGAGGGGGCCACGGAAGGCCCCATGGCAAGGTCACGGCGGAACTCAAGCAATCCCAGGACCTCCCTGTAGCACTCCTTTCTCAGCCTTTCGCCTGCATGCTCTTATTTCTCTTATTTCAGTCACCCGGACGAGTATAAAAATGCTGATTCATTCATATTTTAAAGGAGGGATTACCAATATAGAGATTAATAAAGAAAAAGAGCAATAGGTTTCAACTTCACTTATTTTTTTCCAACTTCATCTTTACTGGATAGTCACTCTGTAATTAACTGCATGCTTCATGCAGCAAGTTGTCATTCTGAGTTGGGTTTGTGTTGTGCGAAGACATTTGCACCCTCTGAGCATCCCAGGGGCCAGGCATTGTGCCTAGGACAAATGGAACCACTGCGCCCTGTTGTCCCTCCCAGTCAACCTAAGGTTTTGAAGGATTTGCATCTTCATTGCTGTCTGCCTGGAGGGCTGTCTCTCAGTCCCTCCCCCTACTGCCCAGGCAGATCCCGTCTTGCTGATGGATGCTGAGTCAAGGCATGCTGCTCTGGGTGCCTCACCGCAGGCAGCTGGGAACTCAGGTCTCCAGCCTCCTCAGTAAGTCATCTCCAGGTGATAGAAACAGTGACCCTGTAGGGAAAAGGCACCAGCCTAGACATTGCGGTTTTAGTCCTCATTCAGCCTCTATCCTAACCCACCTTTCTTCACAACTCAGCTCAGCCACCACCTGCTCTGTGTATGTGATTCTTCCCCGCACAGGGCTGGTCCCTCCTGCACTCTGTACAGAACAGTCACAGTTCTTATCACATTGTTTCTAATTACTGGCAGACCTGCTTGTCTCTTCGTCCTATTTCTGGCCCTCGAGGGAAGAGAATGGTCTTGACCATTTCATCTTTCTAGCTCTAGCACATGGCGGGTACTCCATCTACACTAATAAAAGGATAATATGCTAATTAGACCCATAGACCGGACATCTTCTGGACATCCTTCCGGACAAAGCCAAAGCGGCTGCGAGGGCCAAGGAGGGCAGGCGGCCGGCAGTGGCAGCAGCGGGCCTAAGCCGTCAGTAGGACATCCCCTGAGGGCTCCCAGACTGTGAGAGGGGGCCGGGACCCGCCCCCCCCCCACCTCCAGTGCACAAATTTTCATGCACCAGGCCTCTAGTATACAAATAAGTAATTATGGAATCACACCAAAGTGAGAGGGCCAGGCTGGCTGATCTTGAAGGTGGCTTCCTTACTTAAGAGTCTGTGATAACCTCAATCTCACTTGCAGCATCGGGCCCTACTGCCTGAGAGGCACAGAGAAGTGACAGTCCCAGGATCTCTAAATCCTCAAACCACGCGTGTCCCAACCTAGTGGTCCCTGGAGATGGTGCTTCTCCAACAGGTAAGAAGACGGGGTGGTTCTCCCAGGGACTGGGGACGGAGGCAAAGCATCTCTAGAGGGGTCTGGGTGGCTGAGGAGGCAAGGACTAACACCCCTATTTTCCCTCACCAATAAGTCCGATTACAGCACACACAGGTGGACGGTGATCCATCTTCTCAGCTGGCCTCGGTTCCGCCTCTGGGTTCTCCTGACCGAAGAAAGCCTGGGCCAGGCGGAGGTCTGCAATCTACCACAGGAGCCGCAGCTGGCCGCGTTCTCGCTGGACTGTTGGGGGGCAGGGCCGGCATCTAGGCAAAGCTACGTGTGATGTGGACTTTTAAGCAGAGGGTCCTCCTCGGTGTGGTTTCAAACACTGTCATTGTGTGTTTGGATAACGTCTACATTAGCCCTCCATGAAGACTGAGAATGAAGGGATGTCTAAATATAACCATGGGACACAGTTTGAGAACTGCCTGTGGGTCGCATGGAAGAACCTCACCTAGAGGTATAAGATAGCAGGAAAATCAAATCCACCACCCATCCTGCTGTCCCAGCCCCGAGCGCTACCCAGGTAGAGAAGGGAGGGAAAACCCCCAGCTGTAGAGGTCAAACCGGGCTCCGGACACGTCTGCCCCTTCCAGGTGCCAGAAGGGAAAACACCACAGGGTGGGGTTGGAGCGCTGCGGGGAGGCCTGTCCCCCTGGAGCTGCCAGGCTGCCAGTGTTGGGGAAGGCTGCGCAGGTGGTTTGTGGAGCCGGTGGGCGAGCGCCTTATAACACTCCGGGCCTGTGGAGACAGCTTTTATTAGAAACCTTCCATTTCTCTGGCATGTCCCTGCGCTAGCCAAACCACTGCTGGCAAACAGCCTGGCTGTCCTTAGCCCCAGGGGGATGTGGTTTCATTCCAGGCGGGCGGGGGATGGGAGTGTGGACAAAGGGCACTGGGCTGGGCGGACAGAAACGTGCGCTCCAGGCCCGGCGGTGCTGTAACTTACAGTGGGACCTTGACCTTGAACCAGTCAGCCCCCTCTCCCTCCCCCTCCCTCTGCGCCAAGGTTCCTTCATCAGGAAAACGCACAGGTGCCTCCTAGGTGCTCTGCACCCTCCTCCCCCAGAGGCTGCCCTCCCATGGCTCCTCCATTGGCTCCTCCCCGGGCTGGGGTCGGAGCGCTAGCCGAGCGCAGGGGAACCGCTCTCGGACCCCGGCCGGTGGTTTGGGCCGCCTCCCCTGCTTCGGGCCCAGGTGGTGAACTCTCAGTTGAGCAAGTGTCCGGAGCTGGAAAAGGAGGTCAGTGGGAGGCCGTGCACCCCGACTGCGAGCCAGACGCGGACCCTCGGGTCAGGGACGAGGCGGACCCGCGGCCACTGGGTCACGGGCGTGGCAGGGACGCGGAGCTCCGAGTCCCGGGCGCGGCGGGACGCGGGTGTGGCGGGCGCCGCAGGGACCTGGGCGCCGGTCCCGGTCGCGGGGCTCCCCTGGCCCGCCCCGCCGCGGCCCGGCGCAGCCCCGCGGGGTGTCGCGTGTCCCGGACGCGGCGCCGGCAGACGCGGAGCGGGGCCGCTGCCCGCGGGACGCCGGTCCGCGCCACGTGCCCCTCGTCCTTCCTGGACGTGACCGGACCAGGAAGCCGGGGACGCCCGGCGGCCGAGGCCCCCAGAGGCCGGGATTCCGCGCGCGGCCCGGGGCGGGGCGGCCATGGCAACCCGCGTGGGCCCGGAGCGGACGCGTGCGAGGCGCTTCTTTCTCCACATTTCGCGGCTGGGCCCCCGCTCCCGCCCCCGCCGTCTGAATAGCTGTTCTGTCCCCGCGGACGCCGCGTCGGCTGCTGATTGTTTAGTCCCAGACCGGCTGGCTCTGTTGACTTTCCAGATGCCTCTTTGGGACAGATCCTGGGGGAGGAGGGAGAAGTCTGTTTGTAGGAAAAGCCAGGCACAAATAACCTCTTTCCTTAGCAGCCCCTGCTCTCTGTCCTTGTAGCCTTTAATTCTGCCCGCGCGGGCGAGGTGGCAGGGACAATGGCCCCATTTTACAGATGGCAAAACGGAGGGGTGTAGTCAGTTGGCCAAAAGCACATCGAGAGATATAACTAACAACAATAAGAGAAATCTGTGCTTGCTTTGGTAGCACATATACTAACAAATAAAAAAATAATAATAATAGCCCTTGCTGGTTTGGCTCAGTGGATGCAGCCGTGGGCAAACTACCGCCCGCTTGAAATGAATAAAACTAAAAAAAAAAAAAAAAAAAGATCATACCCTTTTATGTAATGATGTTTGCTTTGAATTTATATTAGTTCACACACACTCCATCCATGCTTTTGTTCCGGCCCTCCGGTCCAGTTTAAGAACCCATTGTGGCCCTCCAGTCAAAATGTTTGCCCACCCCTGGAGAGTGTCCTCAGCCTGGGGACTGAAGGTTCCCGGTTCCACTCTGATCAAGGGCACATGCCCAAGTTGTGGGCTCAATCCCCTAGGGGGCGTGCAGGAGGCAGCCAGTCAGTGATTCTCTCTCATCATTGATGCTTCCATCTCTCTCTCTCCTTCTCCCTTTCCTCTCTGAAATCAATAAAAATATATTAAGCAAACAACAACCAAAAAAGGTTATTAAGTAAGTATGAAGGTATGCCTTTGCCTGACCCCTTTCTCCTCGCACATTCTTAATGATGACCAAAAGCAAGAAGAGAAAAGCAAGTGGGCTTACCCACCCTTCCCAAGGCGCTCTGCACCACCTGGCGCCATGAGGAGCCGCCTCCGCCTCCGAGGCTGGGGGGAGCAAAAAGATTTTTGTTGGGAAGCTGCGTTTGAATTTGATCTCTGCCCCTCCCGTGCTGCCCCTGGCCAGTCACCTTTTTGAACCTTGTCATTCTTCTGGTTCCCTGGCCTGTGGATATATCAGCAACAACGGCTCCCTTTTTACAGATGACAAATACCAACGAAGTGAACTGACTTGGCCAAGAGCTCACCACAAAACACGAGGTGCTACACGCAAGACCGTTCCCTCATGGGTTCATTGGAAATAAGAGCCCTGGCCGGTTTTGCTCAGTGGATAGAGCGTTGGCCTGCAGACCAAAGGGTCCCAGGTTCGATTCCGGTCAAGGGCACATGCCGGGGTTGTGGGCTCGATCCCCCGACATGCAGGAGGCAGCCGATCAATGATTCTCTCTCATCATTGATGTTTCTCTCTCTCCCTCTCCCTATCTCTCTCTGAAATCAATAAAAATATATATATATATTTTTAAAGTTTACATCTTTCAGAAAGAAAAGAATAGTCATGCCTGTTTCATGGGACTGTGGGAAGCTCCGCTGGAAGAGAAGGGAAGACGGGTTGGGAGCTGGGGCCTGACGGGGTGGCAGCAGTGACGCCGATGCCGGGCGCAGGGCTGTGAGAAGTGTTCTTTCCTTGGGCATTTGCATCTGGCTCATAAACAGGGCTGGGCATAGGCACCAGACACACAAGATGAATGAGATACGGCCTTCGCCGGGAGGAACTGACACTGGAGGCAGGGAACACCGAGTCCTGGGATTGCCACACACCTCCAGGCCGTTTTCGTCAGGTATGCGGCCCTGCTGCTCCCTCCCCTCCCTGTGCACTGGGTGTTGATTTGTCTTGCTCTGCTTGGTTTTAACATCTCTGGCATCCTCCGGCATCTCCCCTAAGGGAAACAGTCACAGCTCAGGACCTGCCACCCTTCACCCAGCTTGGGTGACACGCCTACGGGAGAGGTTTATTGGGTGACTCTCCGTCCCCTTCTCCTGGGGGTCCCTGGGTCACCCTCTGCGATTCTCCCCAAAGAAACCAGGAATGGTCCTATGTGGGGCGTTTGGTGTTCGACCTTGAACCTGAAAAATGCTCTAAACGTTTAAAATTTATTTTCTCAAATAAATGTACATTTATTATGTAGATGGTTAACTTGTACATACATGCATATACATGTTATCCATCTACATGTACATGCACATGCATGGGGTACAAAATTCAAAAGGTATAAAAGAGAACACAGAAAGGCAAGTCTCTGCCCTCATGTGCCCCCAGGCCTCCAGCTTCCCTTCCCACCTTCCCAGAGGTAACCACTCTACCGGCTTGTGTCTCCTCTCGGACATCAAAGCTTCTTTTGTAGGAACTTTTAAAAAGTGATGTTTGTCCAGTCGTGGTCTGCAGACCGCCTGGGTCAGGATCACCAGTGTCTGCTCCTCAGGGGCTGCCTGAAGGCTGGCGAGCGCAGCTTTGAAGAATTGACAGCTCTCGCCCTGTGGTTGGAAAGCTATTTCCATTCGTTCCTATTTCTAGATGAGGAGACTGAGGCCAGGCCCGGCCGAATAATGCCAGGTCTAGAAACAGACTTTTCAACACTTTCCGCTGCACCAGGATTTTGCAGACTGTGTGTGTCCTTAGAAACAAATCCATTTTTGAAATGAAATCGCCCCCGTAAACACACGTGGAATAAAATCAGAGCCCCTCCTCCTGCAGAAGCAGGGAGGGCGGTGCTGGGGGGTGGGGGGTGGGGGTGGGGGCTAGGAACTCAGGGAGCCAACTTGGGGCGGAAAGACTGGAGTCTCATCTTAGGCGACATCCTAAGGGAACAGGAGCCTGGTATTCAAATGGCCAAGTCCAAGGTGGGAGGAGGGACCCAGAGGTTCCTGCTCAGCTCTCTGGATGTGAGCCCTGGGTCACCACCCCCACCTCCACCTCACCCCCTGCCTCACCCACACCCCCACCCCCACCTCACCCCGTGCCTCGTAAAGCCAGGTCTCCTCGAATCCCACGGAGGGCTGTGGTACAGAGAAAGCTGCTTGGAGCCCTGTGCCCCCAGGAAGAGAGGTGGCCTCCTTTGAGCATCCATGTCTTGTCAATCCACGAGCAGTTATGGAGACCTCGGGCAGTCACTGCCCAGCGCAATAAACTCCAAGCAGTTTTAAAGTAGTCCCTTCCTCCCATGGCGCTCATTATAGCTGGAGAGAGAAGATATAAAAAGAACAGATAGGCCCTAGCCAGTTTAGCTCCGTGGCTAGAGCATCGGCCTGTGGACTGAAGGGTCCCAGGTTCGATTCCAACCAATATATTAAAAAAAAAAGAAGAAGAAGAAGAACAGATGGGACATTAGGCAGGTAAAGGCAGGTAAAGGCAGGTAGGTTATCTCCGGATGCCTGGGGCGGAGAAGGCGGGGGGTGGAGGGCCAGGGAAGGCAGAAAGACGCTGCAGGAGACATACCTTCCAGGGACGCTGGGCCACTGCCCCTGGAGGTGTGGTTCAGGCAAAGTGGGACCTGAACCCTACCCCCAGCTTAATTCGACTGACTGGCTTGAGGGACTCGAGTTAGAGTTTAGGAAGATCTCCGCAGCAAAAACCTCCATCCCCTCTCCATAAATCTTCTTTTGTTTAAATATATTTTTATTGATTTCAGAGAGGAAGGGAGAAGGAGAGAGAGAGAGAAACATCAATGATGAGAGAGAATCATTAATCGGCTGCTTCCTGCACACCTCCCACTGGGGACTGAGCCTGCAACCTGGCCATGCGCCCTGACCAGGAATCGAACCATGATCTCCTGGTTCATAGGTTGACACTCAGTCACTGAGCCCCACCAGCTGGGTGAGTGGCTCCCTCTTAGTAGACTCCCTCTCCTCCGATTCCTCCCTAGGACGGAGAGGGGTACTCATGGTGGCCAGCAGCTTCACTATTGTGGACAACAGTGGGAGCCAGCACGTGGTGCGATGTCACCGTGCCACGAGCAGTCATCAAAGCGTCATTAGAAACCTCACCGAAGGTACGGGCACCCAGTTGAGCCAGCTCCTACGGGAAGAGGGAAGACGGGCCTTGGAGAGGGACTGACATAGAGTTTGGGCGGAGCAGGTGGCAGGTGCGGTCCCCTGCTCCCTGCATGTGCTCGGTCACCACAGACACTGAACCAGGGACCAGGCAGGGAGGAGGCGGTCATGCATGTTGGGAGCGTCAGACCTCAGTGCCCCAACCTCAGTGCCCTTAACCTGCCCTTGGCTCTGCAGATGAGTCAGCGAGTTCCAGCCCCTGGGGTTCATTGCAACACTTCCCCTGGGTCCGACAGAGGATCTTGCACGGCATTAAGAAACACCCATAGGAGGGCAGGAGGCTCCAAAAGCCTACAGCCTGGGGCAAGGGTCGCACAGAGCCATCCAAGCTTGCAGCTCTGTGTGGAGAGCCCCAGCCTGGGAAACAGCTGGTGCTGGGAACTTGGGGGGCGCTGGGTCCCCATCCTGAGCTGAAAATCAGCACCTCAGTACAAGCAACTGAAGAAAAAACAGTTTCAAGGCAGCAAATCCTCACAGAAAATTGATTCAGGTGTGGCTTGCTTTAAGTCACTACTTATAAGAAAACCAAATATTTACTGAGGATAAAAAGGGGGGAGTCATTCTCATTTTAAAAATATTTTTTTAGAGAGAGAGGAAGAAACATAAATGTGAGCGGGAAGCATCGATCAGCTGCCTCCTCCTGGGGCTCGAGCCCACAACACGGGCATGTGCCCTGACCGAGAGTCGAACCAGCAACCTTTCGGTGCACAGGACGATGGCCAACCAACGGAGCTACGCCAGCCAGGGCAACCATTCCCGGTTTTAAAGAAGGCTGCTCCCGGGGTGCGCTGTGCATACGTGAGCGCCCCTCGTCAACTGCAAACATAGCCTTGATGGATATCAGCTTCCACATAATTATCACGACATGGGGCACGTCCCGTTCTCAGAGGACACGAGGAAGTGCCCATAATGACCCCGTCCTGCAGATGAGAAAGCAGAGGCCTGGGGTGGGTGAGGCGCGCAGCTCAGCCCGGCCTCGGATCTGAAGCTTTTCCCTGCACAGCACGCTGTCCCCGTGGGGTCCCCGCAACAGCTCCGGGAGGTTGATGCAGAGCAAGAGCCTGGCCTGGGCTGTGGCTGAGAAAACAGGCGCCGCGAGGGCCTCTAACAGCTTCCCGGACTCGGGAACCCAGGTTTGGGAGTCGTGCTAGGTTTACCACTCATGGGCTCTGCTTGGCATGTACTGGACCTCTATGGGCCTCGGTTTCCTCATCTATAAAGTGGGCATAATATGGGGAGCTGTGAGGGTGCACTGAAGTGATGCATATTGTTGCATTGAGCAGTGCCTGGCACATGGCTGCTAATATTTGCCTTTCGTTCTTGTTATTTTTACGGTATCTCACACACCTCATGCGATATATCCAGAGCCATGTGGAGGGAGCTTCTCCTCTGGGGTCAGGCAAGATGCCCCCCCCCCCCCACTTTAGCTCAGCCTTTCCCTCCCCTCACCACCCTCACCCCTGCCAGGTCACAATGGGCTGGTTCTCTCTCCCAACCCCCAGGAGCCTCCCTGCCACCACCTGACCCCACCTCGCAGCTGCCAGCTGCCTTGGCCAAGGATGAATGGCATCCCCATGGCCCCGCTGGCGTGCGGTCACCCGCCTCTGCCTGTGGCAGGGACCGGAGCCGGGACGTGCCTGGCCAGCGGCCAGTGCTCCTTGGTAGGGTGCCCCGCCACGCCTCTGGCCCCTCTATTCTGGGAGCTGTAATTAGCCGGCCTTCCCCGCCCCCGTTGCTATCTGTGGCAGCACTCATGGTCCGAGGGCCCTGCCCACCCGCTGCCTGGCGGCCTTTTCATCAACAGCTCCCAGGCTGCCCTGTTATCTTGGGCGCCGTGGCTCTGGGGAGGAGGCCCTGCCACCCTGGAGATACAAATGACTCTTCAATCCTGGGGGGAAAGCCGGCCAGATGTGGGCAGCGGCGGGGTGAAACCCTCACCCACGGACCCAGTATAGCAGCCCTCAGAGCCTGACCCTGAGCCTGCTGGGGTGGGCTGGGCTGCAGGATAGAGGAGAGCCTGTCATTACCCCCGCAGCGCCCTGGGGACTGGGTCAGGCAGGGTCACAGTCTCCCCAAAGGCCTCTAGCCCAGCGAGGCGTGCTCAGCCACAGGGCCATGACAAGCATGGAGGGGGGATCAACAGCAGCAACAAAAGTGATGTTTCTAAGATGCAAATGTGACTGCGTCTCTCTCTAGCTCCCAACTTTCCGTGGTTCCCCATGGCCCTTAGGGATGAAGCTCACCAGACCCTCCTCCTCTGCCCTCCCGACACGTCTCTTGCCTCAGGACCTTTGCACAAGCCTTCCCTGTGCCCGGACACAGCTCTCCTCTTTGTCTAACTCCTACTCATCCTGCAGGTCCTGGCGTAGAAGTCACTTCTCGTGGAGCCTTCCCCTGACATCGCCACGCAGACACGCTCTCCCTGGTCCTCCCCTTGGCCTGGGATGAGTGTCCCTCCCAGGGTCACCGGGGGCACCAGGCCCTCGCCTGTGCACCTGTCCGTCTCTCTAGCTGACTATGAACGTTCCAGGACAGGAACTCTGCTCACGTCGTTTCTCCAGCACGCAGCCCAGCCCAGGCCTGACATATGGTAGGTGTTCAAGAGAGATTTGTTGAAAGCACTCGGGAAGGAATAAATGAATGACTGCTCTGCCCCTCCGGGATGAGTGGGTCTCTTGCGGGGGGAGGGTGTTTGCTACTCTGTGCCCTTCATTTCCCCCAAAAAGCCTTGGCTTCAGTGTTCTGTCCCTTTGTCCTCTAACATCAGGTCTGTCGCACTGTCCGTCCATCTGATCTGGAAAATGGGGTCGTTATGGCCCTGAGCCTGCTGGCGGGAGCCCCCCAAGAGCTCTGAGGATGAACTGCAAACAGCAGGGCATCTCTGCGTTGAGAGGGAGGAGAGCACAGGAAAAGGGAGTCCTCAGGCCATGAGTCACTCATGGGCCACCAATCTGTTCCCGAGAGGCAGGGCGGTCAGTGTGCATGCCCAGTGGGCCAGGCAGGTGGTTTGGGCACTTTCTGCTGTGACACCGAGATCCGCTGTGTATTTTGCTGGCTCCAGAGGGGAGACGGCAAAGAATAACCTACAACCACAGCAACGAGGCTGGGGTTCGAGTCCTCCGCCCGTCGTCCCTGTAAATAGTGGAGGGCTTCTGCAACTTTGTCTTTCTGCATCTAGCGTGCACTTCCTAGGTCATTTCTGTCACCCTGTCGTTTCACTTAAATGTATCCCAGAGCACCTGGAGGCTGGGAGAATATGGTCACTACGTCTGTTTCCACCTCCTGAGACCATGAGGCCCACCCCTAGGAATACAGCCATGAAGCCAGGGTCTGAGGCCCAGGCCTTTTAGAGAGGGAACACGAGAGCAGTGGGGGCTCAGCACCCTGCCCCCATGCTCCTGGAGGCCCCATCACGAGGTGGCCAGAGCCAGCCCTGGTGAGGACAACCAATCTAGTGGCAAATATATACAAAGTGCACTCTCTGGACGGGTCACATGATCCAGACATACTCTCATCTCAAGGCCTTTGCACTTGCTGTTCCTCTGCCTGGACGCTGTTCCCCTCGGATTTCTATAAGGCTCACTCCCTCAGCTCTTCACGTAATCGGCCCCCGCTCAGGCAGACCTTCCCTGGTCACCCATTTAAATTGACCTCCCTCACTCCCACCCCATTTCCCTGTGTGGTTTTTCTCCAGAGCACTTACTGCCATCTGACACACTGGGTTCTTCCTCCCCATCCTTCCCTCCCTTACTTTTTCCTTCCATTGTCTGCCTCTTTTCCATAGAATGTACCGGAAGAACCACAGCAATTGTGTTTACAGACGTAACTCTGGCTTACTTCTCTCTTACTCTCTAATAGATTAGCCTACCCCTAGCTGGTGTGGCTCAGTGGATAGAGCATCTGCCTGCAGACTGAAGGGTCCCAGGTTTGATTCCTGCACATGCCCAGGTTGCAGGCTCGATCCCCGGGAGGGGGCATGCAGGAGGCAGTCGATCTCTCATCGTTGATGTTTCTATCTCTCCCTATCCCTTCCTCTCTAAAATCAATAAAATATATATTTAAGCCGAAACCGGTCTGGCTCAGTGGACAGAGCATCGGCCTGCGGACTGAAAGGTCCCAGGTTCGATTCCGGTCAAGGGCATGTACCTGGGTTGCGGGCACATCCCCAGTAGGAGATGTGCAGGAGGCAGCTGATCGATGTTTCTCTCTCATCGATGTTTCTAACTCTCTATCCCTCTCCCTTCCTCTCTGTAAAAAATCAATAAAATATATTTTTAAAATATATATATATATTAAAAAAAAAAAAAATATATATATATATATATATATATATATATATATACACACAAAATAGATTACCCTAAAATTTTAGCAGCTTAAGAAAGATTTTGCACTCGGCTTTGAACAGTGGCTGGAAATAGACGAGGAACCAGGGAGAAGATGCCTCGGAGTGGAAAGGGGGAGAGACAGCCTTCTCCCAGGATGAAAAGAGTGGGGCTTCCACACTGCTCCCAGGAGCTGGTGTCATGATGTTTCCAACATAGAGTAGAAATAAATCAGTCTCTGGGCTGCGTCTTCATGTGAGATACGTTAGGGAAGGATTAACGTGAATCTTTTTATATATACCAGTATATATTTCACTGAAAAAATCCACATTATTAACCGGCACATATTATGGAAAAATTCATATTATTAACCGGTGCACCTGCTAATAGTCGTGCTGGCTAATAAAGCGGATTTTTTAAAAAATATTTACCGGTTAGTAGTGCGGTTTCTTAAAATAAATATTTACCGGTTAATAGTGCGGATTTTTAAATAAATATTTAAAATAAATATTTACCGGTTAATGTGGATTTTTAAATAAATATTTACCGGTTAATAATGCGGATCTCTCTTCCTGGCTTGCAGATGGCCACCTTCTTGTTAAAACAGGAATTTGGGGGGTAAAACAGGACAGGTGTAGGAACTTTTAGAAATCTTGGAAATTAACTGTGGACTGAGAAGCATTTTCTTGACACCAGTGAGCGTGTTGGATGGCTGCTAAGGCCCTCTGCAACACCTGGATGTCCACATGGAGTTCTGGGTCCAGTTTTCGGAGATTGGGTGGCACTGTGGTAATGAGAATCTTCACTGTAGTATCAGAAGGACAGATCTCAACGCCAGTTTCACTGGTCAGCATGGTCCACACCTCAGAAGGATCCTGTGCTGTTAGGCTCTCCACGACTTTGCGCCCTAGGGTAGCATCATTGATGTTTCTATTTCTCTCTCCCTCTCCCTTCTTCTCTGAAATCAGTAAAAAAATATTTTTAAAAAACTGTGGCTGGTGTCTGACGTGAGGGCAGTCTTGCTGGGGACAGTGCTCTGACCGTATGGAGTCTGCACTAATTCCCGTTCGTGTCACACTGCATTGGGGTCCAATCGTAGTGCCAGATCTGCAGACGCCTGCATTGGACTTTATTTGGTTGGTAGCTGGAAGTCATAGAGTTTATGAGAAGATGACTGGCAGGATTAGTACCTGGGATCCTGGCAAAATAATCTGGCAGAGACTGATGTTGGCCAGAATTCCCCAAGTCCCGGGCCCCCTTGGTCACACAATCTTAATTTTGACATGGAATGCTGGTCACCAAAGATGTTTCCTTTCAAAAAATAAAGAGCCGCGATAAAGCAGATGGCATAGATCTGCAGTTGAAGGTGTGTGCGAAACACAGAGTTCATGCTTGTATTATTATGTAGTAATTATTGTATGACTCTTTCCTACGACCAACTGTAAAGCTACTTTTGCCCCACCCTGTACCTGGGTGGGGTTGGAGCCCTCCCGAGGTAGGCCAGCCAAGGAGCTGCAGAAAATGCTCATTCCTGGGAGCAGAAGGCCCGTTGTTTCTTCCCGGTGCACCCTCTGCAGACCCTGAAATGCATGTGAGAGGCTTGGATGCACACCTAGCCAAGCCCTCTCTTCAAAGCACAAGGGGTGTGGCAGCAAGGCCAGGGTACAGCTGCCCCTTGGGGAGCCTCAAGTCCCTTTTCTTAGCCTTCCTGGGCTCTCCAGCTTGCTTCTTCCCAGCAACAGCTAAACACTGGCCAGTGGTATTGCAACGTTTCTTAAAACAAGCACCTGTTATCTTCCAGGGTTCCTGCGGGCCAGGAACCCTCCTGAGTTGCAGTCATCTTAAGGCCTGACAGGGGCTGGAGGGTCTGCATCAAAGCTCGCTTGTTGGTATGGTGTGGGCCTCAGGTCTGCAGGCTGCTGGCTGGGGGTTCAGTTCCGTTTCCTGTGGGCCACCCTACAGGGCTGCCCCCAACATGGCATCTTGCTTCCCCCTAGAGCAGCGGTTCTCAACCTGTGGGTCGCGACCCCGTTGGGGGTCAAACGACCCTTTCACAGAGGTCACCTAAGACCATCCTGCATATCAGATACTTACATTATGATTCATAACAGTAGCAACATTACAGTGATGAAGTAGCAACGAAAATAATTTTCTGGTTGGGGGTCACCACAACATGAGGAACTGTATTAAAGGGTCGCGGCATTAGGCAGGTTGAGAACCACTGCACTAGAGCAAGTGATTTAAAACGGAGGCAGCAGGAGAGTGAGAGAGCACCCAGGGCAGAAGCCGCCGTCCTAGCACCTACATCGGAGATGTACCTTGGCTTCTGCACAATGCCACCCTCACGCAGACCCACACTGGGGAGGGACTGCACGGAGGTGTAGACACCAGGCACAGACACTGAGGCCATCTTGGAGGCTGGCTACCACGACCCCCACACACACCTAGAAGATGCTCCAGCCCTGGCTGGTGTGGCTCAATGGGTTGAGCATCTTCCTGTGCACCAAAAGGTCTCTGATTCGATTCCCAGTCAGGGCACATGCCCAGGTTTTGGGTTTGGTACCCGTTGGGGTGCATGAAGGAGGCAGCTGATGGACATTTCTCTATCACATCGATGTTTCTCTCTCTCTCCCTCTTCCTTCCTCTCTCTAAAATCTATAAAAACATTTTTTTAAAAAAAGAAGATCTCACGAAATAGCTGTGGGAGGAAAGAAGGAATGCTCTCAGCAGAATGTCTGGTGTGGGTTCCAGTGCTCACGAGGAACTAGTAGCCCTGACCACTGCCTCATCCCTGAAGGATCAGAAGCACGGCCAGCTTTCCCCAGCCCCCGTCGTGCCCCACGACGCCCTCTTATAATCCACCTCCGCCTCTTTCCAGCTGTGTGAACTTGGGCAAGTTCCCAAACTCACAGGCCTGCTGTGGGGATGAGAGAGATGAGCGTTTACGTGTCACAATGTTGACACACAAGCCCTCCAAAGCGGTCCCTGTGGGCAGTGCCGTGTGGGTGCTGGTGTAAATGTGTGTGGATGCGTGTTTCTCTGTGTGATTTTCCACGAGCCGAGGCTGAGAGGAGCTGTCCAAGGTCGGTCACGTGGTCCAGACACCCGGCTTATCACTTGGGCCAGAGATGGTCACGTGCTGAGGCCTCGGTCCCCAGACAGGCGGGAGAGACTGATGGGCACTGGGGCTGCGTCCTTTTACTCTGAACAGTAGGTGTTACGCTAATGTTTCTTAAACTTTTTGCAGGGCTGGGAGGGGAGGGGAGCCGGAGTCATGGAACCTTTTGAAAGTTTACATGAAAAATCCAAATGTGTACATAAACACACACACACACACACACACACACACACACACACACACACACACACAAGAAGTACATGTAATAAGCTCAGGACATCCATGACGGACCATCGCTTCCAAATGCTAGCACTGGACTGTGGCTCCTGAAAGGCAATGACTGGGGCTTATGTGTCCCGAACAAATGAGTAAATGCACGCATGAAGGAATGAATTAAAAAAGGATGAAAGAATCACATAACTGCCAAAAAAGCCAGAATCCTGGAATTCTTGCTGGTTAGCAGCACACCTTCTCCACTTGTATAATTGCCTCCCAAAAAACTGGCTGGATTCAAAAGAACTGCATTCAAGTTTTGCCTTAGCCGCCTTACTAACTATATGACCTTGCACTTGTCACCCAGCCTCTCTCAGCCTCATTTGCCTCATCGGGAAATGAATGTGAATTACAGAGAGTGTTTTGCAAGCTACAAAGCCTACTGAAGTGCTCCAAACACGAAGGCCTCTTATTCTGTGCGTGCAGTATCTGGATTGGCAAAAGTAATGGACTCCTCCTACCCACCTGCCCCCCAGGCTCTCCCTCAGCACAGACCTGCCTTACAGACGGACGGACGGACGGACGGACGGACGGGGAGGTTCCGGGTGGGGCAGTGTGGTCAGAGGAAGGTAAGAGCAAGCTGAGCTGCCAGGGCTTTCCTTAGCTAGCCTGTCCACAGTCAGTTGGCCAAGTTACCATACAGCCAAGGCTGGGAAGGCTGGCTCCGGGCTCATTCCAGGCCTAAGGCCACAGCCTACACAAGTGGACTAGACTGAGGAGCCTGCAATCATTCAGGCAGCAAATTGAGCAGCTATTCTAGGTCAAGGCCTGTGCTAGGTGCTGGGGTTACCATGGGAGTAAACCCACTGTGGCCCCTATTCCCTCGGAGCTGACAGTCTGATGGAAAACAGATGTCAGCCACCCAGAAGAAATATAGGGCACTGTGCAGGCACATGTGTCATGGGAGGTTCTGATATGGGGCGGGGGCAGGGGTGGGGGTGGGGGTGGGGGTGGGGGTGAGGGGAAGCACAGGACAAATTCCCTTTAGAAGTGAGGTATGAGCGTAACCCTGAGCTCAGAGAGGCCACGGGTGGAGCGGGAAGCACTGTGGACAGAGCATGTCCCGGTGTCTGACCCAGCACAGAGCAGCGTGAGAAGGAGCGGGCTGTGAGATGCCGTCGGAGAAGTAACCAGGGATACGATACGCGGCAGGCAGAGGCTAACTCGCCCCGTTCTCTCTCGTGTGACATTTGCAAAGACGGCGGAACTGGAGTGGCAGATTTCAAACCTCTGAACAGCTGTTCGGCAGAAGGAGAGGCCTCGTGAGGAACAGGGCGAAGACACAAAATGCAGTCGCTACCGTCAAGCTGCCGCGTTACTGACACCGAGCACGTTGGGGCACGAGGGCCGGATTCTGTTCTTGTTTTAACTGGAAACTTTAATTTTTTAGCTTTTCAGTCCTGTCGGTGCCTGGATTTGCATCACCTCTCCAGGTGACCCTCTGGTTACCCCGATGAAGGACGAGGGAAAGCAGGCTTAGGTATCCAGACCCCCTGGCACCCGTTACCCAGATCGCTGGCCATCCAGAGGGTGAGAGTGAAGTCTGATTCTCCTCAAAGAACGTGCTTTTTGCTGTGAGAACTCAGCCTTCTTGTCTTCTTTGGAACGAAGCCTCCAGGCTTTGTTTTGGTTTTGTTTTTAATATATTTTTATTGATTTCAGAGAGGAAGGGAGAAGGAGAGAGAGAAACAGCAATGATGAGAGAGAATCATTGATCGGCTGCCCCTGCACGTCCCCTACTGGGGATGGAGCCCTCAGCCCAGGCACGTGCCCTGACCGGAACCGAACCAGTGACCTCTTGGTTCACAGGCCGATGCCCAAGCCCCGAGCCACGCAGGCCGGGCCAGGCTCTTATTTAATTCTTTGGACACTCGGGAGCCAAACGAGAGCAAATAGCCCAGCAAGCGGGTTGGAGTCAGAGAGAAAGGACTTGCTGGCCCAGACGCGAGGCTGCGGGCTTGCCTTCTCCATTTCACTTGTGCCTGCAGAAAGGGGGTTGTTCGTTTGCTCATTCTCTTCTCTGTCCCCTCCCCTCTGCCCTGTTACTCCTCATCCCCGCCGCTTGGCGAGGGAGAACAGTGGACAGCTCTGTTCAAACACAAAATTCAACCACGTACATTTTTGAACGTCTAATTGGCTTTCTAGCTGATTCATGAAGCAGGCAGCTTCCCACCTAGCAACTAGAAGGGCACTCCCAGGGCTTGTACAGACGGAGGGTTTACAAGAAGAAGGGTGGGGCAAGGGAGCTTTTAGCACAGTGGTCCTCAACCTTCCTAATGCCGAGACCCTCTCATACAGTTCCTCATGTGGTGGTGACCCCCAACCATAAAATTATTTTCATGGCTACTTCGTAACTGTCATGTTGCTACTGTGATGAATCGTCATGTAAATATCTGACATGCAGGATGTATTTTCATTGTTACAAATTGAACATAATTAAAGCATAGTGATGAATCACAAAAACAATATGTAATTATATGTGTGTTTTCTGATGGTCTTAGGCGACTCCTGCGAAAGGGTCGTTCGACCCCCAAAGGGGTCACGACCCACAGGTTGAGAACCGCTGTTTTAGCAAAAGAAGAGAAAGGATTATCTTCTGGTTGGAACCTCTTTTTCTTGTAGGGAAGAGAAAGGGAAGGGTTTTCGTCCTGCGGATTGCCTCTTCTTTCTGTGGAGGGTGGAGGGGACTCAGGTGACAGATTACCTTCCTGGCGCCTGTCCAGGAAATTCCAGACTGGCTGATGACGATTACATTTCTGGGAAAGGTTGGATGGAACTGCGATTAGGTCCAGTATGAGGTCATTTTGGGGCCTGTGGTTTTCTCTTTAACAGCTATGGCCGCGGAAGTCTGTTGTATGGGACAGGGCTGGGACTGGGGACAGCAGGGAGGGACAGATGCAGGTGAGGTTGTCCCCACTGTCCTGGGTGAGCCCTACAGGGGAAAGCAAGGCTTACAGGGGATGCTCCTTCAGGGGAAAGCAGCACTAAAAGCACCCTGGCTCCAGATGAGTGGGGAACCATCCCTATAAACATATTTTGGATTAAAAAAAAAAATCTGGACATTTCAAAGGCAGGACATGTGATGATCTGATTAAAATTGTAGGTGTGTGAAAAAAAAACACAATGTTGCCGAAACCGGTTTGGCTCAGTGGATAGAGCATCGGACTGCGGACTGAAAGGTCCCAGGTTCGATTCCGGTCAAGGGCATGTACCTGGGTTGCGGGCACATCCCCAGTAGGAGGTGTGCAGGAGGCAGCTGATCGCTCTCTCTCTCATCGATGTTTCTAAACTCTCTATCTCTCTCCCTTTCTCTCTGTAAAAAATCAATAAAATATATTAAAAAAACAAAAACAAAAACAAAACAATGTTGAAAAAAGGGGTGGGGGGAGGAGCTCTGCAACTTCCTAGCTCTGGGATCTTGGACCAATCACATTGCCACCTTGTGCCTCATTATTCTCACCTGTAAAATGGGAGAACTAATCCATCGCAGGATTACTGAGAATGAAGAGAGCGGAGCCTTTTGGAACACTGCCTGGCACTCAGGAGGTGCTCCGTCAGTGTTAGTGACTGCAGTCTAGGAAGGAGACAGACACCTGGAAAGGGATTTGTTCAGCCTTGGCCTCCACACAATGCCTTACACCCAGAGCACCCTACAGCAGACCTTGCAGAACTCCCTAAAAGCGGACCCCACCCCACCCCGTGGCCTTCTCCACTGGGCCTACCCACACCAGCCACCAGGTCACCGAAGGCCCTTTGTCTTCTGCAGACAGAAGTGGAGACTTCAACATCTGGGCTGACTGCCACTTGCTACACAGCACCCTTGGGCAAGCTGCTTTCTCAATGTCCCCAAGCTTCTGCTTTCTCACTTGTAAAAACAGAAACACCAAAACCCACCCACTAGGGTTGTTGTGGGGACTGTGCCGGGCACCCGGTTGGTCCTTCCTCCAGTGGACAGATGTGTGCAGACCTGCCCCTCCCTCTCACCCTTGCCCTGCCCATCACCACCAAGCTGATTGGAGAGCAAGAGCCACCACATTCCTGGGTTCCTGGCCTCCCTGGCTCTAACCCAAACCTTGAACCAGAGTCACACCTTCTGTGAAGACCAGCCGGAGAGCCCCATCCCTGGCTGCCCGAGTCAGGGTTCGGCAGGAACTTCTGTCCCTGTCACAGCTCCCTGCCAGAGTGACTGACCTGAGTCCTAAAGTGACCCCCACAGGAGCAGACATCGGCAGCCTGAGCACTAGGCAAAGGCCTCCGCCTGCTGGGGGCTGGGATGGGGTGGTAGGTGGGATCCCCACCCCATTTCTGTCTCCATCTTTAGGCTTGTGGTTGATCATTCAACTTCCTCACTGGCACAGTGAAAGGGGGATGTGTGAAGATAGATAGATAGGGGTAGGGAGTGGCTAGGGTCAAGCGGCTGACCTGGCTGACCTGTGGCAGGGCCACAATCCAGTCCCAGCCTGGAGGGCAGAGCCCTCCTTGCATAATTAAGCCTGACCTTGTAGCCCTCCCTAATTCCTTCCTAAGTAGCTAATGGGCTGTGGGAGGTGCAGCAAGTGTTGCCAAAACAAGAACCTTTGTATACATGCTAATCTACCCTTGTTTTAATCAGACTATAAAATAAAGCGTCTGCCCTAACTGGTTTGGCTCAGTGGATAGAGCGTCAGCCTAGGGACTGAAGGGTCCCAGGTTCGATTCCGGTTAAGGGCATGTACCTTAGTTGCAGGCACCTCCCCAGTAGGGGGGGTGCAGGAGAAAGCTGATCGATGTTTCTAACTCTATCCCTCTCCCTTCCTCTCTGTAAAAAATCAATAAAATATATTTTTAAAAAATAAAATAAAATAAAGCATCTGCTTGCAGGCTGGGTCTTCTGTGTCCTCATCCAGGCATGGGAGATCCACCGAGCCCCAGCTGTATTCTCTTTGTCTGTCTTCTTTAATCCTTCACCGCCCCTCCTCAGGTTCACCCTTGGCCGTGCTGGCATGGCACAGATAGGATTGTGTCCTGGAAGAACTGGGGGTACTCCCACAGAAGCCTTTCCCCACAGTTTCTGAGGACTTCAGTGTTCCCATCGCTGGAGGCAGAGCTGAGCAGTAAGAACTCACTCACCATGGGTGGCAACAAAGTCATCGGCCCCACCCGTTCCCCACCCGATCAGAAACAAGGTGAAAATGAATGGCTGCTAATTGCATCCAAGCCTCAGCATTTGAATCTAGTTGGGGGGGGGGGGGGAGGATGACCCTGGGCAAGTCATTTGATCTGAATCTCATTTCCCTGTTGTAAAACGGGTCCGGGGAGTGACTCATTAGTGTGAAGATGAAATGGAAAGCAGCAGCAGATTATTTTATTATTATTATTCAACAAATATCCAAGACCTACTGTGTGCAGGGTCTATATGCTAGGGACTAGGAGGACATTAATAAATAAAACACCCCGGCCGGTGTGATGGTTGCACGTCGTCCCATGCACCGAGAAGTTACCGATTCGATGTTCTGCTCTCACAGCCATCTTTCTCTTTCCCTCTCCCTTCCCCTCTTTCTAAAAACCCTTCCTCTCTCTCTCAAAATCAATAAGCCTGGCCAGCATGGCTCAGTGGTTGAGTGTCGACCTATGAACCAGGAGGTCGTGGTTTGATTCCCCGTCAGGACCCATGCCTGGGTTGTGGGCTCAATCCCCAGTGAGGGTGTGCAGGAGGCAGCCAATCAATGATTCTCTCTCACCACTGATATTTCTCTCTCTCTCTCTCTCTCTCTCTCTCTCCTCCCTTCCTCTCTGAAATGAATTAAAAAAAATTAATTTAAAAATCAATTTAAAAATAAATAAATAAAACATGCTCTCCACCCTCGTGTTGCTTACACCCTGGTAGGGGTGACATTGATTGTGAGGGATGGTGTAGGTAACAGTGAAGGCAACCAGCTTGGAAGCCCAGCTGTATCATTTACCAGCGGGGTGACCCTGAGTCACCTCAATTCTCTGTGCCTTCATTCCTCAACAATAAAATGAGCCATACACCCAGGTCATAGGATGTGAGGATTACATGAGTGGAAACATGGGAAAATACCGTATGTATAGCACCTACCATGTGCTCCGGCAGCACACACATGACGAGTGCACTAAAAGGAGCTGTGGGATTACTGGGCAAGAGATGATGTCGAGGCTGAGCGACACCAGCAAATGGGACAGGCACGTTCTGAAGAGGGTGGTCCCCGGGAGAGAGCAGGGTGTACTGGGAGCTGGAGGAAAGGGTGAGGGGTAAAGACAGGGCTCAGAGGAAGTGAACCAGCAAGTGTTTCAGCGGCTGGGACCCTGGAGTTGCTGTCAAGGGTTTGAAGGATCAGGTTGGCAGCTTTAAAGCACTTGTTCCCCTTTGTGTGTGTGGAAACGAGACAGATTAGTAAATCCTATCTTCCCTGAACCCAGAGGAGACGGCAGAAATCCAAGTAGCGCTACTGCCAACCACACCCAAGGACAGATGAAGAGAACGGACCTCATTTTAGTCCATCGGCATAAAGCTGGTGACCATTCTGTAGAGATGCTCCCTAAGACCTTCCCTGAACGCCCAGCCTTTCAAACCCCTCAAAAAGAGGGTCTTGCCTCCAGCGCTACCTTCCAGGGGCACGCCAGCCCCTTCCTCCTTCTCCCCCTCCCCCTCCCCCTCCTCCTCCTCCTCCCCGACCCCTCCCGGCAGGCATGCATCTACTAACTCTAATAGTCCCAGCAGCCTTGCAATCAGGGCTGCAATGGGCAGCGGCAGTTCATCCCCTGAGAACCACCCGCACTTGTCCCCAAGGCCCCCTTTTCTCTTTTTGGTGAGTCAACGCAGACCAGCCTAGAACCATTTCCCAGCCTTCCTTGTCTCGCTGCCCCCAGCTTTAATAACTGTCCTCTAGAGTCACCCAGACTCGCGCTAAGAAATGTTTCCTGCACGAAGTCAAGAACGCACACACGACCGTCTGGCCCTAGGCAGACCCGCTCAGGGCCAGGTACCCTTTCCAGCAACAGAACTATGACACACATGTGCCCTGTTCATGACCGTAGCCCCCGCCCCTGGCACACGGAGATCAGGGCAACCCCCTGCAGACCCTCACTTCCTCTGGTTTCCAGCCCCGTGGCTTCCAGATCGCCTGGGGCCTTTAACTTTGCTGGCTGTCTTCAAGGAGTGGAGCAGGGGAGACGGAGGGAGGACTGACGGTAGAACCGGGCTGGGGGCACCTGCGTGCTCCCCCCTCACACAGCCCCTTTGTGATCCCATGAGTCAGGTGTGCATGGACTTGAACGCAGGCAAAGATTTCTCCTGAGGGTTGAGAACGTTCAGCCACGAGTGCGGCGACCAAGTCCGGCGCCCTGTTCGCAGTACGTTCGCAATAACTATAAGCTTCACCTCTTTCCTCTCGAAACAGGATCTTCGCTCCTCGCCACCGGCTGGGAGGGCAGAAGGCGGGTGTGGGGAGGCGGCTGGGCGCAGACTCTGAGGAAGCAAAGAAGGTGGGTGTTTCGGTTGCAGCAGCCCTGGCCAAGGGCACGCTATTCGGTCCGCAGGCCCCCCTCTCCGTAACCTGCAGCCGGGATGGGGCGCCGTGACTCCGCCCGGGGGCAGAGGGCCGCGCGCTGCGCGCACGTGGGAGAGGAACACGGGAGCTGCGGAGCTGGAGGTGGGGGTGCATCCCGGCACATCTCCGGGATCCCCGCCCTGGGCGGAGTAGCAAGCCCGCAGCCTTGGCACCCCAGGGCACGGGGGCGGGGCTTACGCAGGACCGTGCGTCCACTCCCACGAGGGTGCCCCCACCCACGTCCCTACCCTTCCCCGCGGCACCCAATCCCACCCGAGCGGGCGCTCCCGGAGCCTCCGGGGCAGCCGCGGGGCGGGGCCCGCCCCTTTTCATGTGCGCCGGCGCCGCTGTGATTGGACGGCCGCTTGTGACGTGCGGGGACTGCGGTGGCCCGGGCGCTGCGGCAGCCGCAGAGCCAGCGCGGCTCGGGCTCCGGCTCCCGGGCATTTAAAGGGGACGCGCGGCGGCCCGGGCTGGGGGGATGGAAGGCAGGTGGAGGGGACGGCCCAGACGCACATCACCCACGGCCCCTCCGGACCGGAGGCACTCGTGAGCCGCAGCCCAGAAACCCGAGGGTGGATGAGACACCGCGTCCCCTCCAGCTCCCGCAAGCACCCCCAGCTCCATCCTGCGCCCCAATACCGCCGCGAGCCCCTCTCTCCACTCTCTGCGCTTCAAACTCAGCCGGGACAGACTTCCGCCGCCGCCGCCGCTCCGCACGTGAGTCCTGGGTTCCCCGCGGTCGAGGAGGGCTGGGGTCCGAGGGCGGAGTGGGGGCCGTGTAGAGTTTGAGGGCGCTCCTGCACGCGGGTGTCAGTGGGGGAGCCCCTGGAACAGAGGAACGCGTCCCTCTGCCTCCTGCCCCAGGAACGTGCTGTGATGCCCGGGTGTATCCGCCGTCCCGACTCGGTCAAAGCGAAAGAATCGGTGCCCCCTTGCTCCCCGCCATCCGCTGGCCCCTTCAGCTCCCTGAGCTGCGCACCCTCCGCCCCGCATTGGAGGGAAAAGCCCGCCAGCTGGGGGGGTGCCAGAGTGCCTGCCTTGCAGCCACCTCTAAAAATATCTACCCCCCCCCCCCTTCCACCCGGCAGCTGCCACCTCCCTGCCCAAGGAGGATCCCTCCCGCAGGGCAAGCCCAGAGGTGATTCCAGGTCCCGCGTCTTCACCGGCACCAGGGTCCGGGTCAGCGCCTGCAGCCAGTAGGGCAGGAAGCTCCTAGGCCAAGGGGGGTGGGGGGGGGGCTCCAGGGCAACAAGGGAAGCTCTGGCTGCAATTTTAATATATGTGACTTTTATTGATGTTTAGAGAGGAAGGGAGAGGGATCAACAGAAACATCATCTATTGGCTGCCTTCTGCACGCCCCCTACTGGGGATCCAGCGGACAACCCAGGCATGTGCCGGGCACAGGAATCTAACCAGTGATCTTTTGGTGCATGAGTCTGCGCTCAACCACTGAGCCACACTAGCCCGGCATCAGGCTGCGATTTTGTTGTTGTTCATCCTCACCCAAGGATTTTTAGACAGTGGGAGGGGGAGAGGCACAGTGAGAGAAACATCGATGTGAGAGAGACACACTGATTGGTTGCCTCCCACATGGGCAAACTGAGGCACGTGCCCTTGACCAGAATCCAACCGGGGACCTTCAGTCCCCAGGCCTGTGCTGCATCCACTGAGCCAAACCGGCTAGGGCTGGCAATTTTAAATGCAAGTGGCACCAGAGACCCTGAGTTCCAATCCTGATTCTGATTCTGTGTGGCCCCAGATGTTCGCTTGACCCCTTTTGGCCTGTTTTTCCCATTTGCTGCTGGTGGCAGTGAGGTTGGGAGTGCTGTCGGGGGGAGGAAAAGAATCCCAGCCTAGTGCCTGTATCAATCTAGTGGTTGATAGAAGGAGACCTGATCTTTGTTGTTGTTGTTAATCCGAATCTGATTTCTAGTGATTAATACAGGGAGACCAGATCTTTGTTGTTAATCCTCACCTGAGGATATTTCTCCATTGGTTTTTAAGGAGAGTGGAAGAGAGATGGAAAGACAGAGAGAAATATCGATGTGAGAGGAACACGTCGACTGGTTGCCTCCTGCATAAGCCCCAACCAGGGTGCCAGGGTGGAGCCTGCAACTAAGGTACGTGTCTTTGAGAGGAATCGAACCTGGGACCCTTAGGTCCGCAGGCCAACGCTCTATCCGCTAAGCCAAACCAGCTAGGGCTCCATTTTTTTAAAATATATTTTTTTATTGGTTTCAGAGAGGAAGGGAGAGGGGGAGAGATAGAAACTTCAGTGATGAGAGAGAACCATTGATCGGCTGCCTCTTGCACCCTTGACGGGAATCGAACCTGGGACCCTTCAGTCCGCAGGCTAACGCTCTATCCACTGAGCCAGATCAGCTAGGGCCAGGCACCACTTTTAGCTGGGACTAGTTATGGACTTCCTGTCACCCCAAAGAAACCTTTCTCTCCTCTCTCTGTTCTAGCCTGCCGGAGAAGCTCAGAGATCCTTGCCCCTTTTATTTGAGGAACTCTTTTGGACGACACAAAATGATTTGATCATTCAGGACAAAACTGCTCTAGAGGTGAGTCATTTGTGAACATCATGGGAACCAGGTTGCAGTGGGGCCCTCTGACTCCTGTGGGGCCGGGCTGGGGGCGGGGGCCACAGTGTGGTTTTCTCCGTTTCCAGGGGAGGAAACCCGGGAGCCTGGCCTTCTGCTATGGGGACTAAAAGAAACAAGGACAGAAAGAATACATTTTTAACCGATTTCCCTAAATACTATTATTCGTATATGCAAAAAAGTAACTGTCTTTTGCTGTAAGAGTTTTGAGGATGATTAGATCAGTAGCATGCTCCACCAAGCTAGAAAAAGATAAAGAAATGAAGGCAAAGTAAGGAGACCCTTTTCTATGGGATAAAAGTATTAGCTGCGATTCTGGAAGCTGGAACTCCCTCCAGATAAGGCCTAGGAGAGCCCTCCCACCCTCCAAAACCTGTCAGTTCCTTGTCCCTGTACCTCCCTCCCCTTCTCTCCCATCATTTCCTTCACCTTGTCTCCTCTCCCGACCCCCTCCCTCTTTTTCCCACTGCCTCTCCCAATTCCTAGATAAAAAGTTCTTAGAGAAAAGGCTGATACCCACATCCCTTCTTGACCGAAAGGGTTTCATGCATGTGTGGTCTAGTGGAGAGGGATGGGGTGCCCGCCCTCTGACCGGAGCCCTGCTCCTGGGATGTCCCAGTCTGTGTTTTGGGGGGAAATAGCTTCTCCCTGCAATCCTGGGATGGTCTGGGGCCGTGGTCGACAAACTGCGGCTCGCGAGCCACATGCGGCTCTTTGGCCCCTTGAGTGTGGCTCTTCCTAAGCCTTAGGAGTACCCTAATTAAGTTAATAACAATGTACCTACCTATACAGTTTAAGTTTAAAAACTTTGGCTCTCAAAAGAAATTTCAATCGTTGTACTGTTGATATTTGGCTCTGTTGACTAATGGGTTTGCCGACCACTGGTCTGGGGATAGTGTCGTAACCTTGACAGTCAGAGGTGTTTCCAGTGTCACTCATTGTCACCACCAGAGGGCAGCAGCCAGCCAGACCTTTGCTCCTTGTCTAGTCTTCCTGGCTCTCAATGTCTTTCCAGATCTGCCCCAGATGCCTCTGGTCTCTTATTCAACCTCAGGGTGGAGGGGGCCAGGGGTAGATAAGGGCACTGGGAGCCGTAGGTGGTGTCCTTTATAGCCACGTTGGTAAAGGCCTGTCCCCAAAGCCACATAGCAAAGTCCAGCAGAAATGTCAATCTGACTCTCCAGTCCCAGATCACCTGTGGTGCCGGGGGTCCCTGCCCCGCAGCTGTGGTACAATGAGCCTGATCACCTTCCCCTACCCTTGCGAGGACAGAGGGCAGGCAAGGCTGCAGCCTGGTGCTCATGATCCAGGGTCTGCCCGCGGGAACAGCAAGGCCATGGGCAAGTTATTTCACCTCTCTGAGCCTTTCTCATCTGCTGAATTCATGAAACTGATGAGCAGGGAGAGAATATGAGTGAAGGTGATCTGTAAATTATGTTGTCCCGTACACAGAGAGGGACAATGATTATACTTGAGAGAAAAAGCACTGGTCTCAGAGTCAGATCTGTTTTTCGGTGCTGTTGATAATCCTCACCTGAGGATATTTTTCCCATTGATTTTTTTTTTTTTTAAGAGTGTGGAAGGGAGGGAGAGAGAGAGACAGACATAATCTACTGCCTCCCACCCTTGCTCTCACCAGGGCCAGGGATGGAACCTGCAATCCAGGTGCATGCCCTTGACCGTGAATCGAACCCTCAACCCTTTGGTGTGGGGTGCTGATGCTCTAACCACGGAGCCACACCAGCGAGGGCTCAGATCTGGTTTTGAATCTGTCTGCCGTTCACAGTGGTGACCTTTGAGCAAGTCAGTTCCCCTCTCTGGGTCTCCAACTCTGTCATCTGTAACCTCTCCAGCATCCTAGTGGATCGCTAAGAGGATGCCTACCCAGGGCTTTGTGCGCTGCAAGCACTGCCCAGCTGAGGGGTTGTTTTTACTGAGCTCCTGGGAGTGGTTCCTGGGGCCCAGCAGCGGGGATAAGGCCTGGTAGCATCAGCGGTGGGAACAAAGCCAGCTGACTGGGCGCCCTCCAACGGACCTTGTGTGGTTGTCAGGAGCTCTGGAAGACGGCTAGAGCCCAGCAGTCCCTACAGGTGGTGCTGGGGTGGTGCACCAACAATGAGCGGGTGTTTTCCGGTTGCTGGCCTCCGATGCCTGTCTAGGGTAAGTGGGTCCCTCTAGAGGTCTCTTAGGGTAAGGCCTCAACTTCCATGTTTCCACCCTGGGGTGGCAGGGACCCTACCTAGCCTCTTTTAGGCTTGCCCTCACCTCTACTGGGCCTCTAATCCCTAGAAGCTTCCATCCCAGGTGAGGGTCCTAATGCTTTACATCCTCAACTTCAGAGAGCCTGGGCCACGGAGACTCCCGCGTGGATGGTGCTGAGACCAGTGGGTGACTCTAGGGCAGCGGTTCTCAACCTGTGGGTAGCGACCCCTTTGGGGGTCGAACGACCCTTTCACAGGGGTCGCCTAAGACCATCGGAAAACACATATATAATTACATATTGTTTTGTGATTCATCACTATGCTTTAATTATGTTCAATTTGTAACAATGAAATTGGGGGTCACCACAACATGAGGAACTGTATTAAAGGGTCGTGGCTTTAGGAAGGTTGAGAACCACTGGTCTAGGATGAGGTCCAAGGGACAGTTACGTTAGGGAGGCAACAGGCCAAGTTCAAATCCCAGCTCTGAAGTTAGGAGCCTGGACCGCTGTTTCACAAGGTATGCCAGGCCATAAACATCACAGAAATATGAGGGCGTTCGGAAGACCCCAGAAAGAGGAGAGCTTTCATCTGGACTAATTGGGTGGAGGCTGGAAGGGGGGGAGGGAGGCAGTGCAGTATGTAGTGAGCTTTGCATGACTTGCTCACCCTGCCCCTCCATCCATCCAGCTGTTGGCAGGCAGAGGCGGCAGGGACTGGCTGCCGAGGGCTTCTGCCTCCGTTTGCTTGCCTTTCTTTGTGCCTCACACTTGCCCTGTTGTCTCCATTCCCTCCAAGGTCTCCACTTCCTGGAGCTCCTCACCCCCACTCTGTCTTCCCGTCCAGTCTGTCTCCACGCTCCCCCATCATTACTTCCTCCTAGGCCCTCTTCCCCCACCACTGTCTCATACCGTTCCCCACCCACCCCGTCCCCACACCCACCCCGTCCCCACTACTTTCTTCACCTTTTCAGCCACTGCTGCTCTTTCCTCTCCCTTACCTGCCTCAGGTATGCCGTGGCCTGGCGCGGGAGGCTCCTACCTCCCCAAGCCCCATTGCTTCTGCTGCTCGCTCGCTTCGGACTCTGGCACGAGCCCCACCCGCTGACACGGTCCTTCTGGGGAATTGGCAAGTGACTAGTGATGAGCTGTCAGCACAGGCCCCTAAAACTCCCTGGAAAAGCTGAGTCCCATCCCTGGACCCCTGCCCAGAGCCATCTGGCTGGAAGCGGCTCCCAGAGAGCCTCCCTGGGCCTTGAGCCTCTACCCAGCTGGTTATTCTGAGCTCAAACCCAGCTCCCTGGCCTGTGCCCATGCCCAGCACCTACTCTCCAGGCCTGAGGTCTGGCACTCATGGTCCACGTGCTTTGCATAGTGTCAACTCGTCTTCCCTGGAGACAAGCTCCTTATTGTCCATCACCATCCACAGCCATCGGCCCAGGGGGGATTGTGGAGGCTGTTCCCTTTGAGTGAATGGGTGGTTTCCCTGTCGCTGGAAAGGAGTGGAGTCCCCTCCACCCTCCCTGTATCCACACCATCAACTGGGGTCAGAAGTTTCTAGAAAGTCTAGTCCAGAAACGTCCCCAAAGGGTGTCCCCTTCTTTCCGCTGCCCCATGTTAAGTCCCAATGGCCCTGGATGAGAGTAGCAGCAAGAGGTGCCAAGGAAGCCCTCCTGGGCTCAGGAGGAGGCTGGTCCTCTGAGGATAAATCCCAGCGCGGTCAACTTAGAGGTGCCCAGGGGGCGGGCAGGGAGCTGGGGCGGGGGCCGCGGCGTTGGGTGCTCCCCGGCTTAACCAGCCTTGGGTCCTCCTCAGGTCTTGGATGTGCCAGCGCCTCTGGCCGCGGCCCGCTAACCAGCCTCTCCCGGGTCGGCGCCCGCCGCGCCCGCTCTCGCTTGCTCCCTCCTCCTGCTGCTCTTCCTCCCCCTGCTCCCAGGACGGCGGGATGGCGGTGCAGGGCGCGCCGCGCTTCCTCCTGACCTTCGATTTTGACGAGACCATCGTGGACGAAAACAGCGACGACTCGATCGTGCGCGCCGCGCCGGGCCAGCGGCTGCCGGAGAGCCTGCGCGCCACCTACCGCGAGGGCTTCTACAACGAGTACATGCAGCGGGTCTTCCAGTACCTGGGCGAGCAGGGCGTGCGGCCGCGGGACCTGCGCGCCGTCTACGAGGCCATCCCCCTGTCCCCGGGCATGGGCGACCTGCTGCAGTTCGTGGCCAAGCAGGGAGCCTGCTTCGAGGTGATCCTCATCTCGGATGCCAACACCTTCGGCGTGGAGAGCGCGCTGCGCGCCGCCGGCCACCTGGGCCTGTTCCGCCGCATCCTCAGCAACCCGTCGGGGCCCGACGCGCGGGGGCTGCTGGCGCTGCGGCCCTTCCACGCGCACAGCTGCGCGCGGTGCCCCAGCAACATGTGCAAGCACAAGGTGCTCAGCGACTACCTGCGCGAGCGGGCCCAGGACGGCGTGCACTTCGAGCGCCTCTTCTACGTGGGCGACGGCGCCAATGACTTCTGCCCCATGGGGCTGCTGGCCGGCGGCGACGTGGCCTTCCCGCGCCGCGGCTACCCCATGCACCGCCTGATCCAGGAGGCGCAGAAGGCCGAGCCCAGCTCGTTCCGCGCCACCGTGGTGCCCTGGGAGACCGCCCACGACGTGCGCCTCCATCTGCAGCAGGTGCTGAAGGCGTGCTGAGACGGCGGCCAGCAGGGGGCGCCCCGACCAGGAGTGAGGAAGGGAGATCGGGAAAGACAGTCTAGTTTTTTAACTTCCTTTCCCTTTCGCTTTGGTGTGGAATTTCTAGAATTCCAGGCCCGTCCATGCGGGGGCTGAAGGAGGGAGTTCAGAGCCAATCCGAACTATCCATGCAGTTAAACCAGCGCGGCCACAGCAAACAGTTAAATTCTGGACGGTGGCCCAACCCGGGTGATGCGCATTCCTGGGAAGGCAGCAGCGTTTCCTAAAAGCTTGTCCTCCGAACTGGGAGGAAGAGGTGCCCTTGTGCGCGAGAGAACTTTAACTGCTGCCTGGCCCGTAACTTCCCTTCTTCCAGGCTTAGGTCAGGGAGGAATCCTCCCGCATCGACGCCCCGCGGAGAGAGGAAGCTTTCTGCCCACAGCCCCAGGCCTAGATTTCGCTTCACCTACCGCGATGCCACACTACATCCCTTTTCTGGCCTCCCTTCCCCGCCCATCCGGCCAGCAACCCCAAAGGAAGAAAAGCCAGACGGAACAGTCGCCTCCTGGTGGTGGAACGAGGTAGCACACTGTCTGGCTTGGGTCGGACCAGCCAGGAACCTCGCAGCGGTGCCTCGGTGTCTTCTCGTACCCCAGCCTCGTCTATGCAACAAGACCAGGGACAACCAAAGTCACCCCCGTAGGCTGGGCCCTCTGCGGCCCCTCCTCTCCTATGGAACAGAAAGCCATGACGTTTTAAAACAGAGCCAGCGAAACCCAAGCCCCTCCTCTTTGGTGTTTTAGAGCTATTAAAGCAGGTGAAGGGGGAGAGTCGACAGGTCTCTGGTACTGCCATCAGAGGGGTGAGGGTGAGGGTAAGGTGGTCTCTGCTCTTAGGGAGCCCCACTTATGTGAGGGATTGGTCCCCACTTTTCGCGGAGGGCCCAGCTTGAGGCACCAAGACTGAATACACAGCAGGCAAAAGAACAGGATGGGGCCATCTGCAGAGGGCACCAGGGGCGCCAGTAGAGAGGGCCCTTAATGAAGGTGGAGATGTGAGACAGACTTGCTAGGAGCAGGCAGAGGGGGCTCAAAACCTAGGAGCCTTAGAACTGAAATGCCTTTTAGTCCCTTCTCTCTGGCCCCTCCCCCAGCCCAGCCCTCCAGGGCAGCCATCAGGAGTTCATCAGAGTTTTATTCAAAGTTGCCACTTGCAGCTGGAGACCCCACCCTCCATGGGATAGGGGTCCTCTGTGTGGACAACTCCTCGGCTTCCAGCTCTTTCCGGTCTGCAGCAGACCTCTGGGTACCTCCTCTAGTCCAGTCTTGCTTGATCTTGGAACTGGCTTTTGCCTGGGCCTCGAGGTTCACGCAGAGAAGAGCCCCAGGTCGTCTGTCAGCAGCCGGGGGCCACGTAGTTACCCGGGAAGAATCCGGTCCCCTCGGCGGTGACACCCTCACACCAGCCATCGGAGTGGCGGCGGGTGATGCAGATGACAGTGCCCTCGGAGAAGGAGAGCTCGTTGTCCTTCTGGCCAGTGTACGGGTACAGTGTCACCACTGCAGGGCGGAGGAGGGGGCGCCATGAGAAGTGCCTCCTGCCCAGCCATGGCAATACAGGGGCCTGCATATTCTGGGGAGCATGTAGGGGAGAAGGGTGCAAGCTGTGGGGCAAGAGGCCTTCTCCCAAGCCCTGGGGACCGAACCCTTCCCCAGCTCAGTTAAACAATAGCAGGCCAGCTGCTGTCTTCCCTGCTTGGTTCTGAACGACTGGGTAAACATTTGCTCAGTTCACCAGGAAATGGGGGGTGGGGCGGGGGTTGACAGTAGGCCCAGAATGCATCTGGGGTGGAATGGGAACCCTGGTGGTGGGACCTGGGGTCCTTCAGGCCCAGAAAGGTGCCTACCTTTCTCCAAGTATGAAGCAGGGACCCAGCTGGGCTCTTCTGGCCCAAAGCCTGGTGGAGGTGGAGGTGGTAGTTCCAATTCATCTACATCCAGGATTGGAGGAGGGGGCAGGTCCAGGGGCGGGGGCAGCTCTGGGGCTGGGAGGGAAAACAAAGTCTGCCCTGTGCACAGGGAACCCCGTCCACTCACCCCAGGTAACTGCTATTCAAGAGGAGGGCACCGGATCTGCCCATTTTATGAAATCTTCCTCCAGCCCTTGCCCAGCCTGGTCCTCCCACAATGCCGCCAGCGCGGAGTAGGTGCCCAGTAAACACTGAACCTTTGGACAATGTAGGGTAGTCAGACTGCCGCTTAGCTGGGTAACCATTGGGCACCTCACCTAACCTTTCATCCTCAGCCTCGTCTGTTAAATGGGGGTGTGAAGATCCTCTTAGGGTTCGATTTAAGCGGGAAAATGGATGAGAAGCTTCGACCCCACCGCCTGGTATAAAGCAGGCCCTAAGTTGTTAGTTCGCCCCCTTTCTCCTTTCACTGAGGTGGGCGGGTTAGACCCAAGAGGGCTGGGGAGGGGTACTGGGGGTGAGACAGGGACCCCACAGTGGAGCTAGGAGGAGAGGGCGGAGCCCCTTACCTGGAGGGGGCAGGGACAGTTCCTCCAGCGGAGGGGGCAGCAGGTCGATGTCCGAAGCTGGCGGAGGGGGTGGGGCCATGGAGCTGGGAAGAGGGGGGGGAGGGGGTGCTGCCTGCCCCTTGGTCGTGGAGGCCCCACCGACACCTTCGGCACTGCTGGAGGTCAGGGGAAGCAGGGGCGTTTAGTTTGGGGGACCCCTTCCCCAACGGGCCCCGCCCCTGTGACCCATCGTGACAGCTGGCAGGAGGCCCCTCACTCCCACCACAGCCACTCCCGGCTTGGGCTTGGGGGGCTCACCCAGCCGAGGCCAGGGAAGAGGCAGAAGAGGCTGCGGAGAGTTTGCCGTCGGGCACCACGGGGAGCTGCACGGGCTCCGGGATCCTGGGCGCGCGCCTGGGGGTAGGAGGGGGAGGGTGCGGTCAGGTGCGGGAGGAGGGGGCGGCGGCGGAGGAGGAAGTTGGGCGGGGAGGGGAGGGGAGGGGAGGGGAAGGGATCACGTGAGGCCGGTTTGGGTCTCGGCGGGCGTGGCCTCACCCCAGAGTCGCAGAGGTGGGTGTGGCGGGCGCCTTGATGCTCTTTCGAGACAGGGTCCCGGTCCTCGACAGCTGCGTGCTCAGGTCCTGGGGGAGACGGGGCTGGGCTGACGCTGAGTCCCCCGCCCCCCTCCAGCTCCCCCATCCCACCGGGGAGAGAGGAGAAGGGGGGAGAAGGGGCGGACAGGGACTGGGAGGAAGAGCGAGGCCCTGCAAGTTCCCACTTCCACTTCCCGGCCCCTCCGCCCACCGCACCCCGTCTTGCTCACAGCCTGGGCGCCAAGTCTGCCGCGGCCCCGCGGAAACTCAGGGCACAGACAGCCTGAAGGCCACTTCCTCTGCACGGCCTCCGCGCCTGCGGGGCCCCCTCCCCCCTCCCACAGCGTCTCGGCGCCCAGCCGGGTGGCTCCTACTCCGACCCCAGCCTCGGCGTGGCGCTGAGGAAGGCGTGGGACAGCAGGGGGCCGTCACGCTTAGGAAAGTCCCACCTGGCAGGCCTGTGGCCCTGGCTCTGGGGGTTCAGGGCAGAGAGGAGCAGAACATACACCATAGAGTGGGGTGTACCCATGACAAGGTGCAAGCCCGCGCAAGAGAGCCCCTCTGTGATGATAGGGTTTCCCCAGGAGAGGGGCCACAGGGAGTGACATCCTCTTCTCTACTTCACTGGGGTCAAGACACAGGGACTTGAGCCGAATCCTAAAGCATTTAAGCTGGACAGCGGGAAGAACTCACAGGTGGGAGGCCTGGTGCCTGCAGGGGAGATTTCGTTCCCCCCTTTTTGAGGGAAAGGTATGGTAAGGATATGGGAGGAGGAGGAGGGGCCGTTTAGGTACAGAGGGGCTTTCATCTAACCTGGAACGTTGGAGTGTGGGGCCAGGAATTGATCAAATGGGGTGGGGAGGGAGGGGTGTCCTCGCCCCCCTCTCAGTAGATGGGCCGAGAAGAAAATGCCAGAGTCCTGCTTCCCTGTCTTCACCATGTCCCCTTAGAGTGGCTGCATCCCTGCCCCTTCTCGCCCCACAGTAGCTCTGGTGTGACTTCTCAGTGCTGTGACCTCAAACCTCCAGACAGAGGAAGTTGCTGTTCTCATGCGGCCGGGGAGCCATTCTCATGCACACCCCGACAACCGCCCTTCCTCCTCTTGCCCTTCACACACGCCAGCACCGCGGCTCAAATGTCAGTCTCAGCAGATCATTTGGGCACAGGGTGAAGGCCGGTCGTGGAGGTTTTTAAGGAGGGGGTTGGCTTCAGGAAGTGGGGACAGGAACATGGATGTGGAAGAGAAAGTGAGGGGGGGAGGTGGTGGAGAAAGAGGAGGGGCCCTGTCTCTACCTTGATCCCATGGCCAATGTCATCCAGGCAACCGAAGTTGAGGGGTTTCCTGAAGTAGGGCGTCAGGGGAGGTAGGCTCTTGGGGGCGATGACTTTCTGGCTGGGGTGCAGCCGCTGGACAGTGGCTAAGGTGCCGATCTCCCTCCGGGCCACCTTCTCCATGTGCATGTTCACCATCTGTGTGACAGGGTTTGAGGTGACAGCGAGGGGGGGCTCTACAGCACCCTTCCCCTTAAGGGAGGAAGAGGCTAGCGACTTTGGGGTGCGGGTAGGGAAGTGGGGAGGTCCTTTGTCCCCAAGGACACACAGCATTTGGAAAGAGTTGCCCTGGGAGGATGGAGCCCCTTTGGAGCAACTTCCTGGTGGAAGAGAATGGGGGTTATTATTAGCAGAGCAGGAACCAGAGGAAAAGAGAAAACCGCATCCCTGGGGTTGTCGGGCAGAGAGCGGGCTGGCTTGGGAGCAAAGAGGGAGAACGCGGAGGTGGCTGAGAGTTGTGGCAGGGTCAGCTCTCCCTTCTGAGGGACAAATAAGTGAATTAATTTCTCTTGGGATGTTTTGTGGAGAAACGTACAGCACTGAGAGGGTAGGAACTCCCCTCTGCCAGGATGAGAGGAAGGCACCCCCACACTGAACACGGGGCTGCTGCACAGGCCAGGCTGATGTGTAATTGGATCTGTGCATGTGGATTATGGGGCAATTAACTCCTCAGCCAAGGATCCAGGAAGGAAGGAGGGGGGGTGATAGGTGGGCAGGGGACACTAGGGCGGTGGCAGTGCTTCCAGAGCTGAACATGACCTTGCCAAGCAAGCACTCTGGGTCTAGGATATTTATTAAGTTACTAGAGGCCCAGTGCATGAAATTCGTGCACTGGAAGGGGGAGGGTCCCTCAGCCTGGCCTGCGCCCTCGCAGTCCGGGACCCCTCACTCCTTACCACCTGCCTGCTCTCTGCTCCTTACCGCTTGGCTCACTGCTGTTAGCGCTGCCACGGAGGCGGGAGAGGCTCCTGCCACCGCCGCTGTGCTCGCCAGCCATGAGCCCAGCTTCTGGCTAAGGTGGCACTCCCCCTGTGGGAGCGCACTGACCACCAGGGGGCAGCTCCTGTGTTGAGCATCTGCCCCCTGGTGGTCAGTGCACATCATAGCAACCGGTCATTCTGGTTGTTCGGCCATAACGGTTGCTTAGGCTTTTATTATATAGATTGCCCATGTTTAGATGGAAACTGGGTCCATTTTGCCTCTTTCCTGGACTACGCAGCCACCGTGATGGGTAGAACCTGCTTCCTGCTACTACTCAGGGTAGAAGTCAGAGAAGGAAAGAGCTTTGCCTTCAGGGAGTACCTAGTCTGATGGGGCAGCAAGGCCCAGCACTGACACAGCCACAAAGATCAGGAGGTTCAACTGGGAATTGCCAAGCTTCTGTGACAGAGTCAGACATTTGGAAAAAGGCAGCAAAGAAATATTACTAGAGAAAATGCCCTCGTGGGGCTGAAGACTAGGGGGATGATGCAAGAAGCCGTCCCACATTCCTTACCTGGCCCAGTGTGCTTACACGGGCTTCCACCTGTCGCAGAGCGACTGCCTGCAGGTCCAACATGCGCACGGTGTTCCCGGCCAGGTTGCCCACCTGGTAGGCCACGCTGGCCAGCGCCTGGGTGGTAAAGGCCATGGTCTCCTCCAGTGCCTTCCGCTTGTCTGTGGCCTGAAATACACACAGTCCTGGTCGGAGGCCAGCACCTTCCACTGATTCTTTGCTGGACAGCTGGGATGGGAGAGGGTATGGGGCAGTGGGGGCTTGGATTGGGAAAAGCAACAGCCCTTAGGTGTTTTAAGTGTTTTCCATAAGAATGATGTGACAGTAGGTGGACTCAGGGGACATAAGAAAAGCAAGTCTGTAGCCCCAGGGAATGGAGGCCAGGAAAGAGATAGATGCCCCTTCTCAAATAGTCAAGCTGAGGATTAACCCTACCACCTTTTTGAGGACCTCTTGGGAGGTGGGGGTAAAGGGTAAATAGAAATGAGAGGGAACGGCAATATTGATTGAAGGAGATCTCAAACTTAAAACCCACCTGACCTTCTGGGAAGGTCAGGCCCTCATCCCAGACCTTCTAACCAGCATCCTGTGGGAGTGAGGCTGAGGAGTCTGTGCCTTTAAAAGCTCCACAGGGAACTCTTGTGCTCTTTGTTTAGCTCCAGTTTGCAGGTGGGTATTTGGGGAATAATGACTTGGTCCATTTTATCGATAAGAAAATTGAGGCCCAAAGATAGTTACCTCATTCATTCCTTCCTTCCAATAGCTTCCAGCACATGGAGGATGAAATCCAAACTACTAACTAACTATGGCCTTTATAGGATCCCCACAAGGCCGGGTCCTGTTTTCTCTTCACCCTCATCCCCTGCCACTCCCTCTCTCGCTTACTCACCTCCAGCCACATTGGCCATGGGTTTCTGTTCCTGATGAAGCTAAGATTGTTTCTACCTCAGGTCTTTTCACTTGTACTTATTTCTAGAAACCTTATTGTTAAGTCTCAGCTCCTCAGAGACACCTCCCCCACCACCCTATGATTTTCCCCAGCCCACTTCTGTATCGACGAAAATATTTACCCTGTTCTCTTTTCTTCAAAGCAATTAGCATTATCAGCAATTATTTATCTACTAGAAGCCCAGTGCACGAAATTCGTGCGGGGGGGGGGGGCAGGTCCCCTCAGCCCGGCCTGCACCCTCTCCAATCCAGGACCCCTTGGGGGATGTCAGACATCCCTCTCGCAATCCGGGACCGCTGGCTCCTAACCTCTCACCTGCCTGATTGTCCCGAACTGCTCCCCCCTACCAGCCTGATCACCTCTAACTGCCCTCCCCTGCCAGCCTGATCGCCCCTAACCGCCTCTGCCTCGGCCCCCGCCACCGTGGCTTTGTTCAGAAGGAAGGCAGGATGACCAGAAGATGTTCAGTTGACCTGGTCTAATTAGCATATTACCCTTTTATTAGTATAGATTTACTTTATATCTACTACACAGATGCACACACACATACACACACTAAAATGTAAGCACAGTGAGGGCAAGGAGCTTTTCTGTTTTATTCTCTATCCCATTTTGGTATAGTGTCCCCAACACAGATGATAATAAATATGCATTTGTGAGTTAATTAATGGATTTCATGTAAACCTAAATACTTGCTGGGCATCTTCCCACTGTCTTCCAGGCACTGTGCCAGGGGCTGAGCAGGGTCACACTGCCAGTCAGTGGTGAAGGGGTGGGCAGGGAGTGGCTTAAGACAGAAGAGGGATTTTTTTCAGTCCCAAATCCCACTGTGGTGATTGGGACAAAACTTCTGTGGTCATTTGGTTCCCCAGGCAGCTTCCTCATGTTTGGTTGGATCATGGAGTTGCTGCATTCTAGCCTGTACCGTTGTGGGGATGGGGAGGTAAGTCCAGGGCAGACAAGGCTGCACCATGGGGTCTCAGCACTGAGGTGCTCCTCAAGGCCCGTCAGTGGAGAACACACCTGGAACCTATCAGAGCAGGGTGCTCAGAGAGATCTGGGTGCCTCCAAAGTAGCTTGAGTTAGGCTGGAGCCAAAGGGCAGACCCAGAATCTTCTGAGCTGCCCCTCCTGTGTTACTCCTCTCAGGAGTCCCTTCCTGCCTTTCTGTTCCAACACCAGTTAGGAGATGCTCATTTGCAAGCAATGTACATTCATTAGCACATGCAACCAAGTGCCTTGACAAAGCAAAACAATCAGGATTTTTTTGTGTTTGTTTTTTTTAAATCCTTAACCAAAGATAAGTTTTTATTGAGGAGAGAGAGAGAGAGAGAGAGAGAGAGAGAGAGAGAGAGAGAGAGAGAGAGAGAGAGAGAGAGAGAGAGATCTGCAACCAGGTATGTGCCTGACAAGGGATCAAACATGCTACCTTTTGGTGTATAGGATGACGCTTCAACCAACTGAGCCACACTGGCCAGGCTAACCCAGGAAGTTAAAACCAGAAAGAATAACAGGTCTTGTTCTAGTTCAAGACCTCCGTTTAATAGGTGAGGAAATGAAGGCCCAGAGGGATCAGGGACCATTCCTTTGGTCTCCACCCAAATTTGTTAGCTCAACTCTCCTGTACTGTTCCCTCCCTGGACTGGCATGTAGAATTTATCACTGGATTTCTTCTATCATCCTAAATAGGAAAAATGTCTGCTTGGCCCCAATTCTGGCAGGCTAGAGCCTGGGTGCCTACTAACCCTTGGGTCTTAAACCAAAGTCAGGTCTGGAGGTCAAGGGTTTGGGACCTATCTTCATGACTGACTGCTTATTTATTATGCAAATTACCCCATCTGTAAACTCCCTGGACCCTGACAGAGAACTCTGCAGTTGACCTCATTCCCCAAGGGTTTCCTGGCACCTGCTTGTGCTAGAGGGAGGGGGCTGGGAGAGGACAGAAAGCCTAGGAACCAGGCCTTGTTAAAAAGCAGTTCTAAGAAGTCATCCATACCTTTCTCAGGCATTTGCTCTCCAGACAAAAATCCTCAGAGAGACCAGAAAAGGGAATTGGTTCTGTGGTCTCACGGTTAGTGTTCTGCCCGAAGCAGGAGTCTGGGAATGCCGACCTGGGCCAGAGCTTCCTATCCCCGGAGTGTTTGCAAGGGCTGCTCCACCTCACTAGACTTGACTTGTGTTATCTACCTGTACCTCTCATCCTTCTGATGAATAAGAGGATGGTGATGGTGATCATAATAGTAACAGCTGCCATGTATCCTGGCCTGTTTAAGGGGCAGGCACTGGGCTAAATGCTCCAATACATTATCACATTGTACTGAATTAAGGGGAAAGTTGCCACAGGTCCTATAGTTGGTAGTTGGCAGAGTTGGAAATTGGACTCAGGCCTTTGTGCCCTCAAATCCTGTGTGCACACTGTGTGCAAATGAGAGCCCACGGAAAGTGCTTTCTGATGTGCGGAACTGATTGAAGGAATGGGGAGGAATACTTCCACCCCGTCATCAGGAGGAGCGCGCCTGCTGCGCTAGAACAGAGCTGGTGTACAGGCCAATCAACACCTACGCAGTCAGAAATGACACCTGGAGTCGGAGTTACGGGTTTGAATCCAGGTCCTGCCATTATCTTGAAAACCTTGGGAAAGTGAGTTAACCTTTCTGGACCCCGGCCTCTGGTTGTGAAGTGGGAGTGATTTCCCCTCACAGGACCTGGGTGAGGACTAAAGGAAGCAGCCCACTTGCCCAAAGTAAGGGGGCCGAGGGTTTTAACTATTATTATCATTGACTCTCTCTCTCTCTCTTTCAAAAATATGTTCTATTGATTTTTAGAAAGAGGAAGGGAAAGGACAGGGAGATGGAAACATTGATGAGAAACATCATCAGTCGGCTGCCTCTTGCACATCCATCCCTCACTGGGGATCGAGCCTGGAACCCGGGCATGTGCCCTGACCGGAAATCCAACCAGTGACCTCTTGGCTCATGGGTGGATGCTCAACCATTTAGCCACACTGGCCAGGCTCATTGACTCTCTCTTTCCCATAAGCACTTGCTCCTTTTATGATGATTATTTTTCCATGCTCTTATTAATCTGGGAATCCCCGTGCCTCCTCTCACAGTTTGATCAGGACAGGTTAGAAGAATGAAGTTTTGCTGACGGGATAAGAGGATTAGTCTGTAGCCTGTAGCCCTTAAGGGAGCGGAGGAAACCAAGGACAGAGAGTGCGGATAAATCGTCTTAAAGTCATACAGCATGTCGGGGAGGCAGGGAGGCGGGGAGCTCGGCTTCAGAATCAGGAGGCCTGGGCTCATGCCCGGCTCTACTGCTTCCAGGTGGCGTGACCTTCAGCGGTCCCCTGGCCTCCCTGCACTGCTGTCTCACAAGGTGGTCACCAGGATTCATGAAATAACAGAGGTGCTCAGTCACTAAGTCTTTCTCCTTCCTCTTCTCTTTTTTTAAATATATTTTATTGATTTTTTACAGAGAGGAAGGGAGAGGTATAGAGAGTCAGAAACACCCATCAGCTGCCTCCTGCACACCCTCCACTGGGGATATGCCCGCAACCAAGGTACATGCCCTTGACTGGAATCGAACCTGGGACCCTTTGGTCCGCAAGCCAACGCTCTATCCACTGAGCCAAACCGGTCAGGGCCAGACCCCTCTCTTGAACCCGGCCTCATCTCCCTGCTCCCTCGCTCTCCCTGGCCCATCTCAAGTCTCGGGCAGTCCTTTGGAAGTCTCACCTAGAGCCAGCCTGACAAGGACAGATGGCGCCAACGTGTGTGTGAGGACAAGCCTTTGGGCCTGTGGATCTGAGTGAGAGGCTGGGAGGCTGAGAATGACGGTGTAGTGCACCCGCACATCTGAGGCTTGGGGAGAGAAAAGGGGCACCGCGGGGGCTTGGGCAGCACAGGGTCACGGTTAAAGTTTGGGGGACTGGGTTGAAGCTGAGGCCTGGAGCGGGAGGAGTTCTCAGCCAAAGCCCAGGACAAGCACCTGTCAGGATGGTCCCCAGGGCCTGGCCCGGGGGATGGCCTTGCCTCGGGCCCCTCGAGGGACTGGGGTGTCGGGCCGCTGCCCGCCCTACCTGTGCGTAGTTGTCTTCGCAGTAATCGGCGACTCGCAACAGGGCGCTGTGGTTGCCCCGCAGAGCCTCCCGGCCCGTGGGGATCTCGAACTCCTGCAGCTGCTGCAGCTCTGCCATCGCCCCGCTCTGCCGGCTCCCCACGGAGCGACTGGTTTTGTGCCTCACCCCTCCCTTGATTGGCTGCTCTGCCTCCCCGCTCTCTCACCGCTTTTGGTTTCCTCTCCGTGAGAGACCGAAACCTGCTTGCAAAGGGCAGGCATGCTCATTCCGGGACAAGAGGAAGTCAGTGCCTGCTCCCGGGGCCTGCGCCGTTCTGTCCCCTGCCCAGAGGAAGGGGACAGCCAATGGTCCCTTTGGGGGCCCAGCCTCCCAACCTCTCCCCGCAGAGGAAGTCAAGGTCGGGGCGTCTGTGATTGCTCCCTGGGCCTGGAGAGGAAACTGTTTTGGGGGGGAGGGGGTTTGATTGCGGAGGAAGGGGGGTGGCCTGCTGGGGGGGAGGGGGCGTGGAGACAGATTTTCCACTCATGGACAGGGAGGAAAGGGCAGAGGGTGGGGGCTTCCTTGGGAAGCACAGGGATGAGTCACCAGGGACAGCAGTGGAGGGTGGGGAGGATATGGAGACCAGTCGTGCCGGGGGCCTGTAGGGTGGCGGAGCAGCAACAACGAAAGACAGACAATGCAACAGTAAGAAGGATCAGACGGGACAGCAGGAAGTTACAGCCAGAGTCCCCTAGGAAGTGTGTACAAGCCTCTGCAGGGCTCCATGGGATGACGATGTGGTGCGCATGCTCTGTGCTCGATGGAGGCAGGATGAGGTGAAATGGACCAGGTGTAGTGTGAGGGACTCAGGTTAGACAACAGGAAGGACTTGGCTGTGAGAAGCACCGGGTTCAAGATCCTGATGAACTGCTCGGGTTTAGGACGCAGCGGTGGCTAGAGCACTGAGCCGGCCTCCGGAGGTAGGTGCTCTATTTCCTGCATTAGCAGGGAGGTGGCTAGATGGCCTCCAGGGTCCTGTCCTGGTCTCAAATTCTTAGAAATCCTGGAGCAGGGAAAGTTAGGATGGATCCCGGGCCTCCTCCTGGCCCCTCTGAGCGCCCAGCCTGTCACCCTAGAGGCAGGAGAAAAAGAGGATCGCTCACCGACCATATTGGTCCCCTAACATCTGCTCCTCCATTGCCTTGTCATTGGACAGGCATCAGCCTGAGCAGGAGCTCAGTGTCTGTCACCTTGGGTGGTCCTAGGAGGAGACCAAGAGAAAGATCAGGACATGTGCCCTATGCCTGATGCCGAGGGACCGCTGAGGGAGACCCACACCCAGGCTCAGGGAGGCATGGAGGCAAAGAGGCCTGGAAATGGGTGTTGGAGGTGCCCATGGCCACCAGGGCTAGTTGACACGGCATCCTATGTGGACACGTTATTGAATGAGTGAATGATGAGTGAGCTGGGAAAAGCTTATAAAGTGAAATTGTGGGGCTCCAATCAGGGACACAAAGGCTTCTTGGGTGAGGAAAGTTAGGAGCTGCTCTAGGACTTGCCTCACTGGGAAGAATCGCCTTAGTGCAGTCTCAGAGGTAGGGGAGGGGAGGGCTTGGGAGAGGAGGCAGGGGGAGGGTGTTGTAGTGTACCCCGCGAATCACACAAGGACACCTCAAGGAGTCAAATTAAGGAGCCACATTTATTTCAAAGCCGGGACTAGGAGGGGGCAAATGCTCTCCAAATCTCGTAGTACCTGAGTGAGGGCAGTAGCCATCTTATCAAGGCAAAACCCACATCCTGCTAGACACCGGAATGTGGAATTATCTTGTGAAAGCAGTTTTACAGAAGCAGAATTGAGCAAAGTTAACCATCTTTAAAGGTTATGCATAGTTTCAGCTCCTGGAGCCACTGAGTCACCAGAAAGTATTCCCGGAGCCACTGAGTTAAGGAAAGCAATTTTGTGGGTCTGGTCCTCAGACACAGGAGAACAGCCTTTGGGATGTGGGCTGGCAACAGAATGGGGTGACTTATGTGAGTTTCCAGGTCTCAATCTGGAAACTGAGGCAGCTACCCTCTTGTTTAGGCAAGCAGGTGTACAGAAGCCAGAGCAGCAGGGTTAAAGTTCAAACAGCCGTTCTTACCCGAGATGAATGCTACTGTGCTTTATTGCTTCAAGGGGAGCATGTAGGGCCGGAGGGTGAGGACTGGGGGAAAAGGCTCTAAGCCAGGGGGGCCACCAAAGGGGTGGAGCTTATGCAGGGGGCAGGGAGTCTGCTCTGGTGGCACTGAGAGCTTGGCGGCTCAGGCTGATGGATGGGCTTAGAACCTTGAGCCTGTGATCAGCTTAGGCATCAGAGATTCGGGCTTGCAACCATCTGCTTTGTCCAAAGACGTTCCGCTGAAGAGAAGCTGGGAGGCTCGAACACCATCCTGTCTGGGTTGGGCACAAGCGACTCAAAGTGCAGGCTCTTTCTTGGCAGGTGAGAGGGGCTGAGGCTGTCGTGGGCTGGGATCTAGTCTTGGAATTGTTGAAGTCAGGCACCTGACAGGCCTTTCTGATAACTGTGTAATGATGATGGCGATGATGATAGAAATAATAATCAATGTATTGTGTTCGTTATGTGCCAGGCAATGTATTAAAATATTTTAAAGGCATTATTTGTTAGTGCTCACAATACTCGTATAAGGTAGGTACTATTATTATACCCATTTTGCAGAAGGGGAAACTAAGGCTCAGGGAGGTTGAGTGACTTGCCTAAGGCCTCGTAGCTTGGAAGCAGCAGAGCTGGGATCAGAGCTGGAGTCTAACAGGCTCCAGAGCTCTTCTCCTAACCACTAGGGTTCCCTCTCCCCTGACAGGACCTGGAGTTCCTTAAAACTTCTACCTGCGTAGTATGTGCAACAATACTTTGCTCCCCAAATCTCCCTCACAGGAAAAGACTCTTTTTTTAAAATTTTACTTCAGAGAGGAAGGGAAAGGGAGAGAGAGATAGAAATATCAATGATGAGAGAGAATCATTGATTGGCTGCCCTCGGCACACACCACACTGGGGATCGAGTCTGCAACCCAGGTATGTGCCCTTGACTGGAGTCAAACCTGGGACCCTTCAGTCCGCAGGCCGCTGCTCTGTCCACTGAGCCAAACCAGCTAGGGAGGAAAGAAACTCTTTTTCTCTCCCTTCCCCATGCTCTGACTCCTGTTTCCTCCATAGACAGGTCCTTACCTGAGGACAGAGTGTGCCTCCCCCACCAGATTGGGGTCATCCTTTCACCCTGAGCCTAGACTCATGCTAGAGGTGGGGTGGGGAGGATGCAGTGAAGAAATGGTGAGCAATGAGGGGCCTGAACTGGGGGACATGGCAGGGAAGAGGGTAGAAGTTGAGGTGCAGGCAGTACAGAGGAGGGAGTTGGGGGAGCCCAGGGGATTTGCAATTCTGGCTGCAAAATCCTTTCCAGGACCAGGTCTCTCCGGGGCGGGATGGCCCCGGAGCTGGGCGAGAAGGAGCTACTGAGGATGGAGGTGGAGCAGCTGAAGAAGGAAGTGAAGAACCCAAGAGCTCCGGTGAGTCTCCTCTTCCCTGCCCTGCTCCCTCTTCTCCATCCCTCCTAGTTCTCATGGAGCTGGAACTCGAAGGAGGAAGTGATGGACAGTGGGGTGGTGGGCCCTCTCTAGGGCAGTAGAAGGAGCAGGAGGTGCCTCTGGGATGGGGTAAGGAGGCTGGGGTTGGACCCCATGGAGATGCACAGGACAGACCCTCAGCGCCTGCCCAGCCCTGGCTCTGGGGCAGCATCCCTTGCAGGTAAGTCAGGCTTTGTGGTTCTGGACAAGGACCTGCCACCCCTCTCACACCTGCCTGTCCCTCTCATCGTTCTCCTCTCTGGCCTCTGTCTCCACCCCGTCCAGAGCCGATTTGGGGGGGGACTGACCGAGTCATGGATCGGGAGCAATAAACAAGGTTGGGACCTTGCTTTGCTTTCTCCCAGATTTCCAAGACAGGAAAGGAAATCAAGGATTATGTGGAGGCCCACGCAGGAAACGACCCTCTTCTCCAAGGCATCTGTGAGGACAAAAACCCCTTCAAGGAGAAAGGCACTTGTGTGATTAACTGATGGTCCCAGAGCCCCTCGCCCTGACCTCCTGTCCCTCCTCAGCCCCTCTCCTCCCCCAGAACCTGTCCTGGGACGCCCAGAGAGTCAGTGAATTTCCACCTTCTCTCAGCCACAGAAGAGGAAAGAGACAGACCTGCTTCGGGTGGTCCGGGCGCTTTGCTCTCTGTGGGTGGCTTTGGTCAGGGACAACGTTCTGCAGGCGCCATCTTCTGGAAAATGCTGCTCTTGGGGGCAGTTCCTTCAAGGGAACTGCTGTTGGGCAGGATGAGAGGTTCTACCCTGAGCTACTGGGGCTGGAACAGAGGGAAATGTGGAGGGGGTTTCAGAGGCTGGAGCAAGGGGAGCGGGGGGGAGGACAGGAGGGGTGGTGGCGAGCTCATTAGTATTTTACTAAATGTGAGTTAAGTACCATTAGTGAGTTATGAAATCAATTCAGTAGATTGTAACCAACTTTTAAAAAGGGAAAAAATGTGAGTGTACAGTACTTTTACATGTAGTAAAGGTGAATACTGTTTCTTAAACTTTTAAAAAATATATTTTTTATTGATTACAGAGAAGAAGGGAGAGGAAGAGAGAGATAGAAACATCAACGATGAGAGGGAATCACTGATCGGCTGCCTCCTGCACGCCCCACACTGGGGATCAAGCCCGCAACCCAGGCATGTGCCCTGACCAGAAATCAAACCGTGACCTCCTGGTTCATAGGCCCACGCTCAACCCCTGAGCCACACCGGTCAGTTTATTTCTTAAACTTTTGTTTCAGTTTTGTGTATGTGTGTACTGGATTGTGATGTAAACAGGTGTCTTACCGAGGATCTGGGTAGAAACAAATGAACAAACAAACAAAAATGGTGAAAGCCACTGGGTAAATGATGAGAAAGGTCCTGAGTGGGCGTGAGTAAAAGCCTGCGTGTGCGTGAGGATTCACAGCAGAATCAAACCTCAGAGCAGAAGGCAAGGCCACTTCTGTGGAGCCCCCACCTTCCGCTTCCGTGCAGAAATCTTCCTACACCCCCAAGTAGCAACGACCGTGGAGACCCCCCAGGAGGCTTCCAGGCATCAGAAGCTCAGAATTTCTCAAGCCTGTTCTGCTGATGGGCAGCTCAAATGGTTAGAAAGTTCTTCCTGTCTGCCTCTCTGACATCCGCCCGCGAGTTCTCCCGGCCTCTGTGGCAGCCCTCCAGGTGTTTTCTTCCCCAGGGAAACGTGTTCTTTTCTCAAGAGTCTGAGCTTCCTTAGTCTCCAGCCTCTCGGTTGTCTTTCTAGCAGGTACCAATACTGAGCCAACCGTGGATCGGACGCAGAGAAAAGGACTTTTCAATGACCGTTTTACTGATTCTTGCAACACCGCTATTCAAAAGGCGCCATAACTGTCCTTTCACAGCTAAGGCTCGGAATATCTATTTTTAATTTTTTCTAGCCTTATTGAGATATAATTGACATATGACTGTATAAATTACAATGATTACCATGACAAGTTGAGTTAACACATCCATGACCTCACATGGAAAAACGTTACAACTTCTGAACATTTAACTTTCGTACCCAACTGCACCCAGAAGTTAGTGGCTGGATGAAATTTATCAGTGTCTCTGTGTGATGCCTGGAATGGGACCTGATCCTCCAAATGCATCAGGTTGGCTCAGAGTAAAGGATCTTTATCCTGAGTCCCTCTCTGTGGCTTACCTTTTTTGTTTTTTATTTATCCATTTTATTTATTTATTTAGTTAGTTAGTTAATCCTCACCAGAGGATATTTTTCCATTGATTTTTTAGAGAGAATGGAAGGGAGGAGGAAAGACAGAGAAACATCGATGTGGGAGAAACACATGGGTTGGTTGCCTCCTGTACTTGCCCTGACCATGGCCTGGGATTGACCCTGCAACCTAGGTACATGCCCTTGAATGAAATCGAACCCACGACCCTTCAGTCTGTGGGCCAACGCTGTATCCACTGAGCCAAATTGGCTAGGGCCTATGGCTTACCTTTTCACTTTCTTATTGGAGTCTTTGATAAGATCATAGAATATTATATTAATTCTAGAGGTCTGGTGCACGAACTCGTGCATGGGTGGGGTCCCTCGGCCTGGTAGGTGATCGGGGCCATCTCACCCAGTCCCCATTGGGGCTGACCAGCCAGCCAGGCAGCTGGCCTGGGAGAGGGACTGAAGGAGGTTGGTTGGCTGCAGGAGGTTGGCTGTGGGAGTGCACTGACCACCAGGGGGCAGCTCCTGCATTGAGTGTCTGCCCCCTGGTGGTCAGTGCACACCACAGTGACCATAGGTTGTAATGGTTGCTTGGCTTTTATATATACAGATGATGACATATATCAAAATTTTAGAATCTTCTGTGTCAAGATTTTCCCTGCTCTGGCGTCATGAAAAGATTCTCCTATATTGTTTTCCAAAAGCTTTATTCTTTTCCTTTCAAAGGTCTACAGTTCACACAGAAGGTATTGCTCTGCTTAGTGTAAGTTGGGAAGAATTTGATTTCATATTTTTCCATATGACACCCATTGTCCCAGAATAATGTATTGAAAAGTCGGTCCTTTTCCCCACTTCCCTTTGTCATATATCACTTGTCCAAGTATGTGCGGGGCTGCATCTCTCTTCTGTTCCATTGGTATGTTTGCACCAGTAACCTTGCACCAATATCACACTATCTCAATCCCTATAGTTTATAGTTGACAATAAGCTTTAATATCTGAGAGAGCAAGTTCTCCCACCTTATGCCTATGTACTTTTGAGGCTGAGATGGCTCATACACACAAATCCATTTGAATCTTTAAGGAGTGCGTGGGGTGGGATGGGGTGGGGTGCAGAGAGGCAGCTCACGGGAGAGGTTCGGAGCAGTGCCAGGATCCTCTCTGTTACCATGGCATTTTCCCAAGGGGCGAGAATGTATAACCACAGTGCCAATCACCCTGCAGGGAGATCACACGTGCGTCATCGGCCCTTGTCACTTATCCCCGAGGGACAGACAGCTCTCAAAACCCAGATACCAATCCAAAGAAAACAACACGACATGCACGTCTTTCCCCTGCCCTCCCAGAAGTGCACACTTTCCTGCAAATCACCTGGGCCTGGTCAGCACCGAAAACCTGGATCCAGGACAGACTTGTCAATAGATCTCGCTCAATCCTGTTGGTAAACCCTGTAGAGATCCCTACCCGCCTCTCGGGAGAAATCATGCATGGAAAAATAAGATAAGAAACAGACAGCAGAGATGCTCCGGCCCGCTGGGACAGACTGAAGAACCGGTACGCTAAGGAAGGAGTTTTTGTTGTTTGTTTGTTTTCCTGATTGAAAGACACAGAGTGTGTGATATAGGAACTATAGTCAACAATATTGTAATAACTGTATGGTGCCACTTGGGTACCGGGAAAACCAGGAGGAAGGAACACCTGTAACGTATATGACTGCTCTAAACACTATGCTCTACCCGAAACTAATACAAAATAAAATGGAATGTAAACTGTAATTGAAAAAAGAATTATTATTTTTTTTAAGAATCTAAAAGAAAACGACAGAAAACCTCACTGTCCACTGCCTGAATAACAGACAACCAAAACAGACACACACACACTTCAGTATCGGACCGATTCACAGCCGGACGGACGCCCAAACCCTCGCCTCCCTCCCCAGCCCGGCGTTCCTTCCCGCGCCCCTCGGCTTGGCGGCGCCCGTTCGCCCGGCGGGACCCGTTGGCCCCGGTTTATACAACAGAAATGCATCGCACTCTGCACACTGGCCAATAGGAAGAAGGAGCCCCGGCAGCTTTTGGGGAGAAGGGGGGTCTCCCAGTCCCGAAACTGCCGCTGCAGCCCACCCGCAGCAGGACCCCCGGACGGGTCAGGTCCCTCCGCTGTGCCCTCCCGGGTTAAGTAACCGTGTGTCGGTCTCCCGGGGACAGACATTGACTTTTCCGCCCCGACTCTCACGCATGCGCACTGGGACCCTCAGGCAAGCGCTGAAAAGAAAACATCTTGAGAGAAGGGGAGGGACCCTAAACTGCGGCCGGGCAGGTCACCGGGGGCACGGCGCAGCCCGAGCTGGCCGCGGCCGCCAGCAGCCCCCCAAAACGGGAGTTGGAGAACCAAAAGGTTCTGAGAGGTCCCACCGAGATTTGAACTCGGATCGCTGGATTCAAAGTCCAGAGTGCTAACCATTACACCATGGGACCCGCTGGCTGCTCTAGGCGGCCATGAGTCTTCTCAAACCATATAACTGGGGGACGAACAGTCTTCCCAGAACGGCGGCCAATGTCGGGTTCACCTGGCGTGCGCGCTGGGCCCGAGGTCGCAGGGGCGAGCGGGAGCGAAGCAGTGGGGGCCTCGGCGTCCCGGACGTTCCGGCCCCGGGGTATCCTGTCTAGCCGCCACTCTCCCTGCTGTCCTCGGGGTCCTGGCCGGCGTCCGGGGGAAGTCGGAGGGCGGGGAGCCGGCGGGGGCGCTCTCGGGGCGGAGGTGGGATGGGGGGTGGGGGCCCTGGATGCTGGGCGGGGTGGAGGCCGGGCAGGCGGCTCCTGCTCCCAGCTCCCCAGCGGGAAGCTCCGCGCCGCCTCCTGGGCTTCCTGCTTGTTTGCTTTCCTTATTTACACACGTGTGTCTTGCAGGGAATATTTTGGCTGAGCGCGGAGGGACCACAGTTCCAGGCCCCAGCGCGCCAGGCGCGCATTTTGGAGCAGGGGGTGCACCCCAACTGGTGCCTGGAGCTCCACGCGGCTGGACCCAGCTGAGTTCTGCACGGAGGGTTTCACTTCCAGTTCCGGGTGTAGCTTGTAAAGGTACCTGGTAGGTGTTTCCTTTTAACCTGCAGGTCACCATCCGCTCAGTGAAAGAGACGGTCCCCCTTGGGCTTTTGAAACTAAGTTTTACTAAGAGCAGAACTGGGTACTGTTCCTTCAGGCCAGTCGGGCGGCAGATAAAATTTTGTATGCCGTTCGATCCAGCCGTTTTCGTTTTGGAACTTTATCCACGGAGCTACTGGGACAAGCGCCAAGTGTGCAGGACGGTCTCAGCTGTGTTGTTTATAACAATAAAGAACAGAAGGGAAATGTCCTTTAAGTGAAAATTGATTAAATAAATATCGACTATCAGTACAATAAATACTGTGCAGGAATTTAAGGCATAGGTTATTGTATTATCATGAAAAAAAGACACAGGCCTAAATAAACCAAACAAAAACTAATCTACTTACCAATTAGTACCCTATACAATAAAGAGCTAATATGCTAATTAGACCAAACAGCAGACCAACTGTCCAGACGACCTTCCAGACCAAGCCGGGGCTGCGAGGGGCAGAGCCCCTTGCATGAATTTCTTGCTCCGGGCCTTCTAGTGTATAATAAAATCTCACGTATACAAACAGAAAAGCTGTATACCTATGTCATAAACAGTTGCCATTTATTTGCTCTGTGACCTCTGACTCCCTTTCTTGAAGGATCCAACATTGTGGGTCTGGGTGACACCAGGGCTGTCCCCCAAGACAGATGTATTCTCCAGGCTTCTGGTAACCAGAGTGAACATGTGTGTCCTTAGCTGGCCAACGGGACTTAGAATCCCAGAAGCAGGGATGCTTTATAACTTGTCCTAAAACAAGTGGAGGGTCACAGGACCAGTGATGGCAGCCATTCCATGTCCACTGGCAGCAGAAGTGGCGTCCTAACCGGACTGTCTGGGATCCTGACCTTGGCTGGGTTCCTGGTTGCCCGGTTCCCCTTCCTTCTTGCCCATTTTCCTGACTTTGCTTTCCCTGTGAATTATCTGGCCACTGTCCAATGAACCCCTTCTCTGCTTAAGGTACGCAGAGTCTATTTCTGTTTCATACAGTCCAGAACCTTCTTAGCCCAGATTGGAAAAGGCTTGTTGATGACAGTTATCTCAGGGGAGTACATTTTTGAGGGCCTATTTTTCTGCACTGCTTGAAAAAAATTGTTCTAACGCTTGTATATTGTCAAGAGAAACATTACCAATTTTCCATTTTGAGGACGGAACCAAACTCCCCTTGAGCTCGTTTGGTGAGATAAAGGGGTCCCTCTATTAAGGCTGGAGTGACTTCATATGGAATTGATTTAATGTTAAATGACTTTAGTGTCCCTGGGCCTCAGCTTTCCCATCTGTTTCCTTCCTACAGGGGCTCTGTGAGTGTGTGAGTGTATTGCAATTAAATTTTCAAAAGCTACTGTAGAAACCTAAAGGGTGATGATTACAGCCTTTGAAAGAGTATAGGAGAGAGTTCCTCCTGTCTAGTACAAGGATAAAGGAGTGGCTTCCTCTTCCCACTTCTCCGGACTCCCACTCCCTAGCTCTTCTTTTGCAGTTCCCACCTCCCTCTTTCTCCGCCTCAGAAAAATCTTACCAAGTGAGACCCTGCTGAAACCCCTCTACTCATGCATTCCTCAAGTGCATGAAAGGATCCTCTCCCTCACAGCTTTTGTCGTTACTCGCTGGAATCATAGGTCACGGTGTTCTATGGTTCGGTCTCTCCCATCTTTCCGCCCCTCCTGGGCTAGGCTGTGAGCGCTTTGGGGGCCAGGGCCCAGGACGGACTGCTCGTTGAATGTGACTAGCGCCTTACCAAACACTTCACTACACCCCTCTGGAGGGCCCGGGAGACCTTAGGAGGGAGAAACAACTTTACAGTTTTGTGTTCAGAGACCAGAGAAAACAGAGATAATATGCAATCTCCTTGTCCCAGCAGGACTGGTTTCTTTTAACATAAATCCACGGTGCACAACATCCCAAAGAAGTCTTTGACATCTTTGAGAACAGACTCCACAATAAGCCTCCACAAGGTGGCCTCTGCAGCGTGGGGGATCAGGTGTGGTGAGGGTCAGTGGGGTTCGATCTGAGGGCTGACCTTCGGCAGAGTGCACCCCAGAAAGTACAGTGAGGCCAGGGGTTCAGAAAAGAGGGCGAAAGTCCAGGATACGAGACTTTTAAGATATTCTCCCACATTTTTTGTGAGCCTGAGTAAATGGATAATGAATGGGGTAACGGGTACAATGATGCTTTGAGTACAGTAGTTAACATAAAAAATATTCATATTCACTATCAAGGCTAGGTTCATCGATTTCCTTTATCCATGCAGAGGCCCCTCACAGTGAGCTGGGATGGAATCTGCCTTGCTCGGCACCCTCACCACCCGGGTTAGGTGATATCTGCCACAAATCCCCGCTTTGCCTTGGCAGCTCTGGCATTCCCCAGGAAAATCTGGTGGGGGAATCTGGCCACTTACTTTTTAAAAAGCAGCATCCACATTTTATCTTTTTTCTTGAGTGTTTTCACTATATTTTTAAAAATGAATTATTTTATATTTTCAGATTATAAAGATAAGACATTTATGATGGAAAATGTAGAAAGTACAGTAAAGCACAGAGAAGATTTAAAAATAACCACAGCCTGGCCAGTTTGGCTCAGTGGACTGAAGGGTCCCAGGTTTGATTCTGGTCAAGGGCACATGCCCAGGTTGTGGGCTCAATCTCCAGTGAGGGGCGTGCAAGAGACAGCCGATCCATGATTCTTTCTCATCATTGATGTTCCTATCTCTCTCTCCCTTCCTCTCTGAAATCAATAAAAATATATTTTAAAAAATAAAATTAAGCCGAAACCGGTTTGGCTCAATGGATAGAGCGTCAGCCTGCGGACTGAATGGTCCCAGGTTCGATTCCGGTCAGGGGCATGTACCTGGGTTGCGGGCATATCCCCAGTGGGAGATGTGCAGGAGGCGGCTGATCGATGTTTCTCTCCCATCGATGTTTCTAACTCTCTATCTCTCTCCCTTCCTCTCTGTAAAAAATCAACAAAATATATTTTAAAAAAATTAAATTAAATTAAAATAACCACAGTCCCAACAAGCACTTTTAACATTTGATGTGTTTCATTTCCTTTTTAAAAACTGCATTTTTTTTTTTATGCCCTGACCGGTGTGGCTCAGTGGATAGAGCGTCGGCCTGCGGACTGAAGGGTCCCAGGTTCGATTCCGGTCAAGGGCATGTACTTGGTTGCGGGCACATCCCCAGAAGGGGGTGTGCAGGAGGCAGCTGATGGATGTTTCTCTCTCTCGATGTTTCTAACTCTCTATCCCTCTCCCTTCCTCTCTGTAAAAAATCAATAAAATATATTAAAAAAAAACAAAAACAAAAAAAAAAACTGCATTTTTAGAGATCAACCAAAGGACTTATATGTAAGCATATAGGCCTAAACAATGGACACAGACAACAGGGGAGTGAGGGCAGGAGCGGGGGGGGGTGAGGGTGGGGATAGGGGGTAACGTGGGGATAAGGACACATATGTAATAACTTAATAAAAAAATTTTAAAAATATAAAAAACAAAAAAATGCATTTTTACATAGTCAGTCTCCCTGTATATATATATATTTAAAAGCAGGTAGAATATGATTTTGCTGAGAGTGGTTTTCAGTCCGAATTTACTGGAAGTCCTATCATTGGGAGCCTTGCAGGGCTGGAAAAGCTGAATTCTCTGCCCCAAGAGAAAGCACCAGCAGACACAGGAGACTTAGCCAGAGATCAGTTTGAGCAAAAAGACCAGCCTACAACATTGCAAAGCTGTAAACATTTTCTAAAAAAAAAAGCACTTTCTGCCCACGATGAGGAAAAACGTGGGGGCAAAAACAGATTATAGACGGTCTCTCTGTACCTTAGACGCCAATTTTGAATAGCCTCCAGGCAGAGGCAGCTTAACCGAATGCCAGAGAATAGGCAGAGGCCTGCGGTTACCAGAATGGATTTCCCAGTCTCAGAGACTATGTCTAGACAAGATGTCTGAAATTGACTGGAATTATCAGAAACCCTGTAAGTTCTTGAGGTCTCATTGGCAACTCAGTTTCTTTAAAAATCTGACTGATAATAGCCAGTGAGTCTTAACTCCTGTGGCCATCCCCAGACCTGTGACTGCTACCCGACTCAAGGGGTTCGCCACTTAAGTGTTCTGGTCAAGAAAGAGACGTAATTGTCATTAGGTAGTTCTGGAGATGGGATTCATATCCAAAGCTCTGTCTCCCAGAAGGGAGGCTTAGCCATTGCTTATATATACATACACTATCTGGTTAATATTAATGTTGATTTCTTCTGTGCAGTTGGCTAAACCTATCTGGTTGGATTTGGGTCAAGTTCATGGGGTTACAGCTGCATCTGCAAAATACCGTGCTACATTTTAACATTTAGCAAGAATTGCACTTAGTAAGAACTGCTCAGACCTTGAGACCTTTGTCCTATCTAACATTATCTTATATAATAAAAGGCTAATATGCAAATCGACCAAACAGCAGAACAACCGGTAGTTATGATGCGCACTGACCACCAGGGGGCAGGCGCTCAATGCAGAAGCTGCCCCCTGGTGGTCAGTGTTCTCCCACAAGGGAAGCGCTGCTCAGCCAGAAGCCCTGAGCCGGGCTCACAGCTGGCGAGGGCAGTGGCAGTGATGGGAGCCTCTCCCGCCTTGGTGGCAGCGCTAAGGATGTCTGACTGAAGGCTTTTTTGTAGGCTGGTCCAGGGGGAGCGGGCCTAAGCCAGCAGTCAGACATCCCCCAAGGGCTCCCAGACTGCGAGAGGGCGCAGGCCGGGCTGAGGGACCCCCGCCCCGAGTGCACAAATTTCATGCACTGGGCCTCTAGTTATACATAAAATGCATGTACTATTATACGAAGTGATTGTGCATATTAGTTAAAGCTGGAAAAGCTTTTGCAATAGAATCTTTATGACAACAATGGAATGAGGTAGGTGTGTTCACTTCCAATTTGGGAGAATAAAAAATGACTGCCAGTCTATAGCCATATCTGAGAAATGCTGAATTAAACTTAAACCGATTCCTTTACTACAGAACTTCTCAGAGCCTTTACTATACTAATGTGACTTGCAATTTTTTTTGAAAATTATTTGACCACTAAAATATTTTTCATTAAATTTTATTAATATCTCACAGACACATCTTCAGAGGCCCCGAGTTACTCTCCGCCCTTAGGGCAGGGCTAGACCAGTTGTAGAATCTGCTGACTCTGACGATAACAGAGGGCTTTCCGCAACATGTAATGCTCCATTCTGTAGATGACATGGGTCTTGAAGAGTCAGCAACTGGTCTCAAGTCCCTGGAATGCAGTGGCTTGCCACCACACTTATACTGTTTATCATGGCACCTTAGCGTGGGGGTCCAAGTTCAATGCCTGGCATTCTGGAATGTGTCTTTATGGTAGCAAGTCTGATGCCAGGAACACCTTTGTTCTGACAGACAGTGGACTACCCAATGCTCTTTTCTCTCCCTCCAACTGCCCAAATCCCATCCATCTTCCAGACTCCAGATAAGCTAACTCCACAGAGCCTTCCTCAGCTGCCTAGGCCAGGGTGACTTCTCCCTCCTCTGACCCTCTGACCCTGGCTGCCCAATGATGCTAGTGGACTGAACTGAACCAGGCTGCAACCACCTCAAGACAAGGACCCTGGGTTATTCACACTGTCTGAGTCCACAGACAGAACCAAATAAAAATTTGTGGATGGCAATGATGCTGGAGATGATGCTTCTGACTGTGAGCAAAAAGACCAGCCTACAACATTGCCACCCAGTAACACTCAAGGACCCAGCAGCCAGCCATTCTTTTGACTGAAGATACCAACACTCTTTCTTGTGACATCTAAGGAAATGATGTGAGCTGCTGTACGTGCAAATGCTTCATAAACAGTAAAGCATCATACAAATAAATAATCATTATTAATATGGTCTTCATTGCCCTGGTCAGAGATTGGTCCATTTCTTTTTTTCTAATTAAATCTTTTTTTTTTTAATATATTTTATTGATTTTTTTTTTACAGAAAGGAAGGGAGAGAGATAGAGAGTTAGAAACATCGATGAGAGAGAAACATCGATCAGCCGCCTCCTGCACATCTCCCACTGGGGATGTGCCCGCAACCCAGGTACATGCCCTTGACCGGAATCGAACCCGGGACCCTTCAGTCCGCAGGCCAATGCTCTATCCACTGAGCCAAACCGGTTTTGGCCTAATTAAATCTTTATTATTCAGATTATTACAGTTGTTCCTCTTTTTTCCCCCATAGCTCCCCTCCACCTGGTTCCCATCCCACCCTCTGCCCTTACCCCCCCCCCCCCCCCCCGCACTGGCCTCATCCATAGGTGTACGATTTTTGTCCAGTCTCTTCCCGCACCCCCCACACCCCTTTCTCCCTGAGAATATTCAGTCAATTCCCTTTCTATGACCCTGATTCTGTTATATTCACCAGTTTATTCTGTTCATCAGATTATTTATTCACTTGATTTTTAGATTCACTTGTTGATAAATGTGTATTTGTTGTTCATAATTTGTATCTTTACCTTTTTCTTCTTCTTCTTCCTCTTCTTAAAGGATACCTTTCAGCATTTCATGTAATACTGGTTTGAACTCCTTTAGCGTTTTCTTATCTGTGAAGCTCTTTATCTGATCTTCAATTCTGAATGATAGCTCTGCTGGGTAAAGTAATCTTGGTTGTAGGCTCTTGCTATTCATCACTTTGAATATTTCTTGAGTCTCAGTGTGCTTTTCTCTTTCCTTCTAGTTGTAGAATTTCCACTCAGCCAGCCTTCCTGTGGTTCTGGATGATGTCCGTTTTGTCTTTTAGTTGTATTTTTGAAGTGGTTGTATAAGGCAGCAATTTCCGGTGTTTACCTATGCCGCCATCTTGGTTTCTCCTGATTGGCCCACTTCTAATGACCTCTAGCCTTTGATTGGTCTTTCCAGTAATTGAACCCATCCCATTTGCCAAACACACTATATGGTTTATTATGATATTTATCTTTTTTAGGAGTCCATGATTTGGTAGCCTGACCACGGGTTCCACTGTTCCAGATGCCCACACCAGTCAGCCTAGCGCTTTCCCGATGCCCGGGCACCTTTATGTGGAGCATTGGAGATGGTTCTTGAAGTAGTGGAGAGCCAGCTTGAACTGGATCTGGGCATTGGTATTGGCCCGGTACTTGCTGTAGGTCTTCTCCAGGGCAGCCAGCTCCAGGTCCACCTCTCGAGAATGGGCCTGGTGACCTATAATCACGTCTGGGCACGAACCCACGAACAGGCTCCCAAGCCCATCAATAAAAAACTCTGCCAAGATAGGAAGAACACGAGAAAGAAATGTGAGATTGGGCCCGAGATCCAAGACCATATTCCACATCTGGGAGGAGAGTCAGGGGGAGGAAACACAGTTTATACCCCTGCGGGGGTTCATCCCCAAGCAAAGCCACCTGCCCCAGCTGATTTGGAAGGCCATAAACAAGCTCATTTCTCGACAGAGATACGCGTAGAGAGGCAGAGAAACACGGATTGGCCTTCTAGCTGGACAGAACTGTGGACTCCCAGACTGAGGGAATAAGAGAAAAGGGAGAGGGCAGTTAACCAGTTGCAGTTAAACAGGAAAGGACTTCTGGAAAATGAGAATAGGAAGCAGGGTAGGGAAAAGGGAGGGGACAGAGCTGGAGGGAAAGGATGGAGAAGGTATCTCATATGCCAGAGGCAAGAAATCAAAGAGAGGGTGAATAGGGAGGCAAGAGAGACCATGAGCTCCTTCATTTGGGGGGAAAGGGAAAGGAAACCCACTGTTGTTGGGCAAGTGCCCGTGATCAGTGGGGCTCGCCCTTGAAAGAACAAACGTCTAGGGTCCGTTCATAGCCCAGCTCCAGCCTCGCCCGTCAGCCTCCCCACCTGAATGAGCCACTCGCTGCAGACGGGGGTCGAAGCCAACTCTTAGCAGCCGCTCCGTGTGGGCCAGGAAGAAGTTGACAACGCCACTGGTCACCACGCAGTTGGGGAAGCCGTCCAGGGGCTGGAAAGATCCTGACCGCCGATGAATACAGTCCCCATTCTCACCCTGCTCCAGCAGCAGCTTAAACTGGAACACGTTGCCAAGCACACTGCCGCCTACCTGGCCCGCGGGCGGAGAAACCCACATTAGAGAACATACTCACCACCCACGTTGCCTCTGCCGGAAAGCCTTACTGGATTGAACTTCAGCAAGAATCACACCCTTGAGGGGACTGAGGGCCGCGGTGGCCGCCAGCGTGGGATTGAGTGAGGGGCCGGCGCCGGGGGCCGGGCTGTGCTCTGGCGCCGTGGTGGCCGTCCCCACCGATACGCTGTCCGGCCTGGCGTGCGCGGCGGCACTGGACGCCATGTACCGCCTCAAGGGCCGCAGCGAGGCCAAGCCGCTGGCCGTGTGCCTGGGCCGCGTGGTCCACGTCTCCAGGTTCTGTCATGTGGACGTACCCCGGGGCTCCGCAAAGACCTGTTACCAGGACCCGTGACCCTGGTGATGGAATGCTCGGAGGAGCTCCATAAGGACCTGAACCCCTTCACTGCCCTTGTGGGCATCTGGATTCCTGACCATGCCTTCATGCAGGACTTGGCCCAGATGTGTGGGGGGCCACTTGCTCTCACCAGTGCCAACCTCAGCTCCCAGCCCAGTTCTCTGAATGCGGAGGAGTTCCAGGACCTCTGGCCTCAGTGTCCTTGGGAATCGATGGGGGGCCAATTGGGGATGGCAAGAGCCCCAAGTGTCACCTCGGCTCAACTGTGGTGGACTTGTCTGTGCCTGGAAAGTTTGGCATCATTCATGCAGGCTGTGCCCGGGGAAACACTACGGATGTCCTCCAGAGGACGTACGGGCTGCTCCCTGAGACAGGAGGCAGGAGGGCCCAGGGGCTGATGCCGGACACGACGTGTCTTGTCTACCAGTGGATGGCAAGGCCTCACTTGAGAGGCCACTGGGGCCACAGCGTCACTAGTCTGACTTTGAAAGCAGTTTACCTTTATGAGCACTGTAACCAGGCCCCAGAAGCTGGTTTAGCTTCACACCTGGAGAAGGGGGCTATAGTTATTGTCTATAATTTCATATGTCAGCCAAAAGCTGAATAGAGACTTTCAGAACATTCCTAGGATGCTCTTATTCTGATAAGCTTCTTCTCTCCCTCCCTCTTTTTTTTTTTTTAAATTCCTGATATATAATTTAAATAATGTTTGGAATCTAATGAGAGTTGGTGGCATTTAAGGTCCAAATAAGCTTGAGTGCCAGTTGGTGCTGTTTAAAGGTCTCCGGTGACCAAAGGCTTGACTTTTGTGCTCCTGAAGCTGGAACCAGGTTAGCATAAAGCCTGTAGAGTAACAGGCCAAACACACTTGCCTCTGAACCAGGGGCTGGTGGTGCGGCGGGCTGCATTGCCTGGCAGAGGGTCGTCGCTTTCTACTAACGGTGGGAAGCCAGCTCAGTTGGCAGGGAGTGGGATGGGGGATCCAAATTAAAGAATATAGGAAAGTAAATCTCTCTTCAGACAGTGCCTTTTTTCTTATTCATAAAATACATTATAATGATACCATTACTTAAACCTAGTGTTCACTCAGCAGCCTTTATCTGCATTCATATGTATACCATGTATTAAACATAGTTATTGTTGGGAAAAAAAAAAAAAAAAAGAATCACACCCTTGCCCTAGCCGACTTGGCTCAGTGGATAAAGCGTCAGCCTGCTGCGGACTGAAGGGTCCCAGGTTCGATTCCGGCCAAGGGCACATGCCTGGGTTGTGGGCTCGGTCCCCAGTAGGGGGCATGCAGGAGGCAGCTGATCAATGATTCTCTCTCATCATTGATGTTTCTATCTCTCTCTCCTTTTCCCTTCTTCTCTGAAATCAATAAAAAGAAATATATATATATGTATATATATATAAAAGAATCACACCCTTTCTCTATCTACCCTTCATGCTGTCCTCCATTACTCTTGTTGCTATTGCGGCCACAGCCTTCAGCATATATTGCAGGGTCCTTTGATCCTTCATTCCTACTCACCCCAGAAAAATCTCTTTGGTGGGAGCAGAAAGCACTCAACACCAAGCCAAAAGGGCAGACAAGTTCCCTGCTCTGCTTACCATACAGCAAGCTCACCCTTTCCAGAAGAAGCTAACTCACTCCCTTCCGTCAGGAGGCGCAGTATTTGGGTGCAGGCAAGAGACAGCCTGCCCGTACGTACAGTGGTCTCTATGTGGAGTCTCCCCGGCCAGGCTTCTCGCAGCTTTTCCCAGTTTGTCTCAAGCTGTCTTCCTCCCATTCTCTGCTCCCCACTCAACTCTCTGAGCAGCTGTCCACGTGCTCATGGGAGACATGTGCATTTATATGTCTGAGCCCAAGCCGAACAGAACCAGCCAGAACATCTCTTCCTGACCCAGCGTCCAGGATGGCATGGGAAAGCCTGCTACCATCCCCCATCACCTGTGCTTTCCTTCTTCCTTTTAGTAAACGAACCCTTGGACTTTTAAGTGGATTAGATTAAGATACAGTTCACTATCCAGCGAAAGAAGATATTTCCCCGTTTCCCTTGCAAGGTCTGGCCATGTGACTAAGTCCTGGCTGAAGGGTAATGATTTAGATAGATGGTCCTCCACTCCTCGCGCCCCCTTTTCCTCTGGCCTTGCCGCTGAGGCCCACAAGGATGAGGGAGCAACAAGGGAAGGAAGCGGGTCCAGGGTGACCTTGGAAGCAGTCAAGTGCCAGCTTGGATTTTGACATGAGTGGGACCTGCACCTTCTCTCTCGTTTACGCTATTGTGATTCAGTCTCCAGAAAAGTAGCCAAGAGATTTCTTGGATGGTTTGGGGATTGTCCATCCGGAGTAAGAGTTAACTCTGGTCACAATGTCATGACCTCTTTCTTTCTTTCTTTCTTTCTTTCTTTCTTTCTTTCTTTCTTTCTTTCTTCTTTCTTTCTTTCTTTCTTTTTCTGATAGCTTCGTTGAGACATATTAAAATTGTATATGTTTAAGGTATGCAGCTTGATGTTTTGATATATGTTTACGTTGTGAAAAGATCACCACAATCCGGCTCATTAGCATATCAGTTGCCTTAACCTACGTACCATTGTGTGTGGTGCAAAGATTTAAGATCTGTCCTTGCCCCAAATTTCAAGAATACAATACATATTGTTACCTACAAACACCTTTTCCTTCTCTTTTTTATATGTGAATTGACTTTTGATGGTTTTATTATTTTCTTCTGTTTAAAATGTCCTTCAGAAAAAAATAATAATAAAATAAAATGTCCTTCAGGATATATGTGCTTGTAAAGCCTGGGACCATTGACCTTTTTTTAAAAAAAAAAAAATATATATATATATATTATTGATTTTTTACAGAGAGGAAGGGAGAGGGATAGTTAGAAACATCAATGAGAGAGAAACATCTATCAGCTGCCTCTTGCACACCCCCTACTGGGGATGTGCCCACAACCAAGGTACATGCCCTTGACCGGAATCGAACCTGGGACCCTGCAGTCCGAGGCTCTATACACTGAGCCAAACCGGTTAGGGCAGCCATTGACTTTTTTTTTTTTTTTTTCATATGGTGTGTGACAGACCCAGAGCACTCCTCTCTTTCATCACACCTTTCCAGGGAGGAGGTTAAAGTGATGCATACACACACCATTTAAAGATGAAACAGCTCTAGTCGGCTTGGCTCAGTGGATAGAGCAGCAGCCTGCGGACTGAAGGGTCCCAGGTTTGATGCCAGCCAAGGGCCTCATGCCTGGGTTGCAGGCTGGATCCCCAGTACGGGGTGTGCAAGAGGCAGCCAATCAGTGATTCTCCCTCATCATTGATGTTTCTATCTCTCTCTCCTTCTCCTTTCCTCTCTGAAATCAATAAAGAAATATATATATTTTTTTAAAAAAGATGAAACAATGGTGGATTTTTTTTATTTCATCAAAAAAAGTAAGTATGAAAAAAAAGAAGCCCAGTGCTCACAGGTGTAGCTCAGCACGTGAGCGGCGACCCAGGAACCAAGAGGTCGCTGGTTTGATTCCAAGTCAGGGCACATGCCCGGGTTGCAGACTCGATCCCCAGTAGGGGTGCTTGCAGGAGGCAGCAGATCGATGATGTTCCTCTCCCATTGATGTTTTTATCTCTCTATCCCTCTCTCTTCCTCTCGCTCTAAAAAATAAAATCAATAAAAATGTATTTTTTAAAAAAAGTAAGTATGGAGGCAGAGACAAAATTCAAGCACATCTCCTGAGTCCTGGTGTGACACCCTCAAGCCCAGAGTTGTGCTGGCTATTCATCTCTTGCATCAGCCCCTCTCCCTCACCTTCCTTCCCCCTTCTCTCCTCTTTCTTTCTTTTTTCTTTTATTTTCTCCTCTTCCCTCACATACTTTCCTCTCTTCTCTTCTCCTCTCCTTCCTTCTCATGACTGTTTCTACGGGTTGCAACTGGGATCAAACTGGCAACTATCCCTTACCACATCCAGCTCCGTTTTCTCCAGAACGTCCACCAGCCTCTCAATCTTGGTCTTGTTGGTGAAGAGAAAGTCATCGTCCACCCAGAGAACATATTTGGTGGTGACCTGAGATATGGCGAGGTTCCTGCCAGCAAACCAGCCCTGTAGGTGGAATGAGGTTAGATCAGTGGTTACCATTAGAATAATCACTTGGGCCCTAACCGGTTTGGCTCAGTGGGTAGAGTGTCAGCCTGCAAACTCAAGGGTCCCAGGTTCGGTTCCGGTCAAGGGCATGTACCTTGGTTGCGGGCACATCCCCAGCAGGAGGTGTGCAGGAGGCAGCTGATCGATGTTTCTCTCTCATCGATGTTTCTAACTCTCTGTCCCTCTCCCTTCCTCTCTGTAAAAAATCAATAAAACATATTTTTTAAAAAAAGAATAATCACTTGGGGGCACTTTCTCAGTTCCCACTAGCCAGACTGCACCCCAGACGAATTAAGTCAGAATTTGTGAGGGTGACTCCAATATATGGCTGAGATGGAGAAGCACTGGGTTAAAGGGAGTCCACGTCTCAGAGACACCTGGAGAAGGACAGTGACTTCCTGGGTCCAAGATTGAAAGGCCAGGAAGCCCTTCCTCAGCCCTGTGCCAATGTGGACAAGTTTTCCATCCGATCGAGTCTCTGTGGCTCTCCTTCCATTTCCCCTTATATTGCCCGGGAGATGTTTGGTGGGAGCAGAAAGCACTCAACACCACGTCAAAAGGGCAGAGCACAACCCAGCATACACTCTGGTATGTACAGTGTCTATTTCTTTCTGTGTGTCCTTGGAGGAAGCTGGGGGGTGGGATGGGGGGTGGAGGAGAGACAGAGAGAGAGATAGCTGCCCCCGCTGGGCTGGAATCATAGAGATGATTCCAGTTGGATCTGCATGTCAGGAATCCTTGGGATGTCAGACACCTCGAATCACTCAGAAGGACCTCAATCAACTTCCACGCCAAGTGTGAGGAAAGGCAGGTTAACCGCCCATTAATACAGCAAAGTGAGCGTGGCCTGACTTCTCTGTGAGTTTGGCGTCAGCAAGGGGACTCGGGGGAGAGTCCCACCCTTTCCCGCTCCAGGACCCTGCTTCCTTGGGGAGGCCACTGAAGCAGCCCCATCCAGGGTGGGACCTGACTCTGGGGCCCTCTTGTCCCAGGACCCAGGTGTCTCCCATCTGGGAGGGAGGGACATACCTTCCCAAAGGGCATGCTGTAGTACTCCACGTGGCTGTCATTAATTTTCAAAGGCTCCTTGCTGTCATCAGCCACGATCACGGTCAAGTCTGGATAATACTCACGGACACTCCGGAGCATGGTCATGAGCTTGTGGGGACGGAGGAACGTTTTGGTGGCAATGGTCACCAGGTCTCTGAGCTTCCTCTCTGGTCAAGAAAGGGTGGATGTCAGAGCTCTGTGTTTTGGGAAGCCTCGCTGTCTTAGCTTACATTGTTTTTATGCCACAACCTCTCAGTGTTTGTGGGCCTCATGCCTCAGTAGGTGCTTAACAAGGGTTTGTTTGTCGGGTTAGAAAATAAATATATTTATGTATCCCCACGTTTACTGAAGCACTGAGTTAAAGGGAGTCCATGTCTCAGAGACATGGACTCCCTTCATGGTAGCTAAGACAAGAAAACAACCAAGATGTCCTTCACTAGGTGAGTGGATAAAGACGATGTGGTCGTCATATACAATGGAATACGAGTCAGCCATAAGCAAAGACGAAATACTGCCATTTGTGACAACACGGATGGACCTTGAGAGTATCATGCTAAGCAAAATAAATCAGACAAAAAAGTCAAGAACCCTTTGTGATATCACTCATTTGTGGGATATAAAACTGAAAGCAATAAATGAACAAACAAGACAAGCAAAAGTTCATAGACACAGACAATAGTATGTTGGTTACCAGAGGGATAGGGGTTCAAATATATGGCGATGGAAGAGGACATGACTTTAGGTGGTGAACATACAATACAATACACAGATGATGTATTATCAAAGTGGACACTTAGCTTGGCCAGCAGGGCTCAGTGGTTGAGTGTCGACCTATGAAGCAGAAGGTCACAGTTCAGTTCCCACTCAGGGCACATGCCTGGGTTACGGGCTTGATTCCCAGTGTGGGGGTGTGCAGGAGGCAGCTGATCAATGATTCTCTCTCATCACTGATGTTTCTATCTCTCTTTCACTTCCTCTCTGAAATTAATGAAAACATTTTTAAAAAAAAAACATTATGGAATTAGCCCAACGATAAACAGACCAGTGCAAGCTAACAAAGCCCAGATTCAGACTCCTACACATACGAACCTTGGTGTGTGACAGAGCGACAATACAAGCCAGGGAAGAGGAAGGGCTTATATGGTGTTGCTATTCATATACCAAAAAATTAGAACCCCATAATAAGCCACACATAGCCAAAACCGGTTTGGCTCAGTGGATAGAGTGTCGGCCTGCGGACTGAAAGGTCCCAGGTTCGATTCCGGTCAAGGGCATGTACCTGGGTTGCGGGCACATCCCCAGTGGGAGATGTGCAGGAGGCAGCTGATCAATGTTTTTCTCTCATCGATGTTTCTAACTCTCTATCTCTCTCCCTTCCTCTCTGTAAAAAATCAATAAAATATATTTTAAAAAAATAAGCCACACATAAAAATAACTTCTAGGTAGATCACATATCTAAATGTGAAAGCAATCAGGTACATCTTTGGAAAAATTCAGGAGAATATCTTTCTTGCTTTAATGTAGAGAAGAATTTCTTTTTTTTTTTTTAAATATATTTTATTGATTTTTTACAGAGAGGAAGGGAGAGAGATAGAGAGCTAGAAGCATCGATGAGAGAGAAACATCGATCAGCTGCCTCCTGCACATCTCCCACTGGGGATGTGCCCGCAACCCAGGTACATGCCCTTGACCGGGAATCGAACCTGGGACCTTTCAGTCCGCAGGCCGACGCTCTATCCACTGAGCCAAACCGGTTCCGGCAGAATTTCTTGAACAAGGCACAAAGAGCAAAACCCAGAAAGAAAACAGTGAACCAATTTTATTACACTAATGGATAAAACTTTCATATAACCAAAGACCCTGGAAACAACATCAGAAGACAAGCCATGGGCTGACGAAAGATCAGGTTCTAGAACTTCATACCATACAGTGTGATAACTTTTATGAAAAAGTTCAAAAATGCCTAAAATAACCACACTATACATCTTTCCCTCTTTAATTTGAAAGTTACCTTTATCACCTGGTAAAATTCCAACATGTCTATTTCTGGGATTTCAATTTGATTCCACTGATATATCTATCTATTCATGCTCCAGTACTATTCTGTTTTTATTACTTATTTTTTAAATATAATATATTTTTATTGATTTCAGAGAGGAAGGGAGAGGGAGAGAGAGAAACATCAATGATGAGAGAGAATCATTAATCAGCTGCCCCTTGCAAACCCCCTGCTGGGGATCCAGCCCGGAACAGAATGGAACTGTGACATCCTGTTTCATAGGTCAATGTACAACCACAGAGCCACGCCAGCTGGCACTATTACTTATTAAAATGTTATCATTCCTTAGGTCTTTTTCAAAATAAGCACAACCATATAAAAAGTTAAATATAATTAAGCAATATTAGAGCAATGTGTCCTAGAATTGTTTTCCTCCAAACAAGCTTGTCAGGAATCATATCTAAACTGTTATTTTGGTCAATTCTCATCTCCATCTCAGGGGACTTGAATTTCACCAATAGCTCTACAGGATGCCAACATGCAGCCCCAGGGCAAGGGCCTTACCTGGTCCAGGGTCATATAACTTGGGTATGACAGGATGGCGAATGGTCACTGGAAACTTGGCTATTGAGGACTTGGACGTCAGACTCACTGGAGGGAGAAATAAGGTCAGGGCGGGCAGCACCGTGTCTGGGTCACTCCCCATGCTGCCCCAGGGAACCCATGCAATGGGAGTGAAGGTTTGGTAGACAGTGTCCTGGCTGGGGTGAGACTGAGGACCTAATGGAGTCGGTGGCCTTCTGGCTCCTGATTTACTGTGTGTCCATGGGCCACCTGCTGAGCACCTCCCAAACTCACGTTTCTTGCCCTTGTGAGAATCTGCTGGGGTGGACAGGGTGTGGAGTCACAGAGTCCGGATTAGCTTTGACTTTGCCATTGTTATCTGAAATGCCTTGGGTAAATCGCTCAGTCTCCTCCAGCTACAAGTCCAGGATAATAATACCCGCCCTATTTTCTTTCACAGGGTCATTCTGTGAAAGGCAGTGTTTGAACACCCGAAGGTCGGGAGAACTGGCTCTTTAGTGTGCGGTCACGGGTCATCTGCCCCATGTTTCATTTCTTTTTGTTGATGTCCTGGGAATGCATCCTGTGTAGCTAGTCAAAAGAGAAAGGGGTGCCCAGTTTGGCTCAGTGGATAGAGTGTCGGCCTGAGGACTGAAGGGACCCAGGTTCAATTCCGGTCAAGGGCACATGCCCAGGTTGCAGGCTTGATCCCCAGTTGGGGAAGTGCAGAAGGCAGCCGATCAGCGATTCTCTCTCATCATTGATGTTTCTCTCTCTCCCTCTCCCTTCCTCTCTGAAATCAATAAAAATATATAAATTAAAAAGAGAGACAGAAAGGGGTGACTGATTCATCCAGAAAGAAACCGGGCTGCCCTGAGGATGGCAGGAATTGTTCTCCAGGGAATTCCTGGGGTGGAGCTTGGGGGAGGGGGTTGATTGGGAAGGAGGAGTCAAAGCCACTGTCCTTTGGACTGGGAGTTTCCCCACATCCCCTTTCCGGTTAATACCCAGGACAATAAACGGATGCATAGACTGGCCCCCTCCTCTACCGCAGCTGAAGTCTTCAGCTTTGAGAGCGATAGAGAATAGGGAACAGACCTGGATGGTTTCCAGGTGCACAGCATGAAAGACCCGTCCTCCTAGAGACGAGGAGGCTCTTCACCTGTCCTTGCCTGGAGTCCCTTCTATGGGGTTAGTAGCAACGTGGGGATAGTATTGGGTACAGTAATTTGGAAGTTAGGTGTCTAGGGTTAGAAATAGGAGCAAGGAAAGCATCTTCCATGCAGGCAGGCTTCCTGGAGGAGGAAGACTTGGAGAGGGCCCAGTGGTGTTTTCCGGCTCCCTCAGCATGTTGCCATCCAAGGACAGGATCTCACCCACATCCACCCTGGGGTGCTGGTACACCGTGCTGGTGTAGGTCACGTGCTGGAGGATGAAATTCAAAAGCTTCCGGTCACTGGTCGAAATGGTCAGCTGCTTCTGGCCTCTTCCCCACACCACACTGTCTGGGAGGTCAGCGAGGGTGTTGAGTGTCCCCAGAGAAGCTGTCAGGGTGACCTAAGGTGGGTGAAGTACAAAGCAGCTAAATGCAAGGAAAGGCACATACCCAACACGGCCTGCAGGGGGCAGAGCATATTAGGGTGAGAGGAGAAGCTCATGGGTGCCCCAGAAGCTAGGGCCTGGCTCTGCATGTGTCCCTGCTCTGGTCACAGCAAAGGAGAATTTAGCCCTGGGGCCTGGTGCATTCAAGGGCAGTTCCTTTTCTCTTATCTGTTGGCTTGCAGAACACCATTCTTTTGACTTCAGTTTGCCAGCTCCTCCTCTATAAAACCTCCAAATGGCCCAGCTGGTTTGGCTCAGTGGACAGAGCGTTGGCCTGCAGACCGAAGGGTCCCAGGTTCGATTCTGGTTAAGGGCACATGCCTGGGTTGTGAGCTCCATCCCCATTGGGGGGGGTGCAGGAGGCAGCAGATCAGTGACTCTCTCTCATCACTGATGTTTCTATCTCATGCTCCCTCTCTCTTCCTCTCTGAAATCAATAAAAGTATATTAACAAAAATAAATAAAACTCAGAATGGAACTTTTCAGGGCTTGACTCTGCACTCTTTGCCTTCTTATTCTAACACCTTCTTGCTAGAAGATTTCATCCGTTCCCATGGCTTTAAATACCAGAGGTGAGAAACTGATGGTTTCAACATTTGTGTCTACAGTTCATCTCTTTCTAAGATCCAAGTGTCTGGTTGGTTGCCCTGCTAGGAAGTTTCACAAGCAAATCAAACTGATATCTTCAAAATGGAACTTTTTTTTTTTAATATATATATATATATATATATATATATATATATATATATTATTGATTTTTCACAGAGAGGAAGGGAGAGAGATAGAGAGTTAGAGGAACATCGATCAGCTGCCTCCTGCACATCTCCCACTGGGGGATGTGCCCGCAACCCAGGTGCATGCCCCTGACTGGAATCAAACCTGGGACCTTTCAGTCCACAAGCCAACGCTCTATCCACTGAGCCAAACCGGTTTCGGCAAAATGGAACTATTGATTTCTCTCTATAAGCCTCTCCCTGCCTTGTGAATGGCACCTTCATCCGCTCAACTACTCAAGTACCCAAGTGGAAGTTGTTGCTGTTCTGCCAGTTCCCTCACACCTACAGCCAATCTGCCCTTGACCAGAATCAAACCCAGGACCCTTTGGTCTGCAGGCCAACACCCTATCCACGGAGCCAAACCAGCTAGGGCCTTGCTGAAAGCACTTTAGTCAGTCAATGAATATATATTCTGAGATCCAAATTACAGGCACAGGGGGGAAAGTTGTGAATAAGACAGATTCCTTGCCTTCAAGAAGCTTATAGTCTACTAGAGGCCTGGTGCATGAAATTCATGCATGGATAGGGTCCCTAGGCCTGGCCGGCGATCAGGGCCGATCTGTGGGGTGAATGGCGGGGCAATTGGGGGCCCACCCCGCTGCACCTGCCTTGGCTGGCCTGGGGCCTATGGGCTGGGGGCAGCTTGCATCTGCCCCCCAGTGGTCAGTGCACATCATAGCTACCAGTCATTCCACTGGTTGGTCCCCTGTTTGGTCAATTTGCATGTTAGGCTTTTATTATATAGGATTGGGGAAGAGAGGCCATAAGCATATCACGATGCATATGAGGTAGTTCAGGTACAGATAAGTGCTATAAGAAAATAACAGAGGTCAAAACCGGTTTGGCTCAGTGGGTAGAGCGTCAGCCTGAGGACTGAAAGGTCCCAGGTTTGATTCTGGTCAGGGCCATGTACCTGGGTTGCGGACACATCCCCAATAGGAGATGTGCAGGAGGCAGCTGATCGATGTTTCTCTCTCATCGATGTTTCTAACTCTCTATCTCTCTCCCTTCCTCTCTGTAAAAAATCAATAAAATATATTTTTAAAAAAGAGAAGGTAACAGAGAACTGAGAAAGTGACAGAAGCAGGTGGCAGAGGGCTTACTGGTAGCTGGGGGTGGGGACAGAGGAGGCTTCTAGTCATTCCAACCTCTGTTTAACAGACAGAGGTGAGAAAACTAAAACTACATTTCCCAGGCTCCTTTTTAATTAGGGCTCTTGATGTGATCTATGTCCCACCAGTCGGATGTACTTGCAGAGACCTTGATTTGGAGCTCTGTTAAGTGGGGAAAGCGGGCAGGGCACAGGGCTTCCATCTCAGAGGCGCTAGCTCTGGCAGAGGCAACACAACGCAGGAGCCGGAGCCATGGCTGTGGCAGCAGCGTCCTCTGGCAGCGGAAGCAGCAGCACTGGCGGTGGCTCAGTGCCTTGGCGCGGTCTCGGAAGGCCTCCCTGGAACTCCAGCCACTCCTTCGGCTGGAAAAAGTGGGCCTTGCATAGGCACCCTCCCCTCCCCCCTCACCTCAGACTCGTGTCTGATGTTTCATCTGGATGGGGGCTCCGTCAAAATCCGAGACCAGCCACCACTGGGGGGAGGGGGCTGGGCAGTGAGCCAAGGACAGGATGCCAAGTGCGCAAAGGGACTGGGAGGGGGGGGGCTCTTGCCTTATAGTTGGGGGCACTGGGTCCATCAAACTGCAGACCTGGAGGACACAGGGAAAAGGAAAACAAAACAAAAAGTCATCTGGGAGGATTCCATGGGCTCTCTGAGGCTCACATCTTCCTAGCTGCCTCCATGTCCTTCCAGAGTCCCTTCAAGTGTTCCCTCCTACCCAGGGTGTTTGCTGGCAGACTCCCCTCTCCCCAGGGTTCCGCTTTCCAAGGTCCTTCCAGCGGTTCTAAAACCCCTGATGCCACCCTCAGCTTTGGATGGGTGCTGTGAATTAATCCAGTCCCTTCCAGGTATCTGTTACTGAAGGGAAGGAAGCAATGAGTTAATAATGAACCAGCCTGCCCGGCCAGCATGGCTCAGAGGTTGAACGGCGATCTATGAACCAGGAGGTCATGGTTCGATTCCCGGTCAGGGCACATGCCCAGGTTGTGGGCTCAGTCCCCAGTGTGGGATATGCAGGGGGCAACCAATCAGTGACTCTCTCTCATCATTGATGTTTCTATCTCTCTCTCCTTCTCCCTTCCTCTCTGAAATCATTAAAAAAATAAGAATAATAAATCATCCATATATGGAGCACCTAGAGTAGTCAAACCCATCAAGACAGGAAGTAGAATGGTGGTTGCCAGGGGCTGGAGGGAGAGGGGAAGTAATGTTAAATAGGTGCAGAGTTCCAGGGGGGAGATGAAAAAGCTCTAGAGATGGATGGTGGTGACGGCTGCAGAACAATGTGAATGTATTCAATGCAATAGAACTGTGCACTTAAAATGGTTAAAATAGTAAATTCTGTTAGGCATACTTTACCACAATAAAACATGAATCATCCAGTGTCATATTATTTTTAAATAACCATTCAAAAACACTAACAATGAACCTCAAGTGTATTTGCTTTAGCATCTTATAATATGACTAGTTCAAGTTCTCCTTCAAACATACCCTCGTCTGTGGCCATAGGGCACTTACTAAGCTCATCTGGGAAATTGGCAAAATCACATTTGCCTCACAGTGCTGTGCTGCTGGACTAGAGGAGTGTGTAAAAGCTTTTTAGTTGTTTAAAACACAAATAGTTACTTTACTTCTAGAAAATAGTGCTGCTTGTCTCGGGGCCAGAGCCCCCCTCAACCATCAGCTCTTCCTCTAGGATGGGGATGTCAGGGGCCCTGTGTGTGCAGCAGGTACCTAGAGAGCCAGGCCCCGCATGGACGCTTCCTTCCTCAGGTCTGATGCCGACCCCCCTGCACTTCTCCCCACCTCCACCCTGCGTGAGGGGGGCCTGGGAGCACCAGTGCAGACCACTCCCCAAGGGGGGTCCAAGTAAGCACCCTGGATCAGCCAGGCCCTCAAGCTGAGGAGTGTTAATTCCTGGAGATGGCCTGCGCTTTGCCTGCTCCCAAGATGCTGTAGGCCAGTGGCCGGCAAACTCCTTAGTCAACAGAGCCAAATATCAACAGTACGACGATTGAAATGTCTTTTGAGAGCCAAATTTTTTAAACTGAAACTATATAGGTAGGTACATTGTTATTAACTTAATTAGGGTACTCCTAAGGCTTAGGAAGAGCCACACTCAAGGGGCCAAAGAGCCGCATGTGGCTCGAGAGCCGCAGTTTGCCGACCACGGATCTAGAGTAAGTTCATTAAACTAACTTACCCTGAATCTTTCTTGGACTTTGCACCTCCAGAGGCCAGGGTCAGTTAGCATTTAGACTACAGCCAGGATATTTCCTCAGCAGTCAGCTCCTCTGTCTCATAGCCACTGATGGTTTACAAATTCTGCTTAAGCTACTCAAAAACAAAAGAACCTCACTTGGCTTTCTGATCAACGAGGTCATCTTTACAATCTTGCTTCGGCCTTGGTTCCTTCCTATGGTGTGGTTTTGCCAACTTACTACAAAAAACACACTTCTGATGTTATTTTTTCTTAATCACAAAATGGCGCTGAGAGGAAATCATGGGCTTGAAAGTTAGTTTAAACAAACAGAAACCCCTACATTCAAATCCCAAGTCTACCATTTAAGAGTATAGGCAATTTAGTCAATTTCTCAGCTTCACCTGAGAGATGGCAATAAATATACCTACCTTTCCAAAACTCACAAAGAGAGAGCACACAACCTTTTTTCAAAACTTAGAGCTACATTGTTACGTTCGCTGAGGTCAACCCCTTCCAACTCTCCCATCCACACTTGTCTTGTATACTTGTTTCCGTCTATCTCAGTGATGGCGAACCTTTTGAGCTCGGCGTGCCAGCATTTTGAAAAACCCTAACTTAACTCTGGTGCCGTGTCACATATAGAAATTTTTTGATCTTTGCAACCACAGTAAAACAAAGATTTATATTTTTGATATTTATTTTATATATTTAAATGCCATTTAACAAAGAAAAATCAACCAAAAAAATGAGTTCGCGTGTCAGAGGTGTCAGAGGTTCGCCATCACTGGTCTATCTCCTTTCCAAAAACCGGCTTCTGCGCATGGGCCACGAAGTTTCAATCGCACTGTACATGCGCGCCCGCACATGGTATTTTGTGGAAGAGCCACACTCAAGGTGCCAAAGAGCCGCATGTGGCTCGCGAGCCGCGGTTTGCCGACCACTGCTGTAGGACACCAAAAAGCCAATTATGTCCTAAGATTCCTTGAGGCTCACAGATATCTGTCCTCTTCGGTGTCATCTCATAGCCCCGGGGAGGTCACAGCTACTAAGGTGATCGCCAGTGGTGGAAACAGTGATATTAACATTAAATGAAATCATTTCAAACTTTTTGCCTGGTGCTGGTACCCAGCAGGTACTCAATGAATGATTGCTCCCTCTTTTGCTTAAGAAGGAATAGGAAAGTTGCCCAAGTCCACTCAGGATGGGGCGCACCTACCTGGGATGGGAACCGTATGCAGGGGCATCACCTCCACCCCGTGGACGGGGTACCCAAAGGGGAGGTTGGGCGGAGCCAGCAGGGGCGGTGGGCGGGGCAGCCCTTCCCTGCAGAGAAAAGGAACTGTTAACAGCTGCCCTGACTCCCTTCCCAGGTTAGTTCTTAAAGTGGTGCCTGTGCCCCGAGCCTTGGGCGGCCAATGGGGAGAAATGGAGAGTAGATTGTAACCATCTCCCCTCCGCCCTCCCCTCCTCCATGACGCCCAGCCTCTTAACTCCACAAACGAACTGAGCAGTTTACAACAAAGCGCACAAAAATCAAAAATCATGACCAGCAAAAAAGAAGAAACAAGATAACCAGACTGTAGGGGCCAGCACAGCTGCGGCAGCTGAACACCAAAGTCACCTGTGGTTTTAATGATTTCATTTAAAGTCGCCTGGTAGCCAGGGTATACAAGGATTGTCAGAACTCGGGTCTTCTTAAAGGGGCAGAGGAGACCAATTCCTGGAGGGAAGTCAGACTTTTCCTGGCTCTGCACCAGAACATAAAGTGTATCGCAGGAAACGGTGTAAGCGAGTGGTTGCTGTCCCCATATTTTCAGAGCAAACACAGTGATGATTTTCAAATGGTTTTGTTGTGGTAACGACCTTCAGTCAAAGGCAAGTGCATAACACAATCCAGTGAGATGGGCTCTTTGAGGGACTAAGGCAGCGGTTCTCAACCTGTGGGTCGCGACCCCTTTGGCGGTCAAATGACCCTTTCACAGGGGTCGCCTAAGACCATCCTACATATCAGATATTTACATGACGGTTCATAACAGTAGCAACATGACAGTTATGAAGTAGCAACGAAAATAATTTTATGGTTGGGGTCACAACATGAGGAGCTGTATTTAAAGGGCCAGAAGGTTGAGAACCACTGGACTAAGGTAACACGGCTGAAATGTAGCCTTGAGGGACCCAGTTTAACCAAAGATACCACCACCCAGATTACCTGGAAGAGAGATCAGACTATGGGAGTGAGTATTTATGGGAATATGAAAAAGACAACATTTAAAAATGGAAAAGGACCTAACGAGGCAATCAAAAGAGGAAATGCAAATGGAAAATAAATATATGAAACATGCTCAGCTTCCATATTACTCAGGGAAATGCAACTTTAAAAAACAACTACCTTTTCATTAAAGTTTAAAGGTAAGGGCTATGTAAGGTCATCCTGACCTCCCAAGGTTTCAGGTTCGATCTGAGGCATATACAAGAATCAACCAATGAATGCATCAATAAGTGGACCAAATCAATGTTTCTCTCTCTTTCTCTCTCTCTCTCCCCCTCTCCATTCCTCGCTCTAAGATCAATACATGAAAAACTTTTTTAAAAGAATGATGATATAATAAATCACAACAATAATAGTAGGTAATATTTTTGCAGTGCTTCTATATGTCAGGTCCTTTTTGAGTTACTAGCTCTCTGTATGCTAATACAATTCACCTTACAATAAGCTTCTTAAAAATATTTATTAATTAAATTGATTGGGGGGGGCATTGGTCAACATGAACATATAGGTTTCAGGTGTGGGTTTCTGTGTTACAAGATCTGTGTATTGCACCATGTGCTCATCACCCAAAGTTAAATCTTCTGTCACCTTATATTAGGACCTCCTGCTCCCCCCACAATAAGCTTTGGAGGGAGGTATCTATTATAATTTTTCATATAAGATACTGAAGTGCTATGAGGTTAAGTAACTTGGCTCCCAGCTTGTTCCAAAGTTAAAGTCCTCAATCACAAATGCTATTATTTTATTACTAGAGGCCCAGTGCACAAAATTCGTGCAGTGGGGGGAGGTGTCCCTCAGCCCAGCCTGCACCCTCTCCAATCTGGGACCCCTTGGGGGATGTCCGGCTGCTGGTTTAGGCCCAATCTCTCCCAACTGCCCTTCCCTGCTGGCCCGATCCCCCCCAACTGCCCTCCTGTGCCGGCCTGATTGCCCACAACTGCCCTCCCCTGCCGCAACCCACCTCCTCCGCTGGGACCTGCCTCCTCTGAGCAAGGCGGCGGAGACACTGGGACTGGCCTCCTCCGCGCTGCACAGAGCTGCAGGACCCCCAGGCCTCTCCGCGTAGAGTGGCTGCCGGGCCCCGCCTCCGCTGTGCACATGGCCATCTTGCGGCCATCTTTGTGGCGGCCATCTTGTGATGACGTCATGCACGAGGGCTTGACACCACCTAGGCTTTTATTAGTATAGATGTTTGATGCACACAAAGTTTATAAATCTTCATTTAAGGGCTATTTCCTCCATTCTCTTTTCTAGGTTTATTCCTAATAGTTCCTCCCAGGCACCCGTGCAAGAGGGGCAGCTCCCTCCTTCTCTCTTTGAACCCATACCCTCAGGACAAAGTAGAGCTTTTGCTCCTCCTCGGACCCGAGAGCCCTGGCGGTCTACATTACCTCCTCTGAAAGTGCGCAAATTCCGCCTGTCTCCTCGCTTTCACTGCAGGGAGGTCTTTCTGGCCATAGGCACCCTCAAAGTTGTAGCCCTGGCCTTTAGTTTCACAATGGCACTGATTTTTCGGGAACAGCCTAAAACAAGCAAGAAGACTGTGAACATGACTGGGTGGGAGGAGGGGGGTTGATGAGTGAGGGGGAACCTGAGACCTTATCCCACGTGTGTCCCTCTGGGAAACCGCCTTTCCCAGACCCTCTGTCCTGGAATATTAGCAGAGGCCCCTGACCAAGACCCAGGGAGGGGAAGGAGCGGGGAATGGGAGGAAGAGCCGCTCTCTTGACTTATCCCCTGCACCAAACTTCTTTACACTTGAGAATCACAGAAATGCCAGTGGCATCTCAGCTCCACCAGCAGAGGAGGCTGGAGGGACAAAGAGCTGGCAGTTAAATGGGCCCTCCAAGGTTTTAAGGGACTTGACTGAGTGTTGCAGAGAACAGAGGCTGTGCCCCGGAGACCAAGCCCTCTCCTGGTCCCACAGGAGGGAATCATTTGAACAACCCACACAGGTCAGGAAGGCAGGGAATCATCTGTAAGACGGGCACAGGAGGAGCAAGGGAGCTGCCAGACCACGGTGGGAGAGAAACGCGTGATAGCTCACCAGATCCCATCGTAGGAAAAGAGGGACCGGAGACGTTCCTCGGGTAGAAGCTTTGGCATCTGGACAGCCGGATTGGAACGAGGGAGCACCGGATCGGGATGAGGGAGCACTGGGTGGAGGCTGAACTCTTCATGAAGGTACACACTTCTGAACATAAATAAAACCAGGCCGAATCCTAAGACGAAGGTGGACATCTTGAGGAGCCACAGCAAGTTATAGCTGTTGGGGCACAAAAAAGCACATTTCATTAAAATCTTTTTTTCTTGATTAGTTATTAAATGACTTGATGGTCATTTAATCAACACCCACAGGAATAACTATTTTGGGGTGTAGAGAAGAAGGAGACTATTTACTGCAAATCACTCCGTGGTGACCTAGCAGGGCTGTGAAAACAGCACAGGGCCCCGGCTGCCCTGCACTGGTCTGGTCCGCCCCATTCTGCTCCTGCAAGACGTCATTGTATTTCAGCTTCAGCTCCAGCCTGGGAAACAGTCTTGGTGGAAAGGGAAACCGTGCTCCCAGAGCCAGAGGGGAGCTGACTTATACAGACTTCTGTCCCCGCCCCTGGTCCAACAGTTCTCCATTTAGTACAGGGTTAGTTTTGTAGTATGCAATTATTTCATCAGTAAAAAAATTATGCCTCTCATCCCCCTTTTTGTTACATCTTATTTATTCCATCCGCTAATTTTGCTGCAATGACTAGTGCTTTCCTGACAATGTTAAGTGATAGCAGTGGGCATACTTATCTTGTTCCTGACAATAATGGAATAGGAAGCATGATTTTTTGTAATTGTCCTAGAGGCCCAGTGCACAAAATTCGTGCACCGGCCTGCACCCTCTCCAATCTGGGACCCCTCAGGGGATGTCCAACTGCCTCTTGCAATCCGGGACTGCTGGCTCCTAACTGCTTGCCTGCCTGCCGGCCTAATCGCCCCTAACCCCTCTGCCTGCCTGACTGATCGCCCCTAACCACCTCTGCCTGTCTGATTGCCCCTAACTGCTCCCCTGCTGGCCTGATCACCCCTAACCACCTCTGCCTTGCCCTGCACTCAGGACCCAGGCTTCCCTCCCTCTGGCCAGCCACAGGCACCCAGGACCCGGGCTGGCTTCACACGGGCTGGCTGCAGCCACAGGGGACCGTGGGCAGGCGGCTTTGCCCAGGCTGCAGCTGCAAGTGCTGGTCCCAGGACTGCAGGGCAGGCGGCTTGTCCCTCTCCCGGGCCGTAGGCACAGGCGCAGGCGCAGCCACTGGCACCCAGGATCGCGGAGAGGGTGGCTTGTCCCTCCCCTGGGGCCAAAGCCTGGCTGGTCCCCATTCCTCTCTTGCAAGCTCATTTGTGCCTGGCTGGTCCCCATTCCTCTCTCCCCAGTGTTGAGTGTCTGAGCATGATGGCATGAGGGCATGACAACCATTTGCATATTAGCTCTTTATTATATAGGATACTGGGAAATGAAAATGTATTCATTGAGAAACTATTAGAAACAGTAAGATTTTTTTAAATATATTTTATTGATTTTTTTACAGAGAAGAAGGGAGAGGGATAGAGAGTTAGAAACATCCATGAGAGAGATTGCCCAGCTGCCTCCTGCACACCCCCCACTGGGGATGTGCCCGCAACCAAGGTACATGCCCTTTACTGGAGTCGAACCTGGGACCCTTGAGTCCACAGGCCGACGCTCTATCCACTGAGCCAAACCAGTTTGTCTTTTGTTTTTCAACCTGTCCTTGTCATAGTAAGATTTTATTAGAGTAGCTAGAAGGTGAACTTGGTGGATGGTGCATGTGGGCAGGCTAAGTAGCCATCTCAGTGGATAAAGAAAAATTGAATCAGCCCTAGTTGGTTTGGCTTAGTGGATGGAGTGTCTGCCTGCGGACTGAAGGGTCCAGAGTTTGATTCCAATCAAGGGCACATGACCAGGTTTCTGGCTCAATCCCAGTAGAGGGGTGTGCATCATTGATGTTTCCATATCTCTCTCCCTCTCCCTTCCTCTCTGAAATCAATAAAAAAATATTTTTTTTTAAAAGAAAAGAAAAACTGAATTTATTTAAGGGTGAGGGTGGGGGTGGGATATCCGAAGGGAAAAGCTGCACAGCACCGAGCCAAGGGGACATTGGGTCAATGACAGCAGCACCCAGGAGCTGGAGTTTCATCCTTACATGCAGTCACTGGTGGGAAACTTGTCATTAGTGGGGCTTGGGGGCTGAGCTGGTGGGGTTGGAATGAGATGGAATGCAGGTGTGCAATCAGATGCCTTCAGGACAGTTTTCACTCCTTGTATGGTCTACCTCCTGGTGTCCAGCGAATTTTTCCTGGTCTTTTGTTCTCCTGTGGCGGGAAGCTTACAAATGGCCAATAAGGATTGTATTGCCCTATAGGCCTAAAAGTAGCTAGTTATGAAATAAACATCGTCCCTCCCCTCCACCCCCAGGATCCTTCAGTCCACAGGCTGATGCTCTATCCACTGAGCCAAATGGCTAGGGCTCAACATATTTTTATATCAACATATCCCTATATTCTCTCTTTTTTTTTAATATATATTTTATTGATTTTTTTTACAGAGAGGAAGGCAGAGGGATAGAGAGTTAGAAACGTCGATGAGAGAGAGACATCAATCAGCTGCCTCCTGCACACTCCCCACTGGAGATGTGCCCTCAACCAAGGTACATGCCCTTGACCGGAATCGAACCTGGGACCTTTCAGTCCGCAGGCTGACGCTCTATCCACTGAGCCAAACTGGTCACGGCTCTCTTTTTTTTTAATTTTTTTTTATTTGCAGTGATCAAGTATTAATTCTGTCTTTGAACAAATGAAGAATTAAGCATTAAGCAAGTCACCTCTACCTTAGGGAAATATAAATAAATGAAGATAGATTCCTTATTCTTGACGAGAATAATTCAATGTTGTACTGGTGTAACTTCACCCTATATTACTCTATAAATTCAATATAATAATCACATACATAAAACCACAACAGGATTTTTAAAATTTCAAAATGTTTCTAAAGTGTATTGGAAGTAACACATGAGAATAACACGGAAAATATTACAGATAAGAGGAATGGCTGTGTACCAGGCTGGGCTACCACTACATAATAAAATTATTATAAAGTTATAATTATTAAAAGTATGATGCTGGCTCTGAAATAAGCAAATAAGTGGGTGGAATAAACAAAAAAATGAATATATACAAAAATTTTAGGTGGTTGAAGAGTTCCAGGTTCGATTCCAGTCAAGGGCATGCACCTTGGTTGCAGGCACATCCCCAGAAGGGGGTGTGCAGGAGGCAGCTGGTGGATGTTTCTCTCTCACGGATGTTGCTAACTCTCTATCCCTCTCCCTTCCTCTCTGTAAAAAATCAATAAAATATATATTTTTTAAAAATTTTAGGTGGAATTTTCACTACTTTGTTATATATTTCTGTAGCATCTGATTTTCCAAAGTGGTATTCAAAAAAAGATAGGTGTATTTAAGATAATCAAGTTATAGAAGCACTGGCCAAAAAACAGACTTTTACTTACTCTTAGTCAAGTTTGACCATGTGATCAGATTTGCCTCAGCTTGGAGTTCTTTTTCTTAAACCTGGTTCTAGCTAGGGATAGCATTTTAAAGCAGTCATTAATAGGAATTATGTGGGTAAAGATGGCCAATAAAATGTTCAACAGCTGAATCAACAGATAACAACAAACATTCTACCCCAGTAAAACTGCACTGTTTTTGTGCCTAAGTGGGGGTGTTAAACTTATAATTGTATGGGTCTGATATTCTAGTTCAGGGGTCCTCAAACTTTTTAAACAGGGGGCCAGTTCACTGTCCCTCAGACCGCTGGAGGGCCAGACTATAGTTTAAAAAAAAAAAAAAAAACTATGAACAAATTCCTATGCACACTGCACATATCTTATTTTGAAGTAAAAAAACAAAACGGGAACAAATACAATATTTGTATTTGCATGTGGCCCGTGGGCCGTAGTTTGAGGACCCCTGTTTGGACCATATTTGAGAAACCTTCAAGAAAGAGCCAGGAAATCAAGATGGCGGCATAGGTAAACACTGGAGATTGCTGCCTCGCACAACCACTTCAAAAATACAACTAAAAGACGGAACGGACATCATCCAGAACCACAGGAAGCTGGCTGAGTGGAAATTCTACAACTAGAAGGAAAGAGAAAAGCATACCGAGACTCAGAGGAGGTGCGGTGCGGAAGTAAAATACAAAGGTGCGGAGGTGCATGCGGAGAGGGCTGGCGGCTGAGGACACGATTGTCTTTTTCAATCGGGAGGGAGTCTCAAGCTCTGGGCTCCAGTTCCAGGCGCGTCTCTGGGGACCCAGACTCATACAGGGAGAAATTGGACTGTCTGGCATCAGTTGAAACTCGAGGGCAGCTTTCTCTCAAAGGCGCTGGCAGCGATTGCCAGGGCCTCTGAGGGCAGGACTGAGAGCAGCCATACTGCTCGATTTGCCCGCCCTGTTGATCCCCTGGGACCCCGCCTGCCCAAGCTGTGCATGAAGGCTTTTGCATATGAAAGGCCCGGCCCTCTGTAATCTGAAAATTACTTAGCAAACCGCAGCTGCCCCAAGGCCCCAGGGCAACTTGCATTGCTTTACAGCTGGCTTCTGCTGGGTAGCTTCAGGCAGAGGCTAGATTAGCACCTCCTTAGATCCAAGAGCCAGTGTACCAAGTGGTCAGAGTGGGACCAGCCAATTACAACTCAGATCCATAAGGGACACACTCGGGGGGCAGACTCAGTGAGCACCAAAGCCCCACTAAAGCAAGTCTTGACCCAGAAGGGTGTCTTCAGCACAGAAGTTTTCCCAGCTGATTCTCACAGCCAATTGGCCTGGAGGTCAATTCCTCCCAGTGATACCTACAACAATCAAGGCTTAACTACAACAAGACTGTGCACAAAGACCACAAGGGGGTGCACGAAGAGTGTCTACCTCAGGTAATTGGGGAGGCTGAGCCACTGGGCCCTAAAGGACACTTAGCACAGAAAGCCACTCTATCGACACAGCGAAGCATAAAAAATGCGGAGACAAAGAAACAGGACACAAATGACAGAAATGGAGGAAAGCAAACTACTGGATATAGAGTTCAAAACCACACTTTTAAGGTTTTTCAAGAATTTTCTAGAAACCGCCGATAAACTTAATGAGACCCTCAAGAAATCTAGTGAGACTCTCGATGTTGTGATAAAGGACCAACTAGAAATTAAGCATACACTGACTGAAATAAAGAATATTATACAGACTCCCAACAGCAGACCAGAGGATCACAAGAATCAAGTCAAAGATTTGAAATACAAAGAAGCAAAAAACACCCAACCGGAAAAGCAAAATGAAAAAAGAATCCAAAAATACGAAGATAGTGTAAGGAGCCTCTGGGACAGCTTCAAGCATACCAACATCCGAATTATAGGGGTGCCAGAAGAAGAGAGAGAGCAAGATATTGAAAACCTATTTGAAGAAATAATGACAGAAAACTTCCCCCACCTGGTGAAAGAAATAGACTTACAAGTCCAGGAAGCGCAGAGAACCCCAAACAAACGGAATCCAAAGAGGACCACACCAAGATACATTATAATTAAAATGCCAAGAGCAAAAGACAAAGAGAGAATCTTAAAAGCAGCAAGAGAAAGAAAGTCAGTTACCTACAAGGGAATACCCATACGACTGTCAGCTGATTTCTCAACAGAAACTTTGCAGGCCAGAAGGGAGTGGCAAGAAATATTCAAAGTGATGAATACTAAGAACCTACAACCAAGATTACTTTATCCAGCAAAGCTATCATTCAGAACTGAAGGTCAGATAAAGAGCTTCACAGATAAGGAAAAGCTAAAGAGGTTCATCACCACTAAACCAATATTATATGAAATGCTGAAAGGTATCTTTTAAGAAGAGGAAGAAGAAGAAAAAGGTAAAGATACAAATTATGAACAACAAATACACATCCATCAATAAGTGAATCTAAAAATCAAGTGAATAAATAATCTGATGATCAGAATAAACTGGTGATTATAATAGAATCAGGGGCATAGAAAGGGAGTGGACTGACTATTCTTGGGGGGGAAAGGGGTGTGGGGGATGCAAGAAGAAACTGGACAAAAATCGTGCACCTATGGATGAGGACAGTGGGTGGGGAGTGAGGGCGGAGGGTGGGAGAGGAACCGGGTGGAGGGGAGCTATGGTGGGAAAAAAGAGGAACAACTGTAATAATCTGAACAATAAAGATTTGATTAAAAAAGAAAAAAGAAAGAGCCACAGTCCAATTTATAAAGTCAGTGAGAAATAAGGAAATGAGCCAGGCATCTGTGTCAGCTGATGACCACTCGACCCTTCCAGGCAGAGCTGTTTAGCTGCCAAGCAGTTCTCCTAGTCCAGATACAGAGACTGGAGGGCAGTTTAGTCCTGAGGAAGAAGATGGTGATCCTCATTGCCCTGAGGGACCCCTGTACCTGAGTAGGGATGGCCCTGCTGTCAAGCTCCCTGCAGACCGCGGAAGCCAGTTAACCAATAGCCTCGATTTTTATTTTGCCTAGGAAGGTAGTCTCATGATTTCCGTGGGCTTTATGTTTGTGTCTGCATCCAAACTTTTAAAAATGTCTGCACATTGAAAATCAACACTGAAATTAAAATGGTAATTGAACTATTACGAGAGCAAAGATCTAATCTTAATTCATTTATGAGAAAAAACAACCAAGACACCAATTAATAAATGGGCACAGAATGTACCCATTTCAAATTCAGACATTTTCTGAATGAAAAAGTAAACTTAGAAGCAAAGGAAAGTTTAAAAGAAGTTTCTTTGGCCCTGGCTGGTCTTGCTCAGTGGTTAGAGCGTTCATCCACGGACTGAAGGGTCACGGGTCGGATTCCCAGGCACAGGCACACACCTCGGTCATGGGTTTGACCCCAAGCCCTGGGCGTGTGCTGGAGGGACGCCACCAATCAATCTCTCTCTCTCTCTCTCTTCCCCCGTCCTCCCTCCCTTACACTCTAAAAATCAATGGACAAAATATCCTTGGGTTGTCCGGCGGGCATAACTCAGTGGTTGAACACCAAACTATGAATCAGGAAGTCACAGTTGATTGCGGGTGGGGCACATGCCTGGGTTGCAGGTGTGGGGTGTGCAGGAGGCGCCGATCAATGGTTCCCTCTCATCATTGATGTTTCTCTCTCTCTTTCCCTCCTCTCTGAAATCAATAAAAACAATATTTTAAAAAAATATCCTCGGGTGAGAATTAACAAATAAATAAATAAAAGAAATTACTTTGGAGAGAGGAACTCTAGTTCCCCTAAGGTCACACCAGCTTGCAGCTTTAAGACGGTAGAGGGATGAAGTTAGCAAACATCAGTTAAACCCAGTCCTTTTGTGTATGAGTCCAGCTGTCCAATTGATCAATTGTGCTTTGTTTTAACGCTCAAAACACATCAGACTAGGACACAGATGTAATACCTTAATCAGTAAAGAAACAAACAAACAAACATTAGACTCTCTCTCCCTCCTGGGAGCCAGCAGAGCCTTTCCCTTTTCCTTTTCCGTCCGTCCCAGGCAAAAAATAAAAAACAGCCCTGACGGGTTTGGCTCAGTGGATAGAGCGTTGGCCTGCGGACTGAAAGGTCCCAGGTTCGATTCCAGTCAAGGGCATGTACCTTGGTTGCGGGCACATCCCCAGTAGGGGGTGTGCAGGCAGCAGCTGATCGATGTTTCTAACTCTCTATCCCTCTCCCTTCCTCTCTGTAAAAAAATCAATAAAATATATTTTTAAAAATAAATAACTAAATAAAAAACAAACATCATCTCGCCATATTTTCACGAGATGACTTCCTTGTCCTAAATGATTGTTCCAGTGTGGGCAAATACAAGGGGAATAAACTTTGGGGATAAAGAGGCACAAACTGTATTTCTGATCCTTCGAAGTAGTTGATAAACCTCCAGGTCTCCTTTCTCCGTTAATTATCACGCTACTCTCAGAGGCTCCACAGCGCTCCGGGGCACACACAGACGTTCACTCCGTGGCGAGGGGCTGTGCGCGTGGAGCTGGAAATCGGCTTTCCAAATCCTGCCCGTTCAGGTGCTTTCTGAAACCGCGGAGTGGACGCAGCCTCCGCTCCCCGACCGTCCAGAGCCCGCGGCCCTCGCGCGGGGACCCCAGTCCCCGAGGCGGTCGTTTCCGGGCGCAGGAAAGACGCCCCAGCCCTCCTGGGTCAGAGCCTCCGGGTTCCACCCAGAAACCCGAATCCTGCGCTCCGAAGGCCCCTTTCCACCTTCCCGGCCTCGAGAGGCAGCCTCCACGTCGAATTTTTCAACAGAAAAAAAATGTTCACAGCAATAGCGTCCCCAGGCGCCGTCCCCTTCCCGCTGCCCTCACCTGCGGGGGAGGGGGCGCGGGCTGGACTCAATTTAGAGACCAACCAGCGCCTCCCCCGCCCCGGCGTTCTCAGCCCCCGCGCCTGGCGCTCTCCGACGGCGCGCCCGCCCGGCCGAGTTTCACCTCCCGCTTCTCCGCGCTCGCGGGCCACTCACCCGCACAAGGTCATTCTGAATCACGCCGCCTCGGAAGGACCCGCCGAGCTGCTGGAGCCCAGCCCGGCAGCCTCCCCGCCGATTGCCCCACCTGGCACCAACCGCAAAGTCTCAAGCAGGGCAGGTGGAGGAGGCCCGGAGAGCTCGGGTAGGTCCCCAAGTCCACGTCACCACCAACCCCCGCCCACCTCTGGGTCTGTCGAGGAGCCTAGCTGGGCGCCAGCAAGTCCAAACCTGCGTGCCGGCGACTGGGGAGTCCCAACCCTCACCGGGACAGACCAGTCCCTGGCGCGCGCCCCGGAGAGGTGGAGAGGGTGCCAGTAATGCCCGCAGCCCTGTTGAGGGTACTCGGTACGGACTCGGCACTGGCCGCCTTATTGACGTGGTGCCATTTATTCGTCACAACAGCCCTAAGAGGTGAGTCCTGTTATCAGCTCCACTTTTAGGAAAGGGAAACTGAGGCAACGCGGGGATGATGAGCTGGGAAGTGGAGCTGGGATTCCACCCGCGTGAGTGACTCGGAAGCCGGCGCGGCGAATCGAGCAATGTGTGCCCCTCGGTCGGTCGCGGAGCCCCCCAGGCTCCACCCCGTCCGAGGTCCGAGTTAATAGAAGGGGTCTGTCTGCGAAGGAGCGCGCGGACCCAGCCGTGTACCCAAACCTCTGGATGGTCCGGGGCAGCGAGAGGCTGGACAGGAGCCCCCTCTCGGACAAGTGCCCCCTCTCGGGCAAGAGCGCGCGGGGGCACCCTCACTTCCCTTCTCCCTTCCGGGGCTGCGGGACCCAGGGGGCGAACCGCGCTTGGAACCCGGGGCGCACCCTCCAGGACTGCTGCCGCCCGGCTCCCGCGCTGCTCTCAGACCTCCCAGCCTCTAGCAGGGGCCTTCCTCCTTCTCGGCAGGTAATCAGGTAATCGGACTTTTCTCTCCATCTTGAAAGAACAACAGTCCTACCGGCTAGGGCCCTAGCCGGTTCGACTCAGTGGATAGAGCGCCTGCCTGCGGACTGAAAGGTCCCAGGTCTAGGGTACATGCCCGGGTTGCGGGCTCGATCCCCAGTAGGGGGCGTGCAGGAGGCAGCCGAAAGATGGTTATCATCATTGATGTTTTTACATCTCTCCCCCTCTCCCTTCCTCTCTGAAATCAATTTTAAAAAAGAACAAAATCCCTGTGCCCACTTCTAGTCTCCCTCCCTCCCGCCACCCCCCCCCCCCCCCCGCACGGGTTCACAGGTCCAGAGCCTCACGGCCTTTTCCCCTTTCCTCCACTCCCCACCTCATGCTTGGGTTCACCACGTTTAGCCTTTGCTCCACCTCAGCACTCCAGTTCACCCCTTACCCCCCCCCCCCCCCCCGGAATTGCTCCGGCAAAAGACGCCAGAGGAAAGAAAGCTGGTGTAGGCTGAATCCCTGCAACAGACCCTAGCAGCCGCTTAATGCCTTTGCGCCTGGAAGTGTTTGGTGAATGTCTGATGAAATTAGCATTTGCGGGGCCCTTTTCACAAGCCAGGCGCGTGTTGGGCTCCTTCTTGTGAGTCATCTCAGTTATGATTTTATTGTATTTCACTATGACTTAGGAGTCACAAGCATGACTTTTTTTTTTTAAGTACACAAAACAGTGGCGTGCAAAATAGTGTTTCTATGTGTCACAGCGTGTACTTAATTGTGGCCTGCTTTGTCCCCCGAAGGATTTAAGACAGAGGTGCACAAAGGTGGTGTAAAGCATGAGAGAAATGAATCGAACCAAGTAATTCAGGAAGGTGAGTAGAAAGAAACGCCAGAAGGATGGACAGCCTTGGTGTAGGAGAGTCCCAGATTCAGCTCTGGGCCTGGGCAGGCAGCAGAAGAGAAGCCCTGCGGGAGGGGAGCTCTGGAGTAGCAACTGCAGGGAACTATTTCCTAGAAACAGCGCCAAGAAGGGTGTTATGCTTTCTTGGACGGCGCTCATCAAAGCGCCACACTTACCTTGTCCACACCGTACAATGACCTCCGTGCTTACAAAGGGATTTCATATACAGATCCCTCCTTTTTCTTTTGTACTCTTTATTGTGAGAGTGTTACAGATGTCCCCCTTCCCCCCATTAACTCCTTTCACGCGGTTCCCACCCCACCCCAGGCCTTCACCACCCTATTGTCTGTGTCCATACGAGAAGGCTAAAAGGCTAATTCCATGTAACCCTGATGTTTGGGGGGCTAGCAATCTGAATCTGTGCCAGTAACCTAATGTACATTCTTGATAACCTATCATTAAGTAACAGTACACAACCCCCAGAGGGGGTTTTCAGCGCTGGCGCCAGGCCAGGCCCTTAGATATGGCCTCAACGCCCCCATCCCAACCTACGGGGCTTTTTGCAAAGCCCACGAGAGGTCCGGAAGTCCCCATCCATATTTGGGAGACAAAAGAAACCAAAGGGTAAGGAGGGCTTCCACCATATTGGTTTGCTTAGGCCAGCGGTTCTCAACCTGTGGGTCGTGACCCCTTTGGGGGTTGTACGACGCTTCCGCAGGGGTCACCTAAGACCATCCTGCATATCAGATTTTTTTTTTTTTTTAAATATATTTTATTGATTTTTCACAGAGAGGAAGGGAGAGAGATAGAGAGTCAGAAACATCGATGAGAGAGAAACATCGATCAGCTGCCTCCTGCACATCCCCTACTGGGGATGTGCCCACAACCCAGGTACATGCCCTTGACCGGAATCGAACCTGGGACCTTTCAGTCCACAGGCCGACGCTCTATCCACTGAGCCAAACCGGTTTTGGCCTGCATATCAGATATTTACATTACGATTCATAACAGTAGCAACATTACAGTTATGAAGCAGCAATGAAAATAATTTTATGTTTGGGTCACAACATGAGGAACTGTATTTAAAGGGCCAAAAGGTTGAGAACCACTGACTTAGACTCTGGAGGCAACTCCTCTGAGACCGCCGGTGTAATAAAGCTGTGTAACTCCATTTCTCTAAGCGTCGCTTGGGTTTCTTCAGTCTTCTACAACACATAGGTAATGCATATATGCATATAAGTTCTTTGGTTAATCTCTTCCCACCTCCCCTGTCCCCCTTCCCTCTGAGATTCATCAGTCTGTTCTCTGTTTCCATGCTTCTGGTTCTATTTTATTCATCAGTTTATTTTGTTTATTAGATTCCTTGCTCATTTATTTTGATTTTTAGATTCAATTTTTGACATATATGTATTTATTGCCATTTTATTTTTCATATTTCTTCTCTTCCTCCTCCTCCTCTTTCCTTCTTCCTCCTCCTTGAATATCCTTAAATATTTCATGTAATACAGGCTTCTTGTCTATGAAGCTCTTTATCTAACCTTCAATTCTAAATAGCATTTCTGGGTGAGTAATCTTGGTTGTAGGTCCTTGCTATTCATCACTTTGAATATTTCTTGCCACCCCCCTCTGGCCTGCAAAGTTGCTGTTGAGAAATCAGCTGACAGTCCTATGGGCACTCCCTTATAGGTAACTAACTGCTTTTCTCTTGCTGCCTATAAGATTCTTTGTCTTTAACCTTTGGCACTTTAATTATGATGTGTCTTGGTGTGGGGCTCTTTGAGTTCCTCTTGTTTGGGACTCTGTGCTTCCTGGACTTGTAAGTCTATTTCTTTCACCAGGTAGGGGAAGTTTTCTGTCATTATTTCTTCAAATAGGTTTTCAATATCTGGCTCTCTCTTCTCCTTCTGGAACCCCCATAATGCGGATGTTGGTACGCTTGAAATTGTCCCAGAGGCTCTTTAAACTGTCTTCATTTTTTTTTCTTTTTGCTCTTCTGATCGGATGTTTTTTGCTTCCTCATATTCCAAATCATTGATTTGATTCTCAGAATCCTCTACTCTACTGTTGAATCCCTGTAAATTTTTTTTTAAAATTGTTCTTTATTTCAGTTAGTATATGCTTAATTTCTGACTGGTCCTTTTTCATGTCTTTGACATTCTCACTGAGTTCCTTGAAAGTCTCATGAAGATCCTAGAATAACCTTTTAACCATGGTATTGAACTCTGTATCCAGTAGTTTGCTTGCTTCCGTTTCTTTATTTGTGACATGTTTCTTTGTCTCCACATTTTGGCTGCTTCCCTATGTTTGTTCCCATGTATTAGGTAGAGCTGCTATGTCGCCTGGAATTGGTAGAGTGGCCTTGTGTAGTAGGTGTCCCATAGGGCCATTGGCTCAGCCTCTCTAGTCCCCTGAGTTGGGCACTGTAGGTGGGCCCCTGTGTGGACTGTGTGAACAGTCTTGTAGTTGAGCCTTCATTGTTATTGGCATCTCTGGGAGGAGTTGATTTCCAGGCCAATTGGCTGTGAGGACCAGCTGCGACTAAAGTGGGAGAGCTGCTGTGCAGGAGACGAGGCCAGCTGTGAAGCAAGGTAGATTGGTGCTAGTACCGGCGCGAGTATCAGCATTTACCTACACCACCATCTTGGTTGTCTCCACAATATCCTCCTTAATTCAACCCTCTTAATAACACTGTGAGCTGTTTAAAAGATGTGAAGACCCAGCTTATGAAAGATTTCATGACTTGTTCAAACTTTTGTGGCCTGCAATGGAGCTAGGACTTGTCTCCAGAGTTGTGTCCTTAAGGCCAGTCAGTGCTGGCTCCACTGTACACCCTGCCTCACCAGCTTTATCAAAATGGGAAAACTCTTGTGGCTTTGAAGTGGGGATGAGGCTATCTTCTGCCTTACAGAAGTGTTGTGACCTGTGATTTCAGTTCCTAGGAGAATTCTCTGTGATTGTGAGTGCCTCTGCCTGCTCTGAGGGTGAGGAAAAGGGAAAGGAAAGGAAGGGAAAGTTAGCTAAGTGAGGATTTGCTAACACCAGTTCCCCAGGGCAGCCATGCTGGAGTCCCTGGGTGTCAAGATGCAGAACCAAGAAACCTCTGTGCTACTGCCCTGAGTGGTAGAGAAGAAATGGTCCCTCAAGACTACCTGGAGCCCTGAAACATGGAACAGACTGATGAATCTCAGAGGGAAGGGGGTGAGTGGGTGGGAAGAGATTAACCAAAGAACCCGTGGACAAGGACAATAGTGTGGTGAAGGCCTGGGTGGGGGGAGAGGGTGGGCTAGAAGGAGTCAATGGGGAAAAAAGGGGACATATGTAATACTTCCGACAATAAAGATTTAATTTTTAAAATATAAAGTTCAAGCCCTAGCTGGTTTGGCTCAGTGGATAGAGCACCGGCCTGTGGATTGAAGGGTCCTGGGTTTGATTCTTATCAAGGTCACATGCCTGGGTTCCCTGTGATTGGGCTCGATCAGTAGTAGGGGGCGTGCAGGAGGCAGCCAGTCAATGATTCTCTCTCATCATTGATGTTTCTCTCTCCTCCTCTCCCTTCCTCTCTGAAATCAATAAAAAAAATGTAAAAAATAAAATTAAGTTCAAGTCAAACTTGAAAAAACAACAACAATGAGTATAAATTTTAAAAAGACTAGCCCTAGCTGGTTTTGCTCAATGGATAGAGCATCGGCCTGCAGACCAAAGGATCCCACAAGTTCAGTTCTGATCAACGGCACGTACTTTGGTTGCAGGCTCCTCCCCAGCCCAGGGCCCCGGTCCGGGCTCATGCAGGAGACAACCAATTGATGTGTGTCTTTCACATCGATATTTCTCTCTGTCTTTCTCTCTCTCTTTCACTCTCCCTAGAAATCAATGGAAAAATACCCTCGGGTGAGGATAAACAAAAAAAGAAAGAAAAGAAAAAAAAAGATTACCTAGAGCCCGAACCGGTTTGGCTCAGAGCGTCGGCCTGTGGACTGAAGGGTCCCGGGTTTGATTCCGGTCAAGGGCACATGCCGGTGTTGTGGGCTCAATGCAAGAGGCAGCCGATCGAGGATTCTCTCTCATCATTGATGTTTCTCTCTCTCCCTCTCCCTTTCTCTCTCTGAAATCAATAAAAATATATTTTTTTAAAAAAACTTACATCTTTCAAAAAGAAAAGAAAGAATAGTCATGCCTGTTTCATGGGACTGTGGGAAGCTCCACTGGAATAGAAGGGAAGGCGGTTTGGGAGCTGGGGCCTGACAGGGTGGCAGCAGTGACGCCGATGCCGGGCGCGGGGCTGTGAGAAGTGTTCTTTCCTTGGGCATTTGCATCTGGCTCATAAACAGGGCTGGGCATAGGCACCAGACACACAAGATGAATGAGATACGGCCTTCACCAGGAGGAACTGACACTGGAGGCAGGGAACACCGAGTCCTGGGATTGCCACACACCTCCAGGCCGTTTTCGTCAGGTATGCGGCCCTGCTGCTCCCTCCCCTCCCTGTGCACTGGGTGTTGATTTGTCTTGCTCTGCTTGGTTTTAACATCTCTGGCATCCTCCGGCATCTCCCCTAAGGGAAACAGTCACAGCTCAGGACCTGCCACCCTTCACCCAGCTTGGGTAACACGCCTACGGGAGAGGTTTATTGGGTGACTCTCCGTCCCCTTCTCCTGGGGGTCCCTGGTCACCCTCTGCGATTCTCCCCAAAGAAACCAGGAATGGTCCTATGTGGGGCGTTTGGTGTTCGAACTTGAACCTGAAAAATGCTCTAAACGTTTAAAATTTATTTTCTCAAATAAATGTACATTTATTATGTAGATGGTTAACTTGTACATACATGCATATACATGTTATCCATCTACATGTACATGCACATGCATGGGGTACAAAATTCAAAAGGTATAAAAGCGAACACAGTGAGAGGCAAGTTTCTGCCCTCATGTGCCCTCAGGCCTCCTGCTTCCCTTCCCAGAGGTAACCACTCTACCGGCTTGTGTCTCCTCTCGGACATCAAATCTTTTTTGTAGGAACTTTTAAAAAGTGATGTTTGTCCAGTCGTGGTCTGCAGACTGCCTGGGTCAGGAGCCCAGGTCCAGCTCAAGAGTCAACCAGCAGGCCTCTGATGACCTCTTTCATCACCTGGCTTGCCATAAACTCAAGGGAAAAAGAAGTGATGTCACTTGCTTGAGAATAAAAATCAAGCTATGGGGATGTGCTGGGTTAATCTCTCGAGGGAGGAAGGTCCTAAGCAGATTGCATTAGGATCTCAGTGAGCTGTTAAGATTGTTTAAGCTCTCACATGTTATTCCCTCTAAGAAAGATTCTTCCACATGCCCATGTTGCTTTTGTCTGGTTTTTACTTCTCTGGTTAAATATCACTTCCTAAAAGTGGCCTCTTTTAGACCAGGTCAGTGAAAGGGCGAGGGCTACGCCCTCCATCTTACCCCGGATCCTCCATTTTTGGGCAGCAGCCATTAGCCATGTGCTCAGCAAGGAGCTTCTTCCTGAAAACTAACCAATGACAATCAAGGGAAGTGCGCGCCATAGACACAATCACATCCTGTGTAACAAGACCCAGACTTGTGCCTGGCCAATCGGTAGGGCCCACAGTCCTCTCTCCTCCCCTTACTCCAACCCCTCTATAAAACCCCTCTTCCCACAGGGCTAGCTCTCTCTGCCCCCTACCGCTGTGTCAGCGAGTGTGGTCGGGGAGCCCGAGCTAGCTCGAATAAAGACTCTTTCTGCTTTTGCACCGGACTCAGCTGGCTCCCTGGTGGTCTACTGAGGATCCTGAAATCTGGGCTTAACAGTCAGATTCCTCTTTTGGTGTCCCAGTACTTTATGGTCACAGTCCTGGTCAGAGTTTGTAATTGCGTCTGTGTGTGTGTGTGTGTGTGTGTGTGTGTGGCCTCTTTCCCATGTTCCCTGAAAAGCCCTCCACCTCCCTTATATCAGGCAGTACAGTGTCGTGCCTGGGTGTAGGGGAAGGTCCAGGTTAGTCAATATGGGAGAGACACAGAAGAGACAGAAAGTCAGGAAGGACCAGGGCCAAGTCTGGAACAATGAAGCAAGGACAGAAGTCAAGGGTGCTACAGTGCTGGTTTTGGCCTGACCTTGGCAGTCAAGAAGTGTCACTGAGCCCTGTCCAGTGGGAGGTGTGCAGGAGGCAGCTGATCAATGTTTCTCTCTCATCAATGTTTCTAACTCTCTATCCCTCTCCCTTCCTCTCTGTAAAAAATCAATAAATATATTTTTTTGAAGAAAAAAAAAAGATGAACTCCAGAGCCTAGCTTTGCTTCTGCCCCCTACCTGCTGTGTTGACCACGGATTAAGTTATTTAATATCTCTGTGCCTCAGTTTCCTCACTTATAAAACTGCACATGAAAAACAAAAAAATAAATAAATAAAATTAAACTGCACATGATAATAGCACCTATCCCATGAGGTTGTTTTAAGAATTAAGTGAGTTGCCCAGCCAGAGTGGCTCAGTGGTTGAGCATCAGTCTATGAACCAAAGGTCCTGGGTTCAATTCCCTGTCAGGGCACATGGCCCAGGTTGCAGGCTTGATCCCCAGTAGGGGGCGTGCAGGAGGCAGCCCATCAGTGACTCTCTCATCATTGATGTTTCTATCACTCTCTCCCTCTCACTTCATTTCCTCTCTAAAATCAATAAAAATATTTTTTTAAAAAAAGAATTAAGTGGCCCTGACTGGTTTGGCTCAGTGGATAGAGCGTCGGCCTGTGGACACAAGGGTCCCACGCTCGATTCCAGTCATGGGCATGTACCTTGGTTGCGGGCACATCCCCAGTAGGGGGTGTGCAGGAGGCAGCTGATCAATGTTTCTAACTCTCTATCCCTCTCCCTTCCTCTCTGTAAAATATCAATAAAATATATTTTTTTTTAAAAATGTAAAAAATAAAAAAGTTCAAGTCAAACTTGAAAAAACAACAACAGTGAATATCAATTTTAAAAAGACTAGCCCTAGCTGGTTTGGCTCAATGGATAGAGCATCGGCCTGCAGACCAAAGGATCCCACAGGTTCAGTTCTGGTCAAGGGCACGTACCTTGGTTGTAGGCTCCTCCCCAGCCCAGGGCCCTGGTCCGGGCTCATGCAGGAGACAACCAATTGATATGTGTCTTTCACATCGATATTTCTCTCTCTCTTTCACTCTCCCTAGAAATCAATGGAAAAATACCCTCGGGTGAGGATAAACAAAAAAAGAAAGAAAGAAAAAATAAAGATTACCCAGAGCCCTGAGGGTGGCCAGGCCTGTTCACATCTGGAGTCAGCCTGAGGGTGGTCTCTCCCAGTGGGTGACCTCAACTTTTTCACTATGGCTGGTTACTATTTGCCACCATGACAAGACCTCCACTTCTCCCTGGGGTGAATGGGCTGCTGGCCCATTTCTGGTTGTCACTTTGACAAATCGGCCAGTTCTTAATGTAATTTGAATCTCCTCTGTGTTTGATCATCCCAGCCACTCCCAGCTGGCACTGGTGTCCTTGAGCCAAAGGCCAAATTCTTTATTCTTGACAATTGAGCTCTTGTCTACTTGTTCCTTGTGAGAGAAGCTTCCAGTGGTCCACAGGGAACTCAGCTGCATACTTGGAACATATCTGAGCAGATCCTGGTGCCATATCTGAGCCTTCTGAAAGGTGAAGTTGAAAGATAGATTAAGCCAGCTTTGCACCCTGGTCTTATTAAAACAGTGCTCTCAGCCAAGAGGAGTGGCACTCAGGGAAGTCAAATGATTTCTGATACTCTATCAAAGAATTCGTGCCTGATAGGCACTTCCAAGCTCCAAAGGAGTGTGGCCATGTCCTATTTACTTTTCTATTGTCAGAGCTTCACACAGGATTGCTCCTTGACTGAGTGAATGATTGCATTGAGTGGGGAGACTGTTTTCCCGCCCACATAGTCACTAGACCTTCCTCCTTCCCAAATCCAGTCCTTGCTGGTGTTCAATAAATGTATGTGGGAAGAAAAAAGAAGATGGGGGTCAAGTGCTCGGAGGACTGAAGTAGGGACAAAAAACACTGGTGCTGGTGTGCAAACTGGCCCTGTACTTGGAGGGCGAGGAAAGACCAAAGAAAGAGGCAGACAACTCCAAACTGGTAGGTGGCAGGCTTTTTCCTTTTTTTTTTTTTTTTTGAGTTCACTTTGTCTTAATGTTCTATCACAGATGACAATGTCCAACAATATAATTATACTATTCATAAGATAACTAGGCAATTTATTTTTTTATTTATTTTAATTAAATCTTTATTGTTCAGATTATTACATTAGTTACTCTTTTTTCCCCCCATAACTCCCCTCCACCCAGTTCCCACCCCACCCTCCGCCCTCACTCCCCACCCACTGTCCTCATCCATAGGTGCATGATTATTGTCCAATCTCTTCCCTCACCCCCACACCCCTTTCTCCCCCCAAGAATAGTCAGTCCATCCCCTTTCTATGTCCCTGATTCTATTACAATCACCAGTTCATTCTGTTCATCAGATTATTTATTCCCTTGATTTTTAGATTCACCTGTTGATAGATGTGTATTTGTTGTTCATAATTTGTATCTTTACCTTTTTCTTCTTCTTCCTCTTCTTAAAGGATACCTTTCAGCATTTCATATAATACTGGTTTGGTGGTGATGAACTCCTTTAGCTTTTTCTTATCGTTCCATCTTTTAGTTGTATTTTTGAAGTGGTTGTTCGAGGCAGCAAACTCCGGTGTTTACCTATGCCGCCATCTTGGTTTCTCTGGCAATTTATTTTTAAATATTTTTTATTTTCCAGTTACAGTTGACATACAATATTATATTCATTTCAGGTGTACAACATAGTAATTAGACATTTATGTAACACGAAATGATCACCCCCAATAAATCTAGCACCCATCTGACACCCTATATAGTTATTACAATATTATTAACTATATTCCCTATGCTGTACTTTACATTCCCATGACTATTCTGTAACTACCAATTTGTACGTCTTAATCCCTTTAGCTTTTTCACCCATCCCCCATCTGGAAACCATCAAAATGTTGAGTCTGTTTCTGTTCTGCTTGTTCATTTTTTGTTTTTTAAATTCCACATATAAATGAAATCATATGGCATTTGTCTTTCCCTGTCTGGTTTATTTCACTCAGCACAATACCTTCCAGGTCCATCCATGTTGTTGTAGATGGCAAGATATTAGTTTTTATTTTATTATTTTTTAAAAATATATCTTTATTGATTTCAGAGATGAAAAGAGAGACAGAAACATCAATGATGCATGAGAATCATCGATCAGCTGCCTCCTGCACATCCCCCACCAGGGATCAAACCTGCAACTCAGGCATGTGCCCTTGACCGGAATTGAACCAGGGACCCTTCAGTCTACAGGCTGACACTCTATCCACTGAGCCAAACCAGCTAGGGCAAGATGCTTGTTTTTATGGCTGAATCATATTCCATTGTATATATGTACCACATAACTTGGCTATCTATACTAATAAAAGGGTAATATGCTAATTAGACCGGGAGTCCTTCCAGGAGGACAAAGCCATGGTGGTGGGGCTGAGGTAGAGGCAGTTAGGGGCAAGCAGGCTGGTGGGGGGGCAGTTGGGGAGAGGAGGCTGGGGGGGGCAGTTGGGGGTGATCAGGCTGGCAGGGAGGGACAGTTAGGGGTGCTCAGACCAGAAGAGGGGGGCAGTTAGGGCAATCAGGCCAGTATGCACAGTGGTTAGGGGTGATCAGGCAGGCAGGCAAGTGAACGGTTAGGAGCCAGCGGTCCCAGATTGCAAGGGGGATGTCTGACTGCTGGTTTAGGCCTGATCCCACAGGGGTCTCAGATTGGAGAGGGTGCAGGCCAGGCTGAGGGACACCCCCCCCCCCCGTCTCATGCATGAATTTTGTGCACCAGGCCACTAGTTGTGAATATGCTGCAGTGAACATATGGATGAATACATCTTTTCCAGTTAATGCTTTGGGTTTCTTCAGATAAATACTAGTATCCAGAAGTGGAATTGCTGGGTCCTTTTTGTCTCTTGTTATAGCCTTTGTTTTAAAGTCTATTTTGTCTGGTATAAGTATTGCTACCTCAGCTTTTTTTGTTGTTTCCATTTTCATGAAACATCTTCCTAAATCCTTTCACCTCTGTGTGCATCTTTCGATCTTTTGTTATCCATTCAGCCACTGTATGTCTTTTGAATGGAGCATTTAATCCATTTGCATTTAAAAGAATTATTGATAGATATGTATTTACCACCATTTTATTATTCATATTTTTATCTTTTTTTTTTCTTCTTCTTCTTCTTAAAGAACACCCTTTAACGTTTCTTGTAGTACTCATTTGATGATGAACTTTTTCTTGTCTATGAAGCTCATTATCTTTCTTTTGATTCTAAATGATAGCTTTGCCGAATAGCGTAACCTTGGTTGTAGGGCCTTGCTTTTAATCACTTTGAATATTTTGTGCCAGTCCCTTCTGGACTTCAGAGTTTCTAATGAGAAATCAGCTGACAGTCTTATAAGTAACTAACTGCTTTTCTCTTGCTGCTTCATAGGTGGCAGGTTTAATAAACAAGGGGACTTAACGAGAGGATTGTCTTGGGTGGCTGCAAAGTGAGTAGAACTTCGCATCCACCCACCAGAATCTTATCGTCAGTGTAGAGACCTTAACTAGGGTCAGTCGTGTATAGTGTCCAGATGGTCTTAACAACTTCCTTTAAGGCCGTGTATCTTGGAACAGCCCCCACTGTGAGATGGTGGGGTGGGGGATACATTCCCAGGATAGGACAGGGTGGGGAGCCCAGGTCCAGCTCGAGAGTCAACAAGCAGGCCTCTGATGACCTCTTTCATCACCTGGCTTGCCATAAACTCAAGGAAAAAAGAAGTGATGACACTTGCTTGAGAATAAGAATCAAGCTATGGGGATGTGCTGGGTTAGGCTCTCGAGGGAGGAAGGTCCTAAGATTGCATTAGGATCTCAGTGAGCTGTTAAGATTGTTTAAACTCTCACATGTTATTCCCTCTAAGAAAGACTCTTCCACATGCCCATGTTGCTTTTATCTGGTTTTTACTTCTCTGATTAAATGTCACTTCCTAAAAGTGGCCTCTTTTAGACCAGGTCAGATTCCTCTTTTGGTGTCCCAGTACTTTATGGTCACAGCCCTGGTCAGAGTTTGTAATTGCGTGTGTGTGTGTGTGTGTGTGTGTGTGTGTGTGTGTGTGGCCTCTTTCCCATGTTCCCTGAAAAGCCCTCCACGTCCCTTATATCAGGCAGTACAGTGTCGTGCCTGGGTGTAGGGGAAGGTCCAGGTTAGTCAATATGGGAGAGACACAGAAGAGACAGAAAGTCAGGAAGGACCAGGGCCAAGTCTGGAACAATGAAGCAAGGACAGAAGTCACGGGTGCTACAGTGCTGGTTTTGGCCTGACCTTGGCAGTCAAGAAGTGAGTCACTGAGCCCTGTCCAGTGGGAGGTGTGCAGGAGGCAGCTGATCGATGTTTCTCTCATTGATGTTTCTATCTCTCTACCCCTCTCCCTTCCTCTCTGTAAAAAATCAATAAAATATATTTTTTTGAAAAAAAAAAAAGATGAACTCCAGAGCCTGGCTTTGCTTCTGCCCCCTACCTGCTGTATTGACCATGGATAAGCTATTTAATATCTCTGTGCCTCAGTTTCCTCACTTATAAAACTGCACATGATAATAGCACCTATCCCATGAGGTTGTTTTAAGAATTAAGTGAGGCCCTAGCCGGTTTGGCTCACTGGATAGAGCATCGGCCTGGGGACTGAAGGGTCCCGGGTTCGATTCCTGTCAAGGGCATATACTTTGGTTGCAGGCACATCCCCCGTAGGGGGTGTGCAGGAGGCAGCTGATCGATGCTTCCTCATTGATGTTTCTAACTCTCTATCCCTCTCCCTTCCTCTCTGTAAAAAAATCAATAAAAGATATTTAAAAAAAAAAGAATTAAGTGAGTTGCCCAGCTGTCGTGGCTCAGTGGTTGAGCATCAGTCTATGAACCAAGAGGTCCTGGGTTCAATTCCCCATCAGGGCACATGGCTCAGGTTGCAGGCTTGATCTCCAGTAGTGGGTGTGCAGGAGGCAGCCCATCAGTGACACTCTCATCATTGATGTTTCTATCACTCTGTGGGAAGCTACCTATTGTCTTCACTAGCAGAGAGGTGTGGACAAGGAACCCAAAAGGCTGGTGATCCTTGAAGCCCTGGCAAAGGCCAGGACTGTGTACCCACTGTTAGTCCAGACAATGGTAGCTGAAGCAACTTCCCCATTTATTATTATGTAAATCCTTGCTAAAGGGCAAGTCTGCCTGTTACTGGGAATTGCCTGCCTAAGGGCTATGGGTGTATCCCAAACCAATAAAAGGTTGGTGAGGCCTGAGCACCAGTGGAAGTCCTTCCCCTTGAGTTGGACTTGCCCGTCTGGCCCCCCAATATTTCCAAATTATTACTTGTCTCATCTCTTTCATTTGTGTGCGGCCCGCTTCCAGATCCTGAACCCTGAACCACGCAGGACGTGGAGGGACAAACACATACACATTTACACACACACTCTCCCTCTCATTTCACTTCCTCTCTAAAATCAATAAAAATGTATTTTAAAAAAAGAATTGTTATGGGTTGGCTCAGCGAGATAGACCACCGACTTAGAATTTAAATTTAAGAGCCTTTACTAAGCTGGCCAGCTGACCACAGTACCTATCTCCCCCTCTGGGAGCTTCGGAGCATGTGGCGGAGACCAAGGGTGCAGTATGATCCTTTATAGCAAAACCGTGTTACCTTAGAACAGGGGTGGGCAAACTTTTTGACTCGAGGGCCACAATGGGTTCTTAAACTGGACCGGAGGGCCGGAACAAAAGCATGGATGGAGTGTTTGTGTGAACTAATATAAATTCAAAGTAAACATCATTACATAAAAGGGTACGGTCTTTTTTTTTTTTTTAGTTTTATTCATTTCAAACGGGCCGGATTCCATAGTTTGCCCACGGCTGCCTTAGAGGTTCACAGACAGTTCATAAGAACAAAGGGGGGGTAAACAGAGTCACACCTGGCTGGAGCATATCATAACATATTGTTTTTCTAAGACAATCTAGCAATTTTTCTTCAATGGTTCCTAACCCTGACACAATCCTCCATACGTCAATCCCCCCTCCCAGCACATTCAGTTTCTCATGTTTCATTTCCTCCCCTTAGCACATTCTGTAACCTTCTGTAACCCTTCATGGCTCAGTCCCACACCCTGTAACAGAATTAAGTGAGTTAATGCATGTAAAGTGCACTTGAGTGCTTCAAACACAATTAGGAACTAATACTTCTATAGTAAGTGTTGCCGGGAGCCGGTCCATCCTTGCTGTTTCAAGGGACCTGGCGTATATGGCATACTGTTCTTAATATGTTTGCTCACCTTGGCGCTATGTGTTTTAACCAAGGTCACCTCTCCAAGAAAGGTTGTTTCCCCAGGTAAGGATTTCCCCCCGAAGTTAGGGAGGGAATAAAACCCCTTAACTAAGTGCCAGGCGGGTAGTTAATCACTTTAACTACGAACAATCATGCTTAAGCTACATAATCTTTACTCCCTGGAATGGAGATAAGAAACACCCTAACCTTTGGAATAGAGATTGATAGGATTGAATCAACTGGTATAAATACAGATGTAACAAGACAACAGGACACAGAACTTAGAAGACAGAACCAAGAGACACAGAACCTACACAGAACCTAGAGACAGAAGAACTTCGCTGGAGAGAACATGGCAAAAGATCCTGGACAGAAACTGGCAACAGAACCTAGAGACAGAACTAGCGAGAGAACCTGGCTGTCCTAGAGACAGAACCTGGCTACAGAACCTGGATAGAACATGGCAAGAGAACCTGACTAGAACCTGGTGACTGAACCTGGCTGGAGAACCTGGACAGAACCTGGCTGGAGAACCTAGCAAGAGAACATGGACACAGAACCTGGCTGGAGATCCTAACCAGAACTTCTCTGGAGATCCTGAACAGAACCTAGCTGGAGATCCAGACCAGAACTTGGCTGGAGATCCTGGCTAGAGATCCTGGCTAGGCTGCTGATCAACTGAACGTTGTCTCCGTGTCGTTCCTTCTTCGCCGACTCCGTCTACACCTTTGGGAACCCCTGGACCTGCTGGGGTTGGACCCCAGCAAGTGTTAGCAATTATTTGAAGGGAAGCTCTAGTGCATTGAAGTCTCTGTGATTACTAGGGTTTAAGTTAGCCCTATATTCAATGAAGAGATCTTATTTGTGATGGAATGAATTATTGCTTCCAATATTTCACTCCCCTGTAATAGAGTTATACATCACACTCTCACAATGGCCTCAGGGTGGCCATGCCCTGCACCTGGGGCTTAGCCATAACATTTGCTTTAGCCAAGCGGATGTTAGAAGAGGCTGAATATCTTTGCATGGATTGACTTTTTTCCCTTGAATTCCAATGACCTGCCATTAGAAGAACATGCCCCAGGTAGCTGTTGTCCCCTTCAGCTGTGGTGCCAGAAGAAGCCCAGCCAAACTCATGACCTGGAGCCAAACCTAGCTAACCAGCAGACTATTGCAGGGTCATCCAGCTGAGCCCAGCCTAGACCTGCTAACTCAGAGTTGATCTTTGGACTCAAAAGCCCGAGAATAAATGTTTCTTATAAGCATTGTTGGAGTGGTTTGTTTTTTGTTTCTGTTAATATATTTTTATTGATTTCAGAGAGGGAGGGAGAGGGAGAGAGAGATAGAGACATCAATGATGAGAGAGAATCATTGATTGGCTGCCTCCTGCATGCCTCCTACTGGGGACCGAGCCCTGCAACCCGGGTATGTGCCCTTGACCAGAATCGAACCTGGGACCCTTCAGTCCACAGGCCGATGCTCTGTCCACTGAGCCAAACCAGCTAGGGCTGGAGCAGTTTGTTATACGCACTATTGTGACAAAAGTTAACTAAGACTTTCATTTCTATTCATTATAAAGATGATTCTTTCTATTAATAATAAAACCAGTAAATTTTAATCCTAAATTCCAGGAAACTTTGGTTAATATTGAAATTTCCTTAACAATCATCTGCGTCAGTCAATGTCAACTTCACAGGCAAAAACATATGGTTCATTCAAAAGGGTTTGACTGATGAAGTTAAATAAGGGACTGTTTACAGAGGTAGGATCAAGGAAACCAACAAGGGATCATCAAGTCCTCAGCAGCTGTTACCACCCTTAGGCTGAGGGGCAAAGGGGAGGCATATGCTGTCTTCAGTTATTTTCTAGATTAACCCACATATTTTGTACTAAGTTCTCTGTGGTAGGGATAGGCTTTATTTTATATATATATATTTTTTTATTTTTTTGTGTGGCTCCTGGCATTATGCTTTCTCTGTACCAAGTAGGTATTTTGCAAGTAATTATTTATAGGAGTGAGGACTTTGGGAAAGTACATTGAATTTAAAATTTTTTTATTGATTTAATTATTTTTAGAGAGAGATTTGTTGTTCCACTTATTTATGCATTCCTTGGTTGCTTTGCCCTGACCTGGGATCAAACCCGGCAACCTTGGCATATCAGGACAGTACTCTAACTAACGGAGCTACCCTGCCAGGGGGGATGAGGAATATCTGAATTCAGCAAGAGCTGTAGCCTTAGGCGGAGGAAGCTGGCCAATGCCTAGCCACAGAGAGAGTGAGCCAGAGGAATAAATATTCTTTTTTTTTTAGAAACCATAATGAAATTTTATTTTTTTTAACTTTTTTATTTATTTATTTTATTGCTTAAAGTATTACAAAGGGTATTACATATGTGTCCTTTTTTCCCCCCCGCCCTTGACAATCCCCTGGCCTCCCCTACCCCCCAGTGTCTTATGTCCACTGGTTATGCTTCTATGCATGCATACAAGTCCTTCGGTTGATCTCTTAAGGAATAAATATTCTGATCTCTTTCTTCCTCCACTCTAAATTTCTTCCTAGTTCCTCCCATTGATGGGACCCAACGGGAAGCAGGAAGACAAGGGAACATGAATCATACTGACTATAGGTGTCTTCCCAGAGCACAGGATAAGGCAGAGATGGGTGGAGGGTAGGGCTGGAGAAACAGAATAAGCAGCACAGTCTCACTCAAAACTGGGTTGGACCGCATATGATAATAGTTAAGAAACAACCCCCAAATCCTAGTGACTGAACACAGTAAAAGTTTATTTCTTGCTCATGTAAAGACCATTATGGATGTTCTTGGTTGGGTGCTTTAGGGACTCTGGCTCTTTCCATCTTGTACAGTCTCTGTCATGAACATGTGACCTCTAAGTTTACCACTAAATAGAAAAAAGCTCATGGGAAAGGCAAGGCAGATACCTCACCTCCCTGACCCAGAGGGGACACATAACTTCTACTCCCTTCCACCCATTACAGGTGGTCACCTAACCACAGGGGCGGCCTGGGGCATGTAGTCCCAGGATGGGCAGCCAGTTCTTGGCAACAACCCTAGCAACAAGCTCCAGTGGACTTCCCACTGTGCAAGGGGAGCCCAGCCTTTTTGTGTCAGATAGCCTGTTTTCCATAACAAGCTTAGTTCATTAAAGTCCTTAAAACATTTCTAGTTGCATTCTCAATGGTACTAGGTTCACATTTATTTTTTCCTCTTTTTTAAGTACTTCACTCGTCTGATTTGGCAAACCAAACTTCTCTAATTACTTTAATCTCCCAGGAAAACCTAATCAATTAAATTGGTAAAACATAGTCAATCTCAAGTACTCTTAAATCATCCCATCATTATTTATAAACTTAATATAGTCTTATACATTACTCTGAAAAATCACAAGTCTAGAGTCAATTCCCCAAATGCTTTCTAACACACAAATTATTCCTGAATGTGACAAAATGTACTCATGCAATGGGTTTTATTTATTTTACCACCTCTATATTTAACTCTGAACTCTCCAGGAGTTCAAATAAACTTCATTACTAAAAAAAAAAAAAAAAAAAATTTCCCTCTACTCAGCAATGACTAGGGGTGCCAATTCAGGTTGAGCTGTTTATCAGCTGGATTTTTTTTTTTTTTTAACTGGAGGCAAAACTTGACTCTCCCAGATTTAAATAAATGATTGGCCAGCTAGGACATGCAAATCTATATCCTATAATTGGGGAATTCTCATCGACTTATCCCTTTGAGTTACATGTTACATCATTATCTAATTCTTTCATTAAATTTGAATATACTGTGTAGAGAGCACCTGGGAAGACACGTGGGCATTTCTTTAATAAATTGTCAGCTGAATCCAGGGCCATAGGCAAAGCCACATCCTGGATATGCATTTTGCCAAAAAGGCAGAAGTGTTCTCAGCTTGACCTTCATTTTGCCCAAGTGCCCCCGAGTGGGTTTTATTATGTAAATCCAGCCAAGCACAAGAATGCAAATAATCTCCTTTTGTCTTGACTTTTGGTGAAACTTCCTGGTATTTGGGGTATAAAATAAACACCCTGTATAGGTGCTGGGTCTCTGTCTCTCCATCAGGAGAAGACAGCGGTCCCACCCGGTCCCAGCTTTTTCTTTCATCTCTGTGTCTGTCTTGCTTTCATTTTCTCAATCCCCAGCCGCCCCTACTCAAAGAACCGGACCACTCTCTAGCCACGCTGGATGTGGAAAAGAGACCCCTGCATAATATTGAAGTTTTCACTCTCACCAAGATTGCATCTAATTTCCTCGTTGTTTGGATGGATTTTGCCCTAACCAGTGCCTGCAGCTCCCTCACCATGTCTAGGTCTGTGTTGTGGGACCACACGGTCCTTATGCCATCTTGCCTGTGAATTTCAGTCCCATTGCCTGGGTTTGGAAAACCTGTTAAATACTCACCCATTCATAAATCCCCAGCTCTCCAGATACCACTGACTCCAAGCTCTACTCATGTCCCCCAGACAAGTTAAGAAAAGCACTGGTTTCTTAAAGCTGAGATTCAAATGGTTCCAGTCTGCCCAGTGGCACAGGCTCCGACAGAAAGCAAGGGCAGAGATGTTTTAGGGATAGTTTTTTTCCACCTGGACCTGACATTCTCTTTCAAGAGCAAATACAGCTGGGGGAAGGTCAATTGGGGGGGGAGGGGGGGGGGAGGAGACTTATGTACTACTATTTGTAATACTTTAAACCAGTGGTTCTCAACCTCTGGCCCTTTAACTACAGTTCCTCATGTTGTGACCCAACCATAAAATTATTTTCGTTGCTACTTCATAACTGTAATGTTGCTACTGTTATGAAACATAATGTAAATATCTGATATGCAGGATGGTCTTAGGCGACCCCTGTGAAAGGGTTGTTCGACTGCCAAAGGGGTCGCGACCCACAGGTTGAGAACCGCTGCTTTAAACAATAAAATAAAAGAGAGAACAAATACAGGGAACATAGTACGAGGTGAACAAGTCACAATTTCCACCAGAGCTGCGGAGGCGGCTTCGTTTGTGTTTGGAACCATTCATCCGTTACCCAGTGCACTCCCCCCACTCCTGGCTCCCAACTTCTCTAGCGCTGCTGTGCCAACAGACAGAATGACTTCACACCTAGTGGCATTGTTATAATCTGACTCCTCTGAGAATACCACCCATTTGCGTTGGTCCTGTAGTCAATTCAGAGGCTCCGTGGAGACCCAGATAGCCAGGTGATTTGTGTGTAGAGCCTGTTTGAAGTTCTTTGTGAGCACTTCACAAAGGTGCTTTATTCAACCAGGTGGCACTGCGTAAGCCTTGGGGTACCTGATACCACAGAGTCTGGCTGGGTACCTGTTGGCAGTGTGGTAAGGTCCCAGGCCTGGGAGTAGCAGAAGGACCACACAGAGGGGGTGAGCTGGAGTGGAGCTTTGCCACGGTGTGTGGATTGCAGCACAGGAAAAGCTCTGGGAGCTTCTGATACATTAGCAAAGCAGGAGTCAGCTGTCCCATTCTCCAGGTCATATATACCTGGTCTTAGCTTATACACACGTCCTCAGGACCCGAAGCTCCTGTGGCAGTCAGGCACTTACAAGAAAGCTGCTGGAGCCCAACCAAGCTGTCCACATACCAAGCAGTAGGAAGAAGATATGCTAAAGATGTTAGGCATTGAGAGATTCTGCAATTAATAGACTCTCAAAAGTGTGGTTTGCCTTGGGTGTTTCTTCTTGTGGGATATTCATCATTATCCTGGATTATGAATATGCCCTGTTATGTTACCTTTAATAGTTGCCTTTTAAAAAAAATATATACTTTTATCGATTTCAGAGAGGAAGGGAGAGGGAGAGATGGTAACATCAGTGATGAGAGGGAATCATTGATCGCTGCCTCCTGCACACCCCACACTGGAGATCGAGCCTGCAACCCGGGCGTGTGCCCTGATCGGGAATGAACCGTGACCTCCTGGTTCATGAGTCAACGTTCAACCTCGGAGCCATGCTGGGCGGGCTATAGTTGCCTCTTTTGAAGTCATACAAGAGCTACTTGTTCTGAATCACTTTTTACATTCGTTTGCCAACTGGAAGTTCCTGCATTGTAACTCAGTCTGTGACCTCTATAGAGAAAGGGTGAGGCTCAACAAAGGGCTCAAATTCAAGCCCTGCCTCAGGTGTGGCTCAGTGGTTGAGTATCCACCCAAGAACCAGGGCCAAGGCACATGCCTGGTTTGCGGGCTCGATCCCCAGTAGGGGCAACCGATCGATAATTCTCTCATCATTGATGTTTCTGTCTCTCTCTCCCTCTCCCTTCCTCTCTCTGAAATCTGAAATAAAAACATTTTTTTTTTAAAGTGTGGCTTCGCCCTAGCTGATTTTGCTCAGTGAATAGAGCATCAACCTGCAGACTGAACGGTCCTGGGTTCGATTCTGGTCAAGGGCACATGCCTGGGTTGTGGGCTCAATCCCCAGTAGGGGACATGCAGAAGGCAGCCAATCAATGATTCTCTCTCATCATTTTTTTAAAAATATATTTTATTGATTTTTTACAGAGAGGAAGGGAGAGGGATAGAGAGTTAGAAACATCGATGAGAGAAACACCGATCAGCTGCCTCCTGCACACTCCCCACTGGGGAGGTGCCCGCAACCAAGGTACATGCCCTTGACCGGAATCGAACCTGGGACCCTTGAGTCCGCAGGCCAACGCTCTATGCACTGAGCCAAACTGGTCAGGGCTCTCTCATCATTGATGTTTCTCTCTCTCCCCCTCTCCCTTCCTCTTTGAAATTTTTTTTTTAAAAAAAGGGTGGCTTGAACAAAGGAGAAGTTTTATGTATCTTATATAACAAGAAATCCAGAGGCAGGTCACCTAGAGTTGGGAAGGAGGCTTTACAACACCCGGGACCCAGGTTCCTCCAGCTCCCTGCAGCTCTCCACTCTGCTATGCCCAAGGTGAGGCTTCTCCTCATGCTTACACCATGATTGCTAAGGTCCGAGCACTCAACCCCACATTCCTGGAGGAGGGAAGAAGGACCAAATACAAAAAGCTGAATCTCCCAGTAGAGTCAGCCCCTCATTAAGAAGCCAGTGACTTCCACTGACGTCTCACTGGCCAGAATTGTGTGATATGAACACCCTACCTTTAAGATGGGCTGTAACATGTGGTGGGGTTGTTTGTTTTTAGCTGAAGTGAATGGCAGCCTGAATAAAACTGAGATCCTGCCATGAAGGAAGAGAGAATGAATATTGGAAGGCACCCCACAGTCCCTGTCACACCCAGAGAAGACTTTGCCACTAGGTCTTTGGGACACATATAATACCTAAGGGGAGAAGTTGGCATTCATTCCCTTGGTGGGAGATGTCTCCTTTAAGGGTTTGAATTTGAGCCCTCTGTTGAGCCTCACCCTTTCTCTATAGATGTCACAGACTGAGTTTGCAATGCATAAACTTCCGGCTGACAAACTACTGTAAAAACTGATTCACAACAAGTAGATCTTGTATGACTTCAAAAGAGGCAACTATAAAAGGTAACATAATCGGGCATATTCATAATTCAGGATAATGATGAGTATTTCACAAGAGGAAACCCAGAGAGAGATTATCCCAAAGATAAACTCATAAATAAAAATTGTTAAGTGTAGGACACCCAACACCATGAGAAATAGTTAGCAGATGCAACAAATTGTGAACTAGGAATAATATGCATTTTGAAGTAGACTTTAAAATGAGTGTGTGTGCATTTTTCAAAGATAATAAAGAAAACATCGAATCCTTAAAGCCAGAACATTATGAAAAAAAACAACAGGTGTATCTGAGAAAGATTCAAATAGGTTTGTAAATAGAAAAAAAGCATCAAAATAAAAACAAATTGGACAGATAAAAATAATTTAGACTTGCCCAAGCCAGTTTGGCTCAGTAGATAGAGAGTTGGCCTGTGGATTGAAGGGTCCCTGGTTCGATTCGGTCAAGGGCGTGTACCTCGGTTGCAGGCTCCATTCCTGGCTCTGATCAGGACCCATGCAGGAGGCAGCCAATTGATGTGTCTCTCTTGCCGGGAGCCGGTCCATCCTTGCTGTTTCAAGGGACCTGGCATATATGGCATACTGTTCTTAATATGTTTGCTCACCTTCTTGGCACTATGTGTTTTAACCAAGGTCACCTCTCCGAGAAAGGTTGTTTCCCCAGGTAGGGATTTTCCCTGAAGTTAGGGAGGGAATAAAACCCCTTAACTAAGTGCCAGGCGGGTAGTTAATCACTTTAACTACGAACAATCATGCTTAAGCTACATAATCTTTACTCCCTGGAATGGAGATAAGAAACGCCCTAACCTTTGGAATAGAGATAGATAGGATTGGAATCAACTGGTATAAATACAGATGTAACAAGACAACAGGACACAGAACCTAGACACAGAACCTAGACACAGAACCTACACAGAACCTAGAGACAGAAGAACTTCGCTGGAGACAACATGGCAAAAGATCCTGGACAGAAACTGGCCATAGAACCTAGAGACAGAACCTAGTGAGAGAATATGGCAAAAGATCCTGGACAGAAACTGGCCATAGAACCTAGAGACAGAACCTAGTGAGAGAATATGGCAAAAGATCCTGGACAGAAACTGGACACAGAACCTAGACACAGAACCTAGAGATGGAACATGGCAAAAGATCCTGGACAGAAACTGGCTACAGAACCTAGACACAGAACCTAGAGACAGAATCTAGCGAGAGAACCTGGCTACAGAACCTGGATAGAACATGGCAAGAGAACCTGACTAGAACCTGGTGACTGAACCTGGCTGGAGAACCTAGCGAGGGAACATGGCTACAGAACCTGGCTGGAGAACCTGGCTGGAGAACCTAGCAAGAGAACATGGACACAGAACCTGGCTGGAGATCCTAACCAGAACTTCGCTGGAGATCCTGAACAGAACTTGGCTGGAGATCCACACCAGAACTTGGCTGGACATCCTGGCTAGAGATCCTGGCTAGGCTGCTGATCAACTGAACGCTGTCTCCATGTCATTCCTTCTTCGCCGACTCCATCCACACCTTTGGGGACCCCTGGACCTGCTGGGTCGGACCCCAGCACCTCTCTCACATCTATGTTTCCCTCTCTGTCTATCTCCCTTCCTTCCACTCTCTCTAAAAATCAATGGAAAAATATCCTCAGGTAAAGATTAACAAAATAATTAATTTAGATTTAGCTAAAAAGATTCTCTAAACTGGAAGATAGATCTGAAGAAATCCTCCAGAATGCTAGAGTTAAAGCACTTGGGGGGGTGGGGGGTGGGAATGAAACATAGATTAAGAGACATGAAAGTTAAGTGACAACCACTTGTGTGTACATGGGCTCAAAAGACCCACTTATAAAGTGGCAGTGGTCCATCATCCAATCTGAGAGTTGTTTTCAAATCCAGCTGCAGTATTTTTCCAACCATGCCCACGGGTGCCTTTTCCAACCATGCCCATGACTTGTCCAAAAGGATTGCAAAAGTTTGACAACCTTGGCTGCCATCAAGTCTCCCGTAGACCTTGACAAATGCATATACCCTCCAGCGCTCCTTAGGGAAGAAGGGACCTTGGCCTCTGCCCTAATCCTATTTGTTCTTGAAGGAGGTAATGTCTGGGTAGAGGTGGTGTGAAGGCGTGGAACCTATACCAGTCTGAACAGCACAGACCTTGGTAGGGGCTCCAAATCCTCTTGCTCTTCCTGTTTGTCTACAGTAAATGCCTAAGCTGGCCGGGCACCTTCAGCTGCCATAGCCCAGAGCTTTAAATTTTGTGACCTTCTCATGGCCTCACTGTGAGAATCTCCCTCACGGGCCAACCATCAATCTCCTCTTTAGGGATTTTCTGGTGTAAATGCCAAGCTCATGTTGTCCTACAGCCTAGACCAGGGGTGGGCAAACTTCTTGACTCGAGGGCCACAATGGGTTCTTAAACTGGACCGGAGGGCTGGAACAAAAGCATGGATGGAGTGTTTGTGTGAACTAATATAAATTCAAAGTAAACATCATTACATAAAAGGGTACGGTCTTTTTTTATTATTATTATTTCAATAGTTTTATTCATTTCAAACATTTTAACAAGAAGTATGTAAACACTAATTATTATAATTTGAAACTTCAAATAATGGAGGGATCATAGAACAATAACATACCTTATATTGAAGATGGCAAAGGCAAAATAAAATTGCCTAACAAAGGAAAGGTACAAAAGCCTTTCAAATTAAACTTAAATATAATAAAATAATTTAAAACTAAAACAAATAGAAAAGAACAAAATGTGTAAACAGTAAATTAAACATTTTCTTTAGTGCAACTTCCAAATTATGCCCGGGACGTAGATGTAGATGGCAATGTAGACTGGGTTGAAAGGTTTTTGGTCTTTAAAACATCAACTTCAGTGGGAACAGTGTTGTTGGTCTCCTTTTTTAGCTAATGCATCAAAGTCTGGAGTTAGTTTTGTTGTGGCTATTCTCAGGATAGATTTGAGGTGTTCGTCAGTTAAGCTGGATCTGTGAGGGGCTTTGTTGATGTTCATGACACTAAATGTCTGCTCACAAACACAGGTTGACCCAAACAGCACCAGTATCTTCTGTGCCATCCTCCGGATGTTTGGAAAAGTGGCTTCATTAAGTGAAGCATAAAAGTCTCTTAGTTCAAGAGAGCTGAATTTCTCCATTAGGACAAAGTCAGACTGAAGATCGATGAGTTCCAGTTTCACCTCTTCTGGTGCTGTTTCAGGGTTTTGCTACAAAGGACAGGCCACCAGTTGAAGTGACTGGTCAATTTTTTCAACATCAGAAAACCAACGACAGAATTCTGCATGCTGGTAATCCAGTGATTTGCTGTATTTCTTCACGTTTTGGATCGTCTCCTTCTGTGTGGCTAGTGTGGCAAAATGAGTGAAGACTTTGTCTGAAATTTGTCTGGAAAAGAAAATCAGCTTCGATTTAAAGGCTTTGACATTCGTGTACATGTCATGTACATACTGATCTTTTCCCTGTAGCTTCACATTTAGCTCATTCAAATGTGAAAATATATCTACAGCAAATGCAAAGTCACACAGCCAATTCTTGTCACTCAGCTCAGTAAATTCGTCAGACTTCCCCTTTAATTTCAAAAATGCACCAATCTCTTCTTTGAGCTCCCACACTCGTTGGAAAACTTTGCCCAAACTCAACCAGCGGACACGAGAGTGGTAAAGTAAGTCGTGGTGATCCGCATCAGTTTCCTCCAGAAACTTAATAAACTGACGGTGCTGAAGTCCCTTTGCTCGAATGAAATTAACAAGCTTTACAACTGGATTAACAACATGATTAAGTTGTAATATAGACTTGCACAATGATTCCTGGTGAATAATACAGTGAAGAAAAATAAGATCTTAGTTAGGGTTCTCCTCTTTCACTTTATCCTGAATTCTTTTTAGCAGTCCAACATTTTTTCCAGTTAAATTTGGAGATCCATCTGTTGTGACATTAGCAAGTTTACTCCATGGTAGCTTCATTTTCTCGATGACAGTAGACACCCGGTCATACAAGTCCTCTCCCCGTGTTTTTCCTTTCAGTGGCTCCATGGCTAAAAACTCCTCCGTAATTTCAAAATTGTCACTAATCCCTCGGATAAAAATTAAGAGCTGAGCAGTGTCCTTTACGTCATTACTTTCATCCAATGCTAGTGAATAAAACTTAAAGAACTCTGCCTTACTATTTAACTTGCTGGCCAAGTCTTCATCAATCAGTTCCACTCGATGAGTCACTGTCCTGCGTGATAAGCTGAGTTTTTCAAACTTGCCTTTGCTCTCTGGACACAAGAGACCTGCTGTCTCTATCATACATTCTTTCAAAAACTCGCCTTCAGAGAGAGGTTTGCTAGCTTTTGCTAATTTGAATGATAGCATAAAACTTGCTTCGGTAGTTGTATCTTGAATTGCAGTTTGTCTGTGAAAGACATTTTGCTGAGCCTGTAATTTAGCCATCAACCTCTGTGCAGTAGCCTCCCGTTCTTGAGGTGACTGCTTGCTAGCATAGTTGCCATGCTTTGTGGCAAAGTGATGGCTGAGATTGTACTCTTTGAAGACTGCAAGTGTTTCCTGGCATATCAGACATACCGGCATTGATCGGACTTCAGTGAAAAAATATTTTGTTGTCCACTCCCTCTTAAACACTCGGCATTCACTGTCCACTTTCCTTTTCTTTGGTCCACTCATGTTTAATATTGGGCTAAAACCAACAGTACCGTTCTCTTATTAAATTCTTTACTAAAATAAGATAGTAAAGTATAAAAACAAGTGATTAAATTTGCTCTACTATAACATTTTTGGTCTTCTAAAAAATATAAATATAACAAAATCATCTGAAAAAGTTCAGACATGGGACAGAGGCACACCCTGACCATAGAGAACAACTCCTTTCCTCCATAGGAAACCTGTGTATCTTTCACACAGGCCCTTTGTTTATGGTAACACACATAGCTGCACATTGCTGTGTCTTCCAGACACACTTGTATGGGAGGTGCTAGGGCAGTGCAAAACATGGGTAACCAGTAGTTACCACTAGCACTTCCGTTACTGGCAAAAAACAGCCGCAGTGCACATAGTGTGAAAGAGCCCATTATCAATGTCAGATTGCATCCACTGGACTCTATAAAAACAACCAAGTGCCACTTTTAAATGCCCATTGCAACAGTTTTTCTTATTAAAAGCTGGAAATGGCAGGATATTTATATATATACCCCTACTGTGACAGCCTGGCAGAGCATTACAAAGGAGAAAACCCAGCATCTGGTGATGTCCATAAGTACAAGACTTCAGGCTGTCATTACCAGGAAAGGGTTTCATCCAAGTATTAGATATGAACATTTGATTTTCAGTTTTTCATTTGTCCAATTACTTCTGAAACCCTGAAATTAAGCGATTTTGTAATAAAATCTTTAGTTCATCACATTTCTATACAATCTTTTTGTTCAACCCACTGAATTAGGGTTCGTTCACACTAGCCGTGCTGCCGTTGCAGTGTGGTGCAGTACTGCAATGTAGCGCAGCTAGGGTTAATGCAGGGTACACAGGTTTCCATCATGTTTGCGTTGATGCTAATGTGCAGTGGTGCATGTTAACACAAATGCCCTGAAGCACGCATTTTTACAGCTGGAAGTCTTTGTTGTTTTATTAACAAGTCATTGTGATGTACAGAACGTGGGAACAGGAAAAAATTGTGTTTGAGTAGAGCTCTTAATCTTACCTCAGAAAGGCTCTGATGCTGTGCTCTCCAGGGGCGTGTCTCCCTACATCACCACGATACGTGTCCACGCATTCCCAGGGTGATGTCGGGAGACGTGACCGCGGGCATTACCAGGAGCCTCTGGAAGATTGAGAGGTTGTTCCTTCTACTGAATGGGCGGATATGAATCCGCCTACTCAGAAGGAGCTGCGGCGTGTTTCCCGACGTTGCCATGTTAACACTGCTGCTGGTGAAGGAGCGGAGGGGAGAGCAAGAGAACCCTCCGCTCTTTCGGCTCCGAGGGCCGGATAGAACAGCCGAACGGGCCGGATCCGGCCCGCGGGCCGTAGTTTGCCCACGGCTGGTTTAGACAGTCCGTTTGTTTCTTTTCTTTCTTTTTTTTTTTTTTTTAAACGGGTTAGGGCAAGAGCCACATTATTTACTTACTTACTTATTTATTTATTTTTATTGGTTTTTTACAGAGAGGAAGGGAGAGGGATAGACAGTTAGGCACATGCATGAGAGAGAAACATCGATCAGCTGCCTCCTGCACGCCCCCCACTGGGGATGTGCCTGCAACCAAGGTCTGTCACTGTCTGTCGCAGATGTGTATCTCAGGATCTCAGGATGAGGTCATTCCGAATGAAGCCCTAAATCCAAGGACTGTCTTCAGGAGGCAGAAAAAGAGACCAAGCCACAGAGAAGAGCATGGCTTGCCGTCAGCCTCTACAAGCCGAGAAGAGCATGGGAAGAAGGTCCCTGAGAGCCGCCAAGAGGAACTGGCCGGCTGCCGCCTGGATTCCAGCCTTGTGGCCTCCAGAACTGTCGTTTTAAGCCACCAGCTTTGGGGGAGTTTGTTACAGCAGCCCTAGGAAATTAATTTTTTATAGCAAGACGAACAGGCCAACTTTGCCAAGAATGAGAAGTTTTTTTGACTGAAGAATATTTTTTACTTTGTTAAAAAAAAGCACACAACACAAAAACATAAAAACCAACAGCGGTTTTTCCTTGACTGTCAGAGAAATCCATTGTTTCGAGGCACTTTACTTGGCAAGCAGGCCCTGAGTCTTGTTGAGGCTTTCGGGTTGTGGTCACCCTGCTGGCAGGCAGCCAAGGCCACTAAGAATGAGATCTTTAACTTGGCCAGACAAGACATCATTATAATGAAAATTTTGGACACCAGAGGAATTTTCTAATACTTCACGCACATTCACAATTCAAACATGTGATGCATTTCAATACCAATTACATCTTTTGCAATAGTTGATACAATGAATGGGTTGGACCCTTCATTTGTGAAGTTTACTTGATCTTTTTTTTTGCTTCCTCCTCTCTCTTCACATCAAGTTTCTTGCCCAAACTCTACTAGGGGCTTTTTTTTTTTTTTTTTTTTTTTTTTTTTTTTTTTTTACAGAAACATAGACAAGGACTTTTAACACAGACACTGCAGGAATAATGCAGTAGCTGGCAGCTGAGGGAGCAACTTGCGTCAGTAAACTGAGCTTTGCACTGACTTTAGGTTTTGTTTTTTGTTGTTTTTTTTTAAATATATTTTATTGATTTTTTTACAAAGAGGAAGAGAGAGAGATAGAGAGTTAGAAACATCGATGAGAGAGAAACATCGATCAGCTGCCTCCTGCACATCCCCCACTGGGGATGTGCCCGCAACCCAGGTACATGCCCTTGACCAGAATCGAACCTGGGACCTTTCAGTCCGCAGGCTGACGCTCTATCCACTGAGCCAAACCGGTTTCGGCTGACTTTAGGTTTTAAGTGGCTCTTAACTCAGCCTCAAAATCACTCTAACACCTGAAGGCACCAATCCTACCTCTAGCCATATGACCTCCAAATGTTTACCAACAGGTACATTAGCTATCAGGTCCCGGAAGTCCTATCCCCTAACCTGGCCTTGATCTGTACAGTCCGTGGATAAAAAGCCTCCCCTCTCACCCGCCACTTAGGTGAGGGCTGTGCTACCAGGTCCTGGGACATGCATGTTACCCCCTAACCTGACCCATGCAGCCTCCAGTCTTAGGGGCCCTGTAACTTATGGGTCCCAAGGTTGGACACCAAATTTGTCAAGCTCACGCCTACGTGACAAGGCAAGGCCAAGGTCTAACGGATTTGACCAGCTGAAATGAGTTTCCATCTTTTTTTTTTTTTTTTAATGTATTTTAAAAATTGATTTCAGAGAGGGAGAAACATCAATCAGTTACCTCCTGTAGGCACCCCGACCGGGGATTGAACCCTCAACCGGGGCATGTGCTCTGACCAAGAACAGAATTAGCTGCCTTTCGGTACACGGGACGACACTCCATCAACTGAGCCACACAGGCCAGGGCTGAGTTTCCATCTTGTCTCACGTGCACCAATTAAGATGTCTCTTGCAGCGCTGTTGATGAGCGGTATTGTTAAAGGTACAGACTCCAGAATCGGATGTCTATGATGTCAGTAACATGACCTCTCTGATCTTCAAGGTCTTTGTCTATAAAATGGGAGTCATCGTCATTTTAAGAATGTTGCGAGGGTAAGTAACCCATCATGTAAAACCTTTACTACAGCGGTTCTCAACCTTCTGGCCCTTTACAACACTTCCTCATGTTGTGACCCCCAACCATAAAATTATTTCTGTCACTACTTCATAACTGTAATGTTGCTACTGCTATGAGTCGTCATGTAAATATCTGATATGCAGGATGGTCTTAGGCGACCCCTGTGAAAGGGTCGTTCAACCGCCAAAGGGGTCGCGACCCACAGGTTGAGAACCACTGCTTTAATACCTTATAGATGTGTAAGAAACGCAATATTTATAGTATCTCAACAGATATTGGCCATTATTAGCAAAGTTTCCACAGGGTTCCATTCCCATGTTTAAACCTTTATTTCTGAAACAAGGCAAGGAACCGTTAAGTATTCACCTTCTATACAAAGCTTCCACCAGGACTTAAAGATCACATCCCGACTTTTACCCAGTTGTTTGGCATAGCAAACATAACAGCAACACCAATACCAGCCTAATAACCGTAACCCACTCTGACTCACTTTTAAGCTTTTGCAAACAAGACTGGATTAAGTAGAAAGAAAAGGAAAGAAAAGAAGAGAGAGCGAGAGCCCTAACCGGTTTGGCTCAGTGGATAGAGCGTCGGCCTGCGGACTCAAGGGTCCTGGGTTCAATTCCGGTCAAGGGCATGTACCTTGGTTGCGGGCACATCCCCAGTGCGGGGTGTGCAGGAGGCAGCTGATCGATGTTTCTCTCTCATCGATGTTTCTAACTCTCTATCCCTCTCCCCTCCTCTCTGTAAAAAATCAATAAAATATATTTAAAAAAAAAAAAAGGAGAGAGAGAGAGAGAAAGGAAGGAAGAAAGGAAGAAAGAAAAGAAGAAAGAAAGAAAAAAGGATGCAGAGGGAGAGGGTGGGTAGGAGGAAAGAAAGGCAAAATTCTCCCCACTGTTCCCTGTGGAAGTGAAGATTTCACTGATCTGCTCAGTTGCCAGGGCAACCATAAAACCTAACTGGGAGGGAGGGAACAATTCTTAGTATGTTCCTTGTGCACCAGACTTCAGAACGCCTTCACATGCCAGGCACATCTACTCACTCGATGGCCTGGAACATTCCTTTAAGCATGGCATTGGCCAGTCCCCTCCCGTCGTCTCTTTATGACAGGTGATATAGTAGAAAGGGCTGGACCAAGAATCAGGAGTGCCAGGTTGGAGTCCAGGTCATGTCACATGAGGCTGTCTCTCCACCAGTCCAGCCCTCAAAAAGGAAAAATATAGGAGGGCAGGGTCACAGCAAATGGTGACCTAGCTCCCTTTCCTAGGGCAGGTGCCAGAAGAGCAATATACCCTTACTATTTCCTGACCCAGCAATACTCCCTCATTTCCGGAGCAACTGCAACCCTCTGCACAGTCATCTCAACATCTTTTTTCTAAACTGTATTTTTATTGATTTCAGAGAGGGAGAAACATCAATGATGAGACTCATTGATCGGCTGCCTCCTGCACACCCCCTATTGGGGATTGAGCTCGCAACCCGGGCATGTGCCCTTGACTGGAAATGAACCAGGGACCCTTCAGTCCGCAGACCGACGCTCTATCCACTGAACCACACCGGCCAGGGCTCAACATCTTTAATGGAGGCCTTATTCTCACATGCAAAGAGAATTAAGAACAAGGCACCTTGTAGAAGCCACTCCTCTGTTGCTGTAAATGTAAACAAAATGCCTACTTCGTACTCGAGTGACTCTTGTCCTTGGAAATCCGGGCTCTTACCCTGAGGTCGCAGCTCAGCTCTCCCGCCCAGAAAACCCTCCTCTGAGAGACAGACACACTCAGCTTTCCATGTAAGTTTCCTTTTATTTTGAAATTGAGATAGTGGAATAGAGTGGTTCGTGACTGACACTGGAGTGCTCATCCAGCAAAAGAACAAACTCCAAAAAGTCTGAGCCAGCTACTCCACCTCCCCCCCTCCCCCCAGACAAAGTCAATACCAGATTAAAGGGTGGGAGAAAGGGTACAATCAAAATCCGGGTGGTGACGGCTGGCTAATTTCCAGCAAAGTACAATTTCCACAGTGGCCACGTTTACAGAAGAGGGTCGCGTAATCACAAACTCGAGTCCCCGCTCCAGCCCCCACCGTGATCGCACTCATAACAATACATTTTTCACTGTCCTGAGTAAGAGGCCGCTCTCATATACCATTCACTCTGCCTTGGGGGAGGGGCTCTTTTATTTTGGTTCCTGGGACCAAGATCAAGATGCTGGAGACAGGGCAGACTCCAGGTGGTGGCAGATATTTATTCATGATGCTAACTCAAGATCTGCTGAAATTCATCTTACCTTTCTATTGCAGTGGGTTACGTAAAACTTACAGAAGCGTTACAAGTGGCCCCCCAACCCCCACAGGGGAAAACGGTAAATCAAGATCTAAGCACCCCAACACACACACGAAGCCTTAGTTCTTGGTGAGTGACTGGAAGTCACCTGGTGGGGTGGGGGGTATCAGGCAGGAATGGGGTGTGGGGGCAGGGGCAGGCCAGGGGCCCGACGTGAAAGCTGTACCTGTTAGAGTAGCGTGTCATCTTAAACGGGTGGAGAAATTTGCCAAAGAGTGAAACTTATTTATGGGGGAAAAGATAAGTTTGGGGAATTAAAATAATCCAGCAGATCCTGGAAAATGTCTCCCTCTTTTTTTTTTTAACTTTTTTTTTGGTTTTTAAAATTTTTTGGAAAGTGTTTTTAAGGTAATATTTTTATTTTCCTTTGGAAAAAGAAATCTTTTCCCGCCCCCCTAATCTAAGCAAGTGGAGTTGCCACTACCTAATTTTTCTCTATTGTCTTCCTAAGAGGTAGATAAAACAAACGTGAAATTGGGGCTTCTAGGAGGAGGTCCATTCATTACAGGGTGGGGAGGGGCTGGGAGGGCCCAGTGGAACTCCCCAGACTACACAGACACCTGAGCGACCAGAGGACCTGGCCCTCAGACTCGCAGGACAAAGGATCCTGCTCCACCTCTTTCCCTTCTACAGCCACCGTCTCCGTGGAGACGCAGAAGCACATGCAGGGGGCGGAGCATCTCAAAGAAACCCTGTCTAAGGTCTTCCTCTGGCTGCCCCAGTCCCCGGCTCCCCGGCTGAGTGGTGGCTTCCAGGCCACACCCCAGATCTCACCTCCAGCCAACCCCCCTCCTCTCCTCATCCTCTGGTCCAACAAAGAAATAGCAGGTGAGAGGGACAAGCTGGAGGGAAAGGGGGGAAACAGGGGACCCCAGGACAAAGAAGGCAGAAAGGTCAGCCCTCCCAACCCAACTGGTACGAGTGGGGGGTGCTGGCAGGCCTGCCTGCTCAAGGACAAACCGTTTGTGGCACAGGCCTCAGCTCTCCCCTCGGGCTGGGATTCCCACCCCGTGCCCGAGTCCTGCCCTGGGCTCCAACTTTACTGTAAGGACTGAGGTAGTTCATCCATTTGTACTCGTAGCACAGAATCACCTGTGACGCCTCAAAACACATGCTCCGAGGAGCTTCCTGCTAGTTCATTTAAGAAAAAAAAGTCTTCCTTCTGTCTTGTCAGTCCGGACTCACCACACTAAGGCACCAGCGGTGCCATCAGACTCTGCCCCCAAGGAGGGCCGAGTCAGGATTGGGGCTGTGGCCCGCACCCTCCAAACACACCTTCGGTCATGAGGCCTCCTGTCCCCACCCCACAGAGAAGCCCGATGCATCCAAAGGAAAGAAACCGAAGTGCTCAGCTGGTGTTGCTCTCAGTCTGAATACAACAGAAAATGCTCTGCGTCTAAACCGCGTGTCTGGAAGGGAAATGGCTTTCTGTCCCCTGGCACTGAGGATTTTCCTCCCCTCCTCCTGCAATGCCTGTGTCAGGCTGTGCTGCTCTCCTTCTGCCAGTTTTCAACAAAGAGGCCCAACAGTTGCATGGTTTGAATGTCAAAGCCACTAGGATCTCCCCATAAACACTTTGGGGGTGGGGAGATGGAAGGAGTCCCCCACCCCTGGAGGAGGGGCGGGAGGCAGGGGCTCTGTGAGGTAGTTACGTAGCACCACTAGTTCCCAGTTTGGCAGAGGGTATGTCTGGAGTGGGAGGAGGGGAAGGCACCCTTGAGAGCTAACTGAGGCCCCTCCTCACTGCCAGTCTGCCAGGCCTGAAGGGAACTGTGCCATCTCTGCAGTGGGGGCAGGGGTCAAAGAGCCGTCCCCCGTGGAGGAGCCCCCAACTCCCCCTCCGTCCCCAAAGTGCAACCAGGAGCCGTCAGACCCCTTCCTCAGCTCCCTACCCCTTGGCACCAATTGTGGCCCCCACACCACCCAGGAGCCTCAGAAAGGAGGGGCCCTGCCTTTAGCTCACAGTGTCCAGGCGCCCTCTCCTTCTCAGACAGCCCAGGTCTATGTCGAAAGGTGGCTGTTGTTTGGATTCAGAAACGGCCTCTCAGCCTCTGTCTGTCTGTCTGTCTTTGGCACAGAGGAAAGTGGACCCAAAGAACCAACTGCGGCATCTCATCCGGGTTCTCTGGTTGTGACATGGGGTCTTTCTGCCAACGGTGAGAGGAAAGAAGCGTGAGGACCGGGAGGAGAGGAGGAAAGGGCAGGAAGTGGTAAAACTCCGTCCCTAGACATGGCTCCCTACTACCCACACCCCTCCAAGGAGCCGAGCCCACAACCCAAATGGCAAAAGGCAACCAGACCCTCACGGGGATGAAAGCCATTGGGGTGTAACTGTCAGATGCAGCTTCCAAGTCAGTGAACCAAACCGTTTGGTTTTCCATGTTCCACAGAATTAAAAAATAGATCCTAGAGATGGTCCTTTCTTACAGATACATACGCAGCACACACACACACACACACACACACATCTGAGAGCACGGAAGTCGCTTTTCTCAGGTCGTGCGCATCTCCCGAGTGCTTTTCATGTTAGCTTGTCATCTCACCAAGGATGGGGACATGGAGGTGACGGGCAGGCGGGCGAGGACCCGCTCCAAGCCCCGGCCTACGGGTCAAAGGTGGACCCACCGAGACAAGCCCTTCATCCCGCTAAACCTCAACCACCAAACCACGTTCCCTTGCTCCCTAGTGGTGTGACTTTCACGATTTTCCTGCTGGGCAAGTAACAGCAGTGAGTGAAGCTGTGCCTCATCCTCGTCAAGTTGGACGGTCCCTTCCACACGCCCTGGCCTCTCCCGGGAGCTGCATCAGCCGAAGGAAAAGGACCTGGGCTGAAGGTGAAGGGAGCAGCCCCCCGAGGAAAGTGCACGCTGCAACCACCACATTTCGGGGGCCGGGGGCCTCTTTTCCGACGGCAGTTTGAACCAGGTCAGAAAGCATGCTTGCTGCTGGGAATTCACCTTCAATCACTAAGCGGCCGATGTCTGAACGCTGTCTGCCTCATTCCGGGATGAAGCATGTGTAGAGCCAGAGATGGTCGCCGGGAGACCCTTCGCTGTGGCTAGGACAGGTGGGGAGCTTCACTATTACTGGCCTGACATTTCCCCGAAATGCGTCCCTGCTTCCTCCTCTCTGTAGAGCAGGCAGTTCCGGGGGCTCACAGGGAACATCGCAGTGAGAAAGTGGTAAGACATGACGAATGAGGCAGGAGCCTGCCCCCAATCACGTTCCCATATCCCCTGCCCCTCCCCTTTCACCCCGCAACCTAAGTCAAGAGTTCCCTAAGTTTGGGTCCACCACCAGATCAACCTAAAGATAGGGGGATGGAGAGGAGCAGTTACCCAAGAATCTGCTTGCCTCCTGGGCCATTGAAACAGACCAAGAAGAATAACAAGATGGGACTGAAACGAGACAACAGAGATGACAGCATCGCGATAGCAGACCAGGCGGACCTCTCGGACGGTTCGAGGGGCCGCTTTGTCTCTTCCACCAACAGGGAAATATAAATTTTAAAGGGTATATATCTTTTAGTTTTATTTCTCTCCTCGATAAAACGGAGGCAATATTTTAAAATATCTCAACAGCACCACTGGTGGGAAAGACCGGCTGGGATGCCCTTTAACCAAAGGGGAGAGTGGGGGCACCAGAGAGGCTTGTTGTCCCGGGGCCCACAGCCCGGTGAGCCTCCCTCCGACTCTCGCCAGGCAGGACTGCCCAGGAGACCGAGGTCAGAGGTCAGAGCCTCACCCTGGGGCCTCGGGCTTGGACCTTCCCTGTCAGCCCCCCGTCTCCTCCCAGGGCCCAAGGAGCCAGCCCCCCAGGCCGTTCTCACAGGGCCTGTTCCAGGGAGTTCCTAAAGGGCTGCACTGGCTCACGTTGTAAGAAATTAAGAAATTACGAAACATAACTTTCTCATTTTTTTCTTTTCATTAAAAAAATAAAATATTCAAGACTATCAGCTTCTCTTTTGCTTTGCTTTTCTTTTTTATATAAAATATCAGCAAGCCGCAAGGGGGAAAAAAAAAGATTAAAAAAAAAAAAAAAAAAGGTGGGGGGAACAAAAAGGAAAGTAATTGCTGAGGTAACTCCGTACCTTGAGGTAGTTCACTTGCGCACAGCGTTACCTGGCTGACTCCGCCCACACGTCATGCTGTCGCCTTACTGTGGCTGCCGTGTTGGAAGGAGGGGACGCCACACGTGGGCCTCCTCACAAGCAGAGGCCGCCCTCCCTGCCCAGCACACGGGGTAGCACCGTCCGAGGGCGCGAGCCCGGGGACGCCGCCTGGCCAGTGTGCACGGACGTAAGTGTATCAGGAGGAGAGGCCTAACCTCAGGTAACTGATGGCTGCCGCCTTCCACGGGCCTGACCTTCAAACGGGATCCTATGGAGGCTGGTCAATCAATAAATTAAGTCTATTTACCCCTTTGTGCATAATACGTTGCTGGTGTTTTGAATTTTGCTTTTTAGGCACACCTGTCATCACGCCAATGATTCGTGGGGGCAGAAGCCATCAGTTAACGATGCCTCTAGGATAAAAACAAAAGCAAATACTCTCCGATTTGCTGGGTATTCATAAAATATGCCAGATGATGAACCTTCGCTTTATTGGGAGCTCAGGGTTGGGTTCCACATCCCACCACCACCAAAAGAACAGTGCCGGTGGGGGGGGGAGCGCCCCGCAACTCCTGCCTCCGGGAGCCAGCCCTCGCTGGAGCACACGGGCTGGGGTGAGGGCACAGTGGCGGCCTGGGGGGCCACTCAAGTCCTCCACGGAACTGAGACGTTCTCAAGGGGAGTAAGGCCCCTTCCCAGTGCTCACATCCAATCATTAAAATAGACTTTAAAAAAATATAAAATCTGCCTGAGAATGGTGGGAATCAGGGACGGTACAGTGGTCAGCCCCTATCCCACTAAGCATTTAGTACCACCATGTGCACCTGGACACGATACGGGGCCCGTACGGTTCGAGGGGTCTTGGTGGGGAAGCCCCAGCAGAGTGGGGGACTTGTAATTGCGCCAATTTTCCAAGATGGTGATCTGGAACAGATCAGCCGCAAGGGCCTTCCTTTTAAACGTGGATTACTTATTTTAATCGCCTGTCTTCCCAGGTCTCCTCCAGTCTTTACTCCTTGCTGTTCCTGTGGGTTGGTTGAGGGAGGGACGGGAATTAAACCTCAGATGCTGATGTGTCTTCTCCCTCTGAGTCTATAACGTAAGCTAAGCGATGTCCTCCCTGGTCCCCACTTTTTCTGGTAGTGGCCATGCTAAAACAATTAGTGTGAATGTAGGAAGAGGCGAGGTCAGGGCATGAGAAGGGAGGTATTTTAACCAATAAACCAAGCAGGAGAAGGCTGGAAGGATTTTAGGATCAAGAAGCAAACCATCCCTGGAGGCTGATTAAAACACCCCTCTGCATGTTTTAAAAACCTGAAGGAAATTTTATTTCTCTTCCCACTGGGATCGGGCCCACCCTCTCGGTGGGACCTGAAGAACTGACTTAAAGAATCCACGTTTAAAAGCACCCTGAGCTAGAATTTCCATGGTGACACCCTGAGGGGTGGGCAGCGTTGGGCCAATTGGTTGGGTGTTTGGGGCAGAGAGATCAGGGTTCCTCACTGGAACGTCTTTCTCAAACAAGTGGGCAAACCTGATCTACATCCCAGCCCAAGGGTCCCTGATTCCCACTCATTCTCAGGCCTGCTGGGGAGAACGCGCTCTCGATTTCAGCCCGTCGTCCTCGAGCTGATGTGCGGGGAGGGCGGGTCACTTCCTCCGCGCCTGCGCCTGGTTGCTCTGTCCCTTCTGGTGCAGCTGTTTCACCTGGGCCAGGATGTCTCGGATCTTCCTCTGAGCCATCTGCAGAGAGCAGGCGAGAGGGAGGGTGAGGCCCCCAGAGGCAAGGAAGGAGACAGCCCCACACAGGGACCCAGACCCAGACCACAGGACACACAGGACTTCAGAAAGCTGAGAAAGGTTGTTTAGAGTGACCTCAGTCTGTCTGCCTCTGAATGGACCCCTGAGCACCTACTGGACAATACAGCAAGGAGAGGGGTGGGCGAGGGGGTACATTCATTCCGAATGTAAAACTTAACAAAGCTGTCGCATTACTGAACCCAGAACAGAGTTGCCTGAGTATGTTTTGGTCAAAGGGTCATCAACTAGGAGACTTTGTCACAAATCACAACTCCACTACACATGAAAGTATCCCCGGGAAAGGGGACGAAACACCTGGAGATGGATTAACAAAACAAAACAAAAAACAAAAATCAGTGAAATAACCACTGTGAAAATGGGCAAAATACCAAAGGGTCCGTATTTTTTACTCTTTACTTCTTAAAAGTTTCTTCCCTAAGAACAGTTTTACAAGGAAAATCCACTGCAGAATGCGATTCACTTGACAGAAGTGTCCCAGAGAATGTCTCCTTTCCATGAGCAAGACTGACTGGGCGATAAAATACCCATTTCTTTTCTTATCCAGTGCAAAAAATGGTTAGGGAAGGACCAATGTTAAATAACAGGAAAGATCATCCTAAATTATCAAAAGCCTGTGGTCGTCACGCCGTCACAAAGGATCACCAGAGGGCTGCGTGTGCAGCAGGCGCACGTGGGTGAGCGGGGCTGCGTGTACAAACAAGGTGCGTGCGGGTGGGCGGGGACTTGACCAGGAGGTGCAGCAGGGGAGTTCCACATGGCGCCGGCCCTGCAGGGCGGGACTCCGGGACTGTGTGTGTGTGTGGGGGGGGGCGTCCCACGTGGTGCGGGCAGACGCGCAGGTGGGTGAGGCACACACAAGTGGGTGGGGACTTGACTCTGGGCCTTGCGGCGCCGGCAGGACTTGACACTGCGTCCCCGTGGGTGATAAATTTAGATATTATTTTCATATACATTTTACTAATTTTCTTTCATCTCTGACACTTCTATTATAGAGAAAGGGCCAATAGCAATATTAAAATATTTCCTCTAATTAAGTCCCTTTTAATGTGCACAAATTTCGTGCGCCGGGCCACTAGTTAATATATAATGTATAATTTATAAAGTCACATATTTATATGAAACACATGAAGTTGTCAGTGCTTTCCCTAGGGCATCATAGAGGGAATAAAGCATGAACACCTCACACTCATGCACCTGGAAGAGAAGAGGCCAGCCCAGAGGCAGGCAGGGTCCCAGGACTGGTCAAGTCATACTGGCCAACCTCTGGAGTCTTGCTTCTCTGAGCCCTGGGCTCCTGCCACCCCACCCGTCTGTGATGAGGAAATGCCATACATACCTGGCTGGCATAGAAATGCCCGATGATCTTAACAATGACCTGGTCGTTCTCATCAGGGGTCTGGTCTCTTGGCACCACCACTTCAGCTGCTGTCAAATTCTGCAACTCGTTCACCTGGGGGTAAGTGGGCAGAGAAGAGCTCAAGCTGCCACCAAGAAACCACGGCTGATGGATGGACTTGAAGAGCATTACGCTAACCAAAACAAGCCAGTCAGAGGAAGGTAAGTATCACATGATCTCACTCATTTGTGGAATAGAATGGACAACATAAACTGATGAACAAAAATGGATCAAGAGACATAGAGACATCAACAGACCATCAAACCTCAGAGGGAAGGGAGGGGAGGATTTGGGGGGACTGAGGACAATGGGGGGAAAGGGGAACACATGTAACACTTTCAACAATGAAAAACAGAGGGAGGGGCAAGAAGCTGGCGACTAGCAGGTGGAAACGGAGTCAGAAGCTAAGCTTGGGGAGCAGAATCAAGAAAATGGGCAAAGTGGAGTCCTGAGATTGGGCAGGGCAGGGGAGCAGGAGGCCACGGCAGAGTTGCTGGGTTTGGGGACTAAGACCTAGAATTTTCAAAGTGGCCCTCAGAGCTCACCGTTTTGCCACCTTTGCCAATAACCCGGCCGGCCGCCGACGCTGGCACCCGGATATGGGTTTCCAGCTTTACTTCCTCCTTGGGTCCAAAGAAATTCTCCTCCTTGAGTTTTCCATAAATTCTTCCCTGAGCCTGAGAAGATGAGGTCATTGTTAATCATCGGGCCATATATATATGACAAAACACAAAGTACAGCCCCCAAGCTCCACCCGACCCTCTTCTGGCCCACAAGCCCACCCCACCTACAGGAAGATCAACCACCTAGGCCAGGTGATACGAAAGATCAACAGCACTGACCCATCAGGGTCCCTTCCGCTTATCTGTATTGGAGAACCTGGGTAGAGTAACTGAATGCATTCTTCCTAGAGGAATGTGTTCAGTTTGATAAAACCAGACCCGTTGGGGTCTGGGATGAGGGCATTTATTTGGACAATGCAGTGGCTAGCAATTCAGGTCCAAGTGGCAGCTGATCAAGTCGCTCAGGGGACAGGCTATCAGACACTCCACAGCCTGGAGAGCTGTCCCCATTCTCCGTCCCTGTCAGGCTAAGTTAACAACCAGCTTTGGCTTCTGACCAGAAGCTCGAGAACCCAGGGATGTAGTAGAGACATAAGGGAGAGAAGGGACTCTGGCGTTAAAGGCCTTCCCTTCCGCAGTAACTAAGGCAGAGCACAAGGAAGAAGCCTCAGACTCCTTCTTTCCCGCGTGACCTTCGAGAAGTAGCGAGGGAAGCTCGATGCCAGTCTGATTTGCACACCCCTCCCCAGGTCAATCCCAGTGTGTCCAGCTTAGGAAAACAATAAAGACCAGAACCTTGAATTGGGCCTCTGGGGGTCCAGTGATGATAACCATACGAACTTTGGAGTCAGGAGTTTCTGGAGGAGCAATCTGCAAAGCAAACAGCTGGTCAAAGAGGCGCCCTCACCCTGGCTGGGTGCTCAGTTGGTTAGAGCACATCCCCATATGCCAAGGTTTGTGGGCTCAATCCCTGGTCAGGGCACATACAAGAAGCAACCAATCTATCTATCTATCTATCTATCTATCTATCTATCTATCTATCTATCTATAAAAAGCAGTAATATGCAAATGAGCTCAGGACTCCCTAAAGGTCACAACCAGCTCAGGAGGAGGGGCTGGGCGCAGCCCCAAGCCTGAGAGAACAACACAGAGGGGCGCCTGCTCCGAGCCTCTGTGGCCAGACTGTGGCTTAAGCCCGCTTCTAAGCCATCAGTAGGACATCCCCTGAGGGCTCCCGGACTGTGAGAGGGGACAGGTTGGGCTGAGGGACCCACCTCCCCCCACCACTCCAGTGTATGAATTTCGTGCACCAGGCCTCTAGCCCTATATAATAAAAGCCTAATGTGCTAAGTGTGCAGTCAACCAATCATAGCATAATATGCTAATGATGCTAAGGCCAGTCAACTGCTCGCTATGATGTGCACTGACCACCAGGGGGCAGACGCTCCAACCAGTAGGTTAGCTTGCTGCTGGGGTCAGGTACTGAGCGAGACATGCCCTGGAGCCCTCCCTCGGTCTCTCCCCAGTTGGCCAACCTCCCACAACCCTGCCCGGCCCTGATTGTGCACCAGTGGGTTCCCTCAGCCTGGCCCTCTCACAATCCGGGACTCCTCAGGGGATGTCAGAGAGCCGGCTTGGGCCCGATCCCGCAGGCCAGGCCAATGAATTCGTGCACCGGGTCTCTAGTGAATGCATAAATGAGTGGAACAGCAAATCAATGTTTCTCTCTCTAAAAAACAAGTTTAGCCGAAACCGGTTTGGCTCAGTGGATAGAGCGTCGGCCTGCGGACTGAAGGGTCCCAGGTTCGATTCCGGTCAAGGGCATGTACCTGGGTTGCGGGCACATCCTCAGTAGGAGATGTGCAGGAGGCAGCTGATCGATGTTTCTCTCTCATCGATGTTTCTAACTCTCTATCTCTCTCCCTTCCTCTCTGTAAAAACTCAATAAAATACATATAAAAAAATAAATAAATAAAAAACAAGTTTAAAATATTTTTTCAATTAAAAATAGAAAAAGAGGAGCCCTCCATCTCCACTGTGCCAGTCCCCCTACTCCCACTATCCACTTCTGAGAACATGGGAAGAAAAAAAGACTCCACACCTCAAAGTCATTGCCCCTTGTACCAAAACTGTTTTGAAGGCACGGATGGGCTTGCTTCAGTGCCGGTATCTAAGCAGGGCCCCCACACTCTTCCCATCACCCAATCTCCTGGGGAGGTTTCAGTGGAGTCTTTTCAGGGGAGAGGGGGGTAATGATGAGATGACCAAGAGGGAGGGCAGTGACCACACTTCCTCAGAGCACACTTCACCAAAACTTTGAGATCACCGAAACAAATGTGCAATTTAACAGCGCCCTTGTTTCCCTGTGCCCGTCTCCCTCTCCACAGGACCCCGCCAGGGGAGGTAAAAAGAGAGCTAACATTTACTGAGCACCCACTGCCCCCAGGCACTGACTGAACCAGGCTCCAGCTGCATCGTCTCCTGGTGCTATGACGACCGCTATACTGATGAGGAAACAGAGGCTCCGGTCACACAGCTAGGAATGGGAGTTTGAACCCTCGTCGGTCTGTGGCAGAACCCAGCCTCCTTCTCTAGGCCCAATGCCACCTCCTCCCTGGCCTGAAAACTGGATTTCTGTGAAGAACTCAGCAAGGCCAAAAGCCACAGGGAAAAGGCCCCAGCACCAGCCAGGCGGGGCGCCTGGGAGCAAAGGCAAGAGGGTGATGGAGCAGAGCAGTTCCGTCGGGGACGGGAGGGAGGTAGAGCAGATCACCTTGATGGAGGCGCTGGCGAAACGGGAGAGCTGTTTGATGTGCTGCCCCTTCTTGCCGATGATGGCGCCCACCGCCTGGGCAGGGATGAAGACCTGCACCATCTCCTGCTCCGGAGCCTGCTGCCAAGACAGGGTGTGTCATCACCACAGGCCCAGAGCCACAGCCTAGAAGCCCCTCCACACCCCTGCTGTGCACCCTCAAGGAAAAAGGGGTGCAGGCACCCAGCCAACCTGGGCAACACCCTCTCTGCCTCTCCCTAAGCCCAGCAGGAATCAAGGGAAGAAGCTGGAGGAAGAGGAGGAGGGAAGAAGAGTGCTGTCAGGCTGCTGACATCCCTGGCAGCATCTGAGATTGCCCTCCACGGAGTCAAGGTTCTGACCTGTTGCCAGGGGCTGGGAACAATGGAGGAGAAGCAACCTCAGACCCTCCTACCTCCCTACAAACCCCCAAGGATCGGGCTCCCACAAGGAGTGGGGCTGCTTAAGGGAGGCCGTCGCCGGGCCCAGGGGTTCTGTGAGAAGGCTTTGCACTTACCATAAAGGAGCTATAGGGCGCAGCTCCCGTGACACTGCTGGGAGGTGGCGGGACTGCACTGGACGAGGCTGGGAAAAGACCCACGGCAGCCAAGTTCAGGCCGGGGATGAGATGAGACTGCAGCTGGGGTGAAAGGTGAGGAGGGGGAAGTCAGCTCAGGCTGACCGGGCCCAGTGGTCGCTTGTGTGTGTGGCCCTGGCTGAACTAAGAGGGGGAGTAGTACCCCAAGACAGAGTCGGCCAAAAACAGACGAATGACATGCTTTTACACAGACACCGCCTGCCCTTTTGGTTCTCACATGTGTACTCGTGGAGTTACGGACTGAGAGCTAGTGACTCCAACCAATTTTATTCCGTCAGGAGCCCGTCCTCTCTGGCTCATTCCGCCCTGAGACGGGGACAGACGCACAGCCCTGTACCGCCACATACCGACGGGAGACGCAGCAGGGACAGGTCTCCATGTGACTCCTAGGACTCACCTTCCTACACCCTTGCCCCACCCCCTTTGAAAATCAGATGAAAGCGATGGACCCGCTAAAGTATACATGAACAAGTTTTAAATATAATTATAAAAGCCCTATTAGTCAAACTTAAAGGCCTCAAGGCCACACCACACAGCACTTGGCCTGCCCGTCCCATGAGGAAGACCCACTCTGTGTGGCTCAGGCTCGGAGAGGGGCAGCAGGTGCCTGGCACTCACACTCATGGCAGCCACGTCATTCTCATAGGCCTCCCGAACTTTCTTCATGATCTCCTGCTCGGCCCGGCAGCAGTTCTCGATGGCCCCCTTCACGGTGATGGTCCTCTCGGGGTTATAGAGGGTGAGGTCCTGCAGCCTGCGGGGAGAGCAGAGCAGCGTCCCCCTCCACTCAAGGGACAGGCCCGGGCCCCAGCTCCATTTCTGCAAGCTGCTTAACCTTTGCCAAGCAGCTCTGTCTCTGGCCTTCGCTTTGGAACCGGGGCAGGGGGATGTGCCGGGAGATGAGAACACCCAACCGAAACCCCTCTATTTGTGAGGAATCCAATGACGGGGGAAGCAAGAAGGATGCTCCTTTCCCTGGGGGGTTCTGTGCCATCCACTTCCTGTGCCTTTGCAGAACAGAGCAGCACTCTGCCCACCAGCAAGTCGCTGATGCCAGGACACATGGTGCTCACGGGAATAATCCACCTGGAGAGGCAGGCCGCCGCCTATGCTCTGTCAGAACAGGACCCAGGTTTGAAACACAAGCCCTGGCTCCAAGCTGCAGCCTCTCCTGAAGATGCAGAGCACTTGAGGTCTGCGGGGGGGGGGGGGGGCCAGGACTGGGGAGGCGGCACCCTAACAGTCCCCTGCCCGCCACAGCCCACACAGCGGTGTGATGGGAGAGCCCCAGTCCTTGTCAAAATAAACACTCTTCACCACCTCTGAGTCTTCTTTAATGGGCAGAAACTGCATCCAACTTAAGGGACAAGAAGTATTAAGGTTCAGTCATGAAATAGGGCCGGCCCCGGGCCCCCAGGCATCCCATTCACACAGAAGGAAATACAAGGGAGCCTTACGAGGAGATGGTGATTTTCGTCTCCGTGTCCTGCTCCACCTTCTTCAGGTTGCGCCCCTCCTTGCCAATGAGACGCCCTACGAAGTTATTATGGGCCAGGATCTTCAGGGGAACCTCGTCAGCCCTTCAGGAGACAAGGGAAGAAGGGAGGGTCATGTGGAGACTCAGCCATCATGCCACCCCGATGAGGTTTGTAGGACAAACCACAGGACAAAACCATGTTAGAAGAGAACTAAACCCAGATTAGTGGCTGCTCAGGATGAAGAAATGGGGGAGTAGGGGTGGACTGCCAAGGGGCACAAAAACGATGCTGATGATGCACATGTTCATTATCTTAATGGAGTGACGGCTTCACAGGTATCTGCATATTAAAAGTCATTCAACTGTACACTTTAAAAATCAATTGAAAATAAAAAATGAAAATGCCACATTGTAGAAATATCTGCAGCTAGCCCTAGCTGGTTTGGCTCAGTGGATAAAGCACCAGTCTGTGGACTGAAGGGTCCCGGGTTTGATTCCGGTCAAGGGCACATGCCCGGGTTGCGGGCTCAATCCTCAGTAGGGGATGTGCAGGAGGCAGCCGATCAATGATTCTCTCTCATCATTGATGTTTCTATATTTTTTCCCCCTCTCCCTTCCTCTCTGAAGTCAACAAAAATATATTTTTTTTAAAAAAGAGAGAGAAATATCTGCAGCTATAAAAAAATGAATTGGGTCAGTATGTATTGGTGCATGAAAATGAAAAAAAGCGAAGTATAAAACGGTTTTATCGCCGAAACCGGTTTGGCTCAGTGGATAGAGCGTCGGCCTGCGGACTGAAAGGTCCCAGGTTCGATTCCGGTCAAGGGCATGTACCTGGGTTGCGGGCACATCTTCAGTGGGAGATGTGCAGGAGGCAGCTGATTGATGTTTCTCTCTCATCGATGTTTCTAACTCTCTATCTCTCTCCCTTCCTCTCTGTAAAAAGTCAATAAAATATATTAAAAAAAAACAAAAAAAAACCGGTTTTATCAATATGCAATATAATGTACATTACGACCCTCTTTATGCTAAAACACACCTGTGCCCTGACCGGTTTGGCTCAGTGGATAGAGCATTGGCCTGCGGACTGAACGGTCCCAGGTTCGATTCAGGTCAAGGGCAGTACCTTGGTTGTGGGCACATTCCCAGTGAGGGGTGTGCAGGAAGCAGCTGATCGATGTTTCTACCTCTCTATTCCTCTCCCTTCCTCTCTGTAAAAAATCAATAAAATATATATTTTTAAAAAAATAAAAATAAAAACACCTGTGCTTGTGCGCATATATGCTTCTGAGTGCACAACGCTTCCAGAGAGCATACACACAAGGTGTTACTTGTGGGAAAGAAGATTTCAGTGTATAACATCTCCTGTATCTCTGTGCTCTCGCTAACAAAGGTGTGTGTTGGGTTCAGGAAGGTGGCGGTCTCCACATTCGTAGGAAAGCGGAAGCCTTACGTTTTGGTGTCCTTGGCCTCCTTATGCATGATCTCCAAGATCATCTTACAGGCGGAGGAGCAGCCCTCGGGGGTCGAGTGGACACTGATGGCCTTCTCGGCGGCACCTGCATTCTCCTTCCTGTGCACGTCGATCCTGAGGACCACAAGGACGGGGTGGCTGGTCAGTCCGCCCTGGGGGACGGGTCTTTTTCGGGCTCCCCCAACCTCAGGCACAGGAGCAGCTCTACTTGGAACAAAGCCCATCAAAGGCAGAATGGGGAGGGCCAGGGACACATGGCCGGCCTGTTGCCCTGGATCCTGTCTTAATCAGGAGGTGGCGGTTGGAATGATAGCGTCTACCATGGGACTGCCAGGTTGGGGATCAGCAGCCCACACTCTAATTTGTGAATTCTGGATTTCCCCCTGAGACAACTGTAAAGGGGAGGCACATTGTCCCAAATAAGAAGAAAATAATGAAGGATGTATTATGAATAAGGACACCAGGTGACCTGTTCTCTCCCAGGGACACTGATCAGCTGTAAAGTTAGAGAAGAGTGGTGGCGGTGGAACAGGAGACGGGACGGACTTAGGCCCTATGACCGAGGGCCCAGACTTGGGCAGGCTGACCAGTCCTGCTGACACCAACAGTGGTGCTAAAACCACAGAGAATGACCGGCTCACCAAGACCAGGTTGGCTTGCTGAGACTTTCTATGAGGAATTTTAGATCCCTTTTTTACTAACAACAGGACGAGGTCCAGCAACGGCCACCACAGGATGCACCACATGCCCATTCTGCCTCCCCACCTGGCCCCGCCTACCTAGGAGGCTGGGATTGGAAGCAGTGGCTCCTGAATGGAAAAGAATGAACGTGTTCCAGCCGATATTTCCTACTGACGCCACTGAGTGTGCTTCCAGGAGGCACCCACTCCCCAGGTAGGAACCACCATTTCCTGGCACCCATCTCCATCCCCCAGCACCCCAGACTCACTTGGACTGGGTCTGTTTTGTGATATTTCGGATGGTGGCGCCCTCCTTGCCAATGATGGCGCCCACATACTGGGTGGGCACCAGGAGCCGCAGGGGGATGTCCACTTGCTGCTGCTTGGCAGGGGCCCCGGCTGCCACAGGCGAGCCCTGCCGAGGCTGACCCCGAGAGCCAAAGCCCCCTCGGCGCCCGTTCTCAGGACCCTGTGCTATCTGCTCGTCGGGAATATAGGAGACCTTCAAGGCATGGTTCTCCAGCTGGTGGCCATTCAGCTTCATGATGGCTCTGGGGACAGAGAATCTACTGGTTACTCCAACCCATGCTAATCACACCAAATGCCCTCCATGGGTAAAGCACTTAAGAAAGGGATAGGACCACCTGCCCACCACTCCCACCTCCACCTTAGGGGCCCTTCCAGTCTACATGGCCCAAGACATCAAAGGGAAACGTAAATTAGTTATTTCCAATTAATGTTGGGGTCAGCTCGTCAATTTCAGCCAAAACTACCTATACAAGTCATGTAAGAATCGCATGATAAATGAATAAATACAATAAATAAAGGTGATAATTCACAGGACTTGGTTTTATTCCTATTGAGTCTGGCACCTTCTATGTTTAAGGAAACTGTAAAAAAAAAGTTAAGAGTTGGAGACAGAATGGCTTATTACCACATGGAAGCAGGAGTTTGTGTATCTGGAATGTCTGCTAACCGGCTGAATTACACTGGAGGGAGGGGTCAAGCCCCCTCCCCCCCCATTCCCAAACCTGTTGCCGGTTAGAAATGCAAACAAGGCAACAGCAGGTATGGGAGTGAGCAAGTGCTGCCATGATCTTTAGAGCCAAGCTAAAAACCATAGGCTGGCCACAAGGGGCAGTAGGAGCCTCCAGGGAACTGTGAGCCCAGGAGACGTCTAGCATGAGATCCGAGAAAGTGGTGGGATTTTACAGTGTAGCCTAAGTTGGAGGAAACAGAAAGGATAGAGGCAGCATGAGGAAGCCGCAAGAGAGCCATCAACAGCAAAAGGTGGCCAAAGGCCCATGTATTGACAGGGTCCATATAGACACAAATGGGTAGATGGGTAATGTGTACAGTTACCAGTGAGTGAGCAGTGTTCATTACTCAGCCAAAGGGAGAAGGAGCTGGACCGTGTGGGTGTAAGAGGGCTGGAAGGACCCCAGCAAGCATACACGGGGCCCATGGCAATCACAGCAATAAGATGTCCGCCCCGCCACATCCTATCATTAACAAATGCTTTTTCTTTAAACATAGCAGTTCCTCCTCACTATCGCTAGATGGCGCCACCAACACAGCAAAGCCCTGCTGTTCTCCAGCAACTGAGATCTCTCTGGGAAGCCAACCTTTTCCCCTAGGGTTTTCCCATCTTCCCTGGGAGTTCTTTGGGCCCCTCCCTTTCCATCTATTTGCCATCAATCCTAATGAGTTACTGAACCTTTGAGATTCCTGAACCAACTACCCAGCAACACCCCACAAAGGCCCTCCCAGCCCCACGCTCCAGCCCACTCACTGCCTGGTCTGCTCCCGGTTGGAATAGGTGACATTCACCACGGCCGTCTCACTTTCCGTGTTCACTGGCGGGGGGAGCAAAACAGAGGCCAGGGTTAGGGCAGTGAAATCTGGAGAAGCCACTCAGGAATCCTGGGTGTGGAAAGCTTATCCGTACACACTGTGACGGACAGGCGTGGAGCAGAACCTTGGGAGCCTGTGAAATACTGGAATGGCAAGGCAAAACGGTTCCCCTTCCGGCCCCTTTTACCAGAACTCCTAGGAAACTTAAATTTACATTCTTGCGTTTCCCTTTCTACATCTTCCTTTGATTTCCCTTCCCAGCCCCCAAGAGAGCTGGGCATACAAAAGGATGGAGTCCACACATCAGCAGCAGGTCAGACGCCCACACAAGAGCCTGCGAGATACATTTACCCTTGGAAAGTTAAACTAGTTAAAAATCAACACACACTGAGGTTAGCAATTTACAGAAGTAAACATCCCAAGAAATGGCTTTAAGGATATGGCTGAAGGTTTTGGGGAACACCCAAATCCATTTTAGAGGCTGAAGTATCCTCAAGGCTCCATCAGTCAAATGCATGTGTATTGGAAGCGAGCTAATGGGTTGACAGGAGTGGCTGCGTGGCCTTGGGAGTGGGGAATGAGTATGTCTGCTTCTTTTCCAGAGGAAAGGACTTCCCGACTGCTCCAAACATCACTGGCCGTGGAAATGCACATATTCAGGGCATCACCAACTCAGGAGACCAGCCGTTAATTCCCCCAAACTCTTCATAAGCAGCCTTTGACTTTCATTTGATTACCATACACATTCTTTCCCACAGGGAGGAGAATGGATCGGACATTAGAATCTCAGGCAGTCTGGGCACATAGTTCTCCTTTTAAATTAATAAAATTAACCTTCTGTCATGTGCATCATTGTCCTGTGATTTGGGGTCCCCTGGGCCTGCTCAACCCCAGGGTGGAGGACATGGACAAAACTCAAGCCTCGCTCTAGCTGGTTTGGCTCAGTGAATAGAGCGTTGGCCTGCGGACTGAAGGGTCCCAGGTTCAATTCCAGTCAAGGGCATGTGCCCAGGTTGTGGGCTGGGTGTGCAGGAGGCAGCCAATCAATGATTCTCTCTCATCATTGATGTTTCTATCTCTCTCTCCCTCTCCTTTCCTCTCTGAAATCAATACAAATAAAAATATTTAAAAACAACAACAAGAAAACCCAAAACACTCAAGCTTCTGTCCCACAAGCTGAGGAAAGGCACTTGGCCACCAAACCTCAAGTGTTCTCCCACCTGGGTGGTGAGGAGGATTCTAAGTAATAAATCCTCTGCTTTTTTTTTCATTGACCAAAAAACATGTCGCTAACAATCAGGGATTCTAACAAAAAAAGAGACAACCAGTTGATTATTCCAGCCAAAAAGGGGGAATCGAAATGCTTTTAAAGTAAAAGAGTTGCAGACTTATCCATGATAAACACTCAATTTCCATTCTTAAACTATTTCTGAAGTCTTTTTTTAAAATAGGTTTTTATTGATTTTTAGAGAAAGAGGAAGAGAGAAGGAGGGATAGAAACATCAATGAAAGAGAAACATCGACTGGCTGCGTCCTGCAAGCCCCATACATGGGGATCGAGCCCACCCTGACCAAGAATCGAACCAGTGACCTCTTCCTGTATGGGACGATGTTCAATCCACTAAGCCACACCGGCTAGGGCTATTTCTAAAATCTTAGTTCTACCTTGGTTGACCCCTAGCAGCCTGGGACCCTATATCAAGAATGAGTGATTTTGTTCAAGTCTCATTGAACAGAGGAGGGACCTGTCGCAAGGTAAGAGCCACATGTCCAGATCCTCAGTCCAGTGTATCTCTACCACACTCTGTCCTCTTTGGGCATGCCAAATAGATCTGCCCATGGAAAACGAGGAGAGCAGATCCCCCAAAGTCCCCCACCACCCACCACCCACCACCTCTGCCCACTCTTACCTTGTTCACAGTTCTCTACTGTTCCATACTGAGCAAGCAGGCTGTCCAGGACCTAGGAGCACGAGAAGGAAGGAAAGCTACTCTGAGCATCCCAGGAACTAGCCCTAGGCCAGCCACTAGACACCCCGCATCCCAAAGCACTGGGGCGCAGGCTGAGCCTTGGGTGGGGATTGAGCATCATTACCTGTTCAGTTTGCCCTTTCTGGGGCACCTACGCTGGTGGTGACCTGTCGGGGTTTCTTTGCAGACATGTACTTAAGCTCAAAGAGGGATTTGGGGCCTTTTTAGAAGTAGACCTGGGCCACCTGGGGCCCGAAATCAACTTCTGCCATCACGAAGTTTGGGGCTCAGGGAACACCCTTCCCACCTCCTTCTCTATAGGGACGAACGTTCCAAGGACTAACATGGGTCGTCTTAGGTTAAGGATGAGACCCAGCCAACCTCCACCCAGCATCAACCACACCTGGCCTAGCACCAACCACACCACCAGCGGACAGGACCTCCCCCGTCATCTCAGCCAAACTCAGGCTGACCCAGGCTTCATTCCAGTCTCCACTACCCATGCCAGAGAGCTCCCCAGTCACTTACTTCCCATCGCAGCTGGGGTGGGATATTTCGGATCTGAATTTTCCGACTCCTGAAATTAGAGGGAACAGGATTAGTGACCGTTTGGAAAGCTTCAGGGGACTGTGACTTGGCCGTTTTTAATCCCTGTGCCAGGCTATCTCCCCACCTTCTTCTCTACACCAGCGTCTTAGAGTCTAAGAATGATAAACTTTGGGAACAGAGATTTGGTGTGGCGAGAACAATTGTTATCACTGTTACCAGATAGGAAGATCAAAATCAGATGCCCCTAAGCATTACTAGGGTATCGTCATTCCCTAAAAATCACATCTGCTTCGTCTCTCTACTCAGGTTTCTCACTAGAGAAACTTTTATTCAGTAACCATCTATAACGCCCCCCCTCCCATGTTTCAGAAATATAAAGCCACATAAGACATTACTCATTAGTCTGTTACCTATTTACACAAAATAGGCAAAGTGCCTGGCCTCAAGGTGCTGTTTATTAGGGGAGACATACATGCAAACAAACAATATCAGGGTCAGAGTGCAGAAGTGCTTTGTGCAGGTATAAATTTAAACCTGGCCTCCACTTCCTAGCACTGATCTTTAAAAGATTAAAAAAAAAAAGATTTAATTCCTTTGGGGCTTTGTTTCCTCCTTTGTAAAACAGGGATAATACCTATTCAAGGGGTGGTATACAAGGTAATGTTAGACAATATTATAAAGAGCTTAGCAAAGGGCTTAGAGTAAGTACGAAAAGTATAATACTAGATGCATTTTCGAATACTAAAGTGGGAGTGATCAACACACACATAACCCAGCATTCTGACCACCACCTCCCCTCCCTCTCCCCAGTTAACTACACTTTCTCCTTCCCATCTTTCCCCTTTAAAAAGGTAATTCACCCCCCCCCGCCCCCCAAGAAGGCTTTCAGGTTCAAGGCTGACTCCCAGGGAAATTGGTTACCACCCAAATCAATGCCCTAATCCTCAGGCTTAAACATTTTAATTGACTTGTCTGCAGTGGTCAATTGTCATTACAGTCTTTGCCTATCCATCCTTGATCACAAAATCTTAGTTCGGGGACACAGTCCAATAAAATTCTAGTGGTATGAGGAAAAACTGGACTAGGAAGCAAGAAAGTCCAGTTCTAGCCCTTAAACTGCCTCAGACTGGGTGTTCGTCTGACTGAGCCACCTAAGCTTCAGGCCTCAGTATCCCTAAGCAATGGGATCATGTCAGTTTCTGACAAGCCAGGAGAAAGCAGTGTTGAAACCCATGGCACCAAGGGAGGGAAGGGACGCTAAGCTCTAACTACAGATGTTTCCAACTTGGCTCTGTCCTGGGCCAGCTCACTTACTTCCCCCCTGGGGGACCGCGAGTGTCTTCAGCTGTAAAATGGACCGGAAAGGGTCTCCAAGACCCTTCTAGCTCTGCGCTGAGCGTGGAACGCCACGGATGACGTATGTTAAGGACACCTCTCCTGGGGATGAAATGACTGAGGAGGAAATGAGGGTGAGTGTGAAGAGAATCTATGTCCATGGCTGTCTACTTTGGTTGGTTCATGAATCTGATCTAAGGAGGTCAGGCGACAGCAGGACAAAAGAATAAAGATCAGACACAAGTCCGGTTCCAGGTCCACAGATCCACCCTCTTGTGATAACTTGCTGGCCAAGAGGGGGAGACTCATTTGGTGGCCAAATGGACAGAGAAAATCCAGGACCCCTTACCGTGGAAGTCAAACTGTTGGAGAATCGAGGAAGGAATTATGGCACCTTTGGAAGACTGAGATCGGCGACCCGGCTCCCAGGCATGTCCCCAAGCCCAGGACCCCCCCAAGGGACCTCTCTGGAAGAAGGCAGGGGGGTGGCGGCTGTCTGCCTAAAGCAACCCCAGTGCGGTAGTTCAGTCTGAATAGCTTTCAAATGGCCTTAGTATTACCTCAGGTCAAAGGTCAAAAATACCCTCCTCCTACTTCAAACTCCTAGTTTTAGGGGCTTTCTTTTCAGGGTGGGGAAGGGTTGGAGAGGGGTTGGGGTGGTGAAATCAAATATCTGCTTGGGATGTTAATCCATATCCTGAAAGCAATGGCAGTCTGGAATGTGTGGAATGTTCCAGGAGAAGGGGGGGAGGGGGACAGGGCCATCCAGCCAATGAAGGAAAAGACATCTTGTAGCCCGCCCTCCTTCACCCCTCAGGGCACACACCCAGGCCTGGGAGCCCACTCCAGGCCCCTTCAGGCCTCCAAAAGGCCTTTCCGTAAGTCCCCAACCCTGACAAAAACAACAGAGGACACGAGGAACCTCTGTCTTTAAGCCCTTGGCCTCGTCTCTCTAAAGTTCGGTGTTTCTTTCCGGCCCAAAGCACTTGGGGCAACGCAGACAAATGGACTCTCTTTCCTCGGGCCCCTGGGTAACTCATTCCACTTACAAACATTTACAGCCGCAGCCGGGCAAGGGCAGAGCTGAGGGTGGGGGGATCCAGGTGGAAGCTAAGAGAGCCCTGACTGCTGGGTACCTTAGCTTCCTCCTGCGGAAGATGGACAGATAGGGCTTTGAGGACTGAAAGCAGGTGCCTACCACGCCATGGTGCTCAATCCCTGTCCCGGGCCCCGGGGGCCTGCAGGTGCCCAGGTAGGCACGGGAAGAGGCAGGAAGGCAGGGCTGACTATGTGCAGCTCAGAGTGAGAAAAAGCAGTTCAGTCTTCTGCACTGGCGGGGAAATAGTGGGAAATAACACAGCCTAGAGTCCCACTTCCCCGTGACAGCTAAAGGGACCCGCTCCAGCACCCTAGTGGATCCACTGGAGCTTGAGCAGCGCCTTTGCTCTGCCGGTAATAAACAGGCACAATACAGAGCCCAGCCTGAACCCCAACATCTGCTGCTCAGGAAAGGCAAGAGAACTCCTAGCGTTGGGAAACCACCACCCACCCAGCCCCGAGCTGATAAACCTGTTGAGTGAAAGAAAGAAGCCACTAGCCCCAGGCAGAGCAAATGAGATGCACGGAGGAATTATTTCCCTGGTGCCAGCACCCCATATGTATGTATCTTCGGCCGACCTCTGCCTGCCCTGACCTGTGGGGCAGTTACGGGGCCCCGGCGCTGCTCCCCAGATACAGAGCAACCCTAGGGACCCACCTCTCTAAAGCAAGAGACAGGCAGGGGGCACGAGGACCACAGGAGCCAAGGGACCGTTCTTCTCAAGCCCCGGGCAGATTCCAGGAGAGATCAGAGGAGAGAGCATCCAGTAAGAGATGCAGGAAGTGTGGGGCTGGGCACCCAGAAGTACAGCTGGCAGTTCTCCCTGGGCAGGAAGCCCTGTCCTTTTCACCTTTTTAGAAAAGTGTCACTGACAGACTGAATGGGAAAATGGGTCAACTTGGAAGAGCCTAATATTTCACACCAGACTCAGATTCAGCGCCTCCTATAAACCCCTCATTCCCAGCTCCGTTTTACAGGGGGTCCTGAGATTGGGGGGGGTGAGTGTCTTTGCCAAGTCGCACAGCTGCCTAGAGCCACAGCCAGGATTCGAACCCAAAGCTTATCTCTTTCCAGGCTCATTGCACTGTCCACTCTGCTGCCTTTTTATAAAATATTTTCTTTATTGATTTCAGAGAGGAAGGGAGATAGAAACATCAATAATAAGAGAGAATCATTGATTGCTGCCTCCTGTACACCCCCTAACTGGGGATCGAGCCCGCAACCCAGGCATGTGCCTTTGACCAGAAGCGAACCCGGGACCCTTCAGTCCGCAGGCCAAGGCTCTATCCACTGAGCCAAGCCGGCTAGGGCTCTGCTGCCTTTTTGATGGCATTAAGGACACAGGCCTTCGCCAAAATATAGCCGTGTCAGGCTTGAGGAGAAATTTAAAATATTCAGAGTTCACACAACATAGTGAACCGTGGGCCTCCAAATGAGTGCTGCCCCAAACCCACCTCCATTTCCCAGAACATTTCCAGTTAGATAAAAAGTGACCCTACGGCATATTGAACACTGACTAGATATTTGATAATATTGTTAATTTTTTAAAAATCTCAGTGATGGCCCTGGCCAGGTAGCTCAGTTGGTTCAAGTGTCATCCTGATATGCCAAGGTTTCGAGTTTGATCCTCAACCAATGAGTGCATTAATAAGTGGAACAACAAATCTTTCTTTCTCTCACTCCCATCTCCTTCTCTCTAAAATCAGTGATGCCCTGGCTGGTGTGGCTTGCTTGGTTGGGTGTCATCCCGTATACCAGAAGGTGGCAGGCTGATTCCTGGTCAAGCCACAAACCAGGTTTTTGGTTCCCTCCAAATGGGGGGCGGGGGGGGGGGACGGACGACGGTGTGCCAATAGATGTTTTTCTCTCACATCCATGCTTCTCTTTCTCTCCCTTCCTCTCTCTAAAAATCAACTTTTTTTAAAAAATGGTTTAAAAAAATTAATGATTTTTAAAGTTCTTACATTTTTAGAAATATGTATGGAAATAATTGCAGATGAAATGGCATAACTAGGATTTGCTCCAAAGTAATCAGGGGAACAGAACAAAAGAAAACCGTTTAGATATAAATTGATAATTTTTAAAACCAGGGGATGGGTACTGAAATTTATTACATTATCCTCTCCACATTTTTATGCTTTTTTTGTAGTACAAGGGTTGTTGTTCTTTTAATTATTCTAGCTCATTTGATTTTGAAGCTATTAAAGGTTCCAAATTTTTTTTGTTAATCCTTACCCAAGGAAATTTTTTCCATTTTTAGAGAGAGTGGAAGAGAGGGGGAGAGGTGAGAGAGAGAGAGAAAATCGATGAGAAAAACATCTATTGGCTGCCTCCCGAACTCACCTGGACTAGGGACAGAACCCTTGCCCTTCGGAGCTCAGATCAATGCTCTAACCACGGAGTCACGCTGGGCAGGGATAAAGGTTCCAAATGGATGCGTTTGAGACTTTCCTATTGGTGTTTTATTAGCAAGAATCCAGGCCCTGGTTAGACGCCTGCTGGGGGCAGGAAGGGTATGGAGGAGCAGACATATGGGACCTTCTCACAATGCACAATGGAACAGTGACTCCCGTCCCTGGGAAGTGGGGAGGGCTGAAGACTGCCTCAGGGACTGTTCTTTTTGCAAACCTGCTCCTACCTCTTTCCACCCCCAATCCCAGACAGGAAGGAGCCATCTTCAATCCTGAAGATGGCCTCACCCCTCCCTAGAGGGAGGAGTTCCTTTAAACCAGGGAGGGGCCAGCCAGCAGAAGGGAGGAAAGAGGCAGTAGGGTTTTGGAAATCTTGTTTAGCTTGAGGCTCCAATCCCCAGAGGCTCCTATTGTGAGTCAAACCTGGACTTTTATCTCCACAGGGAGCTGGGATAAAAACCGAGATCTCCAGATTAGATCCTTCACCTCCACCCCTCCCCCAGGGCGTGACTCTCTCTGCCTAGCAGGCTGTGGGGCCTTGGGCAAGTCAAGCCTTCAACTCTCTGGACCTGTTTCTTACATCTGGAAAAAAGGATAAGGACTAGTCAACTTTACAGGATCTTGGGTACCCCTGATCCCTGTTCAGCTACATTCATAAAGGGATTTTCTGTGCCCTAATGGTCTATGTTAATAATTCTCACCTTTCTGCCCTAGCTGGTTTTGCTCAGTGGCTAGCGCACCCGCTTGGGAATGAAGGGTCCCAGGTTCGATTCCCATCAAAGGCACATGCCCAGATTGCAGGCTCGATCCCCAGTACGGAGCGTGCAGGAGGTAGCTGATCAGTGATTCTCTCTCATCATTAATGTTTCTATCTCTCTCTCTCTCTCTCCCTTCCTCTCTGAAATAAATAAAACTATTTTTTTTTAAAAAATAACAACTCTAACCTTTCTTTTGAGACTTGGTTCCCATTAGAAAACGTGATCACTCTCCGCCAGAAAAATGCAAACATTTTTGCCCATAATTTCAAAATGTCAGGGGTTAATGAAGACTTTGGAATCCTTCATAATAGAGACACCCTCCCACAGATCTACACACTTAACTTCATCCCCAATGATGTCCACGTCTTCACTCAAACCTGCAGGTCTGTCGGGAAGAAAGCCAAGCTTGACCGGGGTTGGGGGTTATTGCTTAGATACTGGAAATGAGGGAGCAACGGAGATGTTTCAAACCTGCAGAAACACACCAGGCTCATTTAATTCCGATCATCAGTCAAAATGCTCCATACCAGGACTTTTCTCAAGGTTTCCGGAGGCCGCTGCTGGAGTCATTCCTTCCACAGGTTTTCTTGGCACCTACTAGGCCCGGGCCTGTGCTGTCCGCACTGCAGGAGCCACCAGTCACATGTGGCTATTGAGCACTTGGAATGTGGCTACTGCAGCTGGGCAACTGAATTTTAATTCCATTGAATTTTAACTGTTTATATAATTTAGCTTTTTCATCTTTAAAGTTTATGAAATCTAAATACAGAACAAATGTTTCCACTGAAAACTTAGGCTATGAATAGAGATGGGCTTTCAATGTGAAAACAGACACACTGGAATTCCTAGGACTTCGTGCCCACCCCCAAGTAAATATCTCTCATTCTTAATGATTCCATGTTGAACAAATCTTTTCATTTAATTTTTAAATTAATCTCTGAATTAATCTTTTCATGAATTTCCCTTTTCTTTTTTAATGTAGCTATTAGAAAATGTACACTTACGCGGGTCCCCCATTGCATTTTTGTTTTGTTTTGCTTTTTTAATCCTCACCCAAGGATATTTTTCCCATTGACTTTTTTTTTTTTTTTTTTTTAAGAGCGAATGGAAGGGAGAGGAAGAGACATACATATTGGCTAGTTGCCTCCCACATGCCCCCAACCAAGGCCGGGAGCCTGCAATCCAGGCACGTGCCCTTGACCGGAATCGAACCGGGGACCCTTCAGTGTGCAGGCCGAAGCTCTACCCACTGAGCCAAACCAGCTAGGGCTGTATTTCTCTTGGATGGGGCTGGGCACAATGCTACAGTGCAGAGCCTAGAGTGTCGATGACAGGCGTGCCTCCTGTTCTCATGGAGTTTACAGTCCAGCAGGGGACCCCACTTTGGTTTGGAATGGGAGAAGGGAATGGACAAAGGTAACTGAGGCGTGGAGGTGGGCTGTCCATCGGATCCCTTCAGAAGTGGGTGATCTGACTCCTCAACAAGAGTCCCAGGCGACTGACACGGGAGTAGAAGTGCTCTCCCAAAGCTGGCTCCCTTCCCAGTTGTTTTTCCCAAAGTATGTATGGAAGTCACACATAAAAAAGATGTCCTAAGGTGCCCACCTGTGCCTTTTCCATAAGATCACCATTGACCTAGTCCGTCCTCCCCACCCTGCCTCCTCCCTACAGTGTGGAGAGGTGGAGAAAAAAAATAATTGTCCAAAGCTTCTGAAGGGGGCGGACCTGGCACGCTCCAGGCATGGCAATAGCTGAGAAAGGAGGCGGGGCTGGGGAGGGGAGGAGCTGGCCTCATGCCCAGGGCTCCGTGCCAGGCTGATCCAGAGGCAGGGCAGCCAGACAGGCAGGCAGGCAGTAAGGCGGGCGGGCAGGTGGGTTGCTGAGCAGGGTTGGGGCTGGGAAGAAAAACACTGACCAGTTACTGGAAAGTGTGGAACCAGGCTGAGCAGTGCCAGCACCAAGGAGAAGGCCAGGGTATAGGAAGGGACCTGAAGGCAGGGACACTACTGAATGCACCTGTGGTCCCGTCAACATGTTCTCTGTAATGTATGCGGCACATATGCACCGTCCCCCATGTGCGCCAACTCTGGCACTAATGTTGGGGACCAGCAGGGGAAAAGCAAGTCCACAGAAGACTTGGGCTGAACCCTAATCCCTCCCATTTGGAAGGCTCTTGTACTTTATTTATTTATTTATTTATTTATTTATTTATTTATTTATTTAATAGAGGGAGGGAGAAACATCCATTTGTTGTTCCACTTATTTATGCATTCACTGGTTGATTTTTTAAAATATATTAATATATTCTTATTGATTTCAGAGAGGAAGGAAGAGGGAGAGACAGATAGAAACATCCATGAGAGAGAATCATGGATCGGCTGCCTCCTGCAAGACCCGGGCATGTGCCCTTGACTGGAATCAAACCTGGGACCTTGCAGTTCACAGGCTGCTGAGCCAAACCGGCTAGGGCCGTTGGTTGATTCTTGTATGTGTCCTGACCAGGGATTGAACCTGCAACCTTGGCGTATCGGGATGACGCTCTAACCAGCTGAGCTACCTGGCCAAGGCACCGTGTACCATATTGAATAGTTCCTGGTCCACCTGGAGTCCAGACAGAGGATATTATCACTGGGCTTGTACATGACCAAGGATACACACACCCCACACCGGGTTCAGCTGAAGGAAATAAGATTCATACAGTGAGGCAGGAGAGCTGTAAGCCCCACGCCTGAGAGGGTCCTACACAGTCACTCTGATTTTACAGGGGGAGAAACTGAGGCTCAAGAAAAGGGAAGAACATGGCATCTGAGGAAGGACTGGAACTCAGCTCCCCCTCCCCTGCCCGCCCCTGATTAGTGGTTTCTGCTCATCTCACCAAACCTCGCTGCTTTCTCTCTGCCATGAAGTGTTAACACAGCAGAGTCTGTACCGCCCCGATGGCAGCAGCAGGAAACGTGCCCATATTCTGTATGGCTAAATGCGTGCCAACTGGCTTTTACTGCATGCGGCTCTAATTTGGGCACAGGATTTAACTCGCACCAGATCTAACGGCACTATAATACGGCTGGATGGCTGTCCGATTTGTTAGCAGGGTAAAAGGGTAAACATTCGATCTCGCAAAATTTCATCTAGGCTTGGCACCGGCCGGGAAGCAACCGTGTGACGCAGAGTGAGAAGGTGCCGCCTGGTGTTAGCGAGCGAGCGAACCTCAAGAATGAATACTTTGCTCGATTCTCTCGTCTCGGAAATACATGGTTTGACAGGAGCGCCCGTATTTTTTTTCTTGCCCATCTGGGCAGCGCCAGAGGAAGCCAAAACAGAAGCTCTGAGTCAGTGCAGCGCTTTCCAGACAAATTCCAAGTCTGCCTGGGCCAAATGTCACTCCCTCCTCCCTCCACCGTTCTCTCTCTGCCTAGAATCTTGCTCTTCCACCAAAGCGGACGCCGGCCATGTGAGCGCTCCAGTGCGAAGTGGGAGGAAAGGGAATGTGGGGGGCCGGGAGGCGTGGAGAAGAGACCATCAGAACAAACCCGACATGTGGGGGCCAAAGAAGAGATGAGCAAACGTGAGCGGCGCAGCCTTCCTGGCTGAGGCAAGCGATGGTGCGGGGAAGGGATTAACCGCTGGGTTACCAGCCGCGGCCACTGCTCACCAACCATCCTCCTCAAGCTGGCAGTGGGAAGTTTCTGGGGTCTCCCCTGGGGGTGAAGGTGAATCGGCTCTGACGGAGGGAAAGGTGAAAGGGGGCCAGAAGGACCAATTCCTGCCCGGGCCTCACAGGACATGTTGGCCTAGCTCTCCCGCTGCTTCGTGGAGAAGTCAGCAACCCTCCTGAAAGCTTAAGAACCCAAAAGTCTGGCAACTCTTGAGGCCCAGAGACCTAGCTAAGGATGGAGCTGGCACTCGGAAAGCAGCGCGGGACATGCCTGCACAATGGAGAAAGGTCGAGTGTCTCCTCGGGGGGCACGGCCAGCTTGGAGAGCCCGGCTCAAGACAAGCATTCGGAGGTGAAGCTCTCAGAAGCAAGAGGACTCGGTCTCTGCAGCTCACAGTTCTGCACCGAGAAAAAGACTGGGGTTTAGTTATTCTTGGAATCTAAGGTTCCCCGGGAATAGGTGAGGCTGCATCCCAGGATTGGCGTGGAAACAATCATGTATTCTATTCAAGGAAAGGCGCTCTGGCCGCGTCCCTCCAACGCGAGATGAACAACCTCAAGAGATTCATCACCTCCACCTCGGCCGCCAAAGCCCTGCTGGTGGTCAGAAGCTTCAGGAAGCTGGTGTTCGCTTCTCCCTAGCGAGGCGGCCCGTCATCAGAACAGCTCTCCCCTGACCGGGCTCCCCCTCCCGGTCCGGTCCTGGCGTGGGCAGCAGCATCACGCCCTCTCTGCAGAGGCCTTTCTCTCTCTCTCCCGGTTCGGTCCGGTCCGGTCCGGGGATCCCTCCGGGGCCACTAACGGTGCCTTCCACGTAGGTCTCAGCCATCCTTGCCCCGGAGCAGGGGCAGGTCCCTAACAGCCAAGGGGACCGAAGCGCGGGGCACAGCTTGCTTGCGGGTGGAAAGTGGGCGCAGGCAGGGCAGCCGAGAAAGAGAGGTGCCTGGGAAGGGCGGCAGCAGCTGAGGGTGGGGGAGGGCGGCGGCAGCTGGGGGGAGGAGGGGAGCCCGCATGAACGGGCAATTGAGAAGGCCTGAGCAGCTGAGCGGCCGGGCTGGCGTCGGCCTGTGCCCCACGTGGGCGGCCCCTTCCCCCAGCGCCGCTCACCTACCCGGGAAAGCCGAGCGCGCACCCTCCCACCCCCGCCAGCCGCTGGGTGGGCCCCGCTCAGGGAGGGGGGCAGAGGATGCTCCCGGGGGCCCCCACCAGTCTAGAATGTTCTGCCACCAGCATCCCCTGGGCACCCCGACTCTGCCCGAGCCGGTCCCGCCCGGCCCAGGGGGCCCTCGGCTCCCCGCACCGGCCCGGAGGGGGAGGGGACCGGCGCTGGGGGCTGCCGGGTGGGGGTGGGGACCGGGACTTTGCCCTTTGTCTCTCTCTCCAGAGCCACCAGCCGAAACCCGACCCCATCGGCGAGCCAGGCAGCCGGCAAGGGGCAGGCGCCCCCTCCGGGGTCCTTTAGTAAATCCAGACCCGACCTCCCTGTGGTCAGGCTGTGACTGAGGTGGTCCTGTGGGGGAGGGGGCCCCGCTGCACAGGCCTGCAAGCATTTAAGTGGGAGCCGGTTGGGGGTAGGGGCTGGAAGTGGGGCCGCAGGAGCCGGGAGGGAGGGAGGGAGGGAGAAAATGGCCCGGGAGGCGGCATTCCTTAGAGACCTCGGCGGGGCTGCGGGAGGAGGCCTCCCACTGAGAAGGCAGGACGGGCCTGGGAGTGCGGAGGGCTGGGCCGGGCCGGGCCGGGCTGGGGGCAAGAGCGAGGGGCCATCGGCTCCCCCGGGCCTGGGGCCTGCGGATGAAAGGCCCTCCTCCCCCAGCGAGCGTTCTGGGGGCCTCTGCAGCTCGGTCACCCCCGCGAGGAGTCGGGCATCTGTCTGAGGGTGAGAATCACCTTCATTTGTCCGCCCTTTTGGGGTGTCATCAGTTAGTGATAATCTGATTAGTACCTCACCTTTGCCAAGTGCTTTATAGAGTTTACAAAGTGCTTCTTTACACCACATTTTCCTATGAACCTAGAGCCACGACAAGAGGATGATGTGAGCCTCTAACCCAGCGACTTTTCAACTGGTGCGCCCCAAGAATGTTTAAAATATGCAGTACCTGACTAGTCAGGGGCACTGACCTCTCCCCTTAGACTGCCAAATAAAAGAAAATAAAAATGACAACAGCCAACGAAACAATAGCCATCCCGTGTGAATGAATAAAAATTATACCTACTTTTTTGTCAGATGGGCAAAAAATTCAGTTTTTGGTGTGCCCCAGAATTTTAGTAGTTTGTGTGCCGTGAGATAACATTTTTTAAAAGGTTGAAAACCGCTGCTCTAATCAACCACAGAAGATCAAGAATATTCTTATTTCCTCTCTGCAGTTAAAATAACAGGCTCAGAGGGGTTAAGGGACCAGCCCACGGTGACACCAGTCAACAAGTGTCACTGTACCAGGAAGCCTGCTCCTGCTTGTCAAGAAAAAAGGTAAATGGGTTCTTGCTCCTCAAAAACATGTATGAACTATTAAATAAAAACATGTATGAACTCTGAATTGATTCTGTAGGAATGTAACAAAGGGATGTCCCTCCCTGACCTCCCCACCACCACCTCCTATTTTCTCCAAGGTTGAACCCAAACAAAAGCAAGGGGGGGGGGGGGCGGTATCAGCCCAGGTTCCTAACAGAAGTGCTAAAGGATGGAGGCTCATACAACTCAAAATACTTAGCCAGCTTATTTTATGGGGTTTCTGGAGGATTGAGATGAGGAAACGAGATCCAGGAAAGGGTACTGATCCTAGATCCCACAGTCTGCACATGTGAGGAGAGAGGGCTGAGACTGATACCTGAATTCTAACCCCGCTCAAGCCCTCCTCCATGAGTGATTTCCTTCCAAGAGCAAAATATTCCCAATGCCCATCTCAGCTACCTAGACAAAGGAAGAATTACCTAGATTTCTTCAATCACTCAAGACTGCCTGAAAACCCCAACAGTGAGAGAGAAATACTACCATGCAAAGCAGGTATGAAACATCTGGGGAGTAAGAAGATTCGGAGCATGGAGAGATCAATGTTGGGTGTGTTTTTATTTGCTAACCTTATGCTCCCGGATGAAAAAAGCTCAAGATAAGAATCAACTTCTCAGAGCATTAGAGCTCTTTCTACCTTGTGAGAGAGAGCTCAGCCTTGCAGGTAGAAAGGCATGGGTTTAAACCTAGCACTACTACTTACTCAAGGTAGTACTTTAACCACGCAGAGCTTCAGTTATTCCTCCTTCTATAGAAAGAAGATTAATACCTTATGAGGATTCACTGAACTAACAGGGACTAGCTCTGAGTAGACACTCAATGAATGCTCCCTACGCTTGTAGAAGAGCTCATCTTTTGACCCACATCACCTGGCACAGTGCTCAGGAGCCAAGAAAATGCCCAAGAAAGGAAAGAAACAGAAACATCTGCCCACTGACCTGAGCCCCTGTCCCCACTAGCATGCCAGCCCTCTCGACAATGCTCTCTCCTTAACCCAAGCCTCCATTTTTTCGGCCTATCCTCCAAAACACAGCTTAGCTCAAAGCTTCCCTTACCTCTATTTGAGTTCCTGAGGTTGTGTGCCTCTCATTTTACTATACAGTCTCTTGGCCTCTGCTGTCCCACCGCTTTTCCTGGATCTAAAGTGAAAGTGCTTGCTGGAGGGCAGGGATTTTATCTTTTACCCCTTTCGTGCAGCTTCCCCTCTCAACCCGAGTCCCTTCCCCACCCTGAAAAAGACGCAATCATGCTAACTAAAAACCCAGAAAGTAATTAATATTTAATACAGAAGAGGGGTTAGGCAAAGACTCCCATTTCATGTGGGATGAAGAGGTGATCGCTATGTAGGAAAAAGCAAAACTGGCAGGAGTTTAGATGTAGCTGGCGGAGAGGCCGATGGGGAGGCATCCTTTCATGGGTACAGAGTTGCAGTCTTGCAAGATGAAGAGTTCTGGAGATGAAAGGAGGTGATGGTTGCAAAACAATGTGAATGTTTTTAATACCACTGAACTGTACATTTAAAATGATTAGGACAGTAAACTTTATATACACTTTTACCAAGAATAAAGTGAAAAATGTGAAAGCCTATGGAGAAAAAGTATTCGATATATTATATTTCTTTTTATCTCCACCCGAAGACCAAGGTCTTTCCCTTGTTCCTCGTTGTATTTGTAGTATCTGGCAGAGGGCATGTCATGCAACATAGACCCTGAATATAAAAATAAGTGGATGAATGCATGCACACATGCATGAAAGGGTACACAATTAAAGGTAGCCATCTTCGCAGCAATATGCAAGCTATCACAGAAGTCCATACCATCTTACTAAATATTTTCTGACATGGAATTTAGTTGTAAATATATTATTTTTTTTAAATCCCAATGGCTAATGACTAACTAGCAAAGACACCCTTCCCCCCCCCCCCCCCCCACAGGCTAAAGTTGCTGATGATGGGATGTTTTGAAGAGGGCAAAGGAAACTACTCATTCAAGATGGTCAGTGAGGAGCAAGAGTAGGAAAGTGAAAAACACATGAGGTTTGTGAAGATCACTTAATTCCACTTTCTGACTACCCCCAGCCTCTTCTGGGCAGGTATCATTCTACCCTGTTCTATTCTGTTCTATTCTGTTCTATAAAAAGCCAGCAGCAGCAGCACTGAACTGAACAGTAATAAACATAGGGAGGAAAACCCTAGATAAAATGACTTCCTCGGCAAGAGGTTCCCTTCTTTGAAATGAAATAAAAAGTTGCTGGAGTGGACACTTCAACAGGAGTAAAGGAAATATTCTGAACCCTGCTGCCTCCACAGCCAACGTCCTATTATGTCTAGTCCTTGCTCGGAACACGCTAACCAGATGCAGCCACCAAGAGCCATGTATGTCTGTGAAGCATCATCTTTGCCCTCTAATTTAGGGCTCTTGTCTCCAAATCCCGCCAAAGCAACTGCTCTCTATTACAGTTGGACCTCTCCGCCCAAGCAACTTACAGACCTGGAGGAGGAAGTAGAATAAATATTTGTAACTCTGAATAGACACCCTCAACAAGTCTACTCCACCCAGCAGCCCCCACTTTAGTTCCTGTCTCCCCTCATTTTCTCCTCCTCGGGGTACCTAATGGCAAGTTGACGAGCCCCAAGCAATCCCAAATGCCAATCCAGTCATTCTGCATGAACTAATTGTAAAACCCTTTATAGTAACTGATTAAAGTCACAAGCCTGTTAAATGGCCAAAAACCACATCCGATTAGAGCCCATCCCCTCCCCACCCCACTAACAGAAGGTCCAATCCTCCTTCCCTGGACTGAGATGTCGGCAGGGGTTGTAGGACTGTGCATGGGTATGTGCACCCTTTGAGCAGCGAGGGCTAAAGAGAGGAAGTGGACATGAAGGTGACTTCTGAGCACATCTTTGGGGACTGTTTCCAGTCCAGGGGGCCAGGGGAAGGATGTGAGGACACTGTGGCTTTACCCCCAGCGCCCCACAAGGAAATAGGGAACACTGCATGCACTCACTTCCCGGGCATCCAGGGGTCCCCAACTCCTGCATGCCTATGTTGTTAGTTTACCAAGAGCAGAACATTAAGGCAAACATGCCTATCTCCCACCAAGTGGGGAAACTACTCTCATTTCTTCTTCCCCCAGACCCTCTTCATCCTAAATTCTTACAACACCTACCTTGCCGGCAGAATTAGGATGGCTCGCCTCTCACCAGTGTCACTACCATACATGCACCTGAGACAGTAGCCCCAAACTGTGACATTTCAGCTAGGAACCTGGCCTGGGATCAAGGCATCAACAACAAATAGAATATATAGCCCATTTCCCTAAGGACCAATCAGTAACACTCCCACCATGCTCACCCCATCTCTCCCAGCCTTTTGTTTGAGAGAATGGGTAAGAGACGTGGCATACAGTTAGTTATCAAAACAACCTACACACATATCCCCTTCACTATGTCTATCCCTCCTTGTCCCATACAAAATACATGCCCAATCCACATTATACGGAAGCAGCCCTAGATATTTGCCCCAAGCTGCAACACACAGTCCAAAAGCAGGCAGAGAGGTCCATATCCAAAACAAATAACAATGGCTAATGTGTAAGAGAGCCCGTTTACAGTACAGAAATTGAGACTAAAGGAGGTTAAGTAACTTTCCCAGTTTCCCAATCACTGCCTGACTCCAAAGCTCTTGTTTTTAAACACTTAACTCTCCTGGGAGACCTTTCCGAGGACTGCGCGGGGGACCTAGGGTAGTTTATGAGACTCGGACCTCGTACAGCTTCCTCCCCGAGCCTCCAGAATTCTGAATGATTCCTCAGGAATTCTCAATGAGTCTTCCCTGCTCCTGTTGCCAAAGAACTCAGCAGACCCCACGAACAACCTTCACACACAACGATTTTTTAAAAATTTCTGAATTTTCTGATTTCTCTTCTCAAAGATTCTATCTATTCCCAATCAACTAAATTCCCCAACCAAATTTCACATTTCAAGCGGTCAAAACATCTGGATAAAGGACTACTTTTTTTTTTCTGACGGAAACTAACTCAAGATGAATAAAAATTGAAGTTTGCCCTAGCCGGCGTGGCTCAGTGGATAGAGCGTCGGCCTGTGGACCCAAGGGTCCCGGGTTCGATTCCGGTCAAGGGCACGTACCTCGGTTGCAGGCTCCTCCCCGGCCCGGGCCCTGTTCAGGGCGTGTATAGGAGGCAACCAATCAATGAGTTTCTCTCACATTGATGTTTCTCTCTGTCTTTCCCTCTCTCTAAAATTCAATGGAAAAATATCATTGGGTGCGGATTAACAAGAAAACAAAAACACCCAAAATACCAAATTCCTCATCAAATGTATTGAGAAGTACTGGGTTAAACGAAGGGTGGACGATTTCTTTACCGTGAGAATTCTCAGAGCCTTCGTCAGGCCCACACACATTCAGAATATCCGAGATGGGTACGGGTACATGGTATGCCCCATTCTGACACTGGTTTGGCCGGGGGACTGCTTGTGTCTGGAGACTGTCTTTTGTTGGGAGTCATTGTTCTCTGTACCTCCTTGCAGATCCCTCCCCTCTAACGTGCAAATGTCTTGCAAAGTGAGTTTCCATGAAATTCTACCAAGTCCTGGTCATTGAGAAAGAACAAAACTTCAGAGTCACAAACTCGGTCACAGCATCAACCAGCAGTGGACTTCCGTGACTTTAAAAAAAAAAAAAAAAAAAATTGAAGTTTTCCTTAATCCTCTTTTAATCCTAAGGAAACGTTCAGAGGATTTTCTAGAATTCACGGAACAAGCATAGTAGAGAGGAAAATAGAAAATGAAGAGAGATCCTCCATTTGCCCTGTCTCCTCTCTAAGAGAGATTTTCTCCACAATTCTCCCCTGAAGTATGAGCAAAATTCCCACCCATTCTGGCAGGTCTCTTCTATGCCTTTAGCCACCAAAATGCCACTGATCTAATCATCAGACTTGTCCTGAGGGGTCTTGAAACTATCTGGACAACCCAGTCAAGAATTCTTTCCATCATCCAGCTCTTTGCTCTCTGTTTCATTCCAAAGCAGTCTCCTGATGGTTAGCCACGCTCTACCCTCTATCACACGACCAGAAATCAAATCCCGGGAGCCTGGGCTCTGCAGTCCGACCGCATTTCTGATGTTGTTGGTTGTGTGTACAGTTAGTTACATGTCCGTGTTTTGCAATCAGGTTTTCTCCAACTCTACTAAAACGAGGTCCAGACCTACTTTCCCCCTGGGATTTATCCATAATCCACACACGTTTTATTTCAGCAGTCTTTGTTTAGGGTGACGCTTGTTTAAGCCTGTTCCTTCAGTACTCACTATTCACTGCCAACTTACTGTGCTGCAAAGGTAAGAAGCAGGTCTTACCAACAGCTGGTTGGCCCTGCTTTTTCAGTACTAGGATGACCCCTGCCACACACTAAGAAGTAGTCTCTGCCCTGGCCGGTTTGGCTCAGTCAGTGGTCAGTCAGGGTGTGGGCCATGGACCAAAGGGTCTTGGGTTCAGATTCCCAGTCAAGGGCACTACCTGGGTTGCAGGTTCATTCCCTGCTCAGTTGGAGGCATGTCGGGGAGGCAACCAAGCTATGTGTCTTTTCCTCACCCGCACCCCTTTCTAAAAATTAATGGGGGGAGGGGGGGATATCCTTGAGTGAGGATTTTTTCTTTTAGAAAATTTTTTTTTCTTGATTTCAGAGAGGAAGGGAGGAGAGAGATAGAAACATCAATGATGAGAATCATTGATCGGTTGCCTCCTGCACACCCCCTACTGGGGACGGAGCCTGCAACCCAGGCATGTGCCCTTGAGTAGAATCGAACCTGGGACCCTTCAGTTCGCAGGCTGTTTGTTGCTCTATCCATTGAGCCAAACCGGCTAGGGCTTGACAAGTAGTCTCCTTTGAACAAGAGGGAACATGCAAGTTCCAGTAGAATGGAGTCAGCATACTGGGGACTGAACCTGTTGGCAATACCTCCTTATCACCGGCACTCTCCTGTATGATCATTTTCTACCCAAATCAAACTTTTATCAATAACCAAATAAGCATGCTTTCTTGAGTCCATGCTTTTCGAGGAGAGATCTTTTCGTACTCTGTTTTGACAAGCATTTTAAGAGGTGTGAGCAGGGAGAGAGGAAATGGTGTGCCGATTTTCGATTAACATGGAGCCAATCTCTGGCTGAGACCCTGAGAAGGATCCTCCAAGCCTTGCAAGTGGCCAACCTGAGGACCCGTTGCCTGTCTTTTACAACATGAACAAAACCCCCCATAGAACCTCGGGTTGCTCTTACTTCTTTTGTTATGACCTCGGTTACATGGAGACAGGCCATGTACTAAGATGACAGATTTGACAGTTCACTCTTCGGGGTTCTAAGCCCCGTGGCTAAGGTACCTCCATTTTCTCTCCACCTCTCTCATCCTCGTTTTCCCTTAATCCATTCTCTTTCTCTTCACTTCGTCTGGACCCACTGGCCTCTTGCTTTTTTGCCTTAGAATGGAAAGGTCCGGAGACAGCGGGGCCCTGGAAAGGTCCGCGCCCTGCGGCCAGGGAACACTCCACGCCGTGGGCGAGCCTGGGGGTGTGGGGGCTGCTTGCAGGCTGGGGTCTCGGGGGCCCTGGGAAAGGACGCCCTCCCGGGGACCCAGGCCTGCGGATGTCCGGGCGGGGACTTGTTCACAGGAGGAAGGCGGCGGCCCCAGCCAGAGGCGGCAGGGATGGCGAGGCTGGGGCTGGGGCTGGGGCTGGGGCTGGGCTGGGCGGGCGGAGAAGGGTTAGGGCCCGGCTGGCGCGGGCTCTCCAGGAAGAGGCGCCGCGACTTTCTCCGCTTTTTGAAAAGGGGAAGGGAAGGCAGGCAAAGTCCGAAAGCAAAAGCAGCCTTGCCCTGGGCTGAATGGACCGCGCGCGGGTCTTCTACACCGGGTGTCCGCGACCCCTTCTCCAGCCGCTCCTCTTTAAAAGGGAAGCGGGAAGGCCTCCTCGCCCCTGCCCCTCCCCTCTCTCTCCCCCCGTCTGGAATTTCCAGCCCCGGACTCGCTCCTCTGATTCCTTCGTCTCCCCTGCTGCTTTTTTCCCTCCCCTTTCCTCTCCCTAACACTCCCATCCCCAAGTCTAAGCTGCACTTTCTGGAAGACATTAGCCACATTTTAAGAACCCTTTAAGAGGATGGAGGGAGAACAAGACTAAATTTAAATTCTAAAAGCTGGCAAAATGTATGCTTTTCAAATGCCTTTGGTTCATGCATTTATTCTAATGACAACATCACCACTACTAGCCCCACACACAAAAATCAACGGAGGTGTAACCAATACATATATGGCTTCAACACAAACCCCTAAACTTCAACAAATAACACTTGTTGGTCCCCCTTTTCACTCAGCTAAACAGATCTGGAATTTTTTGTAACGTTTCAAAATTGTATACTCCCTAGCCTGCCTTTGTCAACTAGCTATTACACATTCAAGTCTAGAATAAATAAATTCAAAAAAAAAAAAAAAAAGCCTTAAAAGTACCCAAACACATAAAATAGATTCAAATGACATATATTAAGGTAATTTTAAAAGATTAGAGGTTCAGAATCAAAATTCTTCCAATGGCTAATGTCATGTATTTCATCTCTAAAACATAATTATGAGAACGTTTTGCTCTTTTTCCCCCCAAAGCTGTGCCATTGAAACTTTACATTTGGAAGAGTTCACTATACTTTGAATAAATTAGTGATGGGAATTACAATTCTTCCCCTCTACTCCAAAGTTCTCCATCTGGGAAACCACTGGAGTAAAATTTCATCTTTCTCCTTTGAATGAGAAAATAAAGGGTTCTGGAAACGTAGAACTCTTTCAAAGGATAGTCAAATACCACAGTCCCTAGGAAAGTCATCTTGAAATACTGAGAACTTAAATAACAAGGATTTCTCTAGCAGTGAAGAAAATTTAATTTTTATGAATCTGTTAAGTGTACTTTCTAGTTGGAAATAAAAATGGGGAGGGTAAATCGATTTCCACCTTTCCTCCAAATAATGCAGAAAAGTTTTTTAAATCAACCATTTTAAAATTTATTTAAAGCCCCCCCAAAACTTAATATTCATAAGAAAACCTCTTTACTGAAAGTGTCATAAATGTTTCTACTTTTAAACATCCTTGCTGAATACCATCTGTGGGAAGATACATTGACAATCACAACCACTAAAGCAAAAGTGCCTGAAAATCCTCCCCCTCTAGTACTTTTTACCCCTTTTTTGCTTTTTAAAAAGACACTGTTTCTTACCCCCTTTATAATTCATTTTCAGCCCCTAAGAACAGTTTTCTCTAAAGGCATACCCATTTCTGAAGGCAAAATTTTTTTGCCTGTTTTGAAAACATTTAGTGACCCAATTATTTCTTCAGAAGCTTCACAGATCACTTCAGATTCAAAATAATATTCTGCCATTTATAAGACATCCTTTTGCAGAGATTTTTGAAGTTGCTGACTTTAGAAAATTAAACTGTAAAATTAGAATTAAATTTGAACACTTTCTCTTCTAAGAGTTCTCACACTTACAAGGCTGAGACCAATCCCTATATGTGTGTTTTTTAAATAGTTGGAAATTTAAGGGCAAGTGTCTCATTTTAAGACAATTTAAAGAACCACCCTTAACCTGCCTAAGGAAATCAAGTCTTAAACTAAAACACAATTCACTGAGAAAAATGCAGTATCTCTCTTTTTTTTTTAATAGCAACGCCTTTTATTTTGATGACACCAGTTGACAGTAGGTAAAAGCTATCTTTAGGCCACATTCCCCTAGAAAAAGGCATACACAGTGGCAAATGAAACAAAGTTTAATTCCCTTAAAAAGCCAGCCATTTCCCAAAATAAACAAGACTCACTATGATGTACCCCTTTACCTTAACTACTCTTATGTCTCTAAATATAACACATATACAAACCCTCTCCCGCAGCTGTTTTTAAAATGCTTTTGGTTTTATTCCTTGGTCCTAATATCTGAGGGTGAATATATACAAATTCTCAACAAAAAGTCGAAACTGTTGACCAAAATTCCAACACTAAGAGGGTGTTTCAAACATTCAGCTTTTCAGTTCCAATGTCCATAATCTTCAGGAAATCTACTGTATCTCAGAGAAATTGGTCCCCCATTTAAAAATTTCAACTTAATGCTTTCAGTTTAAATGTATCATGTTCAGTCTCTGGGGTTCTTAAAAAGATACAAATTATATTTATCAGATAAAATTAGAATAAAATATATTAATACTTCAAAATCAGGGTTGTTCAGAGGTTAACTGCTATAATATCATCTTGTTTGACTTCCCTCTCTAAAAAAACAACAAAAACCAGGACCATTTAGTTTGCTAGGTTTTTATGAAAACCTTAGAAATGTTTAAAGTCATAATTCATTTGGAACTGGGTACATCAAGAAGAATTCTCTTCTATTTTAAACAGCAAAAACACTAGAGTATACATACACATGTATATGCAGTTGTTCATTTTGCTTAAAATATGAGTCAGTTAATGAAGTAGCTCCTGTTACATACATCCATGAGTGAAAAAGCCAGTGAACAAACCAACTGAAAAAACACTTTTCAGACAGACTAAAACACATACCACCACACGCTTCCCCAAAGAACAGAAAATGATAGAGCACACTGACTTCATGAAAACAAACTTTCCTTTTTTAAATCCTAAAACTTCAAAAATGGATTCATTCTAGAAAAATGAAGTGCCTTTTCACCACCACCCACAAAATGAAATAATACACAACTGACTCAATGTTTGTGCTCACAAATTATTTCAGGAAGACAACACACAAAAGATCCAATTTAATATGGGTGTGGAAGGCAGATCTCACACACCCCACCCCTTCCCAACTCGAAAGAGCCCTCAGTAATGCATTTTGGAGGGAACCAGGAGCCTAAAAATGGCTTGAAAGCAAGCAGATGGCTTAGGGAAAAAGATCCATAAGTACAGAGCACCATGAAAATTCAAATATAAATGTTTTGGGTTCCGTTTCATCACATTTTGCTATTTCTCTTGCTTTTCACTGCACTCCCTTTAAAACTTAAGCCATGCTGAAGAGGAGAAGAAAAAATTCCCACATATTTTGGCATTCTAGTTATTCTGGAGATTTTTCATCAAACATTCAGCTTCCCGTTCAAATGTCCACAATCTTCTCACTAAATCTACCTGGTGTCAGTGTATTCCCATCCCCCAGAGATGTTTCAAAATGATAAGGCTTTCCTTTCTGTCCTCCCCATTTGATGACCTCTTTATCCTAACTCGCACGGCCGTTCCAACAACAGAGTATTTCCAGCCCCGGAGGTTAAATCACAAACTCTGTAAACATAGTTACAAGGCATATTGATCCTCTACAGATACAATGGTGCCAAGTTATTTCAAAATCTCAAGCTAAATCACTGAACAGACTGTTCCTGGTGTTAAAACTTTCTAGATCCTCTTAACCTCCTCCAAAGGAGCATACCCACCCACCGCTACCTTCCCACCCAGGAAAGGCCAGGGACGACTCTGAAATGCAGCCAGTTTCCAGCTGCAATGAGGGGAGAGGAGCAGTGAAAGAATCCGAGGTTTGCTGGGGGCTCCGCCGTGACAGGAGTGCACTGTCAACATGTTTCAAGTCAGATTTCAGAAAGCAGGGAGACTGCCCTTATACCTCCCAGCCAGAGTTCAATGAAAAATCTGAAATCCACCATGAATTCGATTTGGGAGTAACACACAGAACTAACCCACTTGGCTGAAGTGAGGACAGAATGGTATTGGGACACACACACACACACACACACACACACTCCATTCATCCAGGGAGTTCTAGACCCTCCAAAGCGCCCCAGCTCACAGCCTGAACACAAAGCTCTCACCCCAGATGGTCCCCTTGTAACAATGGGCTGAAGGGGGGCTGGGGGGGTGGGGGTCCGCGCTTGGAAAGGATTGTTCAGCCAAAAGTATATTCTTTGCAAAATCCACGAGATGGGAGAACGTGCGATGTGAGGGACTAGGAGAGGAGGTCTGTGAAAAAATCTGATGTCCTTGCCTGTTGCAGAAATATAAATATAGCACAAGCCTAAAGAAAATTATTGGGGGGGGGGGGCGCGGAACTCCTTCCACTCCTCCCCTAGGGAAATGAAGGGGACGTGTGCCCCCCACCCCAAGCCGCTTAGGAATTAAGGTGGGGGGGGGGGGGGTTGAGGCCTGCTAGGAAGCTGCAGAAATGCCTGAGTCGAAACTCTTCAAGGTTTTTAGCTTCCCCACAAAAAATGGCCTCACACACCTTGAACAAACTCAAGGTTTCTCCCCGATCGATTTTCCCCCCTTTAACTTCTCCAAGAAACATCCCCCGGCCCACCCTAGCCCCAGCGTATTTTTTTTACAAGCTGTAAACCACCCATTACAAGATCTTCGTCAATCTTCCCTCCCTGCCCCCAACATCCGGAGTCGGGGGTGGAAAGGCCAGTAATGGGTTTCTTCCACTGCAGACACCATGGACCCCCCTGAACACAGCTTCTCAGAGCCCTTGGGCTGCCCCCCTCCCCAGAGAAGAGCGCTTTCCTACCTTTGTTTTTTGGGGACCGAGTGTTCAATCTCTAGGCGTTTTCCTTGCAGTTCTACTTTCCCTAAAGATTAAAAAAATGAAAAATATATATGAGAGCTTGAACAGGGGTGGGGGGCGGGGGAGGAAGGAGAAAGACATGGGGGGACGCAGGAGTTCCTGGGATCGGAGACCTTCCTGGGAATCCAGGCAGTGGGTTCCGAGCCGGGCGCGAACGGTGGCCCGGAGAACGGTGGCGTCTGTAAATTTCACGATGGCTTTCTGAATTTGTGTTTTGTTCTGTTATCTCCCCGCGGCTAGTGGAGTCGTGGGGCGCTCTGGGAGCCCGGTTGGGGAGAGCGAGGGCGTCTGTGCGAGCGGGCGGGCTGCCCACAAGGCTTCCAGACGTGGGAAGAAGGGGCCGAGCAAGGACGCCCGTTTCTCCCAAAGTGTGTTTTGGGGAGGGGGGGTGCAGAATGAAACTTTATTTTCCCGTCGAGTCCAGGAGGAGGGCTTCAGGCGGCGGAACGGTCACCTGTCGAGCCGGTGGGGGCGGGGGGGTAGGGGGAGGCCCGGGGGAGCGCAGCGGGCCCGCAGGGAGGGTCCCTGGCGGCGGTGGCGCGCGTCTCCCGGCCCAGCCTCGCGTCTCGGGAAGCAGCATGGCGACCCGCCGCCGCCGCGCCACCGCTCACGCCCCGCGTTCAAATCAAAATGGCTCAAGCCCCAAGGCCCCGGGCGGGAGGCAGGATCCCGGTTCTCGGGTCCCGCTCGAAGGCTACAGTCCCCGAGGAAACCCCGGAGATCGAGAACGGAGCAGGGGCCCCTTCCCCGCCAGGAAAGGCCTAGGGCGGAGGAAGGGGCGCTGGAGCGCGGGGGTGGGGGGAGCGCGCCCGGCGCGGGTAGGGAGGGGCCGGCGGAGAAATAACGCCCAGGCTGGGTGGCCTCAGTGGCGCCCCCCCCCCATCCTGCCACGGGAGGCTCCCGCCCCGTCGGCGGGGGGTCTGGGGGACCACCTCACCAAACCCGCCCGGGGCTGGCAGGGGTGAGGGAACCCCGAAGATTCCCACCCGAGGGTGGCGATGGAGGGGCGTCGAGGGTGGAGGGTGGGTCCCGAGGCCAAGGGCGCAGGCCGTGGGGCGAGCGGAGTTGGCGGGCAAGGAGAAAGGGGCGCAGGTCTCCGTGGCCCGGGGGTCCTGCCGCGGTTTCCCGGGGAGGCGGGCGCGCTCTTACCCGAGAAAGTTTCGATGGCCTTCATCGCCCAGTGCTCGTCGGGGCAGTCCACGAAGGCGTAGCCGGACTTGACCAGGAACTGGCCGCTGTAGGAGATCTTGTGCTCCGCGAACACTTTCTCCAGGTCGGCGGGGGTCACGCTCTCGTTGAGGTTGCCGATGTACAGCTTGTTCATGGTGCCGGCTCCGGGCGGGACGCGGTCCCCAGCAAGGCCGAGCGGCGGGCGGGCGGGCGGGCGGCGAGCCTCCTAGGCCGAGCGGCGGGCGGGCGGGCGGCGGCCGGCGGCGGCGGCCGCAAACTTTCTTTGCACCCACCCCGCGGGGTGTGCGGAGCGCGGGGCGCGGAGGGCGGCCGGAGGGCGCGCAGAGGTCGCGGGGGGCGCCGAGAGGCTCGGGAGCGGGGCCCGCGGCGCGCTGGGAGGCGGACGGCGCGGCGACTCCTTCCCTGCGGTCCGAATCCCCTCCGAGCGGGCTGGTGTGTCACGTTTCTCCGCGGCCGCCCTGGCGCCGCCTCTAAATAAAATCGACTAGAAAAAAAAAAAAAAAATGGAGCGAGGAGGGAAAAAAAAAAAGAGGCGAAGCCACGTGGTGAAAGCCCCCACCCACCCGCAGGGGAAGACCCCCGACGCCTCTGGGCCCTTCCACCCGCCGGCCCCGTCCAGCCCACCAACCTCCCGCCCGGGGAGATCGGGGCGGCGGGAGGGGGCACCCCGCTCACCCCCAGGCCACGGGGCGGGTGGGGCAGCGTCCCCGAAGCTCCCCTCGCCCCCTCCTCCTGGGCAAGAATCTGGCCCCGAGGGAGGCGCCCCGCCCCCCCTCCCCCTCCCCGGGCCCTGGCTGGGGGAGGGCGGTCGGCCCAGCAGCGCCCACCTCTTTATATGTAAAATGTACGTTTATTTTTTATTCGGGGTGGGGGGTGGGGGCAGGCTGCCCACCCTACCTAGGGTGGCTGCTAGCGACTGACAGGCGGGGGACGGCGGAGACAAAGAAGCCGAGGACTCTGGGGTCTTCAGGAGGGGGTCGCGCGAGCTGGTGATTTAGAAAAGAAAGGCGCCTTTCCCGGGGTTTTTGGGTGGGAGGGGGGTCCTCGGCCTTCCTGGCCCCAGTCCTAGGAGACGCCCTCGCCTCCGGGAATCCGGGACCGAGGGGCCTGCGAGCGCGGGGCCAGCCGGCTGGGAACGGGGGGTCGCGGTTGGGAACGGGGGATCCTTAGGAAATCAGGTCTCGGGATTCCCACGGGAGAAGGGGTGGCTCACTCCCGGGGTTCGGCTGTGGAACGAGAAGGTCTTGGGGTCCTGGGAGAACGCGCGGCTCCGGCCCAAGATGACCCCACGGAAGAGGGAGGGGTGAAGAGGAGGACGGAGAGCGGGAGCCGGAGCCGACCCGGGCGCACCGCAGGGGGAGGTCTCGGGGAGGGAGTGACCGGGTGCCGAGCCGAATCGCCCCCCCTCCTCCCGCCCCGACGCGGGGACCGACAGGTGGAGTCCCCGCCGCCGGCTCCACCGGGGACAGCGACGGCCGCTTTCCCCGCTCGGAGTTGGGGTCGCGGAACTTTGTTTGGGGTGCAGGGCTGGGATCCGGGCGGGAAGGCGGGAGAGGGGCCGAGCTCGAAGCCCCGCCCCCGTCCCCAGGTCAGACCCGCGGGGGGAGGGGGTAATTTCCGCTCGGCGACGGGGAAGCAGGGGCGGGAGCTCGGAGGAGGGGGCGGCGGCCCGCCCCCCGCCCCCCGCCCGCTCCTTGGGAGGGGAAGCGGACCCGCCCTGGTCCCTTTCCTCGCCTTTGACCAACTCGTTCCGGATCCTCTGGCCCCGAATCCGAGGGACGGACCCGACTGGGCCAGGGGCGACACGTGGGCGGGCGCACCCCGTTTCGGCGTTGGGGGAGGGGGCAGTCGCCGCGCCTTTCGGAGTCTCGGAGACGCGGCGGAGAGCGGGACGCGCCCCCGGGATCCCGGGCCGGGAGTTGGCGGCGGCGGCGGGGGCTCGGGCGGCGCCGGGGGGTGGCGGAGCGCGGCTCGGGGGCCCTGCGGAGCCCCCTGACCGGGAAGCAGGGAGTGAACCCCCAGCGCTGCCAGCCGCCCCTGGAGCGGAGCGGAAGCCGGGGTTTTGCGGGAGGGACAGATGGTCCTGTCGGGGGCACGCGTGCGGTGCGGGCAGGTGAGGAAGGGGGTCAGTCTCCCTTTCCCGGTCCCCGACCCCATTGTCTCAGTCGCCTGCGGCCCAGGCCGACTCCGCAACACGTGTTGGCTGCACCGAGATGAATGCCTTGGGGTTTTTTCTGATTATTTTTTGTTTGCAGAGCCAGTGAGCTGACTCCGACTTGTGCGCACCGCGCTTCTGCCAGACGATTTTATCCCTTTCAAAGTCGGGACTTACAGACGCGCCGCACCTCGGTGCCCCCTCCGGGTTTTGCGCTGAAAATAAATGGGGCTCGGCGTGGGGGCGGGGAGGGCTTCCGACTCGATTTCTCTGTCTCCACCACCTTCAAAACCCACCGTCCAGATTCGCGTTTTGTTCAGGCTAGCCACGTGTTTGTCGCGTATTTGTCTTTGCGATTTTTTTTTTCTTTCCACGGGGCAACAAATTAAAACACTACCAGCTATTAGTCGCTGAGTGGGAAAAAGACTTCTATCCAAGGAGCTGGGCGACATGTGTATCCCACCCCCCACCCCCTCTCACCCTCCCCCTGTTTCTGACTATTTAACTCTTGACCATAAACATAATTTTAAAAACAACGAGCTGGAATCGGTGCCTGCCACATAGTAGGTATTCAATAAACATTTTTAATGAAAAACGAACTAATACAAACTGCAGAGCAAAGAGACTCCAAAGGATAAAGAGTCCAGGAGAAGAAAAAAAAATCATCTTGGCCAGAAGTTGTGGGTCTGCTGCCTGGGGACTTCGCCTGGTGTGTTGTGCGTGTACTTGTGAAAGGGCTACAGTAGTCTCAGAAAGGCCTTTCCCCCAATAGGACCCCTTCCAAGGGGGCTCCTGTTATATTGGGGAACAAGAAAGAGGGTACTAGGCAGGGCATTCCACTCCCAGAAAGTGCTATTTTCCTTCATTTAATTTAAATCTTAAGGCATTAATAGACGCACCTCTCAGGTTTTCTCCCTGGGGGGACATAGCCACTACTCAGCTTCTTTATTCCTAAAACCAAAGCAAGTTACACCCCACAAAAATCTCCCTCCAGACCTCAAAACGCCTGTAAAATGCAGTCCACCCTTTCCCATCCTAGCTTAAAAGGAAAACAAAAATTTTTAAAGTGATAATTCCATTCACTTTTAGGTGGTGGGTTTTTTTTTTTTTCCATTTGAAAAAATACATGTCTCAATGTTAGCTGAAATCAGTTTTTAAAATGACAGTAGAAAAGAAAATACGAGTTCTTAAAATTAAAATTTTACCAAGCATTGCTAAATTGAAACTGATTCATTTTTTTTTTAAAATCAGCTGTTTCACTGAATTCTAATCCTCCCACCCCACCCCCCTTCACCAGGATCTTCTGTGTATAGTGAGAGGCTGCAAGAACAGAGAGGAGACAGCTGGGGTTAGAGGCAGACCCTTTTTAGCCCCCAAATCAGTTTTGCCTCAGTGACCTGGCTATTTTAGGCTGGGGTTGGGGATATTGAGTGATGTTGATTGGTGCTTCATCTCTCCCCTCTGAGGGAGCCCAGCACTAAAATTAACCTGAGAGAAGGGTTATTTCTTGTCAAACTCACATTCCTAGGTGAGGGATAAAAATGGGCAGACTTGGGACTCCATAATTTATCATCCTCCCTTTCTTTGGCTTGATTTTAATATTAAAGACAACTATTTTTTTTTTCTACACAGCTTCTTTGGACAAGATTAATATGCAGTTCAGAGTTAAATTTAGTTTGTGAGAGTTAGCTGCAGGATAAATTATTTTCTTTAATAATAATTTATACAATTTAAGAGCATTCTTATCAATTTTTAAATCATGATTATATTTGTTCTCTTTCATTTTTCCTGGAGAAATGTTTGGAACACTTACCAGAATTCAATTTTCCTCTGAATTCAGAAACACTGAAACTTGACTCCATTTTAAAGATGGGATTCTGATCCATTTTCCTAGTGTGAACATAAATATTCATGCAGAGAGGAAAAAAATTAAGAGAATTAAACAACTCTTTAAACATTGGAAATATAAAGTGGAAAAAAAAAACAATTACACCATTGTCATGCAAAATTAATTTTGTTTCTAAAATGTATCTAAAATTTGTTCATTTGGACTAATTTTGTATTTTGTCATCTTATTTTTATATTTTAATTTTTCACTGGCTATTGTACCGTAAGCATTTTTCTCATGCTGCCTCAAAATTTTCATAATTATCATTTCCAGTGAACATGTAGCATTTAGCACAGTAGATGGAACTTAATCATTAATTGTTCTTTTTAGATATTTAAAGTTACATCAAAAATTCTTACTTTTGTAACTAGTGCTGAATAGATTTTGAGGAGCGTATAACTTTTCCTCTTATGTTAGCTTCTTTGGGTAAATCCCAAAGAATATATATTGCATTTCAAATCTAACATTTATCAATGACTTTCTGTTTTTAAAGGTTAGCCTGTTTTACAAAAGAAAGGACAAAAAAAGTGGAAAGCTGTTAGAAGGGAAAGACCTTAAAGGAGAATTTTTTTCTATTTATTTTCTAATGAATCAATCGATTTTGAAATGAAATTATGGTTTCTATAAAGTATAAAAAAGGAAAAAAATCACATTTCCTGACATGGTTGCTCTGACTTCAAAGTTTCTGGAGGAATTTGGTTTTTGTTTGCTTGGTTTCCATTTATTTTGTTGTTGTTTGCTTGTTGTTTTTTTTCATTGTTACTGCCTTGGGTTATTTTGTTTCTTCCTGCAACTTGAAGTTTTAGTGTGGTTCTTGTAAATGACTATAAACTTTGAAAAACTGTAAAATAGTCCCAGTTAAAAGTACATGCAGCATTTTCTCCTGTCAAATAAATAAGGATAATTATGTGCTTAAGATAACTCATAAAATATAAGAAAACTGTAAGCAGAAAAGGAAAATATCCTCCTTCAAAGTATCATTCAAGTGTTCAGTGTTGAAAATCTTAAAAAGAAATGAGTTTATTCCAGAAAAAAAAAAAAAAAACTCAAAGAGAAAAAAGAATTTTAAAAACAATCATTTGTTTTTCTATGCGTCACACAGAGTAGGTGACAAAATTCAGTGTTTTAGTTTTGGCTTAGATTTGCAATTTAGGAACTTTTAAGTAAGGAAGGAAGTAGTTTATTAACTTAGAAAAAATGGATATTTTCAAATTCATTTTGTTAGTAAATTCAACTGCATCACACTAGCCTCTATTGACACATGTAAAATAAATGGTCAATAACATTCCTCACATTACTGTTTTATTGCCTTTTGCATTTTTTTTCACTCCAAAATTATTTGCTTAAAAGATAATGAACAACTGGGAACATCTGAGATCTTGCTCCCAGCACATAACCTCAGTTTGGCTCAAATAGATTCATAAAAATATAATAAAAAGATAATGCAATTTTGCTTAATCCCAATTTTGCACAAAATGCAAAATAGGTCACTAGTTCATGAGGGAGGAATTGTACAATTCAAGAAAAGAGAAGGAAATAAATGTTATTTTTCAAAATAAAACAAATTGCAAAAAGCAACAAAAGAGAATTCATACCTAGTGTTACAGTGAAAATAACATAATATTGTTCTTGAAATCTACATATCTTCAAAGTATTTAAATGAATTTAATTCAAAATGAATCAATTACAACATAGAGGTAATTATAAACTTCATGGAGGTATCTTGATTTTTACTACATACATCTATGCTTTTTAAGACAAATAATTTTCCTAGCTGGAAAGCAAATTATTTTTGTTTGCATATTTAAAGTTTTACTCCTGACTATAAGTTTAATTGGTTTTACTCCTGTTTCTAGTTAGGATTTTTTTTTTTTTCAGGAGCTGTCTCAAATATTTCAAAGTGCCTAAAAGGAGATGCTGCTATGGTTTTTTAAGTTTAAAAAATTAATACATATAATATTTTACTAAGATTTCATCACTAAACTAGTCATTAGAAACAGTTTAATCTCTTTGTAAAATAAACCACTTTTATAAAGAAAAGGGACCCAGCCTAATAGTATGCTATTTAAAAAAAAAAAAAAAAAAGGTTGTTTGACTAAACTAAGATACAGTTCTAAAAATGATTTCTAATTTTCATGGGTTGATAATTAAGAAAGAGTTTTGGTCCACCCACCTCTCCCATAAAGACCCTTACATTTTTAAGAATTATTAGCACAACTTTCATGCTCTAACCTGAAAGTATTTGGTCAGCAGTCATATGATAAATTAGTGAACACGTTTTTATAGTTTTCATTTTTAAAATGTGTTTATAAACTGTGTAGGAAACAAATATTAGAGTTATTTCTAAATTGCACTGAAAGGAGGTTCATGAGCTCCCTATCTTCCTCTTCCTCCCTGCCCCTCCTCCAGCCCCTCCCCTTTCTCTCCCTCCCCTCTCCTTTTGTTCCTCCATTTTTCTTCCTACTCCCGACACTGTCCATTCCTTTCCTCCCCCCCTTTACCTTTACGCTTTTTTCAATTTTTCTTTTTTCTTTGTCACTTCTCTTCCCCCTTTTATTATTCTTGGGCTCCTCTGCCCCTCAACCCATCTCTTCCCTTTTTTTAATCAATATACCTATCAAACTTGCTTTTTCTTCACGCCTTTCCTTTTCCTTCTGCCTCTCCCATTATCACAACTTGTTATCAATCAAACTTATCTGTGGCGAAGTGAAAGGATTCAGAGATGCTGGAATTATTTTATTCACCAAAATGTTCTCATTTTGCATTTTTTGAGAGCCCCAGGTTGATTCAGACCCCAGAGCTCCTCCACCCTGTCCCCTCACTCCGTGTTTATTGGCTGAATATTCACTAGACAATTTTACTTTTGTGTATTATTTTTCTATATCATATGTTGCTTATAACTAATTTTGTTATCAGCATTTTATGTATCAAATCCTCAAGGTCAAATCAACTTGGGGAGTCCAACACAATGCTGACACCTCTCCAAAAATATATATTAAATAAGTGCCGTGGTACTATCTGAGAAGACATGGCCATTGTGATCAGATAAAATGATGTGTTTAGCCTATTGAGTGCTTTTTCTTTCCTTGCTTCCTTCCTTTTTTCTTTTTCTTTCTTTATTTATACACTTTTATAAATATAATACTCCACAACCATCAGATAGAATACAGGTAAATTCGGTAATTCAAAAGGCTGACTTGTCTACATCAAGAATAGCAACCAACAAACAAGTGCTGGTGAGGATGTGGAGAAGAGGGGACCCTTGTGCATTGATTGTGGGATTGCAAATTGGTGCTGCCACTATGGAAAACAGTACAGAGGTTCCTCAAAAAGTTATGAATAGAACTACCATGTGACCCAGCAGCTTCACTTGTGGGTATCCATCTGAAAACAAAAATAATTTGAAAAGATATATGCAGCCCCATGTTAACTGCAGCATGCTTTACAACAGCCAAGATATTAAAGCAATCTAGGTGTCCACCAACAGATGAATGCATAAGAAAACTGTGGCACGTATACAATGGAATATTACCAGCAATAAAGAACGAAATTTTGTCATTTACGACGCTTCAACCAAGTGAGCTACCCGGCCAGGGCTGTCAGACATTTTATTCAGCCTTAAAAAGGAATGAAATTCTGATACTTGCTATGACATAGATGAATTTTGAAAACATTATGCAAGCGAAATAAGCCAAGCACAAAAGGGCAGATATTTAATTCCACTTATATGAGATACTAGAATAGTCAAATTCATAAGGACAGAGAGTAGAACAGAGGTTACCAGGGGTTGGCAGGAGGAGATAAGGTGGGGAGTTAGTGTTAGGGTTTCAACTTGACGGGATAAGAAAGTTCTTCAGATGGATAGTGTCACAACAGTGTAAATATACTTACTGTCGCTAAATTTTACACTTAAAAATTGTTAACATTGTAAATTGTGTTATGCATATTTTACCATGATTTCAAAAAGTAAAAAAAAAAAAACCTTTCAATATCTCAAAAGTAATAAACACATGTTAATTATCACTGTCAAGAAAAAACACACAACCATATAAATGCTTAAAAACAGGGGACTCTTCCGGTAACTTTTAACACAGGCGCTTGGTAAAATATGACGTAGCCATGAAAATTGTATTCAAAGGGGTTTAGAAAAACTTGGAGTTTTTTTTTTAAAAAAAAAAAAAGACAAAAGAACTTGGAGGAAATTTACAAAAAGGACACATCGCAAACTTGAGTGTTTGTGCACATATAGTTCATATGATTGGAACTACCTTTTAAAAAGAACTACATGTGCATAAAAGACTAGAAATGACCTTACAGAAACTCCTGTACATGAATACCAAGAAAGGTGTACAAGCATATTCAAAGCGGCACTGTTTATAATACAAAACCTATAGCCCTGGCCAGGCAGCTCAGTTGGTTAGAGCATTGACCCAAATACCAAGCTTGAGGGTTCGATCTCCAGTCAGGGCACATACAAGAATCAACCAACAAATGCATCAGTAAGTGGAACGACACACTGATGTTTGTCTAAAGTCAATAATTTTTTTAAAAATTTTCAATCCTCACCCAATATTATGTTTTTATTGAGTTTTAGAAAGAGAGAGGAAGGGAGAGAGAGAAACATCAATGTGAAAAACATTGATCAGCTGCCTCCCTCACACGCCCCAATTGAACCTGCAACCTGGCTGTGTGCCTTGCCTGGGAATCGAATCAGCCACCTTTCGGTGTATGGGACGACACTCCAACTAACCAAGCCACACTGGCCAGGGCTTTTTAATCTTTAAAAAAGAAAGAAAATGATAAATAAAATTTCAGAATGTGGTTAATTCTGTAAAGTAGCACAGGGCACTTCGAAGGTATTAGGGATGGATGTTCTAGTTCTGAATCTGAGTGGTGGATACACAAGTATTTGTTGTATTATTCTTTTTTAAAAAATATATTTCTTTATTGACTTAAGAGAGGAAGGGAGAGGGAGGAAGAGATAGAAACATCAATGATGACAGAGTCATTGATTGGCTGCCTTCTGCACGCCACCCACTGGGGACCAAGCCCGCAGCGCGGGCATGTGCCCTTGGCCAGAATCAAACCCGGGACCTTTCAGTCCGCAGGCCGACGCTCTATCCACTGCGCCAAACTGGCTAGGTTGTTGTATTATTCTTGAAACTTTACATGTACAACTTAATTATCTTTGTTAAGTATGAATATTTTATAATAAAATTAATTGAATTAAGTCTGGGAAAACTGTTAACAGTAACAGTTTTGAGAATATAGGTACATTTCTGTTTCTCTCCCCTTCCTCTCTATTTTCCCTCTCCTTATCTATTCCCCTCTCTCTTGACTCTGCTATATTTGCCAAGATTTCTAGACTGTCTATTATATTTTTATAACAAATGAATCATCGCAGGATACCTTTACAAGCTAATGGGGAATAGCTCTGGATCATCCGCTGTCCCGAGATTTGATGCAGCCAGAAATTCTTCCATTAGCAACCAGGGTTGAGAGTTAACTGCAACGCACCCTGATCAATCACGGATGTGGCCTGACTTTAGCTAAAGGACTGATTAATTATACATGTGTTCCTAACACACTGGGATGGGATGGGATGTGCTGAAACTTGGGACCAGCATGGTAAACAGTAGGAAGCGAGTGCTTAGATTCACACCTTCCCAGGTTGTCCTGGATCTTGCAGACACATTCCTCCTTTGAACTCCCATGTTTGAGTCATTTTCGTTTTCTTTTGCATTCTCGGGTACCCTCTAAGAGTGAAGCCCATTTCCCCTTCATCAGTCTGGGAGTCTAGCTAGCTGTGGAATCGTCTTCCAACACATTGGAAAATACAGGGCAAGATCCATGTTGCTTTCTGGATCCTGTCCTGTGAGTGGTTTCCGTTATTATTTTTTTTTTTTATCAGCGAAGATTTCCTTTATTATTTCTCCATGAGGCCAATGTTTTGAAAAATGTTGTCTATCAAAAAATTCCGTTGTCAAGTAATAACAAATTGTTCTTGTATTGAGTAGCTAAGCAGAGCTCCTGCTCTGAACAAGTGGCAAGAAGTTATGCTGGTCCCACCCACCAAAAGCAGAGGGATTGGAATTTGCCCAAGCAGCCTTGCCTGGAGCAAAAGGTCTGATTTGTGTTAGATGTGCAAACCGGTTGAAAATAGCTCATGGATACCATGGAACCCATTAGCCTTCCTGCCTTTCCTCTTAGAGCCCTGGGATTCTAAGAGTTTGAAAAACATTACTCAAGTGCTCTTTTGGGCAGCACATATACTAAAATTGGAATGATACAGAGAAGATTAGCATGACCACTGCACAAGGATGACATACTAATTAGAGAAGCGTTCCCTATTGACAGCGATGTAATGTACAACATAGGAAATATAGACAATAATATTGTGCCCTGGTCAGGCGGCCCAGTTGGTTAGAGCATCATCCGGGATACACCAAGGTTGTGGGTTCCATCGCTGGTCAGGGCACATACAAGAATCAAGCAATGAATGCATAAATAAGTGGAACGACAAATCCATGTTTCTTCCTCTCATTCTCCCTTCCTCTCTCCCTCTAAAACAGCGGTTCTCAACCCCTTTGGCGGTCGAACGACCCTTTCACAGGGGTCGCCTAAGACCATCCTGCATATCAGATATTTACATGACGATTCATAACAGTAGCAGCATTACAGTTATGAAGTAGCAACAAAAATAATTTTATGGTTGGGTCGCAACATGAGGAACTGTATTTGAAGGGCCAGAAGGTTGAGAACCACTGCTCTAAAATCGATAAATTACATTTTTTTTAAATAATATTGTAATAACTATGTATGATGACAGTTGGGTACTGGAAATATCAGGGCAAATACTTTGTAAAGTATATAATTGTCTAACCAGTATGCTGTACACCTAAAACTAATAAAACATAATATTTACTATAAACTGTCATTGAAAAAAATACTTTTTATTGATTTAAGAGAAAGGAAGGGAGAGAGCACGAGAAACATCAATTTGTTGTTCCAGTTATTTATGCATTCATTGATCGATTCTTGTATGTGCCCTGACCGGGGGCTTGAACCCACAACCTTGGCTTATCCAAACAACACTCTAACAACTGAGCTACCCAGCCAGGGTGAAAAAAAATTTTTTTTAATCTAAAAAGAAATAAAAACATTACTCAAGACCAGCTTTCCCAGTTCTAGCGCGCTGCGTAGAAGGAGAGCAGAAGATACAGAGAGAAAACGTTGTAATTGTAGGAAACACCCTGAGGTGGGTAGTATCATTGTTTCTACTTTATAGGTCAACTAATCCTAGATAGTGACAAGACTAGGATTCCACCCCAAACGTGCCTAGACCCCAAACCCATGCTCTTGCCTTTATACCAATGGAGCATTTAAAAATCTGAATCTAACCCACACATATGTATCATAATTTATACAAAGGTGTAAAGACAACTCAATGGAAAAAGGATAATCTTTTTAACAAATGGTGCTAAAACAATTAGATATTCATATGCAAAAATAATTTTCCTTCCATACTCCATTCTATCTACAAAAATTAACTCAATCATATGCCTAAATGTAACCATTTAGGTCATATAACTAACTATAAAACCAAAGCCTATAAGACTTCTAGGATAAAACATCTGTGACCTTGGATTAGGCAAAGATATCTTAGATATGACCCCCAAAAATTTTTTTCATAAAAAACTGAATTCATACATTGAACTTCATAAAAAAATGTTTCGTCCTCACCCAAGGGTAAGTTCTTATTACATTTTTATAGAGAGAGGGAGAGACAGAGAAACATCGATGTGAGAGAGAAATATCCATCTGTTGCCAACTAGGGATCGAACTCAAATCCGAACCTGAAACTTGGGTATGTGCCCTGATCGGGAATCCAACCCAAGACCTTTTCGTGTACAGCAGTGGTTCTCAACCTTCCTAATGCCGCGACCCTTTAATACAGTTCCTCATGTTGTGGTGACCCCCAACCATAAAGTTATTTTCATTGCTACTTCATCACTGTAATGTTGCTACTGTTATGAATTGTCATGTAAATATCTGATATGCAGGATTTTCATTGTTACAAATGGAACATAATTAAAGCATAGTGATTCATCACAAAAACAATATGTCATTATATATGTGTTTTCCGATGATCTTAGGTGACCCCTGTGAAAGGGTCGTTCGACCCCCAAAGAGGTCGCGACCCACAGGTTGAGAACCGCTGGTGTAGAGGCTGACGCTCCAACCAACCGAGCCACACCAGTCAGGGAAAACGTCACCAAATTCTAAAAACTCGTTTTCCTCAAAAGATACTGTTAGGGAATAAAACAACACGTCACAGCCTGGGAGGAAAATATTTGTAAATCGTGTATCTGATGAAGGACTTGTATCCAAAATCTCAAAACTCAATAACAAGAAAGCAAATACCACACCTCCCCCCCTCCCCCACAAAGGGCAAAACATTTAAACAGATATTTCAATACAGAGGATATACGGATGGCAAAGAAGCCCATGAAACAATATTTGATATCATTAGTTATCGGATAAATGCAAATGAAAACCACAAGGAGATACCACTACGTACCTATTAGAACGGTTGAAACTGAAATAGACTGACCATACCCAGTTTGGGCAAGACTGTGGAGGAACTGGAACTTTTATACAGCTGGTGGGGATGTAAAATATTACCACCACTTCGGAAAAACAGCTTGGCAGTTTCTTAAAAAGTTAAACATACTCCAATCCTAAGTATTTAGCCAAGAAAAAGAAAAGCATATGTCCGTATAGAAAGATGTCTCCACAAATGTTCATTGCAGCTTAATTTGTCATGCCCCCAAACTGGAAACTATCTAAATCCATCAACAGGTGAGTGGATAAACAAACTGTAATGTATCCAGATGATGGAAGACTACTACTCCGCAATAAAAGTGAACGCACTGTCGATCACGCTGCAAATAAAATTGGATATCAAAATAAGTATACCGAATGAAAAAAGCCAGACACCTCCCCCCCAATAAAAAGAGTACATACTGTATGATTTCATTTATATGAAATTCTAAAACATGCAAACTAATCTACAGCGACAGAAAGCAGAACAGATCAGTGGTTGGAAGGGGAGTAAGAGGTGGGAGATAGGAGCTCTAGGAACCTTTTGAGGACGGAAGCTATGCTCATACCTTAGTTGTAGTGATGGTTTCATGGGAGAGCATAGGTCAAAACATCAAAATTGTACACTTTAGCCCTAACCGGTTTGGCTCAGTGGGTAGAGGACCAGCCTGCGGACTGAAGGGTCCTGGGTTCGATTCCAGTCAGGGGCGTGTACCTTGGTTGCGGGCACATCCCCAGTGGGAGGTGTGCAGGAGGCAGCTGATCGATGTTTCTCTCTCATCGATGTTTCTAACTCTCTATCCCTCTCCCACTCTGTAAAAAATCAATAAACTATTTTTTAAAAAATTGTACACTTTAAGTTAAATGTGTGCTGTTAATTACTTGTCGGTTGTATCTCAAAATTGCTGTTTCAAAAAAAAAAAAAAAAATCCCAATGCTGCGGAGGGAATGGTGAACTGGAAAAAGACCGCTTTCGCCGAAACCGGTTTGGCTCAGTGGATGGAGCGTTGGCTTGCGGACTGAAAGGTCCCAGGTTCGATTCCGGTCAAGGGCATGTACCTGGGTTGTGGGCACTTCCCCAGTGGGGGATGTGCAGGAGGCAGCTGATCGATGTTTCTCTCTCATCGATGTTTCTGACTCTCTATTTCTCTCCCTTCCTTTCTGTAAAAAATCAATAAAATATATTAAAAAAAAAGACCGCTTTCCATCATCATAGTAAAGATGGGTTCAAGCAAGAATCATAAATGGTTGCTCGAAATCACCCCAGGTATTGCCGACAACAATCAAGGCTTAACTACAACAAGACTGCGCACAAAGACCACTAGGGGGTGCACCAAGAAAGCATAAAAAATGCGGAGACAAAGAAACAGGACAAAACTGTCAATGGAGGATATTGAATTCAGAACCACACTTTTAAGGTCTCTTAAGAACTGTCTAGAAGCCGCCGATAAATGTAGTAAGATCCTCAAGAAATCTAATGAGACCCTCGATGTTATGATAAAGAACCAACTAGAAATTAAGCATACACGGACTGAAATAACGACTACTATACAGACTCCCAACAACAGACCAGAGGAGCGCAAGAATCAAGGCAAAGATTTGAAATGCGAAGAAGCAAAAAACACCCAACCAGAAAAGCAAAATGAAAAAAGAATCCGAAAATACAAAGATAGTGTAAGGAGCCTCTGGGACAGCTTCAAGCGTACCAACATCAGAATTATAGGGGTGCCAGAAGATGAGAGAGAGCAAGATATTGAAAACCTATTTGAAGAAATAATGACAGAAAACTTCCCCCACCTGGTGAAAGAAATAGACTTACAGGTCCAGGAAGCGCAGAGAACCCCAAACAAAAGGAATCCAAAGAGGACCACACCAAGACACATCATAATTAAAATGCCAAGAGCAAAAGACAAAGAGAGAATCTTAAAAGCAGCAAGAGAAAGAAACTCAGTTACCTACAAGGGAATACCCATACGACTGTCAGCTGATTTCTCAACAGAAACTTTGCAGGCCAGAAGGGAATGGCAAGAAATATTCAAAGTGATGAATACCAAGAACCTACAACCAAGATTACTTTATCCAGCAAAGCTATCATTCAGAACTGAAGGTCAGATAAAGAGCTTCACAGATAAGGAAAAGCTAAAGGAGTTCATCACCACCAAACCAGTATTATATGAAATGCTGAAAGGTATCCTTTAAGAAGAGGAAGAAGAAGAAAAAGGTAAAGATACAAATTATGAACAACAAATACGCATCTATCAACAAGTGAATCTAAGAATCAAGTGAATAAATAATCTGATGAACAGAATGAACTGGTGATTATAATAGAATCAGGGACATAGAAAGGGAATGGACTGATTATTCTTGGGGGGAAAGGGGTGTGGGAGATGCAGAAAGAGACTGGACAAAAATCGTGCACCTATGGATGAGGACAGTGGGTGGGGAGTGAGGGCGGAGGGTGGGGTGGGAACTGGGAGGAGGGGAGTTATGGTGGGAAAAAAGAGGAACAAATGTAATAATCTGAACAATAAAGATTTAATTCAAAAAAAAAAAAATAAGATCATCCTGTATTATCTGCATGAGCCCTAAATTTAATGAGAACTGCCATTCTAAAGATGAAGAATGAGAAGACACCAATGCAGTGGAGAAGGCCATTTGAAGACCGAGCAGAGATTGGAACTATGCTGCTAAAAACCCAGGAATGCCCAGAGCCACCAAAGATGCCAGGAAGCATTCTCCCAGAGACTGTGGAGGGAACCTGACCCTGCGGACACCTTAATTTTGGACTTCTGGCTCCAGAACTATCAGAAAATAAATTTCTGTGGTCTTCAAATAAATAAATAAATAAATAAATAAGTGGTTGCTCAATAAATCTGAGAGAGGGGGAAGTCTGAGGAGGAAGAATGTATTTGCATTGTCTAAAAGTGTCTCCCTGCATATGACCTTTTAGTTATAGGAAGAAAAATAGTACCTATACAGTGGGAAAGTTCAACAAAACTTTGACTGGGGATCAAAATTATCATTAGTCATGGGCAGGCAGACATCTTGCTCCTCCAGGTGGGATGCCTTGTAAAGGACACACCTTCATTTTTCTAGTATTCTGACCAGGATGCATAGCCTGAATCTAACTGGGAAGAAACACCAGACAAACCCAAACATTCGATAACATAACTGGTCTGTACTCTTAAAAATGTCAGTATTGCTCTAGCTGGTTGGCTCAGTGGGATAGAATGTCAGCCTGGGGACCAGAGTCCCGGGTTCGATTCTGGTCAGGGGCACATGCCCAGGTTGTGGGCTCGATCCCCATTAGGGGGTGTGTAGGAGGCAGCCAATCAATGATTCTCTCTTATCATTGATGTTTCCATCTCTCTCTCCCTCTCCCTTCCTCTCTGAAATCAATAAAAGTATATATTTTTTAAAAAGTCAGTATCATGAAAGACAAAGAAAGGCTGAGAAACTGAGGAAAGAAAATAAAGAGACATGACAATTAAATGCAATACGCAATCCTGGACTGTATCTAATAATGGAGGGGAAATACCCAAAAGGACATTATTAGGACAATTGAAAAATAACTGTAATGTGTACTATAGGCTTTATATCAATGTTTCATTTTTAATATTTTATTGATTGATTTGAGAGCCAGAGAGAAAGAAACTTAGATTTGTCGTTCCACTTATTTATGCATTCATTGCATTCACTGGTTGACCCTTGTATGTGCCCTGACCCGGTATGGAACCCACAACCTTGGCATATCAGGACAATGCTCTAACCAACTGAGTTATTCAGTCAGGACTCAATGTTACATTTCTTGACTTTTATAATTGTACTTATTGTGGTTGTATAAATGAACATCTTTGTTCTGAGGAAATATACATGAAAATATTAAATGATATAGACCCTTGGCCTGGTAGCTGAGCTGGTTAGAGCATAGTCCTGATATGCCAAGGTTTCAGGGTCGATCCCAGTCAGGGCACATACAGGGATCAACCAATGAATGCATAAATAAGTGGAAAGACAAATCGATGTTTCTCTCTCTCTCTCTCTCTCTCTCTCTCTCTCTCTCTCTCTCTCTCTCTCTCTCACCAATAAATAAAACATTTAAAAAAGAAATGTGCCTGTCCAGCTGGCATGGCTTAGTGGTTGAGCATTGAACTATGAACCAAGAGATCACAGTTCGATTCCCAGTCAGGGCACATGCCTGGGTTGTGGGGTTGTGGGCTAGATCCCCAAGGTAGGGTGTGCAGGAGGCAGCCGATTAATGATTCTCTCTCATCACTGAAGTTTCTATCTCTCGCTCTCCCTCTCCCTTCCTCTCTAAAATCAATTTAAAAAAATGTATTTTTTTAAAAAAAGAAGAAACATGCCCTAGCTGGTCTGGCTCAATAGAGCATGTGCCTGAAGACTGAAGGGTTCCAGGTTCAATTCTGGTCAAGGGCACATGCCCAGATTGCGGGTTCGATCCCCAGTAGGGGGCATGCAGGAGGCAGCCACTCAACGGTTCTCTCTCATCATTGATGTTTCGCTCTCTCCTTCACCCTTCCTCTCTGAAATCAATAAAAAAATATATATATATTTTATTTATATGCTACTTTTATTTCTGTAAGGATACACTGAAACGTTGGATGATATTAGCTAATGACAAAATGCAGAAATGAGGCATCGGCTTCTCTAACCATAGCTACAAGAATATTAATATTATTGTCATTACATGTTCATTTTGATATCATCTCATTCCATTATGTAATATAACAATTAGAATACAGTAAGTAGGCGATCTGGCATCTCAGGTAAGCACTACGTGGAAATCTGCCTGTGAGGACGGTGACAGTCCTCAGAATCACAAGAAGCGTTGGTGAGCCTCTTTAACAGATCAACAGAAGAGCAACAACTACTATGTCACAAGGGATTCAACTTGCCAGTGTTTGGAAGTGTCACATCCGTGTCAATGACAGTCCCGATGCCTGCTCAGCTGCCCCTCTAGAGATTGATGGTTACTTCTATAGGAAGATTTCAAACTGCAGGAACATTCGAGGGGGCTAAAATGTTTCCATGCAAGTCTCCAAACCCTTAATCTATGTTGCTATTAATTAAACAAAATGTTATTAATTAAAAAACACACCCGACAGCTGGGCTAGTTTTGTTAAGCTTCCAGAAGAGTTCACTGTGACGTTCCTCTGAAACAAGCTCGTTCTCTCAGACCTGCCTACACTTTCCACATCACCTGCAGGTTCCGTGCTTAAAAGCAGGAGCATTCAGAAAACACGGCACACGGGGAACTCAAATGTTAGTATGGGGGGAAAGGTCAGTTTAGAATCACAGCTAAGTTCAAATGTTAATTTTCTAGAAATTCGTGTTAGTCGATCAAAAGCACAAAAGAATAGAAGGAAGGTTTTTTGTTTTTGTTTTTGTTTTTTTTTTTAAATATATTTTATTGATTTTTTACAGAGAGGAAGGGAGAGGGATAGAGAGTTAGAAACATCGATGAGAGAGAAACATCAATCAGCTGCCTCCTGCACATCTCCTACTGGGGATATGCCCGCAACCCAGGTACATGCCCTTGACCGGAATCGAACCTGGGACCTTTCAGTCCGCAGGCCGACGCTCTATCCACTGAGCCAAACCGGTTTCGGCAAGAATAGAAGGAAGGTTTTGATAAGGAAGTTAAACCATGCATTTCGGTAAATTCTTTTTAAAAAAAAGAAGAAACAGCCCTGGCTGGTTTGGCTCAGTGGATAGAGCGTCAGCCTGCGGACTGAAGGGTCCCAGGTTCGATTCCAGCCAAGGGCACATGCCTGGGTTGCGGGCTTTATCCCCAGTGGGGGATGTGCAGGAGGCAGCCAATCGATGATTCTCTCTCATCATTAATGTTTCTATCTCTCGTTCCCTCTCCCTTCCTCTCTGAAATCAATAAAGATATTTAAAATAAAAAAAGAAACATGATGAATGCAATCTACTCTCAAATGTTGAGAAGATAGAAAATAGAATGATACAACATAGTGGCAAAATGTGAAAAGTTGTTGAATCTGGGGGTATATTGGAGTTCTCTGTATTATTTTTGCAACTTTCCTATAAGTTTTAAATTTTTTAAAATTGATTTTTAGAGAGAAAGAGATCAATTTGTTGTTCCATTTACTTATGCATTCATTGGTTGATTCTTGTATGTGCTTTGACCAGGGATGGGACCCACAATTTTAGCATACCAGGACAAGGCTCTACCCAGCTTTTCCGGGTGGGGCTAAATTATTTCAAAAGGAAAAGTTTTAAAAATCTCCAGGCTAATGACTCTGGGAATGGCACTGGGGCATTGGGATTTTAACCCTGACCAGTGTGGCGCAGTTGGTTGGAGCAAGGTTTTGGGTTTGATCCGCCATCAGGGAACATATAAGAATCAGTGAATGGCCGAAACCGGTTTGGCTCAGTGGATAGAGCGTCGGCCTGCGGACTGAGAGGTCCCGGGTTCGATTCCGGTCAAGGGCATGTACCTGGGTTGCGGGCACATTCCCAGTGGGAGATGTGCAGGAGGCAGCTGATCGATGTTTCTCTCCCATCGATGTTTCTAACTCTCTATCTCTCTCCCTTTCTCTCTGTAAAAAAAAAAAAATCAATAAAATATATTTAAAAAAAAAAAAAAAAAAAAAGAATCAGTGAATGAATGCATGAGTGGAACGAACAACAAATCGATGTTTCTCTCTCTTTCTCTCTTCCCCTTTCTAAAATCAATCAATAAACAAAATTTTTTGAAAATAAAAAGCTTTCCATGAAGAGTACCAACTGTGGCAGCCAAAGTCACATGTTTAGAAAGTTTCTTTCCTCTATTTGAGGAATAATAGTTGAAAGGAGCGCTGCGGAAACTAACCGAAGAGGCATTGTGCTTCCAGAAAAATCTCAAGGAAACGTATTGCAAGCAACAGTGGTAGCTGTTGGATCCAGCTTCAAAGGAAAGGGTGGAGAGATTCAACCAGTTAGCGTGAAAGTTGGAGATAAAGTTCTTCCAGAACATGGAGACACCAAAGTAGTTCTAGATGACAAGGATTATTTCTTATTTAGAGATGCCGACATTCTTGGAAAGTATGCAGACTGAAATAAATCACTATTGAAATGGCATCACGGGAAGCTGCCCATCCCACTGAAGTTCTGAAATTTTTCATCATGTAAATAATTTCCATGTCTCTTTTTTTTTAATTTATTTTTTAAATAAATCTTTATTGTTGAAAGTATCCATGTCTCTTTTATAATAAACTAATTCTATCCAAACCAATGGCATCCAGTGTTTTTTAAATTTTAGTTTCACTCTACTGATATAAACATTTCCAAATAAAAATATATAAATGTTGAAAATACACAAATAAAAAATTTTCCCTGTAGGGTTGCCAGACTTGGCAAATAAGAGTACATGATGTTTAAATTTTAATTTCGGATAACAACAATTTTGTTTTTCTTTTCTTTTCTTTCTTCTGTGTCATTCCCGCCCCCCTGGATAAACAATTTTAAAACTTTTTTTAGTATATTATATCCCATACAATATTTGCTGCCTCACCATCAGTTAGCCTCTTGGAATGCGACATACTGACATCTGTACTCTGCTGGTATTTGTGGAAAACAGAGAAATTTCTGGCGTTATCTGTCTTCAGTATCTAAAATCATCTCCGTTCCCACTCTTGCAGAGAGAAAGACACCAAGATAAATAGATTTTAAGTGGCCGAGGTTATGACAATGAGAAGAAATGTGTAATGAATCTAGCATCTTCTATAATAATGACAACGACGGTCAACACTTTTTAGGGCAGATTGCACAGGGGTGGGCAAAGTAGGTTTACAGCTGTTCGTATGGAAAGAGACATGCAGGTTATGGTAGCCACACCAGCCTTGTTAACTCCGTGTTTCACGTACACCTCCGTTTGCCCACCTCTGCATATGCGGTAGCCAACCCCTAAGGTGGCTCCCAAGGACCTCCGCCTTCTGTGTAGTCGTGACCAATGACATACAGCGGAAGTAACAGTACATATGTCACTTCTGGGTTTAGGCTTTAAAAAGCATTGAGGCTTCCGTCTTAGGTGCCTGCCCTTGCTGTGAGAAACCCCATGGTGAGCAGTCACGGGAGTGAGCTCGGAAGATCTACAGCCCCGGACAAGTCTTCTGAGATTGCAGCTCAGCTGATAGCGGACTGCAACTTCCTGAGAGACCCTGAGCCAGAACCGCCTGGCTAAGCCACTCCCAGATTCCTGAGCCTCAGAAACTGAGATAATAAATGTTCCTTGTTTTTAACTAGTGACGTTTGGAGTCATTTGTTACGCAGCAAAAGGTAACGAATGTATCAAGATATAATGTAATGCAATGCAAGTTCCCCAGGTCAGTGATTTGAGGCAGGAACCCATTTTACAGAAAGGCAAACTGAAGCACAGAAAGAGTCCTTGCTCTAATCACCCTATTAGCAAGCAGAGGTGGTTCTGAATCCCAAGCCCTTGCTCCTACTATGGCAGGAGCTGGGCTGAGCCGGCCTGGCTTTATTATTCCCTCTTATTTAACCCTCCCCTGAGAGTGAGGCGGAGGAGATCATTCCAGGGAAAACCAACAGCCAACACGTGCAGGATGCCTACAAGTTAACAAGACACTAACGTCGCACTTACCTGTGAGGTAGGCAGGGAAGCGTTCGTTTTCTCATGCCTAAGCTAGAGCTAGGCAAACCAAGGCTCAGAGGGAGTAAGGGCTTTGACCAAAGTTGAACTAACTCAGGAGTGGGGGGAGGGTGGCGTTTAGGCTTGAATCTTCCTCATCTCTTTCCAACCAATCAGGCTACTCCTGAACCTAATTAATGGGGGTGGGGGGTATGTTTTCTGAAGCTGCAGAAGGACCTCCCCACACCCATTCCAGGAGAGTGTGTGTGTGTGTGTGTGTGTGTGTGTGTGTGTGTGGCCAGAAAGGGGGTATTCATTGGGGACCCTGGAAACTGCTCCATCCGTTCCATGCAAGGAAAAGGCAGGGAAAGCCCTCCCTCTCACCACCCTCTCCCTTTCTGTAAGATGCGCTCCCCTCCCCCTCCTCCCTTCCCCCTCCCCCCAGGACAGAGAGGGCTCAGGAATGCTGCCCGCTCTGGGAGTCCCAGCCCTCTGGTCTTTTATCCTAAATGCAGCACCAATTCTTTCCCTCCCAGCAAGTCAAGTAAGAACCTTTTGGCCACCCCTCCCAGTTCTAACTCTTCACTGGGGCTCTCCTCCCATGGATTAAGCTGCAACTACTAACAGCTGAGCTCTTTTCTTGACAAAAGCAAACAAAATCGCCTTTGAAAACAGCAAGAGGGGTTGGAGTTAGAGCTGAGAGGGGACTTCCAAACGGACCCCTTGGAGCAGATGGTCAAGAGAAGCTGTGGGGGGTCTACTCTTTCTTGACGATCCCGCTGGGAAGTATCTCTGCCTGAGCAGGACTGGGGCTGGGGCTGGGGCTGGGGCTGGCAGGAATGTTTGGGACCATGACTGTTTGTGATGCAACCGGCCGGGGCGGAAGCTGCCGTTGTCCCTCTGAGAATCAGGTAGACCAGATGACCTGACAAAGTTTTCGAGGGTTCCTGTCGCCTCTGGTCTCCTCTGAAGGAGAACAACTCTGCCACCTGTTTTAAGGGAGATCAGAGGAGGGTGGCTGCCTTCTGAGTCAGTCACGGAGCCTGAAGACCAACCGGACTTCAAAAGCAGAGTCCACGCAGGAGGCTGTGGCCAGTGTGTGAGTCAGCCCGGCCGGCTGCAGGGGGGGCTGGAATGTCTGCGGTGGTCTGCCGGCGGGGGGCGGGGGGGGGGGCAGTGACTCACCACCTGGAGCTGGAAGTCAGTAAACCCCCAGCCTTTCCTGCCGTTCCAGTTCTCATTCCTGGGGCTTCAACCAAGAAGCCAGAGGGTATGAGAAGCAGGACCCTGGGTTCTCTTGCAACAGTCCTGCCATCACCCCTTCCTGCACACATTCCTCACTCCGGGAACTCCTTGGGCAGCCCCACCCCCACCCCCCAACTCATTCTAACTGTCTGGGCCCTCAGCCTTCCTATCTGGGCGTTGGGCTGGTTGGAGGGGGTCCTCTCTGACCCCTCACATCCTGGAAATAGACTGGGGCTCTGCCACCTCCTGAGCTTCCCCTCCCCACCCCGCCCACACTGCACTGAATTCTGCACACCGGGGCCCCAGGGCGCGTCTCTCACTGTGGCATGAATGGACTGGCCAAGTTGCCAGTGGGGTTTATTGAACGAATTTGATCAAGTCCAGAAGGCCCTTTTCATCCCCAGAAACTTGTCAAGGCCGCATTTGCCATTCCCTGGCCTCCCAATATGCCCTGGGGGTGGGGGGAAGTTCCCCTGGGAGTTTGGCATTTTCTCTGATCTCCTTCCCTGGTCCTCCCCACATCCCTCTCCCGGCAAGGGCCTGGGCCACATTCTCCCTGTCTGTCCACCGCACTGCATGGCATGAGAGCCAGAGATCAAAGGAGACAGGGAGGGGGGCTGCAGAAAGGTCTCCTCCAAGAGGGGGTAGGTGGGACTGAAAGCACAACTGGGCCCTGGTCAGTGTGGCTCTGTCAGTTGGAGCGTCATTCCCTGCACCGAAGGGTTGCGGGTTCGATCCCCCAGTTGGGACCCATATGGGAGGCAACCAATTGATGCTTCTCTCTCACATTGATGTTTTTCTCTCTCTCCCCCTTCTCCTTTCCTCTCTCTAAAATCAATAAAAAGCATATCCTTGGGTGAGGATTCAAAAAAAAAAAAAAGCACAACTGGCCTGAGCAGCCCACCCCCCAAAAACACATCCACAGCAAACAAGGCGGGGCTTGCGGCTGCCAGGACCCATCACAGAACCTTCCTGACTCTGGTTTTGGCATCCAACTAGGAAACGATGCCCACCCTTCTTGGATATCCTCTGCCTCTGGGGTCTTGACACAAACCCATTCAGTGTGTTGTTCAACAGGAAGCAGGATCACAAGCAGCCCCCACATAACCTCTGGAGGCCGAGTCTGAATGGATGTCTCATCTCTGCCGGTTGGTCGCTGGGAGATGGGGTTGGGAGAGCTTGCCCAGAGCGCAGTTCCTCTCGGTGGTGGGAGATGGGTGGTGGGCGGACAAGGTTTCTAGGAAGCAGAGGTGAGTGGCCCTCCTGGCCCAGTTACCTCTCATCCCACACAAGCACTTAACCTCACGCTGAAGCTGCCCCAGGCAGGGGCGTTCACCTGGAAAGTGGCCTTTACGAGGCCCTGGGGCTACCAGGCAGAAGGGAGGGGGAGGGGCGCGCTCAGTGGTGATGGCTCCCAGTACCCATGGCAAGTGGAGAAGGGAGAGCCAGGAAAGAAGGCTTTGGGGACCTACCCAAAATGCAGTCTGAGTTCTGGGCTTGCTAGGCTGAGCCCCTGTGGACAGAGCCATGCGCCAAGGACTTGGAAAGAGGCAGAGGGAGCACCCCAGTGAGTCTTCGGTCTGAGGGGCAGACCCAGCCTCAGCCTCAGGATGCCTCTGGAAGACGGAGAAGGTACAGCCCCTGCCCACACACCTGGTTCACACCCCTGCGCTCAGAGAGCCCCCTGTCTGTCAGGGAGACAGCCCCAGGCCTGGAGAGCCCTCCCGTCCGAAGGATCGGCTCAGCATGGCCTCAGGGTCCCCAGTCTGACGGCAGAGACAGGTCCACAGACTTCTCTTGGATAGGAGATGGGGCATTTGAAGAGACAGGATTAGATCTCAAAAACCTTTATAGATAATAGAGTTGTAGCTGCTCCATCTCCCTGTAAGTTCCCACGGGGTAAGTGGGCCTCCTTTGCTGCTCTCCCCTGCCCCCAAGAAGAAAGCCAGCTTGAGTGTAAGTGCTCAGCTCCCCCACCTCCACCAGGGAACCTCCATCCTTCCCATTCCCTCCGTCCACCGCCCTGATGTCCCAGTCTCCCCCCAGCCAGCTGGGACACCCTCCTATGTATTATATCGCAATGGGGACACTGCCACATGGCCAACGCTGTAGGCCACTAGCCAGAGCTGGGGTTCAAATGGCTTCACCCCACCCTCTCCCACCCAATAGTAGCCTATTGCCTTTGAGAGTGTCTTCCTTCCCCAGCTAGCGCCACCCTCCCCAAGTCTGCCCTCCCTGAGGGCACCCGTTCTAACTGAGGACACCAGCAAAAGAAATGGAGGGATAGGGGGGTAGAAGAATACTGGACCCTGGGCCCAAAAGGGAGGAGGGGGAAGTACAAAGGGGGCACTTAAGGCACCTACCCGTGGGCAGGCTCCAGACAGCGCTGGATAGACCCAAATGTTAATCACCAATTAGCACAGTTCAGGTGGAAAGGGAAACTTTATTGCGTGTAAAATGGACTTAATGTGGCAGGAGCTGTGGCTTAATTTCTTGAGATAAGATGCTTTTAGGCTAATCAGAGGGTCTGCGGGGCCTGGATATAAAGGCAGTGCGGCGGGCAGAAGTCACTGAGGCAGGCTCCGCAGGGCCAGAAGCAAGAGGAAGAGACCCGCTGCCCTTCTGGGAGCCGGAAAGGACAACTGGTAAGAGAGCAGCTGGGACAGGGGCGCTGGAGGGAGGTGGACCGGGGACCCCGAGGGGCTCAGCACCCTGGCACCCCGTTGCTTTTCCTCCCCATAGGAAATAAGTCGGGGGTGCTGATGGCCCTTTAAGCCCCAGGTGACGAAGGCAGGGAGGTGAGGTCTTGCAGCCGCACACGCACATGTCTAGCCTCGCTTTGGTTTTTAGGGCCTGGGAGGAAGGTGACTTATGTTCTTCCTGTACTGATGGACCCCCCTCCCCCGGACGAAGCCGGGGGCCAGGCCTGGGTAGAGGGGTCAGACCTCAGAAAGAACTTCCCTGGGAGAAGAGTGAAGTCGGAGAAGGCAGAAGGGGATGGTTCCTCGTGTGGTTTACACTTGGGCGAGAGGGCTGTGATGATTTAGGTGACAAGCCAGTTTGAGAGCCGGGAGCTGGCTGGTATGAACTCTGGAGGGCTCCGAGGGGAGAATCCTGCCAAACCACATGCCTATGATGTCTAGCCACTGAGCCGGGAAGGGGGGCTGACCAGGCACACAGGTCCCGCTGCTTTCTCCTGCCTGGAGCACCCCCACCCCCCGCCCCTCAGACTCCACTTAAACACAAAACAAAAAGAAGGCTCACCTCTCGGCCAGACTCCTTGTTCCTTCTAGTTACTACCTGTACTGCCCATGCCCTCCCCACCGTCCCTAACATCCTGCTCCGGCCTCTTAGAAAAACTCCAAACCACAGGACTCAGTGCCCCCCAGCTTTCAGCACCCCCACGGCTCTGAGGCATGCTGACTGCTCCCTCGGACCGTGCTTCCCCCTCATCCTGCTCCTGCTCTCTCTTAGCTCAGGAATAACCCTTGGAAGACGGTGGCCATGAAGATCTCTCTGCTGCTGGTGTCCCTGCTCCTGGCAGTGGTGCTAGGAGACAAGGAAGAGAGTCATTCCAGGTGGGGAGAGGAGGGAGGGGCCCGCTGCTGAGGAGGGGGCTGGGGGAGGACAGGGCTCTGGTCTGGGCGGCGAGAGAAAGGAAGGAATCCTGGGCCAAGAGGAAAGAAGCTCCAGGGGAAAACCTGCCACCAGCCGTCTGAGTGCAGAGCGAGGGCAGAGCAGAGAGTATTTCTCAGGAGCTACTGGTTAGGCCTCTGGCAGGCCTTCTCAGTGGCTGAGCATCTGACACAGATGACATCTCCCTTAACCATTCATTCAGGCAAGCCTTGGCTCACTAACTTGATAAAGGACCTACCCCCCCCCCCGACCCCCCACCCCCACCCCGTGTACAGGTGCAGGAGATATATGTGCAGAGTGGTCCACAAAGCCCTCCTGCCCTCATGGCGCGCACAGGGCCAAAGGGAAAACAGACAAAGAACCACCGAGGCGAGCTGCAAACTGTCATCAGTTCTGTGAGGAAAAGCAGAGAGTGCGAGGAACGAGCACAGCGGGGGGCTCTGTGTTTTGGGGACCAAGAGAGACCTACCTCAGGAAAGAGTTGGGCGTTCTTGGGTGCAAGGACAGCTCCATGCTCACGTAAATCCAGTGATGTAAATCTGAGGCACGGCTGTCAGAGACATGTACAAGGAGAGACATCACGCAGAAGCTAAGAACGCAGACCTGGGCCCAGACCGCCTGGGGCGGACCCTGGATCTGCCGCCTATGCTGTGTGCTAAATGAATCTCTCTGCTCCCTGGTGTCCTCATTCACAAAAAGCGGGTATGGCTAGCGTCTGCCTGCTAGGGGTGTTGTGAGGACTGAATGAGTGTATGTATTAAAGGGCTATTCAAGGCCCTGCCTCATGCATAAGAGCTCACTACTATCAGTAGTGACTGGGAACCAAAGACCTAAACCAGGTGTGGCCAGGGCGAGAGGAGTCAAGGGAGGCACTGGGAGCCAGTCCTTGGGGATCAGGGGCCCTCTGATCCCTCTTCGCCCAGAAGCCAGAGCCACACACACTAACGATGCAGGAAGTGGGCTTTTCAGCTGGAAATAAAGTCCAAGGGGCTCAACGCAGAGCCAAGAGGGTGTCTCCACAGAAACGGACTCCCCGGAAATGGGCTGGTTCATTTTTACATGTTGGCCTCCTGTCAGCGACAGTCATGTATGCCGGGATGGTGAACCCCCTCAACCCTGCCCCTTCACGGCACCCTGGTTTCTCTCCCCTCCCCGCCCCGCAGAGTCCATGCGAAGGTCAGAGGCTCTACACCTCGAGGCCGCAGGTATGCCGAGGGGACTTTCATCAGTGACTACAGTATCGCCATGGACAAGATCCGCCAACAAGACTTCGTGGACTGGCTGCTGGCACAGAAGGGGAAGAAGAATGAGTGAGTCATCCCGCCAGCCCCTCCCGTCCCCGGCCTCCGGCTCCCGTCCTGCATTCAGACCAGGCGCCATCGTGGCCCCACAGGGCCCTGCGATGCACAACTCCAGGTGGCGCCTCTCACCGAGGCGACGATAGGGAGCTGGACCGCGTGGCGGCCCTGCTTTGGGCAGCCGTCCAGTGTGGGGGCAGGACCAGGGCAACTTCGCAATCCTTTTCTCCTGAGGGGAAGGGTCGGTGAAGATGTGTGGGGCTCACCGAGGATTCCCAGGAGGCCGGGGATGAAGGCAGGGGAAGCTGAGCCGCTGCCAATGACTTTTTGGGGGTGGCCTCTTCAGACTTTGGAAATAGAATAAACTGTCCTCGTCCTACTTCCTTCTCTTTGCCAAATCTCTCCCTGCCCTTGCTGTTTGGTCAGCCTGGTAGGTTCTGGAAAGCTGTTCACCAGCAGCTGAAGACAAGCGGTCAGGAGGTTGAGGGAAGAAAGGGGTACCCTCTGTTCTGCCACCCACTCCCTAATCCTTATCTTACCAGCTGGAAACACAACATCACTCAGAGGGAGGCCCAGGCCCTAGAGCTGGCCCATCAATCTAACAGGAAGAAGGAGGCCAGGGAGCAGCAGGGGTGAGTCAGCCCACAGGGGAAGGAGGGTGTGGGGCCTCCTGACCCACCCCCACCTCATTGTTCCCTCTCCCAGGCTCCAGAGCAGGGCCAGGCCCCAGATAAGCAGCCCCTTCCACTCCGAGTTCAAAGAGGGGTCTTCGCTGAACTCTTGGAGGTCAGCCTGAGCTTAAGGGAGAAGCCTGGGTGGAATGGGGGCGGGGTGCCTGGGAGGGGTGTGGGGCCGGGGTTTCTAAGATTGATGACTTAGTGTGCAGGAGAGGGGCAGCGAAAGAGACCTCAGGAACCGGCTTCCCCACTTCTCCCTGCCACACACCAGGAAGGACGTTTGTAGAACTGGGACCATCCTGTCCCACGGCCAGTCCCCTAAAGTCAGTTACCCCCCGCTGAGGAAGCTGAGGAATCTGTGGCACAGATCGTTATGAAGAGCCAATGTCCCCCAAATAATCTCTTGGGGGTTCGGACTGCATTCTGGGATACCTGTAGAGGTGGAGGGTGGGATGGCTCCCACCAGAATTCCGTCGGGCTTTGCCTGTATTGAAGATTGGCAGGCAGATTGGGTTGGAGTTTTAAAAGCTGAGGTAACCCAGAGGCAGCTGTGTTGACTCCCTCCCCCACCCCCTCCCTTGGAGTCCCCCGACCCGTGTTTACTCTCTCTGGGTGGGGCCAGGCTAAGGCAGCCTGCCTGAGGCTGTCTCCTTTGCAGCTCCCTACCCATGAAGCCCAGTGATGAAGATCTGCTGAAGGACTTACTGATTCAAGAGCTGCTGGCCTGGATGGTGGATCACACGGAGCTCTGCAGGCTCAGGTGGCAGAGGTGGGAGGCTTTGGGAGTCTTGCGTACTGTTGTAAGCTTGAGTATTGGGGTCCGACACAGGTTCAAATCTTCATCCCAACATATGCTGGCCAATTCTCAGACTCTCTGAACTTCGTTGTTTTCATGAAAATCGGGACTATTTAAACCACTTCATGGGGCTGCTGTGGGTTTTAAGTAAGAGAACGTAAGGGAAAAGTTGAGAGCAACCTCTGTAGGTAGTAAGAGTTCAGTGATGGTGGCAGCTACTGTTACTGCTTGCCCTCCTTTCTCAACCTCCTCCAAGTGATGCTGCTCTCCCCTCCCCTGCCCACCCCAGCTGACCTGCCCATCCTACTCTCCGCTCTCCCTCTGTACCCTTGCGCCGTGGCACCTTCCCAGTGATGGAGCCCCTATAGTGGGGGGCATGGTGCCCTTCTCCGTAGCTGCTGCTGGTCTCAGTGGTCCTTGCATCCATATCACTATTAGGAAGTCCCTCAACCTATTATGTCCTAGAAGAAAGGGACAGCTGAACACCATGGAGAGACCCATCCACCTAGAGCAGTGATGGCGAACCTTTTGAGCTCGGCGTGTCAGCATTTTGAAAAACCCTAACTTAACTCTGGTGCCGTGTCACATATAGAAATTTTTTGATCTTTGCAACCATAGTAAAACAAAGAGTTATATTTTTGGTATTTATTTTATATATTTAAATGCCATTTAACAAAGAAAAATCAACCAAAAAAATGAGTTCGCGTGTCACCTCTGATACGCGTGTCATAGGTTCGCCATCACTGACCTAAAGGGTGAGACAGGACACTCATTCCAAGTGCAGACACGCAGGCACAGAAACCAAAGGACATTTAGACCAGTGGTCGCCAACCTTTCGGACCTCGTGGACCACTGTCCACCGGCTGGTGACCGCTGGTTTGGACTTCCATGCTGGGGGGCGAGGGAAGGACTGAGGGGACAAATGCGGGAGGACTCCCTTAGGAGGATAAGGGGGAGAGGAATGTGACCGCAGCTATAGAGAAGAGGGGGTGAGAACATGTCCGTGGGGCGGTGGGCAACAGGCTCCGTGCTTTCTGAACCATTTTGATTATTTATAATCAAAAAGGTACTTGGGAGGGAGGAACAGGTGAACTATGGCTGGGTGCCAGGATAAATTTACTCTGCTGACTCCAAGCTGATAACCACCCTCCTCCCTACCCTCTCTACTCTCCACAGGTTTCAGTGACTCTGACTAAACCCAGCTCAGGACTGGACTCTGCCCCTCCCTGACTCAGCTCCTGGGTACCCGAGACGAGCCAAACCAATAAAGTTTAAGCTGAAATAAATCTCTGTGCCCATTGTCAAAATATATTCAAATGTCTACTGAGCACCGACAGTGTATGCTTGTCTGTGTGCCGCGCACCGCCCAAGAAAAAGAAGCTATGGCTCTGACCCACCTGTTAATTCATCTATTTATTCTACAAACACTTATGGGAAACTTAACATTAGCAGGGTTGTGCTCAACAAGGGTCTACAGCAGGGGTCCTCAAACTACGGCCCGTGGGCCACATGCAAATACAAATATTGTATTTGTTCCCGTTTTGGTTTTTTACTTCAAAATAAGATATGTGCAGTGTGCATAGGAATTTGTTCATAGTTTTTTTTTAGACTATAGTCTGGCCCTCCAACGGTCTGAGGGACAGTGAACTGGCCCCCTGTTTAAAAAGTTTGAGGACCCCTGGTCTACAGCAATGAGGGAAACAGATACGGTCCTTGTCCCCGTGAGGGGTTTACAGTCTAGTGAGGAAGACAGACCTTAATCTTTAAACACACTAACACAACAATCACGTAGCATGCTGTTCTGTGAGGTGAGGTTGCTAGGAGAGGACAGAGGAACCTTATCTAGGTGGAGTCAGGAGGGCCTCTTGGAGAAAATGACATTTAAGCTGAATAAGACCAAGGATGGGTGGGGCCTTCATATTAGCCAATTAGTACAGCAACGTGGGCAATGGGAGGGAGAGGACAAGCAGGTCTCGGCAGGTGGGTGGAGGCAGGGCCTGAAGGACCACGTTAAAGCTTTTGGATTTTATCCTCAGTGCAGGGATAGGTCCGAGAAGGATTTTAAACAGGGTCAGGTCACAGAGGATCTATTTGCATCCCCAAACGATCACACTGATGAAAGTAAGAGTTATATTGAGATGAACAGGAATGAAAGGGGAAGAGGAAGACCGGTAAAGAGGCTCTTGCAGGATTCCAGGTTTATACTAGGGTGGTGGGCGGGGGGGGGGGGGGGGGGGGGTGGTGGCAAAATGGGCAAACTCAATTTACCCAAAAGTCAGTACCTTTATCTCCCGTGTTCAGAGCCTTCCCCACCTCAGCCTGCCGCCGTCTCCAATGCCCTCCGTCCACAGATATGATATACCTTCTCTCCCTCGCTTGGGTCACCTTTTCCTGGAATGTCCTCCTCGATCTAGTCATAGTTCAGTAGACCAGAGGCAAACACACCGAGATTCAAAGCACTTACCAGCTCTGTGAGTTAGCAAGTTAGTTTCTCTCTGAAACTCAGTTTCCTGTCTGTAAAAAAGATGGAAAGGTATCCACCCAAATAGGGTTAAAGTAAGTGTTAAGATCATGCCTGGCACAAAGTAAGTGGTCCATAAAAGTTAACTTTTGTTATTGTTACGCACACACCTAAGCCTTCGTTTAAAGGGTATTAATTTAAATCAGGGAGTGGCGAGCCGGATGGCTAAAGGTCTGGGGCAGTAACAAATGAGCAAAGAGAGGAGGGTGTAAGACAGTGATGGCGAACCTATGACACGCGTGTCAGAGGTGACACGCGAACTCATTTTTTTGGTTGATTTTTCTTTGTTAAATGGCATTTAAATATATAAAATACATATAAAAATATAAGTCTTTGTTTTACTATGGTTGCAAAGATCAAAAAATTTCTATATGTGACGCGGCACCAGAGTTAAGTTAGGGTTTTTCAAAATGCTGACACGCCGAGCTCAAAAGGTTCGCCATCACTGGTTAAGACAACAGCAAGGATGGGGACTGTGAAAATGGAAGAGACACGTTCGCCTAAAATCTTTCTGGTGCCAAACAAAACTCTTTTGAGAGCTGAATTTGCCTGAGCACTGCTAGTTTAGTTTGCTATCTCGCCCATATTTGGTTTCCGCTCCTCTATAAACTCCTGAGGTCCCAAGAATGTGTACCACCCAATTTAGAGCATGCCTTTGTTCAGAGGATGTATTTTAGTGGTTCTCGGTGATAGTATTGATTGTCTTGGGGAGAAGTTTGGATCTATATTTCTGAATTCTTGGGTGTCTCTTGGAATCAGTACATCAGAAAGGGTTATTTTAAAATATTTTATGCAATGTTCTTGCTATGGGGCAGGCATTGTGCGCAGTCTCCTATAAACATTTTTTCAACTTTTTAAAATTTTTTATTCTTTTTAAAAAATTATTTATTTATTTACCTATTTTAGAGAGAGAGAAAGAGAGGGAGGGAGAGAGAGAAAAATCATTTTGTTGCTCTGCGTATTTATGCATTCATTGGTTGAGTCTTGTAAATACCCTGACCGGGGATCGAACTCACAACCTAGGCTGACACTAACCAACTGAGCTACTCAGTCAGGGCTGTAGTTTTTTTAATTATTATTATTTTGTTGTTGTTCAAATTTATAAACATCATTTGAAAAAGTCATGATGATCTCATTTAAAGCCTCATCACAACCCTTGAATACCGTAATAGCTGCTAACCATGCACTACACTGCCTCCATGAGGCCGGGAATTAAAAGCCTACGCTACTAGCCACCTTGCCACCAGGCCAGGGAGTCACTTAAAGCAGGTGAGGGCGTCTGTCACAATCAGTGTTCACGGTGTACTGTAGCCAAGTGCTTCTGAGAGCCACTGTTAAATGGTCAGGAATTTTGAGAGCAGGCTGTCAAACTACTGACAGCTTGAAATTGGCCCTGGTTAGAGGATTTGTGCCATGGCAATCGGCAAATACTATGTACATCAGAGCCCCCCTTCCCACTTGGAGAGGCTGTTAAACACCAGCATATTACTGGTCAGCATCCCTTCTCTAGAAGTATACGAATAAGGGAATAAGCATATCTGCTTGAGGATGGCAATGAGGTTTGTCAAGGGTCCACGTGCGTATCTAAAGGAGTGAATATGAATATGTGCATTTGAGGATATGAACAGTTAAATCTAAGGTCAAGGGTGTGAGTGAGGGGTCGGTGTGTGCACCTTCAGGGGTCATACAGTGTGAGTCAAGAAGTGATAAATGAGTCTGGCTGATTTTTCTCAATGGTTAGGGTCCTGGTTGCAGGCTCCATCCCCGGCACATGCGGGAGGCAACCCATAGATGGTTTTCTCCCACATCCTTGTTTTCTCTCTCTCTCTCTCTCTCTCTCTCTCCCTCCCTCCCTCCCTCCCTCTCCCTCTCCTTCCTCCCCTCCCCTCTCTTTAAAAAAAAAAAATCAATGGAAAAAATATCCTTGGGTGAGGATTAAAAAAAAGTGATAAATGAAGCAGGTGTGTCTAGCTGGTGGCAATGGGTACCTAAAGGACCAAGTTTTTGTGTTAGGGAAATGAGTAGGAAAATGAGGATATGAGGTCAGTGTATCAGTTTGGGACTAGTGTGTTTTTCACAGAAAAGGGTGGGTAGGTATATTGGAGGTCAGTGTGTGTGTGTGGTGGTGGGGGGGAGGGGGGGCTGAAAAAGCTAGTATCTGTTGAAGGGGACCAATATGTGTCTGAGAAAGGCTGTGCCTAAAGGGGCTTATGCTATCTAAGTTTAGTGTCTGAGGATGTGTATGAGAATGAATCTGAAAGATAATTACGAAAGGCTGATGATTGTTTTAGCCTTGGTCCGTGCATCCGTTAAGACTATTCTGCTTCAAATAACAGAAAAGCACAAAGTAACAGTGGCTTTAGCAAGATAGAAAATTATCTCTTTCTTGTAAACAGCTCAAGGCAGGCAGTCCGGGGCTGGTGTAACAACTCTGCCCCATGAAACCCGCAGGGACCCAGGCTCATAGGACCCACGGCTCCATCATCTCTTAAGGCTGCCAACGGCAACTAAACACCTTGCTACCCATCTCTGCGCCATCCTCTTATCCTTTTACTAGAAACCCCTCTAATGACATCATTCACTTTGGTTTCACCGGGATCTGATTCCCAGCCCAACTTATTTCTGCAGAGCTTCATACAGAAATAACAACTGGCCACCTCTCCTGTGATGGCCCGACGACCTCAACTTCTACATGTTCAAAACTACTTTTTTTTTTTTAAATATATTTTATTGATTTTTTACAGAGAGGAAGGGAGAGAGATAGAGAGTTAGAAACATCGATCAACCGCCTCCTGCACACCCCCCACCGGGGATGCGCCCACAACCCAGGCACATGCCCCTGACCGGAATCGAACCCGAGACCCTTCAGTCCGCAGGCCGACGCTCTATCCACTGAGCCAAACCGGTTTCGGCCAAAACTACTCTTACTAGTACTTATTGCCCCAACTTCATGCTGGGGACCCCCCTCCCCCCCTGTGGCACCGCCCCTGGTGCTCAAGCCAGAAAACTGAGCATCCTGCTCACTTCCCCCACCTACTCTGGCCCCATCTTGTCAGTCTTACCATGTCACCTTCTTCCCATCTCCTGAATGTGTCCCATTCTCTCTACCTTTATTGCCACCATCTTAGTTCTGGGCCCCATCATTTCTGGTTTATTTGGCAGAAACAGACTTAAGTCTAGGTCGCCACTACTTTTCCTAAGACCAAAATTTGATCTTCTTAACTCACTGACGTAAGAATCCTCCATATTAACTCCTTTGTTAGACTCAATAACCCCTATGGGGGTGGGGGATCACCTAGGGAGTTCCCTAAACACACGGGTGACTAACGCCCCTTTTACTAACTTTGCTGACTACCCATCACAGCGGATACTTAACTGATGCGCCGGGCATTGCACTAAATGCTTTGCTAACACGCTTTCTGAATCAATCTTCACAACAACTTCACGAGTGGGTGTCATTTACACAACCGTGGAAACGGCAACACGAGAGAGAGAATCTGCTTAGAGGTCCTGGACCACACGCAACGGAAGTTAGCTACGGAGCCAGCAATCCGATTCCAGAGTCCAACTTCCTGACCGCCAGGCCTGCGCCGGCCAGAACGCGCGTGCCTCCCACGGGCAAGCCCCGCTCGCCTGGAATGGACTCCGCTTTGTGCTCTGTCTGGAACCCGCGTTGCCCAAGAACCAAGGGGGCGGCCGGGGACATGGTGCCTGGGGGGGCGTGGAGGAGCGGTCACGGGAAGAGGAGAGTCCGAGACGGCCCCGTGGGTGGGGAGCGCACCCGGAGCCCGCGCCTTCCCCGCCGCCGCCAGCCTCGCGGACCGCGGCCGCCCGGGAAGAGCAGCGCCGGGCCCCGGCCGCTGGGAAGTCTGCGCCCCGCGGAAGGAAGTCGGCGCGCAGCTTCCGGCGCGCGGAGATGACGTAGGGACCGCGCTTCCGCGTTGGGGAGCGGGCGGCGGATCCCGGGAAGTGCACGCCCGGGGTCCCGGCAGCGGGGTGGCCCGCGGGCCCACGGCGGGATGCACCGCCGCGGGGTGGGAGCCGGCGCCATCGCCAAGAAGAAGCTCGCCGAGGTGAGGGGGCGAAGGCGGGCCCGCAGCCATGTCCGGTCCGCGGGGAGCTGGCGTCTCTGGGGCGCGGAGCTCTGTCCCCCCCAACGGCCTCCCTGCCGTCTGGCGCGGGCTTCCCGGGCACCCGGGCGCGGAGTGTCTCCGGCTTCCGGTAGACTGGAATGTCGGCATCCCCAAATCCACCAGCCCTTCCCCCGCCTCCCCGGTGTTCCTGCAGGCGTCCGTCCGTTCTACCTCCGCATCCCTCTCCCTAAGCAGAGCCGGGGGAGAGAGACCGTCTTTTCAGCGGAGGCAGCACGAGCGGGGCCCCGCGCCCACTCGCTCCGCTCACGCTGGTCTCTTTGTCTGACAGGCCAAGTACAAGGAGCGAGGGACTGTCCTGGCTGAGGACCAGCTGGCCCAGGTGAGTCGCTGGAAGGCTCCAGGCAGGAAGGGAGACCCCCCAGGGCTGGGCAGGACACGTTGGGTATAAACTGGATTGTTTGGGTTGCGTTAAAAAGAGGATATTTGGCAGATCCTGATTGCTGAGCTCCTCGGAGCTTTTCGCTGGCTTGCTGACGATCACGATAGTTAACATCGTTGAGTGACTACATGCTCCCAGCCCGCCAGGCCTGTGTCCATTTTCTTTACGTAGACTGTCTTGTTCATTCCTCCTGAAAAGCCTGCCAGGAAGGAACACTGTTCTTTTTAGTTTAAAATTGAGGCCCCTGTGGTATTAAGTAATTTGTCTAAGGTTACGTGGGTAGTAAGTAGTAGTGCTGTTGGACTTAGGTCTTTTTTGGAGTTCTTACTTTAAATTCCTAAGAATAAGACCAGCTGCGGTGGATCGGGGTTGAGCTTCAACGTATGAACCAGGAGGTCACAGTTTGATTCCCGGCCCAGGCATATGCCCAGGTTTTGGGCTCCATCCCCAGGCGTTCAGGAGGCAGCCGACCAATGATTCTCTCTCATCATTGGCGTTTCTGTTTCTCTTTCCCTCTCCCTTCCTCTCTGAAATCAATAAAGATATATTAACAAGTTTAAATAAATTCCTAAGAATAACATGAAAGTATTGCCTACCCTGTGGCACCCATCACCAGGAGCATCACGTCATGTACCAGAAGGGTGTACGGGTGACGGGTGCACATTTCCTTCTCTAACCGTTTCCCTTTTCTGTGCTGGCCCTGCGTTTACTCAGTTATTGTAACTGGTGAAGAAGAGAAGGCAGTTAAGGAGGGAAACCGGCCCTTGAACTGAGGAAAGAGAGTAGGCACGGGTTGTGCTTTTCAAAAGCTCTCACTCCTGGGGAGGCGGCATGCGGGAAACAGCTGGAAATGATGACTAAACTGTATGTAAGTGTCTCATGTGCAGCAAGTGAAGAGAGAGTGGGCCAGACGTTACTCTTGGTGGGGTAGAAGACAGGCTTTGTGAGAAGGAGTTAATACAAACAGGACGTCAGAAAATCCCCAAAATACTTGTGTTTAACTTTGGAATGTAATCTGGAAGACCCACAGCCCTCAGTCAGGGATTCTTTATCTGGAATTGATCCCCAAGGAGGTCCATGACTCAGATTAGACAACCACTGCAACACCTAACTCATGCCAGGCTTCCTTGTTCTCCTATCCAGCCTTTCAGTGGCGGAAGCTTTCCCATTGCATGCATGCTGCAGTCCCTCATTTTGAACACAAAATGACTCACTAGATTCATCTTCAACTTAATAACAGTTTTCCTGGGGAAAAGAAGTACCACATTAGATGTGCACATTGTTAGATGCATCTTGACTTTAGAACAGGAAAAAAAAAAGTGGATTTTCGAAATAAGGAGACATGACCGCGTCTCATTTCTGCTGACAACAGACCTGTGAAGGAGAGGCAGGGATCAAAAGAAAGGGAACAGCCAAAACCGGTTTGGCTCAGTGGATAGAGCATCAGCCTGCGGACTGAAAGGTCCCAGGTTCGATTCCGGTCAAGGGCATGTACCTGGGTTGCGGGCACATCCCCAGTAGGGGGTGTGCAGGAGGCAGCTGATCGATGTTTCTCTCTCGTCGATGTTTCTAACTATCGCTCTCCCTTCCTCTTTAAAAAATCAATAAAATATATTTAAAAACAAACAAAATGATCTAATGTGAAAAGAAAGGGAACAGAAAACAGTGTAATGGCAGATCTGAGGATGAGGACATACCTTCCTTCAGCCTTTGCACTGCCACTGGGCCGGGACCTATGTTTGACATCTGATTCTCCCCTAGCGGGGCTAATCCTACCCTCCCCCTTGTCCATCTTACAGATGTCGAAGCAATTGGACATGTTCAAGACCAACCTGGAGGAATTTGCCAGCAAACACAAGCAAGAAATCCGAAAGAATCCTGAGTTTCGGGTTCAGTTCCAGGATATGTGTGCCACCATTGGGGTGGACCCTCTGGCCTGTAAGGAGTGGTCTGTAGGAATCTGTGTTCTCCTAGGATTCCCAAGGGACAGAAGCTACCTAGTTGCTATCACTGCTGGTACAGGGCATCTTCTAGAAAGGACTGCAGGGAGATAAAGTGTTGTCTTTACAGAGTGCCCAGCAGGACAATTGAGTGCCCAGTTTGATGGGGAAGATGGAGAGGCTGGAATGCAGGTTGAGGAGCCAGTGTTCTTCTCTTGAATGACCTACCGTGGAATTTTTTATGGCCATTTTTTTCCCTTTATTAAAAAATAGTTAGTTTTAATGAAAATAATGTGTGATCATGCTATCAGCAAAGGAGAAAAAAGAAAAGGAGAAAGTAGAAGTCTTCTCAGTCCTATAATTTCAGAGATAAAGTACTGGTAAGGTATATCTTTCGAGACACCTTCATATTATCAATTTCTTTCACATATATGGATTAATGCTATAAGTACAACGCTGTAACCTGTATTTTTCACTCAAAATACTGCCTTCAATAGATTTTGAATGCTAGGTCTGTGTATTGCCCTTAGCCTTGTCGACCATATGTCCCGTTATGTTTCACTGTATACTTTGGGAAAGGAAAACTCATTTTTATAGTATCCTGAGCCAGAATCAGCAGCCAGTTAGAAATGCCTTTTTGATGGCCTACCCTTTACAACTGTCTGAGCCTGTTTCAAGAGTCAGATTGTGTTGAAGATACTAAGTAATATTGGAGCAGAAGGACTTAAGGCTAGGCAGGGAAGACTCCCATAGGGTAGCTTTAAAAGAAAAGATGTAACTAATGAATACCTGGCTTTTGTTTTTCTTTCAGCTGGGAAAGGATTTTGGTCCGAGATGCTAGGTGTGGGAGACTTCTATTATGAACTGGGCGTCCAGATTATTGAAGTGTGCCTGGCCCTGAAGCACCGGAATGGAGGTGAGGGTGGTTAGGTTCTGTGGACTGGGCTTTGGATTTCTCTGAGGGAGAATAAACCTTGAAAAATAGCCTTTCCCACCCTGCCATCTGCAGGCCAATAAGGTCTTGAGAAGCATGTTAGCTGCTTCATGCCCTTGAGTTGGTGGTAGGTCTCTATGGCCAGGGTAAATGGAATTACCTGGATGATTGTCTCTATTCTTCAGAGATCTTTGGCTAGGAAGGTCTAGCCCCTATTCATCGCAGAAAATAGAAAGGAGGTAGGAAATAGGGTATGAAAATGCCAACTAAGTGTCTGTGTTCTCTAAAATGTGACCTTAGCCCTGGCCTGCGTGGCTCAGTTGGCTGAGCATCGGTCCATGCACCAAGAGGTCACTGGTTTGATTCCCGGTCAGGGCACATGCCCTGGTTGCAGGCTCTATCTCCAGTAGGGGGTGTTCAGGAGGCAGCTGATTGATATTTCTCTTTCTCCCTCTCCCTTCCTAAAAAAAAAAAGGTCAATAAAAACATGTTTAAAAATAAAACAAAATGTGACCTTAAATATGATCATCCAGTAGTGTCATCTTAATACGCACAGGAAATGGTCTGTGTTGAAGTTAAAGAGAAAACCTAAAAAACCGGTTATAAATCATTGGTTATAAGTAGACAATATTGATGTGAAGATGCATTTATAGTTTTTCAGAGATGCTGCTGCCTTTGTTTGTTTTATTAGCCATAAAGGTAACTCTTCCTCTGCTTTCTGTCTCCCCTCTCCAATAGGACTAATAACTCTGGAGGAACTACATCAACAGGTGTTAAAAGGAAGAGGCAAATTCGCTCAGGATGTCAGCCAGTAGGTCTTAACTTCCAGCCTCTTGGAGTATAGAAAGGTCTTTAAAAAGCAAATGGATATCTTTTCTCCTTACTGTTCTATGTCTAGGATAGTTTAGGAATCATTTTATTCCTCATTATGATCAGAAAACTCAAAATACAGAGAGATATAAAAAACACAAAAACCACTTATTTCTCAACTGATAGAACTGGTAAACATTTGGATATGTTTTCTTCTGAGGTTTTTCCTCATGCATACATGTGTATATTTTTAATCATTCTTGGGTCTTTGTATACTCTTGAGATTGAGGTCAGGTAGAGTGGCAGGGGCCCGGAGAGGCTTGGGAAGGGGATTGGGTTAGAACAGTGGTCGGCAAACTCCTTAGTCAACAGAGCCAAATATCAACAGTACAACGATGCCAAATTTTTTAAACTTAAACTATATAGGTAGGTACATTGTTATTAATTAGGGTACTCCTAAGGCTTAGGAAGAGCCACACTCAAGGGGCCAAAGAGCCGCATGTGGCTCGCGAGCCGCAGTTTGCCGACCACGGGTTAGAAGATGTGGTATCAATTGTTCTGGTTCACCCAGCCCCCGTGTGTGACTCCAGTTTGAGAAAAGGTAGGAAGGTTGTTAGTGGGGTTGTTAGTGTGGGCTGAATATGTGGTCTACACGTTGTTTTGCAGGTTTTCTTTTCCTCTAATTTGAGTTAGTTTGTTGAGTGGAGAGCCTGACCATCTTCCCTGAATGTTCAAGCAGTTTGGTGCCCTTTTAACCCTCTTTACTGAAGTAGTTAAATGTTGTACAGCCTTTGGAATCTTCTGTCAAGGTATTCTGCCCAGGGCAGAGCTGAAATTGCATTGTTGCTAGGTTTGCTTTGCCAACGGTCTTTCAGCAGCTCTTCCTCACCTTAGAGATGACCTGATCAGGGCCATCAAGAAACTGAAGGCCCTTGGCACTGGCTTCGGCATCATCCCTGTCAGCGGCACTTACCTCATTCAGTCTGTCCCAGCTGAGCTCAATATGGATCACACTGTGGTGCTGCAGCTGGCAGAGGTACTGATGTGCCCTGTGTGTGTGTGTTGCATGGTAGGGAGGGGATCTGGAGCACCTTTGATCTCACTTTTTGCTGAAACTGTCTAATGGATGTACTACTCAGACCTGTGCTCATTTAGCAGACATTTATTGAGCAGCTACAGTGCGAAGCACTGGGCTAGGCTGTGGGCCATATAAAAATGGGTACCACGTAGTTCCTGCTCTCAAGGAGCTTACAGTCTAGTGGAGTAGACAGACATGCAGACAACTAACCATATTTCCTTGGGTAGACAGATTCTTGGATGTCTTCTTAAAACTACATTATGGATTCTTTAAAACAAATTTTTAAATCTTGTTGGCCATCCCCTGTTCCTCATCATGCCTTAAGCATAGGCCATCCTCCCCCAAATCCTTATCATTCATGTATTTAAAGAAGACATGTTCAGTCTTCTTAATTCTGTAATGTAGAACAAAACTAATAAGGAGGGGCTTTTCTTGATTGGAGAACAGGTAGGGTGAGACAGGCAGGGGCTGAATATTTAAATATTTTAGATTATCACTTTTTCCTATCACTTAGTCACTCTGAATCTTCCCTTGTCATACTTGAGTTCTCTGAGAAAGTAAAAATTAATATTTAGTGCCAGGGACTCTACTTTTTAAGACTGAATCACTCAACCTACCCGTTACCTGAGTCACCCCTCCCTTCTCCTCCTCGCTGCTGGGACCTCTAAACATCCTTTTTATATGCTCATCGGCTTTCTGTGCCCACAGACCGTTCCTCCCCTTGTCTGGATAAGTCAGTTGTCCCTGGGCAAAGGCTGGGTTCTAAAAATTCCCATTCCTCCTTCTTTCAGAAAAATGGCTACGTGACTGTCAGTGATATCAAAGCCAGTCTTAAATGGGAGACAGAGCGAGCTCGGCATGTGCTGGTATGTGACTTTTGGAATGACCCAGAAAAGATGGGCCCCAAATGGGAGGAAGTGGGTGGTCAGGAACCACACAGTTAGGAGTGTCAGCCTTGATCTGCTGGCCTCTTGCCTTGAAGGCTACTGCTGCCACACTGAAAGTAACCCCGGCATGTCACTGAAGAGGGCACTGAGAGGTAGAATGCATAAAGGCAGGCTTCTAACCTTGACACATGTAACACCGGGCTGCCACCACCACTAGAGGATCACCAACACCTGCTCTCTCCTGACCAGAACGCGGCCAGATGGTTAATACAGTTTATACTGGAAGTAACAGTTCAGAGTGAAAGAAATTATTAACACTTATGATAATTACATACCTAAATTATATACTATTGCATATATACCTATAATTATATACTGTTGCATATAGTTATAGTTTTATATATACAAATTTCATGGTACTAATGAAAGACTGATGTTGTGAAGAGGGAGTAAGCATGGAAATGTAGGCTTTTAATACCTTCTTTCTTATCCAGACAATTAACCTGTAGACACAACTTCATCTGTAATGTTAACATAGACATCTGTAAAGATAAACATACACATCTGTTTAATATTGGGCAGAACAAACTCATCTTGAGCCTATTTCCAGCTGTAGGAATTGAGTCCATTATAAATACTAATAATGAACTTGCATTAACTTCTCCAAAAAGGTTTACCCATGTTACCCAGTAAAGTAACTGCAAGACAGTGATCTCCATTTTGCTTCAGGGAATGGAGTCTGTGATTAGCTCAAGGCCATATACAATACTTCTGTGGTTGTACCCTCTTTTTGAGCAGCACTGGTTAAGTGACTTGGTGGCATTTTTCACACCTCAAAGATTGAGCCAAACAGATCATTACAGTTTGGTTGTGTAAATGTGTGAAGGCACTGGTGTGGACTTAATCTGAAAACCCTATTGAAGCCAGAATAAGATTGGGGATTCTCTACTTTTGTTTGTGGGAACTCCTCCCCTTTCTCAAATGATTCTTCCTTTTCCCTCCAGGAACACCTGCTGAAGGAAGGGCTGGCCTGGCTGGACCTGCAGGCCCCAGGCGAGGCCCACTACTGGCTGCCTGCTCTCTTCACTGACCTCTACTCCCAGGAGATTACAGCTGAGGAGGCCAGAGAAGCCCTCCCCTGACTCTGGGCATGTGGAAGGGGGCTCAGCAGCAGGCAGGGAGAAGAGGGAGGACCTGTGGGTGAACAAAACCTGGACAACTTTGTTTAAAAAAAGGAAAAAAACACACACAGAAAAAAATGTTCCAAGTTTTTTTCTTCCCCCAATATTCTTCACTCATTGTTTTATTTTATTTTTAAAGTGCCTTCACATTGCGTCTTTATTGGAGAAAACCTCATTTATCCAGTAAGGGTAACCTGAGTAACAGAACGACGAGCACGTAAAATGACTTGCACAGGCCACTGACGAGTCCATGCTAGAGCTGGGCCTAGAATGAAGGCCATCTGTCTCCCGGCTAGACAGTCTAGTCTCTTTGTAGCCCTGAGACATAAATTACAGCCTCTGTTAATTCAAACTTATTCCTTATAAAATGTCTTTTTTTTTCTTTTTATCTCAAATAAGATCCTAACCGACTAGTAAATTATATTCCCTCTTCCAGCATCCTCTTGTAGAGGTTCCAGGTTATGAGACTCGGCTAGGAGTGTGAAGGAAATAGAGGTTAATGTTAAATGGTGGTTATAGGGAAGAAAACAATGGGATTTAAGGGGAACTGACTAATAGTGAATGTAATATTGTTTCTCAAATTCCCTACTAGCTTTTCCTCCTGGACTGATCACTAGGTCCTTGTAGCCTTAGTTGTGGGAAAGGAAGTAATTTACTGAATCCCTACCCTGTGACCATTTCTATATACACCTCTTAATCCTCACTACCACCTTACAAAAGAAATAGGTATCCTTAACTTTGCAGGTAAGAAATCTAATTTGCCAGGGACCACCAGCTTAAGAAGCAAAGCCAAAACTAGAGCCCAGGCCCACTAACCTGAGCCCACCCTGCAGACACAGGCTGGCAGGACATCCTTCCTCCATGAATGGTCAGTGAATAGGAAACGCCTCGGCACCAGAAAAGCAGGGGTGGCGATGAGCAGGAAGGCTAGTTCAGTTCTGTTTTCAGTCTGAATGCTAACTCCTAGGGGCTGACTTAGTACAGAAAACAAACCCCAATGGATTATCCATACTAAGACACCTTTCCCTTGGGGATATAGCCTGTCCATCTTTACCTCTCTCTGTGCCTGTAGGACACACTCACTGTCCAGTTTCTGAATAGGTATATCTTTGGGAGCAACTGAGACTCCAATGGCATTGCTCTCCTTCATTGCCAGAGCTACAGCCTCGAAAAAAGGCCCTATTTCTGGTTGATGGAAGTTTTACCAGTAGTCCTGCTCCCATCCACATCATGCAACTCGTTTTTAGCTTCCAGACAATTCACTGAGCACTTACTTTCTGGCCTAGGAGAGATGTGTGGTCGTTAACATCCCATTCTTCCTTTACACAAGCCCTCCCGCACCCACAGGCGCTTCCTCCTTCTGCCAAACAAACTTTATTGCACCAAAAAGAAAAAAAAAACTTCATTTATGTACAGTCAGATATAAAGACATCTCTTTGACTCCTGTGCATATATTTCCTCAAGATTAGGGAGTAAAAGTCAGGCCAGTATGCCAGACATGCTCTGCCCATGGCAGGGCCAAGGAGAAGATTGTCACTTGAAAGTGGGAACACTTAAATGGATGACAGACAACACTGGACCGACAGACCAAGGGCATTCTTCTAAGCCCTGTACTAGCTCTGGGAATGGGAGAGGGAAATTGGAAGCAGGGTGCCTTTTTGAGTCTCCTTGTGGAAAGACCACCCTTTAGATATCCAAGATGAACTTCCGCTCTCCAGACCCACTTCCTGTCCAGTTTCTTTGCTTCCTGCCCAGCCCCCAAGTAGGACATTCTCCTTTGTGCCCAACCCCCTTCCCACCTCCCCCGGGGAAGTCCCATGATTCACAAGGCAGAGGCCTCCATAGCAGCTGGAAGAGCAAATACAAGTTATCCTCTCTCTTACATGTGGCTGGACCCTGTGTCAGGCGGGTCACCAATAACCCACTGGGAGCCGTAACAATCTGGAAAGCACGGGGACAACCCCTCCAAAATGGGAAATACGGACTCCCTTGATGCCCAGTATCAGGGCACCTAAAGCACATTTTTCTGAGCCAACCAGCTAAAGGATCACTGCAGCTAAATACAGATAAGCAACACAGCCAGGCAAACACCCATCAGAGCCAGTGACAAACAGCAGCTGGGAGGGAGGGACAGGGAGAGAAGGGTAGGAGTCTCCAGGAGAGTTCCACCCCCAATCTCTGCCATTGGCTACCCTTGCTCCCCATTAGTCCCTGGGCCTTGATGTGAGGAAGGGGGACTACAGGCTGGGGATGGGGGGAACACACAAGGACAGCCCAACAAAATACAACAGGATTAGCATCAGCCTCCCCCCTCACCCCACCCAGGAGAAATACCCTCACTGTGACTAGTATTGATGAAAATCTGTAAGATACTATTCTATATAGTGGCTCTATCATACATCCAGCAGCTGCCTGAAGTGGGAACTTTTCAAATCAATGATTTTGGGAATAAATAGTACTTTCGGCTTCCTATGGTACCTGTGCAGGATTTACCAAGACTTTGGTTCAGTCCCATCACATTTACCTTCTGTCTTAAATCTAGAAATGGGTGAGGGGATGGGAGGAGAGAAAGGTGCTCAGGTGCTAAGTAAAACTCACTGATCAGCAGCCTAGATTCCACCACTGTTCCTTCTCTTTGGTCTGTCTAGAACAGTGACTATAAATTAGGAAAAACAAAATTATGCTGGCCCATGGGAAATATGGGGGGAAAGAGGCAAGGAGAAAAAGGGCATTGGGAAGCCCTGCTTCAAGACTGAAGACAGACAGACAACCAACCACCCAGACGGCTTAAGTGTCACAGACAGCCCCCCACCCCAAGCTCCCTTCCAGATACCCCATAAATCATTTGGGCACACTCCCTCTTGGAATTGCAATTTCTGTCTCCCAACTATCCCTAAGGAGCTGGCCCTTTGGAGAGGTGTGTCGGTTGTTTCGTTTTTGCCAGAGGCCCTCGCCCTAGGTGCTCCTGCATAGGTCCCTTGGCCCCTGATACGGGATGAACACAGCCCCAGATGCTTGAGAGCCAGGGAAGTCAGATCAGGAACAGCCTCTCCACTCCCACACCCTGGGAGATCCAAGCTTGCTTGGTTCTTGCCATCTTGCAGGATGACGTCACGCTGGAGGGAGATACACAGTGCCTCTCCATCCCTGGGGTCGGGGAAGGAACTTGCTGGGACTCTCAAGTGGGGGGGAGGGAGAAGGGAGCAGGATCTAAACCCTCAAGCTCCCATGCAGGTCTGTCTCTGTCCCAGACGAGCTGCTGTCAGAGTCCATTTCGGCGTTCTCATTATGGAGCCTCTCCAGCACTTTCTGACGAATCAGTCCCAGGCGCATCAAGAGGGACTGGTAGTCAAAGTGGCCCCGCTTCTCTCCAAAAGGGTCCTGTAGGGGAAAGGAGACAAGGGGGATGGAAGATGCAAGTCTGGGTGGCTCACCCTAGCGAGAGCAGCTTTGGGCCCATGTGAAACGCATGCTCAACTTCTGAATCATAGGAAGAGAGGAGGGCATAGCACAGACAGTTCTGAACAGCAAACAACATAATCTTTGTTCAGGAATATTATGGCACATGTACTGCCCCAGACAGGTCTGGCTTTGGCCAACATTCAAGTGTGTTTGCATTCCTCAGAAGCCAATATACAGAGGGGACACTAAAGGCGAGATAAATGGGGAAGAGAAATACAAGGGGGAAATTATCCTTCATTGCCTATAGAATAGGTCCTCGAATCACTCTGGTTCAACACTGATGCCTAGGAACTCAATTCTTCTTTATATCAATTATGGTAAACTTGGTTCTGTTATATGTTGTTTTGATGCCATTCCAAGAACTTAACAACATTAAGTGAGGACTTACTGTACTCAAAATGGGTAATTTGTTTTCTAAGGTCACAGAGAGGTCTAGAACTTAGGAGTTCTGACTTCTAAATAAGCACCTGTACTCTTTCCCAGGGACCAATCACCATATTCCTGTCCAGGTTTCTGGGCATCATGCCAGGGCCAACTAGCCTTGATCCTAGTCCTTGTCATTCTAGATCAAAGATCTCCAAACATTACACAGAAAGGGCTTAATGTCCTTAAAGTCCAAAAATAAATACAATTGGGATGAAGGATATAAAAAAAAGGGATTAAGCCCTGGCCGGTTTAGCTCAGTGGATAGAGTGTTGGCCTGCGGACTGAAGGATCCCAGGTTCGATTCCAGTCAAAGGCACATGCCTGGGTTGTGGGCTCGATCCCCAGTAGGGGGCGTGCAGGAGGCAGCCGATCCATGATTCTTTCTCATCATGGATGTTTCTCTCTCTCTCCCTTCCTCTCTGAAATCAATAAAAATATATTTTAAAAAAAATGAATTAAAACAAAACAAACAAACAAAACAAAACAAAACAAAGAATTAAAAATGCTACATAAGGAAATGGCAGCCAAGTAGTGAGGCCAAGGCTCAAATAAATGGAGACTACTTTCCTTGGTGGTCACAAAAAGGCATATGATTTTTACTTCTCACAATCTGTCTGCTTCACCCACATAAACTCCTTCCACACTTATTCTGCCCATATATTACCCTCATGATCAGGGACAAGGTGACGCAAATCACAGTCACTGTGACTACAGCGCACATTTTACACTTATGAAGGCTACATTCCCCCCAAAGGCTGAAATCCACACTTACTCTGGACCTATCAATTTTCCAAACCTTTTTTTAAAAAAAATATATTTTCATTGATTTCAGAGGGGAAGAGAGAGAGATAGAAACATCAATGATGAGAGAGAATCATTGATCTGCTGCCTCCTACATGTCCCCTACTGGGGGATCAAGCCCGCAACCCGGGCATGTGCCCTTGGCTGGAATGGAACCCGGAACCCTTCAGTCCCCAGGCTAACGCTCTCTATCCACTAAGCCACGCCAGCGAGGCCAAATCTTCCCTTTTTCGTCACTGGCTCCACTTCTACCCACTGTCCTCCCCAGATGTTGCGCTCCCTATCCTTCCCTCATCATGAGTTATTTTTCCTTAATAGACGGAATATTGGAAATGCTGCTATTCCTGATGGGGAACGAACCACAGCATCCACCATCTTCAATATACTTTTTAAAATAAATATTTTTTTATTGATTTTAGAGAGACAGGAAGGGAGGGAGAGAGAGAAAAAACATCCATGAGAAAGAAACATTGATCGGCTGCCTCCTGCACGGCCCCTATTGGGGATCAACCTGGAAACCTGGGCATGTGCTCTGACCAGGAATCGGGGCTTGATATACTCTTGAGCTGGCCTTACCCTTTGAGTTTAAATGTGTCAGGTGGGCGTTAAGTCCTTGAAGGAAGGATAGGGAAACTAACATTTCTAAGCAGCACCTGAGGGAACAAGACATTTACTTCTTTTTTTTTTTTTTTTTAAATATATTTTATTGATTTTTTACAGAGAGGAAGGGAGAGCGATAGAGAGTTAGAAACATCGATGAGAGAGAAACATCGATCAGCTGCTTCCTGCACATCTCCCACTGGGGATATGCCCACAACCCAGGTACATGCCCTTGACCGGAATCGAACCTGGGACCTTTCAGTCCGTAGGCCGACGCACTATCCACTGAGCCAAACCGGTTTCGGCGACATTTACTTCTGCTGCTGGTGCTGGGTGGGAAGTGGGAGGGAGTGGGGGAGGAGAACCCAAGAAGAGCTGGAGAGAACCTTAAGAGGTCTTAGTCATTTACCCAACTCGCCATATTTTTAAGTAACATCACCAGTAAGTGATCCAAAAGACTCAAGAACTAGTCCTTCAAGACTAAAGGTTCTCACACTCTACCAACCAGGCTGTTTATTTTAAAGCCTATTTGCAATTTGATTTCATAAGAACCTCTTTTTCTTTCTTTTTTAAAATTATTATTGATTTCAGAGAGTAAGGGAGAGGAAGAGAGAGAGAGAGAAACATCAATGATGAGGAGAATCATTGATCGACTGCCTCCTGCACGCCCCCTACTGGGGGTTGAGCCTGAAACCCAAGCATGTGCCCTTGACCAGAATCAAACCTAGGACCCTTCAGTCCGCAGGCCGATGCTCTATCCACTGAGCCAAACCAGCTAGGACAAGTTCTATACTCTTATTGGAAGCTGAAGCACATTTCCCCAGTATATGCACAGAATGAATAATTGGTTACCATCTTGTAATAGGAATCTCAACATATAACACTATATACATAACTAGAGGCCCAGAGCATGAAATTCGCGGGGGGGGAGGGGGGGGTCCTCTCAGCCCAACCTGCACCCTCTCCAATCTGGGACCCCTTAGGGTATGTCCAACTGCCGGTTTAGGCCCAATCCTTGGCAGTTGGACATCCCTCTCACAATCCTGGACTGCTGGTTCCTAATAGTTCACCTGCCTGCCTGACTGGTCGCCCCTAACTGCCCCCCGTTCCTGGCCTGATCGCCCCTATTGCCTCCTGCTGCTGGCCAGGTTGCCCCCAACTGCCCCCTCCCTGTCTGCCTGATCGCCCCTAACTGCCCTCCCCACCGGCCTGGTCACCTCTTACTGCCCCCTCTGCCGGCCTGGTCGCCCCACGCAGCCTGCTTGTTCAGTCGTTTGGTCGTCCCTCACTAACCCCCTGTGCCAGCCTGGTTGTAGGCAGCCATCTTGTGAGGGCATGAGGGTTAATTTGCATACTACCTCTTTATTATATAGGATGCTTCTCTAAGCCTTCTTTCTCTTAGCACCCCTCTGGGCTAGGGACAGAATTCCAATAGACGACTGTACCCTTACAATCCTTAGGATTCTGAGAGAGCTGAATGTTCTTGATTTGAAAAGACTACTGACCAAGAAGAGGAGTTCTAGGTAGAATGATTCAGATTCTGCTCATGAGTACCTAGTTTATGCCAGGAGCTTAGAACCAACTCCATATGGCTTTAGGCAAGTCAGGCTCCCTCTGAGCCTCAGCTACTCAACTAAACTAGGTTCCTTTTGGCTCTGAGTTCTATGACAGGTGTGGATGTCACTCTGGAGGGGGGATTTTACATAGTCTGCTGGAAAGCCTTTGGAGTCAACAGCAGGGGCTGCATTACCTGCATAGTCTGGCCTTGAAGGTGCAGGCGATCTTTGCAGGCCACCTCATAGAAGTCATAATACTCCAGGAAGGACTTCTCCATCACTCCTCTGGAAAACAAGCAGAGAAATTTAAGTTAGGAACAAGGGGGCAAAGGGTCACCCTTCACTATCGAAGCTTAAGGCCAAATTAAACAGCTAGAGTTCCTAAGCCCATGGTTGATTTCTCTAAATCGTAAGGATTATAAAATGAGTAACTGTTAATACCAATCATTGGAATCCCAACTTCAACTCCTGTCTTGCTCAATCTCATTTGTTTTCCATAGGCCATCCTTAATTCCAATCCTTACTTAACATTCTCCAAGGAAGTTTGTTTCATTACTTTTGACTTTATTCTTCTTGTTTTAACACTTAGAAATAAAGTTGGGCATTAAGAAATACGTTTATTATGAAGTGCTCTACACCTCATTCGGCTGTAGAACAGTTATGTCTTTAATATGTCCAGATTCTTAAAATTGGGGGCTCCCTGAGGATATGGACTGTATCTTTCCTATCAGGCCTGATATTCTCCAAGAACAGACAATCTCTCTCTCTAAACTTCCCCTTGGGGAACCCTCATGAACCACGTTTTTAAACCACTTGCTTCTTCTCTGTCTCCCTCTGGTGCCCAACACTGGATTTTGCCTCAAAAGTTCTCAAAGGTATGAACCAGCTAAATCTCCAAAAGGAATACAAGTTCCACGTGGGATCTCGAGACACATACCGTAAGGGTTCAGGGCAGGGACACTTTCCTTCCATCATGTCACAGACCGCCACTCTGATGGTCTCATGCCGAATACACTCATTATAATTTTTGCTGTCTCCTGGATGTCTCTCCTATAACGTGACAGACACCATAGAATCCAAGTACACAGAGAAAAGCCAATGGGAAGACTTCAGAATTAGTATGGAGCATGTGACCCAAGCAATTGAACAAGGGAATATCTTTTCACTGTATGGCAAACCCATTAAAGAGCAACTAGGCCTTCCTTTTTGAGACTGTTTACCTCCTCCTCCCAATGCATACTAATACCCATCCTCTGTTACGAGTCATCTGATTTATAACCACCAAACTAGATCCATCAAATTTCCCAAAGCCTGAAATGAAAGGCCTCTTAGGGAAGGATTGGTGAGAAAGAACCAATTATGCATAAATGACGTTAGGAGTCTCAGCTAGAAAGTCTGTAAGATATTAGGATGCTTCCTGGTCAACTCCTTTGCACATCTGTACGGTTCTACCATTATTTTATTTTATTTTTTTTAAAATATATTTTATTGAGTTTCTACAGAGAGGAAAGGAGAGAGATAGAGAGTTAGAAACATCGATGAGAGAGAAACATTGACCAGCTGCCTCCTGCACACTCCCCACTGGGGATGTGCCCGCAACCCAGGTACATGCCCCTGACCGGAATCAAACCCGGGACCTTTCAGTCCGCAGGCCGACGCTCTATCCACTGAGCCAAACCGGTTTCGGCGGTTCTACCATTATTGATTATATGTGAATTTTCCCCCAGTAAACATAGTTAGCCCTTCTCATCTGCAGGTTCACATCCATGTATTCAACCAACAGCTGATCAAAAACAGTATCGTCACATCCCCAACCACGAATCAAAAATACCGTTTTCAATCCACAGTCGGTTGAATAGATGGATGCAAAGGGCCCATCATAGTCAAAGTTATATGAGAATTTTCTTCCTTTTTTTTTTAAAAAAAAAATATTTTCATTGATTTGAGAGAGGAAGGGAGAGGGAGAGATAGAAACATCAATGATGAGAGAATATCATTAATCGGCTGCCTCCTGCACGCTCCCATAACCCTTGACCAGAACCGAACCTGGGACCCTTCAGTCTGCAGGCCAACATGCTATCCACTGAGCCAAACCAGCTAGGGCTGTACATGAATTTTCAACTGTGGATTGTTCAAGGGTCAACTCTCATTTCATAACTCCCAAAGAATGTCTGGCTTGGCAGCAGTCATTAGAGAACACCTCAAGGGGACACTGGAGAATGGAGGCATGCAGAAGAACACACTGGATAGCACAGCCCCCAAAGCAGGCTCAGAATTAATTTCCAAATGATTCCACTGACCTCCACATGGTGGACTAATCCAAGTCAAATGGAAATAACTTGAGTGTTATTGTAACTTACAAGGGAAAAAATTCACTAATGAGGAGCACACATTCCAGCTTTTTTTTTTTCTTCTAAAGTGACAAGTTTAATACATAGGCTAAGCCAGGTTAAAAACAACAATCCCAAAACCCTTAAACAGACCTCTCAGATCTCTTTAAACCCAACATTCCACACCCCAGAGCTGGACCCACCTGGCCTTACCTGCTCAAAGCCAGGCTCATTGTGATAGGGGTTCTCAGTCATCAGGGATTGGATGGAGATAAGCACAGAAGAGATGCTCTGGGCTGGGCTCCAGGCAGGGCCAGTCCATGTGCTGCAAAATACATCAGAGGGAACGGAAGAGGGATGAGGCACAGAGAGAGGGGGAAAGACCAGTACACAAGTACCCTGGGGCCTAGCAGCAAAACCTTTCTCTTTCACTATTAATACTCTGGGATTTCCCAACCTCTGTCTCACCCTCATTCACAAGAAATCAGTCAACTGCCTAATCCTCTTATCAAGTGGGACAAAAGAAAAGAGGGTAAAGCAAGCAAGATAACTGTGAAGGGATTTTCTTTGGGTTAGGAAAGAAACAGTAGCTAGGGAAGGTTCTGTTAATCAGAATGAAAGAAATAAGGTGAGAAAAAGCTCCAAAGGGAGTCAAAATGTTAACTTCTGTGGATCTCAAAGAGCTTACGTATTTACTTATGGGTGTGATGGATCAGGAGAGAGAAGTTGAGCACAGAGGGACAGAGGGGACAAAGCCATCTGGTTAGAGGCCACATGGTGGGATTGATGATGGGGATCCAGTTTTCTATCAAGCCCCCAAGGAGTGTCAAATTCTTGGAGGATTACAGAACTCTGCCAAAGGACATGAAGATAGAAAAAGGGGCACTTCTAGATTGTGGAGGGTCTGAAAATATATGAAAAACAACTTGAATAGGAGAAAAACCACTCCTCTCTTTCATAAATCTGACCAAATATTCAGAGGAAGAGGGTGGGCTGGACATTAAAAATACTTATTTTTAGTAACTGATGAGAGGGCACCTGAGTCACAACTGCTTCTTCAAGTTAGCCGGTCAATTCTCTTTCCCCTTGGACTTGAGGAAAGCCCAAGTAAGCGATGTGAAACAGTAACTACATCAGAGCGTGCTCTTCAGTACCTCTCAGTCTGTTCTTCTCAGCTTTGCTCCCCCCAAAACTGTAAACTTTGTGCTAAGGTGTCACATATTCAGGGATTCAAGTCAACATGGTACTTTCATTAAATTTCCTTTGTCAGTAAGTCAGCCCAGCATTTTTTTCTAGGTGGGGAGGAAAGAAATGAGGCTAATAAAAGTGAATATAATCACCCAAGAACTCACGGGAAATTTCTACTTCAATTCTTTGTGGCAAACATTCAATTTCAGGGTAGCTTCTTCTTTTCCACCCAACATACTTCTGCCACTTTTACCCACCACCATCTTGCTTCCCCTGTTTCTACGGTGAGCCAGTGTTTGCTCAAAATAGTTTTATATTGGCCTAATGAAGGAGAATTTAATACAAAACACTTTCATGAACAAACTTCAAACAGAGGCAATAACTAAATTTCTTTACCACTGTGCGTTACACAGACCACTATCCTACCTGCAGACAATTATATACCATAGTGAGATGAAGGACTTTCTTTAAGGACAACCTCCTTTACAGGACTTCCTTACTGTCACAATTATAGAATATACCCCTAGGTCTGAGAGATTAGAAAATATATATATGTCTCCAGTTTGTGTCAGCTACCTTGTCCACACACAACCCTGGAAATTATTGGACAGAAAGAAAGAAAACAGTATCACCAGCACGGGTAACTTTCTCAACTGCAACCTGCACTTGCTCTCTGCCCCAGGGAAATTCACACCACACTAAAAGGACCAAATTCAGAATATACTAGAAGACATTTCCATTCTGAATTTTCAACCCCTTAACGCAATTAAAAGGAATGGATGAGAACTACATGAAGCAAAATCTCAGTTGCACCCAGAAATGAAATGTACTTAAAACTTCTGTGTTTTGTATGTGATGTGATTTTCAATCTCAGGCATTTTTCATTCAGTTGTTAAAATATCATAATTATCACCACCATCATCACCGCCTCCAAAGTCACTCAATGAGAGACTCAGAAATAAGACACCCACAGTTTTGAATGGCACAGATCTGCAGCCTTTCTCAACCTGTTTGGGAGAGAATTAAGCCCTGATGCCCTACGGGAGTGGTTCTCAAACAGGAGTGTGCACCAGAATCACCTGGAGGACTTACAAGACACAGACTGTTGGGCCCCAGTCCTAGAGTTTCTGATATAGTAAGTCTGGGGGGTGGGGGGAGGGGGGGCCCAGAATCTGTTAGGCTACAAGTTCCCAGATGCTGGTGCTGCTCAGGGAGAACCACTTCACTGAGGCATCCACTGTATGTAATGAATTAGCTTCTCTCTTTTGCATCTGGAACGATACTAGTTATGGACCATCCTGGGGAGAATCGAGGAAACAGTCACTCCAATTATTTTCTGTGTTCTGTAGTTCAGACGAGAAACTCCGGTTGATAAAGGCTGGCCTAGAGTAATTATTTGCTAACAACCAACTTGGCCACTTAGAAGTCTCCTCTTACCCTAGAATACTCAAGCAGACTTTCCCATTGCGGTAGAAGTTGGGGTTAAACCTCACTGTGTTATTGCCCGTTGTCATCAGTTTGACCCGAGGAGGGTGGATGGGATAGTCGGGCGGACACCGAAACACGAACAGGAAGAAACCCCCTTCATAAGGAGTGTCAAATGGGCCTGTGATCAATGCATGAATCTGCAAAATAAAACCCCATCTCAAAATTGTGAGGTGATGTCCCGTCCCAACCCCTCCTGGCTTCCACTTGCTACCCGTGCTGGAAGCAGGACCTTCATCTGGTATCCACAGTCCATATCCTCTCCATGCAGAATGAACAGCCTGTACTCACTCATATTAATAAACATGTTTGGCCCAGTGGAGTGGCATCTTACTCAGGGGTTACATTCTAAAGGTAGAGCCTAAAGTGAAAAGTCAATCTTATCAAAATCATCCTTGAGTATCCTTAAAACTCCCTTAAAGCCTATTTTTTTTGCTCGAACTTCTCTGAACAGTGTTATGTATAGCAAATGGATAGAACACCAATGTGCAAAATATAATATGCATCTGTAAAGTATTATCCTAACCTGTTTAATTTTAAGAAATATGTATTTTTTCCTGAATAGAGGTATGTTTGGGTTTGTCCAAGTTTAACATGCATATGATGCAACTCCACCCTCCATTTATGTGGCACAAAGGGGAAGTAAGATGAATGGAAAAGAGGAAAGGGATTGGAAGCCACAGCACCGGTGCCAGTAACAGTACAGAGCTGGGGGTTGTGATGGAGGCCCAGGGTGTCTACTTCCTCTACAGAGGATCAGACCTGCTGTAGAGGATGTGTCTCAGGGAGCGTCCAGCTGTGTCAAAGGTACTAAGAAAAATCGGGAAAACTTCATGGTCTACTCAGAGCCATCAGACCATCCTCAAAACTTTCCCCAGCACTGTAGGTTAATTTTCTTAAAAATTAAAAAAGAAAAAATGCAGTAGCACTTAAAACAGAACACTAAATTCTCTTCCTCCAGCCATGATGATTGAACAAGATTTCCCTCATCTGAACTGTTATATTTCTTCTTCTACAAGGTTCCTAGGCATGTAAGTCTACTCAGAATTCGAACAGCAAGAAGGACCTACAATCCAATGCTTCAGAGTGTAGCCCCTGCCTTGCTCTGGGGCACCCTAGATTTTCTTTCAGCCTCAGTCACTGGAATAGCAAGCTCAACTGGCATCAACGTGGCATCGATTCTGGGAATCGAGGGACTCGCATATTAATACTGATACTTGACCGGGGACAAGATGTCCCAGGAAAAACATTTCTAACCACAAAAAAATTTTTGATTGAAAGAGAAACCTATTCATAACAGATACCAACAATACAAAATCTGAATCTACTGTTAAGAAATTTGAAACTATGAGTTTTCATTAAACACAAGATTTAGGAAATCTGATTTCTTCCCAACATCAGCTTAAGTGCAAATTCACTTCTGAGGGTAGAACACTCGATGACAGAGAAGCCAGTGTATCTATGCCAGAGAAATTTGACATTACATACTAAGCTTTCTCTGTGTTTTGTGTGTGAAGGACAAGAGAAGAAAGGTATTTGGGTGGAAGGGATACTCAAAAGCAACCAGTAGGGATAGGAGCCTAAACAATGCCTTTTAACTACAAACACTGTTCACTTGAGCTTGCCCTATCCCCAACCCTCTCTGCACCTGATTTACAGCAGCACCCTTAAAGGTCGCGAGTGGTGGGATGGGAGAAGAGTTGGGTAGTACAATGGTAGGGTGACCACATAATTTATTATCCAAACTGAAGCACTTCTGAAATGAGAGTGCCCTATTAATAGCTAAGCTGGAACAATAGGTGTAAACTGGGATTTTCCAAGCCAAGCAGGACCTATTGGCACCCTACTAAGATACCTGTTCCAGGCTTTGTTCCACCTCACTGTGTAATCTTGGGCAAGCCATTTACTCTCTTGGGGGCTTGATTCCTTCTGTATGCAATCAGAGATGTGAGCTGGATAACCTTTTAGACTCTTCCAACTTTATGGGCCCACTTTCCCAATATATCCCGACTCCCAGCAAGTTACATACCTTAGTCATGTCAACAGTATCAGGTACAACGAACATTCCCGGAGGAGGCTCCTTATAAATGGACATGATATCCCTGTATAACACCAAGAGGAGGTGGGGGAGGGAGTGAGGGAGAGGAGAAAAAAGGGGAATCCCTTGAACAGGACAGTTGTTATCACCTCAATGAGGCCAGGGTTCGAGAAAGTGGTGCTTGGTACCACAAATGTTTGCACTGTCTTGTTGGCTGAGAAATCTCAGCTGAGTACTTGTCAGGCAGACAGAGAGCAAATTATTATCAAAGGGGCATTGTTTCCTCAGGGGAAGGATAAGGAGAGGGGGAAAAAAATCAGAGATCCCCATGGCATCAGATGTCACCCTGGAAAAGCCACATCCCATTCACTCTCACTTCCTCCCACATGGCAGTTCATTCACTCCCACCCCCGAGATTTCTCAGGTACTACAGCTGCATCCTAATTGAAAACTTTTTTTAGTTAACTGGGAAGGCACCATCAACCCCACTAAGCAATGAATTCCATAAACCATTGTGGACCTTTGTTGGCAAGTGAACTAGCGGGGAGCAAGGATCTTCTTGCCCAGGAGACTAATGGGGCTGAAATCGCTTCAGGCTGGGGAGGGGACCCTCCGAAATTGCTGAGAATCTCACATCTGGAAGATGACAAGTAGTGACTACTATAGAATTGAGAGGATTTCTAGGTCCTACCTCACAAACTAGAATGCATCAGTTGCAAGCAAGGGTCTCATGGGGAACATTTTGGAAAAGGGCTAGGGACTTACCAGGGGACATAGGGACATAAAAAAGTGCAAGTAGAGCAGAGAAAAAATAAGTATTGGCAGAATTCAAGGTATGTCAGGATTGGAAAACTGTCCTGTGTCACACACTGTGCCAGGTACTTTATTATACACAATGTACTCTTTAATTTCCACTAAAATCTTGAAAGGTAGGTAGAGATACACGTGAAGGGACTTGGAAAGCGGGGGATAAGGGGAGCATGGGGAGAGAAAGAGTCTGGTCATCAGGACCCAAGGTTCAGGACTAACAGCAGCTGAAAAGCAGTGCCCTTCTCCTATGCAATAGGTACTATGCTAAGCATGTTTGCAAAATATTACCAACTACATGATATGATCAAGATCAGTCACCCAAGAAGCAAGCACAGAAGGGACTTGGGACCTTGTGCCTATATTTGAATTGGGTACATCTACTTCAGAAAAGTAAACCATAATCCATAGGAAATCCACAATAATCATCCATAGATAATCCATAGGAAAAAATACTACAGGGGAGAAATACCTTGACCGGGATATTACAAGCCAGAGTGAGATGGGGGGGTGGGGGTGGGGGTGGGGGTGGGGGAGCCCGAGTTCCTGGAACAGGTGTGAGAGTGGAGGGGTCCAGGGAAGGCTGTGGGCATGTGTGGGACGCGATCTAGCCTTGGGAAGGGACGCTAGGGAGGGGGTTTGAGGAAACGGAATAAAAACAAAGGCTGGTCTCAGGTCTGAGGCCAAGAAAGCAAGCGATGCGTGTGTGTGTGTGTTACAAACGGGGCTCGGGAAGAGCCGACCGAGGGACCCCGAGGGGTGGGAGCTCCAAGGAGTCCTAGCAAGGCTGGGGTGCGGAAGGGGGAGAGGGGCGGGGCGGTGGGCGGGAGGGGGTGGCACTGGAGCGCGGAGGGGTCGGGTTTCGGGCCGGAGGTCCGGGGGAGGGCCCGGCAGGGGGATGGAGGGCTCGCCGGGGGCTGCCGAGGGGCGGGGTCGGACCTGGGCACTCGAGGAGGGGCTTGGTGCGTGCGGGGCGGGGAAGAGGGGGCTCGGCCCCGGCGCCCCGGACCGGCCGCCGAGGGAGGCGCGCCGGCGGCAGGGAGCTGTGGCGGGAGGGGTGGGGGCAGGGAAGGTCGAGCCTGGAGCTCGGGGCTGGGGGAGGAAGACCCCGGCTCACCGCTTGATCCGGAGGAGACACTGCGGCGCGGTTCGCTCGCTGTCCCAGTCGGAGCTGAGCGTGGGGTCCCAGTGGCTCAGCAGCGCGGCCCCGTGGGCAGCGGCCGAGGACGGGAGCCCGGGCAGCGGAGCCAGGCCGCTCCCCGGTCCCCCGGCCCCGCCCGCCGCCGCCGCTGCCGCCCACACATCCGGCAGGAAAGGCGGCCCGAACCCGCCGCCGCTGCCGCTAACGCCGACAACACCAGCGACGCCGCTCGCCCCGGGGCCTGCCGCCCCGGCGCCCGCCGTCGCCGTCGCCGTCGCCGCCTCTTCAGTCGGACTCTCCGCCATCGCTGCTTCGCTTCCGGGACTGCCCGGCAGCACGTCCGCCGACCAGAGCGGCCGCTGCTCCCACCCGCGCCCGCACCACCGAGAGCCGGGCCAGAGTGTCCCCACCCTCGGCAGCCACAGCCCCGCGGCGCTGGCTCCGCCCACCCGCCTCTACCAGCGAGAGGCGCCCTGCCAGAGCGTCCACCGCGGTCCTCCAGGGCGGGGGGGCGGGGCTGGCGGGAGGTCCGGGCTTCTGGGCGGTGTGGGCGCCGCGCCGTGAGCGACGAGGTTCCGCGGCGTGTCCCCGGGCGCCCGGGCGCAGCTGACAGCCCAGTGCTAACACTTCTCTCAAATGTTGGAAGGGGAGGGAAGGAGGGAGGGCCGTAGCCCTCTTAAGGACAGCGACCCTCAGACGGGTCCGTGGGGTAGGATCGGGGGTGCAGCCTCCTGCAGGGGGACGCTGAATGGACTGGGGCAACTCGCTTCGGTCCCTTGCTGTCCGAGAGGCTCTGTGACTTATCCCTCCTCTCTGCACCCTCGCTGCTGCCATTGCCCCTGCCTGCAACCGGACCAAGAGGAAGGAAGAAATCAGAACCTGCGAGTAAAAAACGATCTCGTTTTAGTGTTTATTCAACATATGTTTATGAAGAGACTATGAAATGCCAGGCACTGTTGCTAGGCGTTGCCATAGGGATCGTGAAACAGGCCCAGAGCGGCTTGGTGAAGGGGAAATGCAGGCCTCCTGACTCCAAGCTCGCTGTGTTTTCTTCACACAAATCCTTGAATATACAGGAATCAAGCAAGGGGCAGTGAGTTTAAACCCTGGAAGGATTCCTCAGGACTTTCCTGAGATATGTAAGGTGAAAAATAATACTATGCACTAAGAAAAACAGCTTGCTTTCTAAAAAAAGCTTTCCCTTTTCTCCCTAGCAAGAATACAAGCTCATAATCTCATCCCCAAAGCCTTGGGGCCAGATGTGTTTCGGAATTTAGAGTAATACTTAGCAGCAGGGCCTGGGCAGGACCGAGTTACCAAACATTGATACTTCTACTGTAAAGTGTATGGATAATCATACTAATTTGGGTGCCCTCATGCATATTCATACTTAATTAAGACCACGGAATAGCCTCACTTTGGATTATATTTTGCCTCCAAATTTTTATTTTTAAAATATATTTTAAATATATTTCAGAGAGGAAGGGAGATAGAAACATCAATGATGAGAATCATTGATCCTCAGCTGCCTCCTGCACGCCCCCTACTGGGGATGGAGACCGAAACCCTTGACTGGACTGAACAAGAGATCATTAGTCCGCAGGCCGACGCTCTATCCACTGAGCCAAAACGGCTAGGGCCAAATTTGTTCATTTTTAAAAATGCAATTTTGGTCCTTGCTGGGTAGCTCATCTGGCTAGAATGTCGTTTGGATGTGCTAAGGTTGCGGGTTCAATCCCTGATAAGGGCACATACAAGAATCAACTAATGGCTCTAGCTGGTGTGGCTCAGTTGGTTGCTGGTTTAATTCCTGGTTAGGGCACATGCCTGGGTTGCGGGCTCCATCCCCTGAAGGCAGCGTGCATGAGGCAGCCTATCGGTGTTTCTCTCTCTCCCTCCCCTGCCCTAAAAAAAAAAAAATCAGTTAAGAACATTTTTAAAAAAGAATCAACCAGTGAATGAATACATAAATGGAATAACAAATTGATGATTCTCTCTCTCTCAAATCAATAGGTAAAAATTACAAAAAAAAAAAGCCCAGTTTTTACAGCTTTGTGATTTCCAGTAAGGAACTGTGATCTTTTTTTTTTTTTTTTTTAAATATATTTTATTGATTTTTTGCAGAGAGGAAGGGAGAGAGATAGAGAGTTAGAAACATCGATGAGAGAGAAACATCGATCAGCTGCCTCCTGCACATCCCCCACTGGGGAAGTGCCTGCAACCCAGGTACATGCCCTTGACCGGAATCGAACCTGGGACCTTTCAGTCCGCAGGCCGACGCTCTATCCGCTGAGCCAAACCGGCTTTGGCAGGAACTGTGATCTTGAATGAAAATGACCAACATTTATTGACAGCTGAAAATTTGTGGGTTTTTTTTTTTTTTTTTAGCTGATAGTTATTGAGACTTAATATGTGCCAAGCTCCTTGTATACTTTGTCTGATTCCTTTGAAAGATCCTATGAAGTAAGTACTATTATTAGTCTGTTTTGACAGATGGAAAAACAGGCTTACAAAGGTTCAGTCACTTACAGGGGTCACACTGAGAGCAAGCTGCAGAATTAGGGCTGGACGCCAAATCTGCCTGACTCCAGAGAAAAAGTTCTAACCACTATGTCATACTGTCACAGCTATGAACTCTGCCTGCATTTTATTTACTGCATTTTACCTTATACCAATTGTCCTTTGGTAACTGTTGCTCCCAACTCCCTATCCCCCAACACGCACACACATACACACACCACACTCTTGGGGCTCCAGACCATGTATTTGTGAATCCAGCACAGGACCTGGCACAGCTTAGGTACTTAACATGAAGCAAAATGAATCAATACAATAGTTTATACAAATTTCATGGCTCGTTGACATAGTGTTTTACCATTCTATAATAAAGGTGCTAGGATATCTCGGAAAGAGTACACAAGAAACGCAACAGTGGGCGAACCAGTTTGGCTCAGTGGATAGAGCGTCGGCCTGCGGACTCAAGGGTCTCGGGTTCGATTCCGGTCAAGGGCATGTACCCTGGTTGCGGGCACATCCCCAGTGGGGGGCGTGCAGGAGGCAGCTGATCGATCTCTCTCATCGATGTTTCTAACTCTCTATCCCTCTCCCTTCTTCTCTATAAAAAAAAATCAATAAAATATATTTTAAAAAAACACACAAAACGCAACAGTGGTTGCCTCTGGGTAATTTTGTTGCTGACAAGGTGTGCCAAAGGAATGGAGATACCTACCTATCCCTTTATACCTTTTAAATGTTATACTGTGCATCTATTGACTATTCAAACTCTGTATTTTATTTATTTTTAATGGATTTCTGAATTTTGCTTGGGTATTGATTTAGTAAGATGGTCCAAAAGTCAATTCACTGGGTAACCTCACACAATGAAAAACACTACTCCATGAACTCCGTCATGGCTACGCACTGCAGAGGCCCAACTGTGGACTCCGGGGTGAGAGGGTTCCTCCGTTTTTCCCCTCCTTACTGCTGGACCATTGTTTTTAAGCGCAAGGTCTGTTAGCGATGAGGCAATGGACAGAGAACACTTACCTTAGATCTGGAAGGAAGGTTCAAGCTTTTGATTGGTACCATTTGGCAAATATCCAATTTGAGCCAAATTCTTCGTCCACAGAATGGTGATATTTCCTACCTCTCAGGGTCTGAGGATTAACGGTGACATTTCCAGAAATATTGTGTCAAGTGGCAAGCGCTGTCCAGATAACTGGCACCTCTCCTGCCCATGCGCCTGCTTTCCCCCTGTGCTCCTATGGTCTCTCCCTGCAACAGCCTCTCCCTATACCAGGGGGAACTGTAGTTATTGAACTTGTCGAGCCTCTTTTCCTCATCAGTAATATTGGGAAAATAATAGTAGCTATAAAAAAGTAATAATGTGATAATGAATGTGTACAATACCTGGCCAGAGTAAATGTTCAATAATTAACTCTCATTACTTTTACAGCACTCACCTTCAAAGCTGGCTGGAATATTACTTTCTTGGCCAAGCCTAACACCTCCAGGCATATTATTATTAGTCATTTTTAATTACGCCATCCTCTGGAGTCATTCATGCCTTTTTTATGGCACATACTGCTTTTTATTTTAGTGGTTTGGTTACTCATCTGTCCAGCTGCTGCAGGTGATGTCCTTTAGGGCACAATGCCTGGAGCACCGATCTTGTATGGCTAGGACCGGACATCAGTGAGGACTGCAGAAATGGTGAACAGATGGGAAGTGAGGGCATGGTAGTTAGTTCCCCTTCCCCTGGCCATGGATCTTTAGGTTTTCACCTCTTCCTGTTCAGGTATTCTTATTTTCTTTCCAAAGGGCTGACCTGAGCTTGGCACAAAAAATCTGCAAACCAAGGCCTTAAGGGCCGCAGGAGATGGCAGCTGCTTAAAGGGAACTCCAGGAGCCTCTAAGCTGGGCAAGAGGAAGGACCAGGGAGAGGCTCAAAGAATTTTTTAAATTGGCATTGGTTACTTTATCTGGTGCTCACTGATTTTTTTCAAGGCAGCACCTGACTGCTTTTCACTGTCAGGTTGGCCAGAGGGCAAGCGTATGCCTTCTGGAGCCACTCTCATGCCCTCTGGGGGTGCATGACACAACCCAGTGGTCTTCCTACAGTAACTTGGATCCAAGCCTCTTGCTTCCCGCCCCAGGAGTAGACTGCTCTGCATTGAACTTTTTATTTATTTTATTTTATAGAATTATTTTGTTAATCCTCACCCAAAGGTATTTTTCCATGGAATCTTAGGGAGAGTGGAAGACAGAAGGAAAGACAGAGAAACATCAATGTGAGAGAAACACATCGATTGGTTGCCTCCTCACGAGCTCCGACCAGGGCCTGGACTGGGGAGGAGCCTGCAACGGAGGTACATGCCCTTGACCAGAATCAATTGTGGGACCCTTTGGTCCGCAGGCAACGCTCTGTCCACTGAGCCAAACCGGCTAGGGCTGTATTGAGCTTTTTATGCAACAAAGTTGGTAGTGCCTTGCTCATGGCAACTTGGCAAGTGTCCTTCCTCAAGGACAGGTCACTAGTCGTCTAGTCCAGGTCACTGCTGTGTCTCAACCCTCTCTAAAAAGATACATTGTTAAGATCCTTCTTCTCCTCTTCCCCAAAATTCTGTCTCCCACTGCTCTCTGGAGAAGTCCTTCCCCTCCAGGGCCCAGCCTTTAGTCCTGGGCTCAGTGCCAGGGAAAGATGAAGCATTCCCATCCAGGTCATAAATTCAGTACTAAAAGGAAAAATTAGAACTTGGACTGGGTGTTTTGAGACTTCTGACTATAAGGAGTAATAGCTATATTTAAAATTGTAATAATACTTACATATATATTACATGCATCATTTGCATATATTTACCTGTATTATCTCACTTAGTTGTCACAACTGCCACGAACTGTTCTCATTCCCATTTTACAGATGAGGAAATCAAGGCTCAAGGAAGATAATTAACTTCCCAGTTAGGAAGTGGCAGGGCTGGGATTGGCACACTCCTTTGACTTCGAAGTCCATACTCTTTGCTAGCATGCCGAACTCCTAATGTAGAGATGACTGTTTTTTGGTCATTACCCCTGAGAATATAGTGAAAACAACGGATTCTCTTCCAAGAACAACACACATCCCTATCCACTCACAAATAATTCCCACTGAGCAAAATGATTCCATCCATGGACCACAGATCCTAGATCAGCCGTGGGCAAACTATGGCCCGCGGGCCGGATACCGCCCGTTTGAAATGAATAAAACTATTGAAAAAAAAGACCGTACCCTTTTATGTAATGATGTTTACTTTGAATTTATATTAGTTCACACAAACACTCCATCCATGCTTTTGTTCCGGCCGTCCGGTCCAGTTTAAGAACCCACTGTGGCCCTCGAGTCAAAAAGTTTGCCCACCCCTGCCCTAGATAAAAGCCTCAGTGGTAACTGACTGACTAGCCTGGTTGAGGGAGGGGAGCATTCTCCCCCGACCCTGTAGGGCTCCATGGGCTACTAACCACATTTCCAATCTTGCTGACTTGGATTTCTATGCAATTCCAAGGCTGTTTGGAGCCCACGAGGAGGGAAATTACTACCCTCCTGGTAAAAATGTTTCCTGGAGCTTCGCAGGAAGAAAAAGGCAACCACCTCTCTGGGGGCTGCTCCTTGATTACAACCAGAGGGTAGTGACCTGGCAAGGATGCCAGCCTGACATCCCAAAGGGTTACTGTATCCTGTTTGCGTAACAGTATTAACAGTTAATCCACGGCTCCCTTGGGGATACCTCGGCTGCCAGTTTAACCTCAGCCCCATTCCTCCTCTTCGGCCCTGGGATTCCTGGGCTCTGCTTTGGTTCTCTCGCTGGCTTGCTGTGACCCTTGAGTTACTTAAGGTGAAGAGGCTGGGGATAGGCAGCAGATTATGGTAGACCAGTAGTTCTCAACTGGAAGTGATTTGTCAAGAGACATCTGTCAATTATCTATTTGGCGATTGGTTGTCATGACTGGGGAAGAGGAGGTTGTTGCTGTCATCCAGTGGATAAGAGGCCAAGGATGCTGCTAGCAGTCATACAATGCACAGACAACCCCACAGCAATGAATTACCTGGCCCCAAATGGGCCAAGTTGAGAAGACTTGTGCTTAAGATCATGATTGTGGAATGAATGTTAGATGGACTTGGATTAGAATCCTTGGTCTGCTGTATGATCTTGAGCATGTCACTAAACTTGTACAAACCTTAGAGGAGTCAGCAGTGGTAAGAACACAGGTCCTGGAGTTTGAATCCCAGCTTTACCAACTGCTCTGTGCCTCAGCTTTCTGGGCCTCCCTTTTTCCTTACCTGTAAGATGACTTCAGAGGGAAGCTGGAAGTTATTCATGGAAAGTGCTTAGCAATGAGCCAACATACAAGTGCTCAGCTGTCAGCTGATAGTATTGCAACTATCACTGGTCTCCGCTTTTCCTCTTCTACGGCACGTAGCTTCTGTACCCACATATTCCATAACGCACGGCATTTTCACTATTTTTTTTTTTTAAAGCAGCACAATAATATTGGTGTTTAATGTTTATTTCACTACGCCGATATTTACATGCTGCTAGGCATTTTTTAAAAAAATATTTTTATTGATTTCAGAGAGGAAGGGGAAGGGAGAGAGAGAAACATCAATGATGAGAGAATCATTGATTGATCTGCCTCCTGCACATCCCCCACTGGGGATTGAGCCCACAACCCGGGCATGTGCCCTTGCCTGGAATCGAACCTTCAGTCCACAGGCCAACACTCTGTCCACTGAGCTAAGCCAGGCAGGGCTGCTAGGCATTTTTACTATTACATCCACTCTGCTGATACCCATACTCCTTCAGAGCAAGGACCTTAGATTTCTTTGCCTTCCCCTAGACTCCTAGGAGGATGCTTACCACCTAAGTACTCACATGACTATCTTCCAATTGCATATAAATTACGAATCAATTTTATTGATTCACATGTTTGGGGTTAACACTAATTGGGAATATTCTTGGTTTCACTATTTCACAGATATTTTGCAATAGAGGTAAAGGTTTTCACAAAATGGGTCCCACTTATAAGTTATTGCTCCTTTTGAAACCACCCAATTTGAGATAACCATGTCTACCAGCACCTGTGTTCAGGCTGCCCCTGGTTTGCTCCTGCTAGAGCTTAGAGAAGCAGCAGGTGTGAGTCTATCAGCTTAGCTTTCTCTTACCTAGATTATCAGTCCCACTTTGGCCAATGGAGAGCCTGCTGAGCACAGACTTTGAGACGATGCTTCGAGACGCTCTCAAGCAATTTGTTAGTTTGCTCCTCCTCCCCTCCCCCCAAAACACCGTTTATCCTAGCAAAGCTATGATTGTACATTCTCCAAGAACAGACTGTGTGCCTCATCTGCTCTGTTCAAGGACACCTAGGCACTCAAAAAGGCGAACTGATAATGACATTTACACGTGGGGCCGAATGTAGGTGGGTGGAGGCCTATCTCCATCTCTAACTTCTTCGGGACTAAGTTTCCCTCAATTGTGTGGCCAAGAGTAGAACAGATGGGACAGCATAGTTGACGGTTTAGGCTGGCCTGAGGGGAATCCCTAATTCTGCCGCTCACCAGCTCTGTGATGGTAGACAAGTTATTTTGCTTCCCTAAGCCTCAGTTCCCCCATTTGTAAAACTAATCACTGTACTTATCATTCATAGGGTTGCTGAGATAAAAACATAAAACACTCGGGACAGAGCTTGGCGCAAATGAACCCCTCAAAAATGTTACATATTGCCCTGGCTGGTTTGGCTCAGTGGAGAGAGAGTCGGCCTGCGGACTGAAAGGTCCCGGGTTCGATTCCGGTCAAGGGCATGTACCTTGGTTGCAGGCACATCCCCAGTAGGGGGTGTGCAGGAGGCAGCTGATCGATGTTTCTCTCCCATCGATGTTTCTAACTCTCTATCCCTCTCCCTTCCTCTCTGTAAAAAAATCAATAAAATATATTTAAAAAAATGTTACATATTATTATACTAAATTTGAAGGGAAAAAGCACCAATTATTACTTAGACAAGCTCATGCTCTCCCGGGGAGACAATGAGAACCTCTGCGTTCTTACAGTCACAGCAATGATAGTTCTCAGCCCTGAGGAGTTCCTAATCACCAGCAGCTGACCCAATCCCACTTCCCTTGTCCCATCTTTCCACCAAAACCCTCCCCAAGGGCAAAGGACAGAGGCACAGGCATATGGGTTTAGAGAAATCTGGTGTTTAATGGGCACATTCCAGCACCGGGCCTGGAATCGAAGCAGCAGGGACGGGTAGGTGACCCCACGGAGCCTCACATGGCGAAGAGGATGAGGAAGGCGACCATCAAACAGAAGAGCCCCATGGCCTCAGACAGGGCAAAGCCCAGAATGGCATAGGAGAAGAGCTGCTGCTTGAGAGACGGGTTCCTGCCAGGGACAAAGACCGATGGAAAGGAAGGGGTGAGGGCATGGGTGGTGGTGGAGGACTCAGGGAGGTTAGGTGCACGGGGATTGCTGACACTGGGAGAGGGCCTCGCCTGCACATGTCCTCGGGATTTGGCCCGATAAGCGGAGCGCTGCCATGGTAAGTTTAAGGGAGCCAGGGTGGAAGCATGTTTAAATTCTGACTCAGAGAGTTCAGGGAGGTTTCTCCTCTCCTCCTGGAGAAAACAGGAGGTGCACCGAATAAGCCAGAAACTATAGGGATGTCCTCTTGCCCAGGCTTCCCCCAAACAGGGTGGAATTTATGATGAGGGATAGTCTAGACCACCTCCAAACTCACCTGGCATAGCCAATGATCAAACTGCCGAACACTGTTCCAATTCCGGCCCCTGAACCAGCCACACCCACTGTGGCAGCCCCAGCACCAATAAACTTGGCCGCTGTGTCAATGTCCCGGGAGACAACACTGGTTTGGAACTCCCGTCTGGCCACCTGGAGTGGGGAGCTGCTGTAGGAAGGCTAGAAGGACCGAGAGAGAGAGAGAGAGAGAGAGAGAGAGAGAGAGAGAGAGAGAGAGAGAGAGAGAGGCGATAAAGGAGATAGTGAGGCACAAGGACAGGTGGCTGACTCCACCCCCTTCACCCCACCCACCTGAGCTCTGAAACTGCTGGCAAACTGCCTGGCAAGTACAAAATGCTCAGACTGCAGAGCATGCTGGGAGTTACTCTCAGGGTCCGTTCTCAGAGAGGGCCAGGGAAATGTCATGGGTTAGGGAAGCCTCCCTTTTGCAAGTTTCTCACCTACAATGCTCCCCTTGGGGGTACTTAGCACTATCTAAAGCACCTCAGATTCTCTAACTCTCCTTCCACTTTGGCCTAAAGGCGACTCAACTAACTTGAAGGACCTCTGTCTGGAGAAATTCCTAAGAGGGCCCATGCTCCTTTACCTGTTCAGATGGGATCTCTGGCCTACTCAGGAAGGAGGCAGACACAGGCCTGAGTAGACCCCTGGTGCAGCAGCGGATCTGTAAAATCAGAAAGACATGCCCCCCCAAATCAGGCAAGGAAAACCCCCCACAAACCCAAGGGCTGAGCTTCTATCAAGGAGGACTACAAATATTAGAAACAGAGAAAGTCCATTGTATTTCAAGGTCATATAGAGTATTCCTGTTTCTACCACGAGGCCTGCACCAGACAACCATCCTGAGACGCTGGTGTTGTCAGCAGTGGCAACCTTCCCATTTAAAACTGGGTACCAAAGTTCACTTCCATGGGCACGGCCCTCATCAGGATCTCAGAATGAACAAAACCCCACGCTGGTATCAAACCCGGCACAGGAAGGGTCTGTACCGAGATCAGCAAAGGAAGTGGAAGGGGGAAATCTTATTTTGCTAGAACGGTACTCACTGTTACATACCCTGAAGGGAGTGGACCAGTGAGCCTGCAGAGGCCCCTGAAACAGCCACCTAAGCTGAGCCCTTTAGAACCTGGTTTCCTTGACATATTTTTTTTTAGCGCAGTGGTTCTCAAACTTGGCTGAACACTGGAATCACCTGGGGAGTTCTAAAAACCACAGATGCACGGATTCCATCCTCCTTCCCGGAGTCAGTACAGCCTGGGGATCAGTACTTTTTAAGGCTCCCCGGTTGATTTTTAATGAGCAGCCAGGGTAGAAAATCACTGTATCCGTGGGCCAGGCTGGGGGTAAAGGTCAGATCCAGCCTCTCTGACCACGTTCCCAAGCCAAGACGGTTTGGTTTAGAGATCCAAATAAACAGGGGTTAACTGCACCCCATCCCACAGCCTCCCCAAAGAGCCACCATCATCTCGATCTCAGTCCATTCATTACACACATCGATGGCTCCCACACCTGGCGCGACAGAGCGCCCGGGAGCCGCAGCTTACCAGAGCCGGAGGGATGAGCAGTGCCCCGGTGGTCTGCATGTTTCCCGTCTGCAGGGGGAAACAGAAAAGTCCATGCACAGCCTGGTTATTTCCGGAGAGTGGCGACCTTCGGTCGTCCCCTGCACTCCCGCCCGTCGTCCCCGGACCCACGCTCTTCCTAGCACCGTGCCCAGCACTAGAGGTCAGAGGGACAGCGCGAGCTCCCGGGTCCCCCGCTTTCCGCGTGGCGGGTCTGCAGAGGAAGGTCACGCAGATCGGGAGGAGCGGAAGGAAGCCCGAGCCCCGGGAGGGAAATGTTGCGAAAGAGGCCGGTCTCCCGGGAAGACTGGAGGCCGGCCCGGGGCAGGCGCCGTGCAGGGTCCCCCTGGTTCATTTTACACAGCTCGCGGCTCCGCCCGCCTAAGTCGGGCAGTTAATCGCTCGTTACCGTTGGTCATTGACATGAACTGTTAAGGCTACAGATGCCCACCGTCTCCCCCGGCCCTGGGGGCAAATGCCCCTCCGCACAGCCCAGCCCACACCCCTGCCAATCGCTGGCTCCAGGCCCCAAGTCACCTGCACTCCCACAGCCCTGCTGCCCTTGCTCAGACCACGGCGCTCGCCCGGCTCAAGGTGACTGACTCACCTCCCCGCTTTAGCTCTAGGTTTCAGAGCTCAGCTCCCCCACCCACGTGTCTCGGGGTCCCCCCACTCTCATTGGCCGCAACCCCCCCGCGCTCCCATTGGTTAACGTCCTCAATTCCTCTTTTCTAATTGGTTTTCCGCGGCTCCTTCCTCTCTCTTCACAGGAGCTTCGTGGCATTTCCCGCCTCCCTGCGGGCAAAGGCGGGGTTTTCTCCCGAGATCTGGCTTCCGATTGGTTGATCTCTGAAATGCTCGACCATAGAGTCGGCGGGACTCAGAGGTTCCATAACCTCCCTCACAAAATGGCGACTAAGATGGAAGCGGCGGTAAGAGGCGTGAGAGAGATGACCGGACGCCTGACGCAGACAGACACCTGACCTTGGACCCGAGACTTCATTCGAGCGCTCGGGCCTTGAGGCGCGCTGCATGTTGGGACTTGTAGTCGGGTCGTAGGCCCAAGGACAGCTGAGATCCCGCGAGACGCTCTTTCCGGGGCTGGGGGAGCCAACGCCTTTGCAGCAAGTCCCGGGTTGGTGATTCGTGGAAACCTTGCTTCCGCCGTGGGGAATAAAGGCTGCCCGCTGGCCTCGAAAGTTCGCGGGTGGGCTTCTGCTGGTGTTCAGCAGTCATGCACTAGCAACCAGATTTTTTTTTTTTAAGTATTATTTTGTATTGTAAAAACATTCTAAGGATAAACAGTACCCTGATAGAAAAACAAGCAGAGGATAGGAATAAGCAATTCACTAAGGAATTATAAATTGAAGGGAAAAAACATTCAACTCCACTAATCAAAGAAATAGAAGTTTAAACGCAACATTTCGCAATTATCAAAAGAGCAAAGTTCCTTTTATTAATGTGAGCCAGGCAATCTCCTATACTGCTGCCGGAGTATGAAATAGAAGACCTTCCTTGAAAGCAATTTGGCAACATTCATTGGAAGGCTTTGAATGGTCCAGTCTCCTTGATCCAGAAATTCTTGAGGAATTGAGAGCCTTTTTAAACTCTTACGATCCTTTTTGACACAAGAATATAACTTCTGGGAATTTATCCTGAAGAAATAATCAGAAGTGCAAAAATTCTATTTAAAATATGTGCACTGCAGAGTTTATCGAAATTGGAAACAAGTAAATGGTTCAGTAAATTATGCTATCTTTCACTTGATGATATAAGCAGATATTTAAAATCATGTTTCTGAAGAGTATTTTTTAATATATTTTTTAAAATTGATTTCAGAGAGGGAGAGAGAGATAGAAACATCAAAGATGAGAGAGAATCACTGATCGGCTGCCTCCTGCACGCCCCCCTACTGGAGATCAATCCCACAACCTGGGCATGTGCCTCTGACTGGAATCGAACCTGGGACCCTTCAGTCCGCAGGCCGACCCTCTATCCACTGAGCCAAACCAGCTAGGGCCTGAAGAGTACTTTAGATTGAGAAAATTTTTGTGATGTAAGACGTGAAAAATGCAAAACTGTATGTACAGCATTGTGAAAAACTATGGAAAAAAGATTGGAAGAAAATAAGGCTATATTAATAGTTAATCCTGGGAGGTGTAATAAGCTTGATTTATGAATATGCATTAAATCTATGATAGAAAAATATCAAAAATTATACTAATCCGGAGAGTCTGAACTCTTAGAAAAACATTTTATGATTAAGGAGACTTAAGATAACCTGCCAGCATAATAGAGTGGAAAGAGTGTGGAGTTTTGAAGTCCCACAGACTTAATTCCTATCATGGCTTTTCCAGGCATAAGTGGATATGTACCTCTGACTAGACTACCAAATTTCTCTTATTTGCAGTGTTACAAACTACCATTTATTGAGACCTCACCATATGGCAAGCATTATGTTAAGTGCTTTCACCTCTTATAAAATTTAATTCTCAAATGCAAACAAAAGAAGAAATAAACAAATGGGGTTACATCAAACTAAAAACTTTTTGCACAGCAAAGGAAACCATCAAAAAAACTAAGAGACAACCTACTAAATGAGAGAATATATTTGCCAATGATACATCTGATATGGGGTTAATATACAAAATTTGTAAAGAACTCATGCTACTCAACACCAAAAAAATACAAACAATCCAACATTAAAAAATAGACAGAGGATATGAGTAGACACTTCTCCAAAAGGGGCATACAGAAGGCCAACAGACACATGAAACGATGCTCAACGTCAATAATTGTGAGAGAAATGCAAATTAAAACCACAATGAGATATCACCTTACACCTGTCAGAATGGCTATCATTAATAAATTTACAAATGACAAAATGGCCGGGATGTGGAGAAAAGGGAACCCTAGTGCACTGTTGGTGGGAATGCAGATTGGTGCAGCCACTATGGAAAACAGTATGGAGTTTCCTCAAAAGATTACAAATGGACCTGCCTTATGACCCAGTGATTCTACTTCTGGGGATTTATCCAAAGAAATCCAAAACACTAACTCAAAAGAATATACACACCCTATGTTCATTGCAGTGTTATTTATGGCCAGCTAATGTTCCATTGTACATACTAGTATGTACCACTAACTCAAGTGCCCATAGACAAGTGGATAAAAAAAACCTGTGGTACATATAGACAATGGAACATTAGCTGGCCATAAAAAAGGATAAAATTTTACCATTTGTGACACCATGGAAGGACCTGGAGGTATTACGTTCAGTGAAATAAGTCAGGCAGAGAAATACAAATACCACATGATTTCACTTATACAGTATGTGGATTCTAAAGAACAACATAAATGAACAAACAAAATTGAAACAGGTTCTGCCCGACTGGTGTGGCTCAGTGGTTGAACATGGACCTATGAACCAGGAGGTCACGGTTTGATTCCCAGACAGGGCACATGCCCAGTTGCAGGCTCAATCCCCAGTGTAGGTCATGAAGGCAATCAATGATTCTCTCTCATCATTGATGTTTCTCTTTCCCTCCTTCTCCCTTCCTCTCTGAAATAAATAAAAAAATATGTAAAAACCATATATTAAAAATACACACATATATAAAAGATCAAGTTATTACTATAATTGTACTGTTAGTAACACTGAAACTCTCAGCATGGCAAGAATATGATGTTTTTATGTTATTATTTTTGCTTATCTACAGTTTTTAATTTTCTACAATGCTTGTGTATTTCTTCTGAAATAACAGATTATTTATTTATTATTTTTAATTTTTATTTAATTTATTGTGGTGGCATTGGTTAATAAAATTATAAATGTTTCAAGTATACAATTCTGTAATATATCTTCATTATGTGTTCACCATCCAAGGCTAAGTTCCCCTTTATCACCATTTCACCATTTATCTCCCGTTTCCCTGCTTCTACCTGCTCCACCCCACCTTTCCCTCTGGTAATCACCATACTGTTGTTGTCTATGTTTATGAGTTTTTTGGTTTTGTTTATTCTCTTCACCTTTTTCACTCAGCCCCCCAAGCCCTCTCCCTTCTGACAGCTGTCAGTCTGTTCTCTGTAACCATGAGTCTGTTTCTATAAAACAGGTTATTTTAAATCATAGTGTAAAATAGTGAATAAAAAACTAAGAATGAGAAAAGAGAATGGGAGAAGAGGACAAAATATCATTCTTTTGAGGAATTTTGCTGTAAAGGGGAACAAAGAAACGAAGCTGTAGCTGGAGGAGGAAGTGGGGTCAAGTGAATTTTTCTTTATGATAAAAAAAATAGCTGCATGGTTTTATCAGATTGGAATAAACCAACAGAAATGGAAAAAACTGGTGAGAAAGGAGGGGGAAAAGGGAGGATTTCTGAAGCAATGCCCTTAAGTAGGCCAGAGTAACAGGCCTTATAACTGTATTAACATCAGGCACAATATCCTTTAAAGCAAAAACACTATACAGAAAAGAGGCTCATATATACATTAATAAAGGGTTCAATTCATGAAGAGACTATAATTCTAAACTGTATACATCTAATAACATGCATATAAAGTGAAAGTTGGCAAAATTATAAGGAGAAATTCAGAAATTCACCCTCATGGTGGGAGATTTAACACAACTGTTGGTAATTGACAGATCTAACAGACCAATATTTAACTAGGATAGAAAGGATTTGACCAACACAATTAACTACCTTTATTTATTGAACTTGTATAGAACTTTTCCCTCAGCAATTAGCGTGGACACACTTTTCAAGCACAGATGGACACTTAAAAATTGACCACTTACTAAGCCACAAGACAAGATTCAATAAATACCAAAGAATCAATATCTTACAGACCACATTCTCACGATACAATTAGATAAGAAATCAAAACATTAAAACCTGACTGTGTTTAGTGGTTGAGCATTGACCTATGAACCAGGAGGTCATGGTTGGATTCCTGGTCAGGGCACATGTCTGGGTTTCAGGCTCAGTCCCCAGTGTGGGGGTGTGCAGGAGGCAGCCAATCAATGACTTTCTCTCATCATTGATGCTTCTATCTCTCTCTCTCTCTCTCTGAAATCAGTAAAGATATAGTAAAAAAAAAAAAAGAACAACAACCATGCATTTAAACAAAACAAAACTCAAACAACCTTTCCAATGTGACTGTTGGAGTCCATACCAAGAATTGAGGGGCAGTATCTAGAAAAGGGGAAGTGAGACTCATAGCCAGGCAGATATCCCAAAAGATCTCCACTACATTCTAGGCCACTTTGTCCAGCACATGTGTATATCACACACGTGTGCACATAGATACTTACAGACACACAAACATACCTTTCTCCTAACATGGCCTAAGATGACCTCCACCAAGCATGACCCAACCACCTCAAGAACAACCATAACTCATCTTCCCAAAGTTAAATCCTCCGTGTTCAGTTAGTATCCAGAGGCCACATCGTGAGGCAGCTATTCCCCAAGGACTATAATCTAAAGAAGTCTAGTCTTCTAGTTCAAGCTCAGCCTTACCTTGGAGTGGCTCCATATCATCCTGTCATTTATGGATCAAACAATAGATATGACTGCCATCTGCCCCACCACGTGCTCATTTGGAGCTTCCTTCCATTCAGCAAGGTCTCATGTGGTACAAGGTCAGGACAGATTCATGGACACTTGGTTCACCAAGACCTTTTTGAGTACCTAGGTTCATTGAATTTCATTTTGTCCATAACTTAGATATTTAGTCTATGGATCTCAGTCATTATCTTTGCACAAAGTTCTTCTAAGTTCCAGCTCAATTCCTCCCTCTCTCTCTTATGATTTAAAACGTGTCAAATGGTATAATATATATATTTAAATCAATTTTGTATCTCCCCGTGTTTTACTTACTAAGCATGTTCACTTAATTTTCTAGAATTTCTCCAACCCCAAAATATTTCTAAACATCCGTGTTCAATGATAAGGTAAATTTCCTTATATATTAACTGGCCATAACAAAGTCCCAGTGTTAGTTCTTATTAAAATCTCAGTTTTAGTTCTGATTAGCAGTACCTACTAGTAATCAGTACTCATTTACAATAGTGGGAAAGGAAAAAAAAAAAGATAATCACAATAGCTACTCTAAGCACTCTTGGACAAGTCTCTACTAGAATCAGCAGATCTCATAGGCACACTACGAACTCGCTTCCTGGGCAGTGGAATGATCTCCTTGGTCCTTATGATCTCTATCTGCTTGGAGGGCTTCCCTTGTCCAACCAGCATCCTTCAGGACTGCTCCAAAGAAGACCAATGGGTAGGGCCTCCTATAGGGAGCTGTGTAGGTTGAGCCATCTGCTTCCCATTACTGCTGGTATTCGTTTTTTTTAGCGGGGTTTGGGACTGAGTCTTCCTGCAGCATTGGATTAAGAAAGTTCCAGGCCTCTGTTTTCCAACATTCTATATTTTTGTCTGGTACTACAATTCCCATAAAACCTGGGCAGCCTGAGCATTTCATTTGAGAGGTCTCTGCTAAAGAGCCCAAACTAGGAATCTTGTGTTCAGTAATGTTCCAGGCCTGGTAAAGACTCAGAGCTGGGCAAGACTAGGGGCTATACCAATTTCTTTCTAACGAAGAACCTTAACCTCAGGGTATGGATGGTGACTAATGGGAGTGGGGGGTCTGATGGGAGCCTTTCTCCTCTAATCTGCCTCGGAAGGTTAATTCTGCAACCTTTCATTCCACACTACCAGGAAGTTTTTTAAATGGGAGGCAATTTTACATTTGTCCGACAGAGGGCGCTCAATGGAAGATTTGGAGAGACCTGTGTCTTGGTCTCTCTCTCTCTCTTCCCCCAGCCCCCCAACCATTCTGGATCTGACTTCAAATTCTGTCTAGGATCTGACCACTTTTCCTCACCTGCTGTGCCACAGCTCTAGCTCGAGTCCCCTTTATTTGCTCAGCTGGGTTACTGCGCAGACCTAACCCTTGCTTGCCTTGCTTTTACTTGTTTCCGTACCATCTAATCTCACCTACCCAGAAGCCAGAGAGATCCTTTCAAGATGCAGCAAGTCCTGGAATAATGTCCTTTCCTTAGAGTGTAGATGAGTTGCATAGGAACTTAACTCTTGCTTATATCAAGTAGCCTGCAGTAAAACTGACTTGGTTATATGTCATTCAGTCACAAACCTGTTCAGGGCGTTCAGTGAGGAGTTGCTTTACGAGTACACCAACTCACCCCGCTGCTCAGGATTCTGCCACGGCTTCCCACTGCTCTCAGAGAAAAGCCGAGTTCCTACAACTCCACCTCCTTGGTCCTCGGTTGCTCGTCCGACCTGTCCTACAACTCTCTGCTCACCTTCCCATATTCCTGCTCTTCCCCTTTAAGTCCACTCCCTAGTTTCTTTCCTATATTGGCTCAAATCTCGCCTTTCCAATGAGGTCTGCTCTGACCTCCCTATTTAAGATTGCAACCAAATGCTTCAAATTTAAGATTGTTCCCTACTCTCCCCAAACTTCTTCCTGGGCTCTATGATTTCCTCCATAGTACTTAGCATCTTCTAACCACTTTTCCATTTTGACTATAACAAACAAATGCTTACTATTTGTCCTCCTTCTCCTTCCTACATTTAAGCTCCTCAAGGCAGGGAGCAGAGATCTTTGCCTATTTTTTTTTCACTGTGTGTAGAACAGTATCTGGCCCAGAGAAGGAGTTCAATCAGTATCTGTTGAATGGATGAATCAATATTCTCATTCCAACAGCTAAGACCTTTCAGTTTACTAATCACTGCTCTAAACTTCATTCTCAGGTGTGGAGGCGGTATCGAGAATCAGAGAATCTGACGGGAGAGTTCTGCAGGGTTCATGGCTAATTCTTGATCTCGAAGGTGAAAATCTCAGTGAGGTCGCCCATCTTTGGTTAACTGGGCCATTGATGGGCAACAGCTGATCGCTGGCTGCAGCGTCCTTACTATCCAGGTGATCTTGGACCAGTTGATTAACTTCTCTGTGTTTCCATTTCCTTATACAAGATTATTTAGCAGATTAAACGAATTAATATTTATAAAGTATGTAGAACACTGCTTGGCACATAGTAAGGGTCACAGAAGCATTTGTCCTTCTTTAACTAAATATGTTAAGCTGTGGCTTAACTTGCATAAAATCCCAAACGTTGCGCCTTATACAGTGGGTAGCCTAGATGTAACAGGATTGCTTCTTCTTCTTCTTTTTTTTTTTTAAAATTCCTAACTGATTTTTTTTCCTCCCCCAAGAGCATTACTTGCTAGAGAAGCTCTGTGGATTCGATGGCTTTACCAATAATCATGTTTTCCTCTTCTTCCCTCTTAATCATCGCCTGTTTTGAGCCCGGAGTTCCTTCTCCACAGTGTAATGTGTGTCAGCAGACGGGAACTCCAGCCCAACCCTGGGGCAGAACCTGAATGAATCACGGTGATTTTGTTTCCCTTGCCGCTGACTGGTTCAGCAGTGGTCAGGTGCCCTCCACTGGGTTCCCTAGAGCACAGCCTGAGGCAGGGATGCTTGTGCAAGTGACTGATGGACAGGCTGTCCTCAGGAAATGTGGGGAAGCAGGGAAAAGAGAAGCAAGATATGGTCTCACTTGGAGATCAGCTTCAATCTGAGCCTATGGGGAGCTCTGGAGGGTGTCTTTGCTTTGGCATTAAAGGCCCACATCCCAGCACACCCCCGAGTCCCAGGCCAACTGAGATGGTTGGTCCCTCTACATAGAACCCGAGTTTGGTGAATGATATATGCAGGGAATTCTGCCAGGGGGTTTCCAAGAAAGAGACACAACAGGGATAAAGAATTAGTTTTCTCTCTCTGGATGTTGTGTGGATTATGCTCGGAACTGCTGCTCTTGCTGGGTGGCCATGACAGGAGAGAGCCTTCAGGCAGAGCTGACACGGGGGCCGGGAGGGGAGGGAACAGGGGGTGCGGGGGTGTGTGACTAGCAGCTACTCCCCCTGGAAATCTAGGCGGAGGGTGAACTGGCTGTCTCAGCAGAAATCCCCGGTGAAATGATGGGCCTGTCTTCCCTTCACGAAACACACACTAGGCAACAATGAATGAAGGAGCTCAAAAGAGTAATAGCGTGTGTAGAAAAGGGACAGCAATTTTATTTTACATGTTCCACTGTGCCATACAAGGGAGGGGATTCCGTCCTAGGCCTCAGAAAGGAGGTGTTTGATGTGGACTCTCCCTCTCACCCAGCTCTGCTTGTCCCTGTTATGGGTTGGCTCAACGAGATAGACCACCGACTCAGAATTTAAATTTAAGAGCCTTTCTTAAGCTGGCCAGCTGACCACAGCGCCTATCTCCCCCTCTGGGAGATTTGGAGCATGTGGCGGAGACCAAGGGTGCAGTATGATCCTTCATAGCAAATCAGTGTTGGAAAAAATACAAAGCATTCCATTCGCTGTTCCTTAGAAGTTCACAGAAAGTTCATAAGCACAAAGGGGGGGTAAACAGAGTCACACCTGGCTGGAGCATATCATAACACATTGTTTTTCTAAGACAATCTAGTAATTTTTCTTTTATGGTTCCTAACCCTGACACAATCCTCCATACGTCAGTCCCCCCTCCCAGCACATTCAATTTCTCATGTCCCATTTCCTCCCCTTAGCACATTCTGTAACATTCTGTAAGCCTTCCATGGCTCAGTCCCACACCCTGTAACAGTCCCCTCAACCCTCCCCACTTTCCCCTCTAAGAGGCTCTCAGTACCGGGCATCCCAGCCTCTTTTTTGAGAAACTTCACCCCTTGCTTAAAGAAAAGGAGACTCAGTTCCTGTTAGTCCTGTGGCAGACAACGTCAGTGCCCCTCCCTCATCCCTTCCACATGCACTGCTCCCTTCTATACCTTCCCTTACACACAGGCGGTCTGTACGTCAAGCACCTGCAGCTGCCCACCTGAGGCTGCTGGGCTGCTGAAGCATGCCTGGCCAGGAACGGGGCAATGTTGGGGGGTAACAGCTCTGGGGAAAGCCCTCAGCCGACGGCGGGCAGGATTCGGTGGGTGACTACCCCAGCTTTCCCACTCCTGGTGAGGGCAGCTCTGAGGCGGGTTCTACACAGGATGGAACCCCAGCTGCCTACAGCAGTCATCTGCTCCTCAGCACTTCCTGTGTTGGCTTCCTTCCCTCACTTCCTCGCTTACTTGTTTTGAATACTTTGCTGTTAAGGTCATTTCTTTCTCATGAAGCGGTCGGAGGTGAGCAGCCCAGGGCGTTCAGCGTGGCTCTGCCATCCTCAGCGTGTGGCTTCCATCTCTGTGTCTAGGCCACCCCTCAATCAGCAGGAAGCGGGGCTGTGAAGAGAACAAGCTCCTTTTTCTTTTCTAAAGATGCAATCCAGAAGTTGCGGACCTCACTCTTGCTCACCTCCCATTGGCCAGAACGTAGGCACGTGGCCACACCGAGCTGCAAGGAGGGTCGTAAAATCTGGTGTCTGGCTGGACGACCGCTTATCCTACTAACGCTTACGGGCGGGGTTTCCATGACTCACAGGAAGAAAGGGAGCGTGGGTAGGACTGGTACTGCAGGGGGTAATTAGAACTCTCTGTCCCCGTGTCTGCATGAATCACAATAAAGGACATTTATTGAGTGGTTATTATGTGGACACTCTGTTCCACACACTTGTCATGTGCGAGGCGTTTACTCTGCACAGTTACGTCTGAGGTAGGTTCTATGCCATTGTTTTAGAAAAGAACCTTTTCAAAGGGGCGGAGAGCAGTCCGTTAATGTTGCCCAGAATCTCATAGGCAGTAAGTGATGGAGCCGGACCATCTGACCCTAGAACCAAATACGCTTAGTCACTGCTTTATTCTGCTTCTGAGCCACACGTAGGTATTTTGAGATGTTTGTTTGCTCTCTCGGACCAGAGCTTTACTTCCCTTAACACAGACATCAGCTGTTCAGCCTTCAGACATATCACGCTCATGCGCTTTCCTAGGAATGTGTCATGCTTGCCAGTCAAGGACTGCCTTCCCCACGGCGGCACTGTGGCCTGGTGGACCAGCCACCTTCCCGCCCCTGCGTGGCCTTCCCCGTTGGCCTCTTAATACCCCCCATTGTATCAGTGACTTCAGTGTGGCTCAGGTCCTTGCTACTTGAAAGAGCCCCAAACTCACCCCCGTGTATGTGAGGCGGGAGTTCACTTTTGTCTCGTGCATGTTGATGGAGAGGTTTAAGCAGGGGGAAGTAAGAACAGATTCACTCACGATTTAGAAGCATCCTTAGGTAGCAACGGGCAGGGCAAGTAGGAGGTGGGAGGGAGGAGAAGTACGGAGGTCAATGCAAGATCTTAGCCTGGCCCCGGCAGTGGGGACGGAGGGAGGTTCCTGCCTCTTGTTTGGCGCCGGAGCCTGGCCAGGGGGCCACGTTCTTGTTTTTCCAATGCTAGTTTCCTCTCCCTCTGGCCCCACCTGCCTCTCTAGGTGGGTCTTGAACTGTTCCAGACCATGCACGCTCCAGCGACACCACAGCTCTCGCAGGCCCCCCAACAAGCCTGCACTTCTACAGTGCATTGCCTTTGCTCATGCGGTTCCCTGTGCCTGGAATGTCCTTCCTCTCCAGCGCTGCCTGGCAAACTCTTACTCATCCTTCAAGGCCCAAGCTCAATATCACTTCCCCTGGGATGCCTTCTCTTACTGTCCCAGACTTATTCCCATCCCCCCCATAGAACTTCGTACACACATCTATTACCGTAGTCACTGCACGGCATCGTGAGCATGGGTTGATGTGTTTGCAGTGGCCATGGCAAAATGGTGACTTCCCAGAGGCAGGAATGAACTTTATTCTCTTCCTATTACCCCTTGTTCCCAGAGCTCGGACATGGTGCCTGGTATAAGCAGACACTCAGTAAATGTCAGTGAGTGGTGGGGTTGATCTCAGCTTGATAGAAGAGGGGGCTCCTCACCTGCACCTTCTTGGAGCAACCTCTAGAGGGCAGTCTCGCATCACGCCCGCTTCTTCTCTAAGTCTGCCCAGTTGCTTTTCTCCCCTAGACAGCTAGCTAGCTAGCTAGCTAGCTAGATAGATAGGGATAATATATATGATATATAGATAAATTTATAGAGATATAGATAAGCAGGTAGAAATAGATATATATAGGGCATGGCCCAGATGGGCTCTAGGACCTGGGAATCTAACCTACTAGAGGCACTGCTGGCCCATCCCTTAGACTTCGGCTCAGGGTATAGGAAGTATGGTTGAAACTACTAGCTTCAAAATGAAAACAGGAAATTGCAAAATGGAAATTTACAAATATTTAAATAAATGGCTATAAAACAAAACGTCAGCCAATCAACTGCAACTCCACTTGCACACAGTTTACACATAATTTCATTTCAGGTGGGATGCGAATGCATCTTACTATTTTTGATACGATGTGGGCAGTCCTAAAGGGCCCTTATGCCCTGGGAAAGGCCTTGGGAGGGGGTAAGGAATGGAGTGTTACGTCAACCCCAGACTGTCCGCCAGAGGGCTCAGGGTGCTGCCCACTGAGCCACAGGCTGCTGAGGTCAAGTTTCCCTTCTTCCTGCTGAGGGCTCCAGAGCGAAGCCCATGAAGATAATGGTCAGTAACAAGGATTGCCCTCAACCACCACCTCTCTTCATCTCTAGGTAACTGCGAGAGGAGTAGTATTGCATTTACTTAAGTTCTTACACTGGAGAGAGGCTGATAAGAAGAGGCTCTGCCCCTGGACTTCCGGCTCATGGGGTGGAATGGACAAGAGAAAGAACAGAACTGAGTGACTCCGAATTCAAGACAGAACCAGTCAGGGGCTCTGGGTGGGGGCCCGGGAAGGCTCCTGGGAAGGGGCAGCATTTTGGGCCTTGACAGGTGAGTCAGCTGTTGCACAGGCAGTAGGTGGAGCATCTTAAAAGGGCAGGAGAGAGGGAAAGGGAAATTAGATGGCATGTGCTTCGGGCCTCACAGAATTCCTGGGGTGTTATTGTCTCCAGTTAAACATGAAGGGACTGAAGAGAGTTCATTGTAGTCACAGCACGGGCCACTACTGAGCGCTTGCTCCCAGCCAGACCCTGTGCTGAGCCCCTTCCACATATTGTCTCATTGAATCCTCTCAATGACCCTACTGGGAGGTAGATGATATTAAGTTCATTTTACAGATAGACCTCTAATTTTTTTTTTTTACATTTTTTTATTGATTTCAGAGAGGAAAAGAGAGGGAGAGGGAGATAAGAAACATCAATGATGAGAGAGAACCACCGATCAGCTGCCTCCCGCATGCCCCGCACTGGGGATCGAGCCCGCAACCCAGGCATGTGCCCTTGACCAGAATCGAACCTGAGACCCTTCGGCCTGCAGGCCGACGCTCTATCCACTGAGCCAAACCAGCTAGGGCGAGGCCTTTTATTTTAAAAGGAGATATTAAAGAGCAGATAGGGAGCAACAACAAAAACAGCCCTATTGTTCAGCCTGTATTTAGCTTTCCAGAGGCTGGAATTGGCTACAGGAAGAATTTCCTAACAACAAAGGGCGTGAAGCCGGAGCACATAGTAAAGGCGCCTCCTCAAGTTTCCCCCCAGGAGCATTTTCATCTCGGGGGTGGTCATTTCGGAAGGTCTCGCCGGGAGGAGAGGCCCTGGTGACGGGTGACGGGCAGGTGGGTCTGTTTGGCTTCCTGAAGCCATGACAGTTGATAAACAGATGCCGTTTGGCATTACCTGCGGTTCGCCAGCAGGGGATGGAGCACCTGCCTTGCCAAGGTGCCCATTTATAACTAACTATTTCCTGGACCGGAGTCGATTTCTGTTTAAGCGCCTGCCTAAACCGCTCTCCTGCTTAACATGAACAGTTGCTTCTCTTTGGCTGAGAGGCAGTTGAGCTGCAAAAACTCTTGGAAGGAAGAAAGGAAGAAGGGAGGGGTGAGGTGGCAGGGCTGGGCCCCCCTTCTCCCCCATGGAGGATTGGCCAGGATCTGGGCCTGAATGTCACGAGGCCTCTTTAGAAGGATTTATCCTGACTTGAAGGTTAGCTGGAAAGCCTGGCTACTAACAAATAGTTACTGAGCCTGGCCAGTGTGGCTCAGTGGTTGAGCATCGACCTATGAACCAGGAGGTCATGGTTCGATTCTCCGTCAGGGCACATACCCATGTTGTGGGCTCTATCCCCGGTGAGGGGCATGCAGGAGGCAGCGAATTGATGATTCTCTCTCATCATTGATATTTCTCTCTAACCTCTCCCTTCCTCTCTGAAATACATATATATATTATATATTATTATATATTATATATTATTATATATTATATATTATATATTATATATTATATATTATATATTATATATTATATATTATATATTATATATTATATATTATATATTATATATTATATATTATATATTATATATTATATATTATATATTATATATTATATATTATATATTATATATTATTATATATCTATTTCTTTATATATATATAAAGAGTTACTGAGCATCAGCTGAAGGGATGGCAAATAGTGAGGGAGCTCCCCACCACCCCCAACAGCTCTTATCTTCAGGGAAAGTTTCAGAGTCGTTGTCATTTTCAGAGAATTTCCTGGACTATGAACTTTATTGCAGAGAGGACAGAATGGCTGGGAGAGAGGAAGCGAGGCTCCACACCCACCCCTCCCATTCCGCACGGCAGGGTTTGCTGTTTCCCCAACAGGAGTGTTAGAAACCTAAACCCAGGTGCAGCCTGGCCTCCTGTGGCCGAGAACCTTCCTCAAGTCCTCATCCTTCCTCAGCCTTGGCTCCCTCCTCTAGAAAAGGGGGTGGCAAGAGCGTTTAGAGAAAACGCTCAGTGCAGGTTGGGTTTAAATAATATAATGCATGATGACTCCTGGAGTCAGACGTTTGCAATGAGGTCAAGGAACAGAGAACAGAGTCTGTCCCTGTTCCCGGGAGCTGATCAGAGGGACAAGACAGGCCTACATCACAAGGAAAAGAAATGCAATTGGAAAATGCTTTTCCCATCCAATGGCGGGGCGCAAAAGCACAAAGATCGGAAACAATGTCTAGCTCCTCCTTGCAGTCTGTTTGGTCACATGTTTGCATTGGCTTTCCCTTCCCCATCTATTTTGAGATGCTGTTCAAATGAAGGTGTGTCCCCAGGGCTCCCACAGGCTGACAACAGGAAGCAACTGCCAGGAAGCACAGGGTGGCAAGCCGGATATTTGGTCAGACGTGTTCTGGGCCCACTGGCGGATACCAGGGAATTGACCACTTAGTTACAAAAGCACAGAGGACTTTGTAATAGGGACTAGATTGTGCTGCTTGAAGATCAGGCAGGAATAATCGAATTCAGCACAAGGCACCCAAGTCCCTCTCCACAGTGCTTCTACAACCTAGAACCACAGGGACCATTCTAGAATACAAATCTGATTTCTCCACTCCCCTGTTAAGAAATCTCGAAAGCTCGTTATTACCTACAGTCGGGCCAAGTCCAGATCATTCCTCAGAACAGTATACAAGGCTCTTCCCAGACTGGCTTTCCCGCCTCCTCTCTCATTGTGCTTTCATCGCGTGGATGGGGGCAATTCCCTCATCTCGACAAGCTCTTTGGAAGCACCTGTTCTTTCTTAATTAAATTTTCAATTTTGAGATAATTGTAGATTCATATGCAGTTTTAAGTAGTACAGAGATTCCATGTACCCTTTATTGCGTTCCCCCCAATATCTTGTAAAACTTTATTACAATATCACAACTAGGATATTGACATAGGTGCAACCTACCAGACTTCCCATTTCACTGGTTCTCATCCGTGTGTACTACGGAGTTTATCGTGTACAGGTTTGTGTATCCACCAGCATATTGGAGATATAGTTATATTAGAAGGACCCCTTGGGTAGCCCTTTATACCATACCTCCCTCCCTTCTCCCTCTCCTTGCCTTGACTTAACCCCTAGCAACCACTAGCCTATTCTCCATTTCTATAACTGTGGAACTCTAAGAGTGTTAAGCACAATATTTAGTATGTAATTTAAAGTGCTTTCTTTAACAAATAGATTTTTATTGATTTCAGAGAGGAAGGGAGGGAGAGAGAGATAGAAGCATCAATGATGGGAGAGAGTCATTGATCAGATGCCTCCTGCATGCTCCACACTAGGGATCAAGCCTACAACCCGGGCATGTGCCCTGACTGGGAATTGAACTGTGACTTCCTGGTTTATAGGTCGATGTTCAACCACTGAGCCACACTGGCCGGGCTCATCTGTCATTTCTATCCCTCAACCTCTTCCAAAGCACACTCTTATACGACATCATTAACTTGGGCTTTGATTACAACTTAATTAACCAGTAGGTCTCATAGCTCTATGTCCTCAGTTTGCAAGAAGACTTCCCTTATCTTTGTGTCCTTAAATTGCTTTGTGGGTGGCTATCTCTTTTCTCCATATTAGGAGACCCCCTGAAAAGTGAGACTGTATACCCCAGCAGTTTGAGTTCCCCTTAGGGGAGAGAGAATGTCTTCCATTAATCTTGTAGATCCTTCAAAGGAAGAACTTGTCTTCTATTTTTGTAATCCTGACCCTATACTAGTTCTGCACACTGTGGGTGCTCAGTAAATGTTGATTGACTGAGTAAACAATAGACTTGGTCCCCTGGAGTGTCATATTCTTTCTTTCCACAGCGAGAAAGTAATAACATTAGGCAGAGCAGGCTGGATCCCTTAATATGATTACCTGGGATTTGTGGGCTGGTGGCTCTTTCCCCCAAGTTTATTGGATACATTCATCTTCACAGAATAGATATTCCTAGAGACCACTAATGCTGCTGGCCACTAATTGCCCTGACCCTGTTAATCACAACTGCAGCTGCCGTCTCCAGCCCGAGACAGCGAGACCCCAACACTGCTGCGGCAGTGAGTTGAACTGAGATAAGTGTACTCTAACCAAGTTCAACTGTTGGGTTTGCTCTGTGCAGTATGTTATTTAAGACATCCTACCATGAGCCAATGTATGACCTTAGCAAGTGTTTTTTTAAACCTTTTAAATAATACAACAACTTGAGATATAGTTCACATAGCATACAATTCTCCCATTTGAAATATAAATTCAGTGGTTTTCAGTACATTCACAGAGTTGTGTAACCATATCCACAATACATTTTAGAACATTTCCTTTATCTCCCAAAGAAACTCCATACCCATTAGCAGTCATTCTCCATTTCCCCCAACCCCCAGCCCTAGGAAAACACTTATCTATTTTGTTTCTATAGAATGTTTGCCTATTCTGGGCATTTCATAAATGTGGAATCATACAGTATGTATGTTTTCATGGATGACTTCTTTCACTTAGCATGTTTTCAAGGCTCATCCATTTCTGACATATATCCATACTTCATTCTTTTTTATAGCCAAATAATATCCCATTGTATGGATATACCATTTTTATTTACCCATTCATCAACTGATGAACATGTAGGTTGTTTCCACTTTTAGCAGTCATTTGTTTCAACTTATTCATCTATAAAATATGAAATACATTCTAAACTATAAAACACTATATGCATGTAAAGAAATTATTTTCATATTTATACTAGTGACCCAGTGCACAAATTCATGCACATTGAAAGGAAATTAATTAGAAGGTGCCCAGTGTAGTGGGACTGGGCAAGACGGGGGCCAGACATGCCCTGGAGCCAACCTCCTGAGGTCCCTCCTGAGCTGGCCGCCCCTAGGGTCAATGGCATCTGCGGAGTGAGCGGGGTCCCTCCGGCAGGTGGGGTCCCTCAGCCTGGCCTGCAGGGATCAAGCTGAAACCTGCTCTCAGACATCCCCGAGGAGTCCCAGAGTGTGAGAGGGCACTCTGCAAAGTTGCTGTCATACAGGGTGTGGAATGCAAACATAAGTGCAGTAAACCAGATTCGGGCCGACAGTGCCCCAGCAACATGACCCACAGCCAAAGGTGGAATCGTGTGGCCCCACAAGGAATCAGGCTCCCTCCTCTCTGGTGTCACCTGAGCACCACCGCTGCTAAGTCACTGCAGCTTGGCAACTCCTGCATTGAGCGTCTGCCCCCTGGTGGTCAGTGTGCGTCATAGCGACCGGTCAGACGGGTGGAGGGATACTTAGCATATTAGCCTTTTAATATATATATATATATATATATATATATATACACACACACACACACACACACACACACACGCACATATATATATGGGGAGCACTATATATATATACACATACATATATATATATAAATAAGGGGAGCACTGGGGCCAGTGTGACTTCTCTGAGCATGTGGTCTATTATTGGGTAACTTAGAGGAATTAGATATCTCTTTGGGTTTGATTTCTATGTTAAGTCTATTTTGCTTTTTTCCTAGGTAATGGACTGTATCACTTAGCCCTAGCCTATCAGCTCATTAATATTTGTTGCTAGGAGACCAGTTTAGAGTATGCTTAGCTTAGTGTAATCCTTGCCACTATAGAAAATCACTCGACTCAGGAGACTATTTAAACATTAAGGCAGTTTCATTTCATGCCAATTTTTTAGCAAGAACAGGGACAAGGGCTGAAGCTACAGGAGTTCTTAGGGGCCTACGTTTACCAAATATCTTGCCAACTCTCCCTTTTCTGATTTTAGGTTAGCTTTCCTTCAACACTCACACGCACATGTGCCAGGGCAGCGGTTCTCAACCTGTGGGTCGCGACCCCTTTGGTGGTCAAATGACACTTTCACAGGGGTTGCCTAAGACCATCCTGCATATCAGATATTTACATTGCGATTCATAACAGTAGCAACGTTACAATTATGAAGTAGCAACGAAAATAATTTTCTGGTTGGGTCACAACATGAGGAACTGTATTTAAAGGGCCAGAAGGTTGAGAACCACTGTGCCAAGGTGACTTCTTCCCACTGCCCATCAAGTAAGTGTGTTAAGGTAATTTAAAAATATTTTAATATTAGACCAAGAGAAAATAAATTAGGAAGGACAACTTGTTGCTCTAGAAGAAATTGTCTTCTATGTAAGTACAAAGATTATAAAATCTAATCCTATATAATAAAAGGGTAATATGCAAATTGACCCTAAAGCAGAAAGACTGATTGCTATGTTGCACACTGACCACCAGGGTGCAGATGCTCAACACAGGAGCTGCCCCCTGGTGGTCAGTGCACTTCCACAGGGGGAGCACTGCTCAGCCAGAAGCCGGCTCATGGCTGGCCAGTGCAGCGGTGGGCCTAAGCCGTTAGTTGGACATCCCCCGAGGGCTCCCAGGCTGCCAGAAGGATGTCTGGCTGCCAGCTTAGGCCTGATCCCCAGGGGAGTGGCCTAAGCCATCCGTTGGACATCCTCCTCAGGGTCCCAGACTGCAAGAGGGTGCAGGCTGGGCTGAGGGGACCCTCCCCTCCCAAGTGCATGAATTTTCATGCACTGGGCCTCTAGTTTATATATAAATACTATTTTGCTCCCATAACGTATTTTTTTTTGGGGGGGGGCAGGTACTTTACAGCTATAAAATGTGTGGGTACCAGATAGTGTAGAGGGGAAAGGCTGGGGTGAGGAGTGGATTATGGAAGATTGTTTCCGTTGACACTAGTAGCTGCCTGGAGTATAATTCCCTTTCAAAGCGTTGGTAAGAGCAGCTGGGGATAATGAACAGTGGTTAAGATGTTTTGTTTTACATCCAGCAAAAAGGACCATTAACACCTCAACTGGCTCTTTATGGAAGCCTTTTGAAGGGCTCCTGCTGCTGTTGACAATCACAGTAACCCCCAGGGTGGTGGCAGGGGCAAAGTGGTGGGTAATTCGCCAGAAAATGGTATTCAGTGATTTGGATTCTGTGCACGACTGCTCCTCTCCACTCACGTGCTTCATTAAGAGCTGGCAAGTACAAAATAAATGGAACTGCAGTTCTTCACTGGAGCTGTCAGGAAGGAAGGGTCTCTGCTAGAGAAATGGCATCATTTCCCCATTATGTCTATCCTAGAGTTAGTCTTTTTAAAATGTATTTTTAATTGATTTTTTAGAGAGAGGAAGAGGGAGAAACATCGATGCCAGAGCATAACATCGGTTGGCTGCCTCCTGCATACCCTCTGCTGGGGATCGAGCCCAAACCTGGGCATGTGCCCTGATCAGGAATTGAACTGGCAACCTTTCAGTGCACGGACAATGTTCAACCAACTGAGCCACACCGGCCAGAGCTCTAGGATTAATCTTAATGTCACATCTGATTCTAGGAAGGGAGAAGGAGAGATAGAGACATCAATGATGAGAGAGAATTATTGATTGGCTGCCTCCTGCACGCCCCCCATGGGGGATTGACCCACAACCCAGGCATGTGCCCTGACCGGGAATTGAACTGTGACCTCCTGGTTCATAGGTCGATGGTCAACTGCTGAGCCACATCTGATTCTTAAAGGGCAAAAGGCTTATGAGTCCAAGAGACATTTTACTGAAACGATGATCCAGAAGAAGTGGTAGTATAGTTCCATCTTCATTTTATCAACGGAGAAATAAAGGCAAAGAGCCATGACTGGGGCAATATAGTTCGTCTAAGGCAGGGGTGGGCAAACTTTTTGACTCGAGGGCCACATGGGTTCTTAAACTGGACCGGAGGGCCGGCACAAAAGCATGGATGGTGTTTGTGTGAACTAATATAAATTCAAAGTAAACATCATTACATAAAAGGGTACGGTCTTTTTTTTTTTAGTTTTATTCATTTCAAACGGGCCGGATCCGGCCCGCGGGCCGTAGTTTGCCCACGGCTGGTCTAAGGCATAACTCCAATCAGGATAAAAACAGAAGGAATGCAGCTATAGTTAGTTCAACCTTATCCAGGAAATCATGTTTCACATTATTCAAAACTTTTTGCAAAAGTCTGTATAGTGACCTGCTGGTTGACTACCTGGGAGTCATTTTTAGTTGTTCAGTGCCTAGAGGGAGAGAAAATGGAACTTTTTTTTTTTTTTTTAGTATTTTTACTGATTTCAAAGAGGGAGTGAGAGACAGAAACACCAATGATGAGAATCATGGATCAGCTGCCTCCTGCATGCCCCCTACTGGGGATCCATCCCACAACCTGGGCATGTGCTGTGACAGGGGATCGAACCCAGGACCCTTACGTCCGTAGGTTGACGCTCTATCCACTGAGCCAAACTGGCCAGGGCATGGAACTACTTTCTTATAGTTCAATTAGTCTGGATGGAGGGAAGTGAACTTAGTTCACACAAGTACCAAATTCCATACTGCCCCCTTTCAAAGAAATGCATGAAAAGTTAGAGCAAGAAACCAGGGTTCTAGATTTGCCAAACTCAGGTAATGTTTCATCACGCCCTCTCCGCCTCAAGATAAATGCCAGGAAACTCTTCTGTTGACTAGTAAGACAGGTGAAGAGAAATTATTGGTGAGGTCCATAATTCCCACAATTCTTTTGATTACGCTTTTCCCATAAGATTAAAAATAAGACGATAAACTCAAGGTTTAAAATGCCAAAGTCCCTGAAAAAGAGGGCTAGTTTATTTTTAGTATTAAAGAGGTTAACATTAGTTCTCATTATTCTGACTCATCCATAATGAAAGTCACCAGCTTAGAAAGTTGCAAACCCATACAGTTTCTAACAACTCCCACTACTGTTAATGACTCACAACAGTAAATGTTATGTGCGTAGGAAAGATCAAAGAGTAGAAAATGCCAATCAGAGGTATCCAGAGAGAAAGTTTTCTGTGACTGAAATAGTATTTCATGCCCACGGTTCTGGAATAAGGCGCTTCTATTAGGAGCTGAGAAATCAAGATGAGAATCCTTTGGTATCCCAGCTGGATGCCTGAGTTCTCTGCCAGGCCATTTTTGGCCAGCCTAATGCAATTGGTTGGAGAAAAGGCCTGAAGAAGAGCAGGAAGAAGTGCTCAACTTCTCATCAATCTCCAGCCCCAAGGATAGGACTGAAGACTGAGTACAAATATACTCAAGGCTTGACCTTGAATGGCTGTGGACAACCTCGAAAACGAACCACTTTATATTTGAGTCAAACCTGTTCTGAATAGCCAGGTTGCTTCTATTCCAGGGCCCTTGTACTGGAGATCCTGGGAAAAATGGGCATCATAGGTGAGAGGCTGACATAGCTAGCGTTCTGTGATTTAAAAGGTCATAACCCACACAGATGGAAGTAACAGCCCTTAACACTATCCTGTAGATTATCGACATGATTCTACCTTTAGGGCAGCAGGACTGAGTAAATCCTTAATGATTTCAGGTTAGGCAGGATCTTGTGTCATAACTCATAGCAGAAGCTATAGGTTCTACTCTATAAAATCTATGTACAGTATAGATCCAGGAGGCGGGGCCACTTAGAGAGTGTGGCAGAACACATGGTCTTCAAAGATTTGCTTTTCGTTTGCCGAGAAGCTCTTGTCACAAATCGGACAATCCAAAGACAGGGTCTCCATGGGATGCTGCTGCGAGATGTGATCGAAAACGTCATCAGCAAGGTTTGATTTGCAGGTGGGACATTTCTTGATGGTGCGCTGGGAGGAAGAACAAAGAGGTCAGTGAAAATGTAGGCTGCATGTGGCGGAGGCCGTGTCTACCTTATTTCCCACTCTATCCTCAGCATCTGCCATAAGGCTTGGCACTTGGTGGGTGCTCAAGGTCACGTCTGGAGAGGCTCCCTGGGGCCTTCTCAACCCCAGGGCTGAAAGGTCCTAACGTTGCCGAAGCAGTCAAACAGCTTCCAGCCGGAAGGGGCCCGGGACATATGCTGTTTGGCTAGCTGCCTACTTCACACCTCCTTCCTCATCTTGTACTAAACCCAGCTCACAATAGAGACCTTGAGCCGGATGTTGGTGGATAAACTGTGCCTCCTTCTCCCACCAAAACAGGCTGCAGCTGACTTCAGGAGTTATCAACATGACCCAGTTTCCCTGTGGTTCTCCCATGAACTGGAGCAGAAAGGGGCATTTTCTCAAGGATTGGATGTGGTCAATCTCATGATTCAAAATACTTACCAGGCTGGGGGCAGAGCTTTCTTGGATGCCTGAGGGTCATAAAAAAGACTTCATTCAATGAGAAAATATCACCCCCAGATCCCTACCCCAGTACTTGTGTTCTAGCAGCTGTTCTTTGTAGCCCCCATATTTCCCTTTCTCCCACTGCCTCTGTCTATCTCCTTTATAAACCATTTACTTCTTATAGAGGTCAATAGGGGGAACGAAAAAATCATGAAGAGGCCCTGCATGTTACATAATCAGAAAAAACCCCATCCAGTTTCAGTGGGTGGAAAATGAGATTTTTATAAAAACAGTAACAATTTAACAAGGAAACAGTCTGAGAATAGATTTGAAGACTGAATTTTAAGCCCTGGCTGGTTTGGCTCAGTGGATGGAGCGTTGGCCTGCGGACTGAAGGGTCCCAGGTTCAATTCCGGTCAAGGGCATATGCCTTGGTTGCGGGCACATCCTTGGTGGGAAGTGTGCAGGAGGCAGCTGATCAATGTTTCTAACTCCCTATCCCTCTCCCTTTCTCTCTGTAAAAAATCAATAAAATATATATTTAAAAAAAAAGACTGAATCCATGTAGATATTTTTCAAATAAAGTACTTACAAATATTTAAAAGGAAAAATAAACGCGTACCCCTGCCTGTTGCAAAGATCTGATTGTGACTCTTGAGAACCTGACCACTTTAAACTGCCCAGAAAATGAGGTCTCAGGTCACTTTTGAAGACAAGAGAGGGACGTTCCCTGTTTGCTAAGAACACCTGAGCCCTGGTCCATGTGAGACAAGCGAGGCTGTCACCCCACTTCCTGTCATCCACACCCCCAGGGGTCTCTGTGGAGCACACGCCTGCTGCCCTTGGTCAGGCCATCGGGTGGCTGACGTAATGCTCGTTTCTGGGTGGCACTGCCCGCCTCTTGTGCTTCCATTTCCAAATCTTAATTAGGCTCCTCAGCTCTGTATGTGTATATCTGCTACACAGAGACAGGTCCCCGATTTATGTATTGGGAATATAGCCACGGGACTCAATTTGTGTCTGCTGCTTCTAGGCGAGTGATCTGATTTGTGTCTTCTAGATTCAGATTTATTTCTCAATTAACACCTCTCGCCTGGCAATCTTTCTACTGGGTCCTCAGCTTCTGCCCAGCAAGTCTTAACAATGAGACTGGACTTCATTAGCATCTCAGACACACAAACTGAGTGGGGGAAAGGGATGGAGGCAGGGATCTTTCAGCTCCCATGGCAAAGTTGTCTTACCAAAATATGGGTTTCCAAAGACAAGTCCTGGGTTTTGTCCTGCACCTCCTTGATCTGAAGTAGGCACTTGAAATGGCAGAGAGTCAAAATCCAGACCCATGTAACTCATCAATCTGAAGTTATCCCTCTTCAAAAGCTAAGGATAGAAGATTTAGAGCAACATGTTGAAAGACAACAACAAAGAATGGCCTCAACGAACTGGCAAAAGGGTGCCCATTACAGGTAGTTCTTAATAGACAATGTGGTACTGAAGAGCCGTGGAAATGATCAACCAGATTCTTGAGAAGGGGAAGCAGCAGCCTCCGGGGCTCTGAAGATCTGAGTTCTTAAGATCTGAATCTAAAAGCATACCAAATTGTGTTTAGATTAACATAAAAAAGAATTTAAAATCTCTAAACACATACATACTGAAGGAGGCACAAAGGTTGTATGGATATATGAGGCTGGCAGGAGCTATGTTAAGACTGAAATTGTTGTACATTGAGAGCAAAATGCTTCTTTTTAGTCTCCTTTCTAGAACAATTTTCTTACACAATGTAAATATTAATCTGATATATTTTTCCCTTCTTTGTTTTATCCCATCCAATGGATACCCCAACAGAGAGAGTGAGAGGGAGGAAGGTAAGAGGGAGGGAAGGGATGAGAGAGAAAGAAAGAGAATAAGGTACAAGGGGGACAGAGAGCATTGGAAGTTCTTTAAAAAGAAAATTAGTAAACTGCTCCATAACATCTCAAGAGGACTTTACTATAGCTCTTAACAAAGCTTCCAAATATCAGACCTTTTCCTTCTTGTGCTAAATTGTGTGCACACTCCCTCCCTACCCCCGCCTGGTCCCATTGGACTATTCCAGGAAAACAAGGATTTCAAAGTCACAGTGTATTTGTCTAAATGAAGAGGCTGAGAATGACAGGGCCATAAATAGACCCCAAAGGGCTTTTACAATATGGAAACACCCTGGAATAAATAGTAAAAAGTAGAAATAATTGCTTGGAGGCATAGCCCAGAAGGGTCACAGAGAGGGTAGAGGTTGGGAACTGCTGGAGGTGTAGACCTAGAGGGAGTGGCCAGAATGCATGGACACCCACTCCTCGATGCTAGTCAAGGCATGAGAATGGCTTCAAGTGCAACCACTTCATTTGCTGTGATCATCCTCAATCAATCAACCAATCAATCACTCAATCAATAATAACTTGTGTTTAACACACAGCAGAAAATACTGGTTGGATGAATGAATGAACGGATGAAGGGATGAATGAATGCACAGTGTTTATTAGGAGCCTACCATGGGTGCAGAACTGGTACAGACCACCACTTCTGCTCCTGGTTTGGCAGCAGAGAGAAAAAAAAAGTTGTGCTGAAGGAAAGGGGTTCCTCACTAGCATAAAAGTGACACAGGGTATTACTCTCCAAAGACGACACTTACAATCACGCTGAAGATAAAACCAAAAATACTAAGTCAGATCATCGTCAAAGCTGTTTCTTTCAGGTTGACTGCTGCCATGCCAAACAAGTTTGTTATAGAACAGAGAGTGGACTTTGTGGTAGATCAGGAAACCAGATTAAATTTACTTTGTTTAGGAGCATGTGCCTCCCCCACTGTTCCAGAATGGGCTCTTTTATTTAACTTATTTATTTATATTTATTTTTCATTTATATACTAGAGGCCTGGTGCACGAAAATTCGTGCACTGCTGGGGGGGGGGGCATCCCCTCAACCCAGCCTGCCCCCTCTCACAGTCTGGGAGCCCTCAGGGGATGTCCTACTGACAGCTTAGGCCCGCTCCCCGTAAGCTGCAATTTGGCCTCCCTCTGCAGAAGGTGACTGGCCAATCAGGGGAAGGCGACGCCCTCATCATGCCTCTGCTGCTGCCACTGCTGGCCGCTGCAGCTGCCCGAGCCTTGGCCCTAGCAGCCACCACAGCTTGCCTGAGCCTTGGGCCCCCACAGCGGCAGCCGTGCCATCTGCGGCTTGCCTGAGCCTCAGGCAGCTGCCGTGGCTTTGTTCGGAAGATGTCTGCTCTAAATAGCATATTACCCTTTTATTAGTATAGATATATATTATTATTTATATATATTTATATTTATTTTTTAATCTTCACCTGAGGATATATTGATTTTTTAGAGAGTGGAAGGGGTAGGGGAAAGAGAGAGAGAGAAAGAGAGAGAGAGAGAAAGAGAGAGAGGGAGGGATCAAATTAAGAGACACATCTATTGGTTGCTTCCTGCCCGAGCCTGGGATTGACTGGGAATCGAACCCACAACCCTCAGGTCCCCAGGCTGATGGGCAACCAACAGGGCTATTTAACTTTTTATTTTATTACCATACCTTTGGTTCACCCTGCTCCTTCCCCTTAAAATCTTGGAGTTTTCTACCCTCATTTACATACTCACATCATTTTCTCCTTCCAATCTCTCTTTCTCTCTCTGCAGAACAATACATATCATCTTGTTCTCACTCAGCCTTTTTGAAAGGTCAAAGTTCTCGTCCTATCAATAATTAAAAAAACAAAATTAGGATTAGGATCATATATGATAATCTGGATCCACGGTGGGGTAAAACAAGATCACAGAGGTTCTAGCTTTACAAAGTGTTGGGACCAAGGTGGGGGAGGGTGGAGTAGGGAGGAGTGGTACTATAGAGCAGATCTAACTAATAGAAAAGTAACTTAAAATGCCCGAAGGCCGGGGCGAGCGTCCAGGTAGGTGCCAGTTTCTTCTGGTTTATAAGTGACCAAAGAGAGAAACAGTTTGGGGAAAACCTCAATACTGACTTATCAGAGTTAGGGATAAATGGAGCCTTGTTTAACCCCACCCAACGATGGAAGCAATCATCTTTGTCTTGAATAAACATCTCGGTCAATGCAGCCCGAAGCTTTTAGGGCTAGGTTGGCATGACTCCCTCCCATGTGAAAACAGGCATCTGGACTCAAGTTACAGGGAGGAAGAGAGAATCTCAGCAGGATTTATTCAAGGCTACCAGGAACCCACACTGGGATGCTGGGCTTGATGTTGACTTGACTAGTTTCATGAATCCCAAACTCCTAGGCATGCTTCAGAGCTTTCCACCTCCTACCTACACACATCCACATTCCCAAACCTCACAAAAACACTTAAGCCAATCCTACTCATTGTGGAGTTTTTTCCTAAGATTTTTATTTGAATGCTGGTGCTCAAACGGCTGTGCGCTTCTAGCCAGCCCTGAGGTGGTAACACTAGAGGCTACCCAGTGACACTGCTGACTGCGGGCCCCTGGCCTCCCATCCCCATTGGCTCCTGCTGGCTCTTCCAGTCCTGCTTCACTTCCTCAAAGAGCAGACCTATGGAAGGGCTCTCTGAATCTGCTCAGAAATCTGCTCAATGGTTACAAAAACCCTCCCTGAGGCCTATGGTTGAGCTGGGGCCTGTATTTCCAGGGATTCCCAGGCTAGTGTCTGGCCACACACTCCATCCCTCCTCTCTTTAGCAGAAAGATAAATTTCTCTCCTTAACAAGGGTCTACAACCCTCTGGGCTTGTCTAAGAACCACAAACATTCGCATCCCTTGCTTCCTGGGCCCCTTGTCTCTGTCACCTACCAGTGCAGCAGCCCTGAGTTGCCTGATCTGTTTGTGGAGTCACTGACTCTCTTTGTACTTCTCTAAGAAACAGGCTTTCCCGGCCTCTACCTTTGCCCTTAGCAAGTCCATCTCTTGTACTAACTGCTCTTCCACTGTTGTTTTCTTGTTCCTAGGCCCCTGGAGTGTAAGAGACAGAGTCCTAATAGGTAGGGGCCTTTTGGATGCTTTAGGAATAAAGAATTGGTATCAGCTGGGGAGTCCCTGGATCTTGCAAAATATTCCATGAAAACTGAGAAAACCCATAGCTGCCACAAGAAGGTTCAAATCTTTGGATGGCTTTAGGTTATTTAAAACAGTAATTTCTTTGCTATATTAGAGGTCACAAACCCAAATATGTAATATAATTGAATGAAGGAGTTGAATGCAATGAAACAGTGAAGACAGCAGACAAATGGAGAACACATGATCTATCTACTAGTAAAGGGTGCAGCAGCTACTCAGCTCCAGATATGGACTCAATGTGTCCAGATCCTCTAATTTTTCAATGGAAGCTGAAATACAATTTTTAATGGGAAAGATTCCCATTTTTAAGTATTAGTAACTAACTCAATTAAAAAAAAAATACCATCTGGGCCAAATAAAACATTTCTGTTAGCTAAACTTAACCTATGAACTGGTGATTTACAAACTTTGTTCTACTCTTTATTAGGCTAAAATATACAGCATCTTATATAGTAGTAGGTACTCAATAACTGATTGGATAATGACTCACTGACTGACTGAATGATACATATATAATGAGTTATAATCCCAGTAGTTGGATAGGCTCCAGACATCAGGATTTCTCATGTTCTTACATCAATTCAGAAAATGGGGCTCCTAGGCACCTGTCATCATCATGAGGCCTCTTTTCCAATAATATATTATAGAAAATTATTAGTCAATTAGGCTAGCATTACCATTTTACTATAGCTCAGAATAATTTATAATGTCGACAACTGACAATATTATATCAATTGTGACGAAATTTTTGACTGCTGTAATATTTTCCAATCATAGAGCTCAACTTTATAATCATTTGTCTGCCTGCACAATAGCTCTTTAAGAAGGGAATTCCTGCCCGGCTAGCATGGCTCAGTGGTTGAGCGTTGACCTATGAACCAGGAGGTCACTTTTCAATTCCCAGTCAAGGCACAAGCCCAGGCTGACGGACTTGATCCCCAGTGTGGGGTGTGCAGGAGGCAGCCAATTCAATGATTCTTTCTCATCACTGATGTTTCTAACACTCTCTACCTCTCCCTTCCTCTCTGAAATCAATAAAAATATATTTTAAAAAAGAAAAGAAGGGAATTCCTAGCCCAAGGCTCTATTTACTACAACCTGTCATAAAGTTTACCTTCCAATATTCTTTTATCACTCATCACACATTAAAATACCTACCTCTCCTAAACATTTTGTACATAGCAAATTCTCTATCCTTCTGGGTAGAATGCAACATGTCCAGAGGTAAGTGCTATTCTCCTCTTTGCTTATTTATCCTGTCCATCACCTGAGCGTAGACCCTACCCCTTCCTTTTTGTAGGCTCCCTCCCATGTAGCCATCCAAAGATAGACATGCCGTTAACTCCTGCTCTTTCTTCGTTGCAATAGCTTCTTGTTGCTTCAGCTCCTCCACTGTCTTCTCTAGCTTCTGCTGGTGCTTCCTCTGCACAAAAACAGATTTCAGGACCACTGTTAGAAACACGCACTCACACACACACACACACACACACACACACGCACTGGGGAAGGGCCTGCCCAGCTAATGAGCAAGTAGGATGCAGAGAAAGAAGCAAGCCTTCTCTTATTAGTTTCTGAGAACAGCCATGAGATACCTCTTTCAGATGGCTTCCTCTGAGACCTCCCCCAGAGCCAGTGATATCCAGGTATATGATTAAGAAAGAACGATGTATATATTTTCTCCTCAATGACAAAAAATTATATATTTTCCCATTACTCTACCTGTTCCTTTAAACTGAGAAAGAGCTGGCCATTTTCCTTTTTCAGATATTCCAACTGCTCTGTCTTATCTTGAGCTTCCTGAACAAGCTTCTCCATTTCTTTCTCGTGAGTTGACAGCTGTGCCTAAAGCAAAAGTAGTAAATACAACAGATATAAAGAAGGAAAGCTAACCAGGAACAATGCTTTTTAATGTGCAAAACATAAAGAAATGTGTGTTCCTCCCGGCCGGTGTGGCTCAGTGGCTGAGCACTGACCTATGAACCAGGAGGTCACTTTTCAATTCCCAGTCAGGGCACAAGCCCAGGTTGACAGACTTGATCCCCAGTGCGGGGTGTGCAGGAGGCAACCATTCAATGATTCTTTCTCATCACTGATGTTTCTAACACTCTCTACCTCTCCCTTCCTCTCTGAAATCAATAAAAATATATTTTAAAAAAGAAGGAAATTCCTAGCTCAAGGCTCTATTTACTACAACCTGTCATAAAGTTTACCTTCCACTATTCTTTTATCATTCATCACTCATCACATTAAAATACCTACATCTCCTAAACACTTTTTTAAATATATTTTATTGATTTTTCACAGAGAGGAAGAGAGAGGAATAGAGAGTTAGAAACATCGATCAGCTGCCTCCTGCACACCCCCTACTGGGGATGTGCCCGCAACCAAGGTACATGCCCTTGACCGGAATCGAACCTGGGACCTTTGAGTCTGCAGGCCGACGCTCCATCCACTGAGCCAAACCAGTCAGGGCCTCCTAAACATTTTGTACATAGCAAATTCTCTATCCTTCTGGGTAGAATGCAACATGTCCAGAGGTAAGTGCTATTCTCCTCTTTGCTTATTTATCCTGTCCATCACCTGAGGTAGACCCTATCCCTTCCTTTTTGTGGGCTCCCTCCCATGTAGCCATCCAAAGATAGACATGCCGTTAACTCCTGCTCTTTCTTTGTTGCAATAGCTTCTTGTTGCTTCAGCTCCTCCACTGTCTTCTCTAGCTTCTGCTGGTGCTTCCTCTGCACAAAAACAGATTTCAGGACCGCTGTTAGAAACACGCACGCACACACACACACACACACACACACACACACACACACGCACGCACGCACTGGGGAAGGGCCTGCCCAGCTAATGAGCAAGCAGGATGCAGAGAAAGAAGCAAGTCTTCTCTTATTAGTTTCTGAGAACAGCCATGAGATACCTCTTTCAGATGGCTTCCTCTGAGACCTCCCCCAGAGCCAGTGATATCCAGGTGTATGATTAAGAAAGAACAATGTATATATTTTCTCCTCAATGACAAAAAATTATATATTTTCCCATGACTCTACCTGTTCCTTTAAACTGAGAAAGAGCTGGCCATTTTCCTTTTTCAGACATTCCAACTGCTCTGTCTTATCTTGAGCTTCCTGAACAAGCTTCTCCATTTCTTTCTCTTGAGTTGACAGCTGTGCCTAAAGCAAAAGTAGTAAATACAACAAAGATATAAAGAAGGAAAGCTAACCAGAAACAATGCTTTTTAATGTGCAAAACATAAAGAAATGTGTGTTCCTCCTGGCTGGTGTGGCTCAGTGGCTGAGCGCTGGGCAAAGGTTTGCCGTGGTGCCGGGAGCCGGTCCATCCTTGCTGTTTCAAAGGACCTGGCATATATGGCATACTGTTCTTAAAATGTTTGCTCACCTTCTTGGCACTATGTGTTTTAACCAAGGTCTCTGAGAAAGGTGGTTTCCCCAGGTAGGGATTTTCCCCTGAAGTTAGGGAGGGAATAAAACCTCTTAACTAGTGCCAGGTGGGTAATTAATCACTTTAACTACAAACAATCATGCTTAAGCTACATAATCTTTACTCCCTGGAATGGAGATAAGAAACGCCCTAACCTTTGTAATAGAGATTGATAGGATTGAATCAACTGGTATAAATACAGATGTAATAAGACAGAAAGACTCAGAACTTAGAATGCGGAACCAGGAGAGACGGAACCTAGGCACAGAACCTACACAGAACATTCTCTACAGACAGAAGAACTTCGCTGGAGAGCACATGGCAAAAGATCCTGGACTGAACCTGACTACAGAAATTGGCAAGAGAACCTGACTAGAACCTGGTGACTGAACCTGGCTGGAGAACCTAGCAAGAGAACATGGACACAGAACCTGGCTGGAGATCCTAACCAGAACTTCGCTGGAGATCCAGACCAGAACTTGCCTGGAGATCCTGGCTAGAGATCCTGGCTAGGCTGCTGATCAACTGAACGTTGTCTCCATGTCATCTCTTCTTCGCCGACTCCATCCACACCTTTGGGGACCCCTGGACCCGCTGGGGTTGGACCCCGGCACCGTGGCCTACCTGAAGCTGATCCACTCTGACTCCCATCTTCTCGTTTTCTGAGGACAGCTTCTGGTTTTGTTCTTTCAGTCTGCGGAGGTAGAGATGACTATGTGAAATATATGCTGATGCCTACTGGCTCCCCTAGGCCTTAAATGATTTAAGGCTGCCTTGGCCCTAAGCCTCCAGATTTATTTTAAAATCCATTAGTCTCTTCTTCAGTCCTGTTTTGGCTTCCTGACCTCAAAGTGCAGGTATTTGATACTTCACGTTAATACGTGAATTTAGGTCATTTCTCCTTACCATTCTGACACAAAGTTCTCTAACCTAGAACCAAAGAGATCATGACTCAAAGGGGAGAACCACACCCTCAATGCCATAATAGGAAGACTGTAGTCTAACAAATTCTAGAAATCTAATCTGACTCTCCTAAGGGTGCCTATCAGACGGCAGTTCCTCACATGCAAGGGTCACACTCACTGTAGCAGCTCTGTCTCCCAAATGTCCTTCTGCTCTTCCACTTTCTGTTCCAGCTTCTTGTTGATGCTCTTTAAGGTTTCTAGCTCCTCCTATAGAGTGAAATGTCAAAGGCACAAACCATTTCTAAGACAGTTTTAATATCTCAGGCAGCCAACGAGTATCTATTGAGCACATATTACATGTCAGACATAGCATGGCATAACAGTGAATAAAATATCCAAGTAAAGGGGTTTCTCATCTTCAAATATTCCTAATACGTTCTTTCCACATTAAAAATGTATCTACCTTAATTTCTCTTCCACTGGAGCATATATTTGCCCATTAATTCATTAAACAAATATTTAATAAGCGCCTACTGCACACCAGACACTGTCTGGCACTGCAGACACAGCAGTGGGTAAAATAATGTTGCTTTTCTCCTAGAAATGCACTGTTCAATAAATTCAAAAAGCCACATATGTAATTAAAAAGTGTTAGTAGCCACATTAAAAAGAGTAAAAAGAAACATGAAATTAATTTAACCACTAGTAAATTTAACACAATATATCTAAAATATTGTTTTAATATGTAAACAATAAAAGGAATTTTACACTTTTTTCAGACAACGTCTTCAAAATCCGGAATATATTTTAGGCTTACAGCATATCACAACCTGCCACATTTCACATGGGGCTAGTGGCCACCATATTCACCCTAAACATTTTTTTTTTCCCCAGTGCCTTCCGAACTGAATCAATTCTTGTGTATAAATAACAACTATTTGTTTTTAGCTCTAAGGTGGGAAATATTTTTAGTTTACAGCAGTGGTTCTCAACTTGTGGGTCGTGACCCCTTTGGCGGTCAAATGACCCTTTCACAGGGGTCGCCTAAGACCATTCTGCATATCAGATACTTACATTACGATTAATAACAGTAGCAACATTACAGTTATGAAGTAGCAACAAAAATAATTTTATGGTTGGGTCACAACATGAGGAACTGTATTTAAAGAGCCAGAGGTTGAGAACCATTGGTTTATAGACGTCTAAAAAGTCATTTTTTTTCTGTTTAACAAATTGTAGTTAAGCCCTAGCCGGTTTGGCTCAGTGGATAGAGCGTTGGCCTGCAAACTGAAGGGTCCTGGGGTCCTATTCTGGTCAAGGGCACATGTCCAGGTTGTGGGCTTGATCCCCAGGAGGCAGCCAATCAACAATTCTCTCTCATTATTGATGTTTCTCTCTCTCTCTACCTCTCCCTTCCTCTCTGATATCAATAAAAATATATTTTAAAAAATTGTAGTAAAATATACATAGCATAAAATTTACTATCTTAACCATTTCGAGCACACAGTCCAGTGACATTAAGAACATCCACACTGTTGTGCAACCATCACGCCATCCACCCACAGGACTCTTTTCATCTTGCAGGACTGAAGCTCTGAACCCATTAAACACTAACTCCCCATTTCCCGCTCCCCCAGCTCCTGGCAACCACCATTCTACTCTCTGTCTCTATGATGCCGACTACTCTAGGTACCTCATATAAGTGGAATCATATGGTATCCATCTCTCTGTGTCTGACCCACTTTTCCCAGCAGAATGTCCTCACGTTGCAGTATGTACCAGAGTTTCCTTTCCTTTTAAAGCTGGACAACATTCCATTGTATGTACATGCCACGACACGTCTGGTCTAGCCATCTAGCTGTCACCGGATACCTGGGCTGCTTTTACCCTTTGGCCATTGCAAAAAATGCCGTTATGGACATGGGTACTAGTATCTCTGTGAAAAAACAGGGAGGGAAACTGAGGCTCATCAGAGATGTTAAGAAATTTCTTCTGGCTCATCAAACAATAAATGGGAGAACCAGCTTGTTGACTCCAAAGACAAGGTTCCTAACCATTGTATGATCCTGTCTCCAAAAACATAGAAAAAATCTGAGTGCAAATCCCAGCTCGTTCCAAAGCCACAAAATATGACATTGACATTGAGCAAGTCACTTACCTCTCAGAGCTGTGAGGCTGTTTTAAGAATTAAGTGATGTGCTTAATTATAGTGCCAGGCACAGAGCAGGTACTCATGAATAAATATTGGCTTTTGCTATCTTTATAATAACCAGTAGCAAGTATGCAGGAGAGGGAATCCAAGAACCCAGACCCTCTGATTCCTTGGCTAGAATCTGGTAGATAGGCTGTAAGGCTCCTGGCCAGATGCTGTTCTTGACAGCTGAGTTGTGAGTTATACCTATGTCACCTTTAATGGATATATCTTTTTTATTTTTATTTTTTAAATATATTTTTTATTGATTTTAGAGAGGAAGGGAGAGGGAGATAGAAACATCAATGATGAGAATCATAAATCAGCTGCCTCCTGCACGCCCTCTTCTGGGGATCGAGCCCACATCTTGGGTATGTGCCCTGACTGGGAATCAAATTGTGACCTTCTGGTTCATAGATCAACACTCGACCATTGAGCCACACTGACCAGGCTAGTTTACAGCTTTTAGAGAAAACTTCTACTTCAGCTTCTAGCATTATCAACTCTCATTCACCATCCGCTGATTTGAAAAGAAGTTACAAAGAGTTTAGATAACCCACAACCTTACTTTATTACTGCTTCTCTCTTGATATCCACGTTCTAGCTCATCAAAGCAAATTATTTCTAACTAGAGGCCCGATGCAAGAAATTTGTGCAAGGGTAGGCCCTCGCAGCCCCAGCTGCCTTGGCCCTCGTAGCTGCCTTAGCCCTTGCAGCCCTGGCTTCCTCTGGAAGGTCGTGCGGACGGTAATTCCGCTGTTTGGCCATTCAGTTAATTTGCATATTACACTTTTATTATTATAGATTATAAACAGGCACTGAAAAGAAGTAGTCATGGGTTTGAATCCTGGCTCCATCACTTATTAGCTGTATAAGAGATTACTTAATTCCCCTAAGCCTTAGGTAACTCATCTATAAAGTTGGGGTAATAATAGTACATATTCCAAAAGTTTGCCATGAAGTTTAAATAAAATGATCCACATAAAATGTTTAACACTATGCCTATTCAAAGATATTAGTGTAAGGGAGTGAGATCCCAAGCAAAACAGAAAATGGTGCTGGCCTGGCTAAGAGGCACCATCCAATTCCATACTCCAGAGTCACCGTTAGCCAACAGCCGTACCTGCTTTTTTTGGAGCTCAGCCTGCATGTCTGAGTTCTGCTTCTGCAGGCTGACACAGCTGTCCTTCAGCTCCTGGTTTTCTTTGCGAAGCTCATTGTTGCTTTGCTCAATCTCTTCCACCTCACCCTATGAAAGAGCATTCTATAAACTATTTGACCCTTTGTAGTTCAATGGATATTCAAATCCTTGTAGCAGAAAATTCCCATAGCCTGGGACAGAGAAAGTATGAATGACTCCCACTCACTACAGTGACATTTCTGTACCACAAATGGGAGCAGCCCCTCAATATGTAAGGAAGACAGTAATAGATGTGTGTCTGTATAAATTGCAGTACTGAGCCTGCCATTACCAAGAAGAAAGAGAAACAAAATTAAGGCCATATAAAGTGAAAAGGGGGAATGACAGAAGAATGTAGACTCTTCTCGCAAACACTTAGTATTGCTTGTCTCTCTTATGGACTTAGCTCTTTGAGGCCGCCGACAGCGTTTTGATTCTACATTGCATCCCTAGTGCTACCATTGTACTAGATGGACAGGAGATGTCCTGTTAAGTAAGTGAATCTAATACTCATACATGACAGGCTCTGTGTAGAACTGAGAAATCCAAGAAGAAGAGTTAGTGCATCTCTCCTCAAAGGAGCTTATCAATTTACTGTGGTGATATGGTGTGCGGTGGGAAAAATTAAGGAAATAACTGAATGCCAACTGAGCTACACTAGTTTTAGAGAAAGGAGAAATCCCTTGTTATGAGTCTTGCTAACGTTCCTAAGTCATTCTGAAGTGGGTCTGAGTGAGTATTGTACAAATTCTTCTCAATAGTATCTGTTAGACAGTCATTAAAGGCTTTTTGACTCAAATCCCTCCCTATCCTAGAATTACTACTCTTACTGGCGGGAAGGGATAGAGGTGAGTTATTTATAGACCTGAGTGGTAACAACCAGGATGTCCTCCTCGTTTTCTGGGCGGAACTGGAAAGGGATACTTGCTCCCCGGACCAAACCGTCCTGATCCACATAGCAGAACTGGTAATACTCATCATCCTTGGGCAGGTAATAAGCTGAGAACACAATATTATTTGTAATCCAAAGTCAGGTCTACTCAGAAAACTAAAAATCGGGAAGTCTTTTATCTGCTCCAGAAAGCCAAGATCAATGAAATAAATTAGTCTTGGCTACTGTTTTCACCACCTTTTACCCCCTATTTTTCTCACCTTTGAATTGGACTTCCTGTTGTTTGGTCGATACGTTGTTTGGGTCAACGGGCAAAGTAACCCACATGAAGGTGTAATACTCACGGGTTGTCTTCCATCCCACCTGCAATGACAAGAGGCTCCATTCAGCATCTGAAAGTGCTCAGGGGGAAATCCTTATTTGGGCTATGTCTTCTCAAAGTGTGCTTACCTTTTATTTATGTTGAAAAGACAACAGAATGAGTGGACAAAATCCACTTACCATGAATCAAATCTTGTTTTTTGACCTACGACAACCATATATGGTAAAATGTCTGCTACAGCTAAAAATTGGCACACACACAGAGTCCAAAATACCTGTCTTAGAAGGAAACAAAAACTGATAACTCAACATCCAGGACAAGAGTTCCAAAAACTGTATCTCCAAGTCAGACACAGAACTGGGAGTGATGGGAAGAAGTTCTGCGATTGTGAACCTGGATCTTGCCATTGTCTTACAAAGGTTCTGGGAACTTCATCAGAAAGCACTTCTGATCTGCCCTCTCCCTTAGTTTGCCCTTTCCTGTGTCCAGATCAGTCTTATCACTTATACCAACATGGTTATACTACTGCATTTTTAAAAAATATATATTTTTTGAATAATTTGCATGTTGGGGATGGAGGAGGAGGAGGTTTCTTAGATTACAAGGCACCACATAGCCGATTCCAGGCTATAGAGTTTGCATTTCTTTGGTGTTTTTCTTTTTATTTATTTATTTATTTAAAATATATATTTTATTGATTTTTTACAGAGAGGAAGGGAGAGGGATAGAGATTTAGAAACATCAATAAGAGAGAAACATCGATCAGCTGCCTCCTGCACACTCCCCACTGGGATGTGCCCGCAACCAAGGTACATGCCCTTGACCGGAATCGAACCTGGGACCCTTGAGTCCGCAGGCCGACGCTCTATCCACTGAGCTAAACCAGTTAGGGCTGGTGTTTTTCTTAAGGCATGTTTAATGAAGCCTTTTTGGTGCTGAAAAGAATAACAATCTGATATTATAAAGGCCTCTTCTAGGTATTGAATGCAGTAAGTCGTAAGATAGAAGGATTCTGTAATATATGCCTCAGAGCAGACAGCTGGCTACGTGGAAAATATTCTCACTAAATGTGAAGAGGAGTACAAGATGGCTCAAATTTTATCTCGAAGATAAGAGGACACCAGGGAATAGAAAGGGAGCCATTGTGTCTCCAAGGGGAGAACGCTCGGCAAATGAGAAGCAAAATTACATTTATTGCCATATTTTGACCCTGCCTGAGCCCAGTGGGAAGAAAAAGAACGGAGAATAAATTCCATTTTTCTATATTAAGGAATCGGAGCAGGGTTGAAAAGGCCACACTGAAAGCTCATCAGAACATACTAGGCATGTTTTAGTGTCTCATTAATACACACCCCATCGCTGTAAGCATCTCACAGCCACTGCAGTATGCAGTGGAGCAGGAAGCAGGAATTTTATGGAGTCTTCATTCACTTCCTGTAGTTTCTTAATGTACTGTGACCAAAATATCATCAGGAAAAGCCCAAGAATTACTGCCGCCTTGGGACAAGAAAACAGCTTTTAGCTACCTTCGATTTCTGACCCTGGCTCCTCCACCTGGGCAGTCCTGGTCCCAGCCTGCTTCTCGTGGCGTGATATTTCCCCTCTGAAACCTTGGGGGCATTTACATGCTCAGGTAAAGGAGAGTATGGAGCTCAGGACTAGACACTAAGGTAGGGAAGCTGACTCCCACTCAATTTAAGCTCAATCACTGGTGGTAGCTTTTGCTATGTTGAGAAGACGTAGCATACTGCACATTCAAAAACATTTCATGAATGCCTACTTGGTGCCAGGAAGCACTTGGTGATGTGGACTTGAGGGAAATGATTAAGAACAGAGTGAAAAGCCTGGCCGGTGTGCCTCAGTGGTTGAGAGTTGACCTTGAACCAGGAGGTCACGGTTCGATTCCCAGTCCGGGCATATGCCCGGGTTGCAGGCTCGATCCCCAGGGTGGGGTGTGCAGGAGACAGCCGATCAATGATTCTTTCTCATTATTGATGTTTCTATCTCTCTCTCCCTCTCCCTTTCTCTCTGAAGTCCATAAAAATATATTTTAAAAAACACACTGAAAGAACACTGGGAGAGCTTTAGAAGTGAGACAAAAAGGACAAAAGTTTAGAGTTGACGTTTAATTCTCTAATTTACCATTTGTTGTTCAAAGGAAGAGAGGAGGAGCAGCAGAGGTTTGGATGTCAAACAAATTTTCTTTACCCCTTACTCATTGGGGGATCTTGGGAAAGTATTATCTGTGCACAAGAGATAATATGACTTATCTCGGGGGCTACTGTGCTGTGAGGATTAAGTTAGAACACACACACACAACCTCATCAAAGGCCTAGCACACTGTGTATTCTCAAAAAGTTTGCATTCTTTATCAGTCTTAAAACTTTCAGGCTTCAGGGTAGGTGTTCAAATAAATAGGTTTATGGACATGAACATCAGAGGCCTTTCTTTGGATTGACCATTTCCTTATGGAGGCATGGCAATACCTCTGGAATGCATGAAGCATTCCAAATGCAGATGCATTTCAAAAAATGTCTTTAAACATGTCTTTTTAAAAAGCTTGACATTCATTTGGTTTATGGGCAAGTCTTCACTAGAAGTTGCTAAGTGCTTGGGGAATACAACCAGTCTAAGCTGAACAGAAACATAACAAAAAAGTTACAGATTACACTATGAACTCTAATAAGTACTTTTTGAATCCTCCTCTTTTTTATTATCTACTAGAGGCCTGGTGCACAACTTGGGGGGCGGTCCCCTCAGCCCAGCCTGTGCCCTTTAGCAGTCCGGGAGCCCTTGGGGGATGTCCAACTGATGGCTTAGGCCTGCTCCCTGAGCCACAGCCAGCCATCCTTAGCACTGCCGCAGAGGATCCCGCCACCACTACTGCGCTCGCCAGCCATCAGCCCGGCTTGTGGCTGAGTGGTGCTCCCCCTGTGGGAGCGCACTGACCACCAGGGGGCAGCTCCTGCGTTGAGTGTCTGCCCCCTGATGGTCAGTGTGCGTCACAGTGACTGGTTGCCATTTGGTCGATTTGCATATTACCCTTTTATTATATAGGATACCTGCACTGTCCAATATGATAGCCAGTAGCCACACAAGGCTATTTAATTTTGAGTTAGTTAAATAACATTTAATATCCAGTTACTCGGCCACACTAGCCACATTTTATTTATTTATTTTCTTGCTGTTTCTTTTGTCTCTCTTTTTAAAAATTTTTATTGATTTCAGAGAGGAAGGAAAAGGGAGAGATAGATAGAAACATCAATGATGAGAGAGAATCATTGATCAGCTGCCTCCTGCATGCCCCCTACTGGGGATTGAGCCTGCAACCCGAGCATGTGCCCTTGACTGGAATTGAACCCGGGACCCTTCAGTCTGCAGGCCGACACTCTATCCACTGAGCCAAACCAGCTAGGGCCACATTAGCCACATTTTAAATGCTCAATAGCCACATGTGGCTAGAGACTACTGGACTGGACAACGAAGGTATAGCTCCATTGTAGTAAGTTCTACCTCACCTGTGGGAAGGATAAAACAACTATCATCTTCTTTACAAAATAGGGAACACTCTGGTGTGTCAGGTTTCTGTGTTAGGACATCTTTTAGTCTAATGTTTCAGCCTCCTGCAGTCTGCGGAGCTGTCACGTGTCCCTCTAGTTGTCTGTCGCTGCCTTGAAACACCAGCTGCCCTGGCTCCAGCAAATAGCTTGGAATTTCAAACAATTAAGGAAAAGTTAGTTAGTGGGGGATGTAAATAAGCACCAGCTCCTTCACAGTGTGGTCAAGAATGATGTCTGAGTTCAGGATGAACGACATTGGCAAACAAGCACATGACATACTGAGGTGTCAAAACAAAGGTCACAGACGTTGGAACTCAGCAGTGTAAATTACTTAAATGTGACCTTTACTTCCCGTCTCTGGAAATAGGAAGGTTTGTCATTATGATGTGTGTGTGTGTGACAGATAAAGACACAGATGAGGGGAGAAGCCGAGATAGAGAGCAAGTTGGCTCTAATAAAGAAGTCCCATTTCTGTACTTGAACTGACAGGGTGATCAGGCATTAGAAGAGGCCACTGAGGGAGCTCATAAACCTTCTGCCCTGGGAAATCTTCACAAAGAAGAAAGACACACTTACGCAGGAACAAACTTAGATGCAGGATGCCAAACCAGGCAACTTCTCAGCATCCTTTCCAGATTTGCAATACTCATATTAAAACAAATTAGACACTCTACTAAGTAAGAAAAGAAAGCTTAAAGTCACAGAAATGATGTAAGGGAACAATCATCCCTGTCAAGTCACAGATGAACATTCCAAAACAGGATAATTTTAAAAAATGTACGTTTGGTCTTTGAAAGCACAATATAACCTTATTTTGGCTTGGGTCCCAAGGCAGATGTTGGTGTGTTAAGGGGGAACTGCTGGGGGGCTTAGTTCAGAACTTTAACATTGGCCAGATAACATGCAGACTGCTTGTAACACACAGTAAAGAAGATTCACCTCTAGTTCCCAGGCACTTGGTACTAAAGTAACTACTTACTCTAAAGATTCCAATCCAATCCTTTCGACGGGGAGTGAAATGCTCGGTGAGGGTGTAATAGCATGTGACATCCCCTCCAGGCACATAGAACTTCTCCACACTGTTAAAGATGACCTGAGAGAAGTGACAGTGGTCCAGCAAGACAGCTGATGTGGGCGGGTCTCCTACTGTCTCCTCCATGGCGGGGTCCTGTTATGAGATATGGGATAGAATACGGCTCAGAGGGAGTTGTCTGAAATGGTGGCGATTTCTGGGCTCTCGTCCAGGGAACATTCTGTTAGAGACAAGTCGGAAAAGCAAAAAGCAGCCTGACTAGTACTGAAACCATATGACCTGCTTTTGGTTTCATTTTGAGCCACTTTGCATTCATAACTTCCTTTCCTATAAGACAGTGGTTCTCAACCTTCCTAATGCTGCGACCCTTTAATACAGTTCCTCATGTTGTGGTGACCCCCAATTTCATTGTTACAAATTGAACATAATTAAAGCATCGTGATTAATCACAAAAACAATATGTAATTATATATGTGTTTTCCGATGGTCTTAGGCAACCCCTGTGAAAGGGTCGTTCGACCCCCAAAGGGGACGCGACCCACAGGTTGAGAACCGCTGCGTAAGAATTTTCTGAGATCTTTGACCTCTTCACCACAGGCACCACCATGCTCACATGCCCTTGTTCTCTGCTCAGAGCTAGTTTGTTCACCTTCTTCTAAATGCCTTAAATAAGTGAGGCAGCCCGGAGGAAAGCAGCTTGAGCTGGGGATTGGAAGATACCGATTCTAGATTTTTCATCTCAGTAAGCTCTGTGACTTTCGGAATACCAATTTCTCTAGATTTCAACTTCTCCATTCAATTCCATTTACTATCCTATGATCACCAGGCCCTTCCATATATGAAGGCACTCCTCTAGGAACTGGGGATGGGTGCAGGGAGGAAGATAGGGATGAGAGAAGGAGACCGTTTGACATGTGATGGTGACAAGCATGGGTTCTGTGCTCAGAATGGTGGAGTTCAAATTCCAGCTTCACCACCAATGATATGCGTGACCTTGGGCAATTTACTTAATCACTGGGCTCTATGCCTGTTTCCTTAATCTGTAAAATGGGGCTAATCACATCTATCTCATTCGGTTTTTCGTAGCATGAACTGAAATAATGTAGTGTCCAGTCCCTAAATCAGTACTTGCCATAGAGTAGGCACTTCACACAAAGTAGACATGTTGAATGACAGAATAAAGTACTTAGCATAGAGTTTGTATAAGAAAAGGGTTTAGCAGATGTTAGTGAATGACTACTGTTGCGGGCGTTTTTCCCCTCTTCTGACACAGTGTTTGCCCTCACAATGAGCCTCAACCCAATATGGCAGTTAGACAAGTGAACAAGTGACAGCCAATGGGTGAGTTAAGTGCAAAATCTCTTAAATTCAAAAGGAGAAGCGATGCGACTGGTTAGGAAGACGAAGGGAAGTTTCAGGGAGTGAGCAGAATCCTAGGTAAAACCCTCAAGGAAGATCAGGATTTTGATAAATGGCTTTGAGGTGAGGACATACCAGGCATGAAACAGCATGCAAAAAAGCAAAGAAACAGAAAAATTCGGCCCAAGTTTGGAGGACAGCAAGCGAGGTTGGATCCCTATCTATAAAATGGAGATAATAAAGTTTATTAAATAAACTTTCTAGGTCACAGTACAGATAAAATGTGATCAAGGATGGGAAACAATTTGGGAGGTAAAAGCAGCACATAAAAGAAACACACACAGTCTTTTGAACTGCTGAGACTTGATATTTCTTAACCCTTAAAAGCTACATGTCCTGACTTCTAAATGCCTCCCTGGACTAACATGTAGTGAATCCATGATTTGCAACCCAGAATTTTACCGGGAAATGAAAACAATATTGCATCTCTACACAGCCGATGAAGAAAGAGCTGTGCATTGCAAATATTATATGATACCTCACAAGTTCAGCTGTTGGAACATGTTGGAAGATTGTATACACGCATACACACAATTTAAAATAAGTAAGTACAATAATAAAAAAAAAGACAGTCGTTCTTCTAGCCCGTCCCCACTTTACTTCTCCTGGTTTTTTATTCTGAACTCTAAGCAACCAGGCCAGTTTTTTCACAGAAAAGCCACTGAACTATCTATTCTTGGGATTGAGTTTAATTAAAAAAAAAAAAAAAGTATTGGCTTTCTGGTTTGTGACACAGTTTAACCACATCCTCAAACCTCAAACCTCAGATCAGTTTTTCTAAGGAAGAGAGAGATCGTGTTGCAGTCTAGGTCAGGACTTGTTCCTCGTGATAAGCTAGTTGCCCCCATGAGCTCTTAGATGAGGGAGGGCGGGAAGTTTTCTCAGCCTTCAGGCCCTTCTCTTCCCTAGTGGTCTCCAGTCAGACGGGCCAGAATATCCCCTGTCATGTAAAATGACTTAATCTGTCTTTTGACTATGGATCTGAACAGTCAGGTAAGAGGGACTTCAGGACCTCAATGTACCCAAGTACCATACTCCCTGTTCTTTTTCTTCACAACATAAAGCCTAGCTTGTAGTGATTGCTAATTGAGTACTCATTGTATAAATAAATGAATAAGATATATGCATGTAATATAAGCATAACCAATGGACACAAGACACTGGGGGGGTGGGGAGGGCATGTGCCGGCGGGTAGGGGAGGCCGGGGGAAGGTCAATGGGGAAAAAAAGGAGACATATGTACTACTATTTGTAATACTTTAAACAATTAAAAAAAAAAGATATATGCATGTAATTCATCAAATAATGAAAGGTGGTGAATGGTGGTGGGACTAACTTTTTTTTTAAGTCCTGCTCTTACTTTGTTGGATACCCTTGGAGGGGCTGCTGTTTCCCAGCTTTCTCTTGTCTAAAATAGGGGAAGGAGATGATAATCTCCAAGTGCTTCATCAATTCTTGGTACGGCTGGTTCAGCTGGTAGAGCTGGTTCAAGTGGCATGGTGCCAAAAACACAGAAGGCACAGATTTGATTTCCTGAAGGACCCATAAAATTTACACTCCATTACCCACCTTCCACACATTCAAATTCTCGCAAGCTGCTTTGCAAATGGATGCTACTGTGAAAGACAAGACCAGCTAATGGTATGGGGGCTGGGTACAGCCTCTCTTTCCTTACTAGAAAAACAATCTATACAGTAGCTCATGAACAGAAGGTCACTGATGAAAGGTCAGCATATATGTTCAAAACGACATGGAAGAGCTCATGTCAAAACTTGAGAGCAGCCCAGCTGCTGTGGCTCAGTGGTTGAGGGTTGGCCTATGAACCAGGAGGTCATGGTTCAATTCCCGGTCAGGGCAGATGCCCGTGTTTCGGGCTTGATCCACGGTAGGGGGCATGCAGGAGGCAGCCGACCAATGATTCTCTCTCATCATTGATGTTTCTCTCTCTCTTACCCTCCCTCTCCCTTCCTCTCTGAAATAATTTTTTTTTTTAAAAAAAAGCTTGAGTGCATAGCCAATGGATACTTTCTTATCTTTCATCTGAAAATCTAATCATCTATCTGGAAAAGTCAACAGTCTTGGTTCCTTGCTCATAAAAATGTAAGATTCCATAAAGTTACCCATTTCAGTGATCCCACCTTCCCAAAAGGACCCAGCAGGCACCCAAGGGCACTCGGTTTTTGGAACGCAATCATTCTTTTTTTTTTTTTTTTTAGTGGTTTTTAAAAAATATATTTTATTGATTTTTTACAGAGAGGAAGGGAGAGGAATAGAGAGTTAGAAACATCGATCAGCTGCCTCCTGCACACTCCCCACTGGGGATGTGCCCACAACCAAGGTACATGCCCTTGACCAGAACCAAACCTGGGACCCTTTAGTCCGCAGGCCAATGCTCTATCCACTGAGCCAAACCGGTCAGGGCAGAACGCAATCATTCTTAAAATAAAAACTATCCTCTGCCAAGACTGTGCAAGGGGTGGAGGAGGCAGGGAGGGCAGAAAACAGTAGTGGCTTCCCTTGTCTGCCTCTTACCAAAGCCGAGGATGGAAAAGGCCATGGGCAAGCCGAGAGCATGACCCTGCCAATCTAAGCTGGGCCAGTGACGATACCTCATTTGAGTTTTCCTGGAAGGAAGATATCAACTGATGTTTAAGGTCAGAGACCCTAATAGCCTTTCCTCCCTCCCAGTGATAAAATTCCCCGGGGAAAGCAAACCCACATTAATTTAATTTCTTCATCCTTCTGCTTACTTAACTTTCCAAATGATTAGCAACTAGAAAATGGATGAACTAATTGGAGTCCCACTCGTGGCCCAGGAAGAGATGCTTTCACAGAAATACCCTTAGAGAACACACTGGATTTGTAGATGGCACGAGACAGTGAGCAAAAACAAAGACACAGTCACTGGTCCTCAAATTATTAAGCCACTTACTGTAATTCAAACTTTCCAAGTTCATTATAGTTCCTCACCTAGAGTCTTTCAGGGTGCCTTAGAAAGGCTTTAAATGGTGCTCATTAACAACTGACTGGATTGGCTGCCCAGCTCCTTCTCAGCGGGCCGCATCCCGCATCCCATACCACCAGTGCCAGCAGTACGAGGGAAGAACAGAAAAATAGTTCTTGGACAGAAGATGCAGGCAACCATGAGAAACTGTGAAAAGCTCAAAGCTGTCTACGAAATCTCCATTTTACTCTACTGAGATTTTACACTTTTCCCCTTAAAGGGGTGACCATGCTAACTCCTGAAGTGACAAGAGATAGTGTTTGGAGTGTAGTGGAAATGGGACCAGGCTAGGAGCCGGGGCTCCTGGGTTCCTGTCTTAGTTCTGCCACTAACGAGCTCTGAGATCCTGGCCAAGTCACACTACCTCCTTTGAGGCCTCATCAATAAAATGCACAGATCAGGCTAGAAGATTTCCAAGAAACCTTGCAGCTACAATGATGATCCTAATCAGTGGTCGGCAAACTCATCAATCAACAGAGCCAGGCATCACTAGACTTCCGCCCGCGGGAGGGGTGGGATGCTGTGACATCAGTACAACAATTGAAATTTCTTTTGAGAGCCAAATTTTTTAAACGTAAACTATATAGGTAGGTACACTGTTATTAACTTAATTAGGGTGCTCCTAAGGCTTAGGAAGAGCCACACTCAAGGCGCCAAAGAGCCGCATGTGGCTCGCGAGCCGCAGTTTGTCGACCACGGGTCTAGGAAAATAAGGAAGCATGGCATTATTTCAATAAGCACTGCCAAATTTCTTTAAAGAGCCCCAGATGTACGATCTGACTTGAAAGATAATACAGCCTGTTAGGGCTACGGAACTCTTACTGACCGCCTTTCTCGGGGTCCTTTCCACTCCACAGCTGTCATATCTGCTGAAGGGTAGAGTTTCAGGCAGAGGCCTTCTGAAAAGTCGCCCGGGTATTCTTTAACCATGTGCTCTACAACTGTCTACGAAGACCTGCTGCTTTAAACGGGTTTTGCAATAGTGGAGATAAGTTATAATATGCAGCAGCCCTCGAATAACGTGGTTTTGTTCAACACCACGGAGTCCTCCTGCTGATAAGACGCTGTAGGAACTTCACTCTCGTTTATATCAATTGGCCTCTGGTAAAACTGGCTTGCCTGTAGGACGTCTGGCTTAAAGTCGCAGAACGCTAGGACAAGGCTAAGTGAGGATTTACCGTGCAGCCTCTGTGTTATTCTACTCCGCTCCGCCACTTGTTGGCCTGCATCAGGAGCAAGGATCCAAGTGATAAAAAAAAAGTTCGCATGCAAGGTTGAATTACGTGAGTGGAAACGATTCGCCCCCAAGCTGAAGCGGCCTGGAGGGGGCAGCGGGAGGGGCGATGGGAGATGGACAGTAAAGAAGCGGGTCACTCCACTCCCACTCCTTCTCCTCCGGTTACAGAGGCCTCCCCTGAAGGAAAGGGGGTTCGGGGACCAAGCCTCGTCCGAGACGGGGAAAAGGAGGCCCAAAGAGAAAGCAGGGTGCGTAAGTGACTGCGCAGGGCCCCGCCTCCGCCTCCACCCAAACGACGGAGATGCCAAGGGCTAGGATTCAGGAATCACTAGACTTCCGCCCGCGGGAGGGGTGGGATGCTGTGACGTCAGGACCCGCAGTCCCGTCAGAGGGACCCCTTCTGCCCACGGAGCCTCCCAGCCGGCCGCCAGCACCGAGGCCCTGCCCTGCTCGGGAGAAAACTGCCCTCCGCCCCCCCCCCCGAGGCCGCGGAGAGCGCTCCAGGGGCCCCGTGACGCCGCTCGCACCGTCTCCCTGGGAAGGTGGAAGGAGGTGGAAACCGAAACCGGTGGCACCTTTACCACTCACGGCACTTCCTCGGGGCTGCAAGTCTGCTCGTAGGGGACGCGAGGGCCCAGCTGGCACCAGTTGCCCCCCTTCACTCCAGGGACTCACCAGGGGGAGCAGCCGGCGGCGACGCAACAGGACCGGGTAGGGGAGAGGGGCGGAGCCAAAAGCCCCAGGGAGCGCTGATCCCGTCCGACCCCGCCCACAAGTCACATGGGTCACAAGCCCCGCCCCCACTCTTCGCTTGCTGGGACTTGTAGTGTTCAGATGACTGGGCTCCAGGGGATCCTCAGGGATCTCATTCTATGGAGCTTATTTCTTCCTCTAAAACAGCGGTTCTCAACCTGTGGGTCGCGACCCCTTTTGGGGTCCAACGACCCTTTCACAGGGGTCGCCTAAGACCATCCTGCATCTCAGATATTTACATGACGATTCATAACAGTAGCAACATTAACAGTTATGAAGTAGCAACGAAAATAATTTTATGGTTGGGTCACCACATGAGGAGCTGTATTGAAAGGGCCAGAAGGTTGAGAACCACTGGTCTAAAACAAGTCATTTACTTAACTTAAAAAAAAATTTCAAACTTTATTTCTTTCGGTTTTGAATGAGAAAGCTCCATCTCTTTGGATGGCCATTGAGAGGTCATCTTCATTTTTCTCCTGCCTCCACATAGCACTTCACTGAGAGTCTTATAGATGAGACCCTCTTTGACATTTAATCATGCCTCCCACCTACCCCTAAAGGAGACCCAACAATCTGCCAGGTGCCCCAGAGTTTGTGTTTCATCATTTCCTTTTTTCCCTCCTTAATCCTCATCCACGGACATGCTTAGAGAGAGGAAGTGAGAGCCAGAGAGAGAAACATCCATCCGTTGCCTTCTGTACGTGGCTGGAGGTCAGACCAAAACCCAGATATGTGCCCTGACTGGGAATGGAACTGGCAACGCTTTGGTGTTCAGGATGATGCTCAACCAACCGTGCCACTCCGGCCAGCATCATGTCCTTTAGCTTTAACTCTGTCGAGGTAGTACTCTTGCCGAAGGCTAAGAATGAACTCAGCAAGAGTCCTGCCAAGTCACCTTAGAGAGAATCCCCCATCTTTAATATCTGAGCGACCTCTGGCCTGCCTTCAGCAAGAATCCTAAACTGGTTTAGCAAGAATCCTTCCTACCCTTGGTGTCTCCTCCTTTTCATCATCTTCTTTCTTTCTTTTTAAAATTAAAAACATATTGATTAATTTTAGAGAGAAAGGGAGAGAAACACCCATTTGTTGTTCCACTTATTTACACATTCGTTGGTGTATTGGGACTATGAGGAGGTTACTCTCACCAACTGAGCTACCTGGCCAGGGCTCCTTTCCGTAACTTTCATCCACTTGTCCTTATTGTATTTAGAGTTGAGCACAATCTCTCTTCCCTATTGTAATGTCCCTATTGCAATAGTCCTGGATAAAGTCTTTCTTACCATTTTAATAAGGGTCAGCATAGTTATTTCATTAACACTGCACATGCTATCTCTGAAAGGTTAAACATAGAAGGGCCCCTCCTCCAAGGAGTGGCATCTGAAGTTATGCCCCTGAGGCCACTTTAGGTTTCAGTCAGGAGACTGAGCATTCCTAATTCTGCCTTCTCACAAGACCGGTGACGTTCAGCTGAGGTAAATGGATGGTGAGGAGTGAGTAAACCAGGGGGTGGGGCTTCTGTTGAAAATTCAAATCACCTTCTGAGTTACCAAAATAATACTCTTCCATTTTAAACTCTGTCCCCAAGGGATAATTGCTGTCTCTATCCTGGATACATTTCCTTAATTTTACTTATTAGCTTTTTAAAAACCACTGAGACAGACACCTCCTACACCCACATAAGCTTATGTATACATTAACATGACAACTGTTTCATGACACTTGCCTGGAACTTAAAAGTGCAGGTACAGCCCAGCCTCAGTAGCTCAGTGGTTGAGTGTTGACCTATGAACCAGGAGGTCACAGTTCAAATTCCCGGTCAGGGCACATGACCCGAGTTGTGGGCTCAATCCCCAGTGTGGGGCGTGCAGGAGGCAGCTGATCAATGATTCTCTCTTATCATTGATGTTTCTCTCTCTCTCTCTCTCCCTCTTCCTTCCTCTCTGAAATCAATAAAAATAAAGTTTTAAAAAATGCAGGTACATTTATTGTTCATTTTAGAAACTTTCTAAGAGAACCATCAACTCTTCAACAGAAAGCATCATATGACAATTTTGTACGTTCCAAGACTCTTAGAACACCTGGTCTCAAAATCCTTGTGTTTTGGGATCCATCAGTCCTAAACTATGACATCATGACCTTACCCAATCCTAATCAACTCCTGTCCTGCCCCGCCAAGCTAAACATCAAAGTCTCAAGCAATACCACGACTTTGTCCTGCTGCCTCTGAGCCACTAGTACAGCTTCTTACTATGGTAAGAAGAAACTCAGTTTTGTCTTACCAACAGATTGTTTTACTGATATTCTGGGAAACTATTTGACAGCATAGAATAAAAATAAGATTAACTAGTCTGATTTATTTCCAATAGAAATGTCAAGGGAAGGCTGCAAGTACAACCCTGTAGTATAACTGGATATGAAGGACTGGGACTTGATATTCAGACCTAGAGAGAAACTTTTCCACTCCTATCTTCAACTGCTAGGTGTGGAGGCAAACAAAAACGGGGTGGTGGTAGTTACTCTGTGCCTGACACAACGGATTTTCTAATTTAATCTTTATAAGGGAAGCACTTTTATTATCCCCATTTGACAGATGAGAAAATTGAGGCTTAGCAACATAAAGTACTTGTCCAAGCTCACGCAGCTAGTAAGTGCCATCAGAGGGCTTTGAACCCAGTATTCAGACTGAAGTGACGGCACTCTTAATCACTGCACTCACTATACATTTCATGAGAGTTCAGAATTCCAAAAGGAAAGACAAAAGTGTAACTGAGCTCAATGTCACCTAATATTGGCTTTAGGAGAAGAGCTTACACAGTGCTAAGATAGCACAGAATTAATTTTTCCTAGGGCCAAGAAGGACCCTGGCCGGGTGGCTCGGTTGGTTGGAGCGTCGTTCTGTGCATCAAATGGTTGTGAGTTCAATTCCTGGTCGGGGCACATACCTAGGTTTTGGGGTCGATCCCCAGTTGGGAGGTAACTGATCAATGTTTCTCTCTTACATCAATGTTTCTCTCTCTTTCTCTCACTCTCCCTCCCCTCTCTCTTTCCTTTCCTCCCTCTAAAAACAATAAGCAGATCCTCAGGTGAGGATTTTTTTTTTTTAAAGGAAGCTTTTATAAAAGAGGTGTTAAAGAAAAAATTATTCTGAAGCCTGTTAAAATGGAAAGAAACACTTGATTCGGGAATATTGCAATAGGAACATTATAATAGGGGAGAGAGATTGTGCTCAACTCCAAACCCAATAAGGGCAAGTTGGGATTTACAACCATCAAGCCAAGTGAAGAGGTCCGTGGATAAAAGAATTAGTAAGAGGGTAGGGAGGGTCTTGCTAACCTGACTTAATAGGATTCTTGCTGAAGGCAGGCTAGGGCTTGGTCAGATATCAAGGGCGGAGGATTCTCTCTCAACTACGTAGAGTTTTTAGTAAAGTTGGACTTGGCAAAGACACAGAAGTCCAAGGTGAGGCCTCGACGAGAAAAGGGCTCGGAGGAGCCTCATGAAGTTTGGTCAAAGAGAGTCATTGTCGGAGGTGACATTTGATTAATTTGAATAACACGCTTGACAAGCAGGAAAAAGGATGGGAGAGCAATGTGAGATGGAGGGAGAGCTGCTCATCTATAGCAGGGCTGTCAGGTGGGTTTCTCTGCGAGGACGGACATGTCCAACACCTGCGCTGGCTGTTCCAGTTACCACTAACACGTGTGGACATGTGCTGTTGCAGCTGGGAGCTGGGTGTTTCTATAATTTAGATTTAAATAGCCCTATGTCGTCGCTGTCCTGGCTAGCGCAGATCTACAGCCTCCGGGTAACAGGGGCGTGGACTCTGGGAAGGAGACGCAGGAGGCAGCCGAGGAGCAGGTGCCCACGCAGCAGCTGTTGCTTTCACCTTTGCCCTGAGCGCCAGGGCTGCCCAGCCCTGCCCAGCGGTAACGACTCTGGCCTTTGGACTCTCCACTGCACTGAGAAGGAAGGTGAGAGAAATTGTATCCCTGGCACTTGCTGTCTCTGTATCCACCCGGACTCAGCAGTTTTGTTTTTCAACGGCCACATAGTTTCGATGCCCACGTTGGAGAAAGAGGTTCACAGGTCGATGCTCAACCGCCGAGCCACGCCCACTTCCTTGTGATGGGCGCAGCAAGAAGGGGCTTCCAGGGGGGCCCTTGCTTCAGGGGAGCAGAAGCAGGGCTGGCTTTTTTCCCTGGGTGACTTGAAGAGTCCTAAGCCGAGAAACAAGAGTTTGTGTGTCAACTGCAAACAACCTTCTGAGGGTTCTGTTATTGTCTTACGATCTGTTTATTGAGTCAGGTGGGTTTCCTAAGGAACAAAAAGCCAGTGAAAACAAAAGTTTCAGACTCCCTCCCCACCCCACCCCACTCCCTCACACACACACTCTTGCCTCTGAGTTGGAGCTCAGAGGAGGGGACGCCATCCAAATGCTTTGATGACTGGAAGGACCCTCCAACATATTGCTTCAGCTTTTCACATCCGGGTTCAAAAAAGCTCCGTGACTGTCATGTTTCTAGCTTGCCCGGCACACATCACCAAAGCTCTCTGACTTCCTGGCTGTCCCTCTCTGGCGAGGGGGGTTCCAGCCTGCTTTGCTCTACAGTGGGGGCAGCTCTCCTGTTCGCTCTGTGTTTGTTCCTGTCATCACCCATGAAGGGACAGCGGTGCCAGGCGCTGGCCATTAGCTCCTCCTGCGGCAGGACTCTCATAAAGAGCTGGCTGTCAGGGATTTTAATGGAAACCCTCAGGAAACCACAAATCTTTGCGCTTCCCTCCAGCATCCTCTCCCTCATTTCCATCACAATATCACTCCAGAGGGACCAGAGACCCAAGCTGGAGCTTGGGAGAGCAGATTGGTAGGACACCAGGGGTAGAAAAAGGTGAAATGGGGGAGGGGAACAGAGCTGGCACAGTTGGTCTTAGGGAAGCATCTGCTGGGTGGCCGGTTGATGATGGTCACCTGGGCTCCCAGGGCCTTGGAGAGGGGGAGGGGCAAGATAACCCAGGGCCACCTGGAGGAAAGAGAGAAGAGGATAGCAGAGGTTTCTGGAAGATCCGCAGATGGGCCACTGATTTCACCCTCCGGGATGAATTTAAGCACCATGTAGCAGGCTGCTTGGGACTAAGCCATGCCTTTGCCTCTAGCCTCCTGCCTGGGCACATCAGCAGGTGTAGGTAAAACCGGACAACCAATGGGTCCGGGCTGCCTGTCACTACTTGAGCCAATTCAGCAGAGACAGGGTTCAATCATAATGAGCGTTTGTTCCAATACTGCCGGCAGTGTGGGAGAGCAGCAGGCCACCCACAAACCTCTCTGCACCCCCATAAGCCAGCTGCTTACAGGCGTGGGGAAGTAGGGTGTGCAGGTTGGGATGGGGCTTCATTGTTTGGGCAACAAGTTTGTTAATCTGCCAGAGTCCATTCATTGTCTTCACTAGCTGAGTTTAGACAGAGACCCCCCCCAAAAGCTAGTAGCCCTTGAAAGTCCTAGTAAAGGTCAGGGCTTGAAAGTCCTAGCAAAGGTCAGGGCTGTGCACCACCCAGTTAATCTAGGAACCACTCAGTTAATTTAGGTAATAATAGTTGAAGCATCCCTACCTTAGTTCCCTTAATTCCTTAGATACTTATATGTAGATCCTTGTTGATTATTGTTAATCAGATACTCCCGTTAATCTATTGATGAGCTAATCAGATACTCTGCCTACACTCGGAAATCTATTGATGAGTTAATCAGATACTTTGTCTATTCCTGGAAATTGTCTGCTGATCTGTGTGTCATTGAAACCTCCTTACCCTAAGGGCTACTCCAGATCAATAAAAGATTGGAGCGGCCTGAGCACGGAGGAAGTCCCTCTCCTTGAGTTGGACTTGCCCGCCTGGACCTCCGATATTGCAAAATTATCTCGTGTCTTTTTCTCTCATTTGTTGTGTGGCTCCTCTTTCAGGTACCGAACCCTACTCCACGCGGGTCGTGGAAGGAAACACTCGACATTAATCTTTCCATAATAGGCAATTCTTTTTTAAAATATATTTTTATTGATTTCAGAGAGGAAGGGACAGCGAGGGAGAGAGAGAGAGATAGATAGAGAGAGAGAGAGAGCTAGAAACATCAATGATGAGAATCATTGACTGGCTGCCTCCTGCACGCCCCACCCTGGGGATCAAGCCTGCCACCCGGGCATGTGCCTTGACTGGAATTGAACCCTTCAGTCCGCAGGCCGACGCTTTAGCCACTGAGCCAAACCAGTTAGGGCTACACAGGTTTTTTTGTGTGTGTGTGTGTGTTTTTAATGTCCATGTTGAGCCTCCCTGATGCCCCAGAGGTGGGGGATTATGGTGGTTCCTCTACTAAAGCTCTGCTTTATTCAAATAAGGGAAGTTCAGATGAAGTTTCTTTCTGCATCTGCTGTAGCTCATGGCAGTGAAAGGATTTTTTTAGTCCCTTCACCTGCCATTTCTCTGATGTCATTTCACAGCCTGACGTCCTGGGCACACGCGTGGGACACATGTTCCCAATGAAGGTGGTGAGAGCTTACACCCTCTAGGAAACTTTCCTGGACCGACTCCATCAGATGTGGATTTTGCCTCCTCCATGAGTCCTTTGGAAGAGGTTTCCTGAGAAGGGCCCGTTTCTCCTCCGTGTGTTTCCCTTCAATTGCCAGAAAAGATTTCTACCCTCACAGGAGAGTAATGATCCGTAGTCTCACTTCTTGGGACTAAATAATTGCTTTCACAGGAACAGCTACGTTTCAGTAGCATCAAATCAAGCATCTGGAAAGCTCTCAAGAATGAAGAGGGATGGATGGACATAGGCAACAGGAATCCTCAGCGGAGTCCTTACAGGTGTTTCTAAAATCGCTATGATTCAGGAACTTAAAGTTGATTTTTTGTTTCATCTTGCACCAATCCTGAATTAATCGAGGCAGAAACAGCTCTACTGGCTGCCAATCCTTGGAAGGTAGGAGTCTGGGTTGAGCCAGGTGTGGACGAAAACGGGGTCACAAACCTGACAAGCTCAGGGGAGGCCTGCATGGTGGCCTTACAAACTCAGAGACGGAAAGCAACCACAGGTGATCTGAATTAAAACTTCCTAATAAAAGGGAGTCATGGCGGGCAGTCATGTCAAGGCTGGTATCTTCTCTGACAAAGGTCAGTCTGTACCTTCACTGAGCCTGTCTATTGTCTTTCTGCATCTAGGATAACATACCTTGGGAATGTCAGGGTAATTTCCTTTTTCCAGACCCCTCTGGGCACAAACACTGCAGCAGAGCATAAACCACAAAACCCCTCATTGTTACTCGTGTTAATTGTTAACTGTTAATTATCTATACCCGCCAAGTAAAAGAAGTATGTGTCTATTCATTTTACTTGTTGTCTAATCCCCAAGATTCCCCCATTTTGCTTTCTCCTGCTTCCCTAATCTATCAACAATGGATTTCATGTAACCTCCTTTGATTCTGATGTATAAAATAAATGGTAAAACTGCCATTTTCCAGAACATTTTCTCAATCCGTTGAGAGTTTGCCTCCCAGTAATTGTCATCAATTTGGCTCAAATAAACTCATAACGATTCTGAAAGGTTCAAGTCCGTGCTGCTCGGGCAGGCTAAATAGCCACCTTAGAAGATAAAGAAAAATTGAATTTATTTAAAGAAAAGGGGATGGGGGTGGGAATATCCAAAGGGAAGAGCTACACAGCACTGAGCCAAAGGGTATTGGGTCCGTGATGGCAGCGAAAATGTACTCAGGACAGTAAAACAAGGAAGGCCATAGGACAGTGATGGCGAACCTTTTGAGCTCGGCGTGCCAGCATTTTGAAAAACCCTAACTTAACTCTGGTGCCGTGTCACATATAGAAATTGTTTGATATTTGCAACCATAGTAAAACAAAGACTTTTTTTGATATTTATTTTATATATTTAAATGCCATTTAACAAAGAAAAATCAACCAAAAAAATGAGTTTGCGTGTCACCTCTGACACGCGTGTCGTAGGTTCGCCATCACTGCCATAGGAGAAGCAACAGGAGAGCCGAGGCTGGGCTGCTTTAGTTCCCTGAAACGTCAGAGAGAAGCGGCCTTGGAGACAGGTTTAGGGGGTTAGCCTGGGACGAGCGGCTGCTACCCATTGCTCTCCTGGTTGCAAGTCCCCTGGGGTCCCTTAGGGGGAAGTGGGGGGGGGGGGAGGGCATAGCGCTGACATGCTTCTCTTGGGGAGAACCGGTGCTGGGTCCTTTGTCCTGAGCGTATTTATTGCTCTTTTATGGGTAGAAAGCTTAGGGGAGGTCTCAGGGGAGCGTTTCCATAGAATAGTCATCAGCTTTCCAGGTGTGCTTCTTCAGGTTCATGGTCTCCACGGATTGGTCGGTCCAGGGGGGAGGGGGGGTGTCATTAGTCAATGTAGCTGGTCTGGAGGCAGCCTCAGAGTCACTGGTCTGATTTTTCTGCTTTTCTGGGTCTGGAGTTAAAATACAACTGAGGCCTAGAGGTTGTACAACTGAGGACAGTAAAACAAGGAAGGCCATAGGACAGTGATGGCTAACCTTTTGAGCTTGGCATGCCAGCATTTTGGGAAATTGAGGGAGGGCAGCAAGTGAGGTGCCTCCCTGACGTCTTTAGGGAGGAAAACGTCAGGCGGTCTAAACTGCCTGACCAGGGATATGAAAGATCAGGGGTTCAAACCACATGACCAGTGATGTGCTAGGGGAGGAAAGGTTACCCTGGGCGAGGTTCTTGTTTTCCCAGTTTTGCCCCTTGCTAGGCATCATCCCTGCTGAGTTTCTGTACCTGGCCCACCGTCCTTGCTCTGCTCATGTCTGTCTAACAGATGCTCTCCAGGATGTTATGCTGACCCAGGTAGAAAAGGAAGGGAACCCCTATTATTTGAAACCAGTCAGGACTCTGATCCCCCCACCTGTCTGAGGACAGTCACCATGTTGCTGTGAGAAGCCAAGACCCCCCAACCTTGGGCGGCCCTCTCTTATTGACCAACTCAGTGGAGGAGCCACGATCTCCCATACGCTTGGGAGCTGTCAGGATTAGAAAAAGCTGAGCCGTTCATAGAGGTTTGTGATACCCATTTCACAGTTAAGAAGCTAAGCCTAAGAGAGGGCCTGAGATCTTGACTTGGGTCTCAATCCGATGCTCTCTGTACAGCGCCCCTGCCCCCCAGAGGGCCTAATTAGGAACCAGGCGCCCCTCGATCAGCGCAGCTGGAGCCGGGGAGCCAGACGGTTCGGATCTGCGCCTGCGCAGGGCGCCCCGACGGCGCGGTCGCGGTGGCCCCGCGGGGAGGGGGAGGGCGAGCCGCAGTCCAGCCCCGCGCGCAGGGAGCGTGGCTCAGCGTCCTCGCGTCTCCCGGGACAACCTCGGGCGCCGCGCCGGCCTCTCGGAGCGCAGGGGCGGTTAATTGGAATGAGGAGGGAGGAGGGGGGCATGGCAGCCCACCCCAGGGGCCAATCGAAGGCCTAGAAAGCCCTATATGCAAATATGAGGGCCGGGCGGACCCCAAAGTAGGAAGAGCGCGGGTTGGGGTTAGGGGTTGTCTGGCAGCCAATGGGAGCGTGTCCCAACCCTTCGAGGAGGGGGTCCTCAAGCGTGCTTGCGAGCGACCAGGGCCCGCACCGCCCGGGCGAGACGGGGGAGTAGGAATCGTGGGTAAGAGCTCCCCAAAGCCGGTGCTGGCCCTCGATCGCGGCCCCCCAGGGCCTCCCCACTGAAGACCCACACGCCCCCGATGTCCCCACGGGGCTCATTCCCCCAGGGCTATTCCTCGGCCCTCCCTGCTGGCGTTCCAAGGCCACAGCCTCTCACCCCGACGGCCCCTGCGCCCGTGGGCGCGGAGCCTCTCTCTTCTCAGTTGGTCTCAGTAACGCCCACTCTCTCCCAGCCCCGGACTCGAATTTACCGCTAAAATAACCTCATTCCCTTTTCTCATCCTCAAGGCCCCGATGCCAGGACCTTGCCCACAAACCGACCCTTCTTTTCCCAGCTCCACACACCCTTCTGTGCGCACATCTCTCCGGGGGCACCCTCACTTGCTGCCCTCCCTCGATTTCCCAAACCCCTGGCCCCCAGGGAGCTGTCCCTTCGATACCAGGGAATCCTGGGAATCGCACCACCCTCTCCACCCCCTCTTTCCCCATCGTGACACCCTCTCTTGATCACCTGTCTTCCTTTTTCTGGCCACGCCTTCCAGAAACACACCTGTGGTTTCCATGGCCAGCACAGCCCTCTGCAGCTGCTCCTGCCTCCTTCCCCCTCTTTCTCTCTCACTTCCATTTGTATTTCTCACCCTCCTAAAGGAAAGTTCTCCGTGAGGAAAGATCTCGTTGGGGATTTGAATCCTAGGAAAAATGTAACTTATCTGTGGGGATGTGCTAACATTGACTAAGCGCTGGTATGCGGCAGGCACTTTTAATACGTTCACCAGTCCTACCATCATATTTTTATTTTACAATCTAGCCCTTATTTTGGAACATGCACTGCTTTAAAAAATACTAACTTATCTTTAAAACAACCCATAGGTCATAGGATGAATATTATCTTCATTTTTCTTATGAAGAAACTGAGGTATAAGAGACTCAGTTTCTCATCCATAGTCACCCTCCCAGTAAGTGGCAGAGGTAGGTTGCATCCAGATCCGTCTGCCTTTGCTAGTAATCCACTGAGTACTGTGGAGAAAATGGCTGGGCATGAGCTTGCTCTGAAAACTGCACCGTCCACTCTTGTGAAATTCCTTAATTTTTAGCAGAATAAAAGATGGCATTTGAGTCAGCACGATTCTTATTGTTCCCAGTGAATGTGGCCGGTCATTCTCAGCACTTTTTAAAAATTAATTCATTTATTTAAAAATTATAGTTGACACACACTCTTATATTAGTTTCAGGTGTACAATATAGTGATTCGACATTTATATACCTTACAAAGTGATCACCATGATACGTCTAATGCCCATCTGCCACCACACAAAGTTATTATGATATTATTGATTATATTTCCTATGCTATACATTAGTCTCAGCACTTCTTCTTGGCAAAAATTCAAAGGGTGGCTAGAATGAAAAGCCAAAAGGCCATAAAAGGCATCTTATTTGATCCTGCCTCCATCAACGCTCAAAGCACTTTTCTAGATAGGAAATTTTTAATCCTCTTGGTGATCCTGTAATCACAGAGAAGATAGGGAATGAGAGAGGAGATAATTATAGTAGTCCCCCCCTTATCTGCGGGAGATATACTCCAAGATTCCCCAGTGGATGCCTGAAACCACAGATAGTACCAAACCCTATATGTACTGTTTTCCCCCCCTATACCTACATACCTGTGATAAAGTTTAATTTATAAATTAGGTGCAGTAAGAGATAAACAACAATTAAGAATAAAACAGAGTAATTATAACAATATACTATCATAAAAGTTATGTGAATGTGGTCTCTCAAAATATCTTATTGTACTGTACTCACCCTTCTTGTGATGATGTGAGATGATACAAAGCCTAGGTGATAAGGTGAAGTGAGGTGCGTGATGCAGGCATTGTGACGTAGCATTAGACTACTACTGGCCTTTTGACGACCCCTCAGAAAGAGGATCATTGAGCAATGCCAGTGTTGATGGGTGGGTGTCGGGAGCAGATGGTGTCGATGGTTGGGGAAATGTAATAGTGTTTTCAGATCTCAGTTGACTTTGGAAAGCAAAACCGTGAATGATGGGGGACCTATGTATTTGGCTTCGTAGGGTATACGGTGTCAAAGAGGCAAATCTGAGAGCAAGTCTGTAAGCAGACCTCTTACCTCCACATCTTCCCCTCACCCCAGTCCACGCCAGCCTTTTCCAAGAGCTAGCCACTGGAAGCCAAGGGAGAGATGCTTCTAGTAGAGGAATGAGGACCAAAAGATGCAGAGGGGAGGGAGGAAGGAAAACCTATTGTCTGGGGGAAGAGAAGGCAGTCACAGGCAGACACAGCAGGAGGGCTCTTCAGTGCCGCATATTTCTGCAGACTGAAAGAAAAGCCTGGGCTCTGAAGGTCAGGATGAAAAGATTTGGCTAAAACTTGAAACATGTTCCCCTATTGTTCTTTTTTTTTTAAAATATATATTATTGATTTTTAACAGAGAGGAAGGGAGAGAGATAGAGAGCTAGAAACATCGATCAGCTCCTCCTGCACATCTCCTACTGGGGATGTGCTCGCAACCCAGGTACATGCCCCTGACCGGAATCGAACCCGGGACCCTTCAGTCCACAGGCCCACGCTCTATCCACTGAGCCAAACCGGTTTCGGCCCCTATTGTTCTTTTTTAAAAAAACCATATATTTTTATAGAGGGAGAGAGAGAGAGAGAGAGAGAGAGAGAGAGAGAGAGAGAGAGAGAAACATCACCTCTGAGAATCACTGATTGGCTGCCTCCTGCATGCCCCCCACTGGGAACCGAGCCCGCAACGCTACCCCGGCATGTGCCCTGACAGGAATCGAACCCCGATCTCCTGGTTCATAGGTCGATGCTCAACCACCGAGCCACCCCAGCCGGGCTCTCCTATTGTTCTTTTTAAAAAATATGTATTTTATTAATTGTTTACAGAGAGGAAGGGAGAGGGATAGAGAGTTAGAATTGATGAGAGTAACCTCGATCAGCTGCCTCCTGCACACCCCGTACTGGGGATGTGCCTGCAACCAAGGTACATGCCCTTGACCGGAATCGAACCTGGGACCCTTCAGTCCGCAGGCTGATGCTCTATCCACTGAGCCAAACTGGTTAGGGCTCCCCTGTTGTTCTTAATCATATGATCCTTTCCTGCCATTTACAGGACACCGTATTAGTTCAGCCTTGCAAAGAAAGCACTAAACCTTATTCTACCCCTTTGCACCACCTCTAGGGGCAAGAAGAGTAGTCAACAAGTATAGTCCAGAAATAACCTGCAGTGTTTGCATGGAGCCATCCTAGAGCTCATTTCCTCCCCCTGGTGGCCAGGGAAGGTCATTTTCATGCAGTCTAACCCCGCTTTGGTTAGCAGCCTCTGGCTTGGAAGATCCCAAGCTCAAACCCCATTCTAAAATGGAAGAAAATATCAGATGTTGTTCACTGTCTTAACTATCCTATTTGGGAAGGTGAACTGAACGTGTCTTGGGTAATTAAGAAAAACAAAACTGAAGATTGTATTCCTGTGTTTGCTAGATTGGTAGGCCAACGTACTCTTCTCTTTTAAGCTCCCAAAGTAAAGGTGCGCACTGCCTGGTCACTTACCTGGCATAATGGAAAGGTAAACAGAGGGGCAGGAAGCCGGGGCTTCGCTCCTGGTTCCACTGACTTGCTCCCTGGCTTTGTGCAAGTCAAACCTCCTCTAAAAATCAAACAGGTTGACCTAGAGTCACTCTCCAAAGCCCCACCCAGCTGTAATATCCAGGAATTCACTAGAGCTTGGAAAATGTTCTAGTTATACCCCTACTAAGAGCCCCGATACGAGGTTGATATTGGTAAAAAGAAGGGAAAGAAACAGTGAAAATAATTACCTAGTGGAAACCATAGAGCTGTTCCCAGGTTATGGCAAAATTGGGAGACCCAGGCCCCTGTGGGAATTTGGAAGCAGTTGGCTTTAAGGAAAATGCTGTGGGACCAACTGATTCTCAAGGGACAAAAGTCACCAAGACTCCTTGTGGGAGCCAGGAGATCAGTTGCTTCACTTTATGATTGTACCGTTTATGGGTGATCAGCAGAAAGGGAAAGGCAATGGGTGGAGTGTGGAGGCAAAGCAGCCCATGGAGTCAGACAGACCTGACTTCTAATCCCAGCTCTGCCTCTTACCTTGCTCTCTCCTTGCCTTAGTCTTCTCATCTGTAATAGATTGAAAATAATATCTATGATAGGGCTTTATCAGAAGGCAGGAGAGACGGTGGGAACCCCCAGGTTAGCAGGGAGGAAGTAGTTGCTGAGACTGGGAAGGAAAATCTGGTAGAGCCTAGTAAAGCCTAGAGTAGACTGAGAGGGTTCTAGCTTCAGCCAGGGTCATATCTAATTCTTGTTCTGGAAATGAAGGCGTGACTGTGTTTGGTCCAGCCTTGGAGGAAGCAGCTTTTGTTCTAAGGCCTTGCTGCTTGGAGGTCAGGCACCTCCAGATGTCTGTGGGGCCAGGCATGTAGCCTAAATGACAGAAGTGACCTGGACATACTAACATGTTTTTTTCTCTCTTAATGCTACTGTAAGGAAAACAATAGCACAAGGGCAACCGTCACTTGGCTCCTGTATCAGAGAGACAATAGGGAATGTTAGGGACTGGGGCAGACACGGAAAATGTCTAAAGAGGAAGCCATTCCCCTGCTCTGGTTAATTGCTGGCATGAAGCAATGGGGACCTATTTTCTGAAAGAAATAGGGGAATCTGGGAGTTTTATGAAAAAAAAAAATCTACATTTTCTAGTACTGGTAACTACTATTTAGCAACTATAACAACCACCACACACTACTGTGGGCTGAGTAAATGTTTCTGCAGGCGAGATTCAGGATGTAAGCCCTAGTAGCAACCTTTGAGCAAGTTACTCTCTTGTGGGAGATTGTGGAGAGAAGCTGGCAGGGTCTAGCCCAGGGGTGGGCAAACTTTTTGACTCGAGGGCCACAATGGGTTCTTAAACTGGACCGGAGGGCCGGAACAAAAGCATGGATGGAGTGTTTGTGTGAACTAATATAAATTCAAAGTAAACATCATTACATCAAAGGGTACGGTCTTTTTTTTCAATAGTTTTATTCATTTCAAACGGGCCGGATCCCAGCCGTAGTTTGCCCACGGCTGGATGGAGCAGGAAGGCGAGACTCGGGGAAAAGAAAGCCAGGGGACCAAAGGCACCAGAAATAGCCACATATGACAGCAACCGTTGTTTGCCTTACACCTGTCTCAGGTGCCACCGAAGTGGCTCAGGGGAAGGAAGGTAGGCAAGAATGCTGTAGTGAACTAGTTCCTTTAAAAGTACATGGGCCTAGCCCTAGCCCTAGCTGGTTTGGCTCAGTGGGTAGAGCGTCGGCCTGCTGACTGAAGGCTCCTGGGTTCAATTCTGGGCAAGGGCACATGCCTGGGTTGCAGGCTCGATCCCCAGTAGGGGCCGTATCTCTCTTCTCTCTGAAAAAAAAAGTACATGGGCCAAGTTTCTTGCTATTTGTGCCTGAGGCTCTCTCTTGTGAGAGTAAACAATTTGACCTTTGGTGATGACGTTGTTGTTCTCTTTGAGGCAGACAAATATAAGCAGTCATAACTTGTTCTTCCTACTTGGACAAGGATATGAAAAAGAGCCAAGACAGCCCACAACTCGAGGCCAAATTCAGGGTCGGTTTTCTCTCCTCGAGTTAACATTAACCTTTAGGTAAACGGGGCCACTCCTCAAGGGCTTGGTAAACCGGAGCCGTTGTGGATGGAGGTCGAAGGGAGTGGAGCTGGCTGTTTACCTGGAAGGAAGGGAGCAGCCGAAGGTCAGGATTTCATGTACTTTAGCCTTCTTGAAGTTTGCCAAGAATGCGCCTGTTCGCTGGGAAAAATTGACTCTCAGGGCCCAGGTTTCATCGCTAAGTTGCACTGAGCACAACTCTTTCTTCCCCTGAGCAGGTGTCACCGTAAAGGGACCTGGGTGTAAGTGACAGCCCGCTTCAGCAAGGGAGAGAAACAAGTGCCCATTCTTGGCCAACTTCATAGTTCTGCCTCCCTTTTGGGGGTGGCTGTGAGCATTCAGTGAAATGGAATATCTGACAATTATTTGAAAAGTCCACATACAGGTTTGTTATTAAACTAGTGACCCGGTGCACAGATTCGTGCACATTGAAAGGAAATTAATTAGAAGGTGCTGGTGGGGTGGGATTGGGTGAGATGGGCTGGACATGCCCTGGAGCCAGCCTCTTGTGGTCCCTCCCCGGCGTCTGAGGAGTGAGCAGGGTCCCTCCAGCAGGTGGGGTCCCTTGGCCTGGCCTGCGGGGATTGGTCCAAAACTGGCCCTCTGACATTCCCCAAGGGGTCCCAGAGTGTGAGAGGCCACTCTGCAAAGTTGCCGAGGTACAGGGTGTGGAACACAAACCCAAGTGTGCAGTAAACGAGATTCAGGGCTGACAGTGCCCCAGCAACAACGTAGCCCACCGCTAAAGGTGGAATCGTGCGGCCTTGCGAGGAATTGGGCTCCCTCCTCTCTGGTTTCGGGGTATGTCACCCGAGAACTGCCACAGCCAAGTCACTGCAGCTTGGCAGCTCCTGCACTGAGCGTCTGCCCCCTTGGTGGTCAGTGTGCGTCATAGTGACTGGTTGATGGTTGGACACTTAGCATATTAGCCTTTTATATATATAGACAGAGGCCCGATGCATGAAATTGGTGCAAGGGGCTCGGCCCTCACAGTCCCAGCTTCATCCGGAAGGTCGTCCAGGAGGACAACTGGAAGGATGTCTGGAAGGTCTTTAGGCTGTCGGGTCTAATTAGCATATTATGCTTTTATTATTATAGATTATTTATAGGTTTAGAGCCCCTCCCCCCAATTTTGGTTTGGGAAAGGGACAGAGCGAGGTGGAAGGGTGTAGTCATGTTAAAAACATGGCCGTTAGGCATAAAATTGTCTTGAATTAGCAAGTCTGGGTACAGAGGAGAGGTGATTCCCAAGAGGTTGTGTGACTGGTGAGCCTGCTGTAATTGCATATTGCTGGTTGTAGTCCAAAGGGTTGGAATCCCTCTGGGAAACAACATGGTGATATAAAGAAATAAATACATAACATACATAAGCTACAGTATTTTCATATTCATTAACCTAGTACTTCTGGTCCTGGATATGTGTTGTAAGAAAATAATCCCAAAGAAGTAAAAGGCTTTCTGTACATGAAAGTGTACATTTTAGAGCTAGTTATAGAATAATAAAGTTGGAAGCAACTTACATTGTTAACAATAGGGCAATGGTTGGTTAAATTCAGACACATTCCTTTAACGGGGTATTATTACACAACCATTAAAAACTAGAAATATGTAAAGTTGGCTATAACCGGAAGGATATTGATATGATATAAAGTGGCCAAAAAGCAGATACAAAATTCTTTACGTGTTATGGTTACAATTATATAAGAATAATTACGCTTGAAATTAATACTAGCCCTGCTGGTGTGGCTCAGTGGTTGAGCCTTCGACCTTTGAACAGGAGGTCACTGGGTCGATTCCCAGTCAGGGCACATGCCGGGTTGTGGGCTCCATCCCCAGGAGGCAGCCCATCAGTGATTCTCATCATTGATGTTTCTATCTCTCTTCCTCTCTCTGAAATCAATACAAAAAAAATTAAAAAAATTTTAAGCATAAAAAAGAATATACAAAAGGGCCAATGTTGCCATGTTAGGGTAGAAGAGCTAAAGGTGACTTCTCACCCTACCCTCTCCTAAACTTCCTTTAATGTTATAGTATTTCAAAAATAGTAATAATAAATTCGAATAAAGATGTTATCACTATCTTTACAAGAAGTTGAAAAGTATGCGAGGGAAGAACAGGTAGTAGAATCAAGAGGACTACAGGCATTAAAAGAGAGGACTGGGTGGTAGGAGGTTGGCCAGGGTTTGGAGGTGAGGAGAAGCAGGAGAACACCAGAAATAGGCTGGATGGTCATAGAAGTCTTAGATGTGAACAGGATATAAGTCAGTTAATTAGGCCTGGGCAGTTCTGGGTTACACAGAGGCAAACTAAGCACCTTCTTTTTTTTTTTTATTGCTTAAATTATTACAAAGGGTATTACATATGTGTCCTCCCCCCCCCCCCCCCCGCCCTTGACAATCCCCTGGCCTCCCCTACCCCCCAGTGTCTTATGTCCATTGGTTATGCTTATATGCATGCATACAAGTCCTTCGGTTGATCTCTTGCCCCCCTCCCTCCTGCCCCCCAACCCTCCCCGGCCTTCCCGCTGCAGTTTGACAATCTGTTTGAGGCAGCTCTGCCTTTGTATCTATTATTGTTCAAAAGTTTATAATGGTCTCTATTATCCATGAATGAGTGAGATCATGTGGTATTTTTCCTTCATTGACTGGCTTATTTCACTTAGCATAATGCTCTCCAGTTCCATCCATGCCGTTGCAAATGGTAAGAGTTCCTTCTTTTTTACAGCAGCATAGTATTCCATTGTGTAGATGTACCACAGTTTTCTAATCCATTCATCTACTGATGGGCACTTAGGCTGTTTCCAGATCTAAGCACCTTCTTAAGGATTAGTGAAGCAGGGGTATTAAAAACCATTAAAAAAAAAAAGACTTGATATTTGAAATTCAAGCAGACATCAAAGAAGTCATCATGGGGGTGGAGGGATGAGAATTTTGCAGGCCTTCCTTACGAGTATTTTATGATGGGTCTTGTTTTCACTTGGAATGGGATGGTGGGGGAGACACGACAGCCTCTTTTGTGGTTGGGGTCTCCGAAGCTCTGCTTTTGTGCCCTGGGCTTGAGTCAGTCCTGCGCTCCATGAGCACCGGTTGCTTTTGCTGTCAGGACCACAGGTTGCCTGCAAGGGGTTTCGTGCAGTGCCCCAACGTTAACAGGCCTCCTCAGAGCACCTCATCTGCACCCCCGGGACTGACTCCCTCAGCTAGGAAGGCTTGCAGCGGTTCTCAACCCGTTTGTCGCGAACAATGAAAATACATCCTGCATATCAGATATTTACATGACAATTCATAACAGTAGCAACATTACAGTGATGAAGTCGCAACGAAAATAATTTTCTGGTTGGGGGTCACCACAACATGAGGAACTGTATTAAAGGGTCGCGGCATTAGGAAGGTTGAGAACCACTGGCTTAGGGCTTGGTTCTGAGGCTGTCTCCAGACACTCACTCACTTTAATAATAAGATTGTTTACCAGGTGGTGCCAGGCATAGCATCTCAGCCTGCTCCTGAACGTCCCAGGAGGGAGAAACCACAGCCAGGATTGGCCGCGGGAGTCCCTCAGGCCAGCGTCAGGGGCAAAAGATGGAATCAGCTCCCTCCCGGAGCCTGGCCCCAGCGGTAGAGGTGTGGTGGCCTTTGATACACGGCCACCTGTTGCTTGGTCCCAGAGCACTGGTGGACCACCGCCATGAACAAGAGAGGGGGTCCCCCTGCAGGTGGACCCAAGTAACTGCCGCCCTCTCTGCCTTCTTTCCAGGGGGGGCCTGTATTTCCCCAGAGTCTCCTCCCAGTCCAGGGAGATGCTCCAGCCTCAGCCTTTGGAAGGCAAGAAAGGGACCGAGTCAGAAGAGAGGGAGGACAGTTCCACGGCAGATCTGAAAGAAATCGTCACCTTGGTTTTGGTGGGAGAGAACATTGCGACACCAAAGGGGCTTCAGAATGCCCAGCAGCAAGGCAAGAAGAAGAGGAAGAAAAAGAGGTTAGGATTGAAAGATGGGGGATGGGGACCCACGCTGGTAAGAGCAGGAGGGGCCTGGGAGGAAGGGGGCCTTGGCTGCTCATGTCCGATGAGACTGTCAAAATCACACCACTTCCGGTTCAGATAAAAAGGAGCCACTCTAGATGATGTTTTCTAGAATGAGATGATGGTGCATGTCATCTAAAACCACACCTTGCCCGAGTCTTTGCTGTGTTTGTGTTCAGACTGCCTTTTGTGATTATTTTTTAAAATGGCGTGGGGCGGGCTGGCTTTCCCGCAGCCCTACCTGGGATGGGATGTCCCTGGGTGTGGCCTCTTGTTCCGGCCAGTGTGTCTGTCTCTGTCTTGCTGCTCTTCTTTTTCTCTTTTCCAGATGATTGGTGATCAATATGTGCAGCTGCCGATATGAGAGTGGTGAGCATCTGCATTCGAGGAATCCGCGATGGGGACCCACTGGGTTCCCCCACAGGGTTGGGAAGGGTCACGCTTATGTATTTTTGAGGAAGAAAAGGGGTGTCTCCCAATCCTGTTCTTTGCTTCTCTCAGCTCATTTAACTATTTGAGGAAGTTGGGGAGCTCATTCCAAGGAAATAAGGGTTTGACCGCAGGGCTGTGTCATTAGGGGATCTGATTGTAGAGACGGCAGCTGTTGCTACAATCAGTGGCTCTTTTTAAATTTTTAATTAAAAAAAAATATATTTCTTTTATTGATTTCAGAGAGGAAGGGAGAAGGAGAGAGAGAGAGAGAGAAAGAGAAACATCAATGATGAGAGAGAAACACCGATTGTCTGCCTCCTGCACGCCCACCCCGAGGATCAAGCCCGCAACCCGGGCATGTGCCCCTGACCGGAATTGAACCCAGGACCCCTCAGTCCGCAGGCCAACGCTCTATCCACCGAGCCAAACCAGCCAGGGCTCAGTGGCTCTTTTTATGAGCACAACTTCCAAACGGGCAGTCCCTGAGCTGGAGATGACCTGTAGGCCTACTTTGTTCTACAGAGCGGAGGTGTTGTCATGATTTTAATTTCAAATTTGGATGCTTTGGGCCGGCCCTGACTCTCCTGGTCCCTGCAGGCACTTCTTCCTCTCCAGGCCCTTGAAGGCATTTGCGTTGGTGTTGGCATCAGCTCCCAGTTACCAGTGCTAACAGGGACAGGGGGAGGAGGATGTGAGAGCGTGTGTGTGGATTTGAAATACATTGTGTAATGTTTTTCTGTTCATTGACTCTACTAATTAAGCTTGGCTCAGGCTGATGTTAAGGATTTAGGGCAGTGATGGCGAACCTTTTGAGCTCGGCGTGTCAGCATTTTGAAAAACCCTGACTTAACTCTGGTGCCGTGTCACATATAGACATTTTTTGATATTTGCAACCATAGGAAAACAAAGACTTATATTTTTGATATTTATTTCATACATTTAAATGCCATTTAACAAAGAAAAATCAACCAAAAAAATGAGTTTGCGTGTCACCTCTGACACGCGTGTCACAGGTTCGCCATCACTGATTTCGGTTTATATTCCCTGAACATTCAGTGCTTCGTGTTTAGGGGAAAGCCAGACGCCCACTTCCTGGCCAGGGGAAGCCAGGATGGTTAAAACATTCATCCCAGATAACCTTCTAGGGGATGATGGGGCACAGGCTGTATTTTTTAAATAGCTTTCAACTCTTTGTGTTCCTTTCTTGGCGATGATGTCTCTAGGGCAGGGCAAGATGGCTTCAGTCCTAGGCAGCCGCGATGTCTCACTTCCGTGCTTAGTCTGGGAGCACCTGGGAATGTCACTTCCCCACTTTATGCTCCTCCCTCACCTCCCGGGCTAATGGGCCTTTCTTTCTCCAACCCCCTGGCAGTGCGTAGGGCCGCCCAACAGTATGGCCTTCGAGAGGGAGGGGAAAACGACGACTGGACTCTCTACTGGACTGACTTCTCAGTGTCGCTGGAGCGGGTGATGGAGATGAAAAGTTACCAGGTATCTGGGTCAGAGCTGGTCCTCAGCATAAGTGGGGTCCTCACTGTCCCCCAAGGGTATCCCATGGGTACGCTCGTGTCCCCCATTGTTCACGAATTCCGGCTTCCATTGCAGAAAATCAATCACTTCCCAGGGATGAGTGAAATCTGCCGCAAGGACTTGCTGGCCAGGAATATGAGTCGCATGTCAAAGTTGTTCCCTAAAGATTTCCACTTTTTCCCTCGGACCTGGTGTCTTCCTGCTGAGTGAGTGCCGACCCGAGCTCCCTTCTCCACTCCCCACCCCAGTTCCATTTCCCACAGGGTCTCCCATCTCTCCTCCTGTTCAGGAAGAGAAGGGATATGGGGTGTGGCCAGGGTTCCCAGACTTTCCTCACTTGCTTAGTAGCAACTTAGAAGGAAATGTGTTTGCCATCAGGTCAACAGGCACCTCCGCATTTCATAGCCACCGAGGACCATTGAGTTAAGTGACTTCTCCACTGGTCACAGGCTCCTTTGAGTTAAAGTGCAAAACAAGAAATATAGGAAGACTGAGATTTATAGTCCATTAAGTTTCTTTCTCTCTTCTGAATATACTTTCTTTTCTATTTAAAAAAATATATTTTATTGATTTTTTACAGGAGGAAGGGAGAAGGATAGAGAGCTAGAAACATCGATGAGAGGGAAACATTGATCAGCTGTCTCCTGCACACCCCCTACTGGGGATGTGCCTGAAACCGAGGTACATGCCCTTGACTGGAATCGAACCTCGGACCCCTCAGTCTGCAGGCCCATGCTCCATCCACTGAGCCAAACCAGTTAGGGCTATACTTTCTTTCTTCTTTTTTTTTTTTTTTAATATTGATTTCAGAAAGGAAGGGAGAGGGAGAGAGATAGAAACATCAGTGATGAGAGAGACTCATTGATCGGCTGCCTCCTGCACACCCCACTCTGGGGATCAAGCCAGCAACCCAGGCATCTGCCCCAAACAGGAATTGAACTGTGACCTCCTGGTTCATAGGTCAATGCTCAACCACCGAGCCACGCTGGCCAGGCTGAATATACTTCCTTCAAAGTATGTTCAAAGATGGTATTTCCTCTCTCACACACTGGCTGGAGGGGAGATGTTACAGAGAAAAAGCTGAGCCCAGAGTGGGGCAAGAGGCCGATTGACCCAAGGCCACATCACTGGGCTTGAGCCAGATTCAGATCTCCAAATCTCCACTCTGCAAACCAGAAGATCAAACTCCTTGTTCACGGCTAACGTTATGGGGTGTGCAGTATATACAGTGGGGCCTTGACTTATGAGTGTCCCGACTAACGAGTTTTTCGAGATACGAGCCGTCTCTCGGCTGATTTTTTGCTTTGAGTTTTGAGCTAAAATTCGGGTTACGAGCCAGCTTCAGATACCCAACCGCTAGTTGGCACAGCGAACGTCACAGTGAATGCCACAACATCAGCCCAGCATGATGTGTCTCACTCATTCACTTTTTGATTTGACATACGAATAATTTGAGTTACGAGCTCCGTCACGGAACGAATTAAACTCGTAAGTCAAGGCCCCACTGTATCAGCACCCTGTCTGCGTTATGTCATGTACAAGATAGGGTGTCATCACCCTCATTGTGTAGATGATGGAACTGAGGCTTTCAGAGGTCAAGTCCTTGCAAAGGGTTACACTGGTAAGTGGTGTTGCCTGGGTTTAAATCCAGGCCCAAATTCCCTCCAAAGCCCACCTTCTCCCCACTGTGGGTGCTTTCCTGGCTCTCCTATTACCAGGCCTCGGGGCGTCTGTCTTTCAGTCCAAGGTGTTTTTCACATTAGATCATTTTGTTTGTTTGTTTTTTAAATATATTTTATTGATTTTTTACAGAGAGGAAAGGATAGGGATAGAGAGTTAGAAACATCGATGAGAGATAAACATCAATCAGCTGCCTCCTGCACATCCCCTACTGGGGATGTGCCCGCAACCAAGGTACATGCCCTTGACCGGAATCGAACCTGGGACCTTTCAGTCCGCAGGCTGACGCTCTATCCACTGAGCCAAACCAGTTAGGACTGTTTGTTTGTTTTTTAATGTACAGAGTTAGCCTTCCTTTTTACTGCTTCCCAGCTAAAAGTGTATCTCATTCACTCCCTGTCTGGTAGCTGGGGAGACTTGCAGAACTACAGCAGGTCAAGAAAAAATAAGACATACATTTGTAAGCCGGATTCGGGCTGCCAAGGGAGAGGTATATTCATCACCCGGACGGTGAAAGAAATCAAACCGGGGGAGGATATGATCTGTCAGCTCTATATTTCCAAGGTACTTCTTCATGGTGATTGTTTATTTATCTCCACAGCAACCTCGGGCTGTAGCTCCACTGGGCTGAATGAGGAATGAGGGAATGGAGGGCAGGGGTGAGGGTGACGCCGAGTCCTGCCTTCTGCCTTGGACTTTGTCAGCCCAAGCCTTCTGCCCTGATATGACATGTGCCCGGGCCAGAGCGTCCCTCAGCCTTGCACCCTGTCCGTTGGCCTGGCTCTACCAGGCTGGTCCCTTGCCTCTAACAGACGACAGCTGGGAGAGCACCTTTGGTCATTGAGGAGAGGAGAGTGGTCCTGGATCGATAGTGGTAACCAGCTTTACTCCATGACTGGAGGTCAGAGGTCCCAGCAGGATAGCCCACTGCAGGAAGGGAGCCCTGCGGAAGTGTACATGGAGGGGGAGGCACCGGCCAGCATTGCAGGCCAGCACCGCAGGGAGAACTCTTACAGAACTGCAGCCATAACATAGCCCTGGATAGTGACAGAATGTTCTTCATCACAGGCTGTTTTTATTTTTTTAATCCTCACCTGAGGATATGTTTCTATTGATTTTTAGAGAGAGAGGAAGAGACATTGAGAGAGAGAGAGAGAGAGAGAGAGAGAGAGAGAGAGAGAGAGGTGAGAAACAGCGATCATTTGCCTCCCACACACGCCCTGACTGGGGATCGAACCCACAACCTAGGTATGTGCCCTAACTGGGGATCGAACCTGCAACCTTTTGGTGTATGGGACGATGCTCAACCAACTGAGCCACCTGGCCAGGGCATCACAGCACTTTTTAATGCTATTTAAAAGTGTGGTTTAGTGACTTGTACAAGATCATGTGGCTAGTCACTGAGCCCAAACCCCCATTTCCCTGTCCCCAGCCCTGGCCAAGTCTGCACTCTGTAGCAAGAGGCAATGTTGGCGCTGACGCCAAGAAAACCAGACGGGGCGCTAATGACTTTCAAGTCGAATCTCTCCGATGCTGGTGTCACTTCTGTTCTCTCCTCCAGCCCTTTATCATCGATGGGTTCAAGTTTGACCTACGGATTTATGTGCTGATCACATCCTGTGACCCTCTCAGGATTTTTACGTATAAGGAAGGACTGGCCCGCTTCGCCACGACCTCTTACTCCCACCCTTGCACAGACAACCTGGTGAGCTCAGGGGACATGCTGCCTTACCTCCCTCCCTTAGTGTGATAAAAAAAAAAAAAAAAAAAAAAAAAATCCTAGTTAAATCCACTAACACTTTCACTAACATTGTGGATTTGGCTACCGTGGCTGAACACTTCACACTTGCCGGGCTGCATATGTTCTTTCCTTGAGCCCTCCCAGGAGCCCTCAGGAATAGGCAGTATCACCTCCCTTTTCCAGAGGGAAATGAAAACCCAGAGAGAAGGAGGCCTTGTCCAAGGTCACAGAACTAGGAAGAGACAGACTGGGACTCAAGGCCAGGTCTGCCTGACTGCAAAGCCAGAGCCACAGTTCCACACCCCGGGAGTGCCCTCAGGCAGGGCACCGCCCCATCTCAGGAGGAATTGGAGTTTCTCATACTCCAGGCTGTGGGATACCCCTTCTTTCTTCCTCTGTGCTGCCAGTTTTAGCCCTAAGACTCCCCCCGCTTTTAAAAAAAATATATTTGTATTGATTTCAGAGAGGAAGGGAGAGGGAGAGAGAAATACCAGCATCAATCATGAGAGAGAATCATTAATTGACTGCCTCCTCTCTCCCCCGCCCCCCTCCCCCCCCCCACTGAGGATTGAACCCGCAACCCAGGCATGTCCCCTGACCCAGAATCAAACCGGTGACCTCTTGGTTCCTGGGTTGACTCCCAACCCCTGAGCCACCCTGGGCTGGGCCCCCTTTCGTTAAGTCCCAGGGGCCTCAGGAGGAGGCAGGAGGCCCGCCCTTCCTCTCACTCCATAGACTGCGTCTCTCCCCTCAGGATGATATCTGCATGCACCTGACCAATTACTCCATCAATAAGCACAGTTCCAACTTCGTTCAAGACTCGCTCTCTGGCAGCAAGAGGTAAGCAAGCGGCCTCACGCCCCTTCTCTTCCCCTGCCAGTCTCAGCGTGGCGCCCCGGGATGCGACCCAGACCCTGTCAGTCCGCATCAGCGTTTCCATCCTGGGTCACGTGCTCTCAGAAAATATTTCCTGGCCTGGAAACCCAGAACAGACTCCTTAGTCTCTGCCCTCGGGCTGTTAATCATTAAAAGAAGGCCACGTCGTAAACCCTAGAAGGGTGGGAGGAGGAGAGATAAACAGGAACTGTTTCCCCAGCAGGGTACACACACACACACACACACACACACACACACACACACCCCAAAACACACTCTGGTTACCGTTGGCCCTTCTGACATTTCCAAGCCAACAGATATTTATTGATTCTGGTCTGCTGTGGGAAAGGCCGTGCCAGGCAGTGCTTCCTAAGCTGTGGTTGCCTGGTGTGTGGCTCCAACTGAGATTCTCAAATGGTGTGTCACGCGGCCCGATGTGGCCTGACCTGTGGCTAGCTGGCTTTCTGATTCTCCAGAAGAAGGGGAAACATGAGAGGAAGGCATGAGCATCTTCCCAAGCAGCTTTTATACGCCTGCTATCGTCTAGTCCTGTCTCATTGGAGTTTTAAGAGAAAGGGGGACTGAAGAATGTGAACATGACCCGACAAAGGAGAAAGAAAAGGAAGTGTTTATGGAGGTCTCCCGTGTGTTTGGGCCTGAGCGGGGTGCTTTGGGAGCATTTAAAAAATACTTTTGCCCTAACCGGTTTGGCTCAGCGGATAGAGTGTCGGCCTGCGGACTCAAGGGTCCCAGGTTCGATTCCGGTCAAGGGCATGTACCTTGGTTGTGGGCACATCCCCAGTGGGGGGTGTGCAGGAGGCAGCTGATTGATGTTTCTCTCTCATTGATGTTTCTGGCTTTCTGTCCCTCTCCCTTCCTCTCTGTGGAAAATCAATAAAAATGTATTTTAAAAAAAATACATTTTTGTTGGTTTCAGAGAGGAAGGGAGGGAGAAAGAGAGACAGAAACATCAGTGATGAGAAAGAATCATTGACTGGCTGCCTCCTGCAAGGCTCCCCACTGGGGATCGAGCCCGCAACCCAGGCATGTGCCCTGACCTGGAATCGAACCGTGACCTGGTTCATAGGTTGACGCTCAACCATTGAGCCACACTGGCCAGGCTGCATTGTTTCCCCCCATTACATTTTTACAACACCATGGCCGAGGCATTATACACTACCCTTTGTAGACGGGGAACTGTGAGCTAAGCGCCATCTCATTTTACAGATGAGCAAACCAAGTCTCTGAGAGGTTGTTGCCTCAGGTCACACCGTTTTGAATGCCACAGCAGGACAAGAAGGTCGGTCGGCAGGCAGAGGCCGAGGCACATGCTCCTTCTCCTGCACCAGGTTCAGAGGACTGATCAGCAGGCCACCTGTCTGGCCTCAGAGCATCAGAGAGGCTTGGTGCAGGGGCAGTCACAGTGTCCTCCGTGGCAGAGTCCCAACGAGCAAATGGGAAATCACTAGGGCCGTGGTCGGCAAACTGCGGCTCACGAGCCACATGCGGCTCTTTGGCCCCTTGAATATGGCTCTTCCTAAGCCTTAGGAGTACCCTGATTAAGTTAGTAACAATGTACCTACCTATATAGTTTAAGTTTAAAACATTTGGCTCTCAAAAGAAATTCCAATCGTTGTCCTGTTGATATTTGGCTGTTGACTGATGAGTTTGCCGACCGCTGTGCCAGGCGAGGCCTGCTTGGAGGGTTGCGTCGGGCTGGGTTGGGGCGATCTCCCTTTCTCAGCAGGCCTCTGGGGCAGAGACCGGGTCCTCTTCATCTCTCAGGGAGCCTGGCACATAGCTGGTGTGTTCCGTGGAACTGGCTAACCCCTGGGCATTAACATGACAATGTGCGTTCACTGTGATGTGCCTGCGTCATCCCGAAGAGGCTGTGTTGATTTGTAACGGAAGCTCCCTCTGACCTGCCCAGTGTGGAGCTGACTGGAGCAACCCCTCAGATGTTTCCTCAAAAACCTGTACACATCCTCTGACCTCTGTGACAGGGTGACCAGCCATCTCGGTTGGCCTGGGAGCGAGGGGTTTCCTGGGATGTGGGACTTCCCGGGGCAGTTGGTAACTCCATCTGTGGAAATGCCCTGGGGCTGCCTTTTCCAAGTGGGCAGTCCTGACACAAAATTTCTGTGTCTTTAGTGTCCCCAGAAGCCCCTTAGATGATTGAGGTAGAACTCAGGCAGTGTGTGTGTGTGTGTGTGTGTGTGTGTGTGTGTGTTTAAGTCTATCTATTGAGAGAGAGAGAGAGAGAGAGAGAGAGAAAAGAAAGAAAGAAGAAAGAAAGAAAGAAAGAAAGAAAGAAAGAAAGAAAGAAAGAAAGAAAGAAAGAAAGAAAGAAACATCAACCCATTTTTCTACCCATCCATGCATTCATTGGTTGACCCTTGTGTGTGCCCTGACGGGGGTTGGAATCCACAACCTCAGCATATTGGGACGATGCTCTAACCAACTGAGCTACCCACCAGGGTGGTAGTTGTGTTCTTAAAAGGCTCCCTAAGTGCTTCTAATGAACACCAAAGAAATAACCACCAAAACAAAAGCATGAGGTAGGGTACTGGTTTCTTATTTTTTTAAATTTATCCATTAAGCTTTCCACCCAGGATACTCAGTCCCTGTCCAAGCCCACGGGTGTGTTCTGGGTCACAGTGAAAGTGCCCACACAGGCAGGGCCTTACATGTCATTCTATCTGTGCCCACTCCAGGGCTGTGGCGGCTTGCGGAGTGTGGCCCTGTGGCTCCTGCATGACCCTCCTGAGCTGACAAAGTCCTGGTGCCCCCCTAGCTCTTGGGTGTCCATCCCTGTTGGCTCTGGCACCCTATTTTCTACGGACGTTTCTGGTTCTCGGCATGCCGTGGCCTTAGATGTCTGAGGTGGGCTGCCCAGCCTCATGGCCTGTGGTTCCCCTCCAGGAAGCTCTCCACCTTCAACACGTACATGGAGAGCCACGGCTACAACGTGGAGCAGATATGGAGAGATATCGAGGATGTCATCATCAAGACGATCATCTCCGCCTACCCCATCATCAAGCACAACTACCACACCTGCTTCCCCAACCACACACTCAACAGCGCCTGCTTCGAAATCCTGGGCTTCGACATTTTGTTGGACCGCAAACTCAAGCCCTGGTTGCTGGAGGTAGGAAGCTGGGGCGAGGGGTGAAAATTGGCCCCTGTGCTTGGGATCGGCCAGCTTCAGGCTCCTCTCTCCGCCCTCGCAACTCAGCTAGATCTGTTTAATCAACTTAACTGGCGCCAGTTCCTCCCCTGGTGCTTGCTGCCTGGGGCTCCTCCTTTAGCTGAGAAGTGGCCACCAGAGGGGGTTAGACGGCCAGGAATTGGAGAATTCCCTGTGCCTTTTGGAGGCCCCGGGGACTTGGAAACCGATCTCAGACACAGAGCGACAGCTCTACCTTCTGTAACAGGGTCCTTTCGCCTCCCAGAAAGGGGGTGCTCTTCATCCAAGCTGGGCTGATGATGTTGAAGATCAGGTGGGAGCTGCAGGCCTGGCTCTCAGGGGCCTGGACCGCTCCGTTCCAAGCACTAACAGAGAACGGCCTGGCGTCTGTGGGCACAGGCATGGGTGCAGAGCCACACAGTCATGTTCCTGCCTCCCCGAGACCCCAGGGTGATGGGAGGAGGAGGAGGAAGAGAAGCTTCCGGGTGGCGGTCTCCCTTCCAGATTGTACTTGTGCCCGAGCAGTCAGTGATCCAGTATGCACTGGGAGGAGGGGTGAGGGGTGTGGGTACAAGTCAGAGGTGCCAGCTCGTGCCAGCTGCCAATGACAAGAGTCAGCCTATGGGGTGGGAAACCCAGAATTACACATCAGATTCCCAAGGCCTTGCCTTTCCTCCACTCCCAGTCCTTGTTCCCAGGGGTGGGTGGGAAGGAGAAAATGGCTGTTTGGAGCTCTTACCTCAAGAGCAAGCCGGCAGAAACGGCTAGAACTCTTCCAATGTCACAGAGTGCCTCTGAATAATATGGACTTTCCTATGAGCAGGAACATGTCTTCTCCCTTCTCCCTTCTCCCTTCTCCCACCTCTCTCCCCTGCAAGCCCGGTTAGAATCTCGAATGCATCATTTCTTTCTACTCCCTACCTCCCTGCCTGGTCCTTTGGACCGCCCCTTCCATCTGCTCCAGGCACGTGAGAGGACACCACACACCAGATGGAGAGGAAACCAAAGACGGGCTACTCCCTGATGCCTCCCAAGAAGCAAGAACTAAAATAACAGCTCGTTAGTCCTAGCTGGATTGGCTCTGGATAGAGGGTCAGCCTGCGGACTGAAGGGTCCGGGTTCAATTCCTGACAAGGGCACATGCCCAGGTTGTGGGCTTGATCCCCAGTAGGGGGCATGCAGGAGGCAGCCGATCAATGATTCTCTCTCATCGTTGATGTTTCTATCTCTTTCTCCCTCTCTGTTCCTCTCTCTGAAATCAATTAAAAAAAATATATATATAGTAATAAAAGCATAATATGCTAATTAGACCGGACAGCCAAACGACCTTCCAGATGTCCTTCCAGACGAAGCTGGGGCTGTGAGGGCCGAGGCAAGCCGCCACGGCTGCGAGGGCCAAGCCCCTTGCATGAATTTCGTGCATCGGGCCTCTAGTATATATATATATATAAAATAAAAGCCAGTTACTCTAGAGGGGTTCTACCTCCTCCGTTCCTCACTGTGGCTCCAGTCCAGACCTTCTCCCTGCCCAGGGCCCCAAGGTGGGCATAGGTCGCTCCCTGGAGGTGGTGTTTAGGCCTCCCTCTCCGCTTTCGCTCTGGAGAGCCCCGCTTCCAGCTGCCATCTTGCCCTCACAGGTCAACCACTCTCCGAGCTTCTCCACCGACTCCTGCTTGGATAAGGAGGTGAAGGACAGCCTGCTGTATGACACCTTGGTCCTGATCAACCTGGGGAGCTGTGACAAAAAGAAAGTCTTAGAGGAGGAGAAGCAGCGGGGCCGGTTCCTGCAGCAATGCCGTTCCCGGGAGGCCAAGTATAGTAGCCCCTCCCCCCCCAGGGACCCCATTTTTCTGACTGGTCTGTCCTGATCCAAGTTATGATACAATAGCCTACTCGTTATATGGTCTTTTTAAAAAATATAGATTTTTATTGGTTTCAGAAAGGAAGGGAGAGGGAGAGATAGAAACATCAATGATGAGAGAGAATCATTGATCCGCGGCCTCCTGCACACCCCCCCACTGGGGATGAAGCCCGAAACCCAGGCGCATGCCCTTGACCGGGATCAAACCCGCAACCCGTCAGTCCACAGGCTGACGCTTTATCCACTGAGCCAAGCCGGCTAGGGCTCTTTATGGGGCCTCTATGTCACTTCTCTGGGCCTCTGTGTTCTTCCTGTGAAATGGAGCGAATGATACATACAGTTGTTGGGGGGAATGACACGTTGGTGTATAAAAGGCTTACTTACCATAATGCCTGGCATTATCGTTTGTGTTTGAGACTATTAAGAATTTTGCCTGGAGTTGGTGAGGAGGGGAGTCAGCGCTTACACATGATTATCCCACTTGGAAAATTAGTTTATATTTGTGGAATGTGGCAGTTTGAATATTTTTACTGTGACTATTCCTTTGTCTCTATTTTAAGAGATTTAAGTTATAGGTATAACTATACCTAATGGAGATAAGCTTATTAATATCAGATGAAGATTTAAGATTTAGGGATTACCAATACGAAAAGTAAAACCATTCCTTTTTTTTTTTTTTTTTTTTTTAACCAAAAGAAAGATTTGCCTGTCCTCCCCCGTGTTACTGTGTTGGCAGGAGCTCACGTGTCCCTGCTCCCTGCTGGGAAGCACTTGCCTTACAGAGGCCTCCTTCTGCAGGGTGAGTCTAGTGTCAGAAGACTCTGAGCCTGGGCAAGGAGATGCCTGTGTTGATTTTCAGACCCGCTGTGGCCCCTGCTCTCATGTGCGGAGCTAGCCTGGTCCTTCGAGATGAAACTTCTGGAACCAAGGCAACAGCATCTGTGTCTGGAAGGCATTTTCTTGTGTACTGTCTTCTCTGCAAGGAGGGTGGCAGGCAGTGGGGTGTAGGCAGTGGGAGCTAAGGAGACACAGACTCTGGAAGGGGAACTGACTTGTACTAGGTCACCTCGCTGGTAAGCGGCAGGTCTGGACCCAGAGCCCCAGGGGTGTGTGGCCTGGGGTTCCAGGATGCCCTCCACTGTGCTGGCTTTCTCTAAACCGCTGGAGGAGGAGGCAGCGTCAGCTAAGGCGCAGCTAGGGCCCTCTCCTGAGTCATTCTTCTTGTCACAACTTGGCCTGGATAGCTCAGTGGCTCTTGGTTTTCCTGCTGTAAAAGGGGCTTATCATTCCTCCCTCGATGACCGCCATCTCCCCAGGGGGCTGTGAGGAAGAGTGAGATCATCAGAGCTCATAAAAGCACATCCAAGAAGCCCTCAAATTTAGCAAAACACAAGCTGTCGTTCTCCAGAGAGTGACAGGGTAGGAGGGGCTGTGATTGGGAAGGTGGCCATAGTCTGAGAATCTGATGAACTGTCAGAGAAGACTGTTCTTTTCTGTGTTTAAAATATATATATATATATATATATATATATATATATATATATATATATATATATATATTTGTATTGATTTCATAGAGGAAGGGAGCACTAGAAACATCAATGATGAGAGAGAATCATTGATCAGCTACCTCCTGCACACCCCTACTGGGGATCGAGCCTGCAACCCAGGCATGTGCCCTTGACCGGAATCAAACCGGGGACCCTTCAGGCTACAAGCCTATGCTCTATCCACTGAGCCAAACCAGCTAGGGCCAGAGAAGACTGTTCTAAACAGCTTTTAGTGCATATGACGGGATGGCTAGAATCCTCTCAGGGAAACGTTTAGGAAATACCGATGGACCCCTGTTGTGTGCAAGGCCCCTGCCTGGCCCTAGATGATATCCAGCTTGGTCACATTTCTTTCAAGCATCGAGCCATTTCCCAACGCAGCCCTGTGTTCTGCTTGCCAACAGGATCAAGGAACTCAAGGGTTTCCAGGCCTTGCGTCAAGAGAAAACTGAGAAGTATGAGAAGGAAAACGGTGGAAGTTTCCACCTGATTTATCCCAATCTGAATTCGGAGAAGTATGAGAAGTTTTTCCAGGACAATAACTCCCTCTTCCAGAATACTGCCACCTCCAGGGCCCGGGAGCTGTATGCCCGGTAGGAAAGCACCTTCGAGGTGGACTTGACCTGCTGGGTAATTTGGCCTGGGTCTGTGAGGAGGGTTTGTGAACTTCAGTCTCCAACCTTGAACTTGACAGGGAAACATTTGCTTTAGTGTCACAAGGACCAGTGTTGTTAAGTAGCTATGTGGCTGTTTCTAGAAATTCACCCCTGAGACAGGCACCCCCCTACACACCCCTCTCCAGAATGACCAGCCCCCCTCAGAGCTGCCTCCTGGATTCCTGCAGGTATATAATCTGAGAGCTGGGAGGGACTCATCCCATCCAGTCTGGTCCCCGCCCACCATCTCATTTTATGGAAGGGGAGGACGGGGCAGAGAAGACATCATATAGAGTAATAACAGGAAAGAGACAACAGTCCGTCTCCTGATTCATGGGACTACGTTATTTCCATTACACTATTGGCCAGAGGCCCAGGATGTGAAGTGGTCCATTGTGGGAGCCCCTGACTTTGGCCTGTCCAGACCCTCTCTTCAGCACCTGTCATGTATGGGATCTGTCCTCCTGGGAGGTGGGGAGCGAGATAGGGTTGTGGTGGAGTGTGGTGGAGTCCCCTTCCTGCGTATTTCTCCTTGGATGCTATTCCCAAGCCTGGGAATGACGTGGTTTAAGGGATGCCTCTCCTCCACCTCCTCTTCTGTGACCTTCAATCACGTGTGCAGACTGGACATCCTGGGAGGGAATGGGGAGTTCCCTCCTCTTTGCCCAGTCCTGTCCACCCCATTCAAAGCCCATCCCTAACCTACTGACACTCACTGTTCCTCAATGGGCAGGCAACTGATCCAGGAGCTGAGACTGAAACAGGAGAAAAAATCCTTGCAAACAAAAGAGAAGAAGGTAGAGATGCAGGGAGAATCGGCAGGCGAGCACGCGAGAGCCAAGGGGGCGAAAAGCTGGCAACAGACACAACACCGAAAATACAAGGCCGCTGCCACCCAAGTCTCCAAACAAGTAAATCCGGATGGGAGGGGAGCACCCGTGCCCAGCACCCTTCCCTGGCTGCGGCCAATTTATACGAGGGTGGGGGGAGTCGGGGAGGGGAGGATGCCGAGGAAGCCACTGCTCAGAGCCCGGATGCACTGAAGGAATGGGCTGTACGGAGGGCTGGGCCACAGGAGGGGGACCCCGGAAGTCACAAGGAGCCCAGCGTCCTTCAGAGGACCCTTCCATCCAGGCAGAGAGGACGCTCACTGGTCTGTCCTTGCCTCCATCAGTAGGAGTTAGCAGCTGGGAGGGTGAGCACAATCTCCACGTAGGGAGCGGGCTCCAGGACTACATGTACTCATTGTTCCCAGCTCCAGTTGGGGTTGTAGCGCTCTCTTCCAGGAGGCCAGGGGCACCGCCTAGAAAGGGAAGAGGTTCTGGGAGGCAGGACCCTCAGAACATTACATGGGGTGACTGACCACAGCTGGGTCCTTCCAGCCTGCTCTCTGCTCAGAGTGTGGGCAGTCCCCCACTGTGGGCCACGGTTGTCCTGTGATCTGACTCTCTGGATCCCCCTGTCTCTGCCTAGCTCTCTCTATAGGCTCAGTGGAGAGATTCAGTTGACTTTACAGTCCATCTCCTTCTTCTCAATGACTCACCCACAGAGACAGGATTAGAGCACGTGCTTGTTTGTTTTCATAACTTTACTGGGGCCATAGACCCTCTGAGTATCTGATAAAAGCTATGGAATCTCTTACTATGACGTATACAAAGATAGTTTTTTAAAATATATATATTTTATTGATATTTTACAGAGAAGAAGGGAGAGGGATAGAGAGAGAAACATCGATGAGAGATCAGCTGCCTCCTGCACACCCCCTACTGGGGCTGTGCCCGCAACCAAGGTACATGCCCTTGACCGAAATAGAACCTGGGACCCCTTCAGTCCGCAGGCTGACGCTCTATCCACTGAGCCAAACCGGTTAGGGCTACAAAGATAGTTTTAAGTGGTTCAAAGACCCCGTGAAACCATCCATGAGCTCTCTAGGAGTCCCTGAACTCGAGGTGAAGAGCCCCAGATTAGAGAGACGTTTGATACCGATTGCTTTCCTTCTCCCCCTCATCTCCTTTGCACCTACTCTTGGGTGCAGATGAATCTGGACGTGGACAGAGCTGGGTTCCCATGAGCTGTGTGTTTCGTTTCCTCCTTTCCAATCCCTCCAGTCGCTGACACTAGTGCCCTCCGCGCCTGATGTGCTCTTGGATGTCAGAGATGAAAAGAAAAATGAGACAGAGATCAGCCTCAACCAGGAGGCCCCCAAGAAGGAAGACGGCCCTGCTTCCCCCGAGCCTTCCTCTGCGAGACATTACTGCTCGCTCCCCGACCTGAGGAACTCAAGCCTTTTCAGCTGCTCTGGGCTGGACCTCAGTAAACCCATCTCCAGACTCAAGAAAGCCAAGTGTGCCTCTGTAGTGAACATCCTCCCCAGCCCCGTGGTAAGTGGAGCGGCCTCCCCCCAGGGGGCGGAGCTCGGGAGATGGTGGTGGGACTCTTGCTTTCTTGTCCCTTCTCTGCCCCTGACTTCCTATGGGTCCTTCGAGTAAGCCTCCTTCCCTCCCTGGGCCTTGATTTCCCCACTGTGATGCCCAAGGCGTGGAATGGCACAGCTGGTAGGAAGAGAGGCCTCTACTTTTAGGGCTGTTAGAAAGGCTGGCCCATGCATCCCCTCTTTTTAGGCAGGGCACCTCCTCGGGCTACTGTAACAAATGACCACACACTTGGTGGCTTAAAACACACATTTATTCTCTCAAGTTCTGAAGGCTAGAAGTCTGAGAACAAGGGCCAAGTGGCAGGAAGTCACAGAGAGAATAAGTATTAGGGGCTCACTTCACCCTCTGGGGACCACAGCTCCTTTGCTTGGAGGTGAAGTTTCCCTTCTCGGGACTTTAGATTCCTTAGGCCCTGCTGTTGATTGTGCTGCTATCACCGCATAAATTCATCACATCATCACCTCAGGATTTCATGGATGTGGGGAGTGGAGAAAAGAAAAGGAGGTCTTTGAGCCAAAACTCTAGGGCTATTTATTTGTTTATTTTTGTCTGATGTCATTTCTCTTTAGCCTGAAAAACTCCCTTTAGTGTTTTTTGTAATGCTCCCCTCTCGGCTGGTGATGAACTTTCTAGTTTTGTTTACTTGAAAAAAAGCCTTTATTTAGCTTTCACTTTGAAGGATATTTTTGTTAGACCTAGAATTCTGGGTTAACATTATTTTTCTTGCAACACTTTAAAAATGTTGTTCCACTGTCTTCTATTTTCTTTCTTTTTTAGAGATTTTTAATTGAGAGAGAGGGTAAGGGAGAGAGAGAGAGAGAGAAACATCAATGTGAGAATGGAACACTGATGGTTGCCATGGGGGATCGAACCTGCAACCGGGCATGTGCCCTGACCGGAATTGAACCGGCAACCTCTCGGCGGATGGGCCGATGCCCAACCAATTAAGTCACACTGGCCAGGGCTCTTTCTTTCTTAAAAATTCATAACATTGTCCCCTGTATGCAATGTGTCACTTTTTAATGGATGCTCTTTATCTCTGAATTTAACCAATTTGATTATGATGTGTCTGGGTGTAATTTTATTTGTATTTATCCTATTTAGGATACTTGAACTTAATGGTTTTGTAAATTGAGGACTTTCACCATATTTGAGAAGTTTATAGCTGTTATTTCTTCACATATTTTTTCTGCCTTATTCTGTTCCTTTCTATTTTACTTTCTGTCTCTGTGACTGCTCTAGGTGCCTCATATAAGTAGAACTATACAATATTTGTACTTACATGTCTGGTTTATTTCACTTAGCATAATGTTTTCAAAGTTCATTCATGTTGTATTATGTATCGGAATTTTCTTCTTTTTTAAGACTGAATAGTATTCCATTATATGCATCTACCGCACTTGATTTATTCATTCATCTTTTGGTGGACATTTGGCTACTTTTGGCTACTGTGAATAATGTTGCTGGGATCATTGGTGTACATAGTTTTTTAAAAGGAACTAATAACTTATTTTGAGTGTATACCTAGGCACAGAATTGCTGGTCACAGGGTATTTGTAATCTTATTTTACCAAGTATTTCTAGATGATTCACCAGAATGACTGTCTGCATTCTCATCAGCAGTGCATGAGAGTCCCTGTACCTCTGCATCCCACCAACAGCTTTCTAATTTTTGCTAATCTAAAACTGTAGAATAGCTATTTCTCTGATTACTAATCTCTAGTGTTTAAAATCTCTGTCACATTCAAAGACCTCCAGAGGAAGCTCTGTGGACATCCCTACCATATTCTGCCCTAGTGTTTAACCCAGTGGTCGGCAAACTCATTAGTCAACAGAGCCAAATATCAACAGTACAACGACTGAAATTTCTTTTGAGAGCCAAATTTTTTTAAACTGAAACTATATAGGTAGGTATATTGTTATTAACTTAATTAGGGTACTCCTAAGCTGGCCTTTGCTAAAAACGTCCTCAGTCTGATTGAGGTACGTTCGCCGCGATCGACCTTTCCAACTCTCCCATCCACACTCGTCTTGTACACTTGTTTCGTCTATCTCCTTTCGCTCATCCTCTCTATATGTCCAAACCATCTCAACATACCATTCTCAATCCTCGACACTACATCTTCCTTCACTCCACAACGTTCCCTAACATGAACTTAATAAACTTTACTTAAAAGTTTTAAGTCTTAGTTAAAAGACTTATAGGTGCGTTGAATAAAACTTGATATCATACTTAATAACAATATTATATTGATAAAATTAAGTTCCTTACAATTTACTTTACAATATCCATAAAATTAAATCATGACAATGGCTGACAAACACTAATGTGAACAATGGCCTTGCATCTCCTTGGAAAGCTTGGGTAAGTCAGGTTTGTATTTTGTTGTTTTTAATTTTAGGCACGATTTCAGGTTCTCATCAATAAGACGACTTCTCAATTTACTCTTTTTTTTTTTTAAATATATTTTATTGATTTTTTACAGAGAGGAAGGGAGAGAGATAGAGAGTTAGAAACATCGATCAGCTGCCTCCTGCACATCTCCCACTGGGGATGTGCCCGCAACCCAGGTACATGCCCTTGACCGGAATCGAACCTGGGACCTTTCAGTCCGCAGGCCGACGCTCTATCCACTGAGCCAAACCGGTTTTGGCTCAATTTACTCTTGATAAGGTTCATGCTTGAAAATGATTGTTTGCATAAATATGTAGACCCGAGTAAGGAAAGAACAGAAAACGCTAGTTTTTTTCACTTGATTATATGAGTCAGGAATACTATTCCCCCCACTTCTTCTAACGCCACTTTTTAAAAATAGACTTGCCCAGACTGAAAACCGACTTCTGCCATGGACCACGAAGTTTCCATCGCACTGTACGTGTGCGCCCGCACGTGGTATTTTGTGGAAGAGCCACACTCAAGGGGCCAAAGAGCCGCATGTGGCTCATGGAGCCGCAGTTTGCCAACCACTGGTTTAACCAATTCCTGGTCAGAGGAAACTATTCTAACCCAATCTTTCATCCTGCTGATGAAATCAGTTCTTAATCTGTTTAAATCAAGAATGGCATAGCAAGGAGCCCTTTGCTTTCCACAATCTCATTTTGGATTGTTTTCTCTTCCAGCTCTTATCGTCATTAGAGACCTCAGAAACCTGCACCCAGTTCTCAGACTCCCCTGAGTCCCCGCTGCTGAGCACGACAAACAGCCCAGAATGCAGTAGCCCAGAGATGGACAGAGTGGTCTCCCTGAAATGCAAACAGCAGACCTCCCAGTACCTCTTCCAGGAGAAAATATCAAAAATTTCTCTGCCGGCAAAATCCCAGCGCTACTCGTTGAACCCACGTTGGACTTGGCTAAAGAATAACGCGAGGAAACAGCATCTGATGTCAGAGCTGTTCACCAAGGTTCACCTGAGGGAGAAGCTCTCCTTGTTCCCAGCTTCCTGCAACCCAAAGCTGGCGTTACAGAACCAGTCACGTGAGTGCCAGCCTGTTCAGGGATTTACCCAGAGCACATGGAGGAACCAACAGAACCAGTCCTAATCTTTGGGGAGCATCCAGCCTGAAGGGGGATACATTCCCTGTCCTGAGGGTGACCGCAGTCTGATGGTGGAGACATAGTCTGTGTCCTTAGGGAGTCTCCAGTCTTACTGGGAAGATAAGAAAGATAAAAACAGAATGCTATGTCTACGTACCCTCTTCAACATTCCCCGGTTCTCATTCAGTTGAGGCCCACACAGCTAAATCTGTACCAGATGGAGGCATTAAGTATGAAAAAACAGGGAAGAGAAACTATTTTGAGAAAAGAACAATGGATGATTCTGATTCAGGATCAGATTTAGGCCAGGTGACCCTAGAGCAGTAGTTCTCAACCTTCCTTTAATACAGTTCCTCATGTTGTGGTGACCCCCAACCATAAAATTATTTTCGTTGCTACTTCATCACTGTAATGTTGCTACTGTTATGAATCGTCATGTAAATATCTGATATGCAGGATGTATTTTCATTGTTACAAATTGAACATAATTAAAACGTAGTGATGAATCACAAAAACAATATGTAATGATATATGTGTTTTTCCAATGGTCTTAGGCGACCCCTGTGAAAGGGTCGTTTGACCCCCAAAGGGGGTTGGCGACCCACAGGTTGAGAACCGCTGCCCTAGAGGGAGGTGGCCTTTTCTAAGAATTTGTGCTGAGTCCAGCAGCCTAAATTGATAATGCCAATTTATCAGTTTCTTTGCCTTTCCAGAAAACTTCTCCCTGCCCCAGAAATGTTATTTGCGCAGCCAAAGCTCTCATGAGAAGAGGCCGCTGGATATGCCTTCGCTCCTCTTCTTGAAGAAAACTCACCGCCGTGATGTTTCTCTGAGGGATCTGCTGGTGGTGGCCACTTCAGCCCGACTGGATCCGAGGCCTGACAGAAGACGTCTGGGTGCTATGAGGGACCCGTGTATACAGGATCGGGAAGCATGCAATCACTGCCTGATCTCTGGTCAAAAAGAATGTGAGAGGAAATAGGTAGGCCCACCCATATTCCCTTAATGTGCCTGGTGCATTGGCAAGCACCATAAGTATATATTTCTGGAATGAATGTTGGGTAAGTAGGTGGGTGGATGGATTGATAAAGCCATACAGGTAAGTAGACAATTAAGACTAACCTTAGTTAACGTGTGACCCTCTTGCAATTTATGCTTCTGCTACGACTACTCTGTGCCCCCTGCTTTAGTGCACTTGGCCTTGTCTTCACTTATGGCTAACATTGAGACCATCATTAAAGCCGGTCCCAGAAGTAGAACCATGCCAACTGTGAGGGGTTGATTTCCACATCTTTCATGCTGTGCCAACCTGGCCTCGGCCCAGGCCGCTTGCCCCAAAGCTGGCCCTGTAATGGCGTGTACCGAGGGGACTGAGCAGCTGGACAGTGGATACTGAGATGTGGAAACAAAGATCTTTAAGCTTTGATTCTACTGTGTGAAAGGACCAAAGGGAGCAGGGAGCCCTCTGTCAGAACTTCAGTTGGTATATAGAAACTTCAGAGAGCGCTACAGCATAGCGTTGCATGGTAGAGGGGTTCGTGCTGCTGGGCACACTTGCCTTGGGTGTACCAAAAGCCTTGCGTGCATTATCTCAATCCTCAGAGAAACTCTATGTGGTTAATACCATGTCATTCTTTTTTTTCAAATGAGGAAACCAAAGTTTAGAGAGGTTAAGTGGCTTGCCCAAGAACACACAGATAATGAGCTCCTAAGCGTGTGCTCTTAATCACTACCACTTATTATCTCTGGCCAGCCATCTTGGCTGCTCTCTTAAATAATCTATAGCAAATGTTTGGGGCTATAGGGAGGTAGGAAGATGAATGTAAAATGAATGTAGGTAAAATGAATTTCTGGTGACCATGGATGTGAATCACCTGAGCATCTCCTGAAACACTAGATAAGAATGGTGATGATGTGTTAATTGGCCTGAATATTCTAGAGGCCATTTAACCATTTTACAGGAAAATCTAAAAAAAAAAATCTTCTTTTTTCCCCCCCCAGAATCAGACTGGATCTCTGCTATTCCCCACCCCACCCCCATTTTACTTTTTACTCCCAGGAAATGATTTGTCTCTTCTTACAGTGTCTACAGTGCCCATGGGATCAACCAAGAGTTTTATTTTCTCAACTAGATATCCTAGTCCACTAAGTCCCTCCCTCTCACTAGCACCACTGAGGCCAACAGCCTTGCTTTTTGTGCCCTCCCAGTTAGCTGACAGTGTAGGACCGTGACTTCTGGGAGTTATTGATGTTGTCCCGGGACACGCCCCAGTTGCTCCGACCAGTGTCATTCCCATGGGCCCCTCACATGGCACCATCATCCAGAACACTCCCCCAGACAGAGCAGTGCGAGGGAGGAGTGTTTCAGAGGAGGGTTCACAACTTTCAAGAATCCAAAGTCCTCAGTCCACCAACAGGCCTGTGTCAGTTGGTCTTCAACTCCAAAGAGCAAAGGCAGAGAGAGGGCTAGACATGATGGAGAACTCAGAGCCCCGAGTGAGAGAATTGGGGCAGTTATCACCACCAGGTACAGATCATACTTCCTCCCATCCCAGCCACCTCAGTACCCAGACATCTTCCTGCTACTGCCCTTACCAGCCCCACTCAATCTCGCCAGTGAAGACAGAGGTGAGGTGAGAGTGCCCAGCCTGCTGATGTTTCTTCCATCAACCTACAGAAATGCTGCATTTCCCCCTCATGTGTACATTAATAAAATAAATCACCATGCTCAATGCCAGGACAAGGAGCCCGATTCGTTAATATTGTGAAGGGCCTAAAATGTTATCCTGGGAAGTGTTCCCCTTAACTCCGTGGGCTGTGGAAAACCACTGCAGGTTTTTGAACGGGAGAGAGATTTCATGGGGGGTGAGAACAATGGACCTGGTAGCAGATGGTAGGATGGATGAGTGGCAAGGAGAGAGCCTGAGGTAGGAGAGTGGTTTGGAGGCTCAGACAGTGGCCTGCGTTTGAAGCCCTGGCAGCCCCTATCGGAATGGCTGACGGTGGGAAAGAAAAGAGGGCAGGCCAGTCAGCCATCGTAGAGCTGGGCATGGCATTGAACAAATGGAGGGAACAAGGAAAAGGGAACAAAAGGCGGCTTCCAGAGAACTGAGTCCCTGAAAGAAAATAGGGACATTGGGAGAAGCAGCTTTGGGGGATGGAGATCAGAGAGCCTGTGTCATAAAGCAAGTGGATGAGTTCCTGTCCTGAGATGGGTTGAAAAGAGCAGCACTAACGGAAAAGTTTCTCGATGCAAAAATAACTTTCCTAAAATTATTAGGAAAATGGCCACGTTGGTCTGGGCAGGTTTTTCCAGGCTCAGAACTATCTGGGCAGCTAAAAAGATTGTGTGCTCTCACCTTGCTGTGGATCAAATTGGTCAGTGAGGGGGTGGGGTGGGGTGGGGAAGTGGGGTGGGGTTGACCTGGATCTAGAACGCTCCCTCGGAGGGTTCTGATGCATAGCCATGTTTGGGAGCCGCTTACCTGGCTTCACCCACACTGGACAGCCCCTGGCCCACCTCAAACAGGCAGGACACCTCTCCTGAGCCTTCGAAGGCTGATCTCAGAGTCCAGTTTTGCTTCCACCCTGGCAGGGAGTGTAAGTCAGGCAGATTGGCAGCTGTTCTAAGCGTCCTCCCCCGCCCATCCTGGGTGATTACATGAACCGAATAGAATCATGCACAACCCTCGTCTTTACAGCTGGCATGTCCCTTGGCTTAATGACAGGGCAGTGTGGCGTTTCAAACTTAAGGAATCTAAAGCAGCAATAAAATGGGTTTTGCAAATTGTTAGGGAGGCAACGAAGACCTTGGAACTGCAATTTCCTAAGTATTGCTTTCGATGATTTTGCATTCTCCAACCATGACTCTCACCAGCAGCCTGGGGAAGCCAAGCCGGCAGTGTGTCCTGTGGAGGGCACGTCACGCCTCCTGAGGGCACACTGTGTGCTGGGGAGCTGGCTGGAGGCTCCAGGAGCCGCCTAGGGGTGGGAGGGGTTGTGATTGTTCTGAGCACGTGTTCTTCCCATCAGACACCTGCTAATCATGCTTCCGTCAAGACACTCCCACCACCATGGGCTCTGACTGGTCTGGGGTGACCTTCAGCAAGGGCCCCCCCTTTCTCTTTACTCAGGAACATCTACTGTCTGCAGAAAGCATGAGGAAAGAAGTGTGGGAAACAAAACGAGTCCTTTAAAAATCTAGGGCTGGTGCCTGGTCTCTCTGGCCCTTTGATTTCTTTTCCTGCTATTTCCTGGTTCTTTTTAACCCTCGGAAATGTACTTTTTGGGCAACCATTGTGAAAGGAAAAACTGTGGTGCCCCTCCACCACCCTGCTCCCTCAAGCCTCGTAGTCTTAGGAAAGATAGCACAAAGGGACCCCATCCGTCTGAGGAAGAGATGGAGGCCGCAGGAAGCTACAGCAGGCAGTGCTGGGACAGATCCCTCTTGCTGTGAGCAGCATTGGTAGGCATGCTCACCAGGAGCGGAATGCCAGCTGCCTCAGCAGTTATGCCAGGTGGGAGAGCAAACACCGAAATCCTGTTGGCAAAGCCAGCAGGGCCAGCACACTGTGGCCAAAGCAAATAGAGGCCGAGGTAGGCCAGCTGCAATGAACTCTCACTTCTACTCGGATCTGGCAAAGGGTGAGACTGAGCTGGCTGAGCCCACGTACCAGTGCATCGAGTAGCCGTGGGTGTGCTCATACCGATCCCTGGGCTGCTGCTCTTGCTCTCCTTGGCATGGTCCCCTTTCATTTTGGCACTTTGGCCAAGGAAAGTCTGATCATGATAAAGCATTTCACCTGTATTGCTTTGGTTATTCTTCCCAGCAGTCTGTGAGATCAGTACAGTATTATCCCCATCTTACAGATGAGAAAATTGAGGCGAGGGGAGGGACATCAGAGCCAGGACTTAGTGTGGGGGCCTCTGACTCAGGGTCTGCTGCATTTCCCATTCCCTCCACCCTCCCACCTCTCCACCTGAACGCTCCCATTTCAGTTCCCACACTCCCTTCACGGGCAGAGCTCCCACCTTCTAAACCAGTGAAGCAGAGGCTCAAAGGAGGGTAGGGATTGTTTTTGCTTTTAGACCAGCTCATTGACACCCCTGATTCTTTATCTGCCACACCCACCAACACAGAGGCCCAGTAAAATGAATACAATTACAAATATTTTCAATTTTTTGCATATTTCAACAAGTCACAACCCCTTCCCCTTTATTTAAACATGAAAGATCTGAATCAAGATCTCTGCTTTTTTCCCCCTTCATGTTAGTTACAATGTGGTTGTATTTAAACATAGACTCAATAGACCCTCTTATGACCTGCTGCCTTTTGGTGTCTCTAGGCCCCAATGTATACCCACAAAAATGCGTCTCTCTGGCCACCTGGTTGGGAACTGTATGCTTCACCGAGAGATAGACAGTGGCTACATTCATGTCTCATGGATGGCTGGGCTCCCACTGAGAGAAGAAAGCCAGCTGTTGGGTTGGCTGTACCCTTCCGAGTCCCCCTTCCTCTACAGCTTTCCTGATGATCTGAAATTTCCTGATTATTCCCCAACATCCCTGTTTGAGGGGAGAGGACAGGAGAAGAAACAGGAACCCTTCATGGGACTCAGTGGATCTGATAACCAGTCCTTTTCCCACCCAGCATTCTGATGTGCTCTCCCCGGGACCCTGCGGGGAAAGGCCATTGGTCAGAGGGGCCTGGGGAAGTGGAAGTGAGGGCCGCTGGGAGCATGTCCTCCCTGTCTCCCTCGGCAGAGAGGCCCAAGAGCGCAGGGCGGGGCTGGGGTCCCCGAGGGGAGAGGGGCCCGTGCGGGGCTGGTTTGGAGGTTCTGCTGGAGAAGGTGCGCACGGGGAGGGCGTGTCAGGGCGGCGTTGCTGTCCAAGCGACCGGAGGAGCAGGGCTGACTCCAGGCGCGGAGCCGAGAACAAGCGACCAGGTCCACCGTACTCTGCGCGCTTCCCCGACGCCGCACCGCCACTGCGCTGTCTGCCCCGCACGCATCCCGCATCCCGCATCCCGCTCTGGAGCCAGACCCAGGGACCGACGGGCGGCCCCGGGGTCAAAAGGCTCCCGCACAGAAACCGGGACTTCGCCCCAGCGGGGGCCCGGGGGCCCAGGACGGTCCGCCTGGGGCGGGAGGAGGACAGGCGGGGAGAGCTGCGGCCGGAGCGCCCAGTGGAAATGCTCGGGGCAGGGCCAGGCAGCGGGTCACCAGGCGCCTTTCTCCGGCTCCACGCTTCTCCCCAGCGGCTCCGGCTCAGGGGCCCCAAAGCAGCCGGTAAAGCTGGTCCCCAGGGGAGTCACTCCATCCAGTCACTGCTCCCAGAGGGACTCCAGAGGAAGTCAGTGGGAATGGTGGTCGCCCCCATTTCACAGACGGGAAAACTGAGGCTCAGCTTTCCCAAGGCTCCATTGACTTGATTCTTTGTCCGGCGGGAGAGAGACAATGCCCCATGCGATGCTCGTTTGCTGCCTGCCTGGGCCCCAGGAAGGCCACTGCTGGGTTCCAGGCAGGAGAGAGAGAGAGAGAGAGAGAGAGAGAGAGAGAGAGAGTTTTGGAACCTCCCCACCCTCAGCCTCCCTCCGTCTCGGGCACCTCCTTCTTTACCTTCCTCCTCCCGCCAGGTTTGGAGGCGCAGAGGATGTTTGCCCTGGGAGCAGGCCGGATGCCTCTGCGGTCAGCAGCCTGATTCACTGCAGGGAGGCACCGCACCCAGCGGCCCCAGCTGTCAGATTGAGGGTGAGGGCTGTGGAGAGGGGACTCCATAATCCGCTCCACCTTGCCCCCAAGGCACTCCTGCCGTACCTGAAGCACCATCCCAACTAGCCAGGGATGTCTACTCATCAGCCTTTACCCCCCACCTGGCTTCTCTTCACTCTTGGGGAGGAGGAGCCAGTAGGAAACCCAAGACCGAGCCCCTTTCTGAAGCCAGGGGTTGGCCGCTCCAAAGGCTTTGGGAGTGACTCCCAGGATGCGGTTAGGGAAGAGGCTAGGATTAACCCCCTCTTTTTCTCCACTCACTGAGTCCCCCCTTCAGAGCCCAGAAGGGGTTAATATTTCACCAGCTACCCCCTTCTTTCACCTGAAGGATCCCCAGAAGGCTTTTCCGGAAGCCCAGCTGACACGTGGTCCCAGGTTGTCAGTGGGGAGGGGGGCACTGGCCCCCAGGCAGCCCCTCCTCACCTGTGCGGCCCCACCTCAGGGCGTCTGCCCCAGATTCCCCTCGGCCCCTGGCTGACCCAGACACACTGATAAGCCCCCAGACGGCCAAACATCGTTAACTTCTTTGCTTTTCTAGACTTCTCTCCCTGTCCTTTCCCCGACCCCAGCGGAGGGATTGCCGGGTGTCTGCACTTCTCCTGGGTGCTGGATTCCAGGGACCAGCCTTCCGCCTTTTGCCCCCCCTTCCCCTCATGCTTCCGGATGGGGAGCCAACTTTCTGTGACACTCAGTTGCTCTAGAAATAGTGTTCGCTCATCCTCTCCCCAGCCCCAAGCCCCGTGCCCACATAGACTCTGCTTCAGAAGAGTTCCAGGAAACAGTAAAAAATTAAGAGAGAGAAAGGGAAAGGGGATGTCAGAGAAAGTCAACAAGGATTTCAAGAACAAGCTTAAACTTCTCAGCTCAACCCTGAACAGGGAGGAGGAGGGCTAGATTGTCCATTGGGACTGCACAAGCAAGCAGCTCTCAGTTTATTTCCTATTGCCTTTAAACATTTTGCTCACTCACATACAAAGGGATCAGGGTGATAGGAGGCAGTGTCTGCCCCCACACACCCGGCTGCGCTGCAAGAAGACGGGTTTTCCCAGGGTGGCATGGAGGGTGGACAGAGCTGGCGTGGGTCATGGTCCCAGGTTCCCAGGGTGGAGAGAGCCACTATCATTACAAAGCTGACCGTTCTCTCTGCAGGCGGCCCCACTGATGGCTCTGCTTGCAAATCCTTCCCTGGTGCTCTTCTCCCCACCCCGTCTCCCCAGAAAGAGAAGGTTCCTGGAAAAGGCCCCTGGAAGACAGGCTCTGACTGAAGTGAGGGGATGTGGGGAAGTGACAGCCACAGGGGAGGGTCCATGCCCCCCCTCCAGCGGTGGGGATGGGTAGGGATCATCTGCCCTTTTAGACGGGAGCAGAGGTCTTAAGCCCAAGTATGTGGTTTCCATGAATTCAAACAATTTTTAAATAAACTGGGACACTTTTCTCAACTAAAATAATATAATAATTGGACAAAAAAAAGTTAAATATCCTTTGGTCAGAAGTCCTGGGAGAGAGCTCTTTTGACAGGAAAAGAAATCGGTAAGTTGTTATCTGAATATTTTTTAGAATTTGATTGACCGAATCCAGACCTCACTTCCAACAGGTCTGAGGGGATGAAAATAACAAACCCTTGGAGAAAGCGTGCATGTCTCGTTTGGGAACCTTAAACACTGCCCTGAGGCGCTCAGCACCCTGCACGAAGCAAGTGCTCAGGGAGTGCAAGGCTAGCGGGTCCTAATGCTGGAGCTGGGCCGGGCCAGAGTTCCCCCCTGACCTGCCCGCGAAAGGTGTGCCTACGCGTTTGCAGCTTCTTGACCGGCCACGCAGGTGCAGAAATGGACGCCAACCATTCCGTCTTCCAAAGAATTCCTGCAAGCGCTGGCCATGCTCACTGTGCGCTGCGCCTGGGGAACATCCGGTGCGACTGAAGGGCTGCGTTTGTGCACAAGCCTGGACCACCGAGCACCGCCACCCTGGAGTTTTGGGCACCGGGATGGAGGTGGCCCGGCGAGCGTGGGGGTGGCGGGGTTGGGGACCCCCCCAGGCTGAAGGGCGCCTCTCCGGAGAGTGAGAGGCGGCTTCTGTGGCCACTCCCATCCCTCCACTCCCATCCCTCCGAACCCGAACCCTCGCCTCCCTTGCCCCTCCAACTCCAGCCCCACCGACCCTTCTTCTCCTATGTCCCCTTGTCCTCTGAGGTCACATAGGCGCGTGGCCATCACCAGGTCCCGGCAGCAGCCCGGCACCGGCAGCTTTCTACCAGTTGGCGGGAAGCAGAGGCCGAGAAAGTGCAGGATCTCCTACAGCCCATCTGCCTGCTGCCTGCGGGGCCGTATCTAAGCCTCTCCCCCATTTTCTAGCGTTTTGTAAGCTCAGGCTCTTGGGGAGGAGAGCCTGCTGACTGCGTGGGGTTTGCCCTGGGCCGGGGCTCAGAGCAAAGAGGCTGCAGGGGGCGCGGGGCCTGAGGTCTCAGGGCCGCAGCGCCAAAGCCGTTTTACTTCACGGTCCAGCCTGGGCTTTCCTGCTTCTTCTAATCCGAAGGCCAGGCAGAGAAGATGAGGCATGGTTAAGAAAAAACAAATCTCTACCGGCTTTCCGGTGAAGATGGGAATTCCGCAAGAGAAAATCCAAACGGGGGATAGTCTGAAATCGACGCTCCATCCCCTCTAGTCTGTCCTCCACCTACAGGAAAAATTGCTTGGGGAACTCCAGCCTATACAGGCGGATGCATGTGAAACCCTCCCTGCTGACCAAACGAAAGCACAACTTCATGTTTTAGAAAATATTAACACAAATGAATGAGAAGCTCGATCAACAACAAAAAAGTAGAAAACGGAGAGGACACACACAATTATCTGAAAAGGGACATTCTCTATGCTTCCAACACTAAAGACAGGTTCAACCTCCATGAATATTAAAAATGCACGAGGCCTTCGAGATGGCCCATTTCTAAGTCGCTGAAACCGGTTTGGCTCAGTGGATAGAGCGTCAGGCTGCGTCCACTCGCACACTACAGAGTCGTGTGTGTATATTATATGCAACAGCTCATAGAAAGGAAGAGGAATTTGGAAACAGTCTAAATCGCTATCAACAGTTGCCTGGTTAAAGAAAGTACAGCACAGCGATACAATAAAATAGTCGTTACAATGAAGGGAACATTAGTAACGATTTAAAACCATCAACGTGTGTTTTTAAAAAATAAAAGGCGGAATACAAAGCTCTGTGCATGGCTCGCGGCCACGTGTTAAAGGCGAGTCTGTGAGGACTCCCAGGACCCTGGGGAGATGTGCGGTGAGAGGCAGCAGGAAGGAGTACTTTTCAGCTCGTTTGAATGTTTCCTTTTGGACACGTGATGTGTGTTTTTTAAAAGAAATTAAAATCTGGACGTTATTATTCTAATCGTGTTTAATTACACAGGCAATAAAGGCTTATTATGGACAAGATTGAAAACAGGAAAATTTTAAACTATACTTCTGCTTATTCCGGTCTGATCTACACAATCTTTATAACAACTAACATGTAGACTTTCCCCAGACAATGAGAACCAATAACACCCAGACCATTGACTTAATTCGTTTTTTAAAAAAATAAACACGCAGTATTTTTTGCTAGAGCCAGTTTGCGGAATCTAACGCGACCGGCCGGAGGTGGGCCGTCGGGGGGCAAAGCTCTATGGGGTAAATGAGAACGAACTCTTTTCGCTCCCGGCCGGGTCTTTACCCGCCAAGATCTCCGACTGAAGAGTGAAAAGGGAAATTGTTGGCTCCATTCGGAACGTGGGTCCGAATTTTCCAGTTGATTTGTATTCGTTTTTCAAGTTGAAACACACGCGCTGGGCTCTGACTCGGGCTCTGGAGCCGCTGCTCCTGCGGCCGCTCAGGCGCGGAGGCGAGGAGTGGCAGCCGATGGCTGGGGCGCCCCGAGAGGTGGCGACTCCGGGGGAACCCAGGGGCATCTGGGGATGGAGCTGGGACAGCAGTCGCAGGCACCGCACCCCTGATGGGAATAAATGCTCCCCGAGGGAAGTGCCCCTCTGCGCCCCTCTGCGCCCCTCTGCGGCCTCCCAGAGGCGAGACTTGAGGGCCCTGACCCAGGAGCCCCTCGCTCCCGGACCCATCCCGACTACTGGGGCCCCCGGAGCCGCCCTCATCGGGTTGGGCAGACTCCGGGCTTTATTCACAGGCCGATCGACCCGCCGCGCAGGTCACCCCAGGACTTGCCCAGGTAGCGGCGGCCTGGGGTTCTCGCGCGCACTGCCCTGAGCGGCACCCCGCCCTCGGCTGTTCTCCGGTCCGCGGCTCCCACCCGTTCCGGTTAGGCGCTCGCGGTGGGTCCCAGGAGCGAGCAACAGACTCCTAGGCGCGCAGGAGAACCGCGGGTCTGGGGTCCAGCCCCCTTCCCTTAGCTCTGCCCACATCCTCCCTTCCCGCCTTCACTGGGGTCTCCGCTCTCTCCCGAGTCCGCCCCGCTAAAAATAGAGGGCGACCGAGGCACCGACGGCGGAAAGAGATCTGCTGAAATGGGGTTAAAAAGATTGGGTGGATGGTTTCTTGGTCGCAAGGATCCTTAGGAAGCTTGGAGAAGGAATTGTGTGAAGGGAACAGACCGGGAAGGGGGGCACAAGTTGGGGCAGGGTTAGGAGAGGGTGTGCTGGGGGACAGGGAGAGCCCACGTTCCAGGAACCCCACGAAGAGCCCTGGGGAGGAAGGAGGTCTCTGACTTGAGAGCGGGCAAGCCAAGCTCCTGGGCTGCGGGTCGGAGGTGGTTCAAACATCCCAGGAATTACAAACCGACTGGATTTATCCCCAACAGCAGTGCCCTCCCTTTCCTCCTTTCCTCCCTGCCTGGGCATTCTGCTCCCCATTGTCAGCCCCTCCAAAGGAAAACTGTTAAATGCTGGCAAGATCCTTGTCAGCCCAGCAGGGCCTTTGGAATTTTATTCCTCTGTCACCTCCCTTCCTCCCCGCTCCCAATTCGGTTCCATTTGATTTGCGCGGCTAAAATGGGGGGAGGGAGCTTGGACTCTGAATATTGGCCCCAAACCACCAGTTTTCTTTGTCTAAACGTGGTGTGGCCCTGTGACACCAAGCAAGAGGAGATGACCAAGAATAAGACAAATAATACAAATTAAAACAAAAATGCGTTGGCTTTTTGGGACTTAAAAATTGTGGGTGGGCTTCTCTCGGTCCTACTTCTGGTCTCTAACCTGACCTAGGAGATGAGAGTAGACTTGGCAAAACTTCAGAATCACTTTAGGTTGTTTTGTTTATAAGCAACAAACCAGAATACTTCCTCTCCAATGTTCAATCAGTAGAGGTGAGAGGATCCCCACCCCCATGGGGAGCAGTGGGGTGGGAAACACACCTATTCCTAAATGAGGGCAAAGTGGGGGCAGTTGACCAACTCCCCAGGAGTTAACTCAGGTAACGTGAAAATTCCAGCCAATCAACTATTGTTTGGTCAAAGAAAAATCAAACAGTGGCTCTGGTTGACTTCTCCTGGAATTGGCGGAGCTGGCTGGTTATTTTGGCATCTCAGAAAGCCAACCTGGGTGGGTGCTGGGCTAGGCGATCTGTATCTGTATCAACATGGGTTCTGGACAGTTCCAGCCCCTGCTGCTCTCCTGTCCAGCTGGCTAGGACTTCCCCTCAGCTCTGTGTGGACTGAATTCCCCAATTCCTTTAACTCTAATTTGCATCCCTCTTCTTGTCTCCATATATGCTCCCATCTCTCCTTCTGTCTGCCGGTCGCAGATTGCATTCATTTCTCTGGGAGACGGGAGTTTCCTTTGGATTCAGTGCTTTGGATCTGGTGAAGGAATTAACCTGTCACTGGTTAACTGGCTCATTTAAATGCTAGGTCGGAGCATGTGTATACTGCTGCTGTCTGTGGTTCTGTCCGCCTGTCTGTTTGCAGGTGGGGCTGGTGGGAAGTGTTTCGGGTGCCTTATGGGGTAGATAAATGTGTCTTCGTGGGGAGGGTGAGCTGCCACAGCTTGTGTTTATTACATTCCCACACACTTTGAAATGACATCCACTGTTTTTTCCTCCTGAAACTGAAAATTTAAGTGGGCCAGGGAGAGAAGAGGGTTTCATTTTGTTTCAGTTTGCAGTCTCCTGGGCCTGGTCGCGAGTAGAAAAAAATTCCAGGCCACCACTGAAGCTGAGACAGACTTTACCATTTGGTAGGACCTGGGGGACTTTGGGGACCGGCTAGGGTAGCGTTCTGGGGTCTGGAGGGAGCTACAGGGTGTTTGAAATCTAGCTTCCCTTTTACTAAAAAAGAAGTAAATAAATTCTGGTGTCCAAATCAAGAGAAAACATTAAAGGAGTCCGAAGGGAAAAGAAAACCGGGAAGAAGAAAGCTGGAGCGGAAGGGGCTCCGTACAGGGCCCCTTGTCAGAACCCTCCACACCCAACTCTGGGGCCAAACAAAAGACTAAGACAAAACAAGCCACCCTGCTGTTCTTCCTTAAGTCTCCCCTTCCTCTCTTCCTCCAAAAGACCCACACCCTCCTCTGGGATAGGAACCCAGACAATGCTGAGTCTCCCTCCCCTTCTCTAGTTAAACCCTGGATTGGGGGGTGGTGGTGGTGGTTCAAAGTTGGCCTTGAATCCCTGCTCCTCTCCCCCTCCCATCCCCCACTCTGAACCGCCTTGGTCTGTCTGGGCAAGGAGCTTGGCAAACAGGTGTCACTGCCCAGCCTGGACACCCTCCCCCCCTACCCCCCTACCTCATTCTGTATCTCCAGAGTCTCTTTAACCAAACAGCCCCACTATCTCAAAAATGTTTTTTAAAATGTAGACTCCCTGATGCCAATGCCATGGACCATCGCTGCAGGGCTAATGGCTCCACAGGGACCCTGCACTCATTCTGGGAAGGAGCCTGCTTTGTAGATGTGGGGCCTAGAGTAAGGGGCTTTTCAGTTAGACAGAAAGGAATCTAAAGCCCAGACAAGAGCAATTCCAGGCGGCACAGCAGAGACCTCGTGATAGGAGGCGAACGTGAACCTTGGATGATAAGACCGAATTTCAGAGGCCCCAGTAGTAGGAGAGACAGCTGCCAGGTCAGCTGAAACAACATTCAGCACAACTTCCTATTCTGCAATGAGGTGGCTTCACAGGTTCTTTGCAGGTACTGCAAAACAGTGACTGGAATAGATAAATGTGTGTGTGTGTGTGTGTGTGTGTGTGTGTGTGTGTGTGTAAAACACTAGATTTTCTAAGAAAGAAACCAGCAGTTGAGAAAACAAGACTCAATCTCTTCCTTGTACCCCAGCTGGCTGAGTGAGCTCTCTACAAGCTAACGTCGCACTTAAATTTCACCCCAAGACCTTCAAAGGATAAACAGAAGTTTTGTGCAAGTCTTTGAAGAGGATCACAAACAACCTGCTGCTCAGGATGGATTCTGTGCAATTCCATTTACGAAGGCAAACTGTGTTTCACACACGACTCACCTTGAATAACCAACAACCAATTAAAACTAGGTTCTACGGGGAAGAATTTATTACATTTGCTGGCTTTTTATGACCTTGGTATAGCTGGGAAATGAAAAATTCGAGGACTTCAATGATGTCTGCACCAGCATGAAGGCTCCCTCTCACGGGTCCCAGAGAGCAAGACCGGGGCAGAGGGGTTGGCTTGGAAGGGTGGAGCCAATTTATTGGACCCCCTTCAGCTTCTGCCCCCATGTCCCAGCCAGTGTTTCCAGGAGTTCCTCTTGAAGACAATTTGGGGCTTTGGGGTGGTTGATGCACCACAGCTGGGAGCCCTGGAAAGAGGGAAGGGTGAGGGAGAGGGGGTGGGGTTCAGGGATGAGACTAAAATCCTGGCTCCAGGCTCCTTGGCAGTTTCTGGGAAAGAGGAGTGGTATCCTGGCACTCTTTTCTGTCTGGGAACCACCAGGCACAGGTCTCTTCTTAGTTGTTTTTTTTTTTTTGGGGGGGGGGTCTCTCCATAGGCATGAGGCAGCACAAGGTGGTAGGCTGGTTCCTATTCCCCAGCAGAAGTCCTCACCTTCTCCTCAAACACCACCGACTATGAGAGAAACAACCTATCAGTTATATACATGTTGTACTCTTTATAGAGTTTTCACTTCCCTCATCTTTGTGTGGGCAGATGATCACTTCCATTTTACAGATGAAGAGACTGAGGGTCAGAGAGCTGAAAATCAAACAGCTGGCCCAGTGGGCCAGAGCAGGGACAGGAACTCAAGCTCCCTAAGTCAGTAATGTCCTAGAAACAGGACACACACACACACACACATCAACTTTCACCCTCACTTTCTGGGGGTAAGCCTTTGAGAACCTCCATGGATTCACCAAACTTTTCCCCAGGGTGAGGTAAGAATTGGAAAATGTTTTGGCCCCAAATGGACCCTTACCATGTTTTCCCTCTGCAGTGCTGGAGGTGCCACTTCCAGACACTGAGGAGTTAGGCCTCAGTTGATTCAGCTGTAGGTGAAAATTTCCAGGCCTAGCTCCCTTGTTGCTCATATGGACACAGCTCCAAAGTGAAACGGTAGTTGGAGTGACAATTGTCCTCTACCCGATTCTATTGTGAGGATTAAATGAAAGGCACACACCTACAGGGCATTTATGGTTCCTGGCGCAGCCTTAGAAGCTGAATGGGCCGCCCCAAGAACGCCCCCCCACCTATCCCCCGGGATGTAATGTAAGAGTCTGGGCACCAGGTGCTGGGCGAAGTGGTGTCCAGGGAGCTCTCGGGTGTGAACTGGGCCCGCAGGAGGGAGGGTGCCTCCCGCAGACGCACTAAACGGGTTTTGGTCCAGCGGGCACATCCGCCTTGAATTGGAACCTCCACCTTGAGGTAGAACCTCCGCCTCAAGGTGAGGGGTCCCTGGAGGGTAGGCGCACCTGCTGACCTAGAGGGGGCCTCTGGGTTGTGGAGGAAGGTCTGGGAGGAAGCTCCCGCGCTCTCCAGCTGCGCTGCAGTTAGAGAACTCACCCGCCCTCCGGTGCTGTGCCATCAGGAGCGGCGGTAAACCTCTCTGGGTGCAGAGCCTACGGTCGCATTCCTGAAAAATCTGCCCAGCCAGGTGTTTACACGCACGGAAGGAAGGGAAGCAAAGCTTTTGGACAAAAGGGGGAAGGTCCTTAGGCTGCCCCTCATAGATGGAGAGTTGTTGTGGTCTCCATAGCCCCTATGAATTCTCCTACCCTGGCGGGGCCTGCATAGCCGGCCTAACATGCATGAATGTAGGGCCATGAAGGGCCTTGGGATGAGGGGCTGGTCCAGGGTCCATCCGTGCCTTCCCTGGCTCAAGGCTTGACCTGGGCCCCTGGGACAGATGATTCACGGGCTAGAAGAACCATGCAGATGGGCTGAGCAGAGGACAGATGAGGCAGAATCTGAAGGTAGACTGGTGTGGAGGATTCCAGTCAGAGAGCACCCAACCCTTTCTGCATCATCTACACACACACACACACACACACACACACACACACACACACACACACACACCCCTGGAGATCTGGCTGGGCCTGTGCCAGGTCCCAGGGTTATTAAGAGGTTGGAGGGGCCAGAGAGATGGAGTCTGCTTCCCAGGGCTCTTCTCCAGGCCTCCATTCTATGGAAACTTTCCAGGCAGACTTTAGGGATAAGAACCTGGGAGCATTGGCCTAGTACAGTGGGGCAGGGACAGCTAGACCAGCAGTGCCTGGGAGGGGGTGCCGTTGTGACCAAGCTTTGGCCCCGTAGGACCTGGTAGACATGGAGCTGAACTTGAGGAGCTGCCACACACTCACGTCCCAGTCTGTCTGACCTTTGGGAATGCCCTGGGAAGGACAGTCGGAGCACCCCTGGAAGTTCCAACACTGCATCCAGCTGCCATGGTGTCGACATGCCGTGTTATTCACCGCTCCTCCTGCTCCCACTATGGCATCTCGGAACTGCCCGGAACCACAGAACTGACCACTGGTTTCTTGATGTCAATTCATTCTGACTTGGACAAAACAGCTTATTTCCTTAGGTACCTGCCACCCAGCCACTTGAGCACATAGCTGACTAGAATGGAATGATCTGTAAAGATCCTCCTAACCCCAAACACCAGTTGGTTGATTGGTTTGCATAACTGGGGAATTTGGGGCTTCCTATTCTTCAAAAGAAGGGAGAAAGGGGGAGCCCCACATCTCCCCTCAATCAGGGACAGCACTGCTCTAATTAATTATTTCATTGGAGAAACTTTTTCTATTCTTCTAAGCTCCTAGAATCAGCCGTGGGCAAACTACGGCCCGCGGGCAGGATCCGGCCCGTTCGGCTGTTCTATCCGGCCCGCGGAGCGGAAAGAGCGGAGGGTTCTCTTGCTCTCCCCTCGGCTCCTTCACCAGCAGCAGTGTTAACATGGCAACGTCGGGAAACACGGCCGCAGCTCCTTCTTCTGAGTCCAGTTTAAGAACCCATTGTGGCCCTCAAGTCAAAAAGTTTGCCCACCCCTGTCTTGGCCCCTGGTGTTAGTAGCCTCTGAGATGGGAATTTCTTCTCAAGCCCTGTCACCATGATATAAGCCACACAAAGGACAGCAAAGATCTTAATGTATTTGGGGAAAGATTTCTGGCATCCAGGGCCAATAACAGCTACAATCCTCTCCAGTCATGGATAGAGCTACAGACTCTCTGGAGACTTTGAAAAAATTTATTTTCTGGCTGATTTTCTGGTTAAAAGTGAAGGGCATTCTTAGAAAATCTCTGAAGGATGCTGGAGGGGAAGAAGTACTAGTTCAAACCCAAGCAGTCCAGAGCCAACCCACGGGTGGATCTCCTGTGTGTGAAATGTCTGCCTTTCTCCTCTCCCAGCTTTGTTTCTTGGAACAGATAACTTAGTGGGAAGAGAAGGGAAAAATCTTTTGCTGTGGGAGTGGGGAAGAGACAGAGAAGGGGGAGACGGTCAAGTTCTGGGCCATTGGAATGGTCTCAGGCTTCTCAGCAAGGGAAATGGGGGAATCAGAGCAAGAGATCAAACCTCTCAAAGTGTACGTTCCTCCAAGCCTTAAACTGACAGCTCCACTTCAGGCCAATGAGGTGGGTTTGGGACTTGGCACTGACATTCCTCTTGATTTAAAGAGTAAAAACTCAGTCTTTGTCTCTAGCACTGTCTATACAAGAGCAGCCCTAAGAATAGCCAGTATTTATCCTGATAATTATCACCTATCTCTACATCCCTGAGGGGGAAGGGATAAGGTGGAGATGGGGGGGGGGGGGGTTGTAAGCGACTTTAATTGCTTTCTTGAACTTGTAGTTTTTTTCATATATTCCTCATTTCTGAGTGCCAGCCAGGATCTCAGGGGCTGGAACAAAGGAAGCTGAGTCTTCCAGGACCCTGGAAGCTGCTACAAACACCAAAGACCTTGGTTATGGGTTCCATTTAAGAAACCCACCCCTGTTACTCCATTTCCAAGTTTATGTGGGTGGGTGGGGGGAGTGCTGGAAGGTTCCTCATGGAATTATGGAGAATGGACCTCTTTATTGGGTACTTTGGAGTTCATGCCTTGGAGCTGACCGGTCCAATGGAGCCAGCCCATGATGGCTGCCTCACAGATGCCAGGCCCAGGGGCTGGGCTCCCTCAAGGCCCTAATAACCGTGCCCACCCTAGGTCTACATGGAATACTCAATGGTGAGCTTAGTGGCCTCTTTGCGGCTCCTTCTGCAGTCTTCCTCCACTCTGACACCCTCAACCTCTAGTAACATCCCTGCCCCTGCCTGCCTGCCTCTGTTCTGCCCAAAGTGAGTACTGAGAAGGACTTAAAGAGCAGCTGGCCCAGCCCTGCCCTCCTTACACAGAGCAGATAGGAAAACAGAGGCACAGAGAGGAGAAATGACTTTGCTCATCACACTGAGCTGAACAAAACCTTGCCTAAGACTTGGGCCCTACAGTGCAGCCCCCTAGGCTCAGAATTCCCAATGGTTGGGGCACAGTCCAGGCCTCCCCAGCAAAGGCCAGGGTCAGAAGAGGAGCCAGGGGACTTGGGTCCATGGGCCTTCCAACTCTGCCAGCTATACACGTGGCATGCAAGGAGCCCAGAGCTGCAAGACCAGAGACCAGGGGCCTTGGTCTCTGTTCAGTGACCCTCAGTTTTGTCTCCCCTTCCCCACTCCCTCCCTCTGATCAGGACCCCACTCACAGTTGGTGGACTTGGCTAAGGCTCTTCCTGTTTCTAGGCATTTAATAGTGAGGGCACAGTGTCGCTGGAGGTAGCCTCTCCTCTTAGCAGACCATCTTTCATCGCCTCATAGATACACTTGTACACTCCACAGATACATGGAGTCCGCGGTTGGTCAGTTCTAACTTCACAGCCGGCTCCCTCAAATCTCAGCCTCAGAAGCCCGGGGATTTGTCCTGAGAGAGACCTAATCCCAAGGATGGTGCAGGGCTGCCCAGATGGGGAGAGCCCGAAGGTGATAGTGGCCCCCTCCTGACCAGCCAGGCCTTCACTCTCTGGTTCTTGTAGCTCCCGGACCCCTCCTTCATTGTGTCCAAAAGATTTCCCTCTACAGCCAGGAGGGGCCTGTCTGACTTCACTTCAGGGAGAAGGGCCCTGGCGCCTCTCATCCCCCAACTAGGGGCCTCGCAGTTCTAGTCACTGGCAGGAGCTCCGAGGGTGGCCACACGGATCTAGACCTGCCCGCAAGGCTGCCCCCTGCCAAGGGCAGACAGCTGCCCAGCAAGCCCTTCCCAGACTTCCGAGAACAATGGAAAGTGGAGGAGGCTGGAAAGAAAAACTGAGTGTATGTATGTATTGAGGGAAAGGGGGTAGAAAAAGTACAATGGAGATAAGGGAGAAAGAAGTAGAAGTAAATGAAAGAACTAGATGCAAGGGAAGAGAGAAAAGCAAGCGGGAAGGAAGGGAGCATTGAAAATGACAGGAAGAAAAATGAGAGGACGAGAAGCAAACCAAGAAAAAATAGTGTAAGTGAAAGAAAAGGAACAAAAGGGGGTGGGGGTAGAGGGACCGTGGGGGAGGGGAGAGAAAGTAAGCATTAAAGACAGAAGGAAACAAAACAAGAAGGAGCGCACAAGAAGCAAGAGAACTAAAACCGGAGGAAAGAAAGGCAGGAAGAAAAAATACAAAAATAAGAAGGAAAAGAGAGATACAGGAGACGGAAGGCAGAAAGGGCAGAAGAAAAGACGCAAGAGAGAAAAGCGCGCACCCCATTAGGCCCCGTTCATAAACCCAGAGAGGGAAGCGCTCCCCAGCCGTTCAGCCAGGCCCTTTGCAGTCTGGCGGCACCCGAGCCCCGACCTTTCCAGAAAACGCAGCGGCGCCGCTGCAAATAAATTCTCATTATTGATCAGCACCAACCTGAGGGCCTCGGGGGTCGCGACCACGCACACTGTTCCAAGTGGGGGAATGAAGTCACCGGGTGCAATCTTTGCTTTAAGGAAAGGAAAACAGAATTTAACAAATGCCGCAAGCGGGGCGGGTGGGCGCCTCTCGCCCCCTCCCTCCGGCTGGGCTGCGGGCCGGAGCCCGGGCTGGGGCGGGAGCTGACACCGAGGTGCCAAGTCCCCGTGGCCAGAACCCCCGGGGCGCGGCGGCCGCGCTCAAAGGCCCGGCAGTAAAGGTCACAGGCGGTCTGTGGGGCCGCGCTGAATGGGCTCCCGGTGATAAACAGGCTCTTAACTTTCAACTTGGCCTTGACCTTCCTGGAGGTGTCTGGTCGGTATGTAAAGGAGCAGATGAGGCTTTCAGCGCGTTTGGTTGGGTCGGGAAAGGGGAGGAGGCGGCCCAGGGTCTGAGAGGGTCCGCCTGGAGGCTCCCAGCAGGACACAAAGGATTCTGTGGGGCCGGGGGTAGGCCTGACTCAGCCTGGGCTGGCTGGGCGGTCAGACGCCTGGGTTATCCTGAGACCTCGGCCTTAACCTCCTGTAGAGCCCTAAGGAGGTTTGGGGGTGGGGGTGGGGGTGAGGGGGAGGGGATCTGAACCTCAGTTTCTCTATGTGGGAACCTCAGGCTGATTCAGGGCCGAGCGAGGCAAGTACAAAGTGACCCGTATATTTTAGGACAACTGTCCTTTAATTTTAAAATAAAAACAGGTGTCTTGTAGTTCATTAGAAACAGACACACATGCAGAAACACAAATATAACTCATACTTAATTTAATTCATAAAATGCTTTCATATGCAAAATCTCCATTTAATCTGCACAGCGTTCCTGTGAGGTAGGGATTATTGTGCCCATGGGGGGACTGGGACTTTTTACAGATGAGACTGAATCCTACTTTATCTGACTCGGGTTGAGGTCTATGATACGTCCCAGACAGTTGCCTATACGGATGCCTTACAGGAAACGGGAGCAATGCTCATGTTAATAAATATGACATTCAGACGGCTCCCTGGGACCTGGTAGTTGCTAAATAAATTGTAGAGCAAAAACAAAACCAAAACCAACAAGCCCCGTAATTTTTATTTGTAGGAAGTGTATCTGTTGGACAGCCGGTGGGCTGGTGTTCCACAACATGCCAAGCTAGGTGAGCCTCGCTGCTTATTTTCGGAGACATGAAGAAGAAAACCATGAATCCAAGAAGCACAGCGGCGAGGAATGTTGTTATGAATCTTTACGTTTTTGTACTTACAAAACAGAGATAAAACTGTTACAAAGTGCAGAGATAACCAGTGTACAGCTCGCATTTTCACACAGTGAACACGCCCATGTAACTGCTGTGCAGACTGAGAACGAGAACGTGTGCCGCACCCAGAAAGCTTCCTTACGGCACCTCCCACCCAGGAGCCCCTCTCTCCAGCGTACTCTCTTCTAACCTAATTTTGCCTGTTCGTGAACTGCATAGAAATAGGCAGACAAAAGTTAATCTTCTGTGTCTGGCTTCTTTCACCCACATATCTTTGTGATTTATTCGTTTTGTGTGTAGCAGTAGTTGTTTATTGCTGTGTAGTGCTCTCGTTTTTAATTATAGCACAATCTATTTACCCATTGATTATTGATGGACATTCAGTTTTGTTTCTATTTTTGAGCTATAATGAATAAAGCTGCTTTGGACATTCCAGTACATGGCGTGTGATGGACAGGGACATTTTCTGTTGGGTATATGTCCAGGAATGACTATGATTACTTTTTTTTTTAATTTAGAGATTTGTTCATGCGTGTACTGTCATCTACCAAGTAAAAAGCAGTGAAAAAACGTTGTCTTTAGGTAAAAATCCTGATATTTCTGTCTTTCAGAGTCAGACAAGCTTGCTAGAAGCTATGATAAGAAACCGGGAAGCGTCAAAGAGTGTGCTCAGTATTTTCACCATAAGCGTCTTTACAGTTTTGCTGTAAAAAATAAGATAAAATAAAATAACTGGTTGACAGTTTGATTTTTTTGGCTTGGTTCTATTTCTCCATTGACAAACCAGTTAACTGCGTTGAAGACAATGTACTTAAGCCAGTTGTTGGTTTGGTTTCATTTCTGCATTGACAAAGTTCTCACAGTTACTTCCTTTTTTATATTAGATATAAATCTCAGCTAGCCCACATAAAGGTCAGTACGGTGAGTAGATATGATGGTGGTCTTAGCATAGTTAGCATTTATTTCTTGCAGGGGACAACAATTTGCCCCAAGAGTTGGCTTCTTATTTTGAAACACACTACAGGCATCTTATTGCTCTTTGCTTTATTGTACTTCGCAGATACTGTGTTTTTTACAAATTGAAGGTAAGACTTTCCACCAGCAAAAAGACTGAACTTGCTGAAGGCTCACGTGATGGTCGGTATTTTTTTAGCAGTATAGAATTTTTAAATTAAGCTGGGTACTTTTTAAAAGACATCATGCTATTGCACACTTATTAGACTACAGCCATGTAACATAACTTAGATGCACTAGGAAACCCAAAAATTCGTGTGACTCACTTTTGTGACACTTTTTTTATTGCAGTGGTTTGGAACCGAATCCAAAATCTCTCTGAGGTATACCTGTACATTGGGAGGAGAAAAGGGGCTGAGGGTTGTCTTTGAGGGCACCAAGTTGAACCCACAGTTCCCATACAATGAAGACAACGGCTTAGATACAATCCGCAAACTAAAACCAGCTATTTGCACAGGATTGCCATGAACCTACACACATTTGAAATATATACAAGTGTTTTGTATTTCTCAATAAACTTTTTTAAAATTTTGTTATGTCTGTTTTTTAACATCCCTCATTTATTTTTTTGTGATTTTATCTTTTTTAAGGGCAAAATTGCCTTATGGCCAATGAGTTATATGGTAAAAATGTTTGCAGCAAAAATATTTGGGCAAAGATATCTACAGGCAAAGATACTACAGCAAAAGTACCCAGACCCGTTGAAGAGACACCTCCATTTTCTCTCATGTGGTTTTCAAATGCAATAAAATATAGAGAAAGAGAGAGAGAGAGAGAGAGAGAGAGAGATCTGTTTGTTGTCCCACTTGTTTTTGCATTCATCGGTTGCTTCTTGTATGTGCCCTAACCAGGGATCAAACCCACAATCTTGGCATATCAGGACGACACGATAACCAACTGAGCTACGTGGCCAGGGCAGCAGTATTTGTTATAGGTGATCTATAATTTCCCCTATAGTCCTGCAACTCCAGTTTGCATGGGGCCAGTCCGGAAAGATGGCTCAAGTTCAGGTTCAAGTTGGTGAGTGGGCATGAGCTCGGGGTGGTCTGTTCTAGATAATTGCCATGACCCCTATGCAAAATGGAATCATTCCTGTCTTCTCCAGAAAAAAACTGGGGGTTCTAGAAAAAGTGGACTTGGACAGATTTGATTTGGGCGAGGTAGTGAAGAGACACAAAACCTTAGATTTGTGAAACAAAGCAGTTTTAGTTTCTTGAATTACACGGCACAGTAGGCCCCATCAGGGGGGCCTCCAGCAACTTCTCCAGTGGTAGGGGCCCTCCCCCACCCCCCACCCCCCTTCTAAGAAAATTTAGAGCCTGCAGGGAGCAGAAGGTGCTGGACTTTCTGGACTGTCAGCTTGAGTGGAAGCGTGCCAGAGGCAGGAGGGCAGAGAGGCAGAGGCTCACAGGCCAGGCTCCTGTGCTCTTGGGGTCCAGAGCTCCCACAACTAGTTCATGGCCAGTTAGTTAACTAGCCCCGACTTCCTGGAAATTCCTTAGTTCTCAGAGAAGGAGAAGGAATTATCTTTTCCCACTGGTATTCCAGGATTTCATAAGATCCTCTCCCATCTCCTCCTTCAACTTGTCTCTGTGCTGCTACCCCTGGTTTCCTCTTTCTGTTTCTGCCTCTACCCGTCTCTCTGAATACACGTCATGTGCGTCTTCTCTCCTTACCTCTTTCTCCATCCTTGAACGGAAATGCAGAGCCCCTCTCACGGGCCTGGTCTAGAAGCCCCGGTTCCCCTTTAAGTCTAAACCTTCTGTGTCCCAGGCTCCAGGTCTCTCATCGCTTTCTTTGGAGCTCTGTCCTCCTTCCTCTTTCTCTGCCCAACCCAACCCAGGGAGCCAGACGCCAGCCGAGCTGTGTGGGGCATTAGCTGGGGTCTCTGGGGAAGGGGCGTCCCAGGCACTTCCGGGGACCAGGAGCCGCTTATAGTGCACCCAGGATGGGAGGGGCATCTGGGGTGAACTGGGATGCTAGCACCCAGGACCCAGAGGAAAGGGCTCCCAGAAATACCCTTTCATCCCCAGTGGCTTGCTTCCGCTGGCCCAGGCGCAGGCACTCCCAGGTTCCCCTTGCAGGCCAAGTGGCCTCCCGACTCCACCCCCGACTCCCCTTCCCCCACGAGAGAGGCCCTTTATAGGGAGAGCTTTATTCTCTCGTTAAACCGGCCAAAGCGCAGGAGACAGAGCCAGGGCGGTAACGGAGCTGCGGAGGAGGGGGCTCCTTGTCCGCTCTTCCTCCGTCTCCCACTTCTCCCCTCCCCCAGGAAAGCAGCGAAGGGACACCCGTCGTCTCTCTCACGCTGAGAGAGAGAGAGACGAGAGAGAGAGAGAGAGAGAGAGAGAGAGAGAGAGAGAGAGAGAGAGAGAGAGAGAGAGAGAGAGAGAGAAGGGAGAGGGCAAGGGGGGAGTTAAAGTATTTTCGCAATTTCTGCCACGAAGATTTTATTAGCTTCTCCACCTGACGGCGGCCAATCAGCGCGAGTGCCCGGGCACCTGCGTCTCGTGCGTCAGGGCGGCCCGGCCGAGCCCGAGCTGGCGCCCTGGGAGCGGGGAGCGGCTTAAAACGCTTTGGATCCCCAGGGCCTGGGTGGGGAGAGCGAGCTGGGGGCCCCCTGCATCCCCCGCTCTCAGCATCCCATGCGCCGACCCTCGGCCCCATGGAGCCGGGCAATTATGCCGCCTTGGACGGGGCCAAGGATGTGGAGGGCTTGCTGGGGGCGGGAGGCGGCCGGAGTCTGCTCGCCCACTCCCCGCTGGCCAGCCACCCCGCGGCGCCCACGCTGATGCCCGCTGTCAACTATGCCCCCTTGGATCTGCCAGGCTCTTCGGAACCCCCGAAGCAGTGCCACCCGTGTCCCGGGGCGCCCCAGGGCGCGTCGCCGGCTCCGATGCCTTACGGCTACTTCGGAGGCGGGTACTACTCCTGCCGCCTGGCGCGCGGCTCCCTGAAACCCTGCGCCCAGGCCGCCACGCTGGCCGCCTACCCCGCGGAGCCTCCCGCGGCCGGCGAGGACTACCCCAGCCGCCACGCCGAGTTCGCCTTCTACCCGGGGTACCCGGCGCCCTACCAGCCTATGGCCAGTTACCTAGATGTGTCCGTGGTGCAGACGCTGGGCGCCCCCGGGGAGCCGCGCCATGACGCCCTGCTGCCCGTGGACAGTTACCAGCCCTGGGCCCTCCCCGGGGGCTGGAACAGCCAGATGTGTTGCCAGGGAGAACAGAACCCACCGGGGTCCTTCTGGAAGACGGCGTTTGCAGGTAACCTCACTCACTCCGCTGGGTCCACTTGGCGCCAAGCCTGGGGTTGCAGACCCCGCTGGCACTTGCCTGGGAAGAAGAGGAGGAAGACCTGGGGCTGGAGAGGAGGAGTTTGGTGATCTTCTTGGGCTGTTAGGACTCTGAAGGAGGATCCAGGTAGTCTGAGAGCCTGGGTGGAGGTCCCCCCAGGTCAGTGTGAGGGGCCGGAGCTGGGGACCATCTGCAGCCAGAGGCCAACAGGCCCCTTCACAGAACCCCAGAGGCCTTGTCCCAAGCCTTTCAATATATCCCAGTGGTTGGATGGGGCTTATTAGGGTGTTCCTACCCAGCAGATCCCAGTGTACTTCCACAAAAAGGCGAAGTAACTCTCAATTCAGTGAGTGTGGGGTGGGACGGGGTGGGAACAGTTATTGGAAATTCTGTAAAGAACACAACCTCTCACTTTCTCTTTGATGAGCTTTTCAGTTTCCAAAGGAAAATTTAGATTTCCCTCAGTCATAACTTAGGTATGTGCATTGGTGTGTGTGTGTGTGTGTGTGTGTGTGTGTGTGTGTGTGTGTTGTGTTGGAGTGGGAGCAGAAACATGTTTCCTTCTGTACAGAATTTGCCTGTAGAATCTGTAAGAGTGGCCAAGAGTCTCAAATGCGCGAGGGTGGATGTATGTGACCTGTGGGCAAAGGTCTGACTGTATGTAATGGGTGTATCTGCCGACTTGCTGGTGTGAGGGCAGGGATGGGTGAGGGTGGCTTATAGGAGCCTGCTCTCTCCAAGGCTGAGAGGTGATCAGAGAACCAGCCAGAAGCCCAGGTGTCCCTGGGTACTTTGGGGGAGTGGAAGTGCACACAAGCCTGTAGGGTGACCTGCGGGGTGCCTTAGTTTCTGGGGCCCGGGTCTGTGTGTAGGTGGGGATCTGAATGTGTCTTTCTCTCTCTCCCACTCCCATCTGGCAGACTCAAGCACTCAGCACCCTCCGGAAGGCTGCACCTTCCACCGAGGCCGCAAGAAGCGCATTCCCTACAGCAAGGGGCAGTTGCGGGAGCTGGAGCGAGAGTATTCAGCTAACAAGTTCATCACCAAGGACAAGAGGCGCAAGATCTCGGTGGCCACCAGCCTCTCCGAGCGCCAGATCACCATATGGTTTCAGAATCGCAGGGTCAAGGAGAAGAAGGTCCTTGCCAAGGTCAAGACCAACGCTACTGTGTGAGGGTGCTCCCTGGCTGGGGAGGTGGTGGGGGATGGTGGGCGGTATCTGGGGAGACCAGGAACCTGCCAAGGACAGGCTGGGACCCAGGACTCTGTTGAGGGGTCCCCAGAGGTGACACTTTTTTCAGGCCATGGCTCCTGTGCTGTTTCCCAGGGACAACCTGAGTACCCCACATGTCCCAGTGAGCCACTGAGGCCCAAGTGAAAGCCTAATCTGCCAGAGTGACACGACCCAAAGGGCCTGCCCCAGTCATTAGCATTCCCCCTGGCAGTGGCGATACTCACCATAACTAGTACTAGTTGCCACGATAACTAGTCTCAGACTTTCTACTAGAGCTCTGCGGAGCATTACAGAAACCACTTTCATGGAATGAACTGATCATGAATAAACTTGGAAGGAGATGGTGACCGGGAAGTTTCCTGTGGATCCCCTTCCATTTCCAAAGCCCATCCCTCATCCCAGGGCCGGCAGGGGGAAGAGGAGATAAGGCAGGGTCACCCCTGTGGCTACATTGCTATTTAGCGTTTTTTTCTAAGATGACAGCAGGATGGACAATGCTAGAGGGAGCCTCTCTCCCCCTCCCTGCCCACCCCATAGGTTGTACTTACTGGTCCTTGTGTGAAAATGAAGCCAGCAGGCTGCCCCTCACCCCTGGTCTGTCTTCTTCTTCCAGAGAAATGGAGTTTGGGCAAGTGCCTGGATAATTCACCATTTCTCATTTCTGCCCCCAAACTTTCCTAGTCTTCCCCTAAGGTTCCTAGTGGTTCTGACCTAAGCAGGTCATGGTTTATTGGACATTTGGGAGCCGTGTGAAACAGATGTCTGGTCTTCTAACACGGCCCCTTCCAGGCACAACGAGTAGAATCCTACCCCACTGGCAAGTATGTCCCCAGCATGTTAGTAGAGCTGGGCAAGAGAGAAAACCCCAGAAAATGGCCCCATTTCTCACCCTCTCTCCTCTGCTTGCCTCATGACACCCAGAGAAGCTAGGGGGCCCGTCAGCTGGGAGATGCACTAGGCCCTTTTGTGGATGCAAGAACTGAGGGTGGCAAGGTGACAGAAGCCCAAAGATCCAGGCTCATGGTGGGGCCATCATGCGGCCTTGGTGACAGTGGGCACAGACTTCCTTTTCTTTTCACTTTTCGGTCCATGTTTCCTGAATCCCAGGTGGGTGGACGACCCTCCGGGTGGGTTGGTGCCAACTCTGTTTCCCCTGGGCCATGCCGACAGAGACCCATAGTGTGGAATTCCAGAAACCTGGGGCGGACTGGTTGTTCCCGGAGCCAGGAACTCTCCGCCTGTGTGCCAGCTCCCTGATGTTCTGCAGGGAGGCACAGCGCCCAGCCCGGTGGAACTTGCTGTCTTGGCTGCGGCAAAGCCAGCAGGTTCATGCTGGGTCTTCCTGCAGCCCGGGCTGGGGGGTCTAGGTAGATACTCCCACAATCCAGCGCGCAGGAGTGAAGTGAAGAGGACCCAGTGCGACCCACTTCCAAGCCACCCATAGACGCATGAACAGCCAGTGGAGGGCCGTGGCAGTTCCCTCTCGGACCCAGCTTGTAGTTCCCCCGGAAACCTCAGGAAGACGGCTGCAGGCTGCAGCCCAGAAACCCGGGTATTTCCACCCTTCAGTGGGGTGGGATTCCAGTCCTGGCTCCTCTCCAGGGAATGAGTTGGGAAGCCAATCGGACTCTTCTAAATCTGTTTACCAAAAAGCAACCAGGGCTAAGGGAAGGCCCCCCCACCCCCCCCCAGGTGAGCAGTCACCCTCCCTTCCTGGGTCTCTTAGAGTGTGCGTACTGGGGGGCGGTGTGTGCCAATTTTGTGATTAAAAAAAATCCATCCAAGCCCCGTGGTCCCATTTAAGCTCCTCGGTAAGTAACAGTCCGGGCTCAGAGGAGGTTGCTTGCTGCCTCTCTGGTCCCCCTTCAAGTGAAGCCCCAAGCCAGTAGCTTTTAGTATCAGTTTCTCCAGGATAGTGTGTGCAAACCCCTCTCCCGCTGCTCCAGAAATGGCGAGACGTCAGCGCAGACAGGCGTGTGGGGTAGGGTGTGGGACAAATGACCCGGAGCGCCATGCTGCGGGGTCCCCACGTGCAGAGGGGAAAGGCCACAAGAGGGGTTGCCTAGGTAAGAAGGCCTGAAGGAGACTCTGGACTTCCTCTGCTTCACTATCAAGGACTTGACATTTCTGGGTTCCTCTATTATTCTCTGGAAATAATTTCAAAACGAACAAAAGATTTGAGATTGGAGATTTATTTCGCTACGAATGCGAGTTTGGACGATTAAAAAGACAAGGGCGCCCCCTTCCGGCTGAAGCTCGTCATTCCAGGGAAACCTGCGGATCCGCTCCGCTGGAACCCGCAACCGAGCGCCCAGCTTCGCGGTGCCGGGAGCCTCCGGGGTTGCAGAGTTCCGGGCTGCGCGTCCTGCCCAGCGCGAGGACCCGGGGTCGCCTGGAATTGGGCCACGGTATCGGCAGACGTGTCTGTCCAGACGCCAAGAGACCCAGGAGGGAAGCCAGGGGAGCAGTACTGGCGATCTCGGAAGGAGAACGGACTCCGCGAGCAAGGCTGCGGCGCCATCTACCCTCGGGCCAGGTCCCCGTCCCCCCCCCCCCCCCCCCCCCCCCCCCGGCAGATGAGAGCAGGTCTCTTCCTCGCCAGAACGATTCTCGGCGGACCGCCCACTGTTTTCCTGAGCGCTTTACTTGTACGTACCCTGGGGGTGGGGGTGGGGTGGGGGGTGGGATTGTTTTAAGTGTTGTTTTGTATTAAACCTTCTTTTAAAAATCACCAAACACCAGCTTTACTCCTGAGGCGAATTCTAACTGCCCGCCACCATGACCGACCGTTTAAAAATCTCTCACTAACTCCTGTCTAAATTGCAACAAAATTCACCCACCCATATTTACTTGCCTGCAGCTTTGCTTTTTAATTGGGACCCTTTTAAGCTGTAAGAGAGAGGGTTTTGCTAACATTATGCAGACTAGAGCCTGTAAACCCAGCGTCGAGAAATAGGTAGATTCAGACAATCTCAAAGACACAGACACGCACAGATGCACAGACACTCTCCGGAAAGCCCACCCGCGTCTTTTCACCGACAAGCGGTAATTTTCCTCGGCCCGCGCTCCCCCTCCCTCCGAGTCGTGCCTCCGGGAGCGCGAGCACTTCGACCTGCAGACCAGGTGGATTTCATTAGGCGCCCAGGGGCCGAGTTAGGGGGCAAGAGTGACGCGGTGCACAGACGCGCCCCCCGGGAAGCGTTTGTTTTTGGAATCTCGGTGCCCGCACGGCCCCGCGGAGAGCGCCCCGAGGCGCCAGGCCCGGGATCCTGGGCTCATCCTGGCAAACGCGCCGGGCCTGGCCGCCCTGGAGCTCGCGAGGCCGAGGAGGCCGTGTTCTATCTGCACCGCCGCCCCCCCCCCCCGCCCCACCACCACCCCAACCCCACTGGTCACCCAGACTCTGAACCGTTCCAGGCCCAGAAGCTGTACCCGCGGGAGGAAAAGGGCCCCGATCGAACGAGCCCCCAGTTCTCTGCCTGGCCCCTACTGCCTCCTCTCCTCTCCTTCGTTAAAGTTTTATTCAAGGTCCTAAGTGCTGCCCTTTAATTAGGTTTTCTTGAGTGGGAGGAGGAGGGGGGCTCCTTGTGCTTTCGCCCCAAGAGCTACAATCCTGAATGAAATGGATGAATCGTTACCGTCAAGTTGAAATAAAGCGCGGAGGCGACTCCTGCGGAGGGGGCGAAAGGAGGTTCCCTTGTTTTGAAAGAAATGCATACCATATTCGCACCCACCCACTCTCTGGGAAAGCGGGGAGAAGGCCCCAGAGCGGCCTCAGCCTCTCATCCCGTGGGACGCCCCCCTTCCCCGCCCCCGCCAGGGCCTGGAGATTTTAAAACATCCAAAGGGGGTGCCCACCTTTCTTCCTCTCAGCTGCTAGTTGTTTCTGCGTAGGAAGAGGGTGGGGTGGTTGGAGCAAAGGGAGAAAAAACGAGTTCCACCGCTGCCCCCCACCACCATGAAAGAGGGAAAGGGGGCAACAGGAGTTCAATCGTCCCCAGAAGGACGGGAAGGGGAAGGCGGCGTCTAGCCGGCGCCCAGAGGGGAGGGGAGGGTCAGGGGCATTGCCATTGAACTTGAAGCTTCAGGCCCCCCACCCCCTCTGCTAAAAGCTTTATGGGAAGAAGGTGAGGGAAGGAGGGGGGCGCGTCTCTGGCCTTGGGTTACGAGGGAGGAGGCCAAGCGGCCAGAGAAGGGCCAGCGTGACAGGGAGAGGCAGAGGTTGGCCGGGAGCCTCGGCCTGCCCTGGAGCGGACACTACAGTCTTCGCCCGGCTCGCAGCCTCCCTGACCGCGAGGTGGGGAGCCGCGGGCTATGGCGCCCTCCCGCTCAGCCTCTCCTCAGACTCTGCCCGGTGGTGGTGGTGGGGAGGGGGGCACCCAGAGCTGCGTTCCTGTTCTTCCTCCTCCAGCTTAAGGGGCGGGAGCAGAGCCCTGGCCACGTGGAGGCTGAACCCCCAGGCCAGCCGCGCGGGGCTCGGGGTCTCGAGGCAAACTGAATTCGCTCCTGGCGTTTGCAGGGAGAACAAGTGTTTGCGCCCATTTCTCAGACCAGAGACCGGCCTGAGTGCTTCTCTCCCTAACCAGGTAAACGGCCTGATCCGCAGACCACGGCGCCTGGAGGGGGCCCCCTAGGAATTCAGGGGCCTCAGCTCTAGGGTAGGGCGGGGAAAGGCGGTGGTCAGGCGCTCCTAGCGACCACCCAGCGGGGGGCCCTTCTGGTCGGTTCCTGGGGAGGCGAGGCCCCGCCGGGGCGGAGACAAAGGAAGCGCTTCGCAGCACGCGGGTCGGCGCCGCCTCGGCCCGGAGAGGCTGGCGGAGCGCGCAGGCGCAGCACCGGACCCCCATGTAACTTTGTCTCCCACCGGATGGAGTCCTGGCACAAAGTTAATATTGCTTGTTATTGTTATTTAAAGGCATAACAAGACTTTACAAATGAACTGAAATGGTGACTCATAACTCACCCTTAAGCAAAAATGGGTATGGCCCTTAAAAACAGAAATCAGTGCACCTTAATCTCCGAGCCCCTACATTCTTTCCCCCATTCCTGCGCCCCTTCGGAAGCTTGGTGAGGGCCGGGGTCTGAGCCGGTCAGAGCCGGGCACAGAAGCAGGGTGGGGCCACATGCCCACGTCCTGAGCCACTGGCACTGCTCACTCACTGGTCTTGGGCTGGCAAGGTATTTATTCCACAGACACTCTTGGGGCTCACCTAACCCTCCCCTCCACTCAGCTTGCCCACGCCCGCTCTGAGTGACTGCCTCAGACCGACAAAACCTGCAACTGAGTGAGCCCGTTATAGAATTTTTAAAAAGGAGACGTGGCAGAGCCAGCCCCCAAAGCAGGAGCGTTTAAGGGTTTAGCTCCTGGGTCTACACCAAGGGAAGGGAATAGGACCCGCAGCCTCTCCCCTACCCCCAATGCAGTCTCCTCACAAGATCCCCCTCCCCCCGCCACACACACACACTGACTACAGACACCTGTTTCCAGCTGGAGCCAGCCCCTGATGTCACACACGTGCAAACTCCCTCGGCTGATTTGCATTTACATAAGTGCAACACGGGACTAAACACAGGTGGAACTTGAGTTCAATCCGCTACTCAGGTCGCATGCACAACCTACCCTCTGGAGTGTGAGGCTGGAGGGGAGACGTGGAAATACCAACTCCCTTCCCACCAGCCCTGCCTCTCCTCTGACCTAGAACTCAGGGTCTGCAGCTTCCTCAGATGTGACTGAGGCTGGTGGACTATATTCCATGAACTCTGATAGTGTGAGGTGGAGCTAAAGGGGAACAGGAGTGAGAAAGACACCCCTCCCAACACACCCAAGGCTGGAAAGGCTTCTCAGAAAAGGCTCTGTTGAAGAAGGACTTAGAAAGATGCTTAGAATATCTAAGGGGGGTGGGGAGGGGGAGGGAAGAAGTGAGCAAAACTCAAAGGAGGGGGCAGGGAAAAGCAGGTCCTAGAGCAGCGGTTCTCAACCTGTGGGTCGCGACCCCTTTGGGGGTCGAACGACCCTTTCACAGGGGTCGCCTAAGACCATCGAAACACATATATAATTACATATAGTTTTTGTGATTCATCACTATCCTTTCATTATGTTCAATTTGTAACAATGAAAATACATCCTGCATATCAGATATTTACATTACGATTCATAACAGTAGCAAAATTACAGTGATGAAGTAGCAGCAAAAATAATTTTATGGTTGGGGGTCACCACCACATGAGGAACTGTATTAAAGGGTCGCGGCATTCGGAAGGTTGAGAACCACTGTCCTAGAGGAAGAACGTCTGGCCTCCGCTCTGCTTGGGCCAGGGCAGAAGGCGGGGGCTCTCACCGAGGCCTGAACCCCTGGAGAATCCTGCTCTGAGGTCAGACACCCTCTTACCCGTTCAGACGGTGATCGCCCCCCTCCCACCCAGGTGGGCACGCACCGGATGTTGGTGCTGGAGCTAAGGGCCGCACACCCGGGCACAGGCTGGGGTCAGGGAGACAGGATCCCGGGAGGGGAGGATCCGTGCACCCCGCTCCCGCAGACCCTGGGCTCCCTGCGCCTAGGTGGCCCCAGCTGTCGCCCCCGCCTTCGACCTGAGCCGGGCCTTTGGTTGATTTTTGTTGGTCGCTGCTCCTCCCCCTCCAGGCAGGGTTTTGTCATTGAACTTGAGTCAGGCCATAAACATTCCTCCACCTTTCGGGGACGCAGAGGGGGTGGAAGGCCAGGGCGGGAGGAGGATGGTGGAGAGATCCGGGACGTGGGAGGCAGGGCCTCCCACGCCAGCTGGCCGGGCTGTATCCGCGCGCTTCGGGGGCCTTGCCCCCCGCGGAGGACCCTCCAGGTCCGCGTTAAAAAAGCAGCCCGCGTTTGAGGCCGTGCGGAGAGGGAGACCAATATTGTAGCCAGGACCGACATAATGTAACTTTTCACTTCGCTCATGAGTAGTTCATCTTTTCCTACCTTACCTGTAGGCACCACGAATTCCCTATTTTCTAAGAAATGACCAAATGCATGGATAGCAAACAAATACCAGCTAAAGCAGATGAAGGTGGAGTAAATGACCCCGAGGCCGCCGCCTCTATTGTAAACGCGCCGCTCCCGACGCAGACAGTGGGGTGGAGAGGGTCTGGGGCGCGGGGGTGGCGAGGGCGGGCTGGAGGGGGTCGATGGGGGGAGGGGGAAAAGGGACATGTAATATTTTCAACAATAAAGATTAAAATTAAAAAAAAAAAAAAAGCTCCCCTCCCTCGCGGAATAATCCCAGCGGGGGGCGGACGAGGCCCGCGGAGCCCCGAAAGTTAGACGTGGTGAGCCGGCACCCCCTCCCCGCCACTCCATCGGGGAAGCGGACGGGGACGCAGAGGGGGTGGAAGGCCAGGGCGGGAGGAGGGAGGAAGTCGGGCTGGAGCGAGGAGCCGCCAGCCCCGGCCCCTGGCGCGTCCCATCCCGCCACTGGCCCACGGCGGCCGCTGCGACGGTGTTGATGTTTGTTTTCTCTTCATTTAAGGATGTAGGATCCTGGAGCGGGGGAGGATCAGACTCATCCGGGGTCTCCCGGCTCCTTCAGTCCAGGCTCAGGGGCGCGGGGCGGGCGGGGAGACGCGGAGACTCGGCGGCGTCCGGGGCCGGCCGGCGCGGCAGCCTCGGCTCCAGCGAACAGCCCGGGCGGCGGCACCCACCCCGGCCGGCGGCGGCACGAACAGCTCCCGGCCTCCTCATTTGGGGCCGGTTAACATGCCCAGAGGCAGGCCCTTAGGCGCAAACCGGCGCGGAGGCCCGAGAGAGCTGTCAGGAGAACGCCCTCCAGGTTCTACCCGCTCCCCCCCGCCCCCCATGCGGCTACCTGCTGCCGGATTTGGACCAAAGGGGTATGTTGTCTTACCCTCCCACCCAACAGGGAAGTGGGGGCGCCTAGATCAAGTTCACGAACCAGCACGCTTTTTTAGGGCAAATGGGGCCACTTTTGTCATCCGGACCAGGAGGGTCCTAAGCAATAGGGACGGGGGGGGGGGGGGGGGGGGGGCTGGGGGAAGGGAAGGGGGCAGGAACTGCAGGAAGGTTTTGGATTTTAGTCTGCGGGCCCATTATTACTACAGCCCCGCTCTGCCCTCCACTCAGCTCTGTGGAGAACAAATAATTCCTTCGGGAAAGACGCTATTTATTTGGGAGAAAAAGGAGAAGGTTTCATGGAGCGAGGTTCCCAGAAATGGTCTTAAGTGTTGGGTAGCTTTGCGTTCGTCAGGTCCTGGCGTTTGTGAAGGTTCAGGGTTGTATTTGTTCGTGTTTCTGTGGCATCTGATTCAGAGTAAAAGAGGCCACATCTACACCGCTACCCAAAAGCTTCAGACTAAACACATTGAAATAATTACCCCCAACATTCCTAGCCTTAAAAAAGAAAACGCAAAAAGCCACAAGAAACGTATCCAGATCGCAGGAACTAGAATGGGGGGCTTTAAAGACACGCATAGTTTTAAAACTTTCATTCAACAACCTTCTTTCCATTTTTCCATTCTTTATTCCAATGCTCATGTTTTACAATTTGCAACCACGGCTACCAGTTACTTTTGTCTCTCCCCTCTCCAACTTCCTTTGATGCATTCTATTCTGGTTTTAAAGCACTATGCGTTTTCGATGCCATAAGCAATTTCTCAAGTTACTGCAGTCTTCTAAACGCCATTTAAAAATGCATAACATGCAACAAAACGAGTTGTGATTTAGAAAACCATCGCCCTTATGTGGGTCAGATAGGCTATCCCCACATTTAAAAAGAAAATGTTTTTCTGCCTGATTAGAAAAGTAACACATTCTCATTGTCAAGAATTTCAAAAATATTTTAAAATACTGTAAAGAGGAAAATGAAAGCTACCCCATATCCTTCCATGCAAAATTGACCAAAGCTAATCTTAGGTTGTATTTTCTTCAGTTTTTCATTGCACAGTATATAATTTTGAATGAGATTCTGCATGAGCATTTTTGTCTTTTGCCTTAAAAAAATCCTCACCCAAGGATAGGTTTATTTAATTTAGAAAGAGGAGAGAAGAGAGAAACTTTGATGTGAGAGAGAAACATCAGAGAAATACCTTCCCTCCCAGAGGCACCCCAAATGGGGATCAAACCTGTAACCTAGATATGGGCCCTGGCCAGGAATCGATCCTGCAACCTATTGGTGTACAGGATGAGGCTCCAATCAACTGAGCCACAAGGGCTGTCTTTTGCCTTTTACTTTAATATTAGATTATGAACATTTCTGTGTCATTAAATATTCTTCCAAAGCACGACTTTACTGCTTGCATAGGATCCAGTCCTCCAGGTGTGCCATCATTTGGAAAAGCAATGCTCTAATATTTTGATTAGTTACATGTTTACTTTTAAAAATAATTCATAAGTGAGAGAGATAATATTGCTATGCTGCTAAGTGTGTTTGATAGGAAGGTGAGACTTTAATCTCTCTAGAGTAGAATGCTTCGATTTTTTTATTGTCTAAAGTTTTATGTATGTCTCCTTTTTCCCCAATCGACCCCCCACCCTCACCCAAGCCATTCCCACCCCAGGCCAGCCCCTACCGCCCCAGTGTCTGTGTCCATTGGTTACGCTAATATGCATGCATACAAGTCCTTTGGTTGCTCTCTAACCCTCCTTCTCCTGCCATTTGTCTCTGGATCTATCTATTCTTGTTCATCAAACTATGTTGATCATTATATCCCACATATGAGTGAGATCATGTGATATCTTTCTCCGACTGGCTTATTTCGCTTAGCATAATGCTCTCCAGTTCCATCCATGCTGTTGCAAATGGTAAAAGTCCCTTCTTTTTTATAGTGGCATAGTATTCGATTTTTTAAGGTTAAGAAATCCCCCTTCCCAGGGATTGATTGGGAGGGAACAAAAGGGGACTCTCTAGGTTGCTTGAAATGTTCTGTGTTTTGATGTGAAAATTTTAAGTTGAGCATTTAAGATTTGTGCACTTTATTTTGCAAATGTTAACACTCCCACAAGCCTATATCTGTTTACATAGAAAAAGAACAAGGCAGGAAAAAGGTGGAGGACTTGAGGGGTGGGGACGACCCAAACGGGATTGGTTCACTCCCTGTTAGGATATTATCTTTGGTTCATAGAGACCAAAAGTAAATATTTGACAGCTAGTAATGTGGGGGAAGGGCCTGTCCCTTCTCTTCCCAGCTCAGTGCTAAACCTGGCTAAGTACAGAAGGTTCTTCTAGCCCTCGCCAGTTTGGCTCAGTAAATAGAGCACCTGCTTGTGGTCTGAAGGGTCCCAGGTTTGATTCCTTTTTAAGAATATATTTTTTTAAAAAGGTTTTTCTATTGTAGTTATATTCATGTGGCTTTGAATTTTCCTATTGAGTAGAAGATTAATAAAAGTAAGGTAGTTGAGGTTTACAAAGAGTTAAAATTATATAAATAGCTTGACTTACCTAACAGTTCAGGTGAAATGGAAGTGGGGTGCTTTATATATAATGTATTTTTTTTTAATTTCAGAAAAAGATTCATTTTGGATTTATTTTGTAATCTTTTAAATATATTTTTATCGCCGAAACCGGTTTGGCTCAGTGGATAGAGCGTCGGCCTGCGGACTGAAGGGTCCCGGGTTCGATTCCGGTCAAGGGCATGTACCTGGGTTTCGGGCATATCCCCAGTGGGAGATGTGCAGAAGGCAGCTGATCGATGTTTCTCTCTCATCGATGTTTCTAGCTCTCTATCTCTCTCCCTTCCTCTCTGTAAAAAATCAATAAAAGATATTTAAAAGATAAATAAATAAATATATTTTTATTGATTTCAAGAGAGGAAGGGAGAGGCAGAGATAGAAACATCAATGATGAGAACCACTGATTGCATGTCTCCTGCACACCCCCTATTGGGGATCGAGCCTGCATCCCAGGCATGTGCCCTGACCTGGAATCGAACAGTGACCTCCAGGTTCATAGGTCGATGCTCAACCACGCCAGCCGGGCTTGAATTTCTATGTGAACTTATTTTGAAGTCTTACTGATCTGGATCCTTGGGACAGCAGAAATGTGAGCTTGCTGATAGCCGAGCATTAAAACTCAAGGCTCCGGTTCTTCCTGCAGTCTCCCTCCCCTGATCCAGCCCTGGGACAGAAGTATTTGCAAATTATTTCTGTGTGGATCTGACCAAACTCCCCCAAATGCAAGAGCACTGAGTCAGGGCAGAGAAGAGCCATGACTGAGGCCAGGGGTCAGGATTAGCATGGTCCGATGGCCCTGGGGTTAGTGCTGGGAGATGGAAGTGAGCCTCCTGAGTCCTGACTTGGAAACTGAATTATGACTCAGGAAATTTATTGCCCTGTGGTCCTTTAACAAGGTGTGATCGATCTTTTCAGGCAGAACTTCCATTATTGGTGACAGGTGCCTGGAGCCAGCTTATTAAAAACCATCATTTCAACTCCCCAAGTGAAGGTGCCGCAGTGTGTTGGAGCAGAATGCTAAATTCCGGCTTTCGATCATAATCTGGGACATGGAGAGAGCATTATGAGGCATTTTAATATTCAAGAGGAAGGAAGCTCGGTGCTGTTTCTGTCTGTACTCTGAGCCCAGGGAGTATTAGGGTCTGCCTTCACTTCCCAGGTCACACTCCCCGTCCCAGCAGGTGAGCACAGCTCACAGGCTTCCTCCTGCTGCCTCGGGCTGGCCCTGCCCTGGCTGGAGACAGAGCTTACCTGGATGCTCGACAGCCGTGGTGGGCTAGAATGGGCACTGGACTTTGAGTCGGTGGGTTAGCTTCAAGGCCCAGCCGTGGCATGAATCACGTGCTTTTATTTGTCCAAGTACGTTCACGCCTGTGTACATTCACGTCTTTCCTAATCCTGACCATTGACCTCAGTCATCAGGGGATATGTTTTTATTGATTTGAGAGAGAGAGAGAAACATCCATCGGTTGCCTCCCAACCGGGGATCAAACCTGCAACCTAGGTATGTGCCCTCACCAGGAATCGAACCCATAACATTTTGGTGTACTGGACAGTGCTCCAGCCAACTGAGCTGTGGCTACATTCACATCTTTTATCTCACGTGGTTCAGTGAGGTACTGGGAGCAGGAAAGAATCTGCCCATTTTATGGAAAGGGTAAACTAATACCCTGGAAGCAGCACCTGGTGGTTGTTTTTGGAGATGGGAGCAGCTTCTTCTCATTGGCGTTTGTCTCTCCTTCTGGTGCCGCTTTGAGAGTAGGCCTGTTTGGATGGGGGAAGGGGAGGTAACTCATGGAAATCTCTCGGGGTTGAGCCTGTTTTATGCCCCCACAGAGCTTCTATGCCCCCATCTATTCCAGGTGATCTTCCTGGCTGAATTATCCATGAACTTTCTGTGTTATGCAGGCCTGGATGTACCCAGGCCAAATGAAAGGGAAATCTCAGGAAATGGCCGGAATAGTCAGATCAAGAATTAGCCACAGGATTAAACCAAGTACAGTTACTTTACAGTCCAGCCTGTCAGTAGACATCTCATCTAGAATGCTTGGCGTGGGGGCATGGGGCTTGGGGAACTGATTACTCAGACAGGTGTCAGGTGTGGAGAGCGGCTACAGCGTTTGGACAGGTTCAAGCCTGGGACTAATAAAAGGGCACGATCCTCTCGTGGCAAAGCCACGTGCAAGTCCCAGCACAATTATAGCCAAAGGCTATCGTAAGCTTGACCTTATGGTCCGAATCTGTGATCCCACGTGGCTGAGTGATATGGGCTGCGGGAGGTGCAGCAAGTAAACAAAGATTGATCAGGTGCATGTAATTGAGTAGATTCAAAACCTGCAAGAACATTGTAATCACGCCCTTACTTTGCCTCGTGGCATCTGGCTATAAAATAGAGACTCGGCTTGCAGGCCGTGGTGCTGTCTCTCCATCGGAGAGGGCAGCGTCCCACCCAGACCCAGCTTTCTTCTTTTGTCTCTTTTCTCAATCCTTCACCGCTCCCGCTCAGACTCACCCATGTCCTTGCCCACTCGGCACAGTCAGGGACCTTTGTGGGCATGTGTGGAGGTGACAACTAAAACCACAGTTGCCTTCTTCCCAGCATGTCCAGAGATGGAGCTTACTAGTACTTGGCCTTGTAGGCAGGACTATTTCCTGGGCCTTGGAACTGAGAATCAGCTGTGTCCTTTCCTGATGCTGCTTTCCTGGGCAGGAAGCCATGGCTCTGAACTGCAGGGGTCCCCGTTCACCTGCAAAGCAATGCATGTCTTTTAACCCAGGTGTGAGTGATTGGGACTGACCGCTTTGTTTCAGAGATGATTTGGGTGATCGAGGCAAGCCCTTCCCCAATAAACACGTTTCATCTGTATCTGAGAAGGTCTCCGTGGAAGCATCTCAACCTGCTCCATATACTGTTTTTACTCTGAATGTTTCGTGGATCATTTTGGGCGGAAGCGTGCCTCTGGGCTGAGAGGTCTGGCTCCATGTTGCCGAGGGGTTGTCTCGTGGTTGGGCTGAGGTGGGTCATCCCTGCCGCCTTGGTTTTTGGTATAGAGGCTGCTGAGGTTTGCTCTGCAGCTTATACCACACCCCAGCCCATATCTTCTGTAAGAGCAGGAACTGCAAAGCTGCAAGAGAATCTGAGGAGAAAGCCAAGTGGGAATGAGATCCCCCCCCCCCCCCAGTCTTGAACCTCCATCAGAGAACTGAATTAGCTAATGATACATCACCCAGTCCCAATTACCTGCAAGAGAGTTTCCTGCCCTGGGCTTCTCTGGGCTAATCTTATGGTCCACACGGTTGTTGTCATCACTTCCCCCTCTCAGCCTGACTCTGGTGTGGTCCCCATTCCATTTGTTGTTCCACATTCCACTTATTTATGCATCCATTGGTTAATTCTTGTGTGTGCCCTGACCAGGGATTGAACCCGCAATCGTGACATATCATGATGATGCTCTAACTCACTGGGCTACCTGGCCAGAGCTCAGACCACTTTTGAAAGTAAAACTATAAATCATATCATAATAAAGTAAAAGTGTATTTGACACGTGGTTGCCTTTCATTGGTAACTGAGAGGTAAGATTGTAATGCTATCTTACAGCACTTAATGAAATGCCTATCATGCCACAACACCCTCCTTCTCTTCTCAGCCCTTTAAGTCACTTCTTTATTCCAAACTCTTCAGCATCCCCTTCTCTAAGTCCTTCTGAATAAGCCTAAACTCTGCATTATGTCCCCCCAAAGGCCATATAAGGTCAAATTCCTATTCACATTTGCAGCCTTAACAATTCACACAGTACAGTCCCCAAATGCCGTGGCTTTTAAAACAAACCCCACACTATAAGTAAATCAGGAGCAATGAGAGCATAGAAGAGGGAGGAGACTACATGCATCCCGATGAGGGAGAATCCGACCTGAACTCTGAAAAATGGGTAGGATTCTGAACACAGAGTTGGGATGAGGGGGTTCCATGTGCTCAGAGATCTAGAGGTGGGAAAGTTCTGGCACGGAGAAGGAAGTAAAAGGTTGATGGGGTGGGAGAGGATATGAGAGGGGAGGTAATGCGTGCACAGGAAGCATACAGAATGTGGGGTGTACAACTAGATTCAAGTCCTGGCTCTACCCGCCAGGTTCTTCATCTGTTTAATGGAGATTAAGATTATTACCTCTGCCTTAGCCGGTTTGGCTCAGTGGATAGAGCGTTGGCCTGTGGACTGAAGGGTCTCAGGTTCGATTCCGGTCGGGGGCATGCGCCTGGGTTGTGGGCTCGATCCTCGGCAGGGGACGTGCGGGAGGCAGCCGATCGATGATTCTCTCTCATCATTGATGTTTCCATCTCTCTCTCCCTCTCCCTTCCTCTCTGAAATCAATAAAAAAATATATTTAAAAAAATTATTACCTCCCCACATTGTGAGAAGGATTGCATGAGGCAACATTAGTGAAAGCTCTGTAAAGAGAGTAGAGGCGTTATTTGTGGATGGGCCTGTCAGGCTCTTTCACTAGGATTGGAGGATCCTTGGATATGTTACATTCACCTGTGTATGCCCCACAGTGCCCAGCACAGTGTTTCGCACGTGGTCATTATTCAATAAACATTTATTAATACAGTTAGTAGTTTTATTTTATTAATAATTAAAAGGTTTATTGTTAAGTGAAAAAAAATGTATCTAATAGGATTCTAGTGGCCTACCTTTTGTTTAAAAAGGGGGAGGGGAGCCCTGGCTGGTGTGGCTCAGTTGGTGGAGCATCATCCCATGCACCGAGAGGTTACCAGTTTGATACCAGGTCAGGGCACATGCCCAGGTTTCTGGCTCGATCCCCAGTAGGGGGCGTGCAGGAGGCAGCTTATCAATATCTCTCTCCCTGTCCCTTCCTCTCCTCTCTCTCTAAAATCAATAAAAACATATTTTAATAAAGCATATTAAAAATAAACACAGCCGAAACCGGTTTGGCTCAGTGGATAGAGCGTCGGCCTGCAGACTGAAGGGTCCCGGGTTCGATTCCGGTCAAGGGCATGTACCTGGGTTGCGGGCATATCCCCAGTGGGAGATGTGCAGGAGGCAGCTGATCGATGTTTCTCTCTCATCGGTGTTTCTAGCTCTCTGTCTCTCTCCCTTCCTCTCTGTGAAAAATAAATAAAATGTATTTAAAAAATACAATGGGGAAAATAAGAATATATTGTCACAGTAATTTTCATTTGCATAAAGACAATCTGGGAGGACATATCAGAGACTAATCACAAGGGTTTCCTCTAAGGGGATGGAGTGATGGTGAGAAGGGGAGAGATGCAGGCAGTGTGGGAGGGTATTTTCCACTTTGTACACACATCTATTTTAACCACGTGCATATATTTCTCTTAAAAAAAAAATGAAGTTGCTGAAGTGGGTTTAGCCACCAGGGACTATTACTAATGGCGTCCCTGGACTTGTGAGGTGACAACATCCACAAATTGTCATCAGCCCACCACCTCTGTGGCAGGTGGCAGGGCTGTCCCTGCAGATGGTGATAAAACTCTACTTGATATATGGAAGGTTGGGGCGGCGGGGGAGGGGGGGAGGAGGGAGAGAAAAAGGGATTTTTCTCTTTTTAATCAAATAAATGGCAGCTCTTCTTGTTATATATATAAATTTTTTTTAAAATGAAAAACTAGAAAAATATAGAAATACTTTGCAGGAAAAATTTAACTGGCCACTAACAATGCAAATTTAAGGACCAAAGCCTCATCTCTCAGAGAATCAGCTCTGAGAAGAAACTGTTCTGGAGATCATATAAAAAGGAATGGGGAGAGAAAATAGCATGAACTACGGGGAAAGATAAATGAGACAGGGAAAATTGTGGAGGAAATAAGAAAGAAAAAAGAAAATCATACTTTAAAAGATTAAAAAAGAAAAGGAGAGAGAGTGAGAATGAAAAAGGGAAAGAGTGAGACGGAGAAGCAGAGGAAGTGCCTGGGACAGGCGAGGAAGGTAACTCCAAAACCAGGCTGCCGAAGGGCTCACGCACAGGGGATACCAGCCCCTGCTGCCGGGGCCTGCTAGACTCTGAGGTGAGGAGGCTCCATGTTCCTGGAGCAGAGTTTCATCACAAGTTTGGTCCCAGCTGCCCTTCAGGTGTGTGTAGGCCCTTCCCAGTCCCACCTCTGAGTTCCCCAGGGCAGGTAACCCTCAGGGCCTGAATTGTGCAGTCTCCAGGCACAGTGTCATCCAGCAGGAACACGTCTGTCCTGCTCTTGGCAGTGGGCGCAGTTGCCAGGGGACAGCCCAGCGTCCACCTCCTTAACCGCTGGAGGGATGTGTCTGGTGTAGACTTGGCTCCAGGTCCCCCCTTCCTAGGTGGGGAGGAGTTGAAGTTGGTGGTAGAAGAACTTTGACCTTGAGTTTAGCTGTGTCGCCATGACTTTAGCCAAAGGTGAGGGGATGATGTCCAGTTCCAGCCAGAATGAGGCTCCCCTTCCCCCCTCTGGACTGCTTCCATTTCATTGGTAGAATATCTACAAAGGAGAGGAATTCATTAGTATCTTGTTAGAGGAGAGAGGGAGAGTTGCATTCTGATCTTTTTCCAGCGTGTTTTCCCTATTCAAAACCAGCTGAGTGAGGATGGCCTATTCTGTTACCAACCACCTGGGTTACCAACTGCCTGATTTCTATCCCTGCCTTTTACACATTTCTCCCATTTCAAGTCCTATCCCCAGGCTCCAGTCCTCTGTCTCTGCTCTTGCCTGTGGAGAGATCTAAACTTCTGAGATCATATCCACCCTAGACCTCTGGGATGCTGATACACACATGTCTCCTCTGAAATCCCTCTCCACCTCCTGGCCCGGATTTCCTGCAGCCCCTGGGACCTGCTACACTTCTTGGCCCAACCTTGCTCTCCTGTGAGGTCTGCCAGGGAGGTACTCTACTCTGAGGAAGGAATGGTTCTGAATAACCAATATAATTTTTCCTTGGAGATAACCACTCTGCCTGTGTAGACCCAGCTGCCAAGGGCACTGTTGTTTCTGGATGTGCACTTCATTTGCTGTGGCGCAGGGGAGCTGGCGGGAGGATGTGGGGGATGTGAAGAGGAAGCAGGCACGAGGAGCCAGAGAGGCTAGGGAACAGACTCCCTGTGGGCATGAAGTTTCTCTCTCTTCTCTAGGCCTCTGTCCAGTTAGACTCAACATCTGGATATAAACCGAGAAAAGGGGGGAAAACAACCCAAGCTCACAACCTAGACATTTGGTTTGCATGCCGCTGAACATCTGGACACTGGAAAACATCTGGTTTGGGAACTATAATTTTAGCTTCCTTTCAAATTTTGGAACCTGTGGTCATATTTGATGGCCATGTGACCTTAAACAAACACGTCTTTCACTCTTGCACATCTTGAAGAGATCTCTCTGTGCACAGCATCATAGGTAACGCACGCTTTTCAAGGCTTCACAAAGGGCAAAGGAAAAATACACAGAGTCCAAGAGACCCAGATAACTGAGTGTGGTTGGGGAAGTCTGTGTAGGCATGACTCTATTTACATCCTAGAACACAGAGGAATCTCTGGAGAGCATTATTCCCAGCCTCTCTCCCCCCTCCCCGCCCCCACCACTCAGGATGTGTATTGGAGCGCATCCTCCTTTGTCCATCAGCAAATGAAATCCCAGACGGACTGGTGCTTGGATACCATGGCAGTGACGCGGCCCAAGCTCATCAATGTTATGAGCTCTGCTTTATTGGTCATTTAATAACCAGCTGAGGAGCCAGTCCAGGAAACAAGGCCTTCTTTTTCCAGGAAACTACTTGTCTTGGCTTTGGAATAGCTTTCCCAGCCACCTCTTGGCTGAAGAAGAACACAATCATGAACTCTTTTTGCCAAAATCTCCAGTTCTGCCACATCAGCATGATTTGTCTCCCTCTCTGGGAGGGGCCCGGCGGCGATGGGGGTGGACCCTGTCCAGATGGCGCTGGCAGACTTGAGCCTGGTAGAAAGGTGCTGAGGAGGCCATATTCTGATTGTAAGCCAGCCGAACGGCTCTGCAGAGGTGACAGCACGCCTGAGACGGTTCCGTTTCCTCTCCTACTTCACCTCTCTCAGAACAACCAGCGGCATTGTAATTCTTTCCCTCATTTTGCAGATGGGAAAACTGAGGCTCAGAGAAGTGACGTAACCTCCTAAAGTCATGTAGCTACTTAATACTAGAGCTGGGGTCTGCACTCAGACTGTCTGATTCGAAGCCTTGTGCTCTCCACTCCAACCCAAGGCGCACAGCATCCACTGCAGAGACAAAACCAGCCCTTATGAAGCAGGAGGTGACAGCGGAAAGGTGGGCGGAGCTTGCAAAATGAAGCTAGTTGGAGTAGTCACGGGAGGTTTCCAGAAAAAGGGGCTACATGAGCCTGGAAGAAAGGGCAGGATATGGTGGAAGGAGGAAGGAGAAGGCATTGCAGCCATTGAACAGGGAATGCAGAATCGGGTTTGGATGGCTCATGGCCCAACAAGGGGAGTTGCCTAATTATTGGTATTTTGATTTTAAATAATAGCCAGACATGGGAGGGCTCTCAAAACCCCTACAAAAGTGCCCCATTAGAAAGAGTTACCCTTGGGACATTGCCCATACCAAGAGAGCTCCAACAGCTGATTAAAACTGTACTGGTCACATAAGGTTTTTTCTGCCCCTGTCTTTCCTGCCTTTTCTCATTCCAGCACCGATGAAGGCAGTACAGGAGTAAGGTGGGGAAATAGTAAAAAAGCAAAGACCCCCTTGGAGGGCCCTGAAGTAGGCCTAGGCTTTGGGAGACAAAATTTAGAATGGACTAAAGTTTAGACTATTGATGTTAATCTGAAAACACACACATATGTTTATAACTGGAATGGACTGAAAAAGCTATGAATCCGCCTGACATTTCATCCACAAGAAAAATGAGGCCCAGGTTAGCTTGAAAGACAGACATGAGAAAGACTAAAATTGCTCTCTGCTTGCTCCCTCTAGAGTTTGACTTGTTTAAAAACAAGAAAGCAAAGAATTCCACTGCTGAGAAGATGGAGGAGCTGTACTTTCCCCCATTCCTCCCACTGGAACCCTAGGCTTTAGCTGTAAGACAACAGCAGGAAGACTTGAAAGGTGGAGAGAAGGCAGGCTGGCCCTAGACCTCGGTGATGACACAGTGGTGAGTTCACTCAGTTTGCTTTTTGTTTCATGTAGCCAAGACTTGGAACAGCGACCCAGAAGAGCCAGTGGGTGCAGACAAACAAAGCCCCAACAAAAAGCCTGCTCTCACTAGCCAAGGACCAGGAGAGGGACAGCCTAACAAGACAGGAAACTTAGAAAATAACCACTCTACTCCAGCCAGACACCTCAGGACAAACTGCAGCCCCATCCATGTTAGCAGAGGTTGAGTGAGGAGCCTGGACTTCCACTCTTTCAAGGGTGAGGCTGTAACAAGGCCCCCTTAACATGCCCACTGGGGTGGGATCATTAATGGCCAAGTAGGGATCAGGGACCTTCATTCCTGCGGCCAATAACCTCCCTGAACACCTCGGCCTGGCAGTAATAAGGTGCTCTTCCTCTCCCCACTACCCTGCTGTCAGGGGAGGCCTAGTGGGGAGGCAGGACTTTCCCCACTACCCAGTGGTAACAAGGACACCCCCACCGTGGTGTCCCTGGGGACTGGGTGGGGGGAAGCAGAACTCTGGGGGTCCCTGCCCAGCAGTAATGAAGAATAGCCCCTCTTGGGGTATCAAGAGCGATCAAGTGAAAAAACCTGGACTTTTACCTCCACCTGGAGATAATCAGGGATGCCCACCTTTCTCTCCCTGTCTAAGCAGCGCGGGTGCAAACCAGCTAAGACCAAAGGATTAAATAAGTCCAGAGTCTCAGAATTTGAAAATATTTAGGTATCAGTGAAAAATCGGTCGCCGAGACCGGTTTGGCTCAGTGGATAGAGCATCCGCCTGCGGACTGAAAGGTCCCGGGTTCGATTCCAGTCAGGGGCATGTACCTGGGTTGCGGGCATATCCCCAGTGGGGGATGTGCAGGAGGCAGCTGGTCGATGTTTCTCTCTCATCGATGTTTCTAACTCTCTATCTCTCTCCCTTCCTCTCTGTAAAAAATCAATAAAATATATTAAAAAAAAAAAAGAAAGAAAAATCGGTCATCCCCCCATATCAGTAGCAGTTAAATCCCTAAATGGATGAGACTTTCTAATGACACTTCCCAGCAAAAGGGAGAGGGAGAAAAACGGAAGTCAGAGATAGACTCTACCGAGAGAGAGCAACAGAAGAAGACTTCACAACTGAAAGAAAAGGAATGTTCAGAGAAGTAGGGAGAAAACCAGGAGAGAGCCCCCCTGACCCCCATTTAGAGTTTAAAAAACAAATAAGCTGAGACACTAAGCCAAGACGTTGGCTGATTCAGGACTCAAATCCAGGTCTCTGTCCTTCCCACCGCACCACTGCCAAAATAAAACCAAACCCATACACTTTGATTATTCTGTGTTGTTTTAAAAATGGACCTTTAGGGAGACAGTCCGTGTAGACAGCCTGTTTCATGTTCCAGTTTTCCTCTTGAGCCTATGCCTGGCTTTGGACAAAAGGCTGCCTTTTCTCTGCTCTCCTGTTGTTGCCATCCTATTGGTCAATATTCACACGTCTGTCTAGGACTTGGTATTTTAGGCCTCCTCCTCAATCAGCATCACAAGCATCAAGGTCCTCAAAATGCTTTGGACAAGGACAGTGGATTATTGAGGCGGGTGAGGATGGAGATGAGGCTGAGAGTTTCGGAAGCCCTGGGGCCACATGGGAGAGAACATTATAGGACATTTGGAGCCACAGGCCCACAGCATTTTCTCACACTTCCGTTTTATCACATCAGTCATTTCCCCACACCTTATTCTCAATGCCATTGGTCACAAAAACGAGTCATTAAGCTGGTTTACTTAATTTATCTTGTGAACATTCTAATAAAAAGACTGTTATCAAATCCCCTTGACGTAGGCAATGGAAGGTGGGTAGGAGTTTCAGGAGATCCAATAACCCCTTTAATTAAATTAGATAATGGCCATTAGAGCTAGTAATTAGTGTCGCTTGCCTGGTAATGGGAGGGTTGAAATGAAAAATGGCTCTGTCTCAGGATCTGTCTTGGAATGACTTTAAGAGGTGTATAAATTTATGTACTCCGCCATATTTATTGTGCGTCAGGAACTACGTTGAACAACAGGCTCAGAGCCGTGAGCAAGACAGATGAGGTCCCTACCCTTCTGGAGCTTGTATTCTAGTGGCTGGTTTCACAAGCCCACCAACAGGGGACATTTCTAACAACTGAAAAATGCCGCCCCCTACTTCTCTTAGCAGGAGAGAGCACCCACCAGGACCCAGGCCAAAGTGTCAGGAGAGAGTAATCATAAAATGTTCACATTTTAATTCTCACTATAGCGCTGCAAGGCAGGGTAACGTGGTGGAAAGGGCCATTCCTGGGTTCAGATGGCGACCCTGCCACCTCCTGCAGCTAATTCTCTCTGAGCCACAGTGTCCTCAGATTAAGCCCTGAGATGGTAGTATACAGAGCATATGGCATATAAATCTTGGGCACATGGCATAACAGCTATTCTTTTTATTATTTAAATTCTTTATTGTTTAAAGTATTACATGAGTCTTCTTTTTCCCCCATTGACCGCACAGCACATGCGCTCACCCCCCCCCGTTACTGTCTGTGTCCATTGGTTATGCTCATATACATCCATACAAGTCCTTTGGTTGATCTCTTACCCCCTCACCCCCCACCTTCCCTCATAGGTTGGACAGTCTGTTCGATGCTTCTTTGTCTCCGGTTTATTTTTGTTCATCAGTTTATGTTGTTCATTATATTCCACAAACGAGTGAGATCATGTGATATTTATCTTTCTCTGACTGGCTTATTTCGCTTAGCATAATGGCTCTCCAGTTCCATCCATGCTGTTGCAAATGGTAAGAATTCCTTCTTTTTTACTGCACCATAGTATTCCATTGTGTAGATGTACCACAGTTTTCTAATCCACTCATCTGCTGAAACAGCACTTACGCTGTTTCCAAATCTCAGCTATTGTAAATTGTGCTGCTATGAACATAGAAGGGCATATATCCTTTCTGATTGGCGTTTCTGTGTTTTGGGGATATATTCCTAGAAGTGCGATTACTGGGTCAAATGGAAGTTCCAATTTTTAAAAAAAAATATATTTTATTGATTTCTTACGGAGAAGAAGGGTGAGGGATAGAGAGTTAGAAACATCGATGAGAGAGAAACATCGATCAGCTGCCTCCTGCACACTCCCTATTGGGTATGTGCCTGCAACCAAGGTACATGCCCTTGACCGGAATCGAACCTGGGACCCTTGAGTCCTCAGGCGGATGCTCTATCCACTGAGCCAAACCAGTTAGGGCTGGAAGTTCCAATTTTAATTTTTATTGTCATTAGCTCATTTTTGAAGACGAGAAACTTGACACAGAGAGGCAAAGTGGTTTGCCCAAAGTCACACAGCTGGTAATTGACAGAGCGGGAACCTGACTCCAAGCCCCACCCTCTTTCCAATTTGGCACCACTGTGTACCATGACGCCAAGAGGTGATTATCCATCGGTGGAGTGCCGTTCGCTTACGCAGGGGTGCGGGCACCCTTACTTGGGAGGGGCAGCCCCGGAGAGCCAGGAAAGATGTGGGGGTCTCGCTAGGCGAGAACACAGATAAGGTGGGTGAACAAGTCCAGACAGATTGGTAGGGACAAAACCCAACTGGAGGAACCCCACGCAGCCGCTGGCTGCTGCCTGCTCACGTGCAGCCAAACACTGACCCCTGCCGGCCGCCTGAGTGGCCAGGCCCCGGCGCCTGCGGGCTGCCCAACCAAGGCTGGAAGCACCCGGCTAGAGCGCGCTGCACAGGCAGGAGCCCTGGGACCGCGCCCCGCTCCCGGGACAAGGCAGAGGGCTGGAGAAGCGGCCGCCGCTCGAGACCTCTGTGCCCACCTGGGCCACCTCGGTGCCGTCGCACTCCCCTCTCACTCACTCAGCTTTTGACCAGAAGGGGCCAGAGCTGAGGATTTTCCCTGCAGTGTTCCCCCACCCTGGGCCTCTCTCGGGTCTCCCCTTGTCGCGCAACCTGTCACCCCGTTTGGGGACCTAAGGACCGCCAGCCTCACCCTGCTTAGGACCCCACCCACCTGGGAGCTGAACCTGAGCCTTGCGTGGAGCACCTTAACCAATTCTGGACCAAATGCCACTTGATCTCCGGCCGAGGGGACACTGGGGCAGATGCCACCAAATGCAGCTGCATCTTGTTCCTCCTCCTGGCATCCACGGCCCTGGATCTAGAGGGGTTAATCCTGCCAGCACACTCACCACTCTTTAGGCCCATAGACGCCAGGTTTGGGGGTTGGGCTTCTCCCCACTTCATCTCATCCCTTTCCTCCCTGCTGTCCACCTTCCTTGGCCAGAACTGCTAAAAAAGAAAAATGAGTTAAAAGTTAGTATTTCAGCTTTTAGTTCCGACGTGGCCCTGCGCCTTCTTTGCTCTCTGCAAAATGAACTGAGTTGAATACTCTGAGAACCAGAGTGAACAGCACGTCTTCATATAACCATGCATTTCTTTCTTTTTAAAAAAATATATTTTGATTTTTTTATAGAGAGGAAGGGAGAGGGATAGAGAGTTAGAAACATCGATCAGCTGCCTCCTGCACACTCCCCACTGGGGATGTGCCTGCAACCCAGGTACATGCCCTTGACTGGAATCGAACCTGGGACCCTTGAGTCCGCAGGCCGATGCTCTATCCACTGAGCCAAACCAATTAGGGCTAACCATGCATTTCTTAATATAAGAGAACCCCTTGGGGGAGCAATCTGCAGGAGACCTTTTTTGCAACTTAGCCAAACATCAGACACAGCCAGGGAGCAAGCGGGAGATGTGACATATGTCTCACACAATACTTAGAAGTTGGTGAAACAACAGAGGACAAGCCCAGTAGCATCTGGAGGGAGGTCTGGGGTGGGTGGAGTGGAGCGGGGTTCTCTAGCCTTCTGTGCAGGGCTTTGCATTTTACCCTAGGACTTGGATAAAAACAAAGAAGACAGGGTTGTTAGCAATTCAAATATATGGATTTAGGGGGCAGGATTTTTAAAAATGTCAATGAGCTCGGATTACCATTAGAAAGGGAGGAGAAGTTTCACAAACAGGGATTGGTGTCAAGTCCTTTTTCTTATTCTCCTCAAGTCAGAGTCCTCATTTGGAAGCGAAGAGCTCTGACTCAACTAAGATTTCCTTGAAAAAGGAGGGAGGGTAGCCGGGTAAGTTGGCCGAGTTGACCTTGAACTGGGGGTGAGAGAGCCTGCAGCCCAGTTGTCTGCAGGTGAAGGCAGCTGAGCCTGATTGGATAGGCCACACTCCCCTTTACAGAGTGTGAAGAACTTTCCAGAGCACCTTCAGTCATCTGAACTCCACTCTGTCGGAGGCAGGCCGGGCTGCTCTTGCCATCCTCACTTTCCATAAGGAACTTGGAACTTGAAACTCAGAAAAGTAAAGAGTATAGCTTGCCCAGCTGGTGTGGCTCAGTGGTTGAGCATTGACCTATGAACCAGGAGGTCACGGTTCGATTCCCAGTCAGGGCACATGCCTGGGTTGTGGGCTCCATCCCCAGTGTGGGGCATGCAGGAGGCAGCCCACCAATGATTCTCTCTCATCATTGATGTTTCTCTTTCCCTCTCCCTTCCTCTCTCAAATCAATAAAAAAAAATTTTTTTAAAGGAGATTACTTTGGTGGAAAGAGGAGTCAGAACACAGGTTTTTTTATTCTTTGCAACCCAGTGCTGGAAGATCAGACAGACGCCGAAAACCAGGACTACAGGCTTTATTAGAGGAGAAAGACCTGCTGGACTGTCTCGCAAGGGGAGAACAGCAGCACATGCAGGGGTGGGCACGCCTTTTGAGGGGCGGAATGGGAAGGGGTGGGGGCTTAGTGTACTCGGCGCACACTGATTGGTGGCTTACTGCATTGTCCATATAGGACAAGGGCTTAGGGTATGTGGCAGGTGTGGATTGGTGATCCAATGTATAGTCCATATAAGGTACATACTCAGGTATTTCTGGGCTGCAGGTTCCGTCATACTCCACCCACCAGTTGGGGGAAGGGAGGATCTCTCAAGTGCACTGATGTCTTCTTAATCAAGTGTGACCTGTGCTAGGTCCCTGGCCTCTTGAGCACTGCATTTTAACCAGACACCATCAGACTATCTCGTTTTCCTTATCAATTAGATCTCCACGCAAATGTCCCCTCTGAGTGGTCTTTCTTCCCTGACCTTCCTAGTATTGTCTCCATCCCCAGCGATATGCTTGCCCTCTGTGGCACCATCACCTGAACATGCCTTATTTGTGTGCACAAGTTCACGGTCTGTCTCCCCTCAAGAATGCCATTCCTCCCCACTCCCGTGCCCCCAGGGCCTAGAATAAGACCTAGCATTACATCAGGTGCTCCATTAAAATGTTTGAATGAATGAACTAGAACAGTGGTTCTCAAAATCTGGCCCACAGACTCCTTGGGGGCTCTAGACTTGCCAGGGGGTCTGTGAAATCCAGCACTAAGTCATAACGTGTCTTTTTCGCTGCAATGACATTGGCCCGTTTTACAGTGATGGTGCAGGAGCGGGGAGGGATAAAGCTGCCGTGGCACCAAGTGGAACTAGTAGTCATTGCATTCTTCACCACCGGGCACTGGTAGTTTCCCTTAAGAATGTCCTTGACGCCCGGCCGGCGTGATTCAGTGGTTGAGCGTTGACCTATGAACCTGGAGGTCAGGGTTTGATTCCCAGTCAGGGCACATGCCCCGGTGTGGGCTCAGTCCCCAGTGGGGGGCATGAAGGAGGCAGCTGATCAATGATTTTCTCATCATCGATGTTTCTATCTCACGCTCCCTTTCTCTCTGAAATTAATAAAAAAACTATTTTTTTAAATGCTGCTATGATGGATGAATAAGACACTGCCCTAGTTTTCTGGAAGGTCACAGCCCAGGTGAAAGTCAATTGGTGAAAGTTTGGGGGAGCCAGATTTCTGCTAGATACAGCCACTTGCTGTCCCCTCCTAATTCTCCCAAAGTCCTTAGTTTCGGAACCAACGCAGCAGCGACTGCACTTTAAATCAAGGGAAAATTTCTGAACAAGCAGTCCAAACGCTCCCGGGCAGAGTTCTCTGCACCTGGAAACATGTGGCTTTCTGAGCACGGAGCACCCTCTAGTGTCTGTCTCCGGTAAGGCAGGTCCAAAGGGGAACTACAAAGATGCCTATTTACTTCTAAGAGTTTCTTCCTTAGGTTAGCGCTGCTTATGGCTGAGCTACTTTCAGGTCTCTGCTGCAAGAAACAACACTGCCAGTTTAAAAAGTAATAAAAAACATAGTTGCCAACATTTTTGAGAACTTACTGCGTCCCAGGCCCTATATTAATTGCCTTACCTTGCTTACCCAAGAGGCAAACACCATTATTATTATTATTATTATTATTATTATTATCATCATCATCATCAACATCATTATTTCCAGTATACAGGTGAGACAGCCAACTAGAGGCAGAGACAGGATTCAGTCCAATCTAAGTGGTCAGACTCCATAACTATGCTGCTATTATTATTATTATTATTGGTTTATTGTCAAGGAGAAGCACTAGCCACAGGCAACACCAAGACAATTCCAGTGAAATTTCTCCTGTTTACTTGGGAGAATTTTAATTTATGTAGCTCTGGAAGATTTATGTTGACAGATCAAGGATGGAACGAGAATGAGCCTTTATTTGGTTTATAATGAAAGTGATATAAAGAAAGAATCTAAATTGGAGTTTTCAAACTGAGGTTAGAACTCATTGATGAGCTGTATAAAACTTGATATACAATAGATCAGAAAAACACTAGAATGTCCTGTCATGACCCAGTGTGCTTCCCCTGACATATGAATATGAATATATATGGTAAAAACATTGGAAAACTACTGACCCAGCTATGCTCCTGTCCACCCAGGACTAACAGTGAAGCCATTTCTGTGCAGGGGAAGCTCCCTGTTGTGTTCTGAGACCCCAATAATCTGACGTCACAACCTTTCCCCTCCTCTTAGTCATTGGTTTTCTTTGAATGACCCACGCTGCCAAAAAAGTCATCTTGGGTCTAAATTAATTTCTCCATGCCATAGCCCCCCCTCTTCTGTTTTAGAAATGAAGAACTGAGCTCTTTTATTCTTTTATGATAGATAGGACCCGTGGCTAAAAAATAGCAAGTTTAGCCCTAGCTGGTTTGGTTCAGTGGATAGAGTGTCACCTGCGGGCTGAGGGGTCCCGGGTTCGATTCCAACCAAGGGCACATGCCAGGTTGCAGGCTCCATCCCCTGTGGGGGTATGTGCAGGAGGCAATTAGTCAGTGATTCTCTCTCATCATTGATGTTTCTATCTCTCTCTCCCTCTCCCTTCCTCTCTGAATAAAGAGATATTTTAAAAAATAGCAAGATTATTATTAAAATCTAATTTGGTATCCAGTAACTATTTTTTCACTAAACTTTAGGAGTCGGAGTTAGCCTTCTCTGTGATGGTTCATTGAAAGGTAGACATCAATTAGTCCCGATTTGCGTTTATATTTTAGAGAAGATAAGAAATTTGTCCCAGTTCATATAGTTAATAAGAAGAAGACCTGGAATTAGAACACAGGACAGTCTGAGTCCAGGACAGCAAGCTTTCAACCACTATGTTATGCAAAAGAATCAGAGCTGAGGGTACACAGACAGTGTCTGGGATGCTGATGAACTGGAGAGTAAATAGGTGAGATGTAAATCAGGTAATAAAAAAGTATAACTAACAGTATTTGAAGGCTTACTCCATGACAGGAACTATGTTTGGATATTCCCATACATTATCTTATGTAACTGTCTCAAGGAATGATCTGAATGTTAAAGCCAAGGGCACTGGGGCTCAGCGCAGGTGATTCAGATGCCTGAGGTTGCACAGTGAGTGCAGAGCCAGGAGTCAAACTTCGGTCTACCTGACTCCAAAGGCCTTGCTTTTCACCTAACCAGAGAATGTCTGACCTTCTCCTCAGTCACAGAAACAAAGTAAATTATAGATAGATAGATAGATAGATAGATAGATAGATAGATAGATAGATAGTGTGGCTGGCGTGGCTCAGTGGTTGAGTGTTGACCTATGAACCAGAAGGTCACGGTTCGATTCTCTGTCAGGGCACATGCTGGGGTTGCGGGTTTGATCCCCAGTGTGGGGTGTGCAAGAGGCAGTCAATCAATGATTCTCTCTCATCACTGATGTTTCTATCTCTCTCTCCTCCATTTCTCTCTGAAATCAATAAAAAGTATTTTTTAAATGGAAAAAACCTCATAGCCATAAAAGAGTCAAAGTGGTATGGTGGTTAGTACCCAATAAATATTGGCTGGTATTTATTCCAGTTTCCTATTGCTGCATAACAACTCACCATGAGCTCAGCATGGCTATAGTGGCCTCCTTGCTAAAAGGAGAATGATATCTACAGGACAGATCAAAACTTGATCTAATAGCGGATTCCATCTGAAGGAGGGGGTAGCCCTCAGTTCCTGGCCAAATACCACGGTACTGGAGAAGGTCATTTCCCTCCCAGACCCCTTGGCTACTTGGGGAGCCCCTTGGAATCAACGGAGTGAACAGCAAAGGGGAGTCATATGTTTTAAGGACGGCAGCACAACCATCATACCAGATGAGCCTTGCTTTCTGCCGGTGCCTCTCAACCCTGAAGAGACATGGCTGATAAAGGACAGGCCTCGAGGGTCCACACCATTAGCCAAATGTCAACAGTCATCTTAGCAATAGAGGATGCCTTGGCCAACAATTGGCATCATCCCCACATTTTTTTCAGACCTTCAGGCCATTGCCCATGACCTAGCTGTCTGGTCCAACACTGAGGACAACAGCTCTTTCTTCAAAGTCACCCCCTTTGGGGAAAAGAACTATTGGAATGTTCTTGTTTCACAGATGCCCAAAAATAAAAATCAAGGTCAGACATATCTTTGCACATACTAAAGCCACATTACAAGACCTCACCAAGACACTATCCTCTTCAGAGTTCCAGACATTATTGACAGTGACCAGGGCATTCATTTCTAAAAATATATAACACTGGGCCCTTGAACAAGGCATTCAATAGAATTTTCACCTCCATTACTGGCTCCAGGCTGTAGCCCTCATAAAACATCATAATGGCTTACATAGAAAAGTTCAAATTCAATGAAATGAAATGACACATTTTAGTCAAACACCAGGGGTGAATTGTAATAGAGTCCATGTTTGTTAATGTGCTTGATCATCTTTTCATATGATTATTGGCTCATAATGTAGGCAATAAAAGAATTCTCAATAAATTTAAAAGGATTGATGTTATACAAAGTATGCTTTCTGACCAAAGCAGAATTAAAGTCAAAATCTATAACAGATTTGACAAAGCAATAAAACTTGTAAAAATTAAACAACATACTGAGCTTCTATCTTTTTTAAAAGTATGTTTGTGTTGACAGTATTATAGGTGTCCCCCATTTTCTCCCTTTTTGCTCCCTCTACCCATCCCCTCCCCCCCGCCTCCCCCTCACCTTTACCACATTATTGTCTGTACCGATGGGCTATGCATATACGTATATAAATTCTTCAGTTTACCTCTTCCTGTCCCCCTCCCCTCCCCTCTGAGATATATCAGTCTGTTCCATGCCTCCATGACTCTGGACTTATTTTGTTGGTCAATTTATTTTGTTCATTAGATTCCACAAATAAGTGAGGTCATATGATATTTGTCTTTCTGTGCCTAGCTTATTTCACTTAGCACCATAATCTCCAGGTCCATCCATGGTATCTCAAAGGGTAAACGATCCTTCTTTTTTAGAGCTGCATAGTATTCCATTGTATACACGTACCATGGCTTTTTTTTTTTAAATTTAACCATTCATCTATTGGGCACTTGGGCTGTTTTCAGATCTTAGCTATGTAAATAACACTGCTATGAACATAGGCGTGCATATATTCTTTCTGATTGGTGTTTTACGGTTCTTAGGATATATTCCCAGAAGTGGGATTGCTGGGTCAAACAGCAGTTCCATTTTTAATTTTTTTGAAGAAACTCCATGTTGTTTTCCCTGAGTTTATATCTTAAGAAGTTAGGCCCTGGCCAGTTTGGCTCAGTGGATAGAGCGTTGGCCTGTGGAATGAAGGGTCCCAGGTTCAATTCTGGTCAAGGGCACTTGCCTGGGTTGCGGGCTCCATCCCCAGTGGGGGGCGTGCGGGAGGCAGCCGATCAATGATTCTTTCTCATCTTTGATGTTTCTGACTCTCTCTCCCTCTCCCTCCTTCTCTGAAATCAATATATATATACATACACACACTGAGAGGCCAGATTATTATGACCACCCCATCAGTACTTCATTGACACTTCAAAAAATACTGAATATTGAAAACTTCCTAAGCAAATACGCTCAAGGTTTTATTATTATTATTGTTTGCATAACTAATTCACTTCATTGTACTGATGGGGTGGTCATGCGTAATAATCTGGCTGGTCATAATAATCTGGCCACTCAGTATATATATAGTAAATTACACTTAAACTGAAGGAAATAATAAATATAAAAGTTGAAATCAATGAAATAGAAAATGTATAAACAGTCAAAATATCAATGAAACAAACACTAAAAAACAAAGATCAATAAAACCTTACAAGGCAAAAGGGCTTTGCAGATATGATCAAGGACAGTGAGATGGGGAGATTATCTTGAATTATTCAGGAAGAACCAATGTAATCACATGGGCCTTTAAAATCGGAGAAACTTTCCTGGCTGAACCAGAGAGATAAAATCAAAGAAGAAAAGGAAATTTGGCCCTGGCTGGTGTTTCTCAGTGGTTAGAGTATCAGCCCATGCACAGAATGTTCTCAGGATTGATTCCCAAAGTCACATGGATTCGCTCCCCACCCCCAGTCTGGGTATATGAGGGAGGCAACCAATCGATGTGTCTCTCTCCCATGGATACTTCTCTCTCTCCCCCTTCCACTCTCTCTGAAAAGCAGTGGAAAAAATATTCTCATGTGAGGATTAACAAAAACAAAAACAGGAAATTTGAAGCATAAGAGGCACTTTAATGGCCACTGAGGGCTTTGAAGATGAGGAAATGAGGAAGAATAATAAGAAGTCAGGAAAATTCCCTGGCAAGTGGAATGGGGAAACTGAGACAGAAGGCTAATTCAAATTGGTTATTGATTAGAAGGAGTTATAAGGGAGACTTCTGGTAGGCTGGAAATATCTTGATCTAGATGGTGTTACACATGTGCATGTATGCAACAATACATTAAGTCATACACTTAATATTAACACCCTTTGCTGTGTTTATATTATACATCAATAAAATGTAAAGAAAATAGAAACATAGATTCAACCATGGAAATACAACTTCACTTTACCATATTGCTATCTTCAGATTGAAGTGGCTATAGAATAAAATCACCACTTGGATGCTTTTCTCCCTCCTGGCAGTACAAGCTCACGGTAACCTGCAAACCAGATCAAGATGCAAAGATGATCACCCAGCCCGCTCCTCCATATACAGAGGAAATAAACTGAGGCCGGAAGAGGTGTGGGCTGGAGTTCCACAATGAGTTAGTGGCAGAGCCAGCCTAGGACTCAGATCTCAGACACACCCCATTCTACTCCTGGGCAACTGTTTGCAAGAAAGGGCTGGGTATGGTGGGTACAGTGGGTACAGAGGAGGAAGGGGTCAGGTCTCAGGCCAGCAGGCAGGGTAACTCAGGGCGGCTGGAACTCCAACAATCTGTGGCAGTGTCGCTGATTTTCAGTAAGTTGGAACCTCCATTTGCGTCTCAGAAATAAAGAGAAGAGCCTGCGGTTTCAAGATGACACCCAAGGAACCCCAAGGGCCAAAAAGCGCCAAGGGGGCCTATGGGCTGGGATGGAAAGTGAAACTTGCAAGCTCTTCCTTTGACCTTGGCCAAGGTCGGTCCCTCTGGACTCACTCCTCTGTTCATTCAGTGGGGGATGATCCCAGTTAAGGCCCAGGGAACAGAAGAAAGGAACAGGTTGAAGGGCGGTCCTCAGCCGGGTGCTGTCCCCCCCCCCCCCCCCCCCGCAGGACGAGCCCCAGACAGGCGGGGCGCCCCGGCGTGGGGGAGGGGGGGGCGGGCTGGAAGTCTCGCCGTAGCAGCATCAAGCAGGAGACCGGCTACATCAGGGTGAGGAACCTGATTGGGGGGGGGGGGCGGGGGAGCACAGAGACGGAGGAGGGTCCCGGGCTCTCCTCCTCCCGGCTCTGCGTTCTCTGTGGGGATCGGTGGCCTCCAGCGGGGGTGGGGGGTGGGGGGGGGTGTCTGTGCGCCCCCTCCCCTTCCCAGACTCCACCCGCCTCGCCCCTCACATTTCCAACTCCAAAGGACAACTTGTCGTGGCTTCCGAAGGGGGGCTTCTTCCTGCCCCCCAGACTCTGCTGTCCTTTTGTCTGTTTCTGCATTTGACGGTTTCTGAGATTGGCTTCTCTCTTGTCTGTTCTCTCTCTCTCTCTCTCTCTCTCTCTCTCTCACACACACACACACACACACACACACACACACACACACGCACACACACACACCCTCTCTCTGCCGGCCATCTCGGCGCCTTTCCTCCGAGACTCTAGCCTTCCACAGGCGCGCAGGGCCCATTCCTGGAATCCTGACGCAGCGATCGGATGGCGCCCCGGGGAGGGGCAGGTGAGATTCGCCGGAGCCCCGCCCGCAGGAGCCCCGCCCGGCCGGGACGCGGGGAAGGTGGCGCCAGCGCCAATCTGCCGCCGGGGGCCCTGTCCTCGCCCCCCCACCCCCTCTGTTCCCCGGCGCCAGGGGGACCGGGACGCAGGAGTCCCTTTGCGCCCCCAGCGCCTGGCTGCGCCGCTGCCCTGACCCAGACGCCGCGCCCGGAGGCCTCCAGGGGCTGGAGCCGCCCAGCCCCCCGGCTCCCCAGCGCCGGCCACTTTGGTCCCTGGACTGTGTCGCGCCTAAAGGCCCGCGTTCCCGCAGCCTGTGAAGACCCGCGGAAGACCTGGCGGTTGGGAAGGTAGGTGAGGCACCCCGCGCCCTTTCTCTCGCTGCTGGGGACCCCGACCATGCAGATCAGAGCGCGGGCGTGGAACACCCCGGCCCGGACTGGGCACCCCGGCCGCGCATTGGGGACTGATGGCCGCGGCGGGCGGGCCTGAGCGATAGGGACCACCGGTTAACCTTGAGCTCCGACCGATCCCACCTCCCCGAGGGGCCTGGGGCGCCCGTGCAAAGCCACGGCCTCCCGCTCTCTCCCACCCCATCTCCTTCTCCAAGCCCGGGTGTGTGAGGGGGCAGAGGGCCGCCTCCCATCACTCCCCCACGACTTGGGCTCCCCAGAACCGGGTGTCGAATGTGCAGCCTCAGCCCCGTCTCCACTCACAGCCCCGAATCCCAATGAACGTAGCGGGAGAGACCGGGATCGGCTTCCCTGAGCGGCCTCGTGGGTAGGGGTCGCTTAGAAAGGGTTGTTACTCTTTCTCTAAGGAAATTAGGAATTGGTCTGGAGCTCTGGGTCCGTACAGGAGCCCCGATCCCCAAGTTGTGGAACCCCCCCCTCTCTAGCAGCCCCTCCTGAAAGGGAAGGGAAATGCTTGGGGAAGCCTCCTGCTGGCCACCACCTTCCACTGAGGGTGGAGTCCTAGGCCCCCTTGCCTTCCGGACTGTGCTGGGGCTCCGGGCCTCCTGTCCGTAAGAGCTGTATCTGAGTCTGAAGGGAGGCCAGGCACCGCCATCTTGCTTGAAACTCATACCCACAGAAATGGAGCGAGTGCTTTTTTGGTGAGAGGGCCTGTTGTTTGCAGGGGGAGGCAGGAGGCAGGAGGCAGGGAAAAGTTCCCCATCTGTATGGACGGGGCCAATACCAAATCGGGTGGATTTTGCAAAGGCGTGCACGTGTAGAGAAGCAGGCAGAGTGAGCCTCCAGGCTGGGCATTGTGGAGTCACTTAGGAAGGAGTGGCCCTCGGGAGTCAGCGAGGAACCCCGAGGAACCCCGTCTCAGGGCCGCTGTGCCTCTCGGAATAGTAAGCGTCGTGTAAAGATTGAGGATTTGTACAAACGTGTAAAGGATTCATGGAACGATGTGCGCCCGGTCGTGCTCAATAATAAAGGTCGCAGGTGGGAATTTCATGTCTTCACCTATACGTCCTCGTGCCAAAGTACCACAGTGCACAATATCGTTCCCATATTCCACATGCCAAATGTGGGAACATACAGCATAGAGCTGTACTTTCTAGAATCAAGAGAAGCATAGATACGTAAGTGGAAGTTTGCATGTCTCGCTGTGCTTCCCTGATCCTGGCAGGAAGAGAGGGCTTTTCCTGATATAATCTTCTTTCCAAGTCCCCCTTTTCCTAGAGAGGTCTCCTCACTCCCCCAGCCCAGGAGGGGTGAAGCCTTCTTCCATTCCCAACCACATGCCCTGGGCTTCCCAGGAGGCAAGTTGCCCGCCCCCTGCCAGGCCTTAGACCCACCACCCAATCACACACACACACACACACACACACACACACTGCACATACACACGCACATACACACGCACATACACAGGCACATTGCCCCAGAACAAATGCGAGAAAAGGCTTTCCTAGCCCCAGGCAAGGCTCTGTGGGAAAGCTCAGAAGCCCCTAAGAAGAGCCCCTCACTCTTTCACACTGCAAATTGGACACCCAGTCCCCCACCTCTACCCCCAGCAGATGGCTGGCAGTTCTGCGTTGTCACCGCCTCAGAAAGCACTGATCCTATGACAGGAGCATCTGTTAGGCCGGGAACTTAGTCTCCAGCCCACCCTGCCTCCGACTTCTCTTCTTGGCCTGATTCAAATCAACACCAGGCCGCAAGTGCTGCTGGACTAGAGGGTTTGATTATTTTGATCTATTGGAATTTTCTCCTCCCTCGTTGCACTCTTGCTCTTGGGTTTTGACTTCTGTTTCTCCTGAGCTTAGGAAATCCTACCTTTCCTGGGCTTGGAGGGAAGGGATAGAGAAAGGAAGGAAGAGTTGACCCACCCAGGAAGCACCCAGAACTTGGAAACATGAAGTCATCATAGTAGACCCTTTCCTCCAAGGCCGAGAGACCATTAAGTCCCACAACCACCCCCTAACCCCCATGCTCCATGGTAGCATCTTCTCTGAGAGGAACTAAGAATGTGGAGCTTCTGCAGTTTTTAAAAATAGGAAGAGGAAACAATTCCCGAGGTTATTCAGGTGGCGGATGTGGAGGGAGTCTTCCGAGGGAGGCTGCCGTTTGCCCAGGAGGCCTGGGCTCTCAGAGAAATGAAATCCTCGGGGCTGAAGGCATTGGGGCAAGTCTTGCTTACTGAGCCCGAGCCTCAGTGCTTGGCCCTGCCCTGGGGAGCTGGGCTGTTCCCCAGGAGGAGGTGTGATCAGAGGACTGGAGGCCCAGGTCCCTCTCCTGCCTGGATGCCTCATGGGCCCCAGAACCTCTTCTAAGACAAAAAGCAGGAATGGCTGAAAGAAAAAACAATCCTGGCCAAAACCGGTTTGGCTCAGTGGATAGAGCGTCGGCCTGCGGACTGAAAGGTCCCAGGTTCGATTCTGGTCAAAGGCATGTACCTGGGTTGCGGGCACATCCCCAGTAGGAGATGTGCAGGAGGCAGCTGATCGATGTTTCTAACTCTCTATTTCTCTTCCTTCCTCTCTGTAAAAAATCAATAAAAAATATATTTAAAAAAAAAACAATCCTGAAAAACCCAGATGTGCAATCTGCGTAGACACCTAGAGCTCTGCTGCAAGCAGTGGGAAAAGTCTGTCCCCTTGACCCCAACTTGCCTGTGTGGACGGGTCGGCTCGAGGTTCAGATCTTGGCCTCTAGAGCACAGTCTATGGAGCAAGATTGTAGGGTTTGGGCTTCTTACCTCCTCTCCCCATGGCTCCCCTTGCTTGCTTCCCCTTCCAGAGCTCCTCAGAAGGCGACCAGGGCTTTCTGGAGAGCACGGATCCCACAGTTCCAGAGGGTTTACACCCCGTAGACAGCAGGCTAAGAACTTCTGTTTGGATTGGTCAGAGGAGTTCATGTCTGGAAAGTGCCGAGGCCAAATCCGAATGCCCATGTGGATCTCCACTTTTTGCTTTTCAGCTGATGCCCGGTGCTTACCAGGTCCGCCGCCTGGGAAAGCAGCCAGCGGAGGTGCTCCTATCCGCCCCCCAACTGTCTGTACAGCAAAGGGCAAAAGACACCCGGACCGGAAAGGTGATCACAAATCTCAGGCCTTTTCCTGGGGAAGATGCCTGAATGCACTCCCTCACGCAGCTCACTCTCCATCCTTCCCCATCCCGCTCCTCAGCCCCGCTTACAGGAATAACAAACAGCCTCCACCACAAGGTGATCACTAAGGCCAAAGCGCCCCCATCCCCATCCCATCGCCCCTCTTGGGGTGGCCTCCTTGCCCCCTTCTGAGCCCTCCCTTTTGAAGTCTTCCTGGGCTAGTGTTCCAGGCTGAATCAGAGGCCAGGATTTAGTTGAGAATAAACTGGGTTTTAGCTAATAATGATGAGAAAAATAGCCATGAACTCCAGAGCCTCCTCTGTCCCGAGAAGTTTCCCCTTAAAGGACGGCGGAGGCCGGTGCCATGGCCCAGCCTCAGGGACTGATCCGAATGCCCCAAACTCTGTTATAGGGAGAGAAGCCAATATCCAGAGACCCCATCCTGTAACACATTGAAAGAGGATCCAAATGTCTACCTAGTAAACTTCTTACCTCTTTCTCAGTCCGTTCCTTCTCGCCCCTGGGACTAGTCTCCTGGGCTGGGGGGCCGAGGGAAGGAGGGAACGAGGCTACTCCTGGGAGCGGAGACTCTCTGCTGGGCGGCTCCCGCCATGGCTGGGGGAGAGACGAGTGACTGCCGTGGGTCCAGGGGGCCTGGGGATGGGAATGACGGGAGAAATGGTGAGGGGGTTTGAGACCGCTGCGTCCTTCAGTCCCCAACTCCGCCCGCGTTTAGCAATGCACCCAGCGCCCCAAGTCCTGTCTAGGGTGCCCTAGCGCGGGTCCTGCGCGGCGGCCCCCCACAGCGCACCCCGAAGTGTTTGCCGAGGGTCAGCACCTTCGTCCTGCCGGCCCGCAGGGTGAAGCTGCCTGTGCAAGGCTCTGGCCGGCGCTGCGACTGTCCCCCGCGGCGGCAGGACAGGGAGGTCCCGGGCGGGGCGGCGGCTGAGTCGGAGCCTCAGAGTTGGGGGCACCTCGGGACGCCACGTCGCCAGCCCCATCTGCCTCCCGCTCGGCGTTAGGAAGGAGGGTTTGAAATCGAGCTGCAGTGTCCGGAGCGACACTCAGGAGGCGAAGGGAGGTCGCAATGAACACAGGTGTCGCTTCCTACGCTGCCGTGCCATGGCCTGTCCTTGCCAGCGCTGCCGTCGGACGGAGGAAGGAATGGGCTGGGCTGGGGCTCTGTCCAGCCACCAGCGTAGGGAGAGGCTGAGCCAGCGCCTTGCCCCAGGCGGATCCTGGATCCCCGGCGGTGCGGGAGCCCTTTCCCAGTGAGCAGCTCCTTCCCGCGGGTCGGCCCGGAGGAGAGTGGGTCCTGGCCTCTGGGCCTCGGCTCTCCCTCCAGGCCGCCGCCCGCGCCGGCACCACTGGCCCCGTCTCCCGGCTCTGGATTTGCCTCCCAGGTGCGCCTTTCCTCCCCACAAGCCCGCCAGCTCCCCCGCGGAGGGGCAGCTCCATCCTCCCGTGCCCACGAATTAATCAGAGAGCCCCCGGGAGGCCGAGGAGTTGTAAACGGGAGGTTTAGAGCGAGGGGGCGCTGATGAGGCCAATCATCTCCCGGTAAATTCGCGAACCGGAGGCGCGCCAGGCCGGGGAGGCGGCACCTACGCGCCCTTCTCAGCACGCGGGTTTTGGCCGCGCCACCTGCCGCCCAGCGAGCTCCGGCTCCGCCTCCTGTCGGGCTGTTTCACTTCGCTCCCTTGTTCCCCTTCTCTCTGGCCACCTTGGAGGACCCCTTTCTCCGTGTCTGCTTCTGTCTGCCAGTCCAGATGTCTCTTGCGCCCTTTCCCGTGCCCAACCCCGACCAAGAGAACTTGCAGGTCAGGGCGAGGGGTCTTGGCTGGCGGCCTGGCTCCCGGATCTCAGACGCAGCAGCACCGCAGGCTGGGCTGGAGCTGAGAGAGCTAGAGATCTGTGGGAAATATATGCCCATCCCCACCCCCAAGGGCGAGGACATTTGCAGGAAAAACGGACCCTGAAACTTTTGGTTCTCTTTGGGGTGGACCAGCTCAGGACAAGGCCGCAAGTGGCAGGAGTGATCCAGGCCCCAGTGGAGAAAAGCTTCCTATCATTTTTGTTAGAGACATAGAGGCTTGTACCCGCCTTCTCTGTGTGGACAAGGGGGACAAGGTAGGGCCTCATCGCCTCCTGGAGTCCTCAGCGCGGTGGATCCTGGGAAGGCCTGGTGACAGGATCCACCCAACTTTGTGATCCACACAATTGCTAGTCCTCCCTTTTCATTTATCTTGTGGGAGACCCAAGTCTATTTTATTGCCTCTCTCTGCATCCCATTTGTGATATCTGTACGTGAATGGTGAGTGAAAGGTTCTTAACATTTTTTGGGGGGTGTATCGCTCATTGATCATTTAAATCTGATGAAAGTTATTGATTCTTACCTCCCCAGAAAAAAATGCACTTAGGTAGTACTCACCAAATCCCACAATTTCAGAGGGTTTCAGACCCTTGGACCCCAGGTTAAGATCTCCTATTTGGATTGATCAAAGAAGCTGGTATCTGGAAAATGCAGAGACCAAATATGGCCCTTTAATGTAGGTCTTCACTCCCCTACCTTCTGTGGCTGATATCCTGGTGTTTGCCAGGTCAACCTTCAGCTTTAAAAGTACTCCTCTCCCCAGCACTATTAATGGGATCTGGTTTCCCTGTGGGGTTCAGTCTTTCCTCCCTTCCCAGGACAAGGGGGCTCAAGCAAGTGGGGAAAGCTTTGCTGGGGAAAACGGATTTTGGGATGGGACCATCTGCTGGAGGGAAGTTGGGCTTGGGCAGCCTCCCACAGGGAGTAAAAAAAATACTGAAACTCCTAGGAAGGGAGGCCATCCGGAGACAACCCCCTAGATAATTTTGTCTGTGAGTCAAACAAGGGGGACCAGGCAGTAGAATGTTTTAATCTACCTGTTTAGTTTCCTCAGAGACTCTGGGCTTAGGCCAAGGTTAGAGGCTGGGGGATACCAAACTCTGGGCTGAAAGGGAAAAGATTTGTTCCTAAACATTTGTGTAACTTGTTTGTAGGAGCCAAAAAACAGGTGGCCCCTGACAAACCAGGGCGAAGGGGTAGCGGTTGAGTGGGAGTGGGAGGTTTAGGAACCTCCTAGTCTCCCCCAGCCGACTGTGTTTGGCTTCTGTAGATGTAGCTCTTCACCCCCAGCCAGTAAAAGCTACTGACCTTCTCCCCATGGTCCAGTGACCTGAAAAGTCAGGTTTTCTTGGGGTCTATGATATGAATAAACTTCCTTCTTTTAGGACTATATTCAGACCAATGAAGGGAACTGGAAATTATCTGGTTTATTGTATTCTCCCCCTACACACAGACATACACATTCCAAACCCAATCCCGCCTGGCTGGTCCTTAATTGCCTAGACATCTCAGGCAAATGTGACTTGGGGCAGGAAAGACCCGTTTCTGCCTGCCCCTCTCTGAGCTGGCACAACGTCCCCACCTACCACCAGCCCAGTAGTTCTGGGCTGTAACAAGAAGCCAATGGTTGGTTGGCTAAGATTATTCAGAATCCTGCCTGGGGAAAAAAAAAAAAGAAAGAAAAGAAAAAAGGAAAAACAACAACACGATTTTCTGCTTGGGACAACTTAAACTGAATAATTCTGGCTGTGAACACCTGGCCTAAATGCTTTTAATCAGAGCAGAAGAAATATATGCCTATTTGTTCCCTACTTTCCTAATTAAAAAAAAGTTAATTGGTGTTCTCAGGAACGTCCCACCGAGGATCACAGGCCTCTAGAGCAGTGATGGCGAACCTATGACACGCGTGTCAGAGGTGACACGCGAACTCATTTTTTTGGTTGATTTTTCTTTGTTAAATGGCATTTAAATATATAAAATAAATATCAAAAATATAAGTCTTTGTTTTACTATGGTTGCAAATATCACAAAATTTCTATAGGTGACATGGCACCATCCCCACCGTGGAGTTGGCCTCTTTCTGACAGTGGGAGGGGGTGCCCTCAGATCCCCTGACTCCACCCTTGCACCAGGACTTTGGCCCTGAAAAGGCAATGCTGCCATGGCCAGAAGTTCTTGCCCAGCAGGGTCGTCCCCCTCCCAGGGTTCCTGGACTCCCTTCCGGGAGCAGAGACCTCTCCCTGGCTGCAAGTCAGCACCCTGAGCACGGGTGGGGTGCAGCTCCAGCTGGAGCCTTGGCGCTTAGCCCACTGCTGGGCACACATAGGCACTCCACTCGGGAAATGTTGAATGTGGAATGAAAGTTCCCACCAGGCAAAGGTCTTGTTTGGGGAGTCTCCAAGGCCTCCTGGCTGCTCAGGAAATGAGCGAGACCTCCACGTTTTAATTCCAGCTCCCTGGGTCCCCTGTTTCTTTTCTACTCATTCTCTGAGGCAGAATCTTGCTCCTCTGGCAAAAGGAAAAGGCTCATTGAGAATCTCCATGAGAATATGCTGCCACTCCCCAGACCTTTCCCCCAGCAGATCCAGATATTTCAGCCTAAAGGGAGTTTGAACCTGAAATGAGCCAGATAATTGCCCCAATTCTCTGTTCCTCATTGAAGAGGGAGTTGCAGGCCAAGGGGTTCAAGTGGCCTCACTTTTATGGACATTGCTCTAAGTCAAAAGAATTCATTATACATATACAGCTGAGAGGCACACACTCCAATCTAGACTGGTTCTCTGGGAACAAAGCAGGCTTCTTCCTCTCCCCCTTTGCCTCCTCCTCCACCTCTTCCTCCCTCATCTCTCCTCCTCCTCCTCCTCCTCTTCCCCCTCTTCCTCCTCCTTGTTATTAATAGTTACTATTTACTAATTGCTCCCTGTTTACCTGGCATTGTGCTAAACCCTAGACCAGTGTTTGGCAAACTCATTAGTCAACAGAGCCAAATATCAACAGAACAATGATTGAAATTTCTTTTGAGGGCCAAATTTTTTAAACTTAAACTATATAGGTAGGTACATTGTTATTAACTTAATTAGGGTACTCCTAAGGCTTAGGAAGAGCCACACTCAAGGGGCCAAAGAGCCGCATGTGGCTCGTGATCCGCAGTTTGCCAACCACGGCCCTAGACACATTGTACATTAACTAATCCTTACAAGGATCCTAAGGGTTAAGATATCCAGATTTTGCAGATGCAGAAGCTAACTTATTTTTCCAGGCATGAAGCCCCCCCCCCCCCTCTCTCTCATAATGTTGCTGTGATACTGGCAGATTTGAATGCTCAAGAGGTATAACATGGAATGGAATGGAAATAAAATTGACAAGGAAAAGCTCTTAAAGTTTTTGAAATATGGAAAGTTTTAATAGAATACAGCTAGTTTCTCCTGTGTTCAAGAGAACAAGGAAGTGATTCAATTAACTGGCTAATTCTGAGCCCCAAATGCTTTCCCTTGAAATGGGCGGATAATGAGGCTGACAGAATGTTCCCATTTGAATTTGCCTGATGTTGTTCCATGTTTCCCTCCAAACTTGTGAGGCGTGCAGACACACACACACACACACACACACACACACACACACACACATTCACCCTCACAGGAATGCTGACACACACAGACCTAGCTTTATCCTGCCTCCAGTCTTTTATGACTCAGCCCTGGGAATGAAAATAGGGTTTGAGCAGAATAACATGCCCAAGGCTCCTGATGTGCACTCAACAATGAGGCACCCCACTCGGGACAGCCCCTGCCAGGCTGGGAAAGACGCCTCTCCAAGGCCGCAGCCCTGGGCAGGCACTGCACCCTAGTCTACCAGGGCAGGCACGTGCCCTTTGCTGGCCCTCCATCCCCTTCCTTCCCTTCTTTCTCTGCAGAGTATTCTCCTCTGGGACCACTGTCCTGAGAATAACTTCGGAGAAACCTCTGGAAGAGGGCTGTGAAGTACAAAAAGGCATTTCTGCCTTAGAGGGAGGGAGAGAGGGACCCCCGTTTTCCCTACCCCACTCTTCTCTCCCCAGACTCCGGATGTCTCTGAGCTCAGAGTCAGAGAGGCTGAATGCAGAACAAGCTTCTTTTTCCCCCACCCTACCCTATACCCCACAATCTCCATTCCAGTCAAGCGAGTGACCCCACTGTCAGCCCTAAATGACCTTCTCTTTTTGCATTATGGGACAGTCAGGTATTCAACACCTTCTCTTAGTCACCAGAGCCTCATTCAAACCTCACAACAGCACAGTTAAAGGTCTTTTTCATCTGGGCCTTTGAGGGCCTAAGGCACTTGCCGGCAATCACACACAGCCAGGGAGGTGATAGGCTGGCCACGTCCTGGAAGGGAGGGGGCCGCACTTGTCTTGGCTCCGGATCCTAGCTGAGCTGCTCCTATGTGGCTTCCAGTTCCCTTATATGCTCCCCCAAATCTCAGACCCAGAAACCCCTTTACTTCCAACACAGACAACCGACACAGGCTGCCTTTCTGGAAATGAGTCTCGCTTACAAAAAAGACATCGTTGCTCAGGTCCTCATAGTTTGGGGGTAGGAACATTCCATTCGAGGAGAGGACACATCCTCCAGTTCTGCTTCACCACTTGTAACAGCAGCTCTGATCTTGGCCAACCACGTGGGGCCTCCGTGTTCCCTTTTGTAGGTTAGGGAAGGGGGGTGTTGAAGATTCTGGCGCTGCCCTTGAGCTGGCTACTGTGGAGATCAAAGGAGATTTGGTCTGTGGAAGGCTCCCCATGGGGGAAAGGGGGAAGGGGCGGATGGAGTCGATTCCTTTCCCAGCCTTCACCCGTTTAATGGTGTTTCTTTCGCTTGGCAGAGGTCGCCAAAGGCGACACACCAGCGGCCAGCTCCCGGCCAAGCCCAGTGTGTCTGCAGGAACCAGACCCTTCACCCTTCACCTGGCTTGGGACTCGGAGCTGCAGGAAGATCTTTCTAGTTCAGCGTAGACTCAACGCCAGGGCGCCGCCTAGAGGTCAGCCGCGGCCTCAGCGTCACCCGCCAACGACCATAGAGCTACTCCAGCCTCGGTCAGAAATTGGGGGGGTGGGAGGGGGCGGGGAGAGGGGGAATTCAGCTCGTCGACTCTCACGGATGCGGCTTCTGGCACCTCTGACTTCTCTGAGACACCCCCCGCCCCAGCCCCCACCAAGGAACCCTAAGAAGGGATCAGAAAGGCCCAGAAATATTTATTCTTGTGACTCTCACGAGTGTCAATTTCCGTTTCTTTGAGGATCCTGTGTTTTGCACTCTGTGTCTATATTGCCTCCTCTCACCATCCAAATTGTCCAGCCCCCTCCAATTATGCTAAACTCTGCTTTATCTTCACCGAGGGAGTAGGGAACCGTTACCCCGAAATCTGACAGCGTCGTTATCTACATTTTCAATTCTCTGAATAATTTGAAGATCGAGGTGCTTTGGGAAAAGCAGTCAGAAAACTTCTGAGGGTGAAAAAAGCAACCACATTGTCTCAGTGGCCTTTACTCGCTGAGTGGCCATAGCTCCACTAGTGAATGAACGAGACGGGAGGGTGCTTGTGGGCACGAGCGCCCCTATCGGTGGCTGTCTGTGCTGACCATTTGAAAGTTGACTCCTTGGGAATGAGAAGGCTGGCTGACGCCTCTGGGAATGGGTTTGAGCTGTTGTTCCACGGCAGGCAGAGAGTTTCCTTTCTAAAACTGGGATCCATGGCCGGGGTCCTGAGAATGGGGGTAGGGGAAAGCCACAGAGCCCCTGAAAAGTGTATGCAAAACTTATATGTCATTCGAAGGCCGTGGCCTCTTCAAATTGTCTAGAGTTTAAGAGTAAAATAGTTCAATCCCCTTTCCTTGGCCCAGGGAACCACTGACCTGCCCCCCCCCCACACACACTGCAGGCCCCTGGGGTGGGTCGGGGCCTGGGTAATAACAGTCTTGAATGGTGTGGAAACCACTGGTCCCTCAGTTCTGCCCTCTGCCCGTCACTAACGGTCCCCAGAGGCCAATCCTGAGAGGAGGGGTGCCTGCCAGTGGCTGCCATCACAGTATTTTTAATAAAAATATAGCATGATAAAGTGCAAAGTGAGGGAGTTCGGGTAAATAATGAGGGGGGAGCTGCAGGGGCCTCCCAGCGCATATCCTAGATCAGTGATGGCGAACCTTTTGAGCTCAGCGTGTCAGCATTTTGAAAAACCCTAACTTAACTCTGGTGCCGTGTCACATATGGAAATTTTTTGATCTTTGCAACCATAGTAAAACAAAAATTTATATTTTTGATATTTATTTTATATATTTAAATGCCATTTAACAAAGAAAAATCAACCAAAAAAATGAGTTCGCGTGTCACCTCTGACACGCGTGTCGTAGGTTCGCCATCACTGGCCTAGACTATGAGGGTTGGGATGGAAACAAGCTACTTCTTGTCCTCCAGCTGTTAACTGGCTCCCCTCTTCCTCCTTCTTGGTGCAAGGAAGGGGCCAGTGGTCCCCCTGACCCCTTGCAGCAGAGTGGGACTGCCTACATCAGAAGTAGCCTTTCAGAAAATTCAGGAACTGTAGACTGCAGCCTAGTATTTTTCTGCCCATTCCACTTTTTAACCATTGAGAAAGAAATCCCCACAGTTCTCAGTTCTTGGGCACCTGTTTGTTGTGTGGGGTGGGGGTGGTGGTGGTGGTGGTGGTGGTGGTGAGGAAGGCACCCTCAGGGCACCAAATCCCCACCTGAGTCTGCAGCTGGGTCCTACTCTTGTACCCAAGCCCGACCTGAGCCTGAGCTCATCTCAGCTCCCCGGTGCCTCTTAGACCTGACCCGTTGGCATTTCGCGGGTGAATAACTGTGAGATGTGCTCAAATTCCTTCGCTCTGCCACCCAGCAGCGCACCTAACCAGGCCCCTCAGCAGACCAAGTGAAGGACACCACTAACTTTGCTCCCAGTTATCCGGGACCCAGGACGCACAGCGGTTTTTCCTAGTTTGGGGTTAGGATGGCCTAATAGCGATTCCAAATGCGGATTCCACAAAGTTTTATAAAAGCCACACCAGAGTAGAGAAGAGCGATGGCGCTCTGGAGAAGGCCCTGGACATGCAGGTGGCGGTGGCTGTTGTTTGATCTTGAGGCTTTTGAAGAGCCGGAGAGGAGACGGAGGAGACTGCGGAGGGAGCTCCGCACAGGCTGGTTTGGACACGACTCAGCGCTGGCCGTCACTCCACTTCCCCGAGACCAGACCCTCGGGTGGGTTTCCTCCAGCAGCCCCTGCCCACTCAGGCCCCGACCCCTCTCCTCTTCTCGCAAGTACCTGGCAACACACGGGGCGAGGCCTGGCCGCTGGAGACGGAAAGAGAAAAACAAAAAACCCGCTTTCAGCGGACAGATGCAAAGAACGGCGGTCCAGGGCATGGTTGGCAGAGCCCGGGCTTTCGCCTAGAAGGGCCAGGCGCCTAGCGGCGTGGGTGAAGATCCGGGGGTCCCATTCGGGCCGGGGAGCCAACGCAGTGACGTGCGCGGGGCCCGGGACTGTCGCGCGGGCGGTGCGTCCCGTCCGGGCCCGGCCTCGGCCTGGTGGCCGCCCGATGGCGGGGACAGGGCAGCGCGGCGGCTCCTGCGCGCAGGGCGCGCCTGGCAAAGCCCAGGGACCGGCTGCCGCTCTCGATGCAATGTCTGCTGCCGCGGGAAAAAGGGGGGGACCCAGGCGGGGGATTGTGCGGCTCGTAAATTTGCTCCCCCTGCCTTGTAACCCGCCCCCGGCCGTCTGTCTTTTCAGGACGCGAGGGGATGTAAACCGTTTGAAGTTCATCAACACGGTGAAGTTTTATTGTATTTCCGGTCCCCAAGATTTATACCCGGGAGGGGGAGCGGGCGGCCAGGCAGACTTCTTCGCTCCCTGGGACTTCCCCGCCGGACAGACACGTGGCCGCTCGGACACTCACCTCCCGGGCGAGGGCGGGAGGGAGCCGGGCGGGACGGGACTCGAGCGCTCGCATCCGCCGCACCTTCCCGCAGCCGCTCCGGTCCAGCGCCGCCGCCGCCGCCGCCCAGGTAAGTCCGCCGCCGCGGGGCCAGCTCGGCCGCCGGCCGCGTGTGGAGAGTGTGCGGGAGCACCTGTGAGGACGCGGGTGTCTGGAGAGGCAGAGGTGGCGGTAGCGGGCATCGGTGGGGGCCTGGAAGCCAAGGGCCCAGGCTGAAGGTCGGGAAGAAAGAAGCAAGTCTGTTCTCCGAGTTCGCAGCCTCCCTCCCGGTTTCATTTGTGAATTCGGAATAGATTGTCTTACCTGGGGCAGCTCCGCCTCTGCGGGGCCCGGGGCCCTGGGACCTTCCGGCAGCGTGACTTCCCAGCGACTGTTCAGGTCAGCAGCCGGCCTTCCCTTCCAGTCGGTTCCGTTCCTCCGGCTGCTCCCTAGTCTTCCTGATAACTTTCTCGCACTCTCGCCCACCGTCACTTCTCAGCACTCCTCTCCACTCTCCTGTCTGTGTCCCAGCCTGGAAACTGGGGTTTGGTGTCCGGCTTGAGGATTTGACTTCTCAGGGCTATCCTGGACGACCCTGGAATATAGCCTCACCTTGATAACAGTTTGAAGTTGAGAAGTCTTTTTATCTGTGGAGGCCTCCGGCTGCATACACAGGGGTTGATAAACCACGCAGGAATATCAACCCATCCAGGAGGCCCTGTCCAGGTCTGGGTTTGGGCCCAGGGGCCCTCCGGCCAGGGCTCCTGCAAGACAGCAAAAGTGCCTGGAATCTGAGCGGCCAGGAGAGCGAGCTCCAGAACTTTGGATGTGTTGTTGAATGGCAACTGTGTTCTGTGAGGGAAGAGGTGGAGGAAAATGAATGAAGTTAGCCGGCCAGCCGGTTTGGCCCACAAAATGGCTGCAGGGCCCTGCCCCCCAGTGAGCCCTTGCCCCCCCCCCCCCCCCCAACCTGAACTGGAACTGCTGAGTGAATTAGGTAGTTTCATGTTGTTGGGCCTGGATTTCTGAACACAACGACATTAAACCACCCGACTCACGGCAGTTACTGCTCCTCGCTTAGCTGGAGGAGTAGGGGCGTGGGGAGGGAGGCAGAGTCAGGACTGTGCAAGACAGTGAAGCGGCCTGAGGTCCCTCAACCGGGAGCAGCCAGGGTGTTCCACAGAGAAGAGATCTCTGGAGTTCTAGAGTGTCTTCCCACGTCTGCATTTTTAAAATGTGTGTTGGGAGGGGAAGGAGGAATGGGGAGCACTCCACTCTCCAAAGGGCATATTGCTGAGCTGTTCTGCAGAGCCCAAGGATGGTAGTTGGGGCTTTGAGCTTTCTTCCTTGGGGTCTTGGGCTCCCATCTGCCTTCAGATTTTCCAATAAAAGTTTCCCCAACTTGGCAAATCTAGTTTTCAAGAGACACAGGGAGTCATTGAGGTTTTTGTAACCCCTTGAGAGGCAGGGCTCCAGGCAGCTTTAGGTCCTTGAAGAGGGCTCAGGATCCTTTGCAATGTCAGCCTCTGGGCCTCCAGGATCCTTCCTAGAGCCCCCTAGTGGGACAGCGGTGGGTAAAAAAAAAAAAAGAAAAAAAAAAAAAGTCGTTTCTCAATCCCACAGTTGGCTCCTGCCCTACGGAGAGGGCAAGGCTTCCTCATAGACCCTTGGTCTGGGCTGCAGGTTTACCTAGGTCTTCAGGGCCAACTCCTGGGACAGGGGTCTGACTTGTAGGCTAGTAGGGAGCTCAGTCTTGGGCAGACGATAGCGTGACCGGTGATGGAGCAGGGGGTGAGGCAGGGGCAAAGCTGTGATACCCTCTTTGACCCTAGCCCTCTCCAGGCTCCTGGCTCTCTGCCCAGGGAAGGAATAACTAGAAGTGCTGGCGGAAGGCGTGGGACAGTCCGAAGCATAAGCTAACTTTTGTTCCTAAACTGCCCCCCTCCCCCTTGAGGCAGAGGAAATGTAGAAAGGGGCCCAACCGGATGGGGCTCTGGCGGCGCCAGGCTGACTTGGATGGCAAAGGAGGGGGTCTCTGAACAACAGGCCTCTGCTAGGGTGGAGGGGCCCTCGGGAGACCCACCCCCCACCCAGAGGAAAGGCAGTCTTCAACCCGCCGTCCTGGTGAGCAAAGGCCCACTCTACTGCCCCCTGACACTTCCTTGTCCTTGGTCTGGGTGAAGAATGTCTGGAGTATCCTGTTGCCTTACCTTGCTTCTCCCTGGGGCTCTCACAAACCTGCCCAGCCACTCGGAGCCTCACTGTCTTCCATCCCTGGCGTCCCTTGGCCACCCCCTCCCAGGAGCAGTGCTGTAAAAAAGAAAAAAAGGGGGATGTTAGAGAGAAAGGAGGAAATAAAGTCTTTGGAAAGCAGAGAGTTTTACAACAGCCACAGGTTTTATGGAAGCAATTTCGTAATAACCTTCTACCTGCTCAGCTCCTTTCTGTCCCGCCTGCTGCCCACCCCGTTTGGCCTCCTGGATGCTCCCTCCAAAGAGTCAGCCACCCCCCCCCAACCTTCCAGATCCCTGATGGCTGAGACTTGGGAAGAGGAGAGTCCAGGGATCTGCCTGGGCTGCTGACCTCTCAGTCCTTCCTTTCACCTCTGGCGCTTGGGGAGGGAGGCTGAGCAGAAGATTTCGTTGCTTTACAGTGAAGATCCCCACTCGCAGGGCGTGGAAGCGCTGAGGTTTGAACTCCTGTGTGCAGACTCCATGCGATTCATTTTGGAGGCCGTTTTGTGGAAAGGGTGCGGGTTCTGGGGTCCTCGTCTTCTCCCCCTGGAGCAAGTGTTTCCACACCTCCTTTCCCAGAGGGGCCTGGACTCCGATTCTGGGTCAGAAGAAAGATCTCAGGGTGTTTGGGGACAGAGACTCGGGGACTTTGCTGATTTCGTTGTGCCCAGCAGTGCTTTCGTGTGACCTCCACAGCTACTGAGAGCCTTCCCATTAGACTCAGCTCTCTCTGCTGGTCAGAGGCACACTTGTGTGGAACACGCTCATGCACAACTAATGGTGTCTTCATCTGGTGCCCATCACCACCATGAAATAAGGATCACACGACGCACGCTGCCCCCGCAGCTTTGGGAAAGATACGCAGTAAAGGATTTCATGGTCGGACAAAAAAGTCACAAAATTCCATGACCTCCCTGAACCAATCTGAGGCATTTCCTTCACCTTCCAGAGAAATACTTTAGAAGGAAGTTGTAAAAGAATCCAGCTTTAAGCCACATGCATTTGTTGGAGAATACGGACGGTATCTACTTGGCTTGAATATCAAGTCAACAGGCAGATTTTCAATGGCAGCTTCCGAACCCACTAATGTTTTATAGCTACAATTCAAGGACACAAATACTCAAGTTTTTGCCCTTTTCATAGGGGTGTGATGGTTACAAAAACGTCCACAAAAGCTTTTGGATCATAGATCTTCTTATATGAGTAGAGCTGTAAATCTACATCACAGGAGTTATTCACACATCCAATATATACCACTAGATCTTATATACAAATGCTTAAGCAATCAGGTATTATGGTTGGGCAGATTTTACTTATTACATATTCTATATGCAGCATGGAGTTCAGTATATTTGCACACTAGGTTCAATATTGATTTGAAATATACATACAGGATAGACACATCTATTCAAACACAGCATGCATAAATTTCAGCTTAGCTTATCGATTAAAAACAATCTTTCCCCTTTATTATTTTTGTTTTTACTTTCTTCTTCTTCTTCTTTTTTTGGTTTATTTCTCCCTTTGTTTAAAATTTTCTCTTACTGACAAGGACCCTTCTAAAAGCCACCCCTCAAGCTCGGCACTCACCAGCTGGTCCAGGCCAGGCTTGGCCTCTGCGCTCAGGGCCCCAGTGTGAGCAGGGCTGCAGCTTGTCCCTGCCTGCTCTTCCCGGAGCCACCAGACACCAGCCCAGCTGTGTTCAGGCGCGCTCCTGTGCAGGGAATGGCAAGAGGCTTCGAGGGAAAGCAGGGTTTCCCTTCTTTCTCTTTAGGATTGGGGGTGGGGTGGGGTACAGTTTGCTCTCTCCGGACAAGGTGACCCTCACTCAAGGAACCCCTCTATTAGGCATCTTTAGAAACTGGACATCACTGGCTGAAATCCTGTTTGCCTCCCTCGGTCAGGGTAGGTAGCATTGTCTGCGAGAGAAAATAAGGGTTTTGTGGGGGTTTTCTTGGGGGGAGGGAAGGCCTTCTGAACACCCAAACCAGGGGCTCCCCCTCAGCCAACCCTTTGGTCATTTGTCTGAACTGGAGTTGAGTTTCAATTCGGAGCAACAGTGTTTTCTAGAAAGCCCACCTGGGTGGGGCTCATTGCTTGGTTGCACCCAGTCCCCATCTGGAGGGAGATGAGCTGAGGGGCCAGTTCATTCTTTTCCTTTCAGGGTCCCCTCTCTGAGGAGATGGAGACCCTCAAAGCCTGTCATTTTGACATCGTTCCCATTCTCCAGCTTCTGTGTGAGCGCAGGCTGAGTTCTGGGGACAGAAAAGAGGTCTGGGTCCCCTTGGTCAGCACCCAGGAACCACCCAGGGCGAGGGGCAGCTCCTCAAACAGCAGCCCGAAGCCTAGACCCTGCCTGCTGAGACCCTCCACCCTGGTAGGGCACAACCCAGGAGCCCAAACGCTCTTCTTCCTCCAACTTCTTCCCTAAACTCAGTGGCCCTCTGGACTGCTCTCCTGCAAAGGGAGGCAGCAACACAGCCAGAGTGGGAAGGGCCGCCAGGAGGGCTGCAGGCGAGCTCAGCGCCTGCACAGCCTGAGTCTTAAGAACAACCCAGTGCTGTGACTTCCCCATAAATAAATAAAGTCTCTGCCCACAGTCGGAACCTCCTTTGGACCCTAATTTATATGCCACAGAAGCCACGTCCGCAGCCCGCCCTGCTTCAGAGCACGATTATTTACGGCAGGAGAGACTTTTCCCTGAAGAGTATGTTTATTACAGGTAAAGCCAACAGCGGACTCCATGCAGCTGGCAAATTCAGAACAGGTGCTGCGCCTTAACTGTGACTCATCCACTCGGCGCCCAGCTTCCGGCTGGTGAGTCCAGGTAGCTCTCTGGACTTTCCCAAGTGTCCGGCCGCTACTTAGGATTGGCATCGGGGTTTATTTATTTTTTGTCTCCGCCGCACTTGGGTCCCCTGGAGAAAGCAGATCTTCCTGCTGTTTGGTTTCGGATATGCCTGCCTGTCACCCTCAGAGAGCTGGGGTGGGAGAGGAGGGGAGGGGGCGGCTGGGTGCCCGCATTGATCTTTAAAAAATCATTTTGAAATCGCCATAATGTGAAGAAATATGGCGCTTTGCCCTCGTATTTCACATGTAATGACACGAGATGGCTTCATTTGGAGAGAAAAGCTGGCGGGAGGGTGTGTGTGTGTGTGTGTGTGTGTGTGCAGAGGTAATCTGCAGCCTGCTGCACAGCAGAGAGGGCCATGGCCGAAATGATAAAACCTCACAGTAGCATCGCCCCGCTTGTGTTAAAATAATGGGGCTGGGGGCGGCCTATTTTATAAGGGCCCAGAGTTGGAGAATGCCGAGGAAATCAGCCCCAGACTGCCCCTAAACCCAACCGGAGGAGAGGAAGAAGAGGAGGGGGGAGAAGAATCGGGTCTGTCCAGGCCACGGCACCCAGGGCAGAAGCAGGAAGAACAAGCTCAGGGCCCAAAGAATTGATACCAACAAAACGGGGGGGGGGGGGGGGATTTGGAAACTCCAGCAAGAGAAGGCGGAGGGTGGGCGGGAGAGGGAGCCCACGGGCTCTCTGCCTATGCTGGTTGGTGTCTAACACTAGTGTCTGGAGATCTTTCTGGACGACAGTGACCGCTGAGAGGAGTGGGACAGGAGAGCCTTGAAAGGCTCCATCCTCACTGGGCGGAAGGGGAGATAGCTGGACCCCTTCCCACACCTCTGCTTGCTGACACCTTAGGGAAGTTGCCTTAATCCTTTGTCACATCCAGCTCCCCCATCTGGGCAATTTTAAGGGCCTGGCCTGTTATTCAGTGGAGGGAAGGAGAAATGGCTGTGTCCCCCCAACCCCATACTTCCCTCTGGCCAGGGCCAAAGAGAGGTCCCAGAAGTCTAGAGGAGCTTTGGCGAGTTGTATTAAACTCTTTCAGAAGCTCAACTTTCCAGGGCCTGATGGATCCCTTTCAACTCATGCAGGTTCTAAGTTCAGGACAGCTGCATTTCAGGACAGGATTTCAGGGCACTCACCCCCTTATATTCCCCTCTCTCAGCTACTGAGGGTCAGGAGAAAGTCCCAGGGCAGTAACCTTCCTGGAATAGCCGCAGAGAGCCCCCTCCAAAGAGGATCACGTCTCAAAAATCCCCAACTTCTCTCCCCAACCATCTCCAACGAATGGCTGCTGCGCAGTTGTTTCATAAACATCTTGTGACAAGAGGACAGAAGAGAGGAAAGGAGGGCCCGAGGGATGGAGTGAAGGTGTGTGTGTAGGGGGGTGGAGGGGCAGGACCACTTCCTGGTTAATTACGCCCTGGGCCCTTCTGGCTGCTCCCAAGCTGGGGCTCGGTCCCTCCCACTGTCCTGCTCTCCCTCGCTCCCTCCCCGACCCGCCTGGGGAGAGGGCTCCGCCGCCCGCATCCCTCCAGAGGCAGCCGCTGCTTCCCTCCGCCTCCCCTCCGCCCCCGCCCCCCCCCCATGGAGAACTCCACCCCCCTTCTCGCAAAAGGCGGAGGGACCGGGCGGCCGGCTGCTCTCGCTGAGGTTACGTGGCCGCCCGAGCCCTGACGTGATAGCACATTGCATCAGCATAAAACAATCCATCCTCGATATGGAATGCGCTTGCGGACGGATGACAGAGCGCGCGGCCCCCTCGCCGGATTGATTTATGTCGGAGTGACGCTTTATCAGGCAGTCGGAAAAACTTTGACCAATCATTTTGCAAGGAGCGCTGAGCCGGGCCGCTCCACTGTACTTTGTTGGCTGAGAAGTTGAGCAGGGGGTGGGGGTGGGAGGGTGGGGGGCCGGGGGGGTCGTGTCCGAAAGCCCTCACACCGGTCTGGGTGCCACCTCTCCCTGCCCGGGCGCCGCCGCGCGAGCGCTTCCCTTCCCCCTGCTAGCGCCCGGATAATGTCTGAGAATGTCCATTTCTGGGACGCTTAGCAGCTATTATGTCGACTCGATCATAAGTCACGAGAGTGAGGACGCGCCTCCAGCCAAGTTTCCTTCCGGCCAGTACGCGAGCCCGCGGCAGCCGGGCCACGCGGAGCACCTGGAGTTCCCCTCCTGCAGCTTCCAGCCCAAAGCGCCGGTGTTCGGCGCGTCCTGGGCGCCCCTGAGCCCGCACGCGTCCGGGAGCCTGCCGGCCGTCTACCACCCCTACCTCCAGCCCCAGGGCGTCCCGCCGGCCGAGAGCAGGTACCTCCGCACCTGGCTGGAGCCGGCGCCGCGCGGCGAGGCGGCCCCGGGCCCGGGCCCGGCGGTGAAGGCGGAGCCGCTGCTGGGCGCGCCGGGGGAGCTGCTCAAGCCGGGCGCGCCCGAGTACAGTTTGGAAACTTCGGCGGGCAGGGAGGCCGTCCTGTCTAATCAAAGACCCGGCTTCGGGGACAATAAAGTTTGCGAAGGAAGCGAGGACAAAGAGAGGCCGGATCAAAGTAAGTTATAAAAAGTGAGGAAATGCCCAGCCGAAGGCCAGCGAGGGGGAGGGGAGAGGCCATAAACGGCGGACAATGTGAAGGGAGACCGCGGCGCGGGCGGCGGGCGAGCGGGGGAGGAGGGAAGGGGCGGAAGGAAGGAGGGAAGGAAGGAAGGGAGGAAGCCAGCCGGGTGTCCCCGAGGGGAGCCCGAGGCCGCGGGAGGAGCGGCGCGCCCACTGCGCAGAGCCCGGGAGGAAACGGGGGAGCAGGGACAGCTCGCGGCTCCCCGGCCGCCCTGCCCCCACGGTCCCGGAGACCGGCGGGCGGCCGGGGAGAGGCCGGGCCGGCGGCAGCCGCAGGCGGAGGGCCCGGCGGCCGGAGGGAGCGCACGCGGCGGCGGCGGCCCGCGCGGCTGGCAGAGCTCCCCGCGCCGCGCGCCCCGTCAAAGCGGGCCAAGGGGAAGTGGGGGGTGGGGGCTCATTAGGATTTTATTTGCGATGCAACAGCTTGGCGGAGGACTGAGCCGAGCGGATTTCGAGCAGGAGCGGCTCAGGGTCCGCAGCCGGCGCCGGGAGGGGCGGGGAAGCCGGGGCCCGGGCACTGAGCCTCCTCCCCGGTGCGACGGCCCCTCCCCGGGAGCCTGTCCTCGGCCTCCTCCTCCTCTCCTCCGCCTCCTCGCCGGGGTTGCGGCTGCCTTTTCCTCGGCCTCCCGCTGCTCTCCGAGGCCGCCCCCGCCCCAGCCGGCGCTGTCCGCCTGGCGGGGAGTCGGGAATCGCTTCCGAACTTCGGGACCGACCGGCAGAGTGGAGGAGGAGAGATCCCGCAGGGCCCCCGGGGAGCGCAGGGTGGGGGAAGAGAGGCTGACGGAGGGGTGCGGGGCTTTACCCTCTGACGGCAGCTTCTCTTCACCTCCCACTCCCCCCTAAGCACCCCCTCCAGGAACCCGCGTCAGGCCGTTTCCCGGAGGTGCTGCTGCCGGAGGGGGGGGGGGGGCGGTGGTAGGGAGCATCCTATGTTTTAAGGTTGAGAAGAGCAAATTGGTGGGGGGCTCAGCCCCAACCAATAACCCTCAGGCTGGTGGGGCCAAGCCTTCACCCCTTCCTCTTTTTGGAGCGTGGGGGTCAGATGCTCACTCTCTGCTTGCTTTGCCAGATTTCCCACCAACAGAGTGGGGCACAGGCCCTTTGGGGTGTTCCTGCGGCCCCACTCCCCTGAGGTGCCTGTGGGGTCCCACCTGCCAGGTTGAATCACAAGAGCTGGCATTTGGGTCACACCGGCTCTTCCCAAACCCTCCCTGCTCACACCCAAATAGAGCCCCCACCCCCAGCCCCCCAAACTCTGCCTGGAAAACCCATTATTGCAAGGCAGCAGTTTGGTTAGGATCAATTATTAACATTTTTTCCTCTTTCATATTTAATGTGAATGTAGGTCCTATCACAGGCAATCACATTAAGGAAATAGCGCTGCAAATTGGTAAGACATGGTACTTAGTGCAGGATGGACCAGATTATTTAAAAAAAATATTTAGTGCTTTTTTTTTTTATTTGGGGAGAAGGAATCTAGTAGAGGGCAGCTATTATTTCTAATAGTTCCGCTTTATTTGGCAACTTTTCTGAATTCCAGGATAGGGAGAGAGACCAGAAGGAGAAGAGAAGCCTGTAAATATTTCTACCCGCCCCCCCCCCTCCATTACCCTTTCCTCTGTTCCCCTTTACCACAAGGAGCCAGTTGGAGGGAAGTGTGCTGTGCAGAGCTCTCTGTTACCCCGCCTTCTCCCTGGCTCCCCACCTTGGGACTGGAGCAATCTTGCTTCCCAATTTCCCTGAACTTGCTTTCGCCAAACTGCGAGCTGAGCAGGAGCGGAAAAGGAGAGACTATTGCAACCATAAGTTATCTGGGAGCCCCTGGCGCTCCCTTGTCCACAGACTGGAGTTGATAAATGGTTGCAATTGGGCTGCTGGTGAATTGGAGTGTGCTGGATGTTCGCATCTCTGAGTGCGGACACATATTTGTGTGTGGGGGTGTGTGTATGGGGGGGGTATCTACATGGACATTATATGCCTGCTACCATGTGGCCAAGAGACTAGAGCTTGGGACTAAGGCACGGTGCACTGGGCCTGGGCTGGCGGGCCAAGAGGTCTCTTGTCTGTGGCTGAAGCTGCTCTGCCCCAGTCCAACCCTCTCTCACCTCCCAGCCCTAGAGCGAGGACCTTCAGATCAGCCACCCCTAGTTAGACCGGTAGTGCGGGGTGGGGGGGAGGCCACCATGCTGGGCTCTGACTTGAGTCCTTACCTGTTTGGACCCAAGTGTAGAAAGAGATAAAAAGAAGACCTGAGGTGGGCAAAGCTTTGGCAATGCTGGGCAGCCTGGCAGCTGGTTGGCTCCCTCCTGTCCAAATCACTCCGCCCAGAGATGTCCATCGCAACTCCCGGCCCATGGCTGGGCCCCTGTCTGGGAACTTGAAGGCCCAGGTGCCCCTTTCTCCAATGCCAGGTGGGGAGTAGGTAGCCTGGGAGGTGCCTTCTTGGAAGGAGAACAGGAGAACCCTTCACCCCCCCCCACAACCATTCCTTTCTTTGATTCTGTCGCTGCTTCTCTTTCAGCCAACCCTTCTGCCAACTGGCTGCACGCTCGCTCTTCCCGGAAAAAGCGCTGTCCCTACACCAAATACCAGACGCTGGAGCTAGAGAAGGAGTTTCTGTTCAATATGTACCTCACCAGGGACCGTAGGCACGAAGTGGCCAGACTCCTCAATCTGAGTGAGAGACAAGTCAAAATCTGGTTTCAGAACCGGCGGATGAAAATGAAGAAAATGAATAAGGAACAGGGCAAAGAGTAAAGACGCCCCCTCCCCTTCCCACTCCTTCCCCATCTCACGCTTATTTATAAGGTGGCTGCAGAGCCAGTGCTGTCTGGGATGTATTCAAGTGGATGGGGAAGGGAGTCTTTCCCTTCCAAGTCCTTTCCTGCGACCTAGAGCCTCTCTCCTTTCTTCCGCTCTCACCAGCCCTCTTCTCCCTAGACCTCAGGAGAAAGTTTTGTTAATTTAGAAGGTAGACGTAGTTGGTTCTTAAGAAGGGAATGGGCCACAAGGAAAGAGAGACCCTAGTTGAACCCCTAGCAACCTGCACCCCCCCCCCCAGTTTTTCTGGGAAGCCCCAGCCCCTCACTTCCAGCCTGCCTATCCCAGTGCCACCCAGGGACACTCCAGCTGCACACAGCCCAGCAGATGCCCTCATACATGAAGCCTGGGGCCCACAGTAGTGACAGGGAGAGCTCACAGCCAACACTCAAATGCAGTAGCCTCCCTAGTGCAGACCATCGCACGGGCAAATCTATTAGAACAGCCATTCTACCCCTGATGCAAAGACAGGGCAAGATGTCTAGAGACACACTCCTGAACGAGGCACTGCAGCCCATGAGGCTGAATGTCACCACGCCACCCCCACGGAACCCCCAACAAGGGGGACAAAACTCGGCCCCCAAGCTGGTGGGCTGGAGGGGAGAAGGAAAGGCAGCGTCGTCTTAGGAGGGTATCTTAGGTTTTCTGAAGGCATTCCACACATTTTGTTGCAGGAAATGTTTAATTCTGCATGTTGTTTTCCTCTCCTTCCAACAAAAGGAGGTCAGATCGTGGGTCGTAAGCCTTGCCAATGTTGTCCACCCGTTCATCCGTGTCCCGCTTGTCTGCGACTGTAGCCCCTCTTGCTCGCCACCGGCCCTGCATCCTTCCGCATCCCCCCAGCTCCGAAATCAACTCTGGTTGGCCAAATCCACCTTGCACCAGCGAGTCAAGCCGCCCCTGGCGGGAAACCCTCCCCTCCATCCCTCTAGGTCCGCCCTGCCTTAGGCAGGAAAGCCAGGGCGGAGAGTTCCGTGGAGAATTGATTGAGAATCGATTCCTGAACGCCCTTCCTGGACAAGTTGTGGCGGACAAGGAGGGGCAAAGGCTCCCGAGCGCGCGCGGGCCGGGGCGCATTCCTCCCCATGCTGCCCAGGTCCCGACCCACTCGGAGGAGGAGCCGCGGGAACTGGCGGCTGCCGCCCTGGCGCAGAAAGAGACAGGCCCGGGCGCCGATCTGCGATCAGCTCCGGGCCTGGATGGCGACCTGCGCGGCTGCTTCCCGCACGCTTCTGGGGATCAGTCCCGCGTGCAAAGGAAAAGGCGGAAAGGCACCTAAGCTTCCGGCCCAAGCTGCCTCTCGGCTTCCCGGCCGCCCCCTGCTGCCCCACCTCGCCAGTCCCTTTCAATTCCATGGACTCTTGCTTCTGCGCCTCCCGCCCTGGCAAGGGGACATTCCAGTAGAACTTCTTTTGCTTCGTCAGTGGCTGTGAAATTGTGCTGTGTTTTGTGATTTCTTTGGGGGTGATTGTCTCGCCTGTTTTCAGTTGTCTCTTACATGGGAGGGTGGTGGGTGGGAGTGGGGAGGGTCGGGGGCCTAGAGCTCTGATTGTTTTGGAAGAAAAAAAAAGAAAAAAAGAACAAAAAATATATATCGCTCTAGAAAAATAAACCTCCTCTTGTGTCTTATTCCTTGCTGGCTCTTCTCACCTGGCCAGGAGGAGAGGCTCTAGTTCCTCTTGGGTGGCGTGGTAAGCAGGAAGTTTAGACCCTGCAGAGCTGGCTCCTGGGGGAGCTGAGAGCTGGTGGGCACCCCAGGTCCCAAGACCACGGCTTCTATTGAGCAAGAGCCTCCCACAGGAGAGCTGGGAGATGGGAGGGGAGGAAAGGGCCTGGTCTCGATTCTTCCAAAGGTGTACCAGGGGCTCCCACAAACCCCAGAGCCAGCGGGAGGACAAGGCCGGGTTGTGGCTCCTGGAAGCAGCTTCGAGCTCAGCTGCCTGAGGTCACCGTGGTTTGGTCACTTTAAAATCTCCTGCCAGCGAGGAGGCAGTAGCTTCCTTCTGCTGTTCCCTGCAGCCGGGGCGACTGGTTAGGCGGAGCCCTCCTTTCTAACATTCACGAGGATCAAACCCCTTAGGGCTCTCGGTTTCCTCCCGGAATGGGAGCCAAAGGTAGCTCCCTTGGTACAAAGCGGGTGGAGGTTGGTGGTGGTGGGGCCACCTGGGCAGGCAGCTCCAACCGCCCGGAGAGAGGATTGAATGGGGAACAGAACTGTCTCGGGAGAGAAAAACAATTCCCTTTCCAATCAGACCCCAGAAGTAAGTTCTGTTGGGAGAGGCACCTTTCTGCCCCCCTCAGCCGGTGGTGTCCTCCCCCCGCCCCAGAGCCCCTTTGAAGGCTGCTGTTCCGGGACAGCGCTGCCCTGCGCCTCCAGGCTTTGGGACTCGGCTTGTGCGGGGCTGGCGCTGGGGAACCCGCCTCGCTGGGAGCCCCCCACCTGGCCACGCGCCCGCGGCGGCCTTCCAGGACCCCAGGGCTCGGGTAGAGGTGCGGACAAAGCCTAACCCGAGTGAAAGGATCGGGAGTGAGAAGGCCAGGCCTACCCCTGTCCTGCGAACAAAGGGGTGCGCGAATCGGCAAGCTAGCCGCCGGCAGGAGAAAACGAGGCTCCTGGCCGCGGTGGGGAGGGCCTGGCGCCCGCCTCCTCCAAGGGTTCCATTCGGGTTATACAATGAATCTGGCTTTAGAGCCTGTGTAGACCGGGCTCCCTCCTCCTCCTGGTCTCCCCGGAGCCGGCCGGGGCTGAGGGCGAGCCGAGCAGGCCGGTGCCGCCCAGAGGAAACGCAAGAAGCGAGAGGAGCCTGCGGGGCGGGGGCGAGCGCGCTGGGCGCAGCCGCCAGCGGGGCCTGCCTTCTCCGCGGTGGTGGCTTCTTTACAGACAGACAAAGGCGAGGATGCGGAGGCCGGGAAGCCGGAGATGGGGAAAGCTGTTGCCATAAAAGAAAGCGAGAGATTCGGAGAGGAAGAGCGCGCAGAGTGCCAGACAGAGAAGCCGGGAGAGGAATTCAGTGCCGTGCGCGCAGCCATAAAAGAATATGACCGCTATAAAAGTTTATAGCGTATAAATTTCTGAAGGTTAAGAAACTAAGCAGCAGCAAAGCAAACAGTGAGGGGACACTTTCCGGAGCTGAGAGAGCCGCAGCTGGGCCTGGGCTCCGGGCCTGGCGGGGGTGGGGGGATGGGTGGGGGGACATGGGGGGACCAGCTCCCAAGCCCCCACCTTCCCCGCCCAGTACCGGGTTTGAGGTTTCCGGTGCCCCAAGGGGCAAAGAGGAGAGAAGAGGGAAGGGAGAGAGAAAAACACTTTGTTGTCACCAGCGCTTTAGAGAACGCAATTGGAACTCTTGTCTTTGTTCTTCTCTGCCTCCCCCCCCCCCCAGAATCGGACGTCATAAAGAAGCCCCCCGCCCCCTGCGCGTACACACACACACACACACACAGACGTCCGGCGGGGCCAGACGTCTGGGCGCGGGCAGCCTCTGGATCCTTTTACAGTCCCATTCCCCCCTCTCAGGCCTCCTCTCCCCCCACAAAAAGCTCAATTGTTTCTCCTCAGAATTTGAAACAATGGGTTGGGTTTGGAAAGTGCTCGAGCCCCCCGTTTACGGGCTCTAAGCGGCTCACTGCTCGGCGGTCTCCCCCAGAATTTCGGGTCTTGGAATCGGGGACTGGTGTCAGCCGTGGCTTTTATTTTTTTCTCCCCCACCCCCTCACCCTGTTTTTCGGTTTGTTTGTTTTCAGCTTATCTGCACAATTCGATGAACCCTTTCCTGATTTCCGGCGCCCTTTCCCTCCCGCCTTTCTGACCAGAACGAAAGTTTCTCCTCGCTTCTCGCCTGGGTGGCTGGCTCTCGGAGAAACCGGCCGAGCGGGCGGCGACGGCGCCTTTTCTCAGGGTGGCCGCTAGATGGCAGCCTTGCTCCATGCGAAAATCCCCGGTGCGGCGGCTGCGGGCGCTGGTGGCTGCACTTCGCACCTTTGGTGGGCCCTGAATCTACGAACTGAGCGCTGCGAAAAGTCATGAATAATTTGTGCGTAATAAAAATATAGGGTTCATTATGGCCGTTTCCCCCATTTTATAGATTTCAGATGTATTGATGTTGCCCCCCCCCCCAAATAGTCAATTTTACGCACTTCCCCCAGGAGGAGGGCTCAGCGCTTCTCATCCCCCCAGTTTCTGTGTTCTGTGGGGGCAACAAACGCAAATAGAACGGGGAATAGTAATAATAGTAATAATAATAATAATAATAGGAATAATGGGTCTAAATAAAAGAGGAGAATTGGTTCGGGGAAAAAGCGTTTTCCGGGGAGGGGAGCAACAGGAATGTCTGCGGATGCGGGTGAGCAAGTCAGGTGAGAGGGGGGAGCCGGCAGAAGAAGGTCAGATGGAGAGGAAGCTGCGGGAAATCTGCCGCCAGATCCGCAGGAGAGGGACCTGGGTGAGCTAGCCCGGGAGGTGGGGGGTAGGGGATGGGGGGGACAGTTTTTTGGGGGGTAAATGGATTCGTGGCTCTGGTGGGATTGGAGGTGCCCACAGCCGGCGAGGTGGGCTCCGCATGGACTGAGGCTCCAAAAGCCTTTGTAAGTGTGGGGGTCTGGGCTGGGCGCCGGGCTAACCCGGGAGCGGGGCAGGGGTTCCCCGGAACGGCGAGGTGCGGAAGGCTGCCTTGTTTCGCCCGGAAAACACGCGCGTTTTCCAGAAGCGCGTGGGGCGGCGCGGAGCGGCAGGGAGCGGCAGCTCGCTTTCCCCCGGGGTCCGCGGTCCCCAGGTGCGAGCTCGGGCTCGGGCTCGGGGCGCAAACGTGGGGGGCGCGGGTCCTTTCGCGGTTTAGCAGCTGGAGGCCCGGGCTCCGGGTGCTGCTCACCCTGAGCCCCGCGCACTGTCTGCCCTTAGACTCTCCGCTTCCAAATCTCCTGTTTCCTCCGGACCCAGCCCGACCCGCGCCCCTCACTGGGACCAACCTGCGCGAGAACTAGCCCCCCTCCCCCCTTAGGCCGAGCCCCCTCCCCCCCCAGGAGCGCGTGCGAAGAGGCGAGCGGACTTTCTCAACTTGAGTTTCTCTAATAAATCTGCGCTCCGTTGGGTGTTTATAAATTATCTCCTCGCTCTTTCTTGTTGCGTTTTTTTCCTTCTTATAACAGAAACATTTTCCTTCCATCAGGAATTTCTGGCACGGTGTAGGGATGATTTAGAACAAGTCATTGAATTGCTACCTCACCGGTGAGTCCTCAAATCGTGACCATAAAATCCCCCCCGCATTTGATAAAAATGTTGCTTCGGCAACAACTTAACTCTCTCTCGCTTCCACTGCCTCACCTCCCTCTTCGTCTGGCGTTTGAAGATTCAACACTTTCCCTTCCCTTTCTCCTGTCTCGCTCCCTGGTAGCCCCTCTCCCATTCTCCAGATTCACCTGTGAAGGGCCAGTGGCCCCCCCATGGTCACTTCCCCTTAGGAAGGCGATGGTTTGATTTTTACAAAGGTTGGGGTGACCCGGATCCCCGGAACACACAGCAAGCCACGCTCCTAAATAAACAAGGAATGGAATGTATTTGTAAAACCTCCACTTTTCTTGCTAGAAAATGTCTCTCCTCTCTCCCCCTTCCTTCCTTCCTTCTTCCCTTCCCTTGGCCAGGGAGCCCCTCCAGGAGCCCATTGGTTCAGACCCTCAGACCAGGGCCTTCTGAAGCCTAAGCCGCCACCACCAGGCCTGGCAGGCCAGGAAAGGCCACCCGCTTAAGGGTATGGCACCAAGTCAGTTCGGATCTGCAGTCCATATTTCAGGCCTCAGGTCCTCAGGTTGGAAGGAAAGCCAAGCCCAACTAAAGGCTCCCCAAGGAGGGGAGGAGAGAAAACGGGGGACTCGGTGGCCTTGCCGCGTCGAAATCCCCTCTACTCCAAGGTCAGTTTAGGCAGTGACAGTGGCTCACAGGATGCTGAAAGCTAAAAGGTGCCCCCTTCATACACACCCTCCCCTCGCAGCCAAGGCCCAGGGCTGAGGAGGGCACAGGGCAGTGGCATCAAGGCCTGGTGCCAGGGCCTGGTGCCCAGCGGTGGCTCCAGTGCCCTTTGCTCCCTGTGATGTGCTGATAGGCTTGGGGTGCCCTCTCCCCCAAGCATGCTGGGAAGGTCGGGAGGCCACTGGGCTTGGTTCCTGGGCCCCCAGGCCTGCGTGCAGGAGTGCGACAACCCAAGTGGGTGCCATCCTGCTGGTGGCATCAGGCTCCTCTCCCATCACACGAGCTCGGCCCCCCAAAGCCCTGACTGGGCCCAAGCGCCTTCTACCAGATACCTCATCCCCATTCCAGACCCCCCACACACACCAGGCTGTGAAAAAACTGGAATCCTCCGTTTTAGGGGGAACTTTGCTTGGTGCCCATTAACCAGAAAGTTTCTTCTCCCTGTCCCGGTCCCTCCTCACACCCTCCCAGACCCCTTCTCCAAAGAAAAGCCGGCTTGTTTATTGAATAGGGAAACGCTGGTGAGTGGTCTGGGGGTGGCAGAGGGGGTGGTGGTCTGGGGGCTCCAGAGGGGGGGTGGGGACAGGTGCTCTGCACAGCTGAAGGAGGCAAAAACTCGCGGAAAAGCCACCGTTTGCACCGAAAAAAACCCCAACCCATAATCGTTTTCATTTTGGCTTTGCCACCCCCACCGACTGCAGCCGTGCAGCGGGGGCGATCGAAGCTGCAGTTTTATAGCTGTAGAGGAAAGAACTCGTAAAATGCTAACAGCTTTTATGCGCTGCGGCATAAACAACAACAGACTCCGGCTTTATTGCGTTTTATAGTTTGTTAAAGAGTTTACAGGCGTTTTTTCTGGGGGGGGGGCTGGCTACCCAGCCAATTCCCTTCACACGACAGTTAAACCTTTATCAATAATAAGGAAATTGATTATTAAAGCTTTAAATATGACTACCTCGTTTGTTGGAAAATATGTTTAGGAGGGGAAGCTGTATGATTTGATAACTTGTATTAAAATACCAATTACATTTATCGGACCTTTTAAAACTCAGCGCAATTAAGCCGTGTTCTTTTACATTTTTCCGAAGCGACCCTGACATTTAAAAAGACTTCAACTGCCTCGTTAAAAATCACGAAATTAACAGCGTTGCCTGCGTCTGGCGCTGGGTCTCTGTGTGCGCGTGGTTGTGGGTGTGTGTTTTTTTTTTCGTGACTCCCCCACATCAGTCTTTGGGGGTGGTCTGCGAAGGTATTTGATTTGTTGTGAGGGAAGAGATATCTCATTAATGTAGGTAGTTAAACAGATTTAATCCGTATTCATTCTCTCTCCCCCCTTCTCCCTCTCCCCCTCTCTCTACCCCCCCTTCTCTCTGGCTGTTTTTTTTTTTCTTCCCCTCCTCCCCCCCCCCCCTCGCGCTCTCCTCACTCCCTGGCGCTCGCTCGCTCTAGCTCTCTCGCTCGCTCGCTCTCTCGCGCTCTCACCCTCGTTCTGCGTTCTGTCCGGGAGGAGTACGGAGAAGCCAATAGGATGCGGGGTCTCTAATGGATGCAAATGATCATGAAAAGACAGTGCAAAATATGAAACAACTCATTTGCAGGGAAGTAAATCACCGAAAACTGTTTATGAACTGGCATCCTTTCTTCGAAATGTAAAGCGAGGACCTCTTGAAGTGGCGGTAGATTTTTGTTTGGGGGGTGGGGGGTGGGGGGAGGGCGCGCGAGCCGGCTGCCATGCGAGCTTAGACTTTTGGAGGCTCCGCGGTCCTTCCCTATTCCTGGAAATCGCAAAAAGTGCGGCGGCTCCGAGCTCCCCTTCGCCTTTTTTCTTTCTTTTCCTTTTCCCCCTCCTCCCTTCCCCTCTCCTCTCCTGGCGAGGGTGGCTGGGAGCCGGCGAATCCGCGTTTTTTTTCTCTCTCTCCCTCCCTCTCCCCCTCCCCACCCCCTCCCCACCAGCCCCCAACTACAGCCGCCGCCGCCGCCGCCGCCTCAAAATTCAATAAAATGAGCTCTTATTTCGTCAACTCACTGTTCTCCAAATACAAAACGGGGGAGTCCCTGCGCCCCAATTACTATGACTGCGGCTTCGCCCAGGACCTGGGCGGCCGGCCCACCGTGGTGTACGGCCCCAGCGGCGGCGGCAGCTTCCAGCACCCGTCGCAGATCCAGGAGTTCTACCACGGGCCGTCGTCGCTGTCCACCGCGCCCTACCAGCAGAACCCGTGCGCCGTGGCGTGCCACGGGGACCCCGGCAACTTCTACGGCTACGACCCGCTGCAGCGCCAGAGCCTGTTCGGCGCGCAGGACCCCGACCTGGTGCAGTACGCGGACTGCAAGCTCGCGGCCGCCAGCGGCCTGGGCGAGGAGGCCGAGGGCTCGGAGCAGAGCCCGTCGCCCACCCAGCTCTTCCCCTGGATGCGCCCGCAAGGTGAGCTCGAGGCCGGGCCGGCGAGGGGGGAGCGCGAGCCCTGAGGGCCCGAGGCCGGGCCGGGGGGCCGGGCAGGCCGGGGCGTCCCCTCCGGCTCCGGGGAGCCGTGCCTGCTCGTTCAGATGGTCTCCCATTTCTTTCCTTCCTTCCTTCCTCTCTCTCTCTCTGTCTTTTTCTCTTCCTTTTTTTTTTTTTTGTTTCCCTTGAAGGAGGGTCGCTAAGAGACATTTCCTGAATCCATAAACCCCTCACCCCGCCTGACTTTTCTTCTTCTCCCCCTGCTTTCCCCCCTTTTACTGTTTTATGGGGGGGGGAGTGGGGAGAGGGTGGTGGGAGTGGGGGCGCTCAACTTTTGCACTTCTCAATTGCTTTATAGTTTAATTGCCCTGAAGAAACTTTTCTTCTGGGGGCTTTTCAAGGTGGGTCCATTCGTCCCCATCCTGGCATTTTTACTCTTATCTCCCCCCCCCCCTTCACATCCTTCCTTCTAAAGTTTATGGCACTTTTAATAGATTTGAACCACCCCCACCTCACTCTCTGCTGCTTGTTACCAGGGGAGGCGGCTCCCCCTTTCTGGCTGCCTTAAATTCTGTGGTGTCTGATGCCCCTCACCCCCCACGCCCCCACCTCCAGCTGACCGCGGCCTCCTCGCGCCCCCTCCCCCGCGCGGGGTAGCAGGTCCCCTGCCCTTACTTATTATGCTGGTCTCCAAGGCTGGTTCACGAATCTTCCAACCTTCCCCGTCTCCGTCCCCTCCCCCACCCTCCCCTTCCCTCCGTCTCGCCCTTTCCCCCCTTCCCAGCAGCCGCCGGACGCAGGCGAGGCCGACAGACCTACAGCCGCTACCAGACCCTGGAGCTGGAGAAGGAGTTCCTATTTAATCCCTATCTGACTCGCAAGCGGCGGATCGAGGTGTCGCACGCGCTGGGACTGACAGAGAGACAGGTCAAAATCTGGTTCCAGAACCGGAGGATGAAGTGGAAAAAGGAAAACAACAAAGACAAGTTCCCCAGCAGCAAATGTGAGCAGGAGGAGCTGGAGAAGCAGAAGCTGGAGCGGGCCCCGGAGGCGGCGGAGGAGGGCGACGCGCAGAAGGCCGACAAGAAGTAGCCTCCAGCTGGGACTGCCAGGGCCGCGGCCGCCCTCCGCCCGCCCGCCCGCCGCCGCCGCCGCCCGTCCGCCCGCCCGCCCGCCCGAGAGCTCCGGCCCCGCGAGCGGCGCCCCGAGCCTGGCCTCCCGCCGCAGCGTCCCCACCGCGCCAGTCCCCGCTAGTGGTAGTATCTCGTAATAGCTTCTGTGTGTGAGCTACCGTGGATGCCCTTCCCTTCCATGGGGGCCGGGGAAGACAGGGATGTGAGCAAGGACTCCCTCGCCCAGCGAGGGGGAGCGGTTGCTGCTCGGCCGAGCCCCCTCCCCACGCCCCCGTCCCGTGTAAAAAGCCTCCTTGTGCAATGGCCCCCTTTCCCTGTAATGACCGAGGTACCGATTTCTGCTAAGTTCTCCCAACAACATGAAACTGCCTATTCACGCCGTAATTCTTTCTGTCTCCCCTCCCTCTCTCTCTTTCTCTCTTTCTCTCTCTCTCTTTGACCCCCCCCTTCCTCATTTCCTCCTCCCACCCCCTCTGTCCCCGCTGCCCTACCTAGCTCGCTGGCTTTCTCTCTTGCTTCTCTTTCCTCCCGCCCCCTTCTTTGATTTGACAATTTCGTCTTAAGTGTTTCTCAAAAGAGGTTACTTTAGTTAGCATGCGCGCTGTGGGCAATTGTTAAAAGTGTTCTTAGGTTTACTGTGAAGAGAATGTATCCTGTATCCGTGAATTGCTTTATTGGGGAGGGAGGGAGGGCTAATTATATATTTTGTTGTTCCTCTATACTTTGTTCTGTTGTCTGCGCCTGAAAAGGGCGGAAGAGTTACAATAAAGTTTACAAGCAAGAACCCGAGACTGGCCGGGCCCCGCTGCTCATTTGCTCCAGGCGCCTTGCAGAGCTGGGGGGGGCGGGGGGATGGTGGGGGGAGCTGGCCACCGGGCTCCAGCGCCCGCCAGGCCTGGACGCGCGGAGGAGGGGGCGGGGGCTGGAGGCAGGTGGTGCGAGTCCCTCGACCCAGGGGCGCAGGGGGTGAGGGAGGCGGCTGCTGCGTGATTGGAGGAGAGAGGAACGAGGGAGGGGAGCCCAGAGAAACCCCCACCCTTTGCGTTCCGAGACTGCGTGGCCCTGGAGACCCCAGCCCTGGCCGCGCAGGAGAGATGCGCCGGGGCTGGTGGCTGTCTCCTCACCACCTTCTCTCCTTTGTTTCTGGGTGCCCTCTGTGTGTGTGTGTGTGTGTGTGTGTGTGTGTGTGTGTGCAGGGGAGGGGGCGGAGGTGGAGTGCAGGGCTACTGAACAAGCTTCTATATTTTTATTTTTCCTGGAGTCTGATGGGGGGGACGGGAGGAGAGGCGAGAGGCTCGTGCCTGCCTCTCCCTCTGGGACGTGGCCACCGAGGCCCAGCTCCGAAGTCTTGGCTCGCCGCCTTCCTTCCTTCGCTCCCTCCGCTTCTCCGGCAGCCGGGCAGCCGCTCGACGGAGGCGTCCGCCTCCCGGAACCAGAAGAGCAGTGCCCCGGCCGCCCTGCCCCCTTCCTTTCTCTTCCCACCCACCCACGCCCCTTCCTTTAAAAAAACAACAACACATTTTTAAATTTTCAAACCTTTTTTTTTAAGCCACCAGAAAACGCAGCATCCAACACCCGTGGGCTGGATCCGGCGCCTCAAGGAACACCCACGAAGCCTGGCTCCTTCCCTGCCCGGTGCCCGGGGCGCCCAGAGAGCCTACGCCAGGCCCCCCGCGCTCCTCACTCAGGACCGGGCTGAGCCCCCCAAAGGCCCAGCCAGGCCGACCTGGGCCGGATTAATAAAGGCCTGACTGGCCCACACCCACCCGCCCGTGGCGTGCAATCCCTGCGTTTGTTTCTCGCCGGTGGCGGCCTGGGAAGGAAGGGTGGGGGTGGGGGGGCGCCGACTCGGGTGGCTCCCAGCTTATTTATTTCCCGGCCTCTCCATGCCGTTCTCCCCACGTCTCGCCGGCCAGCGGCCTCCGGCCCACGGGGGTCGACAGCGGCCCTGGAGCCCCCAGCCCCAACCCACAGAGCTTGTCTCCCCCATGCATTATTGATCATATTGTATAAATCCAACGCCACACAATTTTTTCCACATTACCGGAGCCGTGGGGAGGCGGCCCGGCCATTGGCGGAGGGGACGTCACGTGGGCGGGGTCACGTGGCCCGGGGAGGAAAAAGGGGGTCCTTTTTGGTGTAAATCTGGACTCTAATTCTGTAATATATCAAGGAATCTCGTAAAACCGACACTAAAACGTCCCTGCCTACAAATCATCCGGCCAAATTATGAGTTCATTGTATTATGCGAACGCTTTATTTTCTAAATATCCAGCCGCAAGTTCGGTTTTCGCCACCGGAGCCTTCCCCGAACAAACTTCTTGCGCGTTTGCTTCCAACCCCCCGCGCCCGGGCTATGGAGCGGGGTCGGGCGCCTCCTTTGCCGCCTCGGTGCCGGGCTTGTACCCCGGCGGGGGGGGCATGGCGGGCCAGGGTGCCGCCGGCGTCTACGCGGCCGGCTACGGGCTCGAGCCGGGCTCCTTCAACATGCACTGCGCGCCCTTTGAGCAGAGCCTCTCCGGGGTGTGTCCCGGGGACCCCGCCAAGGCGGCGGGCGCCAAGGAGCCGAGGGACGCGGACTTGGCGGCCGAGAGTAACTTCCGGATCTACCCCTGGATGCGCAGCTCAGGTAACGCCACGCACCGAGCCGTCCCGAGCCGCAGGGGCCCCGGCGCCTTCCCCGGAGGGCGCCCCCTGCCCGGCCAAGTGCCCCTTTCCGCGTCCACGGTGCTCCCCCGGCCGGAGGTGGGCCCCGGGGACGCGGCACCCCCCTGGGCCGCGACCCGGCGCGCTGCCGCCACCCCAGGTTTGCTGGGCGCTCTCAGGCTCGCTCTGCTTCCCGGCGGCGCTCTCTCCGCCAACGGCCCAGCGCTCGGATCCCCCAGCTCGCCCCCCACCCTTCCTCTCAGCCTTTTAGCTTTAAATATTTATCAGCCGCGCCCGCAAAGGCCGGGGAAGAGGCCGTTTGTCTTGCGGAGGAAGGCTAGGGTTTGCAGAGAATAGCCATTAGGGTTCTCCCCCCCCCCCTCCCCGCCCCCTTACCCCCGCTGGGGATCTCAGCTCTGGGTGTGTCCCCCAGACTCGGCTTGGATAAGGTCTAGGGGAGGGGGCTGCAGCGATGAGCAATTCTCCCCTCCCCCTTCCTTCCCAGCCAACCCTGCTCCCGCATTATTCCCTTCTGGACAATTAGAGGTGGGCTCTGGAGGCCTGGCGGGAGGAAGGGGTATGAGAGATTAGGATCCAGCCTGGGACACAGAGCCAGAGAGGCAGGTGGAGAGAGGGGGCAGGCTGAGCCTAAGAGAGATGAGGCTCCTGACCCCCCAGTGAACTTGGGAAGGGGGAGGCAGGAGAAGGAGAGGAAGGGGCAGCGGCCTCATGCTGAGTACAACAGGCTTACTCAGGTGCCCTTCTAGGGCCACCCAGCCCCCCTGGAGAACTGGCCGACAAGTTTGCAGGTATTATTCCAGAAGGGTGCTGTCCTCTTGGGGGAGGCACTAGGACTTTATAGAGCCAAATCAAGGGCTCGAAAGTACAGGCCACTAAGCCAGCTGCTGTAGGAACCCCAAGAGACCAGGTGCTCCATGGTTTCCTGACAAGCCTTTCCCAGGCATTCTTCCTAATGCTGTCCCGGACTCAGCGGTCAACCCCAAGGTCCGGAAGGCCCAAGACTTGTGGTCAGAGGCTCCCAATCCAGCCAGGGCTGAGGGCCAGGAGAAGACCAGCTCCTACCCCATCAGTATTGGTGGTCACGGTCCCCATTACCTGCTCCATAATTCAACTGCCTTTCCAGTTGATTTATCAAAGTCCCAATTTTTCTGCTCGTAAACATTTCAGCTTGGCTTTTATCTGACTTGAAATTAGGGCCCCCAGCCTCTCCTCCCACCAGCTTCTTCCCTGGCGGGCTGGCACCAGCACCTCCCCCAGTTCAACCTCCCCCAAGCCTCCTCAGGGTTTGGGGCCTAACCTGCGAAGCTCTCCTCTGCCCCTCAGCCCCCATCAAACAAATGCTTTATGTTCTACCCCCAACCCAGGCTGAGGTCTGTACTCTCCCCTGTGCTTTCCTGGAGGCTGAAAGATTGCTTTGGAGAGCTAGGTTGTCGGGCAGGTGGGCAGGCAGGACGGCCTGTCCCTGTAAGACCTCTGCCACTCACTGGAAAATAGTCATCAGAGGGCAGCTGCTCTCAGACCAACTCCATGCCCCAAGGAAATCTGTGAATTCTCACCAACTCCTCATTCCACAAGGGGGGGGGGGGGAAGGAGGGGAAGGACTGGACATATGAGGGTCCTTTGTCTCCTTTTCTTTTGGGGAAAAGCACTCAGGCCGGGCCTAGTGCTTTATATTGGGGTCACTCACATGGTTCCCATTGCCCCCTACTCCAAAGACCATCAGAGCAGCATCCAAGGGCTTGAGGCCCCTAGTCCTGAGGGTGATGGAAAGATTAAGGTCCCTTTGTCCCACATACACCCCTTCGGGCCTGGGCCTTTAACAGGCAGCAGTTTAGATGTTGGGTTCAGAAGCCCAGGCCTGGAAGATTTCTTAGCTGGAAAATGGGAATGTTTGCCTGCGAAGGCCTGTAGAAATGTCTGCACACGGAGGAAGAGGGTGGGCATGGGCTGGGGTATGGAAAGTGAAAATTTGGTTTAATGGGAAAATGGGCTCTTCCAACCACTGACTCCAAATCTCCAAACCGCACACAAGGTCTAAGAGGGAGATGGGCAGGCTCCTGGCTTTTTCCCCTGCACGCGCTGATTTTTCTCTGAACACTGTGCGCAGGGACCGACCGCAAGCGAGGCCGCCAGACCTACACGCGCTACCAGACCCTGGAGCTGGAGAAGGAGTTCCACTACAACCGCTACCTGACGCGGCGGCGGCGCATCGAGATCGCGCACGCGCTCTGCCTCACGGAAAGACAGATCAAGATCTGGTTCCAGAACCGCCGCATGAAGTGGAAGAAGGAGAACAAGACCGCGGGCCCCGGAGCCACTGACCAGGACAGGGCTGAGGCTGAGGAGGACGAGGAAGAGTGAGGGATGGAGAACGGGCGGAGGAAGAGAGAGATGAGGAGGGGAGAGAGGGAGAAGCCCAGCTTTGGGGACTGAACCAGGAAACTCAGATCAAATAGGGGAGGAATCCCTATTTAAATGGAAAGCAGTTAAAAAAAATTGTTTAAGGAGAGAAGGTGAAATTTTGATTTCTTAACACTGAAAACAAAAACTACCTATAGAAAAGTCCGCCGGGTTTGTTCTGTACAGTATGGGAAGGACGTCACCTACCTGTTCTATAGCTTTCTGGAATTTGCCTCCCCTTTTCTATGTCGCTAACTGTAAGGTCTTTGTAAAATGTTGCTGTTTTGTAAGCTCCCTTCTTTGCCGCTGTCTTTTGTGGTCTGTGGGTCTGGACTAACGTGTTGTTCCCCCACCCTCATGAGCCCACCTTCCCAGTAGAGGCACTGAAGGGGCCTTAGGGAGCCCCAAGGACCCACCGACTAGCTCCATTGTCCTCTGTGTGCACCTGCCCTGCCCGACGCTCCCTGCTCCCGCCTGCCCTGTGATTCTCTTTACATTCTGTGTGTATCTGAAGAAAGGAGAAATAAACACAATTTAAAAACAAACGGATGCTCTATTTTCTGTCTCCCTGAGGCTGGGAGGGGTCAGGGTTAGCCGTGCATCCCCGCACCCCTCCGCTGTGCCGGCTGATGCTGGCCTATTGCGTTCTGGGCTGGGGTCTGCTCTTTTTCCTGGTGCCCCGGCTCTGGGGGCTGCCAGCTAGTGAACTCCAACATCGTACACACGTTCCCTTTACATTTTTTACACACAAACGCACACCATCCCTTATTTATAGGCTGATGCCACCTATAAAGAAATACATCTTGTCATACACAGCCACAGAGAAACACTCGTCTTTCTATATTCACAAATACACCACGTACAGGCGTCCTCACATCCCAACTTCATGCCCAGATACATGCACTCATGTTCACACACACTCACAAGTAAACACAGATTCACACTCGCTGCCAGACACATTTATACATACCAGCGTACATTCACACATTGGCTTATAAACACACAGATTCACATCCCCCCTGCCCCCCAAGTAAACACATCCCGAGCCCACATGCTCAATCGCACACAATCACAAAACAAACCTCACTAAACCCTCGCACTTCCACAAACTTCCCCGCCAGGCCTTCCCCCAGGCCGAGGGCTGGGCAGTGCCGCCAGGGCTCCAGCTGACTTGCAAAGTGCTGGGCCCCATGCGGAGGACGCGCGGAAGGAAAGGGAAAATGACCACCCAATTCCCCTCCGATTCTTGGGATTCCTGGCCGGCGGCGTGGGGCTGCGGCCAGACCAGAAGCAGGAATCCGGGGAGGCCTCCAACGCCAGGCGCTCCCAGCTCAATCGGCAGATATTTTCTGCAAGATCCATGCGGTCATTTTATTTCCATTCATTTTCACTTCCATGTCTTTTCACGTATATGTCCTAAATTAACACAGTGACCCGGATAAAACTTTAAAATGGGGGCTGGGGGCCGAGTGGAGAGAAGGAGAGCCTGGGCCGCGCGAATTTACCGGCTGGTGTGGCCGCGTCCCGGCGCCCGGGCGCCGCCCGCCCCTTCGCCGCCGGCTTCTTCGGCGCCTTTCGGCTCGCTTTTGGCGCCGCCAGCAACCTGCAGTCTCCTCCGGAGCTCAGAGAAAGAGAGAGAAAAGAGAAACATTGGCGGGGGAGTTATTTCGTTTCCAGAATTGGGGCGCCAGGAGCTTAATTCAAAATACCGGCGGAGGGTTTGGGGGGGGGGCTGAGAAACAGGAGGTGCATGGCGTGGTTCTTGGGGTTGCTTTTGCTCCAAAAGACGACTCCCTATTTGAGGGACAAAGCCCCGGAGGCTGGCACCTCCGAAGCTGGACCTGGGGCGCCGGCGCCGAGTTGGAGTGTGTATTCGATGATCAACCCTGGATTTTTATTTCAATGGAAAGAACTGCGGTTGGCGGACTGAAGGAAGAGGATGGGAAGGGAAGCACGTTTTAAAATCTGTTTGATTGGGATTTGTAAGTAAAAGGCCCCTAAACCTGCAATTCCCCCCATTAATGGCCGCAGAACCCCCCGGAGAGCACATGGAGTTGTCCCTGGGAACCTGGGCGTGTGGGCATTTGGGTGGGAGAAGCAGGGACCCCGCTTTAGCCTCCTCCAATTCGTGGGGTGCAGAGGCGAGAATCTGGTTGCTGCACATCTGCCTAGCCCTCCATCAGGGCCACCTTTCCTCCCTGGGGGAAAACTAGGGCCCAGGGGATCTAGGGCCCCCACACCCACAATGCTGCAGCCTCACAGGTGGGGTCCCGCCATTAATAGAGTTAGGAATGAGGGGGGCGTTCAGAGAAGCAGAGGGGGGCACGGAAGCTTTCATTTTACCTCGATGCAATTGGCAACTCAGAACAGCAGCTGCTGCTCCCGACTAACCCCCAAATTGGCTCAGAACAGTCCCCGTGTGGAGTATTTGGGGTGAGTTTTTACTAGAAGAGGGGGCAGAGCTCCTGTGAGAATAGGGAGGTTCCAAAAAGAACCCCCTTCCCAGCTGGACCCTTGTGGCTCCTCGACCTGACTGCCTGCACCCCAAATATCACCCCTTCTTAGGGTGGGGTTTCCCAAAAAAAGCGAGAAGGAGAAGAAAAGAAGATGGCGACTGAGAAAAGGGTTGCTGGTGGAGCAGCCATGAAGAAATGCAATAAATTCCTTGTTGTTTTATGAAAATTTACAACTTTGTGATAGAAGTTTATGAGTGGTTGAATCCAGCGATTGGCCGGCGCCGGTCATGTGGCCGGGCGATCGTGAACATGAACTTTTTATCATTTCCCTGGTGGTTATAATGCAGCATTCTTTTGGACACCACACCTAGGTCGGAGCACTGTCGTCCTTGAGGGTCTCCAGACTCTTGATATTTTTATACTTCAGTATCAGTTCGATCAAGCAAAAGAGAGAGGGAGAGAGAGGAAGAGAGAGGGGGAGAGGAAAGAAGAGAGAGAGGGGGGAAGGAAGGGTGGGAATTACACAAAAGAGAGGACCTAAAATAATTTTAATTCCTAAGTTAATTTCCTTGCTGATCTGGGATTTTAGTCATCATGGAGGGTAAATGGACAATCTGCCCAGGACTGCAGGCTGATACCATTTTTCAAAGCCAGAACTTACTCCATTTTCTATGCAAATATCAGAAAAACGAAACACCCTCTCTCCCAAGTCAGAGAAGGGCAAGCGACGGCTCTCAGGTTGGGACAATATTATCTGGAAGATGAAGAAGAAACCGAACGCTCTTTTTTCCCCCCTCCTTCCTCCCCACCCCTTTCAATCGGAGGACAGAAGCCTCAAGGTCTGCAAAGGTAAGGGAGATTCTACAATTTTCTTCTTATTCTTTTGCCTCGATTTTGTAGGTGGGGCTTGGGTTTGTCTCCCCCCTCCCCTGTCCAAGATGGGGCTGAACCCCACCTCGGGGTGCTGCAGGGAGAGGCTTCCCAGGAAATTCGGCGGTAGAGAGAAGGGTGGCTGCTTCCTGGAGGAGGAACGAAGGCAGGGAAGATGGGAGGAGGACCCGAAAGGGGCCACAGAGGCGAGCTCTAAGTCGGCTTTTTAAGCCGGGAGGAGAGGCTCAAGCGAGGGGGCTGCCAAAGGGAGGATGGGGGTGTTTGGGCTTCAGGGCACTCGAAGAAGCCGGTGGCTACAGCCTCTGTGGGTTTGTGCCTCCACCCCCTCCTCCCACCATCCCTCCCTCGTTCTGGCCTCCCCCCCAATTGCCCCTACGCTGTTCTCTTGCCCGGTTCGGGTGTCGGCAGTTTCCCGGCAGCATTGGCACGAGGGGCGGTGGCGCGGAGGGCCGTCCTGGTCTCTGGAGGGCCTGGAATCTCCGCAGAGGCCATGGCGGGCAAGGAGGCGGCTAGAGAGAGACAGAAAGAACAATTTACGGAGAAACACGCTCATTCTCTCTCTTTGGAGACATTTCTGAAATTAAAGGGCTGTGAGTGGAGGCACCTAAATGGAGGTACTCCCCTCCCCTCAGCCTGCCTGAGAATGCCCAGGTCTCTGGCCACTCCCGGAGGAGGGAGCCTGGCTCTGCAGGGAGACCATGTTGTGGTGTTCAACGCGGTAGGTTACAATGTGCTGGTTTCTGTGCGACGCTGATGCTATTACTTGTGTTTTGTTGGTTTGGGGGGTGTGGGTTTCGGTGGAGGAGAAAATTGCCATTTGCATAACTGATGTTGAAACATTTCAAACTTTCCTGGATCTAAACCTGGTGATTGTGAAGAAGCTGTTCCGTGTGTTGTTGTTTAAGGCTTGTAAATTAAAAAAAAAAAAAAAGGGGGGGGAGAAGAAAATAAAAAGAAAACGCAGTTAGGGGGCCTAATGGTGTCCGGACTAGAGAGCTGCCTGGCGCTGAGCTCAGACAGCTAGTCCTGTCCCTCGGGCGCCAGATTTCATTCCCCAGCCAGGCCTTCTGGGGGTGAAGGGAAGCTTTGGGCCGGAGACGGAGATTCCGAAAGTAGCTGGTGGGGGCGGAAGACGGTGCAAGCCTCTGGGTGTGGACTTAAAATAGAGCGAGAGGGCTTCTGAGGAAGCTGCAAGCCAGGAGATCAGCGACTCTGGAGAGATTGGCTCAGTTTGGTTTGCACGATTAGGCGATGGTTCTCTCTTCCTACAGACCAGAGGCCGAGTGTGGAGCCTCAGGCCCCTGGTTGCCTAAGGAGGCTGTGTCCGGGGATACTGGCCCTCTGGGTCCCGAGCTGGCAGAGAGGGACTCAGCCACTTGTGGCGCGGGAGGGGTCCCTGGAGGCCCAGGTGGATGTCCTCCCAGCAGGCCGGATTGGGGGGCTGGGGGGGGCACCCCGCGCTGCGCATAGCCAGAGAAGGTCTCGGCTACCACCCACGGCACTTGGAGCCTATTCTCAAAGGGAAAACCCCCCCAGACCCACCCGGACGGAAGGTCTTTTTCTCCTGTAGTCTCGGCGGGGTATAAATCATCCCTTAGTTTGCTGTGATCCAAATTATGCGGTTTGCTGCCATCTACCGTCCGTTCGGAGACATGCGGCTTCGGCGCCGCGAGCCCCGCGATGCTGCCTGTACCGTGCCCGACGCCTGGAGCCCGGGCGCTGAGGTTTGGCGGGATTCGGGGACTTCGGGCCCAGATTGTCGCTTCCCGTCGGACCCCGGTTCCCCCCGCCCGAGTGTGGACTAGAGAACTAGTGTCCCCTCCCCCTCGCCCGCCCCATCCTGGCTCCGAACCTTGCGGCTGGCCGGGGAAGCGGCGTTTTCTAGGGCATATTTAAAGGGACTGATGCCGCCTTCCGCGGGCGGGGGGCCCTGAACCCGGGAGCCCCCCATCCACCCACCGCGGGCGCTAGGGGGGATCCTCCGGGCCTCTCGGGAGATCCGAGGCCAAGGCTGTTCAAGGTTTATTTGGTTTTCTTTTTGGCCAAGGGAGGGGCCCGCAGAGGAGGCGCCGGCCCGGCAGTTCCACTCGGTTGTCAAAAGACAACCGGGTCTGTGTTCTCCCGGTTGGCGGTGGGTCTTGCCAGCTCCTTGGCTGGCGAATCGGTGAGGAAGGAATTGAGCCAAATTTTCTGGAAACGGTCGGTGTCTGCAAGTGAGTGGGGGCCCCCTCCCTCATTCTCAATCGTTTCAAGCGAAATAATCGACAAAGATGCTTTGGGGGGAAATTGGGGTACAGCTCAATCACCGAGGAACCAAACCATGGGGATTTTCGTTCCTGCCGGACCCCTCACACCCGCCTTCCCAGAAGGGGTGGCGAGGGCGGGGGTCCGCGCCGCGGCCGCCGCGTTTGAATATTGGCCCCTGTCTCTCGGGTTACTGATTAGCTCGGGCTTTCAAGCCCCAGGAGGAAGCCCTGGCCGTCCCTTTCAAGGTGCGGTGGCCCCGGCTCCTGGGCGGGGGCTCCAGGAAATTGCCTGCGGTGCCGGGCAGGCCGAGGTGTTACTAGGGTCTGGCCTGGAGCTGGAGGGGCCCGGCGGGCTGAGGGCAAACGCCAGGGCTACCGCCCCCAGCGCCCTCGGCAGCCAGAGCGGTTTTCCTGCAGCTGGAAGGCCCGGCCCGGTGCGGGAGGCCCGAGGGAGCGCGCCCCGCCGGGATCGGCCCCCCCCCCCATCAGGCTTTTTCTTGTGGGTAATCCAGAGGTCAGGTGGGGAGGAGAAGGTGGCTGGTACCGAGGGTGGAAACACTGCGGGGCTCCTAGAGCGCTGGCGGACCTGGGGGTGGGGGGAGCGGGAACTGGGCACCGCGGCCCTCCCCACCCCCAGATCAGAGACAAGGTGGTTCATTTGCATATGAAAATGAGGTCCTGGCGCCGAGCTCTGGACCGGCCCGTGTGAAGGGCCTGTTCCGTCTAAACTGCTCGCAAAGGTTGGGAGCCATCACGTTGCTTCCTCTGGGAACGTTTATGCTTCCCAAACCCAGAGACTCACAGAATTGGGTAGACCTGTTTCAACTTGCCACACCCCGGCCAGAGTTACAAGTGGGGTGTGGGGGAAGGTGTCCACAACCCAAAGAGCTGGGGGGGGGGCGCTTTGTAGCTGAGAGGAAAGGGGAAGCCTGGACAATGTCTAATCCCCGCTCCCCTCCCCTCCACACACATACAGGAAGATACCCCTCCCTGGTACAGAGAATTTTCCTCCTGAGCTGAACACAACTGAGGCATTTCCCTGGGAGCTGGAACGTGTGTGCGTCCACAGGGCTGCAGATTCGAAGCACAGAAAACTACAATTATAAACCCTGCCAGTGAGGTTTCTGTGCAATCCTGTTGTGTACTCAAGACTTGGTACACATTTCTATCCACCTCTCCATACGCATGCTTCCTCATGGAAGCAGGGAGAGGACCCCCCCCCCCCCAGACGGGCAGCCGGCTGTGCCCGCTGCTGTGTATTTACATATTCCCCCTTGGAGACAGACAGATGGGACAGTGGACTGAACCACAGACAGATTCGTAGAGATCTGGCTCCAGGAACCAGGCGGCCTCTGGCCCAGCTCTGCCTGCCTGCTCTTTCTCCCAAACAAACGGATCAGAGGAATAAACGCTCATAAATACCTCTGGGTTTAGATAAGAGCGATGAGGCGCTATTTCCTTTCATGCTGGACTACAGGCGCCCAGGCCCTGCCTTTTCGGCTCCATCTCCCGACAGGCAACCTGCAGAGGTGAGGTTAATTTGGGGCTGTGACTCTCTCGAAGGATAAGGGGATCATTTTCCTGCTTCTCTCACCGGGGAATCTTACTTTGTCCAAACTCCACCGGCAAGCCTACACCATCCAGTCCCAAGCCGTGGACATAGTGGCCAGCGAGGGGACAGCGAGGGCTGGAACCCATGGCCCAGCTTCAGTGGCAGGGAGGGGGGAGGTGCACACAGGCACTCGCTCACCTCGCCCGAATGTTCCACGTGCCTCTGTGGGAATGGGCCCAATCATAGCTAGATTGGAACATTTATGATGCTCCAGCATTCGAGGGCTTGAGTTTGTTTTTCTTAAATCTTGATAAAACGACTGCAGAGTCAGGGTAGGAAGGGCTCACCACTTGGCCATGAAGGGGCAACCTAGATGTTGTCCTGAGTTCAGGAAGCCTTGTAGGCCATTTTGCAACCAAACAAGTACCCACCCTTAGTCACCAACCTCAGCCCTCTGCCATTTTCCCCTAGTGTCTTGTCCCACCTTTAGTGGGTAGAGCTGGCCCATAGAAAGGAGCCCAGAGAGCAAGGTAGAGAGGAGGCGCAGCCTGGCCCCTCATCAGCTTTTGCCCCACACCCTGGCCCATGCCCAGCTCCAGGTCTGAAGGTGGTCCCCCTTGACATCCTCTACGTGAATATTAGAATTTTGAACACACACGGTGGCTGTCTTCCAGCCTGGCGTCAATGTTCACTTTCTTCAGACGAGAGCCAGAGACCTGCACTCTCACACACGCAAGCTTGTACTGCAGCAAAGCGGGTGCTGCAAAAATGAGAGGGGGGTGGGAGGGACGGTAGAGATGCTGAGAGACAGAGGGTGGTGAGCATCTGGAGAGGGGATGTGGGCTGATAGTTCTAAGCTGCCTGCTGAGACCCAAACCCTCTTCCCTCCTTATACAACTAAACCAAAATGAAGTCTGGGGAAAGAATTAATTTTAAAAAGAACGGCCAGCTTCTGGAGAGACTTGGAAAAGGTGTGAGGACCCCTCTCTTCCTGGTGGTCTCTAATCGCCTCCACTATCAGGAGGGTTTGAGGACCCCAACTTAGAGGAGGACCAATTTCTCTCCTATACCCTCTTTCTGAGACAACCTTGATTCCTAAGCATCTGTCGCCCAGGATATTTTCATGTCTTTGTGGGGGTGAAGGTTGCAGGCAGGATAAGTGATCAGACAAACCCAGGCTGGGGGACGCCCCTCACGCCCCCTCTCTTTATCCCTAAGTGGAGAGGACTAGACCCTCTCCCCATCGCCCCTTCCTGTGCCCAGAGCAAGCGTGCACACTAGACCCAGGCGTGATGTCTTGAGGAGCAGCCATAGCGGCCCAGGAGGCTCCTAACCCAGCTGCAGAGCCAGGAGAAGGTTAAGCTCAGACCCTCCTCCCATTTACCGGCCTTCGGGGTCCTCTGGGCAGCAGGCTCTGGCCTGCCTCTCAGACCACGAGAGCTGTGGAGAAGCAGGAATCATAATCCCAGGCTTGGAAGAGATAGAGTGGATCTGAGAAACAAGGGGAAGAGGGTTGTCTTCAAAACCTGGGAAGGGGATGGTTTCCTTTTCGCCTCTCTCTCTCTCTCTCTCTCTCTGAAGGGATGCTAGTTAGCGGCGAACTCTTCTCCCCTTCGACCAACACAAACCCCTAGAAATAAACCGCCTTTGGTTCTCTCCTGGCTGGCCTGAGATGTGAGATTCAGGGATGGCTGCCCACCCTTCCCTTGGGGGGAATGGGGCTCAAGCCACGCAGGGGTTAACTTTCCTGAAAACACAATTAACTTTTTCCTATCCTGAGTGGGGAGGGAGGGGGAGATTTATTTAATCACTGGGGGATGCGGTGGTCTCCACCAAAGCTCCCTCCTCCCGCACAGACGTCTCTCTCGCAGATCCTACGTAGAGGGAACAGAACGCGTAGTGTTGTTGAGGGAGAGAGAGAGAGAGAAAGGAGAAGGAGAAGAAGGAGGGAAAAAAAAGGTTGATAGGTTTGTGCGCGGGTCCCTCGCGCGGGCCGCGCTCCTCCTGGGTGCTATTTGACAATTCCTGCCTCTGCCATTGGTCAGCGCCGGATCAGATGCTTGTATTTCCTTCTGGCCCTCACTGGCACCTCGCCATCCCCCCTCAGCGAAAACCCAATCTCAGATATACTACTAATAGGCGCGGCGCTCGGACTATAAAACACAACAAATCATAAGCCCGGCGGAGCAGCAGCGGCCGCGCGCCTCCCTCCCAATGAGTTCCTATTTCGTGAACTCCACCTTCCCCGTCACTCTGGCCAGCGGGCAGGAGTCCTTCCTGGGCCAGCTCCCGCTCTACTCCTCCGGCTATGCGGACCCGCTGCGGCACTACCCCGCGCCCTACGGGCCCGCGCCCGGCCAGGACAAGGGCTTTGCCGCCTCCTCCTACTACCCGCCGGCGGGCGGCGGCTACGGCCGAGCGGCGCCCTGCGACTACGGCCCGGCGCCCGCCTTCTACCGCGAGAAGGAGTCGGCCTGCGCGCTCTCCGGGGCCGACGAGCCGCCCCCCTTCCTCCCCGAGCCGCGCAAGTCCGACTGCGCGCAGGACAAGAGCGTGTTCGGCGAGCCCGACGAGCAGAAGTGCTCCACGCCCGTCTACCCGTGGATGCAGCGGATGAACTCGTGCAACAGTGAGTGAGGCGCCGCCGCGGCCGCGGTCCCTGCGGGCGCCCGCCCCGGGAGACAGAACTAGTGGGCCCCCCCTTCTCTCACTGGGTGCCGGCTGGGCATCTCAGTTAGGATCGAAGGGGAGACGGGGCGCCTGTCCAGGGTCCCCTGCGCTGCCCTCTCACCCCCAGGAGTTAGAAAGTTTGCCAAGTCCCAGCCGCACTCGGAGCCAGGGAAGCGAGTGGGGCCCGCCGAGCCAGGGGGCCAGGCCAACCCGGGGTCGCAGCCACGGGCTTGGCTTTCCCCGGGGCCCCAAGTCCTGGTCGGCCCCCCACCCCAAGACGGTTGCACTAAAACCCTAGTGCGTCACGGGAAGGGGGCGGTGTGACGCTGGCAGGGGAGAGCGGAGTCTGTCCCGCACTGTTTCCCTGGGGGTGGGGGGCTGGCGAAGGATGAGGCACCAGGAAAGGGGCGGTCGTCAGAGGAAGGAGGAGAAGAAGGGGACGGGAAAGAGTGGGAGCAGACGGAGGGGGTGAGTGGGAGAGGCAGGCGCCGGGGTCTCAGGGTGGATTATCTGTGGGCCTTAAGTCCCAAATTGATGTCCATTAGCGGGACAAGAGAGTGAGGAGCCGTTAATGCCCACTGTGGATCGATCCACGTCATTGCGGATTAGGGGCTGGAATCTGTCACCGGGGGTGGGGGTGGGGGGTGGGGGTGGGGGCTAGATGCCTGCAAAGAGAAGAGGCAGCTGGGAGCAGACACACCTGGGCGCCGCTTCTGCAGCCCCTCCCCCGCGGCTCAGGTGGGAGTTTTGCTCTGCTCCTCCCCTCCCCCCACGGAAAGGCTAGGGAGGCGCAGGCCCAGGAGGCCCGGAGGGCATCTGGAGGGGGCGCTGCAGGGACCCGGGGAGGGAAGGGCGCCCCGGGACGGGCTGGAGCCCCTGTGTGAGGGTCGAGTGGGAAAGGGAGCCCTGGCCCTGGTGAGCCCAGGCCTCAGCATCTCCTCTCTACGTAACAGGTTCCTCCTTTGGGCCCAGCGGCCGGCGCGGCCGCCAGACCTACACGCGCTACCAGACCCTGGAGCTGGAGAAGGAGTTCCACTACAACCGCTACCTGACGCGGCGGCGGCGCATCGAGATCGCGCACGCCCTGTGCCTGACCGAGCGGCAGATCAAGATCTGGTTCCAGAACCGGCGCATGAAGTGGAAAAAGGAGAGCAAACTGCTCAGCGCGGCTCAGCTCAGTGCGGAGGAGGAGGAGGAGAAGCCCGCGGAGTGAAGGCGCTGGGAAGGCCGGGGGCGCGAAGGGAGAGGCCTGTGGGCAGCCGAGGGCCTTGGAGCTCTGGAGAAGGCTCTGCGGGCGGGGGGCGCCTGGGGACCCGCTCCCCAGCACGAGACGGGCGGGGCCCAGGGCTCCCCGCGTCGCCCCCGCCCGCAGAGCTCTGGCGGGTGCCGGAAGGCGGTGCAGCCTGAGCCCACCCGGCCCCCCTCGGGCCCCCTCCCTCCCCGCCGCACCCGCCTCCGCCTGACCAGGCTCCCTCCCCCCGCCCCGTGAGAACTGAGGACCGGACTCACTCGAGGTTTCCTGGAAGCAGAGCAAAAACACTCTTGTCCGTGTCGCATCTCATTTCGCCCCCGTCCCCCCGTGCACGGTTCAATGGTAGCTTCGCAGCCCCCTCAGCGGGGGCCTCGAAGACTCCCTGACCCCAGACCTCTGGCCCAGTCCCTCCCCGAAGCCACTGGAAGGAGCACATACTACCTAGAAGCAAGAAGAGGAGCCTGAGAAGAAAACAAAGTTCTATTTTATTAATTTTCTATGTGTTGTGTTTGTAGTCTTGTCTTAGCTCTGGACGTGAAATACTTCCGTAATAATATTAATATTATTAATAATGATGATGATGATGATAATAATAAAGACATAAAAACTCGCCGCTTGGTCACCTCTGCTCTTGCCGGCCACGCCCCCACCCCCGCGGCTACCCCGCGGCCCCCGGGCCGGAAACTCGGCCGCACCGGCTGCAGCGCCCGCGGCCCGGCCCCGGGGCCTGGCTGGACTCGGAAGTTACAGTTGAGATAAAGGCTGGAGCTTCCAGCGCCGCTCGCCTCGCCGGTGCTGGGGCTCCGAACGGCCTCTCTCGGTGCAGACTTGGGGGACCCAGAAGGGCCGTTTCCCTCGTATTCTGCAGCATTCCCCGTTTGCCCGTGGCAGGAGGGACGCCACCCAGGCCCCCTAGCCCCAGCTCCTGTAGACACTGAGCCAGGAGGGTCTCGCGCCCGAGCAGCGCTTTTTGGTCCTCCGAGGCCGTGGCCTTTGGCCTGTCCACATGGCCCGATCCCTGCTGGCCTTGGACCTCAGGCTCTTGGCTTGTGGCTCGGAGACCGACCAAATCAGGGTCGTGCGATATCTCTTCCCCCGAAGCTGAAAGCTCCAGGCGCCTTTTCCTGCCTTAAGTAGTTCAGTGACAAGGAGGGGGATGCGAAGCCAGGGGCAGGCCGGGCGCTGGCGGAAGGGCAGGACTTTCTCCTCCTTGGGAAACCTGAGAGTAGGGGGCCAGGTTAGGGGGCAGGCTAGTCTGCTCTCATCCAATCTACCCAAAACGACCCATTCTCTCTTATCCCCACCCGCGCCCAGGCGTCAAGCTGTGGACGCTGTTTTCCTTTCTTCCTCCTCTCTCTCTCTCTCTCTCCCTTTTTTTATTTTTAAAGAAAATAGCCTATCGGCAGAAGGGGCCCAGCTGCGGCTTGTCTCTGGCCGCCCAGCGGGCTCAGCAAGGCGTTGCTGGTCCTTGGAACCTCTTCCTGGGGAAGGCATGGGCCGGCCGCGGGGCACATTCAGAAAGTACCCAGACGCTAGCGAGGGGCCTCCACAGGCCATAGCAGGCATCTGGTGCGGAGGCGAAAGGCTCCTGCCTGATCCCGAACTCTGAAAACCTCGTTTCCACCCAGACCCCAGTCCCCCGATGCGGTCGCCGCCTCCGTTTTTCCCTGACAATTAGGCCGTTTAGCCTCAGCCAGGTTCCTCCTCGGGGTCCCTGGCCGGCTCTGCCATTCCCCAGGCTGGGCTAAGGGTGGGAAGGAGGTGGAGAAGAGGATTCCCAAATTCTAAGAGACACAGGAGAAGCGAAAGTTTTTCCTTCCAACACTCGGCCCAGCCCTGCCTGCTTGGCCTGAGGGCTGTGGATGGGCCACGGCAGCCCCGTAGGAAGCAGGCCAGGCCGGGCTGGTGTGTGAGGGTGTGGGTATTCCGTGTCAGTAATTGTTTCCCACACCCATCTTCCAGCCCTCTCTCCTATTTCCGCGCCCTACCCGGAGACTTGCAAAAACCAGAGTGAGGGAAAAGCAACTCAATGTCTGATCATCTCATCCAGAGTTAAAATAATAATGACAGAGCGAAGAACACAACTAGAGAGAAATAACCACACTCCCAGGAAAGTGAGTAAAGGCTCAAAAGGGTCCCTCCTCTCAAAGACTCAACCCTGCGGGTGACCCTAGGCCGGGTTTCCTTCCCGCCTGACAGTTTTCGGGGAGCCAGCAGGGAGGCAGCCAGCCTCCGCCGCCATGGCGGTCTGCGGCCGGCGCTCCCGCCGATTGCCGGGAGGTGGCGCGCTCTGCTCAGAGGCCGCTGCCAGCCTTCTCCCGGCGTCTCCCCCTTCTCCTTGTTTCCCCCTCTCTCGGAGGCTCGCATTGAATCGGCCCTAACGATTCTCGGATCGTCATTATTTGTAACCATAGAGCATGAATTACCTCTTGAGGTCATCAGTGAGAATTTACGACTGGTCAACAAAAGCACGTGATTCCCTAACGCCCCCCCATCCCCCTTCCAACCTCCCCCCCCATATTTGGCCGCATACATAGCAAAACGAAGTACAGTGCATCGCTATAATTCATTAATACATCATAAATCGTGAAGCACAGGGTTATAACGACCACGATCCACAAATCAAGCCCTCCAAAATCACCCAAATGAGCTCCTACTTTGTAAACTCCTTCTCGGGGCGTTATCCAAATGGCCCGGACTATCAGTTGCTAAATTATGGCAGTGGCAGCTCTCTGAGCGGCTCTTACAGGGATCCCGCTGCCATGCACACCGGCTCTTACGGCTACAATTACAATGGGATGGACCTCAGCGTCAACCGCTCCTCGGCCTCCTCCAGCCACTTTGGGGCGGCGGTGGGCGAGGGCTCGCGCGCCTTCCCCACGCCCGCCCAGGAGCCCCGCTTCAGGCCAGCGGCGTCGAGCTGCTCCCTGTCCTCGCCCGAGTCCCTGCCCTGCACCAACGGCGACAGCCACGGCGCCAAGCCCTCTGCCTCGTCCCCCTCCGACCAGGCGACCCCGGCCAGCTCCAGCGCCAATTTCACCGAAATAGACGAGGCCAGCGCGTCCTCGGAGCCAGAGGAAGCGGCGAGCCAGCTAAACAGCCCGAGCCTGGCTCGGGCGCAGCCAGAGCCCATGGCCACCTCCACGGCCGCGCCCGAGGGGCAGACTCCGCAGATCTTTCCCTGGATGAGGAAGCTGCACATCAGCCATGGTAATTCTGGCTCTCTCCTCTTTTTTGTGTCTTCTCGGCCGTGCCTTCTCTGCGTTTGGGGGGTGGGGGTCGGGGCGGGGAGCGGTAGGCTTTCCTCAAATAGAGGTTTATTATTTTTTCCAGGGGGGGCAGAAGTCTCTAAGAGAGTCCTCACAGCTCCGGGGACAGAGCCAAAGAAGGTGTTTAGCTGGGAGGGGGGGGGGGTCGGGGAGGAGTATTTTAAATAATTTGTTCCCCGACTCGGCTTGGGTTTTATTCGCCCAGCGGTACTAGCTTTGGGATGAGGGATGGGGTTTCTGGAAGGTGGGGAAGGGTCCTGCTCGCTACCGAAATGTTGAGGCTGCCACCGGCAGAGGAGGGGCGAGGAGTCCAGCTTTCCAGGGCCAAAGTGCAGCCGCTCTCCTCCCTCCGGGGGGCCAGCGGGCCGGCCTGAGCCCAGCGCAGGGTGAGGCGCAGGGAGGGAGCCAGAGACAAAGCCGGGCGCTTCGCTGCCCGCAGACGTGGGGGCTGCAGGAGAAGAGGGTGCAGAAAGCGAGCTCGGATTCGGGGCCTCAGGAGTGGGGAGGATGGGCGCTGCAGCGAGCTGGTGGCCGGGGACGCCTGGGTCCTGCTCCACGCCCCCCTCCCACCCGGGGCCCCCCTCCCTGAACCCGAGTAACGTGGCCTCGCGGCTCTGCTCTGTCTGCTCCAGATATGACCGGGCCTGACGGCAAGAGGGCCCGGACCGCCTACACCCGCTACCAGACCCTGGAGCTGGAGAAGGAGTTCCACTTCAACCGCTACCTGACCCGGCGGCGGCGCATCGAGATCGCCCACGCGCTCTGCCTGTCCGAGCGCCAGATCAAGATCTGGTTCCAGAACCGGCGCATGAAGTGGAAGAAAGATAACAAACTGAAAAGTATGAGCCTGGCCACAGCCGGCAGCGCCTTCCAGCCCTGAGTCCTCTGGGAGGAGCCCTGGGCGGCCCAAGAGCCCTGGCCGCCCCCAGCCCCGGCCCCTCCGAGCCTCCCCGCGCCGCCGCCGCCGCCGCCGCCGCCGCCCGCTGGGGACTGGATCCCATGCGCCTGCCTCGCCCCAGCCTTGTGTTACCATGTTTCCTTTGGTCTTAGATCTTCCTGTGGCTCCCTCTCTCCTGGACTGGTTGATCTTGTTATTATTGTTAATAATGATGATAATTATTATTTCCCCTCCCTGCTCCTGGCTCCCCTCCGCGCCCCCCACATCCACCAGTGTTTCTGAATGTTCGTGTCCGTGGTTGCACTCCTTCCCCCAGGAAGAAAAGAAACTCGCATGTGTAATGTGAACTTTCCCCTCCCCATCTTGTTCTTCTAACTTATTTATAAAAGGATGAGCGCTGTATTTTGAGTTTCAGCTGGAAACTTCTCTAAGGGGCAGCAGTGGAGGTGGGGTGGTTCCGCAGTGCCGGGCCCAGCTGAGCTGGCCTCGGAGATGGAGTCCATGACTGTGTTTCTTTCCGCCCTCCTCTCCCTCCGCCCTCTCCACTCCCCAGGCCCAAGTCTCTTGGTGGCTTGGTCCCGGGGTGCGAAGGGGCCAGGGAGGACCAAAGCCGTGATGTTGAGAAGAGGGAAGGTGTATAGTGAGATTTGAGTTCCTGCCGCCTGGGTAGGCCCCACAGGCCTGCTCTGGGAGTGTACGGAAACAAAAAGAATCCTCAGTGTAAAATGTCTTGTGTATTCCTCTGTGAATCCATGGGTCTGGTGTAGAGAGGCCTAACGCTTGTAAATACGGGGATACTCTGGGTAGACCCATCTCCTTCCCCCCCTTATCCATTTTGCTTCCAAGACTATTTGTAGTGAGCGAGTGGATGCTGTGCTACATGTGAAATCTGTCTTTGCCGGGCCTGTCTCAGTGATTCGCTTTTGGTATTTGTTTGTAGCTTTCCTTAAAGTCAAATAAATGTTTCCCCTACTCCACTGCCCTTCCACTTGTCTTTTCTCTGAGGGGCCTGCCTCTCCCATCACTGGGCACACCCTAGACCATGCTTGATGGGTCTGGGGAGCAGGGAAGGGAAAACAGGATGCTCACCAGCAGCCCCTCTCAACTACCTAAGCCCCTGGCTGGCTCAGCAGTGCTTGGGCCAGAGGACAGGCCTGCACGCCTGGGGGACTGAGGCCCAGAAACCCCACCTGGGGCCGGGGCAGGGAAAGGCTGAGCTGGACTTCATCCTGGCCTTCCACCAGCTGGTCAGAAAAGCCCCTGAAACCTCTTCAGGGAATGTAATTTGGGCCTAAGTTCTGAGCAGGAGGCTCCTGGCCAGTTGGGAGTGGTACTGGGGTATCCAGCTCCAAATCCCAATTCAGTTCTGCCACCCACTAAAGCAAAACAAATAAATAAATAAATCCGCTGGATTTCAAAGGGTTCCCTCACCCTCAATCTTCTCTGCACTTATCAAGGGCTCTCTCTCTCTCTCCAGGGGCCTAACTGACCTTCCCTCTTGATTAGGAGTTGGGGGGTCCCTCCTGGAAGACCCCCTGGTTCCCCCTCCAGTCAGACTGGCCTAGGGCCAGGGCCCAGTCCTCCTCCATCCAAGTCAGCCTCCACCCTGAGCGCAAGAGTCAAGTCTGAACACTTACCCGCACATCCCTTCCAGCTTGGCCCAACTTCTTACAGGACTTGTGGGGGAGGGGAAGCTGGTGAGGAGGCAGCAGAGGGTCTTGGAGGCTCTACTGGGCCCTCTTTCCCCCTCACCCCTTGACTTTGTCCCCCTTTGTCCATAGCAAACTATCCCAAAAGTCGCTATGACATTTAGATGTCAAATGGATAGGGGTTTTATCTCGAACTTAGATCGTAAAAATCGCGGAGAAGTCAGACAGATACCCCTCACTGGCTCGAGAAAGTCACGTGAGGTCCATAAAGTTAGTTTTATGGTTTTGGGGAGTTGACACCGCACGGTATATTTCACATTCTCCAGAATGTTAAGTGACACTTTAACTGCTCGCTGTGGTGGGGAAGGGGGCAGAGGTAGGTGAGGGCTCTCCCAGCCCAGAAGGCAGTGGCGGCAGCGGAGGCCCAGCACTCCCGCAGTAAGTGGCTTCCAGCTTTTGCTTTCTCCCCTTGCAATGTTGGGGCTTGGAACTGGGGAAGGAAATCTTGCCTCCGACAGGGCTATAGGATAAGTGGGCGAAATTTGGTCTGCTTTTTGCTTTTTGCACCAAGATCTGACCAACTGGGTGTCTGAATGGGGGGGGGCGCATTTAGTTCAATAAGGTCTCAGTGGTGGGGGCGCCTGGTTTTTTATTTGCAATAGTGTCTGACTCTTTGTGGGGGAAAGGGTCTGTGTGGGTTCCTTCAGTGTCCTTGGAAATGTAGGTGGTAAGAATAAGGGGAGTGTGGTACTGAAAGAAGGGCCCCTTGTGGGGGCCAATTCACTGCTGGGTCTTCAGACAGAGGTCTCCCACCCCCAGGAAAGAAACTTTATGGCATTCATTTGTTAGGGGTGTGTTGGGGGTGCGCTGCTGGGCACTTTTATCTGGCTACATCTGAACTGAGAAAAAGCACCCAGAAGGCTAAGGCAGCTGGCTTGCACTGGAATATTCTTTGGTTTTCAGATCTTTGAACCCCATGAAAGGGGTACCTCTGATTCTCTATAGCCTCATCAGGATTATCCAAGATGGGAAGCATGGCGCTTTTGCACCCCACTTCAGCCTGTTGGTCCCAAGCCTACCCTTCTTCTGGGCTCTAAGTAGGGTCCTGAGATCAGAGTGGAGAGCGGACAGGGCTGCAGTGGGCTGAAGCGGGGAGCTTCTCCCCCTGATTAGAGGGGTTAGATGCTGAAGTAGGTCCCAGAAGATCCTTCCACAAATAAAACTTGCTCAAGAAAGTAGACCCAACTGTCTGGAGGGATAAAAGGGACTCAGGAGCTGGGAGAGAAAATAGAAAAGGTGCTTTCTTTCCCGTCCTCTCCTCTCTCGCTACCAGATCCTTAAATGCCCTTTTGTTTTGTGGCACCACAAACCAAAGGGATTTCATTATTTGACTCTCAGGAGCCTGTTATTTTCCAAGGATAAGTCACCCTTCCAAAAACCAGAGGCTCTTCTCCACCAAATTGACCCCCAATTTTGAGACTTATTGGGTCAACCACCTTGTCACTCCAGCTTTTGCCAGCCTGCCAGCTCTTGCTTCCGCTGACCAATTCCTGTGGATAGTGCCTGGAATTGGACCATGTGGCACCTTAAGAAGCTTCTGGTCTTTGGGACAAGGGAAGGGTCACAAGATTCCCTCCATTCCCCCTCAAAGGACCTTCTCCCTCTCTCCCTCTGTCCCCGCAGCTACCCTCTGCTTCCTGAGCTCTTCAATCCCTGCATGGGCCTGACTTACAGGAGAGCCTTCACAGGCTCTGAGAGCAGAAAGGACAGAGAGCTTGGGGTCCTCACCCTGATTTGAAGACCCATCTCCTCAAGAATGATGGGGCATTTGTACACTTTGGAAAGGAGGAAAGGAGGCTCTTCTCCCAAAAGATTCCCAACAGCATATCAAATATAATAATACATGTCGGCCAGAGCTTCCACCGGCTTCCACTGTGGATAAGGCAGATGAGTTGAGTGAGGTGCAGAGGAAATTGCCTCAGGGGCAGAATCCGACCTGGGGCCTCCTGGGAAGCCCCATCCTGTTTCGAGCCTGCCTCCCCTCTCTCAGAAACGCCAGACCACCAGGCCTGCGTCCCTGCAGATTTTTTGGCCCTCTCCCATGTCAGTTCTGCAAATTCTGATAAAGAGTGTGGGACCTACGGCCCAGGACATGTGCTGGGCATATCTAGACAGATTTTCCGGAGTGGTAAAGAGCAGCCCAGAGCAGGCGGATTGCCCATTTCCGCTGCGGAGGCCAAAGCGCTTGGAAGGTCTTCTGCTCTAAGCGGTCCCGGAGAAGACGCACTTGCTGGGCTTTCCTCTTCTCCCCTTGAGTAACCGTCTCTGGATAACAGTCTTCCTTGAACCCCAACAGGGACCTGTTTGAGGAGGAGATGAGAGGTGAGCAGGGGTCTTTGGTGCAAAGGAGCTCAGTCCTCTGCCCCAGACCCCCACCCTCCCCTCCCACCTTCCTCAAGACATTCTCCAGGTCTTGCTGGGACTTTTCACCCCCTCCTCTCCTACCAGCGACCGCGGCTTCCTCTCGATTCAGGCCTCAACCTTCTGAGCTGCCGTCTGGTGCCATCTGGCCAGATCCTTGCGCCCAGCCTCCCAGCCAACAGCGCACCCTCACCTCCGGGCAGGGCCCAGGAGGCGGCAGCAGGACTTTGAGGCTGAAGTTTCCCTTTCCCCCTTGGAGGCCAGCCTGACCATCACTCAGTAGACAATTTGATTGTTTTGTTTTATTTGGTTGTGTTTTTTGTTTGTTTGTTTTGTGTTGTTTCTCCTTGGCCACAGGGGTGGGAGGAAGTATAAAGAAGTGTAAACAGGAAAGCCAGCCGGCCTGGAGTTCCGAGGGCCCATATTTCATTGGCTTCCTTTCCATAACTGCAGCCGGGACACTTAACCCTTCCCTGGCTGTGAGAAGGTATTCACTCGGGGCTGGTGAGGCAGGGTGTGGGGAGGAGAGACAAGTTGGAAGCTCCTTTCTGGCCCTGATCCCTTTATCCCTGGGGTCAGGGTGCCGGGGTGGAAGGCTGAGGATTCAGAGCAAGGGAGAAGACAGGCAGACGGCACTGTGCAATCGCCCACACTCAGTCCCTGCGGGGACGGAGAGGAGAAGGCTCATGCACTTCACAGCCTGGGGCCAACCTGGGTCAACCAGGGAGGACAGGGCTGGCAAGAACCCCTCCCTTTGGATAGGGGAGAGCCCACTGGCCATTCTCTTCATTTTGGGAGATTCTGGGAGTAATCAGATTTCAGGCTGGGCTCTGCCCACAGCGGGATTTATCGATTACTGCAGCACTGTTACACATCCATATTAATTAACCCAGACACCGCCTAGAAACCAAGCAGGGGGAGGGGAGAAATAGGGGCTCCTTAAGGAGTAGGGACAAATCTCTCTGAGCGTCCCTGGGGCCCAGATTGGAGAGTCATTCCCCACAAGAATCCTATGGCCTTCCCTAGCTCAGTTCCTGCACTTCTCAGCAGGGATAAGTGAGAGGTACGCTCTACAGTCCACCTCACACCAAATCTCCTGGGGGAGGGGGGGGGGAGGGGAGGAGAGGGAAGGAATTAAATACCTACCCCCAGGACCGAAGGACTTTTCCTAGTCAGAATTAGGGTGCCCCAGCCCTCGAATGGACGGATTTTTTGATACTTGTTCCCTGCTTGACCTTTATAGAAGGGTTAGTGCTCCTCCCCACCTTTTTTCAACTTCCCCAAGGTAGAAGCTTCTTCTGGTCTGGAAGCTTGTTTTGTTTTAGTGTTTGGTGGTGGTGGTGGTAGTGATGGCCGATCCCTTCCTCCTGCCCCTCCCTCCAAAAAGTGATTAAAATCTGTTAAAGGATTTAATTAAGAGAGTTAAATGAAAATGAAGGAGGCGCAAATGAGTTGGGGAAGAAAACCCACACCAAAGCTATTCTCAACGATTAAATCGCCATTTTAACAATATAATGGAGTTTGCATCCTGAAAGGGGAAATCAACGCTCATATCTCATCAATAATTCATAGAGTTCGGGATCACGCAGAGGTCAGCAGACAGGGCCAGAGCGCCGGCCTACGTGGGGCTGCCAGCCGCTGCCGCATACATTATTCGCCGGGTGCCAGCCGCTACCTCCACCGCTCTGCCCGGGCCGGGGCATGCCGGCAGGTTTAGGCGGATTTTGTGTTCTTTCATTTTGGAGAATTTACTGCGACCACATTTCGGGCTCCAGGAGGAGAGGGGATTTAGGAGACTGAAAGGATTGAACTTCAGGCAGTTGGGGATCTGTCCGACTCCCAATATGACCACCTTCCCAAATTGTACTCTCTCTTCCCCTTATCTCTCCTCCCTTTCTCTGTTTTAGGCGTCCCCTTCCCTTTCTCTTCTCTCCTTAACTTTCCTCTTCGAAAGGAAAATGCACTCTCTGCAGCATCTTCTAGCTTTTCCTGCCCGGAAACGCTCGCTTCCAGGCTGCCGCCTGGCTCCGCTCTGGCCTTGCTCTCTGAGTGGATTGGGGCTGACACCCCCCCCCCCCCAGGCTGTGGCCTTGGCTGCCACCTGGAGCTCGAGCTCGGAGACCCCCACCTTGGTGACAGGGATCCCCGAACCTCAGAACCCTGTGGGCTAGAGATGGCTGCATCGGGGGAGAAACGGTGCCTAGCCAAGGGGTGATCCAGGTCAGGCGGAAAGGAGGGAATTCCGCCCGGAAAGCAGCATCTAGGGGAGAAGTGGAGGGAGAGTCCCAGCAAGTGGGAACCTGTCATCTAGGGGAGTTGGAGGCAGCAGGGAGGATAAGCCCTATCTGGCAGCTTTTCTGCAGGCTTGTTCCATTTTTGTCTTTCTGGGTGTGTTTCTCTAACTCGCTCCCTTTCTTTCTGTTTTCCGACTCTCCAAGGCCCCTAGGGAAAGAGGAATGAAACCCTTCCTTGGGAGAGATGAGGAGCCTGGGGCGAAATATTTGCGCGCAGGGGGGACCCAAAGAGTCCAGGTTGCCCGCGCGGCCGCTGCGCGGGCCGAGAGGCACAGGCTGTAACGTCCCCGAGCTGCCAGTAGAGTCCGCCTTAGACCAAGTTCACAGCCAGGCTGGGGCCGCGGAGGCGCCAGCGAGCGGCGGCCGCGCAAGGTGACCCGGAGCCCGCTGGGCCTCGCCTGGCCCGGACCCTGAGCTCTCTCTTTCTCTCCAGCCCTGTGGGGACTGTCGCCTCCTCCGCTAGCAAGGAACTCTTGCTCCAGAAATACCCTTCCTTCGGCCAGACCATGCGCCCGCTCCCCAAACGTCTCCTTGCCAGCAGTCGCCCCCCCCCTTTCTAGGGGACAGGAGTGGGGAGAAGGGGGGTCATCAAAAGCTCTTCCAGGCACCCCAACAGGAGGCCGGTGAAAATGCGGGAAGGGGGGTCGATGCGGGAAGGGGGCTGGCGACTCCCCCCCCCCCCCGCAGACGTTTATTTAATAATCAAACGACTCCTCTTCCCCAGGTCTAAGGCCCCTAGTGTGTGTGGTGGGGGGAGGGCGGGTAGGGGGAGGGGCAGGGGAGGGGGTTTGCGCGGGGGTTCCTGCAGCCAGCGCAGCAGAATGAGACCCTGGGCGGTGAGGCCAGTGTTATTGCCGGAGGGGTCGGAAAGTTGGAGGGTCAAAAGTTTACGGCTTGCGTGAGCAGGCGGCGGTGGCGTCTAGCGGCGGGGGCGGGGTGGGAGAGGGGAGGAGGCCGTGTGTGTGAAGAGAGAAGAAAGCAAGCCAGGGATGCTGGAGGTAAGCAAGGCTTGCGGCTGTGCGGCGGGGGGAGTGGCAGCGCAGCGCTGGGGAGGGAGGACAGGCAGATGTTTGGGGGAGGAGAAATGGAGGGAGGATGAAACAGTCCTCAAAACAAACAAACAACAACAAGACCCCAGCACCAGGCGCTGGTGGAGTGGGGAGCTGTACAAAAGAGAGCGCTCGCTCGGGGAGATGGCGAATCCTCCGCGCAATTTTCTCTCCCAAAGATAACCTTTGAGTCACCATATCAAATTTAATTATAACCTACTTAGAAGCACACATTTTAAAAACCCAATTACCCATGCGTCCTTGCAGGAGGTTTGGTGGGGCCAAGAAGGGCTTCCAAGGTGAAGGCCTGAGTCCCCACAGGATCAGTCCTACCCAGCTTACCCTAAAGGGGCCAAACAGCTGGCTCCCCCAAACCCCTCTCTCCCTCCTGGCAGGCCTGTTCTTCAGGCAGGGTTCGACCCCCAGGCTGGGTGCAAACCACTGAAATCCATGACCATGGGCCAAGACCGGAAGATTTCTAACCTCCCATTCCTCTTCCAAATTGCTTGATTTTCAGAACCTGGATACTGAAAGCAGTTTAGCTTGTTAACGCTCTCACTCTCCCAAACCTCCACTTGTATGTTCAGCCAGCTCCTCTCTTCCTATTTGGAGGAGGGAGGGGAAATGAGAAGGAAAACTACTGAATGGTCTCACAGAGAGCTTTATAAGTGGAGTTGAGACAGGCGACCTGAAATGAACCTTGAATTGATGCATTAAGCTTATCTCCTAAGTAAAAAGCTTAGAGACCTTGTAATTATAACACCAGGGCATATGTCTATTTTGGGTCTTTAAATGACTGTTTGTTGCTTTATGAGATGTCATCATATTTTCTTCTAAGCATCCAATACAGGGGGTGCACTGTGGGTGTTTGTCCTGCCAGAATAGAGATAACCTAAGAGTTTTCATAAAGATGCCTTTTGAAATATGGCCAGAGAGAGAGAGAATGGTTGAATGTCAAATTTCAAATAGATTTGACCCCATTTTTTTTTTTTTTTTTTTTTTTTTTTTTTACTAAGCCAGCTGGGTATGGGTCCCTGTTTCTACTCAGCCTTCAGGCAAGTTTCTCTACGGAGTCAAGCCAGGAAGGAATTCCTGGGGTCTAGAGGAAGTATAGGTAAAAGCCTGAACTGGAGGATCTGTCTCCTGTTCCCCCTTAGTCTCCTTCTCCTGCATCCCAGGACATAATGTTAGCAAATTTATGGTTCTGTGGGATAGACTGAAGCAGCCCAAAGTCCTGGGCCAGAGGGGGCCTCAGGATGGGGAAGGAGAATCCTCTGCCACCTCAGGCCAAACGAGGTACCTTGGGACTCTCTCCCCCGACCTCCCTGTACTAGGGGGACACCAGTTCACTCCTCCTAGGCTTGAACTGGATGGAAGGGGAGTCACCTGATCTGCCTTTATGGGTCCCCCGGAGGCTGCAGAGAGGGGAGATGTGTTGTTGGCAGTCCACCAGATTCTGATCCTACAGGGACAAACCAAAGACAATCTCTGAATATTTTTGACGCCTCTTTGATTTGCCCCTGAACCTTCTTGTGGTGGGGATAGGAGTACGCAAAGGAGTTACTGTGTAGATAAGTGGTTTTAAACAAAAATTGCAGGCTGGGAGGATATTGTTTTGTTTTTAAGGAAGAATTAGAGTCTCTGAAAGCCAAGTCCTCAGCTTAGACCGGTGCATTTCTCTCTGTCTTCCCCAAATTTACTGGCCTATGGACCAAATCTCACCGCACACCCCAGGTGGAGGGGGTCATTCCTGAGCTCTGGGGCCTCCAAAGTTTGGGTAGAAATGGGGGCTATTTCTGACATTGGGGGATAGAATAAAGTAGATGGAGTATGCAGTAGGGTTGAGACACAGGACCGCCAAATTCAGCCACTTATCGGGGAGACTGTGAGGAAGGGGGCTCTCTGGCCTGCTCTCTGGGACACAGACCCCTAAGGCCACATTTCCACTTCTCCGGGTGCCAGCCTCCTGCACAGGCCACACAGGCAACCCCCACAGGATCCTACCCTCTTCCTCTTTGCTGGGATCCAGAGCTGACAAAAACATAGGAATGACAGAATATTAAAGCGCAGGCCGGGCAGGCTGAGTCCTCTCCAAATGGGGCCTTTGTGAGATGGGGGTTACGCTGCAGTGAAGGGAAAGTTCTGGCAAGAAGTGAGCCGGAGAGGATGAACTGAACCAAAATTCTGCTCTGTCATTTTTCGCCCAAGTAATGACCTGCACAAAATTCAGGATGACCTAGCGAACTGCGCGGCTGTATTATGGTAACTGGCTGTTCATGGGGGAGGCCTGGAGAGGGGTGAACCGCAGGTCACCGCGTCTAAAAATTATTAAAATGTTCGAGAGCCTGGTGACGCTCCTAGCTGTTTAACAAAGACTGCCAAAGTATGAGATTAATACGAAAACTTGCGCTTCAAAAACACACCAAAAAAAAAAAAAGTCTTGTTCCGGCCTCCAAGGGGGCCTAGAGCTCTTCTGCCGGCGGGCCGCGGTTCGGTTTTCTGGACACACCAGAGTGGACAAGAGCGAACTCGGCCGTTGCCGCGCCGATCGCGGGCGGGTCGGTGGCCGGGAGGTTGGGGAGCCGCCCCGTGAGTACCCTGCCCGCTCCGGCGCTGGGCCTTCCACTCCCGCGGCTGCCAGGGCGATGAGCGGACCGGCTGGGGCTTGTCTCCTTGGCCCTTTGGTTTCCTGCCCTCGCTCTGCCTGTCCCTCCCACCCTGCCGACAAAAGGTAGATGATTTCTCGCTGGCTGGGCACGATCGGGACGGCGGAGGGGCGCGCCGAGCAGCGAAAGGTCACGCTAGCAACCTGTGGCTGCGGGAGAAGGCGGCCGCCGGCCGCTGGAGGTCAGGGGAGGTGGCTCCAACGCGCGCGGAGCTCTGTCCGTTTCCTATTTTTATTATTATGCGCATTGATGTTAGGCTTCTTCTGGGAATGGAGGACAGAGGCAGACTCCCGTTCTGGTGAAACCCATCATGGGAATGGCTGACAAACCTTATCTTCCACCCATCGCGGCTGGACTGGGCTGGGGTGGGGGGTGGGACATTCATGGGATGGGTGGCATGGGCAGGTGGCGGCTCCCAGCGCGCAGAGGAGAACATTTCTGTGCTGTATACCGAGGATCAGCCATACACAGCCCCTCGGTGGTCCTGCCTCCCATCCCTCTCTCCTGGGGTGTTCTGGGCACCTGGGCCACATCCCTAGAGAAGTGTAGAGCAGCAGAGATGCCCGTGAGCAGCTCAGCGGCCCTCCCATAATTTTGAAAAGCCCTGAGTTGGACGTGTTTCAGAGAGCTAGAGAGTTGAGGAGGTATGGGGTGGGGGAAGGGCCCGAACAGTTGGAGTGGGTTGTGCAGCTCCTAAATGGCCTTTGACAAGACTTGGAAAGGTCCTTGCTTGATGCCGGGGGCCTGGTGGAGGTCCTACTTAGACTTCAGTGTCCCTGGGTGCCCAGATGGGGGTCTGAGATTAAGATGGCTACAGTAGAATCGTGTGTGTGGTTTTTCAAATATATGTGAGTCCCGCCTGGCTGGGAGGGTGCTGGCGGTAGAGATCAGGCCTGGAGGCCCACAGGAGCACTCTAGATTTGGGATAGAAAAAAGGGTCTCTGGACCTAGTTGCAGGCAAATGGGAGCACTCCTCTGAGCCACCTGCAAGGGTCCCAGGACTGGGATGGGCAGAGACTTCTGGAGTGTGGGGGCCTAGAGGGTCTTTTGTGTGTGTGTGTGTGTGTGTGTGTGTGTGTGTGTGTGTGTGTTACTGCAGTATTTGTGAACGAAATTGATATTATTCTGACTTATTCACTAGGGATACAAAAATTGTTCAGACCTAGGGAGATGGGTAGGGAGCCTGGGCGGGGAGGAAGTTGCTTCTGTGCACGCTTGGCCTTACAATGGGAAGGCTGTCAGCTTTCGCAGTATTCAGTTCCCTCCAGCCCAGCCCCCTGTCTCCCAGTTTAGTACATGTACTGGATGCTGGAAACCCCAGATCCCCCAGGTCTCCCAGATCCCCTTTTGGGTCCCACTGTCAGCAACCCTAGCAGGTGGCAGAGTGAGCAAGTTGAGAGAGAGAGAGAGAGAGAGAGAGAGAGAGAGAGACTGCCTGCCTGGGGCTAGGGAGGTGGGAAACAGGGGTCCTCCTCACACTTCAGGGATTATCCTCCATTTCTGGCCCCAGGAGGTCTTGGGAGGTTGGGAGGGACCGGAATATCATCTGGCTGCATTTTTATGGTTCTTCATTGCCCTTCATTCGGAAATGAAACGCCTTTGATCTTTTTCTCAGGTTGTAAACGGAATTGCCCGTCATTAAATATCCAGGGCCCCATCTGCTTGGTCTCCCAGCATTTTTCTTTACAGCTGTTTCTCCCTCATTTTACCATTGAAATTTTCCAAAAGGACTTTATGACACCCGCTTCACACCCAGCCGCCTTTCCCCCCCTCCCTTTGCTAAGAGGCGCCTTGAAAAATATATAGATATTCGTTTGATCGCAAACTAAAGGCTGCAAGGGTCACTGGAGGAGCCCATTGGGGTTTTGTTTTTCTTTTTTAAAAAAAAGTCCTGGGGGGATGGGAGGGGCGGGAGGGCACCCAGAAGGGCCCGATTCTGACTTGCCGCAGCCTCAGGATGACCCTTCCTCCTTTTGTGTTTAGCTAATGTTTACATCTCATAATTCATGCCCCACCGCCGAGCGTTGCGCAGCGCTGCGAGGTTTGCGTCTCTTTGCCAGACTCGCCGCTTCTAGTTCTCCCTAAAAGAAGAGGAAGAGAACTGGAAACCTTGTAGTCCCAAGGATGGATCCGCAGTATCTTTTCCTGTTCCCAGAACTCAAAATCAGAACAGAACGAAATAAATTCAAAGCGTTCAAACCACACCCCAAACGAAGAACACCCGGAAAGTAGGAGAACTGGAAAATTTCTGGGCCAAGAAGATCTCTCTGTCTTCTGTATATACCCTGTAGATCCGAATTTGTGTAAGAAATTTTGTGGTCACAAATTCGTATCTAGGGGAATATGTAGTTGACATAAACACTCCGCTCAATTTTCTCCCCCCTGAAGAATTTTTTTTTTTTTTCCTAAATGAGGACCAGGCGGTGACTGGCCATGCGAAGACTCCTTCCTTCTCTCTTCTTCCTTCTTTTCCTCCGGAAACTGGTTAGAGAAATCATCTACCTGAAATCTGCCCATGTCTGTCCCTGGGAGCCTTGGTCCCTTTTCACTTCTCTCCGTAGGTTCATGCTGGTGGTGTTGTAAATGTTATCCTCTCCCTCCAGCCCACCTAGTCTCTCTTCTGGGCTCAAGGGAGGTTTGACTGAAAATCTGGGGGAAATGACTGTTGTCCTCAGTGTGCGAAGGCAAAGGAAATGCGCTTTTCAAACGGATGTTGATGTCGCCTTTCTGTTTGGGTTCAGGACAAGATGCCCTGGAAATACCTGATTACCAAGGGGCGTTATTGTGTGTGTGTGTGTGTGTGTGTGTGTGTGTGTGACCTCCGGGGCACCTACCCCAGCATCACAGGGATGTGCGATCTGTGTGCACTGAGGAGGCTGTGGATTAGTGGCAATTACCACGCCGTCACCCCCGCGGTTAGTATTGCTCCGATGGTTCTGGAATTAGCAAATTGCTATTCAATGCGCTCTCAAAAGTTGCAGGGTTTTTTTTTATCCACTGCTCACGTTCAGTGTGGGAAACCAAGTTGTTTCTCCCGTGTCGGGGAAGGAGCGGAGTGGGCAGGAGAGGGGAACAGACAGACGGACTGACAAAGCCAAACTAATAGCGCAGCTAAATGCGATTTGGAAGGCGAGGTCTCCCCGAATTAGTGCATGAATTTTCTATCGATCCGCCCGCGGTTCCATTCATCTCTGACAAGCCCCTCCGTGCACCCGCCCGCTGGCTCCCCACGCCTCCTCTCTCCTTCCCTCCCCCTCCCCGTGCGGCTGCCGGAGAAAAGCTCCACGCTCAGTGCCTCTCGCCCCCGAGTGGGCTCCCCTCTCCGGGCAAAGACCCCCGTCCTCCTCTCACTTCACTCCCCACGCCGACGCTGGGCGCACGGGCTCCCTTCCCGCGGGAGGAAGGGAAGGGGCCCACGGAGGCAGAGCATGCGGGCGGAGGTGAGGCAGGACAGGAGGGGCTACACGGGGAGCCCCAACTTCCGAGGGTGTCTAGGGATTGCGCTCTGCCCAGGGCCCCATCAGGCCCTCGGTTGGCAGCCCGCTGGCTCTCTCCCTGGGTCTCGGGGACGGGCAGGCCGCCCCGCAGGAGCCCTATGCAAATCCCGGCGTTGGCTGGGTGTCTGTGGGTGGGTGGGGAGGGGGCAGGAGAAGGGGAAATAAACCCCTTTGGCTGGAGTAGGGTCCGGGTGAGCAGATTTCCTTATCCGGGGATCGCAGGCGGGGCGGCCATTGGCTCCCAGGATCACGTGGGGCCCTAACTTTGTTCACTTGACAGTAAGTAGGAGGGCTTTCGGAAACAGGAAAACGAGTCAGGGGTCGGAATAAATTTTAGTATATTTTGTGGGCAATTCCCAGAAATTAATGGCTATGAGTTCTTTTTTGATCAACTCAAACTATGTCGACCCCAAGTTCCCTCCGTGCGAGGAATACTCACAGGGCGATTACCTCCCCAGCGACCACTCGCCGGGGTACTACGCCGGCGGCCAGAGGCGAGAGAGCGGCTTCCAGCCGGAGGCGGGCTTCGGGCGGCGCGCGGCGTGCACCGTGCAGCGCTACGCGGCCTGCCGGGACCCCGGGCCCCCGCCGCCGCCCCCGCCGCCCCCGCCGCCGCCCGGGCTGTCCCCTCGGGCTCCGGCGCCGCCACCCTCCGGGGCCCTCCTCCCGGAGCCCGGCCAGCGCTGCGAGGCGGTCAGCAGCAGCCCCCCGCCGCCTCCCTGCGCGCAGAACCCCCTGCACCCCAGCCCGTCCCACTCCGCGTGCAAAGAGCCCGTCGTCTACCCCTGGATGCGCAAAGTTCACGTGAGCACGGGTGAGTGCGTGGGCGCCCCTTCCCCCTCCCACCCCCGGCGCTTTACACCAAAGGGACCTCGGAGGCATGGGGGGGGGCGGGGGGGAGCCGGGGGAAGCCAATTGTCCCCGCTATAAACTCGCCACGGCCGAGATTTACGGTCGCCTGTTTTCAGAGCCACATAATTACATCCCCCATAAATTTTTATGGCCTGGTGGGCCCCGCGCCTTTGAAGTCGGCTCCCCATTCTCTGTGGCCATTCTCACCAGCGACTTTCTCGCCGGGGACGCGTAGTCTCAGTGAAGTTGGAAGTCGGGGAGGGGGCGGGAGGTGGGAGAGAAGGAGGAGGAGGAAATCTGTATTTAAGCGGAGCGTTGAGTCAACTCCCACTACTGATTTTTTCCCTTGCTTCCCCCTGGCCTGGCTCCTGGGCGCCAGAAGTGGGCAAAAGTTTTTGGTTGGGGGGAGGCACTGCTTGCAATCCGAGCAGAGAGGGTGGGAACTGACAGCAGAAAGGTTGAGGGAAGCCCCCTCCCCTTTCACCCCTCATTCTCCCACCCCGGGCCTCGGGCCAAGGCGGGAGAGGAACGAGGAAAACCTGGTGAAGATTTCCTCACTCTGAGCCCCCCCACCCACCACCAGACTCCCCCAAACAACATGGAGATAAGCCTCCAAAACTCCGAGGTCTCCTTTTCTTCCAGCGGCCCCCGCTTGCTTCCCTGTCCCCCCACCCCGCCCCCCGGAGTCAGAAGAGGCGGCGGGAGAGGGAGGGAGGGAGGGCGGGCGATACTGTGTTCTCTGGAAGAAAGTGCTCTCCCTCCTCCCTTTGGGGGCCATAAAACTTTCTCTTTCTCCTTCTCTCTGTGTGTGTCCAGTAAACCCCAATTACGCCGGCGGGGAGCCCAAGCGCTCTCGCACCGCCTACACCCGCCAGCAGGTGCTGGAGCTGGAGAAGGAGTTCCACTACAACCGCTACCTGACGCGGCGCCGGCGGGTGGAGATCGCCCACGCGCTCTGCCTGTCCGAGCGCCAGATCAAGATCTGGTTCCAGAACCGGCGCATGAAGTGGAAAAAAGACCACAAGTTGCCCAACACCAAGATCCGCTCGGGCGGCGCCGCAGGCGCAGCCGGAGGGCCCCCAGGCCGGCCCAACGGAGGTCCCCCCGCGCTCTAGTGGCCTCTGCGCGCGGGAGCCACGGACCTGGGGCGGGGGAGGGTGGCGAGCGCCGGGAAGGCGGGGGAGAGAGGCGGGAGGAGACCCTGGGGCCTGGGCCTGGAGAAGCCTTCCTGCCCCCCCAACCCCCCTCTATCTATTTTCACGAATAAACGCAGAGAAGGGGTCGGGGAAGCTTTATTTATAGAAACCACAATGGGGAGCCGGTGGAGGCCCCCCCCAGAAGCAAAGCTCAAGTCTCTTGCTTTCTTAAAAAAAAATAAATAAGAGGAGAAGAAGAAGGAAGAAAGAAAAGACAGAAAGAGAAATAGGAGGAGGCTGCACGCCTCGTTTTCAGCTGTGGCGAAGATGGATCCACGTTTCATCTTTAATCACGCCAGGCCCGGGCCCATCCGTCTTGTTTACTCTGCCGCGGAGAGGACGGGCCTCGGCGGCCACCATTACCTCGACACTCGGCTAACAAATGAGGCCGCCCGCCTCCCGGCCTCTGCTGCTGCCGCTGCCGAACACAGCCCCGGATTTTCTTTCTTTGTCCCCCAGGCCTGACACCCAGCGAAAGCGCCCTCTGATTGCCAGAGAGCGCGGTGTGTTGGCCACGGTGACACACACACACATAACACCTCCTCCCGGTGGCCCATCCAGGCCCCTTTGCGGGGGACACTGACTGCACCCCGTTCCACGGCGGGGCTGGGAAGGGGAGGCAGCAGAAAGGGGGCAAGTGGAGGCTTGGGCGGCCTTGGCCACCGCAGGGAAATTGAGCCCAAGGAGAAAGAAAGAAAAGAAAGAGACACGCAGACCGCAGACCCGGGAGGGCCTGCCTTGGGCAGGTCAAGCTGTCTCTGCAGGGTGAGGGCATCGGAGGTCTGGGCACACCCCCCTGGCCCATCTCCAGTTGTGCAGACGTGACCTGCCCTCCTAGGCTGAAACTGAATGTGAAACTAGGAAATAAAATGTTGCGCCCTTCCCGGGTCTGGGAGATGATGTGCCAGAGACCTCTCCCATAGTTGATCATTGTTGCATTGATTATTATTATTAATTAATTATTATTATTATTTTATGTCATGTGTGTCCTTTCTCCTCTTCTCTTCCTGACATTCCAAACTAGGCCCCCTTCCTAGTTCCGGGGCTGCCTGAGTCTAGAACCCTTCGTTGGCGTGAAAATGTGTGTCCTGTACCGAGTGACAATAGAAATAAATGTTTGGTTTCTTGTGACCAGCCCAGCGTGTTTTTGTTTAAGCCTTGATCTAAAGATACGGACAAATGCCCCCTAGCCTCCATCGGAAGCACCTCAGTCCATTTGGATTCACATTGTACATGGCTGAGGGTTTTTTTCCCCCCCCCAAAAGGGTCCGATGGGAATTTCTATCTTCAAGGACTCCAAACTGTGGTAGCTGGTTTGTTTTCTTTTGGGGGTGGGTGTGTTCTTTAAATTGTCCCCCCTCCAGTGCAAAAAATGGATGGAAAGGACTAGGAGGGCTGACTCCACTCCCTAATGTGGAGGTGGGGGGAATGTTTCATTGTAGGACACAAGAGGCTTAAGTATGGCAAAGCCTCTCATATCATGATTTATTTGTCATAAGCAAATAAAATGCGGTTAAGCTGTCTCCTCCTAGACAGACGGCTCTTTGCTTATTAAAGTTCCGAGAGAGGATTCCGCGAGGCCGGCCCCTTTTCTCCTGCATAAGAAGGTATCGTTTTCCTCGGAGGTGTTTAAGGCTTTAATGAGTCTAATTTTTTGCACAGATGTTTCTGGGTGTTTGCAGGTTTTCAGAGTATTTTTATATTACAAAGGAGCTAGCCGGTGCCATAGCTCAAACTCTGACAAGCAAATAGATAATCAAGAAGACAAATGGCCTCTTTTGTGAAGCCCTGCTCCTGTATTAATTTTCATTTTCTTTCTCATAGAAAGTATCGAAAGTACGACTGGGGACCAAATCGCTTTCTGTCTCGGAGGTCCCAGTCACCCCTAGAATGGAGTGGGGGAAGGGAATGCAGGTGACCCTCAGAAGTTCTGTTAAGTGTGGGCCGCTTTTGTGCAGTACCCACGAGAAGTTTGAAGGTCTGGGGGCTCCAGCCTGAGCTCTCTGGTCCTGTGGTGGCCCCGGGTATAGACCCTGCCTCCAGAGAGCCCAGGGCTGGGGAGAGCATATGAATGAAAAGTGGTTGGTTGTTTTAGTCCCCTCTCCCTTTAGAAAATAAAAATAGCCAATTCCACCCACACATTTTATTGTTATTTCTTTATTGTGTTCCCCTGATTTGCAGCACCCGGGAATTTGAAGCTGGGTAGGGCCAAGGGACCGAGGGGGCTGGTGTCCCTAGCACTGAGAAAGGGTTGAACTGCCTGTTTAAATGCTGCGGAGAGATTCGTAAAAAATCGCCCAGACCTGGAGGATGAGAGCAGCCAGCTTTGTTCGATCCATTTTGGTGTGATGTTTAGCTGCCAGGAGATGCGACTGCCCTTAGCAGAGGGAGAAAATAGTTCTTAAAAAGCATATGCCCCCCCAGGAATGCCTCTATAGAACCAAATCAAAGCTACTCCTTGGAAGGTATGAATAGAATAAAAAAAAGATTTCTATGGAGCTTAAAGTTCACAGCCATTCTGTGTAGACAAGAGCTAAGAAAAATGTGAGAATTATACAGAAAACCATTAATCACTTCTTTTCTTTAAATACGTATCCTCTCTCCTTTGTTATTATTCAACAGCAAATCTCCGCAGACCGGCTGTTGGGGGGAAAAAGTGTTAGCCGCCTCTCCCAGATCTGCGAGGGGGAAAAATTTTGGAACCGTAAAGTTGAAAACTTTTTTCTCTCAGTTTGGAAGAAGCCCTTCGCCATGAATGGGATTCGAGGAGTTCGGGGCGAGAGGAGGCGAGAGGCGCAAAGGTAACAAAGCCCCCGCCTGGGCTGGCATTTTTTTTTTTTTAAAAATCGTTTTATGAGCTTTTTTTTCTTCTGCTTTTTTTTTTTTTAAACAAGGGAAAGAAGAAACCCCTATCGTGGTGGGGTTTTTATGGTGACTCTGGTCAGGTTTGGGGCCTTTTATGATGACTGATGCTTGGGTCAGATGGGAGAGAGGCCTGGCACCTGGAGAATGTTTGAACTGCTGGGGCCTGAGTGTGAGGGTCCCCGAAGGGCCCCAGAGAAGGTTGTGTGTGAGGCAGCTCAGGGTGCTGTCCTGGTTTTGGAGGATGCAGGTGGGCCTGTGGCACCCAAGCATCTGTGCATGTGTATGTGTGTAGCGACGCGCACATGTGGCCGGTCGTTCTGTGACTGTTTGTCTACACTGAGGGCTTGTGTCCCACGTAGCTGTTTACAGTGAGATGTCATGCTGCCCCTGGAAAAACGGAATGCATTTCTTGGAGGGAATGCCCCAGGCTTGGAGCAGCGTATAGGTGGATGTCTTCCTTTTCCCCTTTTTGTGGCAAGCTTGGGATTCCAGGCAGATATTTCCAATTCTCTGGAGCAGGAAACTGCTCCGTTCACAGGCAAGGTTCCCGCCGCGGGAATCTTCCTCTTTAGCTCTGTCCCCCTCCCTTTTTCCTGGAGGCTCCGTGTTCGGTTTGGTTTCCTTTTGCTCTCTTAGTTTGGGGGCTGTGTCCCTCGCCGCCCCCCGCCCCCCAACCTGGGGCCCTGCTTCTGAGGGTGAGCGAGCCAGCGGGCTCTACCTCGGACCTGAATGTGCTGGCCCTTTTTCCCTGGGGCTCACTGCGAGTTTGGAGGCAGGAGGTTGGCAGGAGAGAGAGTTCATGGAAAGGCCACGTTTTCTAGGCGATTAGCTCGGTATTAGAACCACAAAATGACCTCGGAAGCCCCTTGACCTCTCTGAGACTGGACATTGTGCTGGCTCCTGCGTCCTGCCCCGGAGGGAAAGTCACACCTCCGCTGGGAGCCAGCGGCCCCTGGGCTGCTGTGTGCCCATGTCCACCCCCTCTCGCCCCCAACCCTTTCTTTGCTATTTTGGAATTTCTGGATTGTTTTTCTGTTACTGCGTATTGGGGAGAAAAGGAATAAAAGTGTTTGCTTGGGTACAGCCAGGGGAGGGAGGAGGGTGCTGGTCTGTCTCCCTACAGGGCTCCCACCGCTGTCCCCACGTCCAGCTCACCCCTCCTGTCCTGTTTTGCTTGGAGGGAGCTGAGGGGGGGGGACAGACAAAGGGAAGTGGCAGGAGAGGCCCACAAGGCTTCAAGGGCTAGGGGGGCGGCCTCTGGGTCCGAAGGAGAGAGAGGGCTCACCACTTGAACAGTTCCTTGGGGATTACTGTGTTTCAAAGTCTGATATCCAAATCCACAACCCCTCAACCCATTTTTTTTCCTGAAGTTCCTTTGTTTGGGAAGCTACTCCTAGAATCACTTTTACCCCCTTCCCCTGACCCCCAATTTTACCTCAGCTACTCCCAGAGCTGGTGGAATACCTCTCCACCAAAGGGGCAAGGGAGCTGGGGGAAGGGCCAGCGCAGACCCTTCCGACCATCTCCAGGGAGGGCTCTGCCATGTTAGCCAAAGTTTCCAGCAACTTTTAATTTTCAGAGATGGGTGGAGGGTTTCTAAGAGCCTTTCCAAATCTGTATGCCGCTTGCTGTATCTTAAAAGTCCACATGAGCAGCCATCCTCTCCGGAGGAGATGGGGTTGGGGGGACACTCCAGCTGGGAAGAGGAAATGCTCCTTTGAGGTTAAGACTAGGAGAGACTGAACCTTGCTGGGATGTGCTTGGTGTTGGTTTGCGTGTTGTAAATGGTCTATTGGCACTTAGGGACTTGGTCTTAGGTGAGAAATAACTGGAGTTGGTTGGTATCCTCTTTGTCCCTGGATGGCAAATAATAATAAATGCAGGGGGTGGAGGCCTTCGGAAGGAAAGGGAGTGAGCAGAAAGGGGAGCTGGGCTGCTCCTGGGCTGGAAAAAGCTGGGGCTTCAGGGAGATGCACCCATGATAAGGGCAGACAACCAATTGTGGGAGCTCTATAGGCCTGGGGACTTTACAAGCTTCTCTCTGGCAATGTGAGGATTAGGGGTTCGCCAATGGGAAGGAGGAGGAAAACAATGGGAAGGGAGGGTTAGGGTTCACTCAAGGATTTTATCCTACAGGTGGGAACATGGAGATCTCACTTTCCCCCATTCCCAGGCCCCAACCCGAGTGCTGCCTAGGGCTCCCCGGCCCTTTGGGCTCACTGTCCACACTTCTGGCGGCTGCCTCTAGTCCTCCTCATCTTTGACCTCTCTTCCCTCCAGGTCCCTGGTCCTCCCCATCTTTCTCTCACTTCCACCGCCTGGACAAACTGGGGGCAGCCCCAGGCCCCGTGGTGGGTCTCCCTGGGAAGCGGCCAGGGAATGGGGTCTGGTTAGAAAGCGAAGTGGGGAAGTTTCCCAGCGTGAGTTGAGCGCTGACGGATTTGTGATCAGCCATAAAACCGGCGCGTTCAGATTCGTAAATCAATCTCGCCTTTCTCCCAGTATAAACGTTCGCTTTATCGGCAGCAAGAAAGCGCTCGGCCCTCGGCTGGCTCTCGGCGCTTGTTTATTTGAACACGGACATTCCCAGGATCCGAAGAGTGTGGGCATTTTAACAGAACCTGCCCCGCATGCCTTCCTGTCAGTTTGCTGTTCTTGTCCTGAAAAAGAATGTCTCCGGCTCAGAGAGACCGCCGCCCTCCCCTGCCCCAGCATATTATACCTTCTCTCTTGCTTGCTCAAATTTTCCTTTTAGACTTTAGGGGAGAGTTTTCTTGAGGGGACCCCTTTAATGGATTTGTGGTCAGGACCTTGCAGAGAGTTGCACGGGCTCGGGACCCACGTCCCAAGCAGGCTGAATTCAATACCAGTCTGTGTTTTGTATCGAGACAATCAAAGCCGACCACCCCCCTACAGAGTCTGAGCCTGGCCCGGGCCTGCCAGCGCCCCACCAGTGCACCGGGAGCAAGATTCTGAGGAGGCCAGGCCGGCCCCGGTGCCTTCTGCAGGGACCTTGATGCTGCCACAGCTGGACCCTACCGACTCCCACTCGGGGTGCATGTTGCTTTGGGGGGTTATTAAACCATCTGGACTCTCGGCCTTCTCCCCATTGAGTTGCTTTTGGTTCAGAACCCTCCAAACAAATCGCAAGGGGAAGCCCCCAGCCTCCCTACCCGAAAGCGCATTTGTTCTTCCCCTGTCCGGCCTGCCCTCGGCGGCCGCCGGTGGCCTGGCTGCCCCCAGAGCTGCTGGAGATAAGGCTGGGAATGTGCAGCGAGGGGCTTCTTCAGGAATGTCTTTTCCACCCCCCTTTGCGCCCTCACCGCAGCCCATAGCCAAGGACTCTGACTCTGGTTGTAGCTGGTCTGCTCATTCTGGGGTTGAGCTGTGTGGGAAGGTTTGGGGATATTTTATTTTATTTATCTCTGAGATGAAGGTTTCTCTCTCTAGGCCCAGGGAATGGCTCTCTCCTATCATCCTGGGTGTTGAACCCTTTAATATGCAACCCCCCCCCCCCAGTCTTTTTCCTATTGACCAGACTCCATTGTCTGTGGATTGGAAGCTCAGGGTACTAACACCTGGGAAATAGGGATCCGGGGCTGCCAGGCCGACTTTGACTTCAAAGCCTCTTTCTTCCTTTCCCCTCCCCACCCCCCTTCAGTTAGAATCTCCAGCTGTCTTCCGTGGAGTTGGGGGTAAGGGGACTGAGACAGGGTGTGACAGAGGTAGAGAGAGGCGGACAGTCCACTTCTTTTGTTAGAAACTTTAGTCCGGTCTTTGTCTCTGGACGTGCTCTCAATCAGTCGGTAGGATTCGGTTCCCTATAATAGGAACACCACAAACGAAAAAAGTCCCCGCTTGCGGTTCTTCTCAACTTTGGAAGTCCCAGCGTCGCCTGTCCACCCAGTCCCTTTTCTGCCTCTTCAAAAGGTACCACCAGAGATCAAAAAGAGAATGAAAGCCACAAGCCCCCTTCTTTATACATGTATAATGTGGACTTCAGAAGTGTATCTTTCGGAGATGGTCCCTTTAGAAATTTTGTTGATTATTTAGGAAGGGGGGGTGGGTCCCACTAAAATCAGTTTCCTAAGAGTGAGGGAGAGAAGGGAGTTGGGGGGAATCTTAACCTTAAAGGGTGCAGGGAGAAGAATTGGAAGCTGAGAAATCCAGGGGCTTGGAGAAGGGCTCTCGCCCACCCCACCCCCACCCCAGACGCCCCTGCAGACTATTTCTGCACCTCCATGAACTAAGCAGAAGCAGGAGGAGAAGAGAGAGAGGAGAGGTGGGCTGTAGGTAAGTGTGTCGGGGTGGAGATGGTTAGGGAGCTGTAGCTACAGCAGGCATAGATGTGAATCTGGAAGAGAGGAGAACTCGATACTATTCCATTGGTGGGTTGGGGGGGGGGGACCTATTTTGCAGGAAAATTTCTCCTCCTGAAGGGGAAGGTCATAGTGGTCCTTTGAGCCTGAAATCGAAAGACCCCCTTCCCCCCCCTGGTCACGTGATTCATTAAATAATTAATGCCGAGGTTGCAGAATAGATATGTATTCGTCAGGAAAATCGCAGGCTTGGTCTCCCTGTTTCTGACGTGCAATTCAACTGTCCTTTGAAAAACAAGCCTGTACCCTGAGAAAAAAGAGGGGGGGGGGGAGAGAGAGAGAAAGAGAGAGAGAGAGAGAGAAAGAGAGGGAGGCAGCAATAAAACAGCCCCGCAGCCGGAGCCACACCACGGGCTGGGGTATTGTAAGTAGAAGGGATTTCTCACTACCTACCGTGTCTTATATGTCCATGTAAATTTATTGTTTGTTATTAATGTTATTGTCGTAAACTGTGACAAATAGCCATCTTCATTTCCTGCCATTTCTCTTCACACGGTGCTCTGTGTGTTTATACCCATTGAGGCATTGCATAGAGATTTTAGGAATATTCCTCTCCTCTCTCTCTCTCCCTCTCCTCCAACCCTTTTCTTGATTTATAGCAATATGGGTGTCAGCTTCTCGGGGGCCGGCATGCCAGCCATTGTGTGTGTGTGTGTGTGTGTGTGTGTGCTTGCGTTTGCGTGTGTTTGTGAGCGAGTTGTGTTGTTTATGGCCACGTCTTCGATAAATCATTTCTCACGGAAAATGATGTGGAAGCTGGGCTATTTCTGCGGCCGGGAGAGAGTCGCTCTCGGAGGCACTCCTCCCTCTCTGCTCTGCTCCCAGGAGTTGGTTATTTCAGATGATTTACAGTAATATATCAGCAGTTAATATGAAAGCTCTATAGCTGGAGGTCTTAAATTACAGCATCCGTGATTATCAATTAAGGCGAGATTTGTATAAATTTGGTAAACCAGAAATGCCTCATTGGCATATAAACCCAGTCAAAGACCATGACCTAATATAAAAATTCTATTTGTGAGCCCGATAGAGCCAACATTCCTGCAGCAGCAGACAGAGCTTCATTTTCCAGCAGTTCCCCACCAGAGGTTGGCTGCTCCAATTCCAGCCACTGGGAAAGAGCCCAACTCTGAAGGCAGAAGGAGCCTGGGGGAAAGAGAGGTGGAGGCAGAGGAAGGAATGACTGGCGTTGAAGGCAAAGGTTCTTGTTGTCGATGGGGACCAAATCCAAGTCCCGTGCAATTGGGGGGGGGGGTGGCTGGAGAGATTCAGCTATAGCATTAAAGCTTAACCTATAGGTCTGATGTGTATGACAGGGCATTTAGGGTGGAGAATGAGCTGCCCAAATTGGGCAAAACAATGGAGGCAGAGGGTGAAGGGCATGGAGAAAAGCTGAAAGCCCTGGCTCCCCACCCTCCTGGCTAACAAAACAAGGAAATGAATTCACACCCCAGTAGCCTTCCTTCGACCTCCTGAAACAAAGAAAGTTTCCTCAGCAGCCAGGGACTGTGTGTGTGTTGGGGGGGGGGGGGGGCTAAAGCAGGGAGAAGTTCTCTAAGTTTTTCTAGAGAAGAAATGTACCAGGAATCAGGTGGTCCCAGAAGTTGAAGCGTGTTCCTCTCCCTAAGCCCCATTTCAAAGAGGAAGCAAACAGGGTAGAGATTGGGAGGGGGAGAACTGGTAGCTTTGCCCTAGGGTTTCATATGGGGGGTCTCAATCCCCCCCCCCCCATCAGGGAAGAGTCTGCTGGCCAAGAGAAAACTAGTGGTGTCTTCTGGAGACATGCTATGCTGTACCCCAAAGTGGTGATAGAGGAGGGGCCAAGGCTACTGGCTTTTTCTTCCCTGGCTGGAGCTGGGCCAACTGACTTTATAACTACTATTATCTGTGATCTTTAACTCTGCCTGTTCGTGTAAACCTTTGAGTAGGGAAATTAGAGCGACTCTGCACCCAGGTGTTAATTATTTATGGCATAAGCCTCTCGAGTGGCCGCTTAGGCCCCAGTGGAGCATCTAGGAGCTCGCTCCCACGCTCTACTCCAAGTGGGCGCTGAGCCCCCCTGTCCTTGTTAACAGGCAGGTTTGTGGGAGGGTGGTGGGTGAAGCCTCCCAATTTGGGAGTCTGGGTTGACAAGGGTTTAGGGAGAAAGAGAAGGAGAGGAACAAGACCCTAGGCTAGCATGGGTGGGGGCATTACCTGGCCTGGATAAAAGGAAGGTGGAGTCTGGATTCAAGGGCTGGAGGGTGGAAGGGTTGGGGGGCAGCAGCAAAGAGATCTGAGGGGTAGGGGGCTCCAAGCCTTTCAGGCCCTCCATCCTTCAGTGTTGGAGAATTCCCAGTGTGGGAGGTGACAAGGTGGGTGTAAATGTGAGTTCACCCCGGAAACTGGTGCTCCAGAATGTAGGTCAAAGCCTTGGAAGCCCTGAGAGAGCGAGGCAGGATTACCTCTTCCTTGGAGAGGAAGAGGGACATAAAGGAGAAGGGCGAGAGTAGAGTTGTGTTTATTAGCTCCTGAATTTAGTCTGTTTTGGAGGCTGGGGAACAAAAGGGTGGAGGCTGAAGGATCTGTTCTTTGGGACAGGCCATAGCTACTGGGAAGAGGTGGGGGCCAGTGCCACAGGCTCCTACCCCTGTGTTGCCAACTCCACCCCCTATCTTGCCCCCTCTGCTGCCTTTGCTTGTGCTTATGACATGGAGGTCTGCCCCCCCTTTTCCTCTCCATTCTTTCAGCCCCCTTCAGGTCTTTGTCTCTTCTGGCCCCGGGGATACCCCCTCCCTTTCCCTTTCCCCAACTCTCACGCAGACGCTGCCCCAGGAGACAAAAGCAGGGAGACCATCCCTTTCCACCAGTATCTTTTAGTCCCTGGCCCCTGGTTAAATCTCCATCTGTGAGTCCTGATGCCCTCCATCCAGGCTCATAGGCCTACCCCCCAAATCACCAAGTTTGAAAAGACTTTGTTGGTTTTTTTAAAAAAAGATACATTTGGTTCATTTAACCATGAAGCACTCTGCCTCTTGCCAGGTCTATGCACACACACTCTCCGTTTGCTTTTGTGCTTGCTGTTCGGGGGGTGGGGTCTAATGCATTTGATGGAAGGGGGTTTTAGGAAAGCTGCTGATTCTGTTTTCTCCCCAGACTCTGCTGGTGTCCACTTTCTCTGTATAATTATCATGTTTTCCCCGTGCCTTTGAGAAGCTGGGCTGCCACTGCTTTCATGACCAGAGGAGTTGGATAAAAGATGAGGAGAGAGGATGAAGGAAACAGAGAGGGCCCCAGAGAGAGAAGGGGCAGAAGGATCCCTTTCTGAGGTGGGAAGTCAAGGCAGACGGCAAGGAGAGGATGGCAGGGAGAGGGGAGACAAAGGCCAGTCTGAGAGGCAGGAGGCTGTCCTGGAAGAAGAACCCCACAACTTGGATGAAGAGAGAGAGAGAGAGAGAGAGAGAGAGAGAGAGAGAGAGAGAGAGAGAGAGAGAGAGAGAGAGAGGCACACAGTCTCCTCTGAGCTAAGTGAGAAGAAGGGAAGTGAAAAGGAAACCACTTCCCTTGCCCCCTTCTCTGTAGAAGAGAATGTCTCCATACAAAAGGGTAGGTTTTCCCTGTAGATGAGAGGGCCCGGAGGCCAAGGGCTCCACACTGCCCCAGGGAGAGGCCGCCCAGCCCAGAAGTGGTTTCTGGAGATGCTTCCACGTCCTTCCCATGGCTCAGTTCAAATTTACTTAAGAGACACAGAGAGGCAGAGTATGAGAAGACAAAGGGGCTGTGAGAGAGGGACAGAGGCAACAGAGACGGTTAGAAAATGGGGGTGGAGGGCAGAGAGAGACAGGGAGACCTCACCAGTGAGCCCAAACCCCTTACACCCCTGGCGGGGCAGGCACACAGGGGAGAGGGCTGTGGGACCGGAAGCTTTTCTAGACGCCCTGCTTTCTTCACAGACAGCTGCCCAAGCTGAGACCATCCCAGGAGCAACTGCCTCTAGAGTAGGCCCTCTGGGTGCTACCTCAGGTGGGAGGCAGCTGGGCAGCCACTGAAGTTTCAGGAATGGCCAAGATGTCCTGGGCACTTCCGTCTCCTCTTCTACCACCATCATGAGTCACTTCATGGTTGGACTGGCCCCCAAACAGAATTCCCCAGGAGGAACTCTCTCTCTCCCGGACCCTGGGATCTTCTGGGCCTTCTCTTTCCCCTCATGGGTACGGTCTGGGTCTGGGTCTCTTCCTTTCCTCTTTAGGGAAGGGGAGAGGTTGATCTTCCAGCCGCCTCTGAGCTTTCCCTTTCACCTCCCATCTACATCCCTTCGCAGGAATCTCAGCCTGAACGAACGGATGCTACCTTCACTGACCTCTTCCCTATCCGCCCCCCACCCCCATCTTTCAGGAAAGAAAAGGGAAAAGGGAAAGAAAGTTCCTACTCGCCTAAGCAGCCTTGACAGGCTCCGGGGAAACTGGGAAATGCAAACCTTTTCGCCTCTCCAGTTCCTCTTTCCCCCCTCGCCGCTGCTCGGCTCCCTCCATGGGGCACCCCCAGCGCCGTCCAGTCCTGCCCAGAGCTCTCTCCCTTCCCCTCCCTTCTCCGCCGGCCGGACATATGGAACCCATTTCGCTGGTGACATTGAAGAGCCGCCCGTGCGCCCGCCTTCCCTTCCGCCATGGCGCCCCCGGCGCTCCCGCGCCTCGCCGTGCCCCCCGTCAGTCGCGGCTCCCCTTCCCGGCCACTGGGCCGCCTCTCAGAGCCCCGAGCCCAGCGCCGTGCCCGGCCGGCCCGGCGGAGGGGGACCCCCGGCTCCTCCGGAGAGGGGCGCCTCGAGGGCAGCCCCGCGCGCCCCGCCGCCGCCGCGGCCTCGAAGGCCGAACAAAGCCGGGGGCGGGGGCGGGGGCGGGGTGCGGGCCGCGCTTCCGGGCCTCTCCCCGCGGCCGCCCGCCCGTCCCAGGGCCGCCCGGGGTGGAATGACCGGGATGCGGCCGGCCGAGCCCCGGCGGGGGCCGAGGGACCCGAGCGCGGCCGGTGGCTCCCGCGCGCGCCCCGCGCCCCGCGCCCCGCGGCCTGCGCCCTAGCGGGAGCGCACAGGTAAGTGTGGGTGCGGAGCCCGGGCGGGCGGGGCGGGGAGCGGAGTGGCTGAGGCCCGGCCCGGCCTCCCTCCTGGGTCCGCACAGAGGCCGGATCCAAACCGTGGGAGACAAAGATGAAGGCAACTTCAGAGGCGGTGGGGGCGCAGGGGGTCGAGGCACCCCGCGTGCAGGGCAGAGCGGAGGAGCGTGGGTGCGCCTGTGGTGTGGGGACAGGAACGGGGTTCGGGTGGGGGAGCGCCCCCTCGCAGGCAGGGTGTTGGAGGCGGTGGAGGGCTTTCCGGGGCGGCGAGGGGCATCCGCTGGGGAGGGGCCCGCGCGCCCGGCCGCCTCCGGCCGCACAGCCCAGCTGCCCCCACGGCCCGGCCTTTTAGCACCTTGCGGGCTATTTGAAGCGGAGACTACAAGGGGCTGCGCTGAGGCCGGGTGTTACACTGAGAAGGTAGGAGGGGGGGTGATTTATGGCTGCAGCGAAGCCGTGTTTACTCCCTGCCTGCCTTGGAAACCAAACACCAAACAGCGGAGGCCGGAGCAGCCCCTCTCCTCTCCTCTCCTCGGGGCGGGAGGCAATGCCAGGTGGATGCTCCGGGATTTATTTTCTCAGATGTGGGGAGACGGTGGGAACTCCCTTTGAGGCACAGAGTGTGGCGGGTCTGTGTGAGGTGTAAGGCGTTCGTGGGTATGGCAGTTCTGGGGCTGGGTCTGCTGGGCGCAGCATGGCTTTGTGAGGGGGCACCCAGGGAGCTGGGGGGAGGCCGGTGTTCTCTGGTCCGGAACCTCTGGGACGGGGCAGCTCTGGACACGCCGTGCTGCTCGGTTCCCTGGCCGTGGGGCACTGCTTGGCTCGCCTGGGCGTTCTTTCCTCCCACGGCCACATGCAGCAGGGTCCACTTGGCCTGGCCCCTGGCCCCTCTGTGTCATCTGCCCACGCGCCACCTGATATTCACTTTGAACCTTTGACTTTGCTGTGGGAGACGAAGGATCTAGTGAGCATAGCTGTGTGAGAAGGGGAGGGAGGGGGGAGGGAGGGAGGAGGAAAAGGCCTGGGGTAGTAGGGGAGATCAGTGGTTGGAAGCTGGGCCTTGCAGGCTTGGGTTCCACCATTACTGCTCAAATTCCCCTGAAGTTGCTGCTTGGGGGAGGGGGGGGCAAGGGAGCACAAAGGGGAACAGAGCAGGATGGTGGGGGTGGGGAGAAATATATTTTTGACCCCCAGATCGTTATTTCCGCAGGCCAACTGGTGGCTCTTGCATTTCTGTCCAGACGCCCCAGCTTTGCCTGGAAATTGTTTTGCATTAAATTTTCTCAGCCGCAGAATTATCTTTCCTCGCCTCCAGCTAAACTCGCATTTTTCCACCAGACACTTGGGTCCTGCACCAATGAAATCTGAGAGGAAGCGGCTGGGCCCTAAGTGGCCGTAATTTAATTGATTTTATCATAAATCATCAACTTGATGAAGAACCCGAGGTTTCAGTGAAGTAAATTGATATTAATGGGAGTTTCTTGAAATGCAAACTCGCTGTATTGCTGGATTGTTGGGGCATCTTGAGCTGGGGAGGTGGATTACTCCTATCCCAAGAGCGGGGAGCCTGGGACCTGGAGCCCAGCACAGCTAGGGGGTAGGGAAAGCAAGCTGCAGAGGGCAGCTGCAGGCGGCCTGATTTCTAGGGGGAGGGGGGGCAGGTAGGGAACAGAACTTTGTGAGGAGGGAGCAGCGTCTGACTCCGTGAATCCTGCTGGCCATCTTGAGGATGCTGGTCTCCAATTGGGGGGAGGCAGTTGGGAAGCTGGGCTGGTAGGTGTGTGGGCAGAGTTGGGGGTCGGGTGAGAAGGCCAGGCTGGTACAATGGGTGCATTGAATTTGGGTTAAAAATTGCCAGGTTGAAGCCTTCCTCCTCTAATTATACAAATTAATTATTTACTGCTAAGGCTCCTGTGTTCAAAATCAGCACTTTTGAGTTGGTGGCGAAGGTGGAGAACAACCCCCCACATAAACACACACACACACACAAGCACAAGCGGGAAAGCAGTAAAAGCCAGTGCGTGAGCCTCTGTGGGGGAGGAAGGACCAAGGTGGAGTTGGTGTTTGGTAGTAGAGGTATAAGCTTTTAAATCCCCAAAGGAAATACTCCTCCTTATTGTCCGAACTTAGTGTCACTTTTACATTAGCACACAGGGAAGCACAAACTCTCAGTCCAAAAAGGACCTCAGGCCCACCCCCTCCCCTCCCCTCCACATATGCTCTGGCTTTACAGAAGGGGATACTGAGGCCCAAGGAGCTCTCTGCCTCAGCTCATACAGCCAATCTGGAACACCTAGAATTTAAGCCTCCTGACTTCCAAGCCTATCCCCAGGATGACTTAAGACAAGTCATTTCCCTGGTCTCAGTTTCTGGATGTAACAATGACAGGAGTGGACAGGATGATCCCTGCGTTTTCCCAGTTCTGCCCCGGATGTAACTGTCTAGTGCTTGGGAACATCTCCCTTGCATACAGAAGTTACTGCATGCTGATTTGCAATACACAGGGGGTTCGTACCCACCCCGAGCAGTGGGTGGTGACTCAGACTGGCTCTAGGAAATCTACTGGCATCTGGACCATTCCTCCTCCTGAAGATTAGAGGAGAAGCTCGGGCCTCTGAGAGCAATGGAAATGGAAGGCAGTGGAGAGGGGCTTGCTAGCTGGATTGGGCTGGAATTGGCATTTGGGCGCTAAGGAAGCAGGGCTCAACCTCACAGAGCAAGGCACTCTTCCCCTAGGTGCCCAGCTGAGGCTGGAGTTAGTTGTTCAGAATGCAGTTCTTAAAGTCCCTTCTACCCCAGCCAGGGACGGAACTGTGGTTTTAGAACTTAGAGTCTATGATGGCAGGCTACCCCCCCCCCCACCTCCAGCTTCACCCTGACCCCTAGGTCTCTGGACCCTCTTTTTCTAGGAGAGGGCACTGTACCACTATACCAGCTCTTCTGCCGGGGCAGCCAGGATAGGCCTGCAAGGCGGATGACACCCCCCCCACCACCAATTCTTGCTCTCATTTTCCATCTCTTTCCCCAAACTGGGAGAAAATAAAATTCAAGAGGGGTGGGAGTTTCTCAAAAGTTTAATGGTTATGAAAAGAGAGATTTCTTGTAGGAGCAGAGATATGAGGAGGGAGAGGGGAGTGGGGAGCTCCCCAGATTGCCTTGGGAAGTGTGAGCAGGGATATGAGTTGTGCAGGAGGAAGTGGGAAGAGATGGGAAACAACCTCATCTTAGTTCTGGAAATCAGAGTCTCAGGCCAGATTTCATGTGTATATATATATATATATATATATATATATATAGAGAGAGAGAGAGAGAGAGAGAGAGAGAGAGAGAGAGAGAGAGAATGAGAATGAGCGCTGGCAGGTCCAGACTCTGGCCCTATCCCATTCGACTTTGGAGTTTTATATTTGGAGGCAATTCGGAAGGCCTTCAGCTGATTGGTCATTAATCCGGTGAGTTATTGTCTGTTAAACAGAGGTCACTGGGAGAGAGACATCCAATCTGTCAGGAGAGACCTGCGCAGTCACTCTCAGCGGCTGGGCCCCTGTTCCTCCCCGGCCTGCTTCTCCCTCCCTTCACCAGCACCCCCACCCCCTGCCCAGCTGTCCTAGACTGGACCCTCTCCCTGGTGCCTTCTCTACTTTGCCCACCTTTGTCTCAACATCCGCGGGTGTGGGTTAGCTGGGCCAGGACCATGTTTCTAGATGAGGCGGGACCCCTGATTCAGAATTGACTCATGTGCCAGCAAGGCGCCCGCCTGCCGGTAACTCCCAACTTGGCCCAAGGCAGCCCCATCCACTGCTCCTCAGCACGTTCGGGCGGCCTCCACGCTCACCCGAGGAGTCTTTGCAAATTCTCTTGGTTGCCCTGTCTTCTCCTTTCTTCACTTTCACCCTGTCGCTTGGGGTTGGGGGGAGAGTACAGCTTGGATTTTTCTTCCACCCTAGTGGCCTTTTTATTCTTTCCATCCCCGTTTCTGCTGAGCCAGGTCTATACCCGGTCTACACCGGTCTCTGCTGAGGCGCCAAATCTGCATGCGGCTGCCCCTTTGTTCCCTCCTGCTCCCGGCATCTTGGGGTGGGGTGGGTAGGGGGGAAGGCAGGTTTGAGGATCCAGATACCAGGAGCGGTCTCCAGTAGCAATTACCATTTTACAACCCCAGCTTGAAAATTTTTATGAATGTTTAGATGGAGATTTGGGTGTGGGTGTGAACTTTACAAGACTCTGCCGCTGCTGCAACAAAGTTGGGCGATGAAGCTAGAAGAGTGTGGGTCTGGGAACCAGACAGGACCAGAAAGAAACAGATCCCTAGATGCTTCGTTGGGCTTGCAGCTCCCAGCGCCTCCACGATCAGCCTGCGGTCGGAATTTGGGGCAGAATTCTTGGTCACCCCAAGGCTGATCATCAGAAATCGATTTTAACGGGGCCAGCCAATTTGTGCTTTGTGAGAGGAGAATTTTCGTTTGCTCTTTGATTTTCTGTGTATGTGTGTATGGGGAGGGCAGGGGGGGGGGACTGATGTGATCCCCCAAAGGCCTGGAGGGCTGGACCGCCAGGGATTTCTCAAGGGGGTTTAAAGTGCTCCGTGTCCCCTGGTACTGGGCACCGATTAGGAGTGGGGGAGGGGGTGCCAGTGCCAGAGAGAGCACTCTAGCTTTTTGGAAACTGAAGCAGAGAGAAAAGAATGTCTCTGAAGGGGGACACTTTCTCTAATTTTTACCTTTATTGTTAATTTTTGCCTTTATTAGATTACACTAAGGTCTCTGTGTCTTGATCTTTCTCTCCATTTTTTTCAATTTCTCTCTCTCTCAACACACACACACACACACACACACACACACACACACACACACAGAGTAAGTTAAGTTTCCCTGCCTTGAATCCAGGAAGAAATTGTTTCCTCTCCTCTCTGTAGTCTAACCCTGAATCAGGACTCCCTTGGCATCGCTGCAGCCCTCTCCCCTCCTCTTCTCCAGACCCCAAAGTCTCCCCTCAGACCCCTCTGGTGTCTCCCACCCCAAGGTCCTTGCCCATACTCCTCACTATCCTGCCTTTGTCCCTTGAAGTTTGAAAGGTCCCCATCCTGCATCAACACCTCAAACGAAATGGGAGCCCTCAGGGCTGCCGGTTCTACCGTCCACACCCCACACCCTCCCTGTCCCAATCTGGGGCAACCGGCCAGCCAGAAATCTCCAAGAAAGGAAGAAAAAGGCAAGAAAGAAACCAAAATGGGATCTAATTGCCTCCCAAACATTTCAAATGGGCTCTGCTTTCCAGAACTAAGAAGTCCCACTTCATCTCCTACCGCATTTGGGGGTGCATGTCTTCTGAACTTTTTCTCCAGGTTAGTTTTCTTGCTCCCCAGTTCTTTTTGCTTCCACCCCACTACACCCCATTTCTTTGCGTAGCCAGAAGGCACTGCAGTGAGTTGAGGCTCCAGGAGGGGAATAGTCCACTGCTGTCTCTGGAAAGCGCCTCCACCCCCAGCTCAGCTCCAGGCCCCATCAGCCTGCAGCCCGGGCTTGCAGGCCGGCAGCTGGCGGGGTGCCCTCCAGGCTCTCTTTTTATTCCTTGATGCAAAGCTTTGGAGCCACAAACAACCAGGTTTTCTCTTCTCTCAATTTTTATGACGATCTTCTCTAGCAACAGCTAGGACAGATGGAGGGTCTGAGATACATTCTTGGCTTCTTAAATTTTGGGGAGTGAGAGAAAAGACCCAAAGGTGCTGGTTCCCTTAAGCCTCTGGCAGCCTCCCTGGGCTGAGTCTCTGACCCACCAGACCCAAAGCTACATAGAGTCCCACTCTGTAGGTCTCTCACCGGGGACCAGAGATCTCAGGACAGATTTCTTGCAGCCACATCCTCATGCGGCCATAATCACTCTCTTCGAGGGTCATGGCCTGAGCCCCACATTGGGTCTGGCTTGGGCATTTCCTTTTCTTGATACTCTTAATGAACACAGAAAAAATGGCTCCCACCCTCTATCTTCATCTGTCCTTTCTCTCAGCCACCATCTCTCTAGGAGGCCATAGGATCCTTGGGAATATCACAGTGAAAGCTCTACATGCGGTTCTTGTTGCTAGAGGGTAGGGAGGCCATGGGTACCCCATCCCCTAATTCAGCAGGGCCCCAGGAAACCTACTGCTTCAACCCAGAAAGTCTGACTTACGGGGCCTGGAAGAAGTAGGGGGGCCAGAGGAGCCCAGGAACCACTTCCTATGGGAATAGAATAGTTTCTCAGCCCAAAGCAGAGCCTGTGAGTGAGGAACAAGGATAGGATCTGAGGGAAGCTTTGCCAGACACAACCACCCTCTCCTGGAAGGAAGACAATAGAATAGCTGGAAACAATTTCTCACCTTTGTTCTCCCAGTCCCATCTCTCCTTGGTGCATCCAGATGGGAGAAGGCAAAAGCCAAATATTCTAACCAGGAGCTCACGGGGCAGTGGCTGGTGCTATCCACAAAAAGTTAAGAGAACAAGTTTTCCAAGCTGCCTTTGTAGGAAAAAAAGAGACCGTTTGCCTCCTATTTTATCCCCTAAACCCAGAGTCAGCAGTTAGCAGAGTTGCAAACACTCCTGCTTTTGGGAATGCCCTGGTGCTCTTTTTGTCTTTTTCCTCCACCAACGGGACTCGCCCCCACCCCCGACCCAAATCTGCAGACACCTACATTCCTGGCTCCTGTCTTCCTCCTACAGGCCTCCCCGCCCTTCTCAAACACACCCCAAGAAAAGTTTATCTTCTATCATCTTCCTTACTTCTGCCAAGAATCATCATCTTGCAGGGCTGAGAGAACAAGTTTGTTCTGAATAATAATAATAATAATGACGACAACAACCACCACAACAACTATCCTCTGTGTCTCCTGCCGGTTCACTCAAAATTAAGCCATTTTGCTAGTTCTTCTCATCTTCTTAGAAGTACAAATATCCTTATCACCTCTGAGCCCCTTCTGCCCACCCAGAGGTGAGAATCCTAACAGAAACTTCTCTGGGAGGTTCTTACAGGCTCTGGCCAGCCGGTCTGGAGCTGAAGCGAAACACAGGGTCCTCCTTTTGTCACCATCTCATCAGCCCCCCTTCGCCCTGCAAGATGGTCTGGGTTTTTTAAATAATCACCGCTTGTTGTCTGTTCTCAAAAAAAAAAAAAAAAAAAAAAAGGGAGGGGGCTGTTTAAAAAAAATCTGGCCTTCCCTCCCTACCAGTTGGAAACTGGGTCTGGAAACTTGTGGGGAGAGAAGCAGCAGACCCGGAGATTCAGATGGAGGGAGCCAGAGCCAGAGGGCGGAAGACCCAGCCACTAGTCCCAGAGGAGTGAAACTACTTAAAAAAAAAAAAAAAGTCCTGGTGTTCCACTGCACATGAATACAGAGGGGCGCCAGGCACCCCACCCCCGGGGAGCACAGAGCCTTTGACAGGCCTCCCAGCGGCTCCTTCTCAATTAGCATAATGGTTTACCACTGGGGTGGTAAGAGCTGGGAACTCCAACTGGCTTGCCTTGCCTTGGCTCCCCCTGCCTCCCCTGCCAAAATCTCCATTTAAAAATGTACCTGTTCTTACAAAATGAAAAGACCAAAAAAAAAAAAAAAAAAAAATCCTCAACCTCTACCTTCTTTCCTTACTCACCCTTTTTTGGGGGTGGGGGTGGGGTGGGGTGTAAAAATCCCCTCTCCCCCAATACCACCATCACCTTCCCTCCTTATCAGGCATCTAAGCCCGCTAAAGGGGGAGAGGTGGGGGGTGTGTGTGAGCGTGTGTGTGTGTGTGTGTGTGTGTGTGTGTGTGTGTGGTTTTTTTCCCTGTGCAAAAGCAGAGGCCATTGTTACGGAGAGTAGGGCGTACCAGTCTTATAGGGCAACCACACTGTGGCGACTTGGCCGTGGCGGAGCCCGGAGCTGGATTCTCGGCGAGCCCAGCAGCCCAAGCACCTTTCGGGCTCCTGCTTTTCCCCGCTCCCCCACCCCCTCCCTCCTGCGCACCCCCCGCTCCTAAGCCGAGTGAATTGAAGCGGACGCCGCGCGGCACCTCCGGCCGCTCTGCCCCTCGGGCTCCCCAGCCGGGGTGGCTGTTGGGGAGGGGGGGCGACGCCGCTTTAAACAGTGGTCTTTTTTTCCCTTTGCCTTCAAGGAGGGGAGATTTCTCGCCTGCCGCTCGCGCTGGGGCTCGATGTGAATATATATTATGTCTGCCTGTTCTCCCCTCGTCGGTGGCTAAGGTAAGCTGGACTAAAATAGGCTATCAGTTTGTGAATGGCGGAGAGTATGTCTCAATGATTTATGGCCCATATGACTCCAATCTCGGTTCAAGAAGAGTTCACAAGCTTTAAGCTTCCTTCCACGCAGCGACTGACTCTCTCTCTCTCTCTCTCTCTCTCTCTCTCTCCCTCCCTCCCTTCCTCCCTCCCTCTCTCTCTCTCCTTCTCTCCCTCCCTCTCTCCCTCTCTCTTCCTGCTTCTTTCCTTTTCTCTTCTTTCCTTTTAGCAATCAGGTCCTGGGCAGAATTTTTTTCTCCTGCTGATAAGAAGAGCCTAACCGTTCTCTTCCTTCCCCGTTTTATTTTTCTTCCTTCCATTAATTTTATTTTTTATTTTTTTAAGTCCTGGAAGGTGGCCTATCCCCTCTCCCGGGGCTTCCCCCGCGATTGTGACTCTCCCGGCTCTTCCAGGGGTGCGCCTGGCCAGGTGGGGTTCTGGGGGTGGCTCACTCCAGCGAGACCCTGGGGGGAAGCCAGGAGCCACCGGCTCCCTCCCGAGAAGCCATATGGAGCCTGGATTTTTCCAACATGGAGGCAAGGGAAATAGACATGTGTGGCTGGGTAGAGCTGCTCCCCACCCCCACGGCTCCCGGGCCCCCAGATCTCGGATCCCCGAGGCACCTTTCCCGCTCCGCACCCACCGTCCCGCCAGCCAGGCCTCGGCGCCCCGCAGCCCGGCCCCGCGGAGTCCGCGGCGGAGTTGCTCACGCGCCTTTAATGCGGTTACCTCCCGCGCCCAAACTTGCTGCCGCCGGGGCTCGGCTCCCAGCCCGGAGCGCTTGGAACCTGCCACCGCCAACCGCGTCGGCGTCCGGACGCTTTCTCGTCGCCTCCGTGGGCCGCGTAGCTAGTCGCCAGCCACCGCGGCAGCAGCGGCCCAGACAGCCCGGCGGCGGCGGCGGCAGGAGCCGGGGGCCAAGCCCCTCCGCAAACCTCCCGGCTCGTTCTCCCCGGCGGCGGCGGAGGCTCCATTCTCTCCTCCCGCGCTCCCGGCTCCTCCGCGCCCCACACTCTCCCGGCCGCGGTCCTGCAAGGGTTTGCGGGTTTGTTGCAGGGGCAGCGGCAGAAATTTCGGCCTCAGGCGTCTAGTCAAATTATTGTTTTATTATCATCCTCCTCCTCCTCATCATCATTACTGCTGTAACAATCATTTAGACTAAATAAAGCCAGGGCCCAGCCAGCCAACCCCCTCCAAGGTTTTTTATTTTATTCTTCTATCTATTAATAACAAACTCAACGGATGCCTGTTAATTAATTCCCCCTTCAGCCAGGGCTGCTCCGAAGCCAATTTTGGTTAAATCATCAGAGACTAATGGTAATAATAATAAAGGCGCTGGGTCAGCCTGGTCAATTGAACTCCAGTTTTCCTGAAAGGACCTGCTGCTTTGCAGACCCATGTGTATTTTCCAGGAACAAATTCTTCCCAGAAACCAATCGGACCTCAGGGCCACCCCGGCTTTCTTTGGGGTATAAATCTGTGCGATTAAGAAGGGGATTTATGTGTGGGAGGGACTTCCTTCACCTACACGCCTTTTCTTTTATTTTCCTATTTTTAGTTTTCTTTGGAGTTTGCCAGCTGGGCTGAATGAGATTTAAGTATTTCAAACTCACATGTCAGAAGAGAGGGTCATTCTGGAGGTTTTATGAAAAAGTGTGATGGTGAGGCCTTGGGGAAGACAGATGAGGGGGGAGGGATGAAGTCAGAAGTTTCAGAAGAAATATACAAAACCCTATGACAGCTCGAACCTTTATTTTTCCGGCACACTTTAAAAAGGCTGCATGAAAAAAAACACAATGATTTTATTAAAAAAAAATTTTGCCCCAGAGAACTTTAGTAAACAGGGGTACCCTGTTTCCAGCCCAGAGAATAATATTGTTCAAATTGCTTTGTTGACTTTGTTTTTTTCCTAGGGAATTTTTTTTTCTCTGGAAAGTCTTTTCCCATCTCTTGGTAGAAAAGTCCAGCAGTTATCCAGTTTCTTTCTTCTTTTCTTCTGTTGAAGGAATCAAAGGAAACAAACTGTCAAGAAAAGGGTGGGAAAAATTAAGTCCTGTGGGAAAAAAATGAAGGAGGGAGGAGATCTGGGCCAAATGGTCACAGCACCAAGCAGCCGGGCCAGGGAACTGAAACAATCCTGCTCCTTTTGGGGGCCCCATGGGGGCGGCTGGTCCCGTCCCAGACTTGGCTGGGCCAAGACTTAGCCTGGCGGTGGAGATACCTGGAGCAGGGACATGCAGGGACGCCCGGAAAGGCCCAGTTCCTCTGGTTCGGGAGGTGAAAGGTCTTCAGGAAGTTTCTAGGTCAGGCCGTTGTTATTGTCTTTGTGAGGTGAGAGGATCCCTGACATAAGAAGGCTCTCTGCTCAGCGTGCTTCTTCCTTCTGTCTCTTTCGGAGTTCTGTCTTTCCTTCAGATGAGACTCTGTGGGTGAGAGAGACCTGATAGACACGGAGGGAGCAGAGGCAGGAGGCCTCAGCTCAGAGAAGGGTATTGCTGATGCTTTTAGAGTCTCCCCGTCTCCCTCTTCTTGAGCCACCCTCTCCAGAGCTGGGGCGGAGGAGATAGGGGGAGGAAGGAGGAGAGGTTAGAGGCTAGTGTGCTGGCACAGGAGAGAAAGCAATGACTTTTGCAGTAAGCAGGAAGATTCTAGACCTAGCCAGACCCCAAAGGAATACTGTCCTTATTTTTAAGTGGAAATGAAAACCGGTGGGCTTTCACTTTGCAATTAAAGCGTTGAAATTTAAGGAAAATCCATTGCCGGCCAGGAAGCGGCCTCAGCATCTGCTGTGAAGATGCCGGGGTTGGGGAGAGGAAAAATCCCTATTGATGTCAGTTCCCTTTTCAGTTCCTAAGATGGATTCGAGCCCCAGTCCTCTTCTCCCCCTTGTGTCTCTTCTCTCACCCCGCAGGTCAGCGGCTCCGAACAGACCCCGGGAGGAGGGGGGCAGAAAGGGGAGGGGGGGTCCGGCGCCTCACGTGACCCCCAGGGGTGCCAATGTCCGGTCGTGAGGGTATCAGGCCCTTGCAAGTTGCCACCCACTGCCCGGGTTTCGCCCAGCGATGCAGAAAGCCACCTACTACGACAACGCCTCGGCTGCACTCTTCGGAGGCTACTCCTCGTACCCTGGCAGTAATGGCTTCGGCTACGATGGTGCCCCCCCACCCCCCTTCCAGGCCGCCACGCACCTGGAGGGTGACTACCAGCGCTCGGCGTGCTCGCTGCAATCCCTGGGCAACGCCGCCCCGCATGCTAAGAGCAAGGAGCTCAACGGCAGCTGCATGAGGCCGGGCCTGGCCCCCGAGCCCCTGCCCGCCCCGCCCGGCTCACCCCCGCCCAGCGCCGCACCTACCAGTACCACTAGCAACAGCAGCAGTGGGGGCGGGGCCGGCAAAAGCGGCCCCCCCAAATGCGGTCCCGGCTCCAACTCCACCCTCACCAAACAGATATTCCCCTGGATGAAAGAGTCGAGGCAAACGTCCAAGCTGAAAAACAGCTCCCCCGGCACAGGTACCAGCTCTCTGCCTTCCTCAGCGTGCGCTTTTGTCCGGGCCAGGAATGTCGCTGTTATTCTAGCACCCAGCCCCGAGGCGCCCAGGCGGCGGCCTGGGGACAGTATCAGGTGGAGGTGGCAGCGGCGCAGCTCCCCGACCTCCCACCACCTGATGACCCCTGACCCCACTCACACCCTCTCCCTCCGGCCACCCTGCACCCGAGCTCCAGAAGGCCGGGCGCGGGGCCAGGAGACGCAGAGTCGTCAACGATTGATTATTATTAAGTATGATTACTGTGGGTATTAATCACAATCTCTCGGGCGGCCCGGGGTCCCGGCCTCCAGGCACGGCAGCCTCTTCGCGCCACACTCCCGTGTCCTGCCCACGGATGTCCTGGTGCCTCAAGGGTCGTCCTCGGCCACCCCCATCCTGGTCACAGACAGGGGCAGGAGAGGGGGGAGTGACTCCCCAGACCTGGAGTTGAGGACGGGGGAGAGAGCGTGCGAGAGAAAACCCAGCCCTAAATAAATGGCCATGTGGCTCTGTCTGCGTGACATGATCAAATTTTCATAAGCTGGGGCAGGAGAGGAGAACAGGTCTCTTAATAAATGCCACTATTATAGAGTGTCCGCTAATGCGACGGGCGTTGGGGGGTGGGGGGGAGGTAGCAAGGAGGAGGCGGGGACGGGAAGGGGAGGCGGCGGGGGATCCGAGTCCAGGCCTGGATTTATTAAGAAACGATGCATTCAATTTCGGCGTGTTCAGTAATTATCTTTTATTTCATTTTCTCCCCTTCCCACCCCTCCCCCTCGGATCCAGCGGAGGGCTGCGGTGGTGGCGGCGGCGGAGGCGGCGCAGGCGGAGGCGGAGGCGGTAGCGGCGGCGGCGGGGGCGGCAGCGGCGGCGGGGGAGGGGACAAGAGCCCCCCGGGATCGGCGGCGTCCAAGCGGGCGCGGACGGCATACACGAGCGCGCAGCTGGTGGAGCTGGAAAAGGAGTTCCACTTCAACCGCTACCTGTGCCGGCCGCGCCGCGTGGAGATGGCCAACCTGCTGAACCTCAGCGAGCGGCAGATCAAGATCTGGTTCCAGAACCGGCGCATGAAGTACAAGAAGGACCAGAAGGCCAAGGGCCTGGCCTCGTCGTCGGGGGGCCCGTCCCCCGCCGGCAGCCCCCCGCAGCCCATGCAGTCCACGGCCGGCTTCATGAACGCCTTACACTCCATGACCCCCAGCTACGAGAGCCCGTCCCCGCCCACCTTCGGCAAAGCCCACCCGAATGCCTACGCGCTGTCCTCCAACTACCAGCCCTCTCTCAAAGGCTGCGGCGCCCCGCAGAAATACCCGCCCACGCCGGCGCCCGATTACGAGCCCCACGTTCTCCAAGCCAACGGGGGCGCCTACGGGACGCCCACCATGCAGGGTAGCCCGGTGTACGTGGGCGGGGGCGGCTACGTGGATCCGCTGCCGCCCCCTGCCGGCCCCTCCCTCTACGGCCTCAACCACCTTTCCCACCACCCCTCGGGGAACCTGGACTACAACGGGGCGCCCCCTATGGCCCCCAGCCAGCACCACGGACCCTGCGACCCCCACCCCACCTACACAGACCTCTCCTCTCACCATGCGCCTCCTCCTCAGGGTAGAATCCAAGAAGCGCCCAAGTTAACACACCTGTGATCGGAGAGGTGGGGGGGGGGGGGGGCGGAGGGATGAGGTCAAGGGGTGGGGGAGAGCCTGGAGTGGTAGCCTGGAGGTCTGAAGGAAGAGGCAGGGACTTGGCAACCAGGCTTCCTGGGAAGGACAGGCCTGGAGTTCCTTCCCTTCTTGGCCTGAGAGGTTGCTTTTTAAAAATCTTCCAGCCCTTGTTCCATCTGTCTGCCTACCCGCTGAAAAGGAATCCACAGCAGATTGGAGATGCAACCACTCCGACCCCCCCCTCAACCCTAGGCCTCTGGCAGTATGCAGTTGGTATTCCAGGCTTGGGCGTGGGCTAGAGGGAGGAGACAGGGCAACAAGGTAGAGAAGCACATTTTAAAAACACAGACAAGATGGCTAGGCCATCACCAACCAACTTACCTTCAGTCTCTGTGGGTAATTCCCCCAAATCTTGATTTTTTCCCCCCCTTGCAATTCTCCTTTAAAAAGAATTAGAAAACATTTCAAAACCAGGGGCACCAAGCACGAACCCCTCCCACCTCCCTGAAGTCTCAAATGTCCTCCCATCTCTTTGAGGTCAATTGGGCACTCCCTTCTAGCACCATATTTTTCTGCTCTAGGACATTAATATCTACACCCCGACCCCATCAGTTACAGTTTCCAGAGGGCTCAGGGATGGTGAGAGATCTTGAAAGTCAGAGCTGTCTATATTATAAATATATATATTTTTTTCTTTTATGGAAAAGCTGGGAGGTGATTGTCAGGACTGAGGGTTTGCCCATTCTACTGCCTCCCACCCATCTCAGCTCCAGGTCCATCCCCCTCTTTCCACAAAAAGCAATCGGAGACACGAGGTTCTTCTACACTTTTTCTTCAGTTGCTCTCTTGACTTAACGTGAAAACAGGGTATATTTTAACAAACTGTCTGTCCCAGGCAGGGGCTGCAGCGGGGCCTGTGTGCCTTGCTCAAGCCCCTGACAGGACACTTTCGTTGCACTTAGAGTTTACATTTTAATGGATATAAAAACAACTGTGAGAGATGCCTGCAGGAGTCCAGCATCGCTCAAAAAGTGTGTGTTCTAGTGAACATTTTCATATATATTTATTGGTCATAGCCTGTTAAAATATTTTCTTTTTTTTTGTATTATTTATCCCCTTACATTATGTATTTATACGAGGGAAAAAGGAAAAAAAAACTGTACTTTTTTTTTTTAGTATTTACTTGTTATAAAGGACGTGTTTCCTGTCATGTAAAACCAGCTATTTTAGTTATTATTGTACTCTAGAAAAGAGCTGTAGATTTATGTTAAACTCGTACTTATGAGCAATTGTAATTAGTTCTAAAAGGCATGAACTCAGCTCCTAATTGTCACTGTATAGTCCTGAATTTGTAGAATTAGAGTTAATTCCCTCTTGGAACTTTCTTTGTTCTTCCGTAGTCACTTTTTTTCCTTACTTAAAAGGGTTGTCTGTCAAACAATTCTTGAATAAACTTTCTGTTATCAATTTTATCTTGTCCTGGTGGTCCAATTTAGATAGCAGAGGGAGGCTGCTGACTGCCAAATTTCCCCCAAGGGAATGAGGACACTGGAGACCCCATCTTGGCCTTTTCGAGCACTGCTCAGGCGCCGACCTCCCCTGGCTGTATCTCATGTTTATATAGCTTTTCTCATAGGAGCCTGGGACATCCTGCCAGCTCCTTGAGCTAAGATTTAAGAAACAAATTGGGAGGAAGGAGGACTCTTGGGTGCTCGCTCTAGGTCTTTCTGTTTGGCTTCTTTGCCTCTCCATTTTTCTCATTCATTGACCTTTTGTCCTTTTGCTCCTTTGGCTACAACTTCCTTGCCCAGCCCCTGCCCCTACGCCCCCCGCCCCCCAATAACAACAACAACAAAAATCGGCAGATTACTGCTCCTTCCACGCAACCTAAACTTCACAGTTCTCTTCCGGAGCGACAAAGAAGTCGTCACGTGACCCGAAGCCCAACCACCATTGGGTCTAGAATGAAAACAAAGGAAAATGATTAATCTAAAAAAAAAAAAAATCTGAGGCCTGGACTTCTAAGGTCAAACCTTAAAACTAAAGTGAAATTAAATTACTAAATAAAACTGGGGGCGGAGGGAGAGGAGGCCCCTTTGATTTCCCCAGCCAGGCAGCCAGGGGACAGGGAGAGGCGGAGGGTGGGAGAAGCTGTTGGATCGAAGCGTAAATAAAATAGTCCCCGGGCTAATGGGCGACTCTGTTTTCCACAATCCCTGGGAAAACTTCATTTCTTAGTCGTGGTTCCATAAAAGTTTTATCACATTGGAGCGAGGATAGAGAGGGTCTGTCAAAGATGAAATGTCACCGCTGCGTCGCTGGAGTCGATAAGAGCGAGGAGACAGGGCGGCTGAAATATGGAGCTAATTCGTTGAAAGGGAAGCGGTGGCGGCTTGCTGAAGAGTTGCATAATTCTAATTGTAAGCGATGCGCAGGCATTGCTTAATTAGGAGCATATATTTGGTGGAAGTGATGGGGGGAGGGTGTGTCGGTGAGAATCTTTGCAGGCCCTGAGCCTTAAAGAGAGGGCTGATTTTCATTTTTATGTTGCATCCTGGCAGTCCAAGGTTAGTAATTACAGTCTTTATGCAACAATAAATAACAATAAAAAAAAAAGCAACCTGAGTTCTACACCCCATCCCCGCCCCCCCCCACCCCCCCAGTAGGATTTTTAACTGGACTCGGCTCATCCAAGCGGCAAGCAATTTAGCATTGGGTCAGGCTATAATTTAAAGGCATAAGAGCGTGCAAAGTTTGATTGGGATCAAATAACGCTCAAGGGTTTTTCTTTCTCTCTCTCTTCCCCTCTTCCCTGAATAACATTTTCTGAATGATGTAACTAGATGAGGCGCCATGTTTGGCTCTGGGGGTGCAGTGGATTGATCGTTTAGCAGGAGAGAGGTAGGCCAAGAGAGAGAATTTAGCTCGAGCTTGAACACCAGAGCTCTGGCTTAAAGCTGGTTGGCAAACAAGGAAAACAAGGGCGGACTTAGCTTGGTGTCCCCCACCCCCTTTTTTTTCTGCGAGATTCCAGCGCTAGCTCAGCAGCCAAAGTCGTGGCGAAAATATCTGTGTGTAAGATTCACAGCACAACAGGGGGCGGGAAGCCGTGTCTCCGGGAAGGAGGGCTCTCTTGGCCCCTTTTAACACCCAAGTTTTCTGCTCTTCTCTAATCTGGCAGTAAAACCTGTCAGCAGGGTTAGGGAGAGCCGTATTTCCTGCAGGGGCAGGCTTGGCCGGCTGGTGCCGGCAGAAGCCCTGGACCATGCAGCCAGCTCCTGAGCCCGTGCAAAAACTTTCCGGGCTTCTCAAGGGGGTGGCTGAGAGAGAGCCCGCTCTCAGGCCTCGCTGCACAACTTGCAGACAACCACTACCCCGATTCTTCTGTGCCTCCCCCGCCCCCCACCCCCGTCCCCATCCACGCCTCCAAATGGTAAATTGTGCTTTCTTTGGAGCTGAGCTGGACATAACCGTCTCTGGCCAGTTTGTCCAGTTCATAGCAGTTCTCTTTTGAGCCTTTCAGAGCTCGCCAGACCGGCCACCCCCTGTCCCCGCAGCCCCCACCTCCAACTGGCTCTCCTCCAGCCCCAACCTTCCGATGCAGACAGCTCGGTCCTTTTTAAATACTCACCACAACCCACGCGGATGAATACTCACCACCACCCACGCGGCTGTTTGCATCGACAGAAAGTTTCTAGTTCCAGCTCCCGGCTGAGTGGCCATGTCTCTGCTAACCAGCCTTCTCCTCCAGGCTGGGCAGCTGGGAGCCAGGAGGGGGAGGGGAGGCCAGAGCCGTGGGAGTTCTCCAGACAAACTTTCCACCCAACTCAGCGCCCTACCCTCTGTCCCCATTCCCCATCTGTTTCCCCAGCTCCCAGAATCACCTTTCTCTTGTGCTAACACCACCCACCCCCAGGCCTTTTAAAGGGATGGGGAATTTCGGCTGTTCCCTCTGCTTTCCCAAAGAGCCAAATTCTTTGATGCCATCCGAGGGAGCTGTCAGGGGGCTAAGATTGATCGCCTCATCTCCTCTCCGTCCCTCTGACCCACTTATTTAAAAATCTTCCCCCAGATCGACTTTTCATTTTCTGCTTTGAGATCTGGTTTACCACCAATTGTGTGGAACCCTCAGTCTTGTGCCTCCTCCCTGCAGTAAATTACAGCACTCCCTGAAGTTCAGACTATCTGGATCCCTTTAAAATAAATAACAAACCAACAAACAAAAAACAAAAATTCCCTCTGGGGCCAGAAAAGGAGTATCATCTCAGTGGTCATTATTTCCAACCCCTCCATGTTCAGGGAATTCTTGCTTGACAGTGATTTTTTTTTTTTTTTTTAACTAGCATAATGATAAAAATGGGAGGGGGCATCTCTTTGTTCTAGGGGAGAAAATCCACCCCCCCCCAACTTTGAGAATGCTCTAAGTGAAATGAATGGGTGGCCACCTTGGTTCTTGTTCATGTTCCTGAGTATAGATACAGATACAGGCTTGAGGCTTGAGTGGTGCTATGCATTTTAGACCCTGACCCTTGAGGGAGCAGGTCACAGAGGAGTGCAGATGCCTCCAGGTGAGCAAGGCAGGTGGATGGACATAGGGGCAGGGGCAATGCTGCAAACACTGGGCAGAAGGGGAACTGAGACCACACAGCTATGGAGGCCAGAGGCCCAAAAGGGCCTCTCACCATCTATCTCACTCCTCTGTGTCAGCCTGGGAGTGCCTGTCGATTTTCCAAGATTTATCTGTTGCTTTTGGAGGGTGGGATGGGGATAGTGGTGCTGATGATTGTAAATCTCTTCTCTTCCTTATTGCACCTTAACTCTGACTTTTCCCAAAGGCTGGCGGGGAAGCCTCTTTTTACTACCTCTTCCTGCCACACTGAGATCCTCACTCAACCTTCTTTTTTGGGGGGTGGGGGAAGATGCTGCTGGCCATGTACAGAAAGCAATTAACTCTATTAAAATATTTCAAAAAGAGGAAAATCTCTCCCTTAGATACTCTTGTTTTCCAGGCTTCTGGAGGATCTTAATTCTCTGAAGGAGATGAGGGAAAGGTCCTCTAGCGTTTTTTTTGTTTTTGTTTTTGTTTTTGAAGAAAGGGAGGCATTGGGGAGAGGGAGTGAAGGACTGGGGGGGTTCATGGTGTCCAGGTCGGGGGTCCTCTAGAGTTTTTGAATCAATTAAAGCAAATAATGCTCTCTGTTTTCCACCAGGCCCAGACCAGCGATTGGCCGAGTCTGGTCCCGTGACCACGAATTCCCTGCAATTTCGCCAGAGTCCTGGGTTTAATAGAGAGAGTCCCCATACGCTTGTATTTATCAGCAATATACAATTATAAAGGCCCCAAATTTAAAAAAAGAGAGAGAGACAGCAAAATCCCTCCCTCCCAAAATCGCTCCATCACATAAACCTGGGGGGGGGCAGGAGGGGGGGTCCCTTCCGATCCTCCCTCCTGACGCCCCCCCCAGCAGGCCCCCTCCCCCACCATTGAAAGCCATGAATTTTGAATTTGAGAGGGAGATTGGGTTTATAAACAGCCAGCCATCGCTCGCCGAGTGTCTGACTTCCTTCCCCGCTGTCTTGGAGACATTTCAAACTTCATCAATCAAGGAGTCGACATTAATTCCTCCTCCTCCTCCTTTCGAGCTAACCTTCCCCAGCCTCCAGCTCGGCGCCTCCACCCTTCAGAGACCCGGGAGCCAAAAGCGAGCCGAAGATGGGCCCGCTCCGCCGCCGCCGCCGCAGCCGCCGCTCCCCGCCGCCCCCCTGGCCCCCGAGTTCCCCTGGATGAAAGAGAAGAAATCTGCCAAGAAACCCAGCCCATCGGCCACGTCCCCTCCGGCCGCCTCCTCGGTCCCAGCCTCCGGGGTCGGCTCGCCCACAGGTCAGTAAAAGGGGTAGGGGTGGGGTGAAGGGCAGCTAGAAGACGGGGAGAAAGAGCGATGGGGGAGGAAGAAAAGGCGGCAAGCCTGTTGGGGTTCCTAGCCCCGTTGGTTTCAGTGACAAGGAAGCAGAATAGATCGCTGGGGTTCAGGCCTGGCCGCTGCCAGATGCCATCTCCCTCCCACCCCCACCCCCAGCAGATTTTGGAAGCTGGTTGGGGAAGAGCTTTTTCTCTGCTGGGAGAAGAGAATTCGATTGCCCTTTATCTGTGAGGAGGGATGCATGTGTGTTGTTGGGGCTGAATCTGAGGACAGGAAAAGATTCGGTCCCATTCCCCCAGCTCTTACACGGGAGGGGGAATCTAGGATCTAGGGAGGAAAGGAGGTGAGGAACCATCTTTCTTTATACACCCCCTCCCTGCGTGGAGTCCGAATTAAGGGGTCCACTCGGAGGACCTGGGGAGGCTCTGAGGTCCTGGGGGCAGAGGGGAGCCGGTTCTAACCCCTGCATGGCCCGTGGGCGGCTCTCTGAATGCTTTGCCCTGACCTGGGCCGGCTGTGCAGGGAGAGGGACGGGAAAGAAGGGAAAAGCCATGAGCGCGAGCGGCTGCGGTGGGCGGGAAGGAAGGGGCACGGCGGCTCCTGTTTTTGGCGGATGGAAGAGTCTTTTATTTCAGCTGAACTGAGGTTGGGAGGAGGATGCGGCCCGCTCTGATGCTCCGTCTGCTTTCCCAGCAGATGGCCCGGGGCTGGCGGAGGCGGCCGGCGGCGGGGCGCGCAGGCTGCGCACGGCTTACACCAACACGCAGCTGCTGGAGCTGGAGAAGGAATTCCACTTCAACAAGTACCTGTGCCGGCCGCGCCGCGTCGAGATCGCGGCCTTACTGGACCTCACCGAGAGGCAGGTCAAAGTCTGGTTCCAGAACCGGCGCATGAAGCACAAGCGGCAGACGCAGCACCGAGAGCCGCCCGACGGGGAGCCAGCCTGCCCGGGCTCCCTAGAGGACCCCGGCGAGCCCGCCCCGGAACCTGCGGCCAGCCCTGGCCGCCTCTCCGCCCCGCGGGCGGCGCGGGAAGCCTGCTCTCACCCGTCCGAGGTCGCGCCAGGCCCTCTGGGCGCCCCGTGCGCCCCGCCGTTGGCCTCTCGCCCGGACGGCGCGGGGACGCCGAGCCCCGGCGGCGCCCTGCGCGGGGCCCGCGGGCTGGAACCCGAGCTGTTGCCCGAGGACGCCTTCCCTGAGCGGCAGGATTCGCCTTTCCTGCCCGACCTCAACTTCTTCGCGGCCGACTCCTGCCTCCAGCTGTCCGGAGGCCTCTCCCCGAGCCTGCAGGGCTCGCTCGACAGCCCTGTGCCCTTCTCGGAGGAGGACCTGGACTTCTTCACCAGCAGCCTCTGCGCCATCGACCTGCAGTTCCCCTAACCGTCTCCTCCCGGCCGCTCGCCCCCCACCCCCAGGGCCTCCCAGGACCCCCCAGCCCCCAAGTGTGGTTTAGACTTCTTTATGTATTTGGCTAAAATTCAGGTATTATTGAATTAGCGTTTAATCCGCGTCCTTTCTTCTCTCTCTAAAATATTGGATACTCCGGCGTCTTTTGGAAACCACAGAAAAATTCCGTTCGGTGGACCCCTCCCAACGAAATCTCAGGAATCATTACACTGTAAGGGGCGGGGCGGGGCTTTTCTTTAAAAAGAGCTAGAGGAGCCTATTTTCCACTTTTTTTTTAAGTTTTAGGACGTAGATTATTTATTAAAACTCTTTAATAATAGGAAAAGGGGAAAGTATTTATTGTACATTATTTTCATAGATTAAATAAATGCCTTTATTATACGAACACGAGTGCTTGTGTTGGGACGCAGCCCCTTCCCCCGAAGCCCTCAGGCCGGCCTCGGTTCTCCCCGGGCTGGGTCTGGTCCCGGGCTGGCTGAGTCCGCGTGGTGCAAAAATGGCCCCACTTGGCCGCCCCCCGCGTCTCCTCCCGCAGCTCCGAGACCGCAGGGGGGTTTGCTGGAGGCCGGGTCACCTCGCCACCGCCCCACCGAAGGCCTCTGGCCCCGCGCGGGTGTTCGGGGCCTCGGCTTGGGAAGGTGGGCGGCGCAGGGAGAGGTGTGCGGCCCACGGGAGAGGGTGCAAGGAGCGGAGGCCACGGGCACGCGCGTGGGAGCCCGGGCCGAGGCCGCAGAGACGCAATGGGGTTGGGAGGGGGCCCGGGGCTCCGAGCTGCCGCACCCCAAAAGGGTGGAGGGCTTCTCCCGGCGCGCAGGGCGCCTGGGGGCTCGGCCTGGAGGAGTGGAGTGGGCGCCGGGCTTTTCTCGGGAAGCAGGCCCCGGGCCCCGGGCCCCGGGAGGATAAAGGGCCTCCACGTGGGCAGGACGGAGCCGCGGGAGCAACGCAGCGGGGCCGGCACCGGCTCTCCGTCCCCGCAGTCGCTCTGGGGCTGGGAGAGCGTCCGAGGGGCGGCGGGCCGACCAGCCCAGGGAGCCCGGGCAGCGTCGGCAGGCGCCTGGCCTGCAGGGAGGGAAGGACGAGCGAGGAGTGCGGGAGGGAGACGGAGAAGCAAGGGTGATGCTCAAAATGGCGCTGGGGCCGGGCGGCGGGGAGGCGAGGGAAGAGCCGCCATGACGGCCGCTTCGGGACGCGCGGGGTCCCGCCCGGGGACCGGCCCCGCACCCCCTTTCTCCTTTCTGGGTCGTTCAGACGCCAGTGCAGAAAGGGAGCCAGGGAGTCTCCTCCCAGTTTTTGTTTTATTTTATTTTTTTAAATTGAGCCCAATGGATGCCGAGGGCGCGAGATGGACGGAGAGTCCGCGTGGGGATGAGAAGGGGAGGGGAGGGGGCGCGCCGGGTCTGCAGGCCCGGGTGCGCCTGGGCGACTCGGGCTTTTGATCCTTCGCTCTGGGATTGTAGCCTGCCCAGAGCTTTCTCCAGATGCAGACCTACCTGTCTGTGCCAACAACTTCATTTGCCATCTCAACACTGTCTCCTATCCCCCACCTCCCAGGCCTGGCTACCTGCAAACCCCGTAAGCGGGAAGCCAGGATCGATCTTCCCCATCTGCCTTCTGCTTTCTTCCGGGGAACGTGGAGATTTAAAGGGCCCTGGAAAGCAATCCATCCTCCTTAGGTTTATTTAATATTTCTCGGGCCCAGAAATAGACACCGCAGGGCTACCTCCTAGCAGACGCTGCCAGTCTCCAAAATCAGTTTATTTCATGGGCCTCCCAGACGTTCCCCTGGACCAACAGGCCGAGGACTTGGAGTCCCGGGCACCAACAGGCAACAACTGTCAGGAAAAGCCAGAAGCCAGATTGGTCATGACATATAGGACCGGACAGGCCTCTGAATATTTTTTTTTTTAACTGGACCTCGGTGTGGGAAGTACACACATCTTATTCAGCTGAAATTTCATCCCTTAAACTGTCTTCATATAGAATTCACCTCCCGCATTAAATAATCTTATGTCATGTTAAATTGCACTTATTTCTTTCATAAATAAATTAATATAGAACAATTAGACGTGTTATTATAATATCATGGATCTTATTAGTTTATTTTTCCTCATAAAATATATAGGTATGAAATAAATTCAATATATTAAAGTAATAATACACAGCTTATTGGCTTGTGTGTTTATTTTCTTCATAAATAAGTGAGGCTACAATATATTAAAACCACACTATACTTTTTATTGGGCTATGTGTTTATTTCCCTACAAAATATGCCCATAGGCAGTGTTTAACGTCTTAAAAACCACAGCACATAGCCATTTCCACACTAGCAAAATGAAACAGGCATTTCAGCTGGGGCTTTGATTTCTATGTACCGCCAAACTGGATAATTTGGCCTAATTAAAAATGCTCTTTCAGCTATAACAGGTTGTTACCAAGATCAAGAACACCAGAAGGATTTTGCTAATTGCCCACCTTCCAGCTTTCTTTGGTCAAAAAGAGAGCACCTTTCATCAATGCCAAAAGAGCAGGATCTCTGCTGGAGAGAATTCACGTCTTGGGATCAGGGCTTGGTGTGCGATACTCAGGGCCCCTGGGGCTCTGGTTCTGTAAGAGCCTTGCTGCCCTGTGGCCCAGCAGCATCAGCACTACCTGTGAGCTGGTTCGAAATGCAGAAACTTCCGCCCCACTCCGAAGAGAATCAAAACCTCAATTTAGCAGATCTCCAGGTAGTTTATACGCACATTAAAGTTTGAGAAGTGCAGCTAGAGCAGTGGTTCTCAACCTTGGCTGCACATGAGAATCACCTGGGAATCTTTTTAAAATCCTGATTTCTGGGCCTCATCCTCCGGAAATTCTGTTTCTTTGTTATGGGGTGGGGCCACAACATTCGTAACAAAGAAACAGAATTTCCGGAGGATGAGGCCCAGAAATCAGGATTTTAAAAAGATTCCCAGGTGATTCTCATGTGCAGCCAAGGTTGAGAACCACTGAGCTAGAGCATAGAACTACCTTGCTCCCTGCCTTCCTCCGATGCTTAAGAATTTTTGACCCACTTTACCTGGCTATGGCCTTCCAAGCCTCCCCAACCCAAATCTCAGCTCCTGCCTGAGGCTGCAGCAGACCTGATTCCTGCCTGCCAGAGCGAGTGTGGAGCCAGGAGGGTCCAGCCAAAGGCTCAACCTACCAGTCTCTTCTAGGTACTTAGTGAGCCCTGGGGGTGAAAAGCAGTCAATCCAAGGAAATTGGGAGTTTCAGCATTTCCCTTGGTTGATTATTGGGGAGCAGTTGGAACTGTTTTTACAGGCAACACACAGATATATTCTCTCTCTCTCTCTCTCTCTCTCTCTCTCTCTCTCTCTCTCTCTCTCTCTCTCTCTCTCTCTTCTTGTGTTCACAAAACTCACCATTTCTGATGCCACCACAGCAGAACAAAGAGGCAATGCATTTTCAGAAGGAAATGACTCCTGCTTTCAATCTCCCCACCCACTTTGAAATTCAAAGGAATGCCTGGCAATTTGGGATTCATGAAGAATTGGGACTCAAGATACCTGTGTTCCAAATTAGCTCTTTTTTCCTTGTCTCATCTCTGGGGTCACCCTCTTTAGTGTGAGTTTCCTGGTTGGCTATGGAGGTGGAAGGAGAAGAGGGCTTCCCAGATAAGGCAGCAGGCTCCCCAGTGGTGGCAGGTTAAAGGACAGTGGCTGTGCCAAGTGGCTGTACTCACTTATCTCATCCTGTTTAGGCCTGGACCCAGTGTGAGTGGTCTTGTAGCACAAACTGGACATAAATTGACTGTGGTTGGAATGGGAATATTTCAGTGCCATCCCAAAAGCTGCTTGTCAGTCTGCCCTGCTTTTGATGAGTCATTCTTTGAAGAAGAATGGCTCATTAATATTATAGTGAAAGCAAAGGGCCATTAGATTGAGGAATTATATGCAATCACGATAACCCTGAGTCATTTAAAAAAATGTAACTTATGCCTGGACAAGTCCCTTCTCCTTTCTAGACCTCAGTTTCTCTATCTGTAAAGTAAATGGAAGAACTAAATGCCGCTAATGTCCTGCACATTATGTGCCAAAAGTATATTCGTTAGTCTTCACAAACGATACATTAAATATTTATTGTAGCTGGCGCTGTGTGCTTTTAAATGGAGGTGGTGACAATCGCCCACCTCCCAAGTATCCGGTAGAGCCATTTTAACAAATTTTAATTTGTATCTTTACACCAAAATTGTGCCCATAGTCATTATTTAAATGTGTAAGGAGAGAAATCTTTTCAACAAGCATGTAATTGGATGCAGTGCTGGGTGCCAGATGCCAGGTAGTCAATACGTATGAATATTAAGAAGTGTCCTAGCCATGTTTTCCGCTGGCTTTCATCCGCTGCCACCTTCCCCAACATTTGGTTATGTTTACCCTTGTTTGAAAAAGAGTAGGATGTTTTTTTTTTGTTTTTTTTTTAAAATATATTTTATTGATTTTTTACAGAGAGGAAGGGAGAGAGATAGAGAGTTAGAAACATCGATGAGAGAGAAACATCGATCAGCTGCCTCCTGCACATCTCCCACTGGGGATGTGCCCGCAACCCAGGTACATGCCCTTGACCGGAATCGAACCTGGGACCTTTCAGTCCGCAGGCCGACGCTCTATCCACTGAGCCAAACAGGTTTTGGCAAGAGTAGGATGTTTTATACAAAAAGAGGCAGGCACCACACTTCTCTGACACGGTGCACTCCGCTTTAAAAGTCCCCCTCAGATGTTATCTGCTTGCCAGAGCACCAGAGCATTGGTACAAATGCTGGATCTCCCTAAAGAGCCCTGCCGAATTGTCCTGCCACCTTCCCCCCAAGTCTCTGACGAGCACTCAGTGGCCCCACGGTGCGTCTTCTTGAAATGTGCTCTAGTCCAATACATTTCCTCAGTTTGCAGGAAGTAGGGCCCCATGTCCTCACCCTCTTTGCCTGCTGTGGTTGGTATGGCCTCCATCCTCCAATGACCTCTCCAGCTCAGCTCTGCTCTTCTGCCCCCACCCAGCATCCTCTCTCCAGACTCAATGGTGAGGCAGACCTTCAGTGCCTGAAGGACAGCTAACCAACTGCTTCCTCCTCTAAGGCAGAGTCAACAGGGAAAGAATCCTGCTCACACCTTCTCTGACCACCACAGGAAAAACAGTCTGGACAGTCATCCAGACACACATTCAGCTGCATCAGAACTTGGGGAGGTTTCCAAAGTGGATATTTTGGCCACAACTACCACACTTGGATGAACCCAGACCAGTAGGAAGTTATGTCAGTTCTTCTTCCTGTCACTCTAATTCAGTGATGGTGAACCTTTTGAGCTCGGCGTGTCAGCATTTTGAAAAACCCTAACTTAACTCTGGTGCCGTGTCACATATAGAAATTGTTTGATATTTGCAACCATAGTAAAACAAAGACATATTTTTGATATTTATTTTATATATTTAAATGCCATTTAACAAAGAAAAATCAACCAAAAAAATGAGTTCTCGCGTCACCTCTGACACGTGTGTAATAGGTTCGCCATCACTGCTCTAATCTTTCCTTTTAGAAAGATCCCAACTCTCTGGCTTACGTTTCGATCCAGATGAAAGTTTATATCCTGCTGGTCTATCTAGATTCTAGAAGTGAGGTCTAACCTCCCAGGAAGGACTGTTTCTAAGTGAATCCCTCAAGGAAGAGAGACAATGTCCTCCCTAGAAAACTTTTTCCAAATATTTGTAAGATCAGGAAGTTCTTGTTAATATCCAACTTCAAACCTTCAGCTGCAATTTTAATGCTTTGGGTTCTTTATAGATTATATAATATTGGGTTTCAATGATCAGAAAAGTCTTCAGCTTAGAAAAAAAATCCCTTTTCTAAACAAAGCCAACGGTCACAATTCTCAGTGAAATTTGCATATGATAAAGTACATATTGTATAATATATGATGATATGTTACATGAAAATATAGCACATATGCTATTTTCCTATCACATATTTCCATATTTTAATATGCTAGTTTTATTAAAAAGCAGAAGACTGACTCATACTATTTCAGAATGTGCATGTAATGTTAATATCATACCTGTATAGTGTTCTCTATGGCTTATATTTTCTTGTTTACTTTAATATTACTAACAATGCAGTGAAATAAGTACTATTAAACACATTCTTCTTCTCTGAGGCTGAGACTCAGAAACCGGAAAACTTGTCCAGGGTCATAGTGCTAAGAACTGGTCAAGCAAGAATTTGAACGCAAGTATTCTGGCCCCCAAACTACTAGTGTTTGAATTACAATATGCACCACCTATAGGCTCTGGTTCTTGACCAGATTTGTGACAATTTAATTAGCTTGCATTAAAAGAAATACCACTGAATTTAAATCCATCCTGCCCACAAACAGGAGAAATAATTATAGAGAAAAAGTTAGAACCCTGAATATCCTTTTAATTCTTAAGTTCCAAGCTTTGATCTTGGGCTTGGCCTTGAAGATCTGAGCACTGAGGAGAGCAGGCAGAGAGGCACGTCGTTGATACCTAAGGAAAGAACTGTTCAGACTGCTCCCGCCAATCCCCGGCTAAAGCAGCCTCCTCCACAGAAAGGCCAGAATCAAGTGTGAACTTCTAACACATCCTCCTTCTGATTAGAATTGTTCCCGTGTCTGCACACTCAGTGTGATAAGGACTGGCACCTCTCAAACATAATTTCAGTTCTAAGCATTCCTATGTTCTCCTTGCTCTCCTATATGTCTTATCTAAGTAGATTATATAAATGAGGAAATCAGCTTTATTTCACTTGGGTGTTGGGACCATCATACCTTCTCTGGTGAAGCTCATTGGGTCAACCAGGAACTCCTAGAGCCCATAGGTTAGTCCAGATGTGGCTTACTTGTCCTTGTTTGTTTTGTTCTGCACTCAGCTGTGGGATGAGTAGGGATCCAGGCTGCATAGACTTTCTCCTCAGGTCAGGTGGTGAATCTTCTTTCTAGGAGGAAGAGACTTGGGAACCTAGGGAGCCAAGTTGTTTTTTTTCTCCCAGTTCTGTCTGCTGGGGCTGGGAGAGCCAGCAGGAATTTTGGGAAAAGTTTAAATCTTTCTGCTACACAAGAGAGGGAAGCAAGACTCAGGGATGAAGTGGAGATTATGGTGGCTTTGGAGGGCTGAGGGTAAAGCAATCACTGACAGTATAACTTGAGGCACTTTGCCCCACCCTCTTCTCTTTTTGTCATTAATAATGGGCTGCTGGTGGCTTCAGCTGTTCCTCAGAAGACTGCATTTCCCTAGCTGCCACACAGATTTCTGCTGTTTTATTAAGCTGATTTGGAATTTACTTCCTCCTTAAGACCTCAGATTGCTCCCATAATTAAGAGGGCAAGGGATGAGGTGAGTAGGTTCTCTCTGGTTGAGGGAAAGGTGGAAAGAGAAGACTCAGGTCTCTCAGAGGCAGGGCAGCCAGGCCTAGCTTGGGGCGAGGCTTAGATCAAATATAGGCCTAGCTCAGATTTGGGGTTAAAAGAGAAACCCTAGTTCCCCATACCCTTCTTCTCCAAAGGCCACTGTGGAGAACATCTTAAAGTCAGAGGAAAAAGCTGGGAACCTCTACAAACCCAAAAAGTTACTGGGAAATAGAAAGAAATATGCTTGCCCTTACCTCAACACCCTCTTCCCTTCAATCTCTCTGCAGGCCACCCCTGCCTCCCATCTCAGGTCTCCTTTCCTTTGTCTGCCCTCATCCCTTTGGCAGTGAACATTATCTCACCCTCCCCTATTGTATCTCTCTTAAAGAAGTAACCAGCTGTCCCCCCTCCCCCAACTTGTCCTGGTCCTAGGCAGGGGTCCGAAGTAACATGTGAGGAGGGAAAGGGGCAGGGTCCTGTGAAATGCTTTGAGGTCTTTCTTGGTTGGGGGCTAAGCAAGGCTCACAGTTAGTAAGAGAAGAGAAAGGTGGTGTGATTCTGGGGATAAAAATAGAAAGCAGGAGAGGCGACTGTAGAGGAAAGGCAAAATGAGGGGGAATGGGAACCAGAACAATGGAGACTGAGAGATAACTTTGGGGTTTGTTGCAGAGTGAGGAGTCCTCACCCTGCCCTTTCTGTGGGTGGGGAAACCTGAGTAGTTTGAGGTTTCTCTCTGGACCCGTCCCACCTGCTTCTCTTCCTTTCCTGAGCTCAATTGTTTACAAAGATCCCTCCCTGAACTCTTGCCCTCCTGGACTTGCCCTAGCCCCGGCCTCAGGCCTCCAGCCAGGCAGACACCCTGACAGGTTACAAATGAGCGTGGGTGTTGGATTGCACCAAGCTCTTGTCCTCAGAGTCTGGAGGAGGAGAATCAAGGGGCTCTACCTAAGAGCTTCTCTTCCAGTCCCAGCCCAGTCTGAAGAGAGTGAAGGGGGCACTTCCTGTTCTCCTCTCCTCCCCCATCCCTGACCCAACAGACACACAAGAGCAGAAAGGGGGGAGAGTCCACTCCCGAGCCTCAGGACCTCCACACTGAATCTCCCATTCTCTGAGCAAACGCCCTTGATCTAGTCTAGAAAATTCATTGAAAATTTGAGTAATCTTTAAGATGTAATTGGTATTGAGCTTATGGATTTGAGGCTTGGGATTCTTTTGGGCGGCGGGGAGGAGATATGGAGGGTGGTGAGGGAGACAAGGGTAGGAGGGAACTAAATAATTCAGGATCCACACTAGTTTTAAATGCTTCCGAAAAAAGAATAAAATTTCCCTCCTCTTCACCTGTAAACATCACCTAGCTCGGAGCTCATTATGGCTCTCTGGAGAGAGACGGGGAGTTATCTGAGTGTGAGTGAGCGAGCCAGCTACAGCTATGGATGGCTAGAGAGAGGATAAATACATCTCGAGAGATGAGTTGATGGATAGGTAGGGAACAATATAAATATGGAGAGAGATGGACGAACAGAGAGATGGATTGAGACAGAGGGAATATAAAGAGAGGCTGAGGGAGAAAAATGGATGCGTGAATGAGGAGAGAGCATTTATGTGGAGAGATGGAGAGAGAAATGGGGGCATTTCTCATCCTCCTTCCACATTTCTGCCCTGTTTTTTCCCCTGAAATGCCAGTTTCCCACCCTTCATATAATGAATTCAAACTCTAGATTCTAGATCCTGCCTCACACCCTTAGGTATTTTTGCACCCTCTTCTTTCACAGTCTCACAGTCATCCATTTGGCCCAAGATAACATACCTCACCCGGCTGTCCTAGCCCATCACCCCTAGACAAACTGGGAGAAAGAAACTGGGACTGGGAGCTGTGGGAACGTAAGGAGGCTGGATTCCCTACCTCCCCATCTACAGCCTTGGGGGGAAGGCTCCTTTGGGGTGTGGGAAGAGTGAGGGACAGCTGGGTTGAATTTGCCCAAATCTAATAACCCAGGAGCCTATTGAAGGTCTTGGGGGTTGGGAGGGGAGGAAAGTCTTCAATATTCCTCTAACTTTACCCCCCTCTCCCTCTGGTCCCTTCTTTCCAAAAGTCTTTGAAGAAAGATGTTTTTGACGCTTCCACGTCGCTCTCAGATGGATGGGCTGCGGGTGATTGAAGTGTCTTTGTCATGCTAATGATTGGGGGGTGATGGATGGGCGCTGGGGCTGCCAAACTCTGGCCCACTGCGCCCATTGGCCTGGGAGAGATCACATGCGCCCCTCCACCCCCCACTCTCTGCCCGCTTCCTGGGGGAGCGCTGGCCCAGGAGCGCTGGCCCAGGCCATGGATGCAAGCTTCAGCGCTGTGACATACTGCCGAAAGGTTGTAGGGCAAGAGGGTGTCTCCCCAAAACGGGCCGACCCTCCTGCGGCCTCCACGCATGGACTATAATAGGATGAACTCCTTCTTAGAGTACCCACTCTGTAACCGGGGACCCAGCGCCTACAGCGCCCACCACAGCGCCCCTACTTCCTTCCCCCCCAGCTCGGCTCCCGATGTTGACAGCTACGCAAGCGATTCCCGCTATGGTGGGGGGCTGCCCAGCCCCGAGCTTCAGCAGAACTCAGGCTATCCGGTCCAGCAGCCGCCTTCGGCACTGGGGGTGCCCTTCCCCAGCTCCGCGACCTCGGGGTACCCCCCGGCAACTTGCAGCCCCAGCTATGGGCCTTCTCAGTACTACCCTCTGAGCCAACCAGAGGGAGATGGAGGCTATTTCCATCCTTCGAGCTATGGGGCCCAGCTAGGGGGCTTGTCCGACGGCTACGGAACCGGTGGAGCTGGCCCCGGGCCGTACCCTCCACCACAGCCCCCTTACGGGACCGAGCAGAGAGGGAGCTTTGCACCGGCCTATGCTGATCTCCTCTCCGAGGACAAGGAATCGCCCAGCACGTCAGAACCCAGCGCCCCCACTGCCCGGACGTTCGACTGGATGAAGGTTAAGAGGAACCCACCCAAGACAGGTAGGGCTCAGGCGTGGCCACCTCTCTCGGGGCCCCAAAGCCGCTCTGCTGCTTCTGCACTGGGGGGTCCTGAGCCCAGGCTGGGTTCCTTGCTCTGAGACGCTCTGGTAGAGGCAGGTAAGAACACTCCGCCTGTCTCAGGACGGGTGGGGTCCCCACTGAGTGAGTGCGGGTCTACCCTCCAGAGTAAGTTTCCACCCTCACCCCCAACTTCCTGATCTGTGTGCCTAGCACAGCCCAGGACCTGGCGCGCCCAACGGGCTGGGGGTGGGAATGGAAGTGTGGGGCAGGTTGCTCCAGATCCGAACACCTTGAGGGTGGGGTGTGCCTGGTGATCCACGAGAACTTTGAGAGCCGAAATGGGACAGAATGGTGAAGGGGGTGCAGAGCGGCCCAGGGGTGGGGTGGGGGCGAGGAGAAAGGTGAGCGCACTGACGTGCCTTCTCCGCCCCGCCCCTAGCAAAGGTGTCGGAGCTGGGCCTGGGCGCCGCCGGCGGCCTCCGCACCAACTTCACGACGCGGCAGCTGACGGAGCTGGAGAAGGAGTTCCATTTCAACAAGTACCTGAGCCGGGCCCGGAGGGTGGAGATCGCCGCCACCCTGGAGCTCAACGAGACGCAGGTCAAGATTTGGTTCCAGAACCGGCGCATGAAGCAGAAGAAGCGAGAGCGGGAGGGAGGCCGGCTGCCCCCAGCCCCTCCGGGCTGCTCCAAGGAGGCCACGGGAGACGCCTCCGACCAGTCCACGTGCACCTCCCCGGAGGCCTCGCCCAGCTCCGTCACCTCCTGAGCTCAGCCTCCCACCCGACGGGGCTCCCCAGCGCCGCCATCCAGCCGTCGCCTCCGCCTCCGCTCCCCCTAACCCGGGCCTGGGCTAAATGACTGATGGGAGATTGTCACCACGGGCGGGCGGGCGGCGGCCGGCCGGGGGGGCGCCAGTTTGGAGCTGCCTTAGGGGGCAGCAGGGAAACACTTTCCTCCGGTCTGGGTGGGATGCTGACGGCTGGGGACCCTATGGGACCAGAGGCATGAGAGACTTGTAACCGGCCAGATGTGGAGGGAAGGGCTGCCTGTCGCCTTTGATCTGGGGATCAGCCCGGGTGGGGTGGGAGCAAGCGGAATCTCCCGAATTCTGCTTCCCTCGTAACTTCGGTTGGCTCAGTTCAGTGCCTTTGAGCTGCAAGGACTGTCCTTATGCACTCACCCCTGCCCCAACTCCCCCTTCTAGGCCTGGGACGGAGAGAAGGCCTAGGAGTTTCTTGTGTGGGGCGTGTTTGGGTGCGGGCCTATCACCAATGCTTACTCTCTCCAATCACCACAGACCTTACAATAGCACCAGCTGCCTTGTGACAGACCAAAAAGCACCCCCCCATCTAACCCTATTACCCGCCCCCCCCCACATTTGTATTGCACTAATGCAGCCTCTAGAGGTTGTTTCCTGAGACCTGACTCCTCCTCCCAGCGATCTCCTCTCTAAGCCAACAAAATGTTTCGGAACTTGGTTCTGCTGAGACTTTTGGAATGTTGTGCGAGGCCTGCCCCCCGCAAGTCTCCATCAGGAAGGCGCAGGCGCGCCCCCACTAGTTCCTCCCCTATTTATTGCCTTCTGGAAACCCAGGACCCTCATCCCCATCTCCACCTGGGCGCCCCACTCTCTGGGGGAGAACAGGGAGGCCCAGGTGCCCTGACAGCTCCTAGCAGCTGCAAGCATTTCTCTGAACCTTGGAGACCGTGGGGGCACCACCCGAGTTTCTGGAAACCTGAGCCCCAAGCAAGCTGGGTTCTCTCTGTACCTCCAACTACCTCATTGCAATAAAGTCTGTGTTTTCCCTTCTTCCCGACTGCTTCTGCTCCTCCACCTCAGGGTAGAGAAGGCTTTCTGCTCCAAGAATCCTGGGGAGAGGGGAAGACAGAGTTGGCCAAGCCTGGCTGGGCTGGAAAGAACTGGGTGGATCTAAAGCAGAACCAGAACCAGGTCTCCAGGTCTGACAGATGTCAGTCCCCGGGTCATTGGAAGAAGCAAGACAGAGATGGAGGAAAAGGGCATGGGGAGGAAATCGTTGGGAGAAAGTCCTGAGAGGAAGGCAGGAAAGGAGAGCTCTTTGGAGAAAACAGAAAAGGGTATAGAAAGAGTAGGATGAGTGGGGGAAGGCAAAGGCAACTCCCCCCTCCCCCACCCTCACCCCCCAGACAAGGCCTGGCATACAGAGAGAGAGTCAGAGGATGGGTCGCCCCCAACCCAGCTCTCTTCCACCCAGCCAGGACATCCGCCCAGACATTGGAAGCCAGAGAGCCTAGGACACTCAGCCACAGCTGGCCCACCTCCAAAGTGCCAACCTCCCAGCTCAGTGCCATCCTCCCAGGGTTGAAGGTGAGCTCCCCGGGTTTTTGGTGCTGGGCCACAGGAAGAAGGCGGCCTCAAAAAGGGCGAGTGGGTGTGGGAGAAGGGGAAGGTGGCCCCAAGGGGGCAAGTTGGAGGACCAGGGGCCTGGGGGTGGGGGAGGAGGCCGAGGTAGGTCCGGATCTGGAGCTGACCTTTTTACCTCCAAGCGCCTTTGGGCTTTCCAAACAAGCCAACAGAGCACCCGCGGGGACAGCTATTGTCTCCAGGGCCGTCCCACCAACAAACCCTTGGTCTGCTGCGGGGAGGGGTGTGGGGGGTGGGGAGGCCGGGGCTCAGGAAGCTCCGCGATGGTCAACAAACCTCCATCGCTCACTGGCCCCTCAGTGCCATTGAGATGACCCGGGCCTGCGGGCTCTGGGCGCCAGAGACCCCCTTTATTGATTCCGGTTACCCAGGGAGCCCACATGCCCCCGAGCCAGGACAGCTGGTGGGGGCAGCAGTGGAGCCAAGGGGGGGGGGCACTTATCCACCCCATCCATTTAATTTTTGACGATTCAAAGGAAGAGAGGCAGCGAAGAGAACTAACAGCTAAGAGGACTAAGAGCATGTATATGAAACGCCTAGCAATTGCTTCCTAATGAAATTGGTGCCATTATAGGAGAGGCAATGTTAGCAAGAATGGCACAGCCCAGCTGCAGAGGAAGAGAGCGTGTAGCAAGAGGAAGTCTAGCTTTCCCAGAGGCCCCTGCCTGGTCCTCCATCTTCAAAAAAAAATCTATTAACTGCTTTTCTGTATTTAATTGAAATTGCCATCAAGATTGGCTTCCCCAAAGGGTCACCTTGACAGAGGGGACAGAGCAAGTGTCTGTGGAAACAAAACTCCCCTTGCTTGGAGCCGGCCAGTGTAAGCCAGTAGAGCCTTCTGGTTGGGGTAATTGTGGATCCTACAACTTTGGATCAGTAGGCAGGAAAGCAGGGAGGAGCAGTGGTTAGAGCAGGGCCACAAGGATGGTGGATCTGGGCCTCAGGCTGGTCCTGGGGGAGGGTGACATGATGGAAGGGACAGGAGGAAAGGAAAGGCTGCCCATTTGATTTTGGGTCACAGCGCAAGGAACCACCAGATTCCCTCAGGGAAGGGTGAGGGGGCAAATCAATTCTCTGTTAACAGAGGCACAGACTCAAAATAATCCACAATAAATATGAGCCTCCTACCTCCTTAGGTGCAAAGCTACTGACCCCAACCCACTTGGCTCTCTCCTAAAATCCCACTTTGAAGTTAAGGCCCCAGATTGGTTTACACAGGAGGCACTTATTTGGAGAAAGAAAAGATGACTGTGTCTTTCCCCAGCATACAGGACAAAGGAGAAAATGGTCAACCAAATAAACAAAAACACATTTTGCTGCAGCTGAATTAAGTTGATGGTCTTTGTTAAACTTTCCAGTCAGAGACGCCTCCATGCCTTTCAGGCTGGTGGGTGTTTCTCAGGCCTTGAAGGGGTGAAGGGAATCATATTCACCAGGGCATCTCAAAGTGCATTTCTGCAAAAATTGAAAGCCCTCCCTCCACTCTTACACCTTCCTTTTCTAGATTTCAAAAAAAATCTCCTGGTTTGAAAGTAAAAATCTTGAGAGATTTTTTTTCCCCTTGATTCTTCAGAAACCTTGACAAGGTTTCTGAGGAGCATCTCCTGGCCCCTCCCCGACGGTCTGAGTGGGGGGACAGTCAAGCCTCCACTCCACCCAGCCCTCTGCACCATCTGTTTCTCAGCCCCAAGTGTGAACTTTTCCTCTTTCATTTGCCTTTTCCTTTAGCGTTTGTTCTCCCAATGCGAGGTCCTTTGATCTTCTGGACAAGAGACAAGAAAAAGAGAATTAAAAACCCCTGAAGTTCTCCTTACTTTTAATGTGGGTTTCTTTGTTATGAACATTCTCTGCACCAATACCACTGGGCTGCTGGAAGGGATTTGGTGGGATGGGGAGTGGAAGAGGGTGCAGATGGGAAGGCTGGGGACATCTCTGGGTGACAGCCGAGGAGTTGGGGAGATGTCCCGGATACCGGGTTTCAGATCCTTCCAGCGCTGCCTCTCAAGCCTTGAGCAGGCTGCCTAATTCCCTGCACCCAGTTTTACTATCTATAAAATGAAGGTCATAATAGTACATATTTCATAAAGTTGATGCTGGGATTAAATAACTTAATATGTGCAAAATGCTTGGAGCAGTCCCTAATAAATACATGTGAGCTATAATAAGAATAATAGTAATTATTATTATTATTTTTTAAAAAATATATTTTATTAACCTTTTACAGAGAGGAAGGGAGAGAGATAGAGAGTTAGAAACATCGATGAGAGAGAAACATCGATCAGCCGCCTCCTGCACACCTCCCACCAGGGATATGCCCGCAACCCAGGCACATGCCCCCGACCGGAATCGAACCTGGGACCTTTCAGTCCGCAGGCCGACGCTCTATCCACTGAGCCAAACCGGCTTCGGCGCAATAGTAATTATTATTATTACTCAAAGGGACTCGTCCTCTCCCTTTTCTATAGTCCTTTACTTATTCCAGAGCACTTCTTGATCCTTTGAGATGTGCACGCACTCTCACATCTTGTTTGACCCCAAGTTAGGTGTATGGAGCTAGAGACAGGTTATAAGTAAGGCCAAGGACAGGTAAAAGGGATTCCTTCTTAGCAGCTGAGAACACCTCGACTGGGTTGAGACCCCTTCCTTTCCTTCAGGTCTCAGCCTACTCGCCCGAGGAAGAGGAGGGTTATCCTGAGCCTCCCACACTCTTTCCCTCCCTTCTCCATTGAGAGGATGGATAGGAAGTCTTGAAGGCAGACACTTTGAGGTCCTGATTTAGAGTGGTGGGGGACAAGGGTTCTGAAGTATAACTTCATTATCAATGTGCCCCCCTCTTATTAGCTGGGTGAGCTTACGCCAGTTATTCAACTTCCCTGTGCTTCCATTTCTTCGGATGTAAAATGGAAGACATTGAAGAATAAATGAGATGTATCAGAAACACTTAGGACGCTGTCTGGCAGTGTTCGGTAGAAATTTTCTGTTTTATATATTCCCATAAGACATTTTCCTACTCCTTTTTCATCCTGAGTTGTTTTTGGCATGATGGAAGCAGATATCCCTCAGCCTTGGTCCTCTTGCACTGCACCCACAGACCCACCTGGTATCATAACCATGAAACTTGCTGCTAGGGAATAAATTATGAACGAAAAGGTTCCAGGTAGTCCCACAGAATACTGGTTTACAGTAAGTAGTGTATCATAATGAGACACGCTCTTGGCAGGACAGCCTCCTTGCATAACTCTGGCAGCACATTCTCATGTAGGGCATGAGCTTGGCACCCCCTGCAGTTGTGCCAGATTTTTTTCTGATGGTTTAGTCCTGGCTCTAAGGACTTCCTTGCATGACTTCTTTGCATGACTCAACCACAGATGCTTCAGCTTTTGCTTTATATAATCAAAGTGAGTCTTGGGCAGGACAGAAGTTGGAGATGCAAAATATTTAATGCCCATTTCTGGAAAAACAGAGAGGCTCAAGCAGCTGTAGATTTCAGCTCAGAGATAGACCTCTTGGTCCTTGTCCACTGTTGTTCGCTTCATCAAAATATAAATGGATCAGATACTCCAGAGAAGAACTTTATAGGAGCTTCCCAGAATTTTCTCTACCAAGGGCCTCTTGTGTGTCCTTTCTGGGCCTGCTTTCCCAGTTTTTAATACAAATTGAATTGTACCACTGCAGCTTGGCCATTCTTTCCTCTGAGGATAGAAGAAGACATAGGGAAGAAGGAATGTTAACCTTGGTCTAGGATGGAGGTACAGGTGGGGGGAAGCATCCGGTTGCATATAGTCTACTGGCCTAGTTAGAGCTAATTAAATTCAGTCTCACCCTAAACCCCACCCCACCCCTAGTCCATTTCCTTCAAGCTCTCAGACTCACTGGCCTGGGTCCAGATAATTCTGAGCTCTGCAGTTCTTTCTGCCTAAAGGGGAACCTAGGAGGGAGGGAGTCCTACAAAACATGCACCCTCTGCTCCTCTGAGGCCTAAAGCTCCCTTCAGTTTACCCTGGCTTGACAGCCTCATTTCAGTCCCCACCTTGGAGATGAGGCGGCTCAATATTTATCCAGCCAGAGAGGTTTGCCTAGAAGCCTTGCTTCCTCCTCGGTCTGTTCCTGCTAGCTCTGCTCGGCCTCCCCCACCCCCATCCTTTCCTGGTTCATGGAGAGTTCAGCCCTGCAATGGCTTGCCAGCTCCCACCCCCCAGCCCTGGCTAGCAGTCTGTCCAGAGGATTGCTGAGGCCAGTGGGGCGGGGGGGGAAGGGTCTTGGTCATGGGGTCATGCCCTGGTCTCTCCAGTCTTGTTAGACCAGCAGCCTGGGCCTCCCAGAGGAGAGAAGATTCAGCAAATGATTGTCTTTTTGGGGAAGGGGTACATGGAGATTGGCTAAAATGGTATTGTTGGTTTGGGGAGATGACCCAGGACTGTGAAGGGCCACATATCTATCTGCATGTTATTAGTATTATAGATTATGTTGGTAAACTTGTAATAGTTTGGACTCTTTCCAAAGACACCAAAAGAGTTAATACAGCAAAGAAGTGACACCCATGTTTCCAGCAACCATATGTGAAAACAGTCTCTCGCCTCCTAACATTCTAGAATGGAAGGTCCATGAAGGCTGAGATTTTTGTCTGTTTTATTCATTGCTTAATTTCCAGTGCCTTGAACAATGCCTGACACAGAGTAGATGCTTAGTAAATATTTGTTGGAAAAATGAATGTTGGAGCAAAAGTCTCCTGTCCAGACATTCCCAAAATGGTGCTCCGAAATGATGAGGGCTTCAGATGTTCAATGAGTCCAAGAGTTTTACCAGAGGCAATGTATTAATATTAATATAAAGATAATGGAAGTAGGGTTAGAGATGGGAGGAGTTTGGGAGGCATTTTCTTTTTCTCCTCCCTTCCCTTTGTTAAAAGTATCTGTCTCAGGCAGTGATAGCTTCAGGGCGAGTGTGCTCCTGGGGTTGCCTACAGTTTTTGTTTGTTTGTTTTGTTTGGGCTCCTTTAACAAGTGTAAACTCAAGAAAAGACTCAACTTTGGGAACGTAAAGGCTTTGAAGGCCCAGCTGGATGTTTAGATTGGTGGAAAGGTCTGTAGAAAAGGGACAGAGAAGCCATCCTTCTGCAGGGAGATGCATGCGAGGTGCTCCTGTCACTGACAAGCCTTCTCCATCCCCCAGCTGCCCCCCCCCGCCCCCCGCAGAGTCAAGTGTCCTTTATATGCGAATGGACCAAGGTTTCCTTTCATCTTAAAAAAAAATGTTTGGGATGTCTTCCCCTTTTCGGGCCAATAAAGCGAATTCACGCAGGGTAGTGCAGTGCATGGATTTGTTTGGGTCTAAAGGGGGACATAAGAAGCATTATTTTCAATGCTAATGGAGCTCGAAGGCAAGGAAGGCCACCCCTTGAACGTTTCAGGGCCCCGATGAAGATCACCCAGTCTGGCCTGGCCAGTTACCGTCAGTGAAAATTGTTGGGAATTGATGTCATCCTGTTGCTTATTCCTACCACCATAGATCTACACACATGGATCCTGCTCCCAGAAACAGAATCCTAACTTAAAGCAGGAAAAGGAAAGGGAGACTGTTGAGGAAAAGGGAGTTACCTGTCTGGTCTCCCCTACACTTCATCCTGGGGTGAAAGTTCTAGATCACCCCACCCAAAGAACAAAGTTGGGGGAGGGAATTCTTCAGCAGCAACCTGAAGGAAAGCAAAGGTTGGAGGGTCCTGGGCCTGGCTCTAACCATTTTGGCCAGAGTTCTTTGATTCCCCCCCTTTCGTCCAGCCTGCAGCCTCTGCTAGGCGCTGTTGCTTTTCTGGATGGGGAGTCTGAACAGGTGAAATCTGGACAACCAGTTCCTCCAGTGTCTGTCCTATTCAAACTCAGTCATTTTCTGGAACTCAATTTTTAATTCCCACCTTTGGGGCCCAGCAGGGGAGACCCTGCCCAGGGAGCTGAAGCTAGAAAGAGTCAGAGGAAGCCAGGAGGCCAATGTCTTCCCGGGAGGATGAGTGGGGTGGGGTGGGGCAAGTCCCGAATCCGGCATGGGGTCTCCATTCAGCAATTCAAATTCAGCAGTTTGGGTGCATGGACATGGGGAATTGCAGAGATGCCTTTGAAAGGGTCAGCGGGCCTGCAGGCTCCCACCTACAGTGCAAACATTTCAAACCCATTGAAATCCACACCTTGACACATTCCCGCAGACGTGCTGGCCTCCCTTACAACAATTACAGACCTATCTAAAAACAAGCATTGTTACTTGTGACCCCGACCAAAAACACAGCTTTGCAGACGTGGCTGCAGCCACTCAATAGAGCAAGGCAGCTTACCTGCGTGGAAAGTTTCTCTTTCTCTTCCCCTCTCCCGAGTTTCTTTTGGCTGCAAGGAGTGCGAACAAGTGAGTGGGAAATGGAAGAGTTCTCCACGTAGACATAAAAAGTAAGAGGGACTTTTGCTAAAAATCCTTCCGTCTATTTCTGCAGAATTCCCAGGCTGGAAAGGAAAATGAAAGGGGCTGAGAAAGGATCAGCTCTCCGTGTTCGGTGGTATGCGGCTCAGCACAAATTAAGACACAGCAAACTAAACAAACAAAACATTCCAAACATCACTAATCTACATTTTCTTCACAGAATACCAAAGATCTGGAAAGCTGGCTTTCCTGGTTTTCATTGGAGTATTTGGATCCAGAGTTTGGTATGCTTTACCTGGATCGTTCTACCTCGAGCAGGAAAAAGAAAAAGAGCTTGTGTTTAGCCTTAGAATTTAATAATGAGGAACAATGGGGCAGATACAAAAATTTAAAAAAATCATCCAAAGTCTAATACCAATCCCAACGTTGGGTTCTTTAACATCCTCACCTAATTTTGAAAGACATTAAACTTTCAAATGTGCATTAAATAAATCTACCAAAAATAGTTTGTCTTCCCAAATCCTCTCTTTCTAAAAAACTCTAAAGAAAAAGAAATCTGTTTTTCAAAATTTCTCTTTTTGAATAAGAAGAGAGTTTATCAGCAATAGATATAGGTCTTTTTTTTTTTTGTCTCTTTATTCTTTCTAAGTGAAAGGGATATAGAAGATTGGAAAATATTCAAAGCAACATTTTAAAAAAGATATATTTTTATTGATTTCAGGGAGGAAGGGAGAGGGAGAGAAAGACAGAAACATCAACGATGAGAGATTATCATCTATCGGGCACCCCCTGCAAGCCCCCTACTGGGGATCGAGCCTGCAACCCGGGCACACGTGTTCTTGAACGAAATTGAACCTGGGATCCTTCAGTCTGCAGGCCGACGCTCTATCCAGTAAGCCAAACCGGCTAGGGCTCAAAGCAAATTTGGCTCTACTCTTCCTTTCTCTTCTTCCAGCTCTCTTGTACACAAATCTCTGTGGGGAGTGGGGAAGCCGGATCCTAGGATTGAAGTGAATTGAATCAGTACATAAACCTCTTGCTCTCACGTATTCTGCATTGACCAGGTGCTGAGATGCTTCCAATGTCAGATTCCTCCCCTGGAAAACAAGAAAGGGCCTGATTCCCTCTCCTCCCCCCACCCCCTACAGATATTTTAAGTTTAGTTTTCAATTTTATTTTTGCTGACAAGTGTAAATATTTGCTCTGTTGCTGAGACATAGTTCAGATTCTTCTCTTGGGTCAGGGAAAGCCTGGAGGAGCACTCTTCCATTCTCTTCTTTCCACTGAGTTAGGGACCAAGATGCAGACAGTTTTCCTGAAGTCACACAGGGTCTCACTCAGCCCTTTCCTGCTTCAGCCTTGAACTGGGAGTGGTTTCCTGAGCCACAGGGTCCACTCTCCAGTGGGTTCTGAAAACCTTGATTAGGAGAGACGACAGAAAAGCTCACAAATCGTTGACAGGTCTGAATAGTAGGTCTTTCTATACTAGGTGCACCTGAAGAGAAAGGACTCTCCCTGCCCCCACACCCCTGCCCCCATACACACCATGACCCTGCAAGCTTAAAGGAATTTTTTTAAAAATATATATTTTATTGATTTTTTACAGAGAGGAAGGAAGAGGGATAGAGAGTCAGAAACATCAATGAGAGAGAAACATCGATCAGCTGCCTCCTGCACACCCCCCACTGGGGATGTGCCCGCAACCAAGGTACATGCCCTTGACCGGAATCGAACCCAGAACCCTTCAGTCCGCAGGCCGACGCTCTATCCACTGAGCCAAACCGGTTACGGCAGCTTAAAGGAATTTTGTTAAGGGAGAGGAGTAAGTTACTCTGCTTCCAGCAGCAGGGAGAGGTGTCTTTCTCCTGGCCTTTGGCAGATGTGGAAAGAAACGCCTGCCCAGTAATGAGATACCAATCCAGCTTTCAGATCAACATTGCTTTTGGATATTTTGATGACCACCTAGCTGCTTCTTAGCTCATAGAGCTGAGGAATCTGAATTGCTGAACTCTATTCTGTTCCTTTCCCCATGCAGCCCCTGAAAATAGCCCCAAAGCATTTGATTTCTCCTTCAGGTAAGTGAATTTCCCCAGACATATCAGTGCGCAAGCTGACTATTGCTGGGGATGTCTTGCTTTTCTCAACCTCACTAACCAGAGATGGACTTAGAGGATGAGGGTGGGGCAAATAATAGCAACATAATGATTAAAAGCTTGGAGATGGAAAGAATGTAAAGACCTTGTCCTTTCTACCCTCACCCAATCTTTACTACTACATCCTGGGCTCAGACACCTCTAGCAATAAGGGGACCACTATTAGGAAGATTCTTCCAATGTTGGACTTCTCTAAATGATAGAAAACACTCCTCCAAATATTTGAAGAAATTGTCCTCTGTGGCCCTTCTCTAGGGTAATACACATTCAAATTCCTCAATTGTTTTCTTAAGACCCAATTTCCAGATCTTTCCTCATTCTGTCTTCCTTCCTTAGTTAATATTTTCCATAATATTAAGTGTCTAGAACTAAACAGAAAACATAAAGTGTAATTGGATCAATTCAAAGTAGAGTGGAAGTGACCTTGATGTGAGCACTACCTTTCTGTCGATACAGGCAGGATAGCTTGGGCAGGGAAGAACAGAGGGCAGGCTAGTGTTTGGTGATAAGGGAAGGCATCCCTTTTCTCTTGCAAATTGTGTCCATCCATTTGACCTCTAGTGTTGCATCAGTCACTGATACCACAAGCCCTGCAAATCTCCAAGCTCAGGGAGAGAGCTACCAGATTGGCCATTATTTGTGGGGAGCAAACATTTGCTGAGCAGTCTGTGTAAGCTGTGAGAAGGGAAGGGGGCATTCGAGTAGAGAAGCAATGTGGACAGGTGAGCAGGAGAGGCCTGCTATCTCCGGGGAAGGAAGTACAGATGATCTTGGCTTAAGCAGCTACTCCAGTTCTGCTCCTTATCATTGCTGCCCAAGTAACTGCTTCTTTCACAGGGCTTGGCTCTGACCCTCCTTCTTAGTGGCAGCTGCCCTCATTTTTGTTACCACTGTTGTTGTTATTGACATTTATATAGCACTTTGCTATTAGTTCTTACTTTTCATCATATCTCTGGAAGGTTAGTATGATCATTACTCCTTATATGAGGAGCCTGAGGCTCAGAGAAAATAACGAATGCGTCCAAGATCACATATCTGAAAAGCAACATATCATTTCATTTTTCTGCCTCTGGCCCTCAAGAATTTATACGCAAGTCCACATATTTGAAATATGCAATGCATTTTAGATGATGGCCTCTCTCCCACCTCATCCTACCCCCAATTCCACCCTCGCTATCAGACCACCAATCATTGTTCAGGGTCTTAGGTCACTGCCTTTTTCCTTTTGGAGGAGAAAATCAAGCAGACTACCCAAATACTTAAGACAACCAGGTTCAACTAAGGAATATCCCTTTCTGTGCAACTCTTAACGGTTGTTATTTCCTGAAAATAGAGTCTAAGTCAGATATTGGTTGACTTGCAGATTCTGTGAAAAACTCTAATGGTCCAGGGTTTGGTCATGATGAAAGGTTTTGCTTTAGGGATCTTCCATGTGGGGTGGTCTTCTCCAAGTTTGGAAAGATGTAAACACTTTGAACGTGACTGATCTTGAAGTTGAAGGGTTCAGGCTTGGTGTATTACAGCAAACCTGGGGAAATGGGAAGGAGGGTATTCAAGTGAATTTGGGAAGGGTTCTCATTGAGGACACATATTTCCAAATTCTTCTGATGGGTATACGGATGCTACGATTCCCCAGGTACTGGGAGTCATAAAACAGGGCTAGATAAAAAGTAAAAGCTTTCCACATAGTTCAGGTGTCTGCTCTGAAATGAATCAGCTTCCCTCCATATTCTCCCCATCACTGAGTTGAAGATCCTGGTCATGGAAGATGTATAGGTCAAAGCTTAAAGATGTTGAGGAACAAGCAGATCAAAGTCCAAATCTCCAATCTCTTCCACCTGTGAGCCTCCCAGCACTGGTCTGCAGAGCCAGGCACAAGGCAGATGGAAGGCAGAAACCTGGAGGCCAGGAGCAGCTTCCCATTCCATAACTCAGCTGGTTCCTGGAGGCCTCTAGTGTGGTCCTGACAGTATAATTAACATGAGAGGAGACAGGGAGAGGAAAGAGGAGGGACACAGAGCCAGATTAGGGGCAGTAGATCACCTGGGTCTGGCATCTACTCTCCTGCTTCATGCAAATGTTGCTTTAGCCCAAGGAAGCCACATTCTGAGACTGGCTTGCTTGCTGTTTATTTAAAAATACACAGACTTTGCAACCCATCTGGAAAGCTCTGAAGGGGCTCCTGATAAGGGCATCTCATCATATCCCAGCAGCAGGGCAGTAAATCGAGAACATGCAGAAACATCAAAAAAAGCCCTTCCTTGATCAGATGTAAAGAATCTGCCAAGTCTGCAGATAAGGAGATCACTAGAGAGAGTGCGGGTGTGAGTCCCTCAGAGAAAGCTTATTTACTTTCTTCTTTCCCTTACCTTCTGCTCCCTAGATGAGAGCAAGGCATGCACAGCAAGGGGGAGGTGGGTGAGCACTGGTTGTGAGGCCACGCAGCCCAAGTCACCAGGTGCTCCGAGTAAGCAATGTAAGGAGAAGCTCGCCCTTCCTTATCGGTTCTGGAATACAAGGCACCGAGACGCAGCGGCTGCCAAGGTAAAAGGCTATCACAGAGCAAACACCCGAATGGGAGAGACATATTTGAGAAAGAACAGATAACATTTTCAACATATTTAGAGATCCTAGCCCTCATCCAACTTCAGCATCCCTGTACCTGAGCTTTTCCCAGTAAGAAGTGTCAAACAAATTAAATAGTTTATAGGAAGGCAGGAGCCAGGCACCTTCCTAGTCCTTTTTTCATGTGTTGGAGCCGGCGTGCTGAAATAATGGGTCTTGGTAATTTTACAAGCTAAGGGCCTTCAAGCATGCCGTATTTCAATAGTCTGCACATAGCCAGTCAGTACTCCCCCTCACCCCCACAAAGGGAATATCAACTTTTTTGCTGAGAATCAGTTAAAATTATTAAATAGTAGTGAGAATGTGTGTGTGTGTGTGTGTGTGTGGGGGGGGGTATTAAATTTCTTTGTATAAAGTTAAGGCGATGAGTCTCGTCTACTCTCATTTTCATCCGTCCCATCATCAGCCTTGCTTGTTAGCTAAAGAAATGGAGGACAAAGGAATTTCAATTAATTGGAGACAATATTGGAGGAACCAAGAGTGCTCCGCACAAGACATGCTTGTAGAGAGCGTCCTAATGGGAGATCCAAGACAAGCACATCAAAAGGTAGAATGAGCAGATGAAGTGTATTTTGAGGAATCAAACATCTGAAATGTACAACCCAAAAGAGACCAACTCCAGGTTGCTATATCTGCAAATCCTCTTACATATAAGCATAACTGGAAGGAGAGAAAACACTGAAAACTAATTTACTAAGAACTTACAGTGAGGTCACCAGCTTGAAGAAGGAAAAGATATTGGGTCTTAAGAAGGGGGCTGTAAGAGTGGGAAGAAGAGAAAAGAGAGGTTGCATGTTCAAGTCTCTCTCTCTTCCTCCCTCTTCCTCCTCTTAGAATTGTGACACATTGGTGGCTTTTCATATTTCCTTGAGATCCAGCCTTACCTGGCTACTCGTCCCTCCAAAACATGGCACTCTTTCCTTTTTTCAAATATATTTTATTGATTTTTTACAGAGAGGAAGGGAGAGGGATAGAGGGTTAGAAACATCGATGAGAGAGAAACATTGATCAGCTGCCTCCTGCACATCTCCCACTGGGGATGTGCCCGCAACCCAGGTACATGCCCTTGACTGGAATCGAACCTGGGACCCTTCAGTCCACTAAGCCAAACTGGTCAGGGCAACATGGCACTCTTTCTATCTTGACTTCTAATAAGCTCTTCCATTTCTCTGAATGATTTTCTACCCATTCTATGTCTGGAAAAATCGTTATTTACCTTCCATGATGCAGCTCAAATGTCACTTCTTCAAGGAATCCTTTTTGCCATCCCTGGCGACACAGTGAATCTCTGTCCTTGATTGCTTTGCCCTTGCCTCATTAATATCCCACTGCTGGGCACTTATCTCACTGCTGTTATCATTTGTTATATGTCTATTCATTTTCGTATCCTTAGTACCTAGGAAAAATATATCTTGTAAATATATATGATGTATAGGAAAGATAAATGAATGAATATAAGAGGAAAGATGAGACAGATCCAACAGTATGCAAAGATGGTGTAATAGTAACAGCTGACAGATATAGCAAATTTACTTAGTTTTTTGTTTTCTCTCTTCTCATATCACATAAAGATATTTAAGATGTAAATAACGTAACTATATTAAGGAGGGTATTTGTCTTGCTAACTCAATCTATTACATTGCATTCACTCCCAGGTGCCATATTTTAAGAGCATCTTAGACTCTCTGAATTGGAAGGGACCACGAAGATCATCTGGCCCAATCTCCTTTTTGTGATAATGTCTTCACCAGGTGGTTGTCTAGCCTTTGATCGATACCCACCCATCATCGGAGACAGGGAGCTCACATCGGAGATGGTCAGCGTTTTCTCCCAACCACTTTGTCTGCTTTTCTTTATTTAAGATGAGATTTGTTTTACTGAAGCTTTTACTCTTGGCTCCTATTCTTTCAGAAGACAGTCACGATGCTTTCCCACCTCACTCTTTTCCATTCCAGGGAAAACAACCCCTTATCCTTCAGCTGCTCATTATATGATATGATAATATCACAAAGAAACCAGAGGAATATCCTCTGAGAACACCCAGATTAACTCCTACATGGTGTTACCACCAATAGAGAGTCAATTAGGACTATAACATTTTCTTCTTTCTTCTAGTCCTGAACCTCCCACTACGTGGCCCCAGGCCTGGCACTCGCAGCAGCCAGCGTTGATTCCCAGGTTGGCCTTGCTTGGATACCTCCAAGCCCAGCAGAAGTAGCAGCTATCTGCAGATCACTTTGTATCTTATGCTGACTTGCCCCAGGCAGAACAGGTGGTGGCTGACCTTGGCCTGTGCCTCCTGGGAGGCCCCAGAGCAGCACCCCAGGTGGACAGCTTCAGACCATGTGGGAGCACCACCCAACCACCTTCACAAGCAACATACTCAAGGGGTTTACTCAGCAGGCACCAGAGCCCCACCGTAGTAAATCCTGCTCTGTGGAGTGGGCCCCCACACAGCTGACCCTCCATGGTGGTCAGTGGTCACAGTCAGTCCTTGCAACTAATCAGCTTGGGGGTAAATCCCTCCCATTGAGGTGCCATCAGCAATCAAGGCTCAACTACAACAGGAGGGTGTACAGCCCACATGGAGGGGCACACCTGGAGTGTCCAGCTTGAGTGAACAGAGAAGCTTTTCTTTGTTGGGAAATTTTTGATTACTGAGTCAATCCCATTACTTCTTAATCATCTGTTTAGATTTTTTGTTTCTTCATGAATAGTCTTGGTAGGTTGTACGTTTCTAGTCATTTATACAGTTCTTCTAGGTCAGTGGTCGGCAAACATGCGGCTCTTTGGCCCCTTGAGTGTGGCTCTTCCACAAAATACCGACTTCTGTGCATGGGACATGAAGTTTCAACGCATTGTACATGCGCACCCGCATGTGGTATTTTGTGGAAGAGCCACACTCAAGGGGCCAAAGAGCCGCATGTGGCTTGAGAGCCGCAGTTTGCCGACCACTGATAACAACATCTAGGTTATTCAATTTGTTGACATATAATTGTTAATAATAGTCTCATATGATCCTTTGTATTTCAGTAGTATTATATTATCTCACTTAATCCTCTCAACAGTAGGTAAGGTATATCTATTTAATCTCCATTTTACAGAACAAAGAAAGTGAACCTCAGAGTGGTTAAATGACTTTCCTAAGGTTATACAGCTGGTAATTGGTGGAGCCAGGACTTGAACCCAAGTCTTTTGACTTCCAGTTCATTGTTCTTTCCCTGGATAGGGCAATGAGAAAGCAACTGGAAGTGCTGAGCATGGAGAAGAAAAGACTAAGGGCAGACATAGATATTTTCAAAGATCGCAAAGAATGTCACATGGGGTTTTTGAAAAGGCTTCCATTCATGCCATTTTCCTTCTATAAGAGAAATTAGGAAAGGAATAGGAGGAACTTTTTAATAGTAAAGGCTGTTTAAAATTGAACTGGGCTTCCTAACCAACACCCTATTACTCAAAGTGTTAAAGCATCAGTATATGACTCAAAGTGTTAAAGCATCAGTATATTGCAGGGCTGGCTCAACCACAACCACCACCAAAGATGGGCGTCACCACTTCGTAGAGAAGTGGATTATGTCTTGCTGTTAGAAGCAAGTAAAGAAAACAACTCTGAAGTAGAAGAAATAAAGGCTGGTTCCCATCAGGAAGTATGTTCCTTCCAAGACACTTCAGCTTGCAATGTTAAAAAGTCCTCATTCCAATTGGAACCAGGAAATTAAGATCTTCAAAACTCAAAAGGCGTGACCAAATGGGAATAAGGGGAATGGTTACATTAAGGACAAGGCGGAGGGGACTACTGAGCAAGACTTTCCATCTTGGCCAAATCCTTTTCCTGGAAGCACTTTGAAAATTTGGCTTTATATTCTTTCTGGGAAAAGGGAGAAGTCAGGAACTTTGAGAGTCAGGGTGGGAAATTGTTGAGACATAACCCAATTGTCAAATGTCCTTCATTCTCCTCTGTCAGGGTTTCTAGGATCTCAGGCATCCTGACTGCTCAGTGAAGCACTGAGCTCCTGGGAGGAACGGGTATTGGAAGAATATCGATGTCTGTACATTCAGGATTTAATAATCCAGACACGTATTGTCCTCACCCTTCTGTGAACCCCGACCTTCTTTTCAAGTCCCTGGCCTCCATGTTCATTAAAAAGTCTGCTCACCAGTGACCTGGGCCCCAGTGTAGCTGACACGGCCTCTGTCCTTTCATTTCTGCTCTGGCCCTGATGTGCTCCAGAGATGCAAAACAGCCAGGGCTCAGTGGTGAGAAAATAACTTGCTGGAGACATCTGTCTACAGCAAGGATTTCAGTGTGGACCTAGGAGATGGGAAAAGGACAGCCGGAAATAAGAGGTTTTGCCCTGCTGAGCAGAAAAAAATATTGTTTTCACGGGCCACAAGGAGGCAGAGGTGGAGCCAAGGATGAAATTCTGAAATTCTCTTCTAAGGCAAGAAAAACAAGAGAAAGAGCACCTCTCCAGCTACAGCCAAAGTAGCTTTGGGGCCAACCTTTCGGTCAGGTATGCCCTCTGGTTTCCTCTCACAGCTTTAAATTCTGGACCGAAGACCTATCTCCAACTGTTTTTTGAAAGGGTGATTTGGGTTCCATTCTTGACAGCTTCTTTTCCAAAATGTTATTTTGAGGTCTTGCCCACTGTCTCTGTGATTCTCACTCTGAACCTTAACAGAGCTATAGCGCCGGAGACTTTTGACAGGAGTTGACATGTTCCAGGCTTTGACATTGAACAAGGACGTGAGTTATGACAAATGGCTCTCTTGGTCCAACAGGATGTACTCACTGAGGGGCTTCTCTGAAAGTGGGGCTGAGACGCACTGAGTAATCCCCTATCTCTGGCTCAGGTGCCTTAGTGACAGCATTTGTAATGTGGCTAGCGAGGCTCAGAGGTGCAACCTAAGACCGAAGAGCAGGTTTTTCTTAGGCATGACCTAGCACCCAACAACAGCCTGAATAAATGTCTGTTGAGCACATACTTCGTGCCACATACAGTGACAGATGGGGCAATAGCAATCGATGTTTGCATAGCACTTCTGTTTATAAGGCATCTCCTTTCCTCTACATAAGAGCTCTGTGAAATAGGTATGGCAAGTTATTATTCTTTTCAAGTTTATTTTACAGATGAAGAAACTGAGAATCAAATGAATTAAGTGACCTGCCTAAGGCCATACAGTTAATCAAGGGTGGAACATGTTTTCAGGCTTAAACTCCCACGTTCCCTCTCCTATAACAAAATAACCTATACCTATGGCCAGAATAGCTAGCTTAAAACAGACTATTTCTTGTATTTCTTGTAGGTGGGTATGGATGATATAAGATTGGCTTTTATTGATAGTTGCTGCAGTTGGGTATATGAGAGTCCATTATATTCATACTAGTGGTCCGGTGTTGTCCCTCAGTCCGGCCTGTACCCTCTCCAATCTGGGACTCCTCGGGGGATGTTTAGGCCTGTGGGATCAGGCCTAAACTGGCAGTCAGACATCCCTCTTGCAATCTGGGACGGCTGACTCCTAACCCCTCACCTGCCTGCCTGACTGATCGCCCCTAACCACTCTGCCTGCCAGCCTGCTCTCCCCCAACTGCCCCCCACTGCTGGCCTGCTCACCCCTAACTGCCTCCTCCTCTGGTCTGATCACTCCCAACTGCCCTCCCCTCCTGGCTTATTGCCCCTAACGGCCTCTGCCTCAGCCCTGCCATCATGGCTTTGTCCAGAAGGACGTCCGGAAGGTCTCCTGGTCTAATTAGCATGTTACCCTTTTATTAGTACATATACATATATATATTTGAAATTTTATATAATAAAAAGTTAAGATAAAAAACCTGTGCTCAAATCCTGCACCTTTGAAACTCTTCTCAGATAAATCTGAGTTTCCTGTCTTCTCTTCTTTTAATGGCTGCCATTTATTGAGTGTTTATTGTATCCAGCAGGTACTCTGGTAAGTGCTATCTTTACGTCTCACTATTTAATCCTCACAACCACCCCGTAAGTAGGAACTACTGTCCTTGTTTTCCAGATGAGGAATCTGAAGCTTAGAGGGTCACATAACTTGCCCAAGATCAGGCCTTTAGTAGATATCAGAGCAGAGACTTGAACTCGGGTCTGTCCAGAGTTCAATTCCTATTTCCTAGCTTACAGCCAGAGGGGCACATCCTTCTCTTGGAGGCAATGCTACTTGAAATGTGCTTTCATTCTCACCAGCTTCTAAGAAACTCCGAACACGGAATTGGAGACATTCTTATCCCACGGCTGGAAAAATAGGACTTGTAAACAGAAAAGCTCTTCCATTTGGCCAGGCCTGTCTGTCCTCACCTCCCTTAGGGGATTCAAGCACTTAACTCTGTTTTGTAATCTCAGGTGCATGAAGCTGGCATCCGTTACCATCTAAGCGCAGGGGTCATGGGCTTTCTTTCAGTCCCTGCCAGTAAAATTTCCATCAAAGAAGTGGGGAAGCAGGTAGAGTGGAGTGGGGAGGGGGACAATGGCCTTCGAAAGAGATTTAGGTTCCATGTCTCTTCCTGGATTCACAGAACTAACCTTTGGCAGGCAAAGTCTTTCCTGTCATTGGACTGGCCAAGGTTAAAGGACACCAAAACCAGCAAAACGGGGGTGGCTCCACCTCAAGCCTTGCCTGATTTCAGCCAAATCTTGCTCTGGCTAGTCCTCTCTTGTACTAGTGGGAAGAGCCTTGGGCTGTTATCTGGTGTGGTATCAAATATTTAGCTGGAGAACTTTCAGAGCGCTTCAGGGACGCGGGGAACTGTTTAGATATCAGATTCTCTCCTGCCAGGTCAAGCGAACCCTCTGCTGACGAATGGCTGTGTTTCCTCAAGCATCTTTCCCAGCAGCTAGTTATCTTGTGTGCCCTTTAACTTGCTGTCCAGCTGAGAGGCCCCAGGCCTGCAGAAGCTGTTCTTCTAATCCCCATCTCAGGCTCAAACTGCTGCAGTGGGCGATGGAAGATTGTTTACAAAAGATGAAGGCTCGCTGCCTCGCACCTGGTTTCTGTCTGGCCCACGCTGACGGGGATGAAGGATTCTTCATTTATCTCAGCTTCTCTTCTCAGGCAGCTCCCGCTGTCATGGCAAGCTTGGGCCGGTGTTTCATTCCCTGATAAGCAGCTTTCTGAGGAGCTGAGGAGAGCCACTTACAGGCCTACATACCTCTCTGAAGTCCCCCACCCCGGTCATGGGGAAGCAGGGCTGAATGGGGTAGGGGCTGCTGAGGGTTTAGAGAGAAGGTCAAGTGGGCCTTGATTCCAGCTATCTGGTGGTCAGGTCATTTGCTCTTTCTCTATTTACAGATTTTGGAAATGGGTAGCCAAATAATAACCATCTGCCCTTTTTACCTGCTGGAGAGTGAGGGAGAAAGGGCACCTGCTGGCAAACAACATCAGGGACAACCTTGTTTTATGAAGAATGGGGACAGTGTAGAGAAAGGTCCACTGAGACAGACATCACATTCTAGAAGGAGGGAGTTGGTATGCAGAGTGTGAAAACCCATCCCTAAAAGCTCCTAAAGATAAAGAGATGGTTCATAATAATAACTAACATTTACGGGGTATTTACCATGCGCCCAAGCGCTGTGCTAAGCACTTGATCTCATTTAATCCCAAACGTAAATACTCTTATTATATCCATTTAATATATGAGGAAACAGAGGCTTAGAGAGATTAAGTATACAGCCAATTTGAAGAAGAGCTGAGATTTAAACAAAGGATAGCTCTGTCCCAGGGTCCCAAGCCCAGAGACCCACTGTGGGTAGCCAAGTCTGAAGGTATAGAGTTACGTGGCTACTGATGTGTGTTTAGGAACATTGGTGTCTGGTTTTACTTGGTGACAAGCTTGGTACTTGTCACCTGGTACTTGAACCTGGAGTGAGGAAGCAAGTGTAGGTGGTGAGTTAGAGAAAGCAGATAGCAAAGGGTAAGTGTGATTTGGCCTCTCAGTGAAGCTGAATTTGGGGAGAGGCAGGAGTCCACAGGCCCCCAACAGCCTTTGGGGTTTTGAAGAGGCAGATTTCCATAAACACAACTGCTTCCCTCTGACTTGGATAAATCCACTTGCTGCCCTCCACCTTCCTGGGAAAAGTCAATAACGCTTTGGAAATAATATGTAATAGTAGATCTAACAGTGGTATTTTCTGGGTAAAGCAGAAAGTTAATAATCTCAGTTTTTGGAATCTACTCCAAATAGTTGAATAAAGCACTGACCCTCTAGGGAGGTGTCTCCCCCTTCCTGGGACAGGCGCTTTGAGTGGCGTGGACAAACCGCCACCCTCCTCTGCACTGGAGGAACACTGGACTCGTCCACAGACAGGAAGCCCCCGCAGACGCACCTGTTGTGCTGATGATCCGGAGAACCAGGCCGGACCGTGTGGACGGTGCAATGACGCTACGTCCCTGGCTAGCAGGCAATCCTATTGAGGAGTCTGGAGCATTTTCACTTTCAAAACTGGTGGTGCTATTGGCAGCTGAGTGGAGAACAAGGACTGAGGCCCTTACCCAGGTTTCAGGCCCGGGAGGGCCGGTCCAGGACCCAGGAGCTCTGTGCTCCATTCTGATTCCGCCACTGAGTTGCTGTGGACATTAAGAAGAGGCTTAACAGTCCCTGGACCTCCTCTTCCAGAACAAGGAATTTTGCCCCATTCCTGGACATTAGACCATGACAAACACAAAGACAAACAGGACCACTCAAAACGTCCCCTACATTCAAGGCAAGGTGGCTTTATTAAAGGTAAGTCCACGTCGCTGTTCTCCCTCACCTCCTCCTGCCCAGGTCTGGGCTGCTTCTCTATTGGAGCAGCCCAATCAGCTCCCAGGACCTCACTGTCTGGGGGCAGGAAGCATTGACAGAAGACCTTCAAGCTTCATTCCTACAATTGCAGCTCCTCTCTGACCCCTTGAGGACAGACGGTTGGAGACAAGGGAAGATTGAGGCGGGGGAGGGAGGGGACGCTCTATTTCACACTCGTCCAACCTGATGCCCCCGTGAGGACTGGGATGGTGACAGGCCCTGGACTCAGTGTTCAGAGCAGCTGAGTCTTGTGGACAAGAAGCAGATAAACTGCACCAGGCCTCTTAATGAACCCAGCGCCAGCTTCAGATAAACTGTCGCCACTTACTCCTCCCGGCCCTCCCTTCTCCAGGGAAGGAGCAACAGGCGTGGAGCAGGCCCCGGCCAGTGACTGTTGCTCTCCAGGGAAGTTCCGGGTGGAGCAGACTCTCAGAAACTCTGATTAGAACCTTGTTTGATTCCCCTTTGCTCCAGCTGAATCCAACTCTCCGGGCCCAAATAGAAGCAGGAAACTAGCAGCTGTCAGAAAAATACAGATAAAAGCCACTGGGGGAATGTTAACTCAAAACACGTGTTCCCTGGTACCTCAGAGTGTGACTGTATTTGTAGATAGTTCCCTTAAAGAGGCAATTAACGTAAAGGAGGCCATAAGGGTGGGCCCTAATCCAATATAGCCAGTGCCCTTATTCAGTGGTTCTCAACCTTGGCTGCACATTAGAATCACCTGGGAATCTTTTTAAAATCCTGACTTCTGGGCTTCATCCTCTGGAAATTCTGTTTCTTTGTTACTAATGTGTGGCCCCACTCCATAACAAAGAAACAGAATTTCCGGAGGATGAGGCCCAGTAATCAGGATTTTTTTAAAAAAATATTTTATTGATTTTTTACAGAAAGGAAGGGAGAGAGATAGAGAGTTAGAAACATTGATGAGAGAGAAACATCGATCAGCCGCCTCCTGCACATCTCCTACTGGGGATGTGCCCGCAACCCAGGTACATGCTCTCGACCAGAATCGAACCTAGGACCCTTCAGTCCGCAGGCCGACGCTCTATCTACTGAGCCAAACCAGTTTCGGCGAGTAATCAGGATTTTAAAAAGATTCCCAGGTGATTCTAATGTGCAGCCCAGGTTGAGAACCACTGCCTTAGAAGAAAGCAACCCTGGCAATACCTTGACTTTGGACTTCTAGTTTCCAGAATTGTTAGAGAGAAAAAAAAATCCTATTGTTGAAGCAAACAAAAAATAATGCATATGCTTTCTTGTTTTTTACCACTTCTCTTCCCACAGAAGAAGTATGTACATTATAAGCCAGTCAATTCTGTTTAGAGATGTTGAAAGCCTCATCCCAGATCAGCAGGGCAATGGCAAAGATAAGACTAAAATCTGGGAGTATTGCCTCCCACCAGGAATTTTTTGTTATAATATTTCCCCTCCTATTTGTATCAATAATTGCCTCAATTGTATGCTTTGTGTTGGCCCTTGGAGACCTGACCATGCAGGTTCTAAGAAATGGACCATCTCTTTGTAGGTCACTGGGGCAAGCAGATTCAAGCTCGTTTCTTCTAGGTGGCACACTGCTAGGATAACCCCATGAGCCATAAGAGTTATACAAAGGTTAACTAAATAGTAATGTGTGAGCAAGTGGTCATTCTTAGAAAATTAAGAAGGCTTTTCTGAAGGCATCTGAAAGAGAGGTATATGTTTCTCATTGGGGCAATGTCAAAAAAGTGTTCGAACACTAGGATAAGGGCCAAGTCCAGGACTGGAGAGAATATGATGACACAAATCTCAAGCATATCTATTCCAACAGTTTTGAGATTCTATGGGAATTTGGCAGAAGATAGTTATAATGTGAAGGATATGATCTAGTGAAACCAAGGACCTTCTAATTTTTATCTCAATGTTTTACATCCAGGGTAAATATTTTTAACTGAAGGAGATAGGAACATTCCAATTTTTTCTTTTTGACCTAGCTGCTGAGTTTGGATGGATTGGTATTATTCTCTAATGGTTTCAGCTAAGTGAGCAAAACACGCCATACATTTCTCCTATTGCCCACACAGTGGCTACTTACCACAGCTCTTAGTAGGGCCCTATTGAATTCTGAATGAGTTTTGGGTGTTTCCTTAGCTGGTGATGCTCATTGGTATTACCATCCTTACTATTTGACCAGTAAACATTCCATAGCCTTTCACTCAAAGTGTGACCCAGGGACCAGCCTCAGCAGCATCACTTGGGAGCTTGTCAGAGGTTCAGAATTTCAGGCCCACCCATATCTATTAACTCAGAGTCTTCAATTTAGCAAGATCTCCACCTGATTTATATGCATATTATAATTTGAGAAGTACTTGTTCATATTACATCATCTCATTTCATTGCTCTTCTATGAGGTAGGCAGAGCAATTACCTCCATTTCTTATCAGTGGAAACTGAGGCTCAGAGGTCAAGAAACCTGCCCATGCTCACACAGCTAAGTGGAGGAGTTGGAATTTGAACCCAGGTCTTTTGACTCTAGATCCTAAGCTCCGTCTGCTGTGCCATGATTCAGAAGGAGAGACAAACTGCTGACTCAGCGCAATGAGTTACCCAGCCACTTCATCTCTTTGCATTTCTGACTGTTTTTCATATGTGTAAGATGGTCTCTGAAAGAGTGTGATGATGACAACTTCAGTTCTCCCTTCAGTCCTCTTCTCTCCAGCCACCTAACAGCATCACTAACCCTGGCCAACTGCTTCACACGCACAGGCTGTTAGCAATAATTGCCAGCACCTGTCACAGTGCGTGGCATTTAGTAGGCACTCAACAAATGTTTGTTGAGCCAAATAGAATTACCTAGCGTTAGCGTGAGCTCTCAGCTGTTGATTACCAAGGCACGTTGGTGAAGGAGTGCTCTGGGTCATTGGGACTCCTCTCTCAAGCAGAGAGAAACATTCAAATTACAGGTCTTCCTGACAAGGATTAGGAACACCATCTTCGTAACCTGAAAGGCAGATTTAAAAAGCAAATTCCATTGTCCGTGTCTGTCTCCTGAGTCGGACCCGAGCCAGGAGCTGCCTGGAGCTGGTGAGTGTGGAATTTACATGCTCACATTGGAAAACAGACCCTGGTGCATTTTCTCGACTGGAAGCATGGAGTGTGGGAAAAGTCAAGAGCATTGACTAAGCCAAGTTTGAAGCCAGGGGTCAGCAGAAGGAGATAACTGGGTGACTGTACTGGGATCTGCCTATAAAAGTTGGCTAAAACTTGAGGCTTTCTCTGAGATTGTTGATACGGGAAAAACCTAAACAGTCAGGCAGGGGATTTCAGTGCATTTAAACAGACACAGAGCTGAGTAGGAAACGCCTTGGTTTCGTTGCTTCTCCAAGAGAGTAGAAATAAAGCAAAGCTCTGAGCAGGGTTGAATGATTATTCTGTAAGAAGTTTTCTGATGCTCTGGGCTATGAAGATGAATCCCAGTAGTAAGTTTGGCAGCATTTTAGCACCCCTTACCAAAATATAAGCAGAAGGAATACACTGTCTTTTACAAGGAACTTGCCGCGCCTCACTCTCCCTGAGCAGGGCCCATATTTGTGGCTCCTCTACCTGAGTAGGGGTAGGGCTGATTGTTCGGTTTTACCCATATGCTCTCATCCAGCCCTCTTGGTGTCTGGTGAAATCTGTGAGCCATAAGATAGACAAACCTATAACTCTGTCTTCCTCTGTGTGTGTCAGATCCTAAACTACAGAGGGAGTGAGCCCCAGATGCAAAAGATGCAGTGTGGCCTTTGATCATCTAAAGATTAAAGAGGCTTGGTTCATCCTCGTCCAACTTCGTTAGTAGCCAGCACAGTGACTATTTTGCTTCCACATAACAATCTGGGGAGGCAAGGATTAGAAGAAAGTCCTTCCTTTGCTCCTCCCTACCCTGCTCAACTTGTTTTGGCCAGGAAATCTGGGATTTTCTAAGAGCTAGATCAGAAAGGAAGACTTACCAGCTCCAAAGTAGATCTATTTCCATTGTTACCCCCTTTACTGTAATTGTTTTGCCTGACTCAGAGCTTTGTTGGGGTAAGATTTCTTTCCCTTCCTGTCATCCTGCTCACTGAAATCTACTACTCGGGCTATTGGCTGGTTGATTCCCTTATCCCACAAGCATGGATGTGTGGAGCACTGGGTAGTCATGGGAGAGAATCGACTTCTTCCTCTTTGTCCCTCCCCAGGTGCCCCCTACTCAGACTTCTGTCACAGCACTTACAGCATTTTATTGCATTTATTTGATATGTTTTCGTGTATCTCCACTTAAAAGACAATGAACATCTTGAGGGAAGGAGTATTTGTTTCTATCTTAAGCATTTAGCCAGGGTGTCTGGCACAAGGGAAATACTCAGTATATAGTTGATTAAATGGAATGAACAAGGAGGGTTGAAAGGATAAAGATGAATCAACCAGAGAGATCCAGGTCTCAGAACAAAAGACAGCAGATTTCAGTTCTTCTGAATAGCCTGGGCCTGGGGTAAACTTCCAAAATGATTCCAGGTTTGGAGATTTGACCTCTTCAATCTTGACATTGCTAGAGCCTCGATGTGGTTGCTGTGCTGTTGATAGTGTCATGAAGATATTTGTCAGGACTGAGGACAGCTGCTAATATATCATCGTTTTGAAAGTCACAGAGAACATTTATCAGTAATAGAGCATTGCTTAGACACTGTTGCCACAATACATTTTATTAATTGATTTGTAAAACTATTGATATATATATTAGTGTTCAAATTTTGTGTGAACATTTTTTTTTATCCTCAACCAAGGAATGAGGATATTTTTTCCATTGATTTTTTTTTTTTTAGAGAGCGTTGAAGTGGAGGGAGAGAGAAACATTGATGTGGCACATTGATTGGTTGCCTCCCACACGAGCGGGGATTAGACCTGCAACCCAGGTACGTGCCCTTGATTGGGAATCAAACTCAAGATTATCTGGTGCACAGCCCTATGCTCTACCCGCTGCCCAGGGCTCTTGTGTGCATTTTTAATAGAAATATAAAATGTCAAAGGTGAAAAGCCTGTAGGAGGAAGTTCACCCTCTTCTTTTTACAAATGAGGAATTGAAGCTCAGGGACTGAGCAAGAACGTATCACTAGCTAACAGAAGAGCTGGGATTAGAACCAAGGCCTTCCAACTCACAATAAAACACTTCAAAACTACGGAGAAGATGGCAGTGGCTATGCAAGAGTTGCTTCTCTCTTATTAGGGAACCTGAGCATTTTCTTCTATTTCCTTCCAGCTGAGTTTCTCTCTCTCTCTCTCATTTTTTTTTCTGTCTTACCCTCCTTCCCTTCCTATTGCCAATATTTATTGAGCACTTACTATGTTCCAGGCATTTTGGTATGCATTCTCTCACTTAATTTTCACTATAACCCTATGAGGTAAGCCTAATAACAATTATTCCTCCCATTTTATAGAAGAGGCCCAGGGAGTTAAACAACCTGCCTCGTTGAAATTCAAATTCAATATGTCTCACTGTAGAGTCCATGTTCTTAGTCATTGCTTTGTAGTTTTTAAAAATAATTTTACACAGATTTAAGCAATAACGCACTAGGGAGAAATGAACTCTTTTGCTGTAAAAGGAACCATTTTTTTGTTGTTGTTAAGTAGGTACCAAGCTCCACCCTATTTTGTGCACATCAGCCACTATTGCTGTTTGCTATGATTTGTTTTTAATGCCCATCTCTTCCACTAGAGTGGAAGGAGAAGGGGTTGCATCTTTCTTTTCTTTTTTTTAAAATTTCCAACACCTAGCACGGTGCCTGGCACAGAGAAGGTGCCTAATACATGAATAGATGAACCCTGGCTGGGTGGCTCAGTTGGATGGAGAGTCGTCCCGTACACCAAAGGGTTTCAGGTTTGATCCCCAGTTGGGGCTCATTCAGGAGGCAGCCAATCGATGTTTCTTACATGGATGTTCCTCTCTCTCTCCCTTCCTCTTTCTCTAAAATCAGTAAACATCTCCTCAGGTGAGGATTAAAAAGAATAGATGAATGCAACTCTGATAGAGCTCACAGGATGCAAACACTAGCATAAACACGCCGAGCCCTGCGCCGGGGACTGGCTCCACTACATCTGCTCTTTTTGCTTGGTTTCCTTCTGGGAGAAGGAACATGCCCTTCAAAACAGAAATGTCAGTAGATAATCTTCCAATCTCTGAAGGCTGGTGTCTGGCCCATTTGCTCCTTTGCTGGGTACCTTCCGGCGGTCCACGTGCAGATGGTATCTACAGAACCAGGGCCTATCGTGCCTGGCATCAGTGGGTACAGTGTTCCACACGGGAAGGTGGCTTTGTTCTCTGGCCTGCTACAGACCCCTTGGGGAGGACGATGGAGGGGGGACAGGGCAGCAGTGGGGCACTCCTCCTCACTTCAGCAACACTTTGATGTTGGTAGCCAGGAATCCCTTTCTCTCCCTGATGGCTTGGCCGGACCTCCCCAAGCCACGAATGACTTAGGTTTGGCAGCATGGACCTCCTAGGAAGGTTATGGAGGCTTATTGGCTACTGAAGATTAACCTGCTATTTTTATTTTATTTTTTAAAAATATATTTTATTGATTTTTTACAGAGAGGAAGGGAGAGGGACAGAGAGTTAGAAACATTGGTCAGCTGCCTCCTGCACACCCCCCACTGGGGATGTGCCCGCAGCCAAGGTACATGCTCTTGACTGGAGTCAAACCTGGGACCCTTGAGTCCGCAGGCCGATGCTCTATCCACTGAGCCAAACTGGTTAGGGCTAACCTGCTATTTTTAAACAAGGCAATTTCCCCCAATCTATGTTTCCAAACTGGGAGAAGCATCCTGATATCTGGCCCGAGACCCTGTAGGGCCTCCTTTGACTTGAAACCCTCTGCATAGGAAGGTGGCTGCTTCAGACCGTGTTCACTTCCCTGGTGAGCGGATCACCTCTGCATGCTGTTTGCATGCTTCTAGTCAAAGCTGGATAGGATCAGTGTTCAACTCTCCACATCTTCTCCCGCTTCCGGCTGAGGGAGCTGACCTGGCCCTGGCGAGGCAGGGTGGTTGGCCATCCAGGTCTTCACGCTTCCCAGTGTCCAGGGGGTTCCAAGCTCCCCTTGGGAGACGGCCTGCTGTTCACGACCCCTCTCCAGAAATGTGCTCTCCATGGGAAAAGATATGGAACCTTCCACCAGGAGCCCCCAGGAGAGGCGCAGTCATAGGAGGCGGGGAGTAAAGTCCCCTGGACTGTAAATACATCTCACACGTCTACTGTAAATCTCCAGATGTGTCAGTAAGGCACAAAGAAGCGAGCTTGAATTAGAGGCGATTAGAGACCGTATTCTCCCAGAGCAGGGCAAGCCTGCCCGTCAACCGCGCCCCGAAGGGCCCCAGGGACCCCCTCCCGAGGACGCGTACCTCCCCGCAGCCTTCCCGGCTGCCCCCCGCCCCATTCGGGGGCTCTGGAGCTTTGGGAAGGACAGACGCCGGCGTTTCCCCCTTGCTCTCCTGCCCTCGATGGGAAGAGCGCTCCCGGGTGGGGTGTGCCCTCAGCCCTGGGACTGGGGGTGCGAGGAAGAACCGAGATGAGGCGGCCGCAAACTGCCCCGTCGGTGGGTGATTTATGAACTGCTGAAAAGCATCTTCGAAGCTGTCATTTATCTTACAGCTCTCAGCCTAAATAAACACAGAACCCGCCTAATTATAGTTACAGTGGAAACACAACACCCAAACCTCCTCGCCAGCGCTGCTGCCAGCCCATCTCCTGGCCGCCCCGCCCCGGCTCCCGTGCGGCGTCAGCCCACAGCTGCACCCTAGCGGCTGCCTCTGCACCAAGGCGTCCCCCCCCCCCCCCCCACACACACTTCCAGCTTGGCCGGCCTGGCCCCGCTGCTCTCCTGGCGCCCCTCATCCCCCCGCCTCGCCCGTTTCTCTCTTTCTCACGCTCACTGCCCATCCTGCAAAGAATTTGCCAAGAGCGAAGGCACCATCTCCATCTTGCCAGGGACCGGCATCTGCAGGACCCACGTAGTTGCAGCAGGGGCTGCAGAGGACCCTTGGCCTGGATGCTCCTACTCTTTCCCTGCCCTGAGGCCTTCCTAGGGTTGTGGCCAGTTGCTCTCGCCTGGCCCAGGGGACTCCTGCAAGGTCAAGGGAACTCGCTGTGGTTGACCACATCAGAAAAGGCAGAGGGGCCGCGAGGATCTTGGGTAGAGAAAGGAGGAAATTCTTTTTGTTCTTCGGTGGTTTTGTGTCCTCCCGAGGAGGAGGGGAAGCCTCCTCCTGTTCGATGATTCCTCCTCTCTTTATCCATGGCCCCACACTTGAACTTGGAACCCTCCTTCCCCTTTAGCATGTGGGAGACCCCTGCCTTTGGATGTCACAGCAGAGAAGCCGATGCTCAACAGCAACCAGGACAGTGATATTACAGGGTGGTTCTGGATGAGCCATCATGGGGCACCCTCTCCAACCTGGTCTTTGTCCTGGGGAGGTGGGGCTTAGGGTCAGCGCTGTGATGGGCATGGCATAAGAAAAACAACCCAGGGCAGTCAGCCCCATGACTGATGGAATCATAGTCCCTTCAAACCTGCTGAAACCAGCTCCCTAAAAGTGGGAATTTCAGGGCCCAAGGGGCCGTTCAGGATGCCATCCACGTGGTGTTAGCTTACACGCTAGCATATACATTACACTAGACATATAACTCACCTCTAATTTACTGCTGTCTTTCTGTGTATGCAGGGTCCTGTTCTTGCACACACACTTGGGGATCTGATAACAAAGTAAAGGAAGGATTGCTCAAGGGCAGGTGTAATCTGAGCAGGCCCCTGGAGGACCAGGAGCCCCCCTGGAGGGTGTGGGCTTGGCAAAAGGGTCTACATAAAGGGCTGCCTCTCGCCAGGGAATGGAAAGGAGTCTTTGAGGAAAGAGGAACTTGGAGTGAGCGAGCACGTAAGACAGAACAGGAAGAGGAAGCAACTCTGCTTGCTCACTCAGGGCACAGACCTGGGAATTTTTAATCCTGCATTTGCTTCCCAACTCGATCCCGGCTGGTTCTGTCGGAGGGTCATGGACTGTAGCCTCCCCTGCTTTAGTCCCAGTGTTGAAACCAGAGCAGCCAATGCCTGTGACCCACACAACTTCGAGGGGCTTCGGCAGCTGGATTCAGGAGAGAGGCTCTCGAGTCAAGCTTTCCGAGGGCCTTGGAGGCCTCTCTGCCAATTTGTGGGTTTCTCCCCTTCCCAAAGAGCAGGGGCCCCGTGGAGTCCTCCCCCCAGGCTGGGTGGCTCAGCCAAGCCTCAGAGTACAGCCTGAAGGAGAAAGTCAGGGCCCTTTCCAGCGTACGCAGAGGAGTGTAACAAAAGAGATTTTTTTTTTTTTTTTTTTTTACTAGTTATACCACTGCTTATCCATTAAAGTAAGATAAAAATACCTGTTCCCTGCCTGGCTCCCAGAGCGCCAATTCAAATGAATGAGGATGTAAAAGCTCACGGTAAGAAAATCTCTCCCCAGGTAGTTCCAGATGAAAGAGCAGCTCTTTAGCACTTCTAGTGAGTTAGACAATGAGGCCTCTCCGTAGAGTAGAGCCGGCTGGAGTAATCTCTGCATTTTTTATTTTTAATAATAATAAGGAGGCATCAAGCCTCCGAACAGTTGAATGATGTTCCTGAAGCCACACGTTAAATCACTCTTGAAGACTTGATTCTTTATGGGATCGCGATAATTCGAAGAATATTTGGTTTGCATTAACTCTTTGAAGGCCAAGACAGAAGAAAAGCGCATTTTAAAATGGCTTACTTACAAGTTAAAAAAAACTATATTTTTACTAGGAAGAGGAGAAAAACTCTCTCCTGATGTTTTGTTTTGCTGAGTCCCCCCCCCCTTTTTTTGAGGGGGGTGTCTCTCTGCCATTCTCTTCTTTCCCTTTCCCATTTTCTCCCCTTGCCTCAATTCTCCCTTTTCTCCCTTCTTCTTAACAGTCCAGTCAGCAGTTTTTGTCCCAGGATGCTTTGCTTTTTTTTGATGCCAGCCCTTTCCTGCCAGCCGCCAAGGCCTCCCCTCCCTCCCCACTTCCTCAGTTGATCCTGTGCAGAAGCCGATAGCTTATCTCCACGCAGCAAGGAGAAAGTGAGATAGTGGGCTCAGATGCCAGCAACCCAGAGCATCTTGGGAAACCGCCTGCTGTTGTGAACAGTCCTGTCCCCCCACACCACCCCCACCCCCAAGCAGAGATCACCCACAGATACTTCTCTCCTCTCTTTCTGATCTAGTCAGATTAGGGCAGACAAAAGAAAAGGCTCTGGGCAGCAGAGGGTGTGTTGTGTCCTGCCATATGTTTAGCTTCAAAGGGAGTTCAAGTCCTGGTATTTTTGTCTGCTGTGCTGTGCAACATCAGAAAAGTCACTCAGCCTCTCTGGTCTCCAGTTTCTGCAGTCAAGGAGGATCCAATGACAGGGGCCTGTATGTAGTCGATCTCAAGTTGAGAGCACTGGCAGGTCCTTTCTGAAGAGTGGAGAGTTATTGCCATTTCCAGTCACTTCTGTGGGGACATGCCCTCACAATTTTCCATTTCCTCCTTCTGTCACTCATTCTGTACCCCAGTGACCTGACAGGGAAATTTTGTCCCAGGCAGGGATTATCTCACCTGGAGTGCTCTCAGTTTCAATTCTGAGAAACCCTGGGGATTAGAAGTACATTACTCATCAGTTCTTAATCTAATAAATATGCAAGTTTTCCCATACTAGAAAAATATTTTCCATTCCTGCAAGGCAGTAAAACATAGAGAAATCGCTTCTTCTTTTGCCTCAGTGTAAGTCAGTAGTTCTCAAATGGGAGTGCTTTTTCCTACCCCTGACCCACCTGCTCAACACAGATCTTTGGTGTTGTTTGAAGACATTTTCAGTTGTCATAACTGGCTGAGGGTTGCTCCTGGCTCCTGGAGGCAGGAGATGCTGCTGAAAATCCTACAACGCACTGGACAGCCCTCTCTCCCCGAATCAAGTAATTATCTGTCTCAGAATGTACATATTGAGAAACCCCGATCTAAGTCATCATTAAGCAAGGTCCCTGGTGGAGTTTTGGAGCTCACAGAATATGGAGGTGATTTGCCCTTAGAAGGCTTCTGTATAATCAGGAAATAATGCCTCTGGCTGCAGAGTCAACCTGTCTAAGAGGAGAGACATCGTTTTTAACTCCATGCTTGGGGAGTTTAAAGAAAAATCATACAGATATGTGATATATTAAGCCAATGTTTATCCATCCAGCATGTGTTTATGGAGCTCCTACCGTATGCCAGGGCCTCTGTAAGGTGCTAATGACCTAAATGAGTTCTCAATCCATGTACCCGGGAGGGAGTGGCCCTTTCTTCCAGTCGTGTTTCCAGTCATCACTCGGGCAGGTTTGACCAATATCCTTGTAAATGGGAAGGAAATGCCAAAGAAAAGGCCGTATAGAGAGGCTCTGGGGAGCTGAGTGGTTACGTTGGGTATATTGGGGGGAGCACTTAGAAAAGTAGAAGCTACACTTGTGGGAAGGAAACAAGAGCTGTGCCCTTTGCATCTTTTCACAACCAAGCAGAGAGATCACTCCCAGCGGAACCAAGGAGTACAAAGGCAGAGACGTGGAAAGGGCCAGACCCGGGAAGGGGGCGAAGTTTACTTTTTAGGCCTGGCTTTTCTTTTTCTGCAGCTGGCACGGGGCTGAGTCAGGAGATCTGAGTTCTAGTTTCTGCTGCTCTCTTGCCAGGTGACACTGGAAAAGATGTCTTCTCTCTCTGGGCCTTGGTTTCCTCATCTGAAACTTGAGGGTTTAGTTCTAAGTGATGCCTAAGACTCCCTTCCAGCGCTGACCCTGGAGGAGCTTTGAACCTTTCGACCTCTTCATTCCAGTGCCTCATGAGGGACCTGCTGTTCTCTCATGCCTTCTGTGCCAGCCAAACTGCTCTGTGTAGGATCTGAGACATTCATTCACACAGAAGCACCTTTCCTCCCAAGGGTATTGGCATTTCTGTTGGGATCCAGATGAGAGGGAATGAGCCTCTAACGTAAGGTGTCTTTTGACTGGAAGAGCAAGGGGCTTTCGGAAGGGGGGAGGGGGAGGTGGTGTCGGCAGGGAGGAACTTACCCAAGCTGCCAACTGGCAAGGGGCTCAGCCCTTGGGTGGAGATCTTGGCATACCTCTCCAAGTGTGGCACAGCCATGGACCCACCACGCAGCCGCTTCCTTTTCCAGGGATACTGCAGGGATGCTGGCAGCCCCTCTGTCCCTGGAGAACCGCGTTCCAGCTCAGATACCAATGAGGTCATCGAGACCCCGGTCTGAGCTGGAATTTGGCAACAGGGCCCACAGGGCAGCTGTCTGTGGTTTCTCTTTTCCTCTGAAGGAAAGTCTGAGCAGATGATCTCCTAGGTGCAGCCTGTTTCCATGTGAGAGGGAAGCAGGATGTGGCTTCAGATCAGTGGGATGGGAGGGGGGGGTTGGCAGGGAGAGGCCGGGGGGACACATAAGTGACATATTTTGTGAGATGAAAGATCCCAACTTCTTTCAATAACTTCCTCAAGTCTGCTTTTGTTCTTGAGAACATTTCTCCCCTAATATTTATTCATGAAGAGTTTTGTTTTTGGAGACTTTGAGGAGCAGCTGCTCTGGGTCTGAGGGAATTCACTCCACTGTGAAGGCAGCTTTTCATCTACTCAGTGCAGCCAGGCGCCTCATCAAGAAACATCAGCTCCTTGGGGTGGAGGGGCCTCCACTTCTAGCAGGATTCACGCGCAGTTGGGGAGGGCTTGCAGCGTCCTCGGCCCCTGGCCAGGCGGCCCTGGGGCCTGGGGACAGGGCAAGGACAGTTTCAGGAACACAGGGGAAGTCACGTGATAGGACAGGCATCCCTGCCTGGTGACCTCATGGAGCCTATTTGGCCAACAAAGGACTATCCTGGAGGCTCTGAGAACTAGGAGTTCCAGACAGTCTTCATCTTTCAAAGGCTTATGTCTGATGGAAGAAACCAGGGCGTTCTACCCACCTGAAAACAAAGCCAATGTCACATATGAGTAAGTGCCCAGTGGGGAGGGGCAGGCTTGTTCAGCAGTGCAGGGGGAAGACAATTAGAAAAAGATGTGCACAGGGCGGTTTTGATTGAGGAAGTCAGGAATTCTAGAATATCAAAGTTGGGAGGGACTTTCAGTTCTGGCTCAACCCTCTTGTTTTCCAGATGGAGACATTGTGAGAAGTGACTTATCTAAAGTCTGCATTAAAGATGAGATTCAAATATGGGTTTTCTGGCCCCAGCCAATGCTCTTTTCTCTACATTTGATCTCTAAACGTCTGGTTTGCCCCGCATTCTAGGACTCCATTACTCATTCACTTCCCAACCAGCTCCTCCTCGTGCCCACCCTTTTTGTGTGAGCTGGGTTCCCGCTCATCCCTCACTGGTTCACTGCTTTCTTTGTTGATGTCCGTCTGAGCAAACTGCTCTGTCAGAAGCCTCTGCAAGGGTCATGGAGTTGTGGACAAAAGGCTCCAGATTCCACATGAGTAAGGAGAGTCCTGGGAACATTTTTGCCTAAAAAGGGGACACTGACCTTCTATAAGGAAAGATGTAGGGAAATCAGGACTTTGTTTTGTTCTTCCCGAGGCTCTGGACCAGTTCCTCTCACATGGTCAACTGTCAGTTCTTCAACCGGACACCAAGTCCCCTTCTCCAGGGTTTTATAGCTTGACGACCTAGTTACCTTCTCTCCCCCTCCCACTCCATCCCACTCAAGGACTGCAGCTTTGAACAGTGTTTGTCATTGAGCGCTCAGGCATTTGGATTAATTCTCTTCATTCCACACGTGTAACTGGCTCTACTTCCCCTTCTTAAACCCTGAACACACTCCTGATGTCACTCCAAATTCTAAAATAATGTTGAGGATTCTTGGATATCTGCACTAAATCCGGGGAAATGGGAGATCATAGTAATTGAGATCACAAGCAAGGTAACGAAATAGAAATCGATGATGAATCAAGCTGTCTGGCTGGGCTTTTCTGTTGCCTTGCTGTATGGTTTCGGGTAAATCCTCAACATCTCTGTACTTTAGTGCCTTATTTATCAAGTGAAAAAAGACTGCCTGACTTACTGGCTTTTATGATATGTTAAAAATAAAGCGGGAGGAGAGATTTAAACTTTTTTCTTAATTTAAAAGAATATTGAAAAAAAGAATATTACAACTAAATAGCACCACTTTTAGGATCACCTCCCCCCCCCCCCCCCCATCTCATTTTATATATATAATAGAGGCCTGGTGCACGGATTTGTGCTCTGGTGGGGTCCCTCTGCCTGGCCTGCAGGGATTGGGCCAAAACTGGTAGTCCGACATCCCCTGAGGAGTTGAGGGGTCCCGGATTGTGAGAAGGTGCAGGCCAGGCCAGGGACCCCACTGGTGCACGAATACGTGCACTGGGCCTCTACTACGCATATAAGATCTTTGGTTACTCTCTTCCTGCCCTCCCCCTCACCCCTTCCCTGTGAGATTCATCATCCTGTTCCATGTTTCCATGCCTGTGCATTGAGCATCTGCCCCCAGGTGGTCAGTGCGCATCATAGCTACCAGGTGAAAGGTCAAATGGTTAAACAGTCGGACACTTAGCATATTAGCCTTTTATAAACCAGAGGCCCTGTGTACGGATTCATGCACCAGTGGGGTCCCTCGGCCTGGCCTGCGGGGATCGAGCTGAAACCAGCTCTTCAATATCCCCCGAGGGGTTCCCAGATTGCAAAAGAGCAGTACTCGGGTGACATACCCTGGAATCGGGCTCCCTCCTCTCTGGTTCCGGGTGTGTCACCTGAGAACGGCAGCTGCCAAGTCACTGCAGCTCAGCAGTTCCTGCGTTGAGTGTCTGCCCCCTGGTGGTCAGTGCACATCATAGTTACCGGTCGGACAGTCAAAGGGTTGACCAGTTGGCCAGTCACTTAGGCTTTTATATACAGAGCTAAAATATACATTTTAAAAATCATCTTCCTTCATCAGTGTCCTCTGAGATATTTTGGTCAGCAGCTAACTGCTAAACCGAGTCTGAATTTCATCTCCTTTAATCTCTTCTTTTCCTGGGAGAGGGGGTTGATGAGTTAGTGCCATAACAGAGGATAGGAACTGTAATGGAGGACCTACATAATCCAGAAAAGTTTCAACAACCTCATGTTGAGTGTGAATAAAAAAATAAGGGAAGTAGCAGTAGGATAAGGTTCTGGTTCACCATCTTAACAACCCTCACCCATTTGGATGTTGTGAGGATTGAGTTCAGATTGGGTTTGACTTATAATTAGAGTCTAGGTTAGGATAAGTTTTGAGTTGGGGTTTCAGTTAGGTTTACATTTTGAGTTTAGATTCAGGTTTAGGTTATAGTTAGTTTAGAGTTAGGGTTGGGAAATTAGATTTAAATTCATATTTAAAGTTAGAGTTTGTATAGAGTTTGTATTAATTTAATTAAGAATTGAGGTTAGGTTAAGGTTAGGGCAGTGTTTCTCAATCTTGGCACAACTGCCATTTGAGCCTGGATAATTCCGGGGGCGGGGGGCGGGGCGGGGCTGTCCTGTGCTTTTTAGAATATTTAGCAGCAACCCTGGCCTCTACCCACGAGATTCTAATAGCATCTGCTCCTATCCCCATTGTAGGAACCAAAACTATTTCCTGACGTTATTAAATGATCCCTGGAATGGGGGTGTGGATTTCCCCTGGTTGAGAACCACTGAGTTAAGATAAGGATTAGGGTTAATGTTAGCACTATGTTGGAGTTAGGATGTGGTCCTGGGGTCAGGTTATGTTTAGATTTTGAGTTGGGTTTGAAAAAACAAGGTTTTTTTAGGTAAGGTTTAGAGTTAGGGTTAGGAAGTTATTTAGGATTAGAAGTGAGGTTAAGCCTCAGGTCAGATTCAGTTTAGATTTCAAGTGTGTGCCCTGGTTATGTTTAAGTTAGCACCTTGCAGAGACAAGGCATTATAGAAATACTACATAATGGGTTTTGTGTCTCTCCACTAGCATTATGGGAAGTGGTTGTGGTACTTAGGGCACAGACTGCAAGGAAAAACCCTCATACTGGGAAGCTTCCCATAGAACCCTGCTGAGTCTGTAGAAAGTGACTTTATTATGGCCTTCAAGTCTAATGAGGTGATTATTTGGGGTTGCTCCTTATCGCTCTGTGTGACTGCAGGAGACTGGCTTTTGTGTACACATGTACTGGCGTACACACTGTTTGTGCCAAATGCCTATTTATATCATGTTGCATATCTTATTTGCATGCTACCGTCACAGAGACACTCATGCCTAAGGTTAGGAAATCATTGCATACTGAGAGCTCCCCTTCTGTCAAATTGCTGCAGGTACAAGGAAGCCAATCTGGAGGCAGGAGTTCCTAGGAACAGTACAGCAAGATGATTCAAGGACCCCAGCTATGGGAAGATCTTGGAGCTGGAAGTCGGGGCAACAATCCATTTCTCACCTTTATTGTTCTGTGTGTGGAATTGCAGGTAAGTTCATCTCCTTACCTTAGGTTTCCCATCTGGAAAATAACCAGAATAAAACTTACACGAAGGCCTCCCTCCATCCATCCCCAACTGAATTGGGGGATGAAGTTAATTTGAACAAGCTCTTGAAGTGTTTGGGAAGGAAGATGCTGTGTCCACCCAGAAGATTTTTATTAGCCTGTTTCCAGAAGAAAGGTGTGCACAGAGCTTCTAACTCAGCATCTGAGTGGTGGCTGGAGCCTGCCAGGGCCTCCATCTGCCCATGTCAGAGAATACAGGGAAATGGTGGTGCCAGAGGCAGATGCAACAGAGAGGGAACTATGCTTCACCAGCTTGTCAACATGTCATTAGGGTGTTCCTGTGGGAGCCAAGAGCAGAGTCAGGAGGCAGGAGAGGTGGGAGGGAGGGAGGGGGAAGCGCAGGGAGGAAGAGAGAAATGGAAGGGATGAAAGGGTCCATGCCAGTACCGCATTCATCCCTGTCATGAGGAGAGCTCTATCACACCAAGGCCAGGCCTATAAATCAGGCCATAATTAGTTGCAAAGAGAAAGCTTTAACATCCTCATCAAATTGATTAATACATCTTACAGCTCAGGACAGGCTGGCCCTGCTTTGGAGGAACTGCAAGTTCGCCCAGCTGGGGGGGAATGGAGTGGGGAGAAGAGACAGCTCTAGCTGTGGCAGCACTGAGTCAGGTGAAGTCTTCCCCTTTTGAAAGCTTGACAGGTGGCAGGCAAGGCCAAGTCTTAGTCCAGGAGAGCATCATGGGCCTGGAGCCTGGATGTTCAAATGAATGTGCTGGTTTTGCCAGGAATTAGCCCTGACACCTCTGGCAAGTTACTTTTTTCTTCTAGGTCTCAGTTTCACCGTCTGTAAAAGGCACATGTTGGGCCCAGAGGAACTTTGATTAGTTCTAGTTCAGACATTGAATGTCTATGAGCCCAATGGACAAAGACATTTGGAAATCATGGCCAGTGAAGACCTAACTGCAGGTTCAGTTTCTAGGATATTCAATGAGAGGCCAGGAGTTTGGAAAAATCCCACATTTGGTCTGCCTCAGGCTTGAGACTACCAAGCATTGCCTGTTTGTCCTTTTCTAAGGATCAAATACCCTTCATCTTTCAAGGCAGCATAGAGAGAAAATATATAGATCAACTTGCGTTCCCATCCTGGCTCAACCAGTTATTAGCTATATATTTAGGAAAAGTTACCTAACCTCTTCAGCTTCCTCCTCTGTCAGACAGGGATAATACTGTCCACCTTGCTGGGTCATTATGAGTAGATAAGGTAAATTATATGTATGCTAGTATATAACGTACTCAGCTAAGAGCCTGACACACAGTAAGCGGTCATCAGGTAATAATTAGTATTATTATTGTTCAGATGACTCTTGATGTCTTAGTAATGGCATCTAAATCACACAGACTCTACAAAAGTAAAGGCCAGTAAAAAAATAAAGCTTTGGCCTGGGTAGGTGGCTCGGTTCGTTGGAGCGTTGTCCCATACACCAAAAAGTTGCAGGTTCAATTCCCAGGCCAGGGCACAGGCCTAGATTTCAGATTCGATCCCGGGTTGAGGTGCATGGGGGGGGATGGTCGATTGATATGTCGCTTCCACATTGATGTTTCTCTCTCTTTCTCTCTTCCTTCTTCTCTCTCTAAAAATCAATAGAAGCATATCCTCAGGCGAGGATTTTTTAAAAAAGTAAAGCTCCGATTCCCATAGGCTATAACATGAATAGGTAGCATTTGTGTGTGTGTGCGTATGTAAAAAGCATTGGACTTGAAGTTGGAAGGCATGGGTTCTGACCCCACCTCCGCAACTTATGAATTGTTTGGCGTTGTGCACGACTCTTTACTTTTCTGAGCCTTGCTTTCCTGAATCAGGAATGTTTTCAGCATCTAATCCGATACTCCTTTAAATGATCCTTGTAAAATATGAGTCATTACTCAAATGTAAAGCATTTTATAAGCAATGTTCTGCGTATCAGTCACTCCTGTCTGCTGCTGACTACTCCGGAGTTCTCTGGAAGAACAAATGAAATAGGGTCTTTTCAAGCCCCTGGGACATGCTCCATTGCCTGAAGGGGTCCTTTGTCCTTATGTTTTCTAGGAATCACACTTTTCTTGTTCCCGGAGTTAACAAAAACTCTGACCTAATTGCTTATAATAAACTAGAGGCCCGAAGCATGAAATTCGTGCAGGAGTAGGCCTTCCTCACCCCCAGCTGACAGCATCGGCTTCCTTCTAGCACCAGAGACTCGGGCTTCCCTCGCAGCCCCGGCTTTGTCCCGGAGGACGGAAGGAAGTCCAGAAGGACATCCAGTCTATTTAGCATATTACACTTTTATTATTATAGATGAAGATCCTCTATTTGGTTGTTTGGGACCACATGCAGGTTGGTATAGTGATATTATCTTAAAATCCATTCTTTCTTTCCTTTATAATAATTGAACCGTTGGGCATATGGCTGCTCACATGAATATTTCCCAGCCCCCTCTTGTAGTTAGGATGGCCACGTGAATAAGTTCTGAGTAATAGAATGTAAGCAGCAGGGACATGGGCCACTTATGGGCTGGGACCTTAAGAAATGGGTGTGACTCTTCTACATTTTTTATTATTCCTGGGATCTAGAACGTGAGTGTACCCTCAGTCTAGCTTGGATCAGGCAGACAAAGGCCACCATAGGGGATGATGGAAAAGCAAGACAGAAGGAGCCTGGGTCCCTGAATGACAGCATGGAGAAAAGCCTCCTGCCCGCCTGGAACTCAGGCTGTTCTGTCAGAGAAAAACAAACTTCTATCCTTTGGGCCACTGCATTGGGGGAATCTTTATTATAAGAATTTAATCTTTCCTCACAACTAATTATTTATTTGCATTGCATGTCCCCCAGGAATCCAGACATTTTCTTACCCATCCCACTCTCTCTAGGCACCACAGCAGCAAACGTGTAAAACACTCTCCATTTTTAAAGATACGTTAGGAGATTCCACTGCTCCAGTTGTATTGGAAGGCTGGGTCTGCATCTAATTCAGAGCCATCTCCTGCTAATGATGTTATTCAGAAGCTCTCTATCCATCTATACTCAAAACTACCCCCATAAAAATAATCAGTTCCATTTTCTCATTCTATCCTGCCATAAAAATAAGCTTACTCTGTTCCTGGAAAGCAGCTGCAAATAGAAGGCCAAAGGGAGAGAAGATGGAGCAGAAACTACAACTATAGGTGGAGGTTTTGGGGATCCATGGGAATCTGAACTCTGACCCTGGGCCAGGTGAAGAAGCAGGAAGGGCTTAGTGGCCACAGGCCTGGAGAAATGGAACAGAGGTGCCCAAATGACTCATCACAAGCCTCTGGTAGAGGAATTGGGGTTTTCAAAGTCTGCATACTGCTTTCTTATGCCTTTAATTCACAAGAAGACTTGACCCTCATTGGTCAATCCATTGGCTTCCTCATCAGTTTGCCATCATCAGTCAAGATTTTTTAAAATATATTTTATTGATTTTAGAGAGGAAGGGAGAGGGAGAGAGAGATAGAAATATCAATGATGAGAGAGAATCATTGATTGGCTGCCCCCTGCACGCCCCCTACTGGGTATTGAGCCCGCAACCCAGCATGTGCCCTTGGCCGGAATCGAACCTGGGACCCTTCAGTCCGCAGACCAACGCTCTATCCATTGAGCCAAACCAGCTAGGGCATCAGTCAAGATTTTTACAAAGCCTATGACATTTAGAAAGCCTCCCTCCTGACACCCACCCCTCCCCTTTTGGAATGCGGTCCTGGATGGACTCAGAATTGCTCTTTAAAATGTTTAACTACACTGATGGTTTGGAATGTAAGAACTGAATACTCCCTTTCAAAAGCCAAGAGCTACATGAATCTAGCAGACCTGGGATCGTAGGGAAGAAGAGAAAATGAAGGAAGAACATCATGCCAAATAGCCACAGGTGGGGGCCAGAGTGGGGAGGAGGGCTGGCCTCACTTTGTCACACCACTGGCCTGAATCATGGGGCAGGGCCAGAACGGAAGTGCCAGTTGCAAATGCTCCCACCTCATCTCACAGCTCACCAAATATTACAGCCTCACACATAAAAACCAGAGTGTTAAGCTGCCAGGAGTGTTAAACTCAAGGAGCTGTGACCAGAAACAGGTGGGCCCTGGGGATAGGAGTGGGGAGGTGGCTGAGGTAGGCCAGCCGCTCCCATTAGGCCCTGTGGCTCTCACTCAGCCACTGAAACAAGTAGAAAACTTAGTTCTTGCCCCGAAACCCACCTCTGCCTCCTGCCTCTCCACAGTGAGAGCATTTAGAGGAGTCCTGAGCCTCCGTAGCAGGAGCAGGGCCACCTCTAAGCAGAAAAATAATTGCTTTCAAGCCACATAAATCAATGAAAATTAGTGGGAGTCGAGGTAAAAATCCATCCTCTGCCACTTGGATGTTTGAGCCAAGGATCTTCTGTGATTTAGAGCTGTATAATTAGAGTGATCCGATCTCTCTCTCTAACCCCCCTCCCCCCATCCTCCCTTCCCTTTCCAGATAAAGTCCTCTACCGTGAGGCAAATTCCCACTAGTCCCTAGCTCCTCTGTTCAGAAGCAGGTGTGTGCACCTGTCAGCACAGCACCTTGATGGATCTCTGTGCTCTCTTGGTTTACCTCCTCCCTGCCTGCCCCTTAATGAACAGTCCACCCCAGGCTAGGTATGAATTGTGGGTGGGGAGCCCACATTTTGAAGAATGTTGCAGAAGTAGAGATTTGTGACTCTTTGACCCCAAAGGAAATTTGGCATCATCCTAGAGGTGGGGGAGGGTGTGCTGGAGTAATCAGAATCCTTGACCTCTGACCTCTGAACTGGGGAGAAGATTGATAATGGCATGGAGGTTTCACAGCCCCGAGGCCTCTGCCCGATGAAGAACATAATCCAACAGTTGATGGAAGTGTGAGCTGAGATCCAGAGAGGTTAGGTGCCTGGATTTACCCCAGAAAACCAGGACTCAGAGGGACAGCATAGTATGGGAAATGAGGGTGGAATTTAGAGTCAAGAGAGACTCTAAATCCCATCTCTCTCACTTGGCACCTAGTTGAACTTGAGCAAGTTTCTTAAACTCTTTGAGCCTAAGTTTCTACATCTTTAAATTGAATATAATGATATGATCTCACAGAGCTGTTGTGAAGACTACGTGAAGTAATCAATGTAACATTCCCAGCAATAGTGCCTAGAACAGAGTACTTATTGATCAGTGGATGTTCTAAAAATACTGATACCTATTGTGCCCAATACAGTTGTTTGTGTTGTGTAATATAAACTCTTCATCCTCTGTCCCTACAAAATCACTATTTTTGGTACACCAACCACATGCATCTAGTTACACACATTCTTTCATTGATTTTTCTATAACCTTCCACAGATGAAGAAATGGAGGCTCAGAAAACGTGAACAACTTGCTCAAGGTCACACAAGTGGTCTCTGGTAGTGAAGGGATTTGCATGTGTCTGGCTCTGGGTACTGTACCATGTTGCCCCTTTGGGCCTCAGTTTTCTGAGGTTAAAACAGTCACTTAACCTCTCTGGGCCCCAGTTTTTCTATCTTTAAGAAGGAATGTCTCTATTGTTTCTCTCCTTGATCACACAAATACTTGATAGATAATAAAGGTACTTCTAGATTTTTTAAACAGACAACCCTATTGTACCATTAAAAGTATGCTATTATTAATCCCACACCTCACATGCTAAAAGGCCTATTTAATTCATCCTGCTCTAAGGAGCCAAAGAAAACATTTTCCCCTCTGTTCAATTTATTTTTAATCAAATGCCAAGTTTGTTCCACTTTGCTTTCTCTCCACAGAAACCGGGCATATGGATCCCCCCTAAAAGTATACAAGTCAAAAAACCATGACCATCTCAAAAGATCCCTTTCTTCCCGTACATCTCTCCAGCCAGACTAACCCCGTGGTGTTTAACAAACAGTTCTCCAGAAGAAAAATTCTGTTCTGATATGTAGCATTTGCCAATTTCCTTGGTGTAAATATTCCCACCATGCCTGATTTCAAACTATCATTATAATATAATTGCATGCAGAATTAGGAAGCCATTATATTGTATTTCCACCAACTGACATAAATAACCCCCAAAAGTTAGATTATAGTAAGATTTAGCAAAGCAATTAGGAAGGGTGTGTTTTTCGTATTTATTATTTTTGCTTTAAATGTAATTTATTTCACTATAACTTTATATAATTCTCTTCCACTCTCTGAAAAGCAATGGAAAAAATATCCTCAGGTGAGGGAAAAAAAATTTTTTTAAATCGAAAGAAACAACCAGTGAATGCATAAATAAGTAGAACAACAAATTGACATTTCTCTCTCTTTCATCAATCAATAAAAAAAATAAAACAATAAAAAAGGAATAAATTCCATTGGGAATCCTGTATTTAAAAAAAAATCAGTGTTCACAGGACAGAATGAAGCAGCTCCAGTCCACCCCTTTGTGACCCACACGTGCACAGGAAGACAGGTAGCCTGTAGCACAGAAGCCAAGTCATAGTGGAGAAATTGCCAAGTACTCCTGTGATATATTTTCCTATTCCAGAAACGAGAATCTCATAATAGTATGCTGGATTGACAGCGGTTATTTCAACCTCAAAGATTCTTAAGTTGAAAGTGCTCACCTAGTCCTATTCCCTAACCATGAGCAAGAACTCCTTCTGAGTCTTTTCTCCAGGACCCCATATTGATTGGGGTTCTGGTGGGAAACAAGATGGAACACTTGATCAGGGTTTGTGTGAAAATAGTTTATTAAAAGCATATTTACAAGGCTATGGGCAGGGGGCAGGGAAATCCAGGGGGCAGGGCTGGTGAAATTAGCCAGCGTGGGGACCCACTGGCTCTCTAGGCCAGAAGGGTTAGGGAGGAAGTATCCGCCGGAATCTAGAGGGAGCTGTTGAGAGGGGCCCACAGGAGCTGTGGCCTTTAGCTGAAGAGCATAGTCCAGCCGCGGGCAAACTACGGCCCGCGGGCCGGATCCGGCCCGTTCGGCTGTTCTCTCCGGCCCGCGGAGCCGAACGAGCGGAGAGTTCTCTTGCTCTCCCTTCCGCTCCTTCACCAGCAGCAGTGTTAACATGGCGACGTCGGAATCACGGCCGCAGCTCCTTCTTCTGAGTCCAGTTTAAGAACCCATTGTGGCCCTCGAGTCAAAAAGTTTGCCCACCCCTGGATAGTCAATGTCAACCTGAGGTCCAGATGGCAAAACCCCAATCGCGCGTTCTTTCTGCCTTCAGTCTTCTCCAGTGACTTGCTGCATGATATAAATGTGTCCTCCTGTTCCCCTTTAAAAAAAAAACTTTGGGTAAAGTCATTGTTTCTTGAGCGTTGACCATTGATTGAACCCAACCAGAAGTCAGAGGACAAGGGAGCCTGTTGAAGCAATTCATCAAGGTCACCTCCCAGCACCTGCATCAAGAACAGAGGAGAAGGGTGGAGAGTGGATTTGGAAGGGCAGAGCGATAGCTCATCCAGCACAGGTGGATCAGTGGCTCGTTGCAAGGTCATTCCCATCCTATCGTTCTAGCTCAGTGGTCGGCAAACTCATTAGTCAACAGAGCCAAATATCAACAGCACAACGATGGAAATTTCTTTTGAGAGCCAAATTTTTAAAACTTAAACTATATAGGTAGGTACATTGTTATTAACTCCTAAGGCTTAGGAAGAGCCACACTCAAGGGGCCAAAGAGCCGCATGTGGCTCGCGAGCCGCAGTTTGCCGACCACTGTTCTAGCTCATGCTTCTACAACTGAATGAGCATACTAACCATCCGGGCATTACAATGCAATTTCTGACTCAGTGTGTGTGAGCTGAGGCCTAAGATCCCAGGTGATGGTGATGCTGCTGACCTGTGGACCACCTTCTGGGTAAGAGGATCTGAGGCCACACCCGCCTCAACCGCCCCCCAAGCTTGTCCAGTTAAGGGAAAAATCAGAGTTATAAAACACCCCTTATTCCTTCCCTTCTCACTTCTTACCTCCCCCTTTTCCCTTCTCCCAAAATACCCTTCTTGTACAAACCAACTACCCAGCAACATCCCAGAATTATGTTCTCGCTCCTCCCCCTCTCCCCAGGCCATGCAGAAAGAGGTGTTTGCAGGCCTCCAGCTTCGAAGGCAGACCCCACCTCCCCTGGAGGAAACCATTAGGGAATATTCCTAATTCCCCACAACCTGCCCTGACTACTTCTTTCTCTCCTTGTGCTCACCCTCATAGCAGGAGGAAGCAGCTGCAGGCTTGGCCCCTGGACACTTAGTCCAATTTCCTGTATATGAAAGGTTGACTCTAGGAATATCATCTTTAATTTCAGACATAATGCAGATGTGTGCGCTAGTGGGTATAAATATATGAAATAAGTGCATTGGGGTGGGCGAGGAATATAAAGCCGTAGGATGGATCAGGATGGCCTAACACAATTCCTTCTCCTCAGAACTTGGATAATTTGAAAGAGAAACAACGCAACAACAAGGTAATTAGACCTACTGCCTTTCAAGATGTTCGTCATTACCTTTACTCGCTCACTACAATTCCCACATAGGATAATTTCCATGTGTGGGCCTAGGCATGGTCGAGCGAGACTTTCCCAGGGCTGGCCTGTTAGTAAGAGCAGCCACAGGTATCCAGACCCAACTAGTAAAAGACTCCCCAAGGAACATGTGCCCAGCAGCCTGGGGAGAGTCCTGCTTGCTCCCCCCCCACCCCCCCAAGAGAAAGCAGAAGAGGAAACAGTTCCAGATTCCTGTCCAGTGAACATGCAGTCCCATAACGCTCACCGCACCATTATTTGGTTGTCACAGCCATAAAAACATTGGGCACCAGAGAGTAATTTACAATTTATAAGGAACTATTCAAAGACATTATCCCATTTAATTTTTACAACAAACCTATGAGATAAGGTGAGGCAGGTTTACCACCCTTGTATAAACAAGAGCTGAGTTTTGAAGAAATTAAGTAATTTACCTAAGGCCGCAAGACTCTTAGGGAGTGCAGCCAGGACTGCAATTCAGGTTTCCCGGCTCCTAATGCAGTATCCTTTCCTTATGTTGCCTTCATTTGCATGCACTTCTGGGTCTAGTAGGCAGTATTTTGGTATTTAATTCCCGTGCTGATGTATGTAAGTTCCCCGACAGCCTGGGCTTTGTCTCTCTTCCTTACTAATACTTCTTCAATACCTACGACAATGCCTGATACAGAGTATGTGCTTAAGAAAATGGTGTTGAATGAGTGAATAAATGAAATAGATGATAACTTTGATTTTTGGAATTACTCCCAATAGTTGCACAGTGGGAGATTAAATATTATTGATAGGACAAATGACTAGTATCCAGTGGGTGTGACTGACTCCCAGGAAGTCATATGCCCTGAAAGGTGAGATATGGTGAAGAAAAGGGTCCTTCCATGGCTTCCAAAATTCTTAGAAGTGACTCTTTATTCTTAGCATTTCTCATTACCTTCAAATGCCCCTCTCTCGCCTCGGGGTTAAGACACTTGCCCTTTAAACAGACGGCCCAGAAGTCTGGGCCTGCATCTTTTTGATTTAGGAACGAGGCACAATGCAGTCTCATAATAATGCTTTGCATCTCCATGTGCTCCCACTGCCACCAGAAGTAATAAAATGGTTTGTTTCTCTTGGCAGCCTCCACCCAACAGTTCCCCATGTGTGTGTTGCTTTCTTCAATTTTCCCCTCTACAAAATCTGGTCATGTTTAATAACAATAAATCAGAGGAGAGATTGCAGCCCGGAAGAGAAGTCTGGGGCAGCCGGGGTTTCCACATCTGGGGCCCATTCGGGTTGAAGCGATGACAATTCCTAATAAATGTTAATGGAGAACCTCCTCAGATTCATACGCTCCAGCCATAATTTAGCCTGTCTCCATGCCAGATGACCTTTTGAACATCCAGAATACACCCCCCATAGCACCAGCTACAGCGCTGGATCGCTTCCTGCATATGAAGTGGAAAAAAACAAGGCTTGTTGTTATTGATTACATTTCTCCAGCTTCCCTTTCTTGTCTTTTTCTTCAAAGGCTCGCAAAGCCCTGGGGCCCCCAGCCACCCAGGTGGTTAGAGGCAAGGGAGTCAGGTTAAAGGATGGTCCCCTTTACTCCTAAAGAGGCTTCACAAAGTCTGACAGCCAACACTATTCTGACAAGAGACAGGAACGGACATCGAAATCCTCCCATCCCCCTCTTTTTCGGGGCATCTGAGACCCTTCGCTGATCCTGTTGGCTCTTTTCCTTTCCAGTCACTTTTCCCCCTCCTGCCCCTTCTAACTAGGCTGGCTTCAGTCTTCGGCTTTTCTCTTCCTATACCAATCACCACCATGAGTCTACTATCTATGTGCAGTTTTCCAGTTCTGATCTCTCTCTCAAGATGCAGTCCTGCCCACGGGTATGGCTCAGTAGATGAGCGTCGACCTATGAACCAGGAGGTCACGGTTCAATGCCCAGTCAGGGCACATGCCTGGGTAAGGGGCTTGATCCCCAATGGGGGGCATGCAGGAGGCAGCCGATCAATGATTCGCTCTCATCATTGATGTTTCTATCTCTCTCTCTCCCTCCCTCTTCCTTCCTCTCTGAAATCAATTTAAAAAATGTATTTTAAGATGCAGTCCTGAATTTCTAACTGGGAGCTGGGTGTTTGTGCTTGATAGTCAGTCATTGTCTAAGATTCTATTTGTCTAGATTAACTTGTCTTCTCACCCAAACACAGTCGGCCTTGCCCAAATTTCCATGTTTCTGTTAATGGAAATGGGGCGCTTGTATTCTCTCAGCCATCCAGCTACAAAATCATGGCGCTATCTTAGACACTCCCTCTGTGCTGCCCTGTTTTCGTATCAGGTGATAGGGTTATTGAATTTTCCACCCCAAGCTCATTCCTTTTAACTTCTGTTGTTGCCTCACACTTCGGGCCCTTATCACCTCCCTTAGAAATTGCCTCCTAACTGGTCTCTCTCTGCTAAACCGTCCCTGAACCTGGCAATTAGATACATCATCCCGAGATGCTGTCTTGACCATGTCCTTCCCCAGATCAAAATTCCTCAGTGGTTCCCCATTGACTTATTATTATTTTTGTTTTTATTCAAAGTTTCCCTAATTAGGTTCCTATTGAACTATCTAAGATGACATAATGTTGGAGCCAGCTTTTTAGATTGTGAATTCCATGCTTTTTTTTTTTTTTTCACTGTTTGTCCCTTATGTGGTCTAGTGACATGCCTCATTAGAATTTATTTGTTTATTCAACAGATATTTTTTGAGTTACTGCGACATGCCAGAGTCTGCTGAATATTGGAGGCCAGCAGTGAACATGGTGAGCACTGATTCTGATCATACAGAGACACTTTCTAGTGGGGAAGACAAATAAAAAAAAGAAAACAGGCAGCCTGTACCTGGGTTCCAGGTTCGATCCCTGGCCCTGGTTGGGGCTCGTGCAGGAGGCAACCAATCGATGTGTCTCTCTCACACTGATGTTTCTCTCTCTCTCTCTCTCTCTCTCTCTCTCTCTCTCTCTCTGTCTCCCTCCCTCCTTCCCTCTCTCTCTCCTTCCCTCCCTCCCTTCAACTTTCTCTTAAAATTAATTGAAAAATATTCTAGGGTAAGGATTAACAAAAGAAAAGAAAACAGGCAAATGAATAAAATAATCACAAACTGCAATAAATACTAAGAAAGAGTTGAGAGAGCATAAAGGAATTCTACAATATTTTAATCAGGTCTCCAAATTCTTATCTCTCCCATCGCTACCTCTCCGGTTCCTGAAGGATACAGCTACTTCTAGGGGACCTGCCCTCTAATAGCTCCAACAAGGACAAGCACGCGTAATACTTTGTAAAACAAATAATTCCCTGAGAGTACATCTCTATTTTGTTAGCCATTTAGATATTAAACAAATCAAGCTACCTTTTTAGGACATTTAGAATCAAGGACATCATCGAGTGACCCCTTGCTTGGACTGCAGATATCATAATGTTGGAACCAGATTTTTAGATTGTAAATTCCATGCTTCCCGCCCCCCCCCCCCCGTTTGTCCTTTATATGGTCTAGCAACATGCCTTATTAGAATTTATTTATTTATTTAACAAATATTTTTTTGAGAGACACATTGAATGGATCTTTACCTTAATGTATAAGGAATTCAGGTTAGACACAGTGAAGAATTTCCTGCCAACACTGCAGTGGAACAGGTGCCTGAGGGAGTGTGTCAGTGAAGTTGACTACCATAGTGCTGTATAACAAATAACCTAAAATCTCAGCGGTCACAACACTTATTTCTTGCTCACGGGTTTGCAGATTGGCTGTAGCGCCTCTGATCCAGGTTGTGAATCTTGTTCAGGTTTACTCCGTGTACCTTCTCATTCTGGGGACCCAGGCCAAAGTGCCAGGGACATCCTCTTCTCATGGATGAGGAGAAACGGAAGAAGCCAAGCCAAACTAAGCAAGTGGAATTAAAACCTCTGCTTACTTCCCATTGGCCAAATCAAGTCACATGGCTAAACCCATCACCTGTGGAGTGGGGAAGTTTTCTCCCTCCACGGAGGGGTGGGGGGAGGCTGAATATTTGCTGAACAACAATCCACTGAGCAACAATATACACCACAGGGAGGCTATGGAGTTTCCTTCGCAAGTGGCCTTTACAAATAGAAGAGATTGTTATCTGTCCGGGTTCCTCTGCGTACCATGTTACCTGAACTATAGCAAAGGAGGACAAGAAGACATGATTTCTTAAAAATGCCTCTTTTGGTACAAGGGCAATGTAATTCATGTTTGATGTCTGGTTGCTACGGAAGTCCCCCTTTCTTTTTCACCAGAGCTGTGCCAAGGGGGTGATTTGCAACCCAAGTCTTAATACCAGAATCTGTATACAACTGACAGTCACACAGCAAAAATAAATACAGAAGAGCTTCTGATACCATCAGGGAACAGTATTCCTGCCGTTGGGCCAGCTTTGTCTGCCGCCTCAGTACACTTAACTCTGGGATGAAATTGGAGAGGTAACTGATGGTCAGAGGGGACGGGGAGGTTTCCATTTGTAACCGAGACAGGCGAGCTCAGCAGAAGATGAGGCAAGAACGGTTTTACCACAGCTAGATAAATTCAGCTTATGAGCATTTATGCATTGTATCAAACCATGAATGGCTCTAATATTTGAATTTATTCAAATGTAAAGACACAGGCATAATTATGAACCCACACCTCAGCAGATCTCACACCAAGGTTTCGTATGCGGTACCCCTTTCACCCTTGATGATAACCTTTCTCTCTCTTCTTATTCCAGGGTGCTTCTTCTTCTTCTCCCCTCTCTATATCTGCCACCAGAAACTTCGTAGGTGCTACTCAAAGTATAGTCCCAACGGCACCAGCAGCTGCATCACCTGAGGACTTGTTAGAAATGCAAATTATTGGGTCCCTTCCCCAGACTTGCTGAGTCAGAATCTCTGGTGATGGGGTAGGAAGGGATTGTCCCATGAAAATTGTATTTAATAAGTTCTTTAGGCAATAACTTAAGCTCACACACTGAAGTTTGAGAACCAAGGTAGTTCTGACTTGGTAGGTTTGTAGGTCAATCATCTGCATATTGTTAGAATTGTAATCTGAGGCTGCTGTCTGTGCACCACACTTGGAACAGCACTGCTAAAGAACTCAATCACCTACACATGGAATGATGGTCAACAGGAAAAGCCTTATTGGTCAAGAGTGGAGAAGATCAAAGTCTTAGTGAAAGAAAAGAGTCACTAATAGTGGGATTTCAGATATGAGCCCCCAGGTTAAAACAAACAAACAAACAAACAAACAAAGCATGTTTTGGTCAGAGGGTGGACTTGGAGCCTCTGTAGTCATTTTGTATATGATTAACTTTCTATTATGTATAGAGCCGGTCTTGGCTATGATGAAAGAGGGAGTATCATATGGGGGCAAAGCACAGGACTGGGAGTCAGGAAACCTGGGCTCTAGTTCTTGTCCTGTCACTGAACGTAACCATGGTTGGGCCCCTTCCCTCTCTGATTCTCGTCTACAAAGTGAAGAAGATGAGAGCTACACAATTTCTACTATCCCTACCCCCTCCCACTTTTTTTTTTTTATTTTAAATTGATTTTAGAGAGAGAGTGAGAAACATCAATGTGAGAGATCCGACTAGGGACCTGGATCCTGGGCAACCTGGGCATGTGCTCTGACCAGGACTCGAACAGGCAATACGTTGGTGCACAGGAGGACGCGCAACCAACTGAGCCACACCAGCCAGGGCCCCCATCCCACTTTTTGTTGAACAAGATTAGGATGACCTTATCAACAATTTTCTCTCCAAGTGAGTCAGGGAGTCTCAAAAACATGGGAATCCCAAGGTGCAGAATTGAGGGGTCCATTGAATTAAATACTTGGCCCTGAGTTAGACTGTGAATCATGCGTGGAGTTGGGAATGAGTCTGACCATTTCACCACACGCGTCTTAGCGCGACGCTGTTGAGCGTCCGGGCTCTGAGCCAGACTTTGAGGATTGGGATCCTGGCTTCCCACTCCTTAACTGTGTGGCTGAGCAAGCTACTCTTGTGGAGCCGCAGTAACACCCATGAGGTAACACCTACCTCATAGACTTGTTGTGAAATTTAAAAGAGTTCATACATATGAAGCACTTAGGACAGCGTCTGACACAAGGAAAGCATTTGATAAGCCGCAGGGACCTTGATGACGAGGAGTAGGGATGCCCAGTCGGTCCCTGCCACAAAGCCCTTGAATTCTCGAGACCAGATTGCAGGGCTTCTTCTCTCCTGTAGGTGGCGCTTCCCCTCGTTGAGCACGCTGTCTGAGTCCAGGAGCGCTTGATTGAGCAAGAGAAAAGAAATAAGTTGCTTTACATCTCTGCTCTGTTTAGGATTGCTAGAGCAGGGTCTTCTACAGCCTCCCGAGAAGCCGCTCTCTAACCCCAGAAGCCGCACCACCCTGAGGATGCATGCAATTTTACAGGCCATGTCCTGGGAGGGTGGGGAGGGTTCTACTCCCAGCACCTGAGCTAGGGAGTTCAGTGGGAGTTTCTTTCCTGCTCGGTTAAAATGACAAATTGGTACATGAGCGCTTAATGAAAGATGCTGGAAACGTCCGTGGAGATCAGAAAAATCGCCTCTGCGAGCTGACAGCCAGGCCATCTGCATTCCCACGTTCCTATTAATTCCTTAACAATAAACGACAGGAGCGCCTAGAGGGTTAACAGCTTAATTTAATCTCTGAGATTCCTTCCCGGCGCACTGAGAATTAGATAGGCATTCACAGAGCGTTATCTGCACACCTGATTTCCCCCCACTTGATGTGTCTGCTGGACGGTCACACCCCTTCCTGCTGCGTCTTGTGTGGAGGCTCTGCCCCGCTGGCCAAAGACAGACCCTTGGGTTGCTTGAAGCACATGATTGAACTCCAAGTGTCACAAGATTTGGCTTCTTGTCAGTTGCCCCCGAAACTGGTTTACATGATTCCCCCAGGCTCTTCTAGGGACAGGAAAATCCCCCAATAGAAAGGTGATGCCCCTGTTGGGAGTGATTTTCCTTCCCTGGCAAGAAGCAAAGCAAAAATGGGAAGAGGTAGGTGGTAGCAGCGACCAGCTTGGAGAGCTATGGGGTCAGGCTTTGGGAGTCTCTGGCAGATCATGAACTATTACTCAGAGATGGCCAATTCTAATGTTTGTTCTCTCATTTTATGGAGAAGGAAACTGAGACCTGAAAATATTGAATAGTTTGTTTAGGGCCAAATACCCAGGTAATGTCAAAGCTTTAAAGTAGGATTCAAGTCTCCTTACTCCTGGACAAATATTTGTTCAATGAGAGGCTTGGCAAATGGACTTCATCTTACATGGTTGGTAACTCTCGTAACGGGTTAGTAGGGGTTGCCCAGAGCCCTGAGGACTTTTGAGGCTGTGTCCAAGGTGACCAGGGAAGGCCTTGGTAACAGTTTGGAGATGTTTTCTAGGGACAGAGAGGAGGCAAAGGTGCCAGGTATTTTCTGTTCCATTTCCTAGTAAAATGGAAATATTGTCTGGAAGGAGTATAGCCATTATCTGTCATTAATATCTTGGCTAGAATTCATGTCAGATTAGTGTGCAGCCTGGCTGGTGTGGCTCAGTGGTTGAGAGTCAGTCGACCTACGAACCAGGAGCGGTTCTATTCTGATCAGGACACATTCCCCGGGTTTCGGGCTCAATCACCATTAGGGGGTGTGCAGGAGGCAGCTGATCAATGATTTTCTCTCATCGCTGATGTTTCTATCTCTCTCTCCCTCTCCCTTCCTCTCTGAAATCAACAAAAATATATTTTTTTAAAAAAGATTAGTTTGCAGACCCATGAGGGAATGAGAGTTTTGACCAGGATGGGGACCTAGGAAAGTACAAAGGGCCTCACCCTGGAGGGTGAAATATTTGGGGGCTCAGTGCAGACAGGGTTAGAAAGAAGACACTGGATATCTAGCAGGAGGAACACTGAGGGGCCGAGGTAAGGGGAAGAAGTGACCCTGAAGAGATTTTTGCACAGTTCTCTCTTGGCTTAAACTTTGCATAATATGATCTTTACCAGCCACACTGCTTGATGTTCAGTGTCTCCAACTGTAAAGAGTTGGACTAGAGCAGACCACATCCTCCTACCTAGGCAGGAAGTGTAAAAGAAGATCAAGGTCATTTAGATGTGTTTTGTCACCTTGCGATGTGACAGTGTCTTCCTGAACAGCAGTGTCCTGTCATCTGGGATCTGATTCCCCCACCCTATCTCGCTAACTGACCTCACAGCATTAGACCTTCATCGTACTTTTGAACAAGGGAGACCACCCACTTTCTGGCTTCTGTGCCTTCATCTCAGACCACTGGTGTTTGTCTGTCCGTGCCATCTGCAGAGCTTTGTAGTGGTCCTATTTCCCTCAAAACAAACTTGATTCTGCTGCCGAGAGTGTGGGGAGAAAAAAAAGGCATGTCTACACACGAAATAAAGCTGATATCTATAGAACAAACTGAATATGTAAGCATTGAGGTGATGCCCAACAAAGGGACCATCGGCTGGGTTAGTCAGATCAGGGCCAGCTTCTGGCAAAGTTAGACATTTTGAAAATTATCTTTGGTTAATGGGTTGATATCCTTAGTGTTGAATCAATCTCTAAGAAGTTAAGACAAATACCCTCAAAGGAAAGCAGGTAAGGAGTAGAACTAGTAATTGATAAAAGAAGTAAATGAAAGGCCAATAGAAACATTTTTAAAAGTTTATCTTTATTAATAATTAAATAAATAGAAATTAAAACAAGATACCAATTCTATCAACTTGATAAAGGTTTAAGAAGGTTCTAAAAAATATAATAGCTAATATACCGAATAAGATCAATTAGCACTTGTATCTGTTCCCATAGGTTTTGGTGGTTTCTGGTGTTTTTTTGTTTTAGAACTGCAGAAGTTGGAAAGCTAAATATTTTCCAGCTAGGATTCTAGCTGTGAATTGGGTTCCACTAATTAAATGCATTATTCTGAGGCTTGGATGATGCTCTCTGTGGCTGTCCAGAAGCCTTAGCTGGCATTCCTTTGGGTTAGATTCTTTTTTTTTTTTAATCTTTAGATTCTTTATTAGTTAAGGTATTAAAAAATGTGTCCTCATCCCCCCCATTAACCCCCATCCTCCCCCCAACCCCACTCATGCTCTCATCCCCCTGTTGTCCATGTCCATTGGTTTGGCTTATATGCATGCATTGGGTTAGATTCTTTAGGTTACTGAATGCTGTGGCAAATAACTAACATGTATATGGTGCTTTAGAAATAAACTAGAGGCCCGGTGCATGGATTTGTGCACCAGTGGGGTCCCTTGGCCTGGCCTGCACCCTCTCGCAATCCAGGACCCCTTGGGGGATGTTTGACTGCAGGTTTTGGCCCTATCCCCACAGGCCAGGCCAAGGGACCCTGCCGGTGCAAGTGCACCAGACCTCTAGTATGCATATAAGATGTTTGGTTAGTCTCTTCCTGCCCTCCCCTCTCCCCACTTCCCTCTGAGATTCATCAGTCTGTTCCATGTTTCCATGCCTGTGCATTGAGCGTCTTCCCCCTGGTGGTCAGTGTGTGTCATAGCTACCAGTCAAACGGTTGCTTAGGCTTTTATATATATAGATTATAAAGCAAGGAAATATAGATTAACTTAAGGGAATAAAGTATTTAGTTCCATTTCTGGCTTTGGTTTCATGGTCTTAAATAGGCACCTATCTCTCTGGGACTCCATTTCTCCATCTGTACAGAGAAAGGGACTTATTAGATGACTCCTGCCGTCGCTGACAGCCTAGTCCCATACCAATCAAACACAGTAATGGCTCTTTTCTCCTTGGGAGACTCAGTCATGCAGGTGACCCTAATCTGACTTGAAGATCAGTGGGAGAACAAAGTTTGTTTGATTTGAGGTAGATCAACGTTTATTTCTTTGGCCAACTCATATGGCCAGCGTAGACCACACATACTCTTAGCTTTAGTATCTGTGTGCTTTGCCATCTTAGTTCTGACTCTTCTACACAAGGAAGATGGATGACATGGTTTTAGGAGTTCTTAAATAGGTGTTCTTAAAACCTTCCTGCTGACTATTTTCCAACTCCCACCCTCCCAGAATGCTGGCAAAGTTGCAGTCACCATTAGAAATGGCCTCTAATATTAGGTCAAGGAATTGTTTCTAGTTAAAGCAAAAACACATTATTAAAAGAAGCCATACATTAATATATTAACCGCAGCTAACCTCATTAGCGCTTATTACATGTGAGGTTAGCTCACTAGTTATCGGTTTGGAAGGCAGAGAGCAGATCTGGAAGAGAATGCTTTTCTTCCCGGCGTGAAGAAAGAGCTGCTGATACAGGAAGAGGGAGGGTGAACAAACTGCAGCTACCTTGATTTTTATCTAGGGCCAGCCCTGATAAGGGAAGTGCAAACCTTCTCTGTGATTGGATAATGAGGCCAAATGAGTTTAGAGAAGAATCAGAGGCAGAGTTCCATTTGACTTCCTCCGTGGTTGGAGGGCAAGCTGTCTGCCCAGCATCTGTGAGTTGCTAATAGCAACATGGAGTAGAGCTTTCGGTGGCTGAGGGCATGGGATTTGCTATCACACTTCCTGGGTTGAACCCTGCCTGGCTCTGTGACCTTAAGCAAAGTACTTACCATCCTTGGTTTCAGTTTTCTTTTTAGTCAAATGGGGATAAAATAATACCCATCTCATGGAATTGGGAGGATTGAATGAAATAGTGCATGGAAAGCAGTTAGCAATTGTGGCAATTTCCATATATTTTCTGAGAAGTGTTCCATGGAACAGAAATTACCTAATTCAATGGTGGAGCCCAGGAAGTCCAGCTCTAGTTCAGTATCTTTGGTCTCACTGATGAAACCAATAGCTTCTCCATGTATCCCAGGGATCTTGCAAATCCTTTTTTATAACCCTTTGCCTGCCTCATGGTCCCATCCAATTCTTTTGTAATTAGGTGCCTCACATTCAGAAAACGCAGGGCAGGAAAACCTGAGTCTGTTAAATAGATACATCTAGAGTTCATTATTCATATTACAAAATAATTATTTGTTTTACAGGAGCATTAACCTTGACGAAGTTAATTTCCCATGTACACGCAAAACTGAATGCGGAATATAAAAACTTATTTTACGTACATCTTAGACAATAAAATTGTGAAAACTTAAAGGTGGAATGGGCTTTAGAAATCATCTAAGCCAGCGGTTTTTAAACTTTTATTGTTGCAGCCCTATTTCATTAGAAGTCTTTCTTAGATTTCTTAGATACATGATACAAAGGAACACAGCTACTCTGATTAAGCCAGGGGTGGGAAGGTGGCAGCAATCACTCCCTCACTCTCTTGCCCAATCCCTGAGGCCACTTCAGAACCCTTCTGAGGAACCTTGGGGCTTCTAGAAACATAAATTTGAGTCCCACTCATCTACCTGAATGATCTCACTTTGCAATTCCTTTTGCAAAACATGGTACTCCTATATTTCTATTTAACCGCCTTATTTTCTTTTTAAATTTAAGGTTCTTGAGGGCAAGAACCTTTTTATTTAAATAAAAAAAAAATACTTAGTGTGCTGCTCTACATGTAAGTTGAGGATTTAAGGTCTGTTTTAAGTCTCCCTGTTAGTGCCAGAAATGACCAGACTATTATTATATCTAAACATCCTTTATTGAATCTTTGAAAAGTGACTTCATAAAACCATCACATTTTCAGCTCGAAGGGACCTTGGAGAACATGTACTTTAACAAGTTCATTTTCCAGATGTGGAAGCTGGGCCCCAGATAAGTGATTTGGTTGATGTCATGTTGTAAGTTAATAGCAGGGCTGGGACGAGAGCGCTGGGTTGTCTGATTCTTGGGTTAAAGCTGTTTCAACTTATAAGAGGCTGCTCTTATTCTATGAGAATGCTATACATTTGTATTCCTGAACACATACTTAAGCTACCTACCAATCTCCTTTCTTTTCCCAATAATTAACCCAAAGAACTATCTTTATAATCTATGGCCTATGTTTCATTAGGCAATTTTTTAAAATTATAAAAGTGAAAAAGTACTGACCTAAAGAGATGTCCAAGATATAGTAAATGAAAATGTAACCATTATATGTGGGATGATCCCATTTTGTTTAAAGCTTGGGTTATTTCTCTAAGGTTTAGCTGGATGTATGTTTCAATGATCCCTCTTGACACAAGTATCTAATGAGATCCACACCTGTTAATTTATAGAAGGTGACATTGATGCATGACTATAACAACCATAAAAGTTTGTATTTGCTTTATCTTATTATTTTTACTTCTGCACGGTGTTGTATATTACATGTGCGTGATAATTTATGGACCCAATCCTCTATTGGCAACATGTAACTTACAGCAATTTTTCAACAAGCTGCAGGGAAATTCCTCACATATACACCCTTTTGCACATATGTGAACATTTTTATAGGATAGATTCCTAGCAGTGGAATTGCTGGATCAAATTTTGAGATACTGCATGGCATTTATTCTCATATATCCTTCTTGTTGTTGTTGCTGCGACTAACATGAATACACCTCAGCATTCGTATATAACTTTGTAGTTAATAACACATACATGAAATTATTGGAACTTTTTAACAACCGAGTGGGTTTATAGATGAGGAAAGTGAGGTTTGGATAAGTTAAGTAATTTGCCCAAGTCCTATAGCTAGGGAAGATAGAACTAGATTTGAAAACTAGGCCTTCCTACTTCAGGTGTAGGGCCCAACGTTCCCAATGAAAACAACATAAATAAACCATCAGGATGAAAACAAGAATGTCAACTCATTCTCTTGCTGTATCCTCACAGGGACAAGAAGGAAAGATCTCCATCTTTTCCTCTTATAAGGACATGAATCTCATGATGAAGGCCCCACCCTCATGACCTAGTCTGGCCATAATTACCCCCCAGACACCCTGCCTCCAAATAGGACCACTTTGGGATTAGGATTTCAACATATGCATTTGGTGGGACACAAACATTCAGTGAAGCTAAACGCACGGAGAGGTCTCTGATGAAAACTTAGGGTGTCTTCATGTAGCACCTCCTTCCTCAGCTACCCAATCCTTCTCAACCGCTGTGTCTCTTGGGAGAGAAGCGGATGTGGGCCGATGCAGAGCTAGCAAACGTCTGGCTTGTCACCCCGCTGCCATGGGCCACTGGCTGTGAGGGGGCCTCCGTAAACTTTCGGGCTGCAGTACATTTGGCTCAGACTCCTCTTCTGAGACCCCTCCACCCCCCTGCCCCTCCCGGACTCCAAGCTGCGAATGATGCTAGCAGGGCCCAGAGAGATGAATTTGGTGACCTTTCTGGATGCGGACTCCAAGCAGGAGGAGGGAACAAATCAGCTTCGAAGCGGTTAATTTTACTGGCTCCTAAATTGATAAGCGGAAGGGGGGTGGTGGGGTGGGGTGGGGTGGGGTGGGGGGGACGTCAGTCTGAAATGAACTCGCCTTGTTCAAAGGGGTTCGAAGACAGCGGAACTCAATCAGCAGCGGGCCGCGCGGTTCAAGGCTGCAATTCGTCCCGCCGCGCCTCTGAAAAATGGGAGGTGACAGTTCATTTTGCCAGTGACAGTCTGTCGGTCTCGCTCGCTGCTTCTCCTGTCGATTGCCTGGCGGAGGTGAAGTGCAGCTCGGAGACACCATCGTTTGGTATTCCACTCAGCGAGCAGGATGGTCCCAGGACCCAAGGTGTGCAAACCTTGCTCGCCCCCGTCCCCCCCCCCCCCCCCCCCTTGTCTTCTCCCCTCCCCGGAGACCTGACATGCACATGTTTGATTATGAATCCCTGGGACCATCTTCCCACTTCCTGAGCCTTATCTTTCCCTCCAGCTTCCTCTTCCGGTGCCCTGGGCTCCCCCCGCTTTCTGGGACCTTGTGGAACAAAGCCATCCAGCTCAGGAGGCTCCCAGCCTGACGAGGACTCCAGGTGAGGCGAGCTGTGGACGTGGAGGCAGAGAAGTTAGGGACGTCCGTGGAGGCACAAAAGGAACATCAGACACACCCAGCAAGGCACTGCCTTCCAGACCCCAGGCTCATTTAAAAAAATATATATTTTATTGATTTTTTATAGAGAGGAAGGGAGAGGATAGAAAGTTAGAGAGAAACATTGATCAGCTGCCTCCTGAACACCCCCTACTGGGGATGTGGCCGCGATCAAGGTACATGCCCTTGACCAGAATCGAACCTGGGACCCTTCAGTCCACAGGCCATCACTCTATCCACTGGGCCAAACCGGTTAGGGCCTCAGGTTCAGTTTTTGAAGAGTCCCCTGAACAAGGGCAGAGACAGAGGAAGGAGAAAGGGAGGTGACCCCATGAACGCAGGCACTGAATCCTGAACGCCACCCTTCCCAGTGCCTTCTACTTCGCTTAAAAAAAAAAAAAGGAGCTCATGTATCCTTATTAACTTTCCTCATTTTGATAACTGTACGGGACGTTATTTAAGGGAATGTCCTCATTCTTAAGTAATACTACTGACGTGTTTAGGGAAAAAGGACCAGGATGTTTGTAACTTACTCTCAAATGACTCAGGAAAAAATATGTGAATTTATTTAAGTAGAAAATAATAAAGCAAATGTGGCAGACATTAACGATAGGTGAATCTAGGTAAGTTGGCAATGATTTCAAAATAAAAAAATATTAGAAAAACCCCAATAGACCTACTTTGCAACGTTTCCTCAATATGTGTTTGTTGAGGACCTACTATGCACTAGGGCAGTGATGGCGAACCTTTTGAGCTCGGCGTGTCCGCATTTTGAAAAACCCTAACTTAACTCTGGTGCCGTGTCACATATAGAAATTTTTTGATAGTTGCAACCATAGTAAAACAAAGATTTATATTTTTGATATTTAGTTTATATATGTAAATGCCATTTAACAAAGAAAAATCAACCAAAAAAAATGAGTTCGCGTGTCACCTCTGACACGCGTGTCATAGGTTCGCCATCACTGCACTAGGGATACAGTGGTGAACAAGATAGGAAAGGTCTGAACCCTCAGGGAGCTTGCAAGTGGGGGAGAAGACAGGTGGTAGATAAATAATTGCAGAGAGGCCCTACATGCTACAGGAATGTGTGAGAGGGCGACAAGTCAGCCTAGGAAGCCAATGATGATTACCAGAAGAACTTCCGTTTAAAGTGAGACTTGAAGCATGAAGCTGAATGAAGTGTAGGGGGAGAGTGTTGCAGAGAGAGGGAACAGCACATCTGAAAAAATGAAAGTGGGAGAGGGTGTGACTCATTTGAGAAACTGAAAGAAGTCTGAACCTGAAGATGATAGAGTACAGCAGCCCCCCTTATCTTCAGGGAATATATTCCAAGACCCCAGTGGATGCCTGAAACAATGGATAGCACTAAGCCCTGTATCTACTATGTGTTTCCCTATACAAACCTACGATAAAATTTAAATTGTAAATCAGGCACAGTAAGAAATTAACAGTAATAATTAATAATAAAATAGGACAGTTAGCTTGGCTGGCGTGGCTCAGTGGTTGAGCATCAACCTATGAACCAGACGGTCACAGGTTCAATTCTCGGTCAGGGCAAATGCCTGGGTTTGATCCCCAGTAGGAGGCAGCCAATCAATGATTCTCTCTCATCACTGATGTTTCTATTTCTCTTTCCCTCTCCCTTCCTCTTTGAAATCAATAAAATTATATTTTAAAAAATATTTAAAAATAGAGTAACTAAAACTATACTGCAATAAAAGTTATGCAAATGCAGTTTCTTTCTCAGCAAACTAGCATGAATTACTTTTTCCTTCTTCACAATTTCACAGACAGAATTCCTAGGGAAGAAACTGTGAAATAAAAGTTTCTTGCCTTCAGATCCCTTTTGTTCTCCATATTTCTTTGTTACACAGTCATTATAATTGGCGTTAATATTCACCCAGGCCTGAATTCCCTTGGGTAAAGTTCAGTGTCTTAGACATTTCCTGCTTTCATGTCCTATCAAAATTTACCTGCCCATGTCCTACATCAGCCCCTCAGGACAGCTACTAATCTGATAAACTGATGTGTATTAACGGGATAAAGAGTGGGAAAGTAGCAACGTGTTAGCCCTGCCAGGTAATTCCTATCTTATTTATTTATGCATTTTTATTATCTGACACTGTCCTGGCACATACCAGGTATTCAGTTCATGTCCGCTGAAATGAAGTTGATTGAGTATGCTCCTTTTCACTCAGACGTGCTGGAGGCAATACCTTACTCAAAGGTAAGGCCCTTATGGCAAAACTTTAAGCATTGTGGCACATCAGATGGGAAAAGATATTTGGGAGCAGATGGCCTTATGACATACCTCAAACCATATCTTGATGTTTGTTTAGGTTAGACCTTAGCCTGCACCTTGAGGTCCACATGAAACATTAATTGGGCATTTATTTGGGAGCCTCTGTTTTGGCACTAAACATCTTTGGGTGCTCAGTTAATACTGAAACATTAAACAGGCAAGGATTTTGGTCTCTAAAGAGTATCACATTGTAATGTGGCACAAAGATGATATTAATATAGCATTGTAGGTGGTGTGTTGGGGTCCAATCATGAGGATGAGAACAGTCGACAAATACCAGGTCATATGTTTCTTGAGAGCAGCTCTACTGCCTCTACATGTCTGTGTTCTAGTGCTTTGAATATAGTAGGTGCTTAATAAAAATTGAACGAATAGATGAAAGAAAGAATCCACACAGCGTCCCTGGTTCCCTTTGTGACTAAAGGCATACCCAAGGCCATTTGGTAGTTAAGGTTAATGGAAGTTCAAAGAAACGAAATGGTTTGTTGTGTTTTGTTCCCTTTTCTTGTGAAACTGAGGACTGAACCCATAAGCTTGACTCTAAGTAATATGACTGCCCTGCCTTGAGTTATCCTATTAGCTGGAATATTAACATCTTCGACTGACAGGTCTCCTCCTCTTCCTTCTTGAAACACCAGGCGTTTTGCTGCATGTGTCAACTCTGGTCTGAAATCCACAGTGAGCCCTGGGAGTTGAACTTGCCTTTGGTGTTTGCCACATTGATGATCTAAGCGTGGGCAAAGGGAAATGAGCTACTTATAAGATGTACATTATCACTTGTGTAATCAAACACTGTAAAAAGATACTGGGGAAAGGCTGGGAAGTCGTTGTGCTTAGAGATCATGGAATTCTGGATGTTAAAAAGGGAAGAGAAGCAAATTACCTGCCCCAGATGGTTTAGTCACTGGAAGACAGGATGCCAAACTAGATATCCTCTTGGCGTTCCTATAAACTCCATTAATCTTTGATTTCATGATTCTATGTTGGACACCAACCAATAAACACCCTGAACGATCAGATCTTTGCTCCCCTCAGTGAGCTGAGAGAAACAGCGTGGACTGAGTGGGGACAGTTGTGTGGAAGCCCACAGGCTTGTCACTTAGCTATCATATTGTCTTCTCCAGAACCTTGCCCCATCTTCCCTCGTCTAGCCTCAGCTAACACAGGAAATGGTAATGCTATTTATCTGTAGATTCAGCCAAATCACCATTTCCTGGTTCTAATGTTCAATAACCACTTTTGAATCCTCCCCCACTTCCTCTCTGATTCAGTTTGAAGTTCAAAAGCACCCAGGAGGTAAATGAGCACTCAGCTAAGCCGGTGGGGCCCTGGCACCCTTGTGGTTCGGCCGTTAATTTTCTGAAACTCAGGCACATCACTTCTCCAGTCTGGGCCCCTGTAAGTTATGTGGTTTCAGAAGTCCCTCCCAGTTCTGAAATTTTGAAATTCTTTGCTGGGATTCCAAAAGGAGAATCTGTTGGACCAGCTCCCTTTGGGAAGGAAAATGTGTCATAGAGCCCTATGAATCTCTTCTGAGTCCAAACCTCGTTATTTCTTCTGGAGCACTCTATTGGAACAATGAAAGGAATCAGGGAGGCAGTGTGCCTGGTAACTGAAGTCTGCCAGCATCTCATGTGAACTGGCAAATGGAATCAGAGGACGCCAGCTTTGAAACGGCCAGAGCTGCTTTTTGCTGAGGCTGACTGGAGTTCAAGGAAAGAGGCTGTGGGTTTCTCCTTTGACATCGCTGCATTTCTTTTTCTTAAAAAAAAAAAAAAAAAAACTTAAAAAAAATTCAATTATAATTATATACTACATACAATATTATATTAGTTTCAGGTGTACAACATAATGATTAGACCAGGGGTCCTCAAACTACGGCCCTCGGGCCACATGCAAATACAAATATTGTATTCGTTCCCGTTTTGTTTTTTTACTTCAAAATAAGATATGTGCAGTGCGCATAGGAATTTGTTCATAGTTTTTTTTTAAACTATAGTCCGGCCCTCCAACGGTCTGAGGGACAGTGAACTGGCCCCCTGTTTAAAAAGTTTGAGGACCCCTGGATTAGACATTTACATAACTTACAAAGTGATCAGAAAAGCCTAGTACCCATCTAACACCATGCCTAGTTATTACAATATTATTGATGTGGTGCATATATACAACAGAATATTACTCAGCCATAAAAAAACGAAGGAAATTTTGCCATTTGTGAAAACATGGATGGACCTAGAGCAGGGGTGGGCAAACTTTTTGACTCGAGGGCCACAATGGGTTCTTAAACTGGACCGGAGGGCCGGAACAAAAGCATGGATGGAGTGTTTGTGTGAACTAATATAAATTCAAAGTAAACATCATTACATAAAAGGGTACGGTCTTTTTTTTTTTTTTTTTAGTTTTATTCATTTCAAACGGGCCGCCGGCCCGCGGGCCGTAGTTTGCCCACGGCTGACCTAGAGGGTATTATGCTAAGTGAAATAAGTCAGGAAGAGAAAGGCAAATATCCCATGATTCCATTTATAGGTGGAATCTAAAAAACAAAATAAATGAACAAATAAAACAGAAACAAACACATAGATACAGAAAACAAATCGATGATTGCCAGATGGGCAGGATTAATGGAGGATAGATGAAAAAGATGAAGGGATTCTGAAGTCCCAGTTATAAAACGTGTCACGGGGACATTGCTACATTTCTCTCTGAACTTCTGTTTCCCATCAGTTTAGTGCAAAGCTCTGTCTCCTACTCTGGGGCAGCTCAGAACAAATCGCATCCTGGTTTTGTTTCTAATTCAGGAGTTAGGTGAGGAAGTCCTGCTGAGGCCCTCAGGGGCAATCCCTGCACACTCTGTCGACAGAGATGGAATCAGGGTTAGATGCCCTAGTGACCAGCACCGATGAGATGGAAACTCACTTCCTAAGACAGGATTCCACTGGGGGTTGTAGTACCTACAGTCATTAAGAATAACTGGGTACCATCTTCTCCTGGGAACTTCGGAAGCCCTTAGCCTTCTCTTCCCCAGGCATTTTCTTCCTTGGTGGAAGATGTTGAAATGTGGAGGTTAAATGACTTGCCCAAGGTCACACTGTTGGTGGCAGAGCAGAGATGAAAACCTCAGCCCATCTTCTGAGTGCCTAGTCTGGCTTTCATTGGACCATGCCACAGCTGTTCCCTGTATAAGGGACAATTGTACCTCCTGAGGATGATGGGCAGGAAGGCCAGTTATTGATATGACTGCCGTTCCAGTCCCCAGCGACCTTTTATATCCTGCAGCCTGCTCAGTCGGCGGAGGAAGCAGCTCTGGGGCAGAGGGGGTTGCCATCTGCAGAGCTGCCCCGGCGAAGATAACAGGTTGTCAGTCAGCCTAGGAAGCCTATGTATGGCCCGGACCACAGAGCTTCCACTGAAGGAGAAATTAAACCTGTCTCACATACCAATCCCAGTGCTCTGATTACATTTACAGAGGTCATGGCCTGCATTCTGTCACCATGGAAACCTCTCGTGCTGCCAGGGTGTTGTCTGTGTGTGTGGTTGATATTTAAAGGCAAAGTCGCAAGCCCTGTTGCTGAACTCTCAGCTGCCAGGGGCAATCGCTCTCCTTCACCAGCCTGCATCCTGGCGCTTCATCCCAGAGATAAGAGGAAGGGAAGGGATGGAGGGAAGGTCCTGCCTGTCTCCAACAGGCGGGCCCTTTTAGTGGATCCAGGTTTGTAGGGAGAAGGGCTCGGGGATGGAGGTGCTGGGACAGCAGATGTGGGGGAATCAAAAAGCACCCCCATTTTGCCAAAATACAAGCGTCTTCTTACAAGTAGATGAGCCTGGCACTTAAGCGGAGCCCTTCTTTCTCCGATACTGTCTCCAACTCGTGAGCCGGACGGGGCCGGAGAAACCCCTCTACCTGAGTGTCGTTGGTGGTTCGATTTTGCACATCTGGTAGCCGCGTGAATTGTGCTGATAACAATGGGGATTATGAGGGATCCCTGCTTCGTCCAAAGACCCCACAGCATTGTCCTGGAAAAAGCTACCAGGGGAGTGACTTATCAGGAGTCCCAGGTGTTGGAAGAGGTAAATAACACCTGATCCCACGGAGTAAGAAAAGAACACAAGTGCTGACTCGGCTGTGGCCATCAATTTTTTTTTCTTCTTTTTTTTTCTCAAGACAATTATTTCCACACCATTGAATGGAGTGTAGATAACATGGGCACCTTAATAGCCTGGGAGCAGAGGCTATTTAGAGGAGATTTTAAGCACTGTGAGCATAAAATGAACATGAATATTCTGCAATATGCATCCTACAACTTGTCATTAAGTGGATGGCCTCAGTGATGTGCAGCAACAGGCTTTGATTGGAATATTGAGCTCTGGAAAGGAAAATTCTGCATCAATAGTTCTACGATGCGGAATATCACATATAACTCAATAAAACGTGTCATCGTGTGGATAGTGTATATGCTAAAAAGTACAGCAGCCGGCAATAAAGGCTTGAGTCTCTACAAGGCCCTTTTCTTTAAGAATGTACAGCCACTCCCGGAAGCTTCTCAATGTCCTTGGGGGTGGAACATGGTACATCCTGAAATTACACTTGGGAAATAGAGTGAATATATTTGATTTAGTTCCTAATCCTTCAAAACATGGAAACCTCTTTATTTTCTCCTTATGTTTTATTTCTATTTCTTCAATTTTTCATCCGGTTTCTCACTCACATTCTTCTTTTCCTTCTGTCTGGCTTGCTTGCTTTATCCCTAGGCCATCACTCCTTCCCATTACCTCCCCTCCCCCACCACTGCTTTCTGTAGAGTTTAGCCCTGCTGGCAGCCCTCCAGACTAAAGAGGCTGCCGACTCCTGGGATATAATCTGCTTTCTGACTGGCTCTTTCTGGAGTCTGTGTTTATAGTGGAAACTTGGTTTCTGCCACAATGAGTGAAAAGAGGAGTTAATACCTTATGCCTTCCAGATGAATGTGTTCCCCATGTGGGTTGGAGAATCCTGCAAATATTCCAGAGCAGACAGGGCCGGGAGGGGTCTTTGGAGGTGGGCATGGAGAATCCGCAGGCTGATTCTCCCAATTTGTTAGAGCCTGGTGCCAAGGAAGCCAAGGCCACTCCTTCTATCTCTTTAAAGGCAAGTTACCTTCATAAAAAGGAAAAATTCTCGTCCTTGGAGACCAATGACACCCATATCTTGGCCAGTCACTCTCAGATATATCTTTAGTGAGCAAGGAGAATGAAGGGAGAGATTATGAATGACTCAGTATATAAAGTTATTGAACGCTTCCCACAGGCTAGTTGTTGCAGGGAATGCAGAGATAATAATAATGGCTAACAGTTAGGAAGAACCTATCATGCTGCAGGCAGTTATAAACATGATATATATTCGCTCTTTGAATTTTCACAACAACCTTGAAAACACTGTTAAGTATTGCCATTTTACAGATGCAGAAATCGAGGCATGGAGACAATACGTTGTTTACTCAAGGTCGTAGCAGGCAAGTGACAAATTTGAGCTCTGGACTGTATGATTTTAGGGCCACTATACTCTACCATCTCTTTGTGGGGTCAGGACCATGATTTAGGATGTGAATTCTGGAACTTGGATGAAGGGTGGCATGGCTGCCAGAGACTGGAGTGGAAACCATTTCAATATCACTTCTCAACAGAGACAATGAGAACCCAACCCAAAGCGGTGACACTCAGATGCAAAGGAGGATAAGCATTTAAGAGCCATTGTGAGGAGGTAAAACCGGTGGAGAGTTGGAATGGGGATGAGGAAGTGTCCAAGATGAGTCTTACATTTTGAGTTTGGATTTCTGGAGAACAGCAATTCCTTTAGAACTCTTACAATGTACTGCGCACATACCGTATACTATGTATGCATGCCATCTTATTTTTCTTGCAATTACCTGGTAAGGTAGGGATTATGATTTCTAATTTACAGATGAGGAAACTGAGGCTCACAGAGCTCTTTCCAGAGTCTTAGAGATGGAAGGTGGATGAGGCAGAATTGAGATCCACATTTTTTTTTTTTTTTTTGGCACATAAATTCATGCCGTTTTCACTAGCTTTGTTGCCATTACAAGGATTGGGGGGAGAGGAAATAAGAAGTTGGTGGGTTTGCTCAGATATCCAGGTGGAAATACGAGGCACAGGTATAAACTAGAAAAGTAAGCTCCATAAAGGGGAAAGTTGGAGTGGTGAGAGAGTGAAACCACTGAGGATTCAGAGAACAGGAGAAAAAAGAGAAGGGGAGGGAGTGGGAAGTGAAAGGCAAACGTAAAGCTCTCATGAGTACCTGAGACTAGAAGATGAAATGGAGAGAACCAAAGAAGGAGGCAGAGAAATAATAGTTCAGAGGACAGAAAGAAGACCAGGGCAGGGGAGTGCCAAGGAAGTTGGGTGCTGAAAGCAAGACCAAGTAGTCAATGGCACTTCAGTGCTGCCCAGAGAGGTTGGGAAATACTGAAGAGCTGAGAAGGAAGGAGAGTGCTGATGCCCTTGGGAGAGAGTCACTTCAATGGTACAAAGACAGGCAAGCACAGAGAACACAGTAAGAAAGGACATGAGACCTGATGAAGGAAAAGAAGAAGAAAAGATGAGATTTGGAGAAGGTAGTGGGGTTGTATGTTTTCTTCTGTTTTCAGTATAGAGGAGACAAAGAATGTTAGCAAACAGAGGGAAAGACTGAACATGAAAAGGAATGTGAGACTCAAGATCTAAAGGGCGGTGGGAAAGGGTGGGACCATTCATTCTAGTGGAAGAACGAGAGGAGGGGCGATGCATCCTTTAAAACGGAAGGAAAAGTGAAGCCTGAAAGCGACACAACAAGGACTAAGAGTTGTCTTGTATATAAAAGAGACATGGTTTATGCTGATAGAAAATGCTGCTGGAAGCCAAGCCCACAGATGTTGGAAACAGACATTTACAAAAACCAAAATGAACACGGACATAATTCTGAAGACAGGGAAAGAACATATTCTGGGGACCCCAAGCTCATTCCATATAGATGTCCATTAGGGGAAAGGTACTTTTACCAACTTTCTTGCATTGCAATAATCAGCCATTGCTGGTGTTATTGCTGAATCCAGGTAGTGCTTCTGTTGGTATTTGTGAACATTGGTGATTACATCAGCTCCTCTTAGTGAGTATACCTCCAAAGCGTGTGTGTGTGTGTGTGTGTGTGTGTGTGCGCGCGTGTGTGTGTTGTGTGTGCACGCGTGCATGCCAGGCAGGCCAGAGATGTCTACCAGATTCTAAATAACTGCTATTTCTCTCACCTTGAATCCCATTACCCTAACCCTGAATTCTAAGACCCGTAGTAAAGTGGCGGGGGTGGGGTGGGGGGGGTGGGGGAGGTGGTGGGGAGGGTGGCAGAGGCAGAAATAAAGGAAGGGCTTAGGGAACTTAAACTTTTACCTTTTGAAATAACAAATGAAAAGAAACCAATGAAATCCAGTTCAACCTTAGAAAATTCTCTGTTATTTACTTTAATCTCCTTAATCACCTCAAAAGAAATGGTTACTCCTTCTATATAGTTTTCCAAAGTTGTCATGTCCGTAAATATCTAACCTATAAAATTTACCTTGGCCCCACCTGCCTCTTGTGCAAATTAACCTCATAGACTGCCCCCACGTCTCGCTCAGAGTACACAGCCTCATCTGGCTGCAGCTGGCACATTCTTCATGCCACCCTCCCTCCTCCCCCTCAGATTCCCAAGAGAACCAATCACAGACAGAGAATGTCAGAGTCAGCAACCTCTATGGTCCTGAGGGCTTCTGCTGGGCTCAGCAGTGCCCATGGGAGATGTCTAATGTGGTCTCAGGAATAGGCAAAGATTTTTTAAAAAATGTGATTGGAGAATATAGGGAAAAAAATAAGGGTATTGATAGAAAGATAAGATAAAGAACAAAGAAAGACATGTTACAATTTAGTTGAAGAGGGCCCAGCAATGATCGCTTCACAAGTTGCTCAGTGATCCCTGGGCTGTAATTATCCATCTCCGATGTTCAGCTCCATAAGAGCTTTGGACCAGTGTTAGAACAGCAGGATTCGAATGCCCGTGTAGCCCCTGATGAGCTGGGTGCCCTGGGCAGAGCACTGGGTCTGTGCCTCATCTTACATTTGATCACCTTGAAGATTCTTTTGCGTTTTAATAGTTCTGTTCGGAGACTGTGCTTTGTTGAGAACTTGCTTTGGGAATGTTCCTTGATATGATAAGAGAACCTGCTTGTTTTATTGTATTAGTGCAGAGGATCTAGGCGTGTGAGCTGGAAGGGGAGACCATCGAAGTTCATTTGTGTAAATACTCAAATAACAGGACCCTCCTAAGTCAAAAGGTTAGCTAATTCGTCCGAGCAAGGAAGCTGTGGAAACCCTACATGTTAAGGCCACTGAAATGATGGGCCCCAGGGAATATCTTGTATCTGTCTCCTCTGCCTTGGGGTAGCATGAGGCTTGGTTGCTGGGACCTTGCAATGCATGCAGGGAGCCTAGTTTGGGGCATTGGCGGGAGGCACCATCTCTCCTTCCATAGCCCTTAATGAAGTGAGCAGCTCTTGTCCTCATTAGGCCTCAGCATCGTCAATAAAAGAGTCAATAAACCCGGTTGATGGGGTTGGGACTGAGGGGCTGAGAGGCAGTGGCCGCAGATCCACAGGGCAGACGTCAGCTCTGCTGTGTGTCATGACCCAGCAGCCAGGGATCGATAGCCGGCTCAGAATAAAGCCCAAAAGCCTGCCCTCTGAAGTCTCCTCTCTAGACCCATGTTGCCCAGGGTAGAGCAATGCCAGCCGGTCCCTGCTTTGCTTGCAGTTGTTCCTACCCCATGCCATTCGGGGTGCCAGATGCTTCTGTTTCTTCCTGATTAAGCCCTCTAGACACCCCAATGGATGCATATTTAGTGAGTGCCCACCTGGCAGGAGAACATGTAGATGGCAACTCTAAGCAGCCCAGAGGCTGGCGGAGGCCCTGTTTTCTGTGCCTTCTGTCTGCTGACAGTATGCGAGGGGCCCTGGTGGACCAGGCAGTATATTTTCTGCATGTTGTGCTGCCAGACTCCATTCCTGCCTGCTCTGCATCTCTTTAGATACCCTTATCTTATCTAGTTACAAGGAATTTCTGATTAATTTTGTGGCCTCTGCTCCGAAGGACCCCTTATCTGCGAGGGCCTCATATTTTAACCTTGTCATTCTTTTGTTGTTTGTCTTTAAAGGCCAGACGGCTGAGAGGGGGATGCTAAGATCTTGCTGGAATTGGGGCTGGGGGGAGGGGAAGGAAAGGAAAGCAGACAGACCTGGGATTTGTGTATGCTGCTCCATCCCCCTGCCTGTGTGTGGAGACAGCTGGCTGCTTACTTTCATGACAGCCACATGGTACCCAGCCACACAGAACAGGACCGGGGCAGGGACTCGTCTGCTGCCAACCTCTCCAGATCCCTTTGATATTTCCGACAGAGCAGTAAAGGACTCTTGACTATCACAGTTTGCCTTGCCTCTCTCCACCTCCGCTAAGACTCCTCCGTGTAGTTTCCATGGCTACCCCCAATCAGATGTGGCTTCCTGCGAAATTGGATTTCAAAGAAGGACAAGGCTTCAAAGGAATTTGTCCATTTAACAGAATGTCATTAGGAGTGAGGCTGACTGCCGAACCAGGGCCCTTGGATGATTAAAGGGGGGTGGGGGGGGGGAGGGCTGCGCTCATGTGCGGAGGCAGGCTTCTGTCTGCCACGAGGAACCCTGATGCAACATGACAATGCCGTATTGGAATCTGCCAGTCACCCACTGCACACTCTCCAGCTCCGCACCTCCCTCCACCCGTCTCTCTAACACCCAGGATGGATGGAGAATAGCTGCTCCATGAGTTTCCGCTGCATCCCTCCGTCTGAGTGAGCTATGACAGGCAGTGAGGCCTGAGAGGATGTGCAATTACCTGGGTTTGTTGCTCCTTATCAGACAACTCATTAACTTGTAGCCTATATGAGCATCTGAAAAATATCCTTGAAGAAGAGGGGGTGGTGGTCCAATTTCCTTCCATTGCTGAGAGGGGAAGCAAGGTCAAGGGCTGGGGTTACCCACAGGAGGGACTTTCTTTCCTTTGCGTTGTTGTGTTTTTTCTTGTTTTAAGAACAGTTTTAAATTTAGAGAAAAATTGCAATCACCGTACAGAAAGTTCCAATATATCCTCCCTTGCTTTTTAACATGTCAGAAGTACTCAAAAATGATTCAGGCCAGCTACAGTTTTATAGAAGGAGCAGTGAGCGTGGTGAACATGTCCCATCAGGAGCCTGCCGTTCGCTCTGAAGCCCGGAGGAGGCAGCATGTTAACTTTCCCACGGCAAAAAGGAAGAGCAGCAGGAGCCAGATTCCCCAGAGACCCTGCCAGCCTCCCCCCCCCCCCCCCCAATTTGCTGCAACTTTCAAGTGGGTCATGTGATCCTGAAATCAAGGTACCATTTCTCTTCAGATAGCAGGACCTAGACCTATAAACATGCTCAAAGCTACTGCAGCCCTTAAAGCAGGGGTGGGAACCTTTTTCTCTGCCCAGGGCCATTTGGATACGTATAACATCATTCACTTAACAGAATTCATTTAATATAAAGGTATGTTGCTATGAAAAAAGCTCCTAGATTTATTGAATTTCAAGTCCCACCTGCAGTTGCCTTGGCAGGGCCAGACCAAATAATTCTGTGGGCCTTATGCCACCCAAGGGCCGGACGCGCCCCCCTCCCCCCCCCCCCCCCGCCACCCTCCACACCCCTACCCCCCCCCTTAAAGGATCAAGTCCCCAAATCCTGAGACCGTCTCTGGAGAGGAAACCATGCCAGGAGGCAGGCATGAGCCCTCTGGACAATTTCTCCATGCTGCTCCTGTTCCCATATTTGTGGTTTCGTCCATCGGCATCTTCCCTGAGGCGGCTGTAAACCCCGATTCACCCATCTTTTTCCTGTGTCCTCTCTTACCACTCTCAACCCCTCCTGCATATTCAGTAGGCAGAATCTGAGAACAGAAAGCCCATTTTCACAAAGAAGGAAAAGGGTAGAGGTGGAGTGAGATGTGAGAGATCACACACTGCACAGGGTCCCAGGTTAGGTCACCACCCCCCAGCTCAAAATTAGTCAGTGGCTCCCCAGTGCCACTCAATTGAGTTCAAAACCCTCCTTCTGACTTTCAAGTCCTTTCACAATAGAGCTCCATTTTTCTTCACAAGCATAGTTTCTGTATATCACCCAGCCAGAGAGGCCTACGAACTGTTCCCCAGCAGGAGGCTGTCCCATCTTTGCTTGCTCTGGGTCTTCCACCTGGAAAGCCCTTGTACCTCTTCAAAATCTGGGGTGTTCGGAGTCCATCTCAAACGCCACGTGAACCATGAAACACACATACGTGGCCCTTCCCTCCTTCTCTTATATCCTTCTCCCTCCTTTTAACACCCATGACACTTTAAACTTCCCTCTGGCACTTGGCCTGCTGCACTTCACAACAACCACCACCCCTCTTTCTTTTGAGAGATTGCATATTCACCGAAGTTATGGGAAATCATACAGAGCCATCCTGTCTGCCAGTTGTCCCCGGTGGTAACATCCTGCAAGATGACAGCGCGTGTCACCCCAGGACATTGACACCTGCTGTGCTGTGAACGAGGCGGAAACGCTCCTCTCTGATCTTGCGCTTCACTGTCCGCCCTTGGTCAGCTCCTGGAGGGACAAGGCTGGGTGCCCCTCGCCCTGGGCTTTCTCCCTGGCACACCCTTCCTTTCCTCGCATCCTTTCCGCCCAGGGAGGAAGGGACTCTGTAGCTCCCTGTGTGCATCGCTTTGATGCTCCCAGATGCTGGTGGCTTTGGATTACTCATTGGGAACGTGCAGTCGTTCCCTTTCAACATCCTGGCTAACCCGAAAGAGGGAAGGCTCTGCGCTCTTCTGGGTGTGCGCATGGGGCCCGGCTTGGGAACTGCCGGCTCCCGGGCTTGGCGGGGACCGTCTCTTCCCGGATTCTGCCCTCCTGCTCGGTCCCCCTCCCCCACCCCGCCCATTCCCGGCAGCATGTGGTTTTTCCATCCTCCCCCTGGAAGGCAACTGTCCGGTGCTCAGGGTGCCAAGAGGCGAGGTTCCGTGGAGTCGCGGTCAGCCTTTTGTTTTTGGGGGAGAGGGGGGCTGAAGGACGCAGCCTGGGCCCCGCCGGGTGAGGCGCCCCCCGCGTCTCTCCCTCCGGGCGCAGGTGGGAGGGCGCGCGCCCCGCGCACAGGTGTCTCCCCGCCGCCCCGGGCGCCGCCCCTCCCCCGCTGCGCGCGCCGCTTCCTGAGCGCGGCCCCGCCCGGCGGCTCCGCCCGCAGCGACGGCGCGCCCCGGGGTGCAGGTGCCTCCGCCCGCCGCCTCCCCGCGCGCCCGCCCCGCACCGGCGCCCACCGCCCCGCCAAATGCAGGCCGCCGCCGTCCTCCCCGAGGAGATCCGCTGGCTCCTGGCAGGTAACGCCCTGGCCCGCGGGCAGCTCCCTCCAGTGCTGAGCGGAAGGCGCCGGATGCCCGCTCTCCCGCGGCTGGGCTTTCAGCTCAGCTGCAGCGCCCATCACCTCTAGGACCTCCAGGCTTCTGGAGTCTTCCACCTGCAAAGCACGGGCTCGTACTTCCGCCCGGTGGGCTTTCATTCCCCTCAGGCCCACCTTCTGTTTGCTTTTTCCTTTCTCAGGGCGTCGCTACCCCTCCACTTAACCCCCAGCTTCTGACAAACTTCAGGCCAGGTTCCTGCCGCCAACTCCCCCCCCCACACAACCCCCCCCACACCCAACCCCACAACACCCCCAGACACCCACCCCACCCACCCCACCCCCCACACACACACCACCCACACACACACACCCACACACACACCTGGCCACCCCGGGCCTGCTGCTCCAGCCTGTCCCTTTCTCACACACACACACACACACACACACCCTGGCCACCTGGCCTGCCCTCCAGCCTGTCCCTTCACACACACACACAACACACACACACACACACACACCCTGGCCACCTGGCTGCTGCTTCCAGGCCTGTCCCTTCCACACACACCACACACACACACCCCACACACACACACACACCCTGGCCACCTGGCCTGCTCTCCAGCCTGTCCCTTTCACACACACACACACACCCTGGCCACCTGTCCTGCTCTCCAGCCTGTCCCTTTCTCACACACACACACACACACCACCCCTGGCCACCTGGCCTGCTCTCCAGCCTGTCCCTTTCACACACACACACACACACACACACACACACACACACACACTCTGGCCACCTGGCCTGCTCTCCAGCCTGTCCCTTTCACACACACACACACACACACACACACACACACACACACACTCTGGCCACCTGGCCTGCTCTCCAGCCTGTCCCTTTCACACACACACCCTGGCCACCTGGCCTGCTCTCCATCCTTTCTCCTCTGGACTCCTGCAGGTCCGAAGGCTTGTGTCCTCCCCCTCCCCAGCCCAGGTCACTGTCATCACCCACAGAAAACCCTCGCCCCCCTGCTTAGAGCTCCTTGAGGCTCCCAGGGGGGCTGCGCCGGGCTCCTGGGCTCCTGCGGCCCAGGCCTGCAGGTGAGTGTGAGCTGTGTCAGCGCAGAAACACCTGGCCTCCCTTCACCAGCCTGCAGACGTCTGGGGCTTCAGGATCCGTTCACCCAGGTTTGCTGACCCTCGCTCGGTGTTACAGGACTTCCTGTTCCAGATGTGCCCGCCTGTGGCGTGTGCACCTGCAATCTAGGGCCTAAGAGCCGTCCTTTGAAGAAGAGCTCAGGCCACGGTCACTAACACTCAACACATCCTCCCAACACTCCAAAGAGACTGTTTGCTAATGGGCAAATCATCTGCTCTGTTCCCACTTTTTCTGGGGAAAGTAACTTGCTTTCCTGTAACTGACCTTCCTGACAAAGAGGCCTGGAATCTGCGCTGGCATCAGGGGGTCCCAGGAGGAAACGGCTCAGAATTAAGCCTTTTGGCATCTCAGTGGCATTTCTGACACATATTTAACAGATGGCCTGCTTTGGGCAGGTCATACTTTTGGCAAGCAGTATCCCCCCCCCCGCCCCCCACCCCGCAGTTTCTCTCAATTTAATTGGTTTTATATCTCCATTACCTTGTTATCTTGGTATAAATGCCTCCTAATCAAATATTTGGCAAGTCCTTTTTGGTCTCTGTAGCACTGTTTCCATTCTGCATTGTTTCTGTGCAAAATCTGTCAACTAGGTATTTCTCCTGAGGCGACCTTCCCAAAATCTGTGACCTGAGTGAAGGTAACATTTCAGAGGAGAAAAGTGTTTGCAGGGTGAAGGAGCATTATCTGGGGGTCTAGGGAGAAGCCCCTCAGCCTTCCCTTTGGTTTGCTATTAGATGTGTAAAGAAAGGCTGTAAGCATCTGAGTTCCAGGAGAGAAAGAGCTGTTGGCAAACTTTAGTTCTGCCCTTGCATTTAAACTTAAAGATACAGAGTGATTCCTTTGACTGGTACTATCTGTCATTTGATGAGAGGAAACCTATTTTACAAGCTTGTTAAACCGTATTCCCATTTTGTGTGCAGCCGCGGTAGAAAATGCCTTTTTATTTTCAGAGACGTGCCATGAAACCCACTCCTTCCGCATTTTTGATGTGCAGTTCTTTATTGTTCACAACTGACACTTTGTAAACAACTCATTTCTGCACCTGCCACCTTCCTTTAGCTTAGATTATTTTCTTGTTAGCTGACTGGTTTTAATTGAAGTCTTCAGATCTCCTTCTAAAGCAGAACCTTTGCTGACAAGTAGAGCAGGGTATGAATGGAGATTAATTGCAATTAGAGTCTGAATCTGAAGTAGAGAAAACACTGCAAAGGTGGGATTCAACCAATAATTCTATTGAAAAAAATGTTTAAAGAGTATGTTTTAGGAAGGTTCATGGAATCATAGCAACATATTGGTTACAGGTTTTGTTTTTTATGAAATACTGTCTCTGGTATAGACCCAACAGAATTACTCATTGTACTACACATAATTTGTGTGTATTAGAAACTCTAATGGCTATCAATTTAGCATATGTTGCTGTTTACTTGCTCTCCCCCACCCACACATTTAAAAAATATATATATCTTTATTGATTTCAGAGAGGAAGGGAGAGGGATAGAGAGTTAGAAACATCGATGAGAGAGAAACATCCATCAGCTGCCTCCTGCACACCCCCTACTGGGGATGTGCCCGCAACCAAGGTACATGCCCTTGACCAGAATCGAACCTGGGGCCTTTCAGTCCACAGGCTGATGCTCTATCCACTGAGCCAAACTGGTTAGGGCTACCCACACATATTTTAAGGTTGACAATTGACATTTAGATCCTGATCTCTATATTGTCACTCAGTGGAGGGAGTCACAAGGTGAGAGGGCTGTCAGGTTAGTGCTGCCACATGGCTGTGGGGGTGGAGTTTCCACAATGAATTACTACCTTCATAAACCAAGGCGTAAGCGTTTGCACAGTGATTTAATGCTGGTCATCACAGCCATAACATAAGCATTTATTTATTTATAGCTACATGGGCATAAATGACAGGGGTGTTTTTGACATAATGTGTACGCCTTTAAAAAATAAAATATGCAAAGCATTGTGAAAGGTTAATGCCAAAATTATACACAGTGAAGAAGGGAGCAGAAACTCAAAGTCTAAAATTAATTTTTCTTTAAGGTTAAAATTTTGAACATTTGAAAATGTTTCATTCAACCCAGAAACTCCACTTTTAGGGATCAGTGTTACTGAAATTGAAGGACATGAAGTGTATATAAGAAGACATCCTGGCCCAGCCGGTGTGGCTCAGGGGTTGAGCATTGGCCCATGAACCCGGAGATCTCGATTCAATTCCAGGTCAGGGCATATGCCCAGGTTGGAGGCTCAATCCTCAGTGTGGGGCGTGCTGGAAGCAGCTGATCGATGGATTCTCTCTCATCATTGATGTTTCTATCCTTCTCTCCTTCTACTTCCTCTCTCTGAAATCAATAAAAACATTTTTTAAAAAAGAGAATGCATCCTAAATGTCCATGAGTTGGGGAATGTGGGGAGATTATATGAATGAATGACTCATCTTATGGAATATTTTGTAGCCATTAAAAAGGATGTGAGATATATATATAGAAAGTATCCATAACAGATTTTTTTTTTTTAAATATATTTCACTGATTCCTCACAGAGAGGAAGGGAGAGGGATAGAGAGTTAGAAACATCAATGAGAGAGAAACATCGATCAGCTGCCTCCTGCACACCTCCCACGGGGGATGTGCCCGCAACCAAGGTACATGCCCCTGACCGGAATCGAACCTGGGACTCCTCAGTCCATAGGCCGACGTTCTATCCAGTGAGCCAAACCAGGTAGGGCAGCCGTGGGCAAACTACGGCCCGCGGGCCGGATCCGGCCCGTTTGAAATGAATAAAACTATTGAAAAAAAAGACCGGACCCTTTTATGTAATGATGTTTACTTTGAATTTATATTAGTTCACACAAACACTCCATCCATGCTTTTGTTCCGGCCCTCCGGTCCAGTTTAAGAACCCATTGTGGCCCTCGAGTCAAAAAGTTTGCCCACCCCTGGACTAGGGCATATAACAGATTTTTAAGACTAAGAAGCAAGGTGTACAAATATATATATATACCTGAAAATACCCCTCTCCCCCCAAAAACAAAACACCCACAACCTTTATGTTATGTATGTTTATGCAAGCCTAGGAAGAAGTAAAAAAGCATCTACAGTACACCCAGCTGTTAACACTGGTTTCCTTGGGAGGGATGGGAGAGGGTGGGAGAGGGAGAGGGATTATTAATTATACTTCATACATCTTCGAATTGTTTGAACTGTGATAATGACCATGTATTGCTTTTGTAATCAGGAGAAAGCAGCCAGTAAGGTTATTTAAAAGAAAAAGGAACAAACAAAAGACAAATAGAAGCTTAGAGAGATCAGAGTGCTAAGGGGCCATTAACCAAGATTGTGATGATATTTTTCTCTTCTTAGCCCTTAGGGTGTGTGGAGTTGTGTTTTTTTTTGTAATGTTTTCTTGGGCTTTTGGTAAATGTTAAAGCAGGGGGAGGCCTCTAGACTGACTCAGGAAACCTCTTCCTCCGATAGACTCTGTCAAGCTCTCATATAGAAATAGTAACTAGTCCCTATCAGCAAATGAGTATCTTCTAGATAAGTGACATGAAGGCGGGTACTACCTTATTGAAAGCGGAGGAAATATTCAGGTCTGTGTTCAAATAATCAGGCTTCAGACACAGAGGTTATCTTTTTGTTTTTGTTTTGTGATAACCATGCTGAAAACAAAAACAATGGGGTGCTGGCAGTTTGCATAATCTTTGTTCCACAGATATAAACATAATCAGTTTCTTGCTTGTCTTCCTAGCCTGGCTTTCGAAGTCAGAAGCACAAGAGGCAAGTCTGAAGGACCGAGAGTAAATATTTATTCGGTTCACAGTGCATTTTGTGTGATGGAATGGGACCTACTGACTTTACCCTAATAGCTAGCAGGGCCCAACTACCGACAAAGTACCTACATCCTGCTTGGAATATGGATTAAAGCCAAAATAACAGCCACAACCTGGCTGCATTTAGTAGCAATTGCTGTGTTAATGCTGATTCTGACATGCCTATGGTTACTTATTTTTAAACTTCCCTGGAAAGAAGCAGTCATTAATCATTTCCTTCCAGATTGTTCTCCAGATTTGTATTGGTCGATGCAGCCAACCATAAAATCCTATTAACATAGTAAAACTCCAGCTCTGTGGAACTCACAGGCTTGCCTTGCTCTGGATAACTGAGGTTGTTCTCTTTAAGCTCTCCAACTTTTTTATTATAAACATTTGTGATCATTTTTTCTCACTTCCTCAACCAACCAGTCCGTGTTCAGAACGCTTTAACTCAGAGTTGTTACAGTGAATTATCAGACTTTCAGAAATATATTGAGTTGCTCAGGGACGTTTCTGCCATAATTGCACCTGGATTGCTTTGTGAATGTCTATGCCTGTTTTATATTTTTATTTTTATCACTTTGCACTGCTCTCACTGTATCTCTATTCCTAGTGCTACCGGAACATTAGATAACCAAGTTTGTTGGCATTGAGATATGGGTAAAAGAAGGTATGTCTGAATGAACACAGTACCGAAACCTTTAGGTGGGGCCTTTGTGACTTGTATTTTGGCTGCTTACAGTATTTTTTTTTTGCTTGATTTAAAAAAATCTTTATTGTTGAAAGTATTCTCTCTCTCTCTCTCTCTCTCTCTCTCTCTCTCTCTCTCTCTCTCTCTCCCTCTCCCTCTCTCTCTTCCCTCATTGACCCCCTCTAGCCCACCCCCACCTCCCCGCCCCAGGCTCTCTCTGTTCTGGGTTGTGTAGACCTAAATTAGTGGTTCCTAATTGGGGTAATTTTGTTTCTCAGGGGACTTCTGGCAGCACATGAAGACATTTTTCATTGTCACAACTGGGAAAGGTGCTTCTGGCATCTAGTGGGTAGAGGCCATGGACGCCGCCAAACTTCCTATGGTGCATAGGACAGTCCCCACAGCAAAGAATTACCCAGCCCCAAACGGCGGTTGTGTCAAGGTTGAAAAACGATAGCCTAGACATATCCTTGTCCTCGAATTCCACAAAAGCCTGCCCACATGAAGTCCCTGTGAGTGTAGAAGACATCACTAGAGATTTAGGGGGTACAGGATATGGGAGGAGGGGTTTTTATTGCTGTGATGCAAATGATTTCGATGTGAATATTAGACCTTCCTCTGCCTCAATGCCCCTTTGCCAGCCCAGTCATCAGAGAGTACCCTCTGACCCTTCACCTAGTGTGGTTCCCAGCCTTACACCTTCTCACTGGCACTGTTCCCCGTTATCCTATCTGGAGCAAAGTTTTAAAAAATATTTTTTTTCCATTGCCATGTGAAAAGACAGTGTATCTATATGTTTAGTTGTTTAGGTTACACCCACACACAGAGAAACAAGTTACTTTTCCAAACAGCGACAGTTCTCTCCCTAAGAGGAATCCTAGTGCCAGCTATTAAGATAATAACATTTTTACCTCATTTATGTAAGGGTAATACTTAACCAATTTTTAATCATTTTAAATATAGGAAAAGTAAGTTAAGTTTCAAGTTTTACCGTCATCTGAGAATCTTAACATACTGACATAACTACCGCAGATCTAATTTTTTCACATTATAAACCATTACACCCTACAGAAACCCTATAATTTCTGCTACATTTATTCATATTTATTTCCCCTGTGTTTCCAAGTTCATTGCTTGCTTTTCCGGTTTGTCAGTGCTGCATTATAGGTTAGGTGATTATAACAGATGGCTTTTCTGGTTTGGAGTCTTTGAGTTCCACTGTTTAATTTTACTATTCAGCTTTTCGTAGGAGATAGGACAGATGTGGGCTCAGGAACAGAGTGGTCTTAGCATCCAGAGAGCAAGCTTTCCTGAAGGCTGATGGCTTTGATAAAATCGTTTATGAGTTACTTAAATTCTCATCTAGGGTCTTCTTCTAACATTGTGGACATTCTAATACTCGTTTGTTATAGAGAAGTAAAAATTTTTATTCACCTAATAGGAGCTTTACTAAAAAGTAACTAGTGGCACATATTTATACTTAGTTGAACCAGTAGTATGAATTAGAATTAAGGTACTCATAATCCAGCATGAGAGTATGCCAGGGTACTTAGCTACAGAAAATATCTGTTAACTGCATTGTAATAAACCTCCTTAAAATCACAGTCCCTTTAAAATAGATTCCCTTTCTGATAACTTTTTTGTGAGCTTCTTCATCTATCATTTTTTTCATTCCTTCCTTCCTCCCTTCCTTCTTTCCTTCCTTCCTTCCTCCCTTCCTTCCTTCCTTCCTTCCTCCCTCCCTCCCTCCCTCCCTTCTTTCCTTCCTTCCTGGTATTTTTATGAAAGTTTGATATATGTATATAAGATGCACAAATCTTAAATGTTACAGAAGGATGATTTTAATATATAGTATATACCTGTGTGACTACTGACTAGGTCAAGACACAAACATTACTATGATCCTAGAAACTTTCCTTTCCAGTTCTGGAACTTCATACAATCAGTATGATCTCTTTTTTGTCTGTTCTCAACATAATGTGTGTTTTTTAAGAGTTATCCATGTTGTTCTGTGTATCAGTTTTATCCTTTTTACTAAGTAATATTCTGTTGTCTGAATATCCCACAGTTTATCCATTCTTCTGCTGGTGGACATCGGATTTTTCAGCTTGGGGTTATCATGAATGCAGCTGCTATGAGCATTTCTTGTATAACATACTTTGTGGACATGAGCACTCATTTCTCTTGGATAACTATCTAGGAGTAGCATTACTGGGTCATAGGAAAGGCATGTGGTTAATTTTACTAGAAACTCTAAACAGGTTTCCAAAGTGATTCTACTTATTTTATACTCCCACCAGCAGTGTACGAGAGCTCTCATTGCTCTATACCCTCACCAGCAGTTGGTGTTGCAGTCTTTTTATTTTTACACATTCTGGTGGATGTTATGGTCCATATATTTTATTTAATTTACTAGAGGCCCGGTGCATGAATTTGTGCACAAGTAGGGTCCAGTAGGCCAGCCCCTATTGGGGCAAATCAGGCAGGGGCCGGTCAGGGAAGGGGCCTTGGATGCCCCTAATCAGGGTGTGGGGGCCGATCAGGGGTGGGGCCGCCCAGGGGGAGGGGCTGTTGGCAGTTGGCCGGCCCCATCCCCTTGCCGAACTCCTGGTCGAACTTCTGGTTGAGGGGACAATTTGCATATTAGCCTTTTATTATATAGGATTATTATTATCATTATTTTTAACCCTCACCCAATGATATTTTTCCATTACTTTCAGATAGAGAGAAATATCAATGTGAGATGTTGTGCAAATATTCTACAATAAAAATATATTCATGAGTTATTTTTGTAATTAAAAATAAAATACATGGCTCTGGCTGGTGTTCTCAGTGGTTAGAGCATCAGCCCACGTACTAAAGGGTCTTGGGTTTGATTTCTGGTTCAGGGCACGTACCTGGGTTGCAGGTTTGTTTCCTGCCCTGGTGGGAGTGCATAAAGGAGGCAGCCAATCTATGTGATGTTTAATTTAATGTTCAGAATACTCAGATATCTAGACTAAAAGTAGTTTCTATTAGTATTTCCATGGTGGAGATTATTGTGGTTTAGCAAGCGTGGTTTACTGGGCATGTCATGGTGGGTAGGCACAGTCTGTTACTAGAAAGGATGCCTTACTGTTAGCAGTTCCCTCATGGAAGTCTTCAGGATTATGCCAACAGATCTTTACTACCTGCCTACCATCATCAATCCAAACAGAAGGCCCCTGGGAGTCCCTCCTCTCTTTCATCTCCCTCTCTCTTCTCCATAATCCCAACAACCCTTTTCTAACCCCCCTCCTGACAGAGGACCGTCTCCAACCTGGAGGGGTGATGTCTGGTGTTTAAGGCTTTAACTCCTTCAAAGTGTTCAGAATGAAGTATCATTGAAAATTTAATCAAAGATGAGGCTGAAGTAGGTTTTCTTCTTCTCCTTCTCCTCCCTCTCCCTCTCCCTCTCCCTCTCCCTCTCCCTCTCCCTCTCCCTCTCCCTCTCCCTCTCCCTCTCCCTCTCCCTCTCCCTCTCCCTCTCCCTCTCCCTCCCCCCCCCCCCCCCCCCCCCCCTCCCCCTCCCCCCCTCCCCCTCCCCCTCCCCCTCCCCCTCCTTTTTCTTCCATTAGTGAATAGATAGTTTCCCAATATTTATTAAGGTGTTTTTTTTTATAGAATAATGTTTTTATGGGAAAAAGCATCATGTTTTTAAAGTTGATTCCCACCTTGTGAGTATTGTATCTGAAAGAGAGGACTATAAACATAATATTTTGATGGGGAATGATCATCCAATTTGGGATTACAGATATTCTTTCTGACCTAAAACATGGGTCACTCCATGGGAGTCCATCCTTTCTCTACCTGTTTCCTAACTCCAAGCTCTAATGGTATTTGTGACTGGGGAGTGACTCCAATGGGCAGGGCTGGGAAAGGAGTGAGGAGCTGGGTATGAGCCAGGTTGGGGTTCTAAGGATTAGGGAAGAGAGCATTTAAAGGTCCAGAATGAGAGCAAGAATGTGGCCTCACCAAGGTGGGATGTGAGAACCAGTGGAAGGACCCAGAGGGAAAGAATAGAATTTCCTCTCCTTAGCTCCTTCTCTTCCTGTCCTCCCTTCTCACCTTCAGCTCCCTCTGCCATTGAAAGTAGGGCTGCCAACAGGCTTAGAGGTGCTGTGGTAAGAGGAGGGGGTGAGGAATGATGTCAGAAGCCAGCAGAGGGTTGTTGGAGTAAAATGACAATAAAATTAGCAGCAATGAGAGAATGGATATTTCTCTGCTCAGGCCCAACCAGGACAACCATTCACACTTAGAGGATATTTCCAAATACTTGGGGACTTCTTCTTACTAAAGAGAGGACCAGAAGACCTGTAATACTGCCAGAGACTGGGTGGAGGGGCAAAGGGAGGGATAATGGGGGCCATCGGTGATACTGTCAATAATTTAAAGAAAGCATTATCATTTTTCCCTCTTCTTCTTAATTCCTTCAAAAGATAACTGGCAGTTTAAAGCACAGATAAACACTGCATGGTATAGTTTATAACATAGATACATGTAAAAAATATGACAAAAATAGAAGAGAGGATGGAGAAAGGGGAGTAAGATACTCTTTAGTGATAAGATACTCTACGTAGACTATGATAAGGAGCACACTGTAATCACTGGAGAAACACTAACAGAAAATAAAGATGTACATTTTTAAAAATAAAGGAATTAAAGTACTAAAAAGCATTTGATTATTTTTTAAAGGCAAGTCTACCAAGAAAATGTGACATTGGAAAACAAATAGGTAAATGGAAGACCCTAAATCCATCCATAACAATAGTTATGTTCCATGTAAATGAACTAAACACTCCAATTATAAAGCAGAGAATGTCTGACTAATAAAAATGCAAAACCCCATTATATGCTGTCTACAAGTGACATCCTATATAATAAAAGGCTAATATGCAAATCAACCGAATGGCGGAATGACTGGTCGCTATGACGCGCACTGACCACCAGGGGGCAGACACTCAATACAGGAGCTGCTGCCTGGTGGTCAGTGCGCTTCCATAGGGGGAGCACTGCTCAGCCAGAAGCCGGGCTCACAGATGGCAAGCAGGGCAGCAGTGGCGGGAACCTCTCCTGCCTCCATGGCAGCATTAATGATGTCTGACTGCTGGCTTAGGCCTGCTTTCCCCGGGGAGTGGGCCTAAGTCATCACTCAGACATCCCCTGAGGGCTTCCAGACTGCGAGAGGGTGCAGGCCTGGCTGAGTGCATGAATTTTGTGCACCAGGCCTCTAGTACTTCCATAAAAAAACAGATAGGATGAAAATAAAATAATGGAAATTATATAGTATGCAAACAGTAAGCATGAGGAAGTTGGAATGGCTATCTTAATGTCAGACAAAGTAGATTTCAAGACAGGGAGTATTACCAGAGATAAAGAGGGATATTTCATAATGATAAAAGGGCCAAGTCATAAGGAAGATAGAACAGTCATAAATGTGTGTGCACATAATAACAGAGCTTCAAAATAGTTGAAGCAAAGTCCAACAGAACTAAAGTGATAAAAAAGACATATCCACAATTATAGTGGGGGACTTTACCACCCTCCCTCAGAAGCTAATAGAACAACTAGACAAATAATCATTAAGGAGATAGAGGACCTGAACACTATCAACCATTTGACCTAATTCAGATGCATGGAATGATATGTCCAACAACTATAGAATACATATTTCTAAGTGTACAAGGAATGTTCACCAAGATATACCTTATTCTAGGCCAGTGGTTCTCAACCTTCCTAATGCCGCGACCCTTTAATACAGTTCCTCATGTTGTGGTGACCCCCAACCATAAAATTATTTTCTTTGCTATTTCATAACTGTAATTTTGCTTCTGTTATGAATCGTAATGTAAATATCTGATATGCAGGATGTATTTAGGCGACCCCTGTGAAAGGGTCGTTCGACCCCCCCAAAGGGGTCGTGACCCACAGATTGAGAACCGCTGTTCTAGGCCATAAAATAAGTCTTAATAAATGCCAAAAATCTAAAACCTTTCAGAGTATGTTCCCGGACCACAAAAGAATTGTTAGAAATCAATAATAAGGAGATAGATTTCAAAATCTACAATTTGAAATAACATAAATGAAAGAAGAAATATTCTTCTTTGAACAAATTGAATATTTCAAGTTGAATTATAAAGTAAAGCTTACCCAAATTTGTAGAATTTGTAGATTTCCATGCTTAAGGGAAATGTGTAGTTTTAAATGCTCATGTTAGAGAAATAAGGTTTAAAATCAGTGATCTAAGTTTTCACCTTAAGAAACTAGAAAAAGAAAATCAAATTAAATCCCAAGTCAAAAAAAGAAAATAATAAAGATAAGAGCAAGAATCAATTAAATAGAAAGCAGAAAAAACACTGGTTGGTTCTTCTAAAAGGCCAATAAATTTGATAAACCCCTAACAGATTTATCAAGATTCATGAAAGGAAAAAATAGAAAACACAAATTACCAATATCAGGAACGAAGAAGGGATATTATTAAAAACCTCACAGAGGTTAAAAGAATAAGGGAATAGTATCAACATCCTTTTGCCAATAAATTTAATAACTTAGATTAAACCAATAAATCCCTTGAACAGCACAACTCACCAAATATACACAAAATAAAATACAAAATCCAAATACTCCTATGTCTATAAAAGAAATAGAATGTGTAGTTTTAAAAAAACCTTTCTAGAAAGAAAAGTCAGGCCCCAATGATTTCACAAGTAAATTCTATTAAACATTTAAGGTAGAAGTAATACAATTCTTACACAAACTATCACAGAAGATAGAGTAGAGCAGACACTTTTCAATTCATTTTATGAAGGCAATATAACCTGATATTGGAACGTTATAAATATATTAAGGGAAGAAAATTTACAGACCAATACGTAATACATCTGCCCTTCAGTGTAAAAGGTGATGCTATTCACAGTGAATGCAATCCGAAAGGTGCCTGAGCAGTACAGCTCAGAACACACTGCTCACCACTGTACAGGGCAGAAACTTGGAAAGGCCCCTCAATAGATCACCTCCCTTATTTAACCAAGCTCACCCTCTATCTGATGGGTTTTCTTTTAAGTGAACAACCTTTTTAGAACAAAATGTTTTCTAATATAAACATCATGTCACCTCACCTCAGGAGACCTTGGGTTACCTATGAGGCAGATACTACTATTTCATTTTCTGCATGAGAAAACTAAAATTAAGAAACCTGCTCCCAGCTTACATACACATTTAGCAAGTGGTGCAGCCAAGATATGGATCCAGGTGATCTTACTCCAGAGTCTGAGCTCTTAATCACTACCCTGGACTCCTCCTCCCAGTATATTAATGTAGTAAGCATAAGTCCAGGTAGTAAATTATGGTGCAAATGTTTCTGAATACTATTATAGTATTTAGATAGATTGAGAGGGGAAAGGAAGAAAATGTATTTCTCAGACTTACAGACACAAATATATTTTACCGTTACTTCTAATAAAAAAAAAAAAGATACTACTGCTCATTGTAGAAAATTTGCAAAATACAGAAACTGATACAAGGAAGAAAATTATAATTACTTACAGCCCCACCCCTCTTTCTGTTTTTATTCTCTAACATGACCTTCTATCTTCATTTACAAAAATTAGATACCAAATGTTCTGAGGTTTTCCACTTAATATTGGTTATACCATAGATCCATATAATGAATAGATAGCCATTTAAAAATAATATTCATGAAGAAAATTTAAGGAATTCAAAAATTCTCACAGTATATTTTTAATACAATACTAAAGAAAAAGGAAGAGGAGAAGAAGAAAGAGGAGAAACAAAGTTGGAGAACTCAACTTCAGGACTTACTATAGCCTTGGCTGGTGTGGCCCAGTTGGTTGGAGCATCGTCCTGTGTACCAAAAGGTTCGATTCTTGGTCAGGGCATGTACCTGGGTTGTGGGTTCAGTCCCCGGCTGGGGCACATGTGGAGGGCAGCCCACCAGTGTTCTCTCTCACATCAATGTCTCTCTCTCTCTCTCTCTCTCTCTTTTTTTTTTTTTCTTCCCTCTTCTTCCCCCTCTCCCTCCTCCCTCCTTTCCACTCTCTCTCTCTAAAAAAAAAGAAAAATGTATCCTTAGGTGAAGATTAAAAAAAAAAAAAGAATGGCACAAGCATGGGAACATCATGTGCAAAGGTCTTGACGTGACAGATCTCAGAGAGACTGAAAGAATTTCAACTTGGAGGGCAGAACATAAAAGTTAGGGGCAAGAGGGACAGAGGTGGAAGATTATTCTGGAAGGCTGCCTTGTAGCAATATACAGTATTTTGTACTAAAAGTAATAAACGATGATTTTAAGTCCCATATTTAAAAAGTAAGCACAGCTCTGGCAAAGATGCATCTTCCTATTATAATTCACAGCTGTCCTAGAACATAAATTCCTCAGTTTCCAGGCAGCTTACCTATTCCAGCAAATAATCCTATATAATAAAAGGCTAATATGCAAATTGTCCCCTCGACGTGGAGTTTGACCGGGAGTTCAACCAAAGGGCGGGGCCAGCCAGCCAACCGCCCTCGGCCCCTCCCCCTGGCCAGCCCTGCCCCTCATCGACCCCCCACCCCAATTGGGGTGGGCCGGCCAGACCCCATCCGTGCACGAATTCATGCACCGGGCCTCTAGTCAGAATAAGAAGATAGGAAAGGAAGAGGGAAGGCTAAGGGAACAGAGAGTATGTGGAACACGAGACATGATCTGTTCTTCACATCCCTGGGAAACAGCACTGCAGGATTGGAGGCTGGCTGAAAAGATTCTGACTTAGCAGGATGCACCCAAGATCACTAGGCTTTGTAGACTGGTGAACGTCTCTGGCATACTCCCGAATCTCTGACCCCGTCCATTTGCAAGGCTATTCTGTTTATTTGGAGAACAGTGTCTTATGGGTCACATTTTCCAAGTTTGCCTCCATCTATTTTCTAAGTAATGCTCCTAATACACTGAAAGGAAAAAAAGTTGTTGGTGTTCCTGAACAGTTGCAAATGTTTTTTGTTGTTGATATATGCTTCTACAACTCAAAAGTTTGCTTCAGTCAACCTTCTATATGGAGGGAGGATGAACGGTCAGTGCTGCTGAAAACAATTCCATCAACCAAACACCAATCAGAGTATTCCTAGAGGGGATATTTAGTGAAAGTATTTGAACTACTAAAGCAGAACTCACATTTCTAAGAGAAGGGTGGCACAAATTCCTGTCTATACTGGCATTATACATTTAAGATTTTTGTCTGTATGCAAAAGGATTGGCACAGGCTAAAATGACAGTATTACAGATGTCCCCCATTTTCCCTGCCTTTACCCGCCTCCACTCAGTCCCTGGCCTTCACCACACTATTGTCTGTGTCCATGGGCTGTGCATATCTCTCTATATAAAAGCCTAAGGGACTGTTACTACTGAACGACCAAAAGACTGGTTGCTATGACATACACTGACCACCAGGGGGCAGACACTCAATGCAGGAGCTGCCCCCTGGTGGTCAGTGTGCTCCCACAGCCAATCTCCCATGGCCCCTCCCCCTGGCCCGCCAGGCCAAGGGACCCCACCCATGTATGAATTCGTGCACCAGGCCTCTAGTATGCATATAAGTTCTTTGGTTAATCTCTTCCCCTTCCCTCCACTCCCCTTGCCTCTGAGATCTGTCAGTCTGTTGCATGCACCCAGAAGGTTTTCTATATAGATACAAGATCATAAAATCTGAAAGTAGAGATAGTTTTACTTCTTCCCATATAATCTAGACTTTTTAAACTTCATTTTCTTGCATAATTTCCCTGGCTAGCACCAGTACAATTACTAGTATAAATGGTGAGAGCAGACATTCTTGTCTTGTTCTTGACCTTGGGAACAGGGAGGTATTCAGCCTTTTACTATTAAGTATGATCTTAGCTGTGGGGTTTTTGTAGATGCTCTTTATCAGGTTGAAAAATGTTCTTCTATTCCTAGTTTGTTGAGTGATTTTTACCATGAAGAGCTATTGAAATTTGTCCATTTTTTTTTCCTCTTCTGTATCTGTTGAGATGATCATGTGATTTTTTTCTGTTAATATGGTATGTTACATTAATTAAATTTTGGGTACCATTTACTTTAACCTTTTAATTCAACTTCCCATTTCCTCATTCTTTAGCCTTCATAGGACCTTAGAAGAACCTACTAAATGACCTATACAATAGATGTGATGCAGGGTATAGAAGTTGATGGTGGTCCTCTGTGAAAATTTTAATTTTCAGAACTTTATACCTCATCAAAAATGTTGGTGATGACTACCTAGAATTTTGTTTGGTGACTTTTAATGCTGTGAATGTAAAACAGACTTTTAAGGGTTCTTATTACACAGTGGCCCAACTGTATAAATTCTAACATTATTTTGATAGTATATATGGTACAGTTTCATATTACAGGCACTATTTTTGGAGGTGGGAAATTTTAACTATATTATTTATATGCTTTTTTAGGGATGATAACCATTTTATGTGTAATAAAGTGTGTAGCTAGTATTTCTGACAATTGTAATCGTTATCAATGTATTTTGTCTTTGAAAATTTATAGGTGCCCCCCAATTTCTTTCAACATAACATGATTTGTTTCATATTCGATCTTTCTACCACGTTCCTGTTTTATAATGTATGCTCACATGAATTGCCATTTCCTTCTCTTAGACACATTTTTCTTTTCCGTGTGGGCTCCTTCACTTGGCTGCATTGTCATTTTCATTGATGATGCAACTGCTAATTAATGTTTCTTCTGTGAATGCCCGCCCTTTTGCTCTTGAGTTTGCAGTTCTGCTCTGTTTTTCTGTTTCAGCTTTATTTATTGGTATTTCTGTGACCTTCCAGGAATTATTTGTAATATTTAGATGTTTATGGAAATGACAGTCCATCCTCTGCCATCAATGAGAATTACTACTTAAATATTCCTTTAAAGTCATTTAGAAAATAGTGTTTTCTTGTTGTTAATATATGCACTAACTTCCTAAATTTATAGCAATGTCTTGGATTGTCAAAAGGTGTCACTTATAGGCATATAGAAAGTTTTATTTATTTTTTATTCTGGTAAACGCTACATAACAAAATTTACCATTATTGTAACCATTATTAAGTGTACAGGTCTGTGGCATTAAGCGCATTCACATTGTTCTGCAACTTTAAAGTTTTTAAAGAGAAAATAATATCCATTTCTAAACTCTTCAGATTTTCCTCTTTTTCCTTTAGTACTTCTTTTTAGCTGATCTACTTTCCTCTTCTTTTAGATGCTGAGGAATTTCTGGCGGAAGATTTGAGGGATGAGAACCTCAGTGCTATTGCAAGGGACCACAGAGACCATATTCTTCGGGGTTTTCAGCAAATAAAAACTAGGTTTGTATAAATGGTTCCATTCTTCTTCCTCATAAGTTTAAAACAGTATATAATCAGTAAAATCTACTTTAGTAGTGTATAAATTAACAAGATAAGACCTACCAACCATAGTACTATATACTTGGTAGAGGCTTAATGAATATTATTTTTTTTGTGTGTATATGTACATTTATTTTATTTAAATGCAAGGTAAGTTCATCAATCCCATGAAGCTTAATAAATGTTTACTGAATTGAATTGGAACTAGGCAGGCATAATTAGTAGAGCTTACCAAAATAGAAATAGTTTGCTAATTATGTGTCTTAAGATAATAATTCTGCTTTTAGCTTTGGACTATGTTGGTCTTTATTGAACACTTTTGCAAAATGTGTGACAAGGTAAACATTTGTGCTTGTCCGCGTTACTAAAGGGAAGACGTTAGGCACTGTGAGATAATTAATTTTCACTATGATTTTTAGTCCTGATTTTACTTCCACGTCTCCTTCCCTAAAAAACCAAAAATAAACAAAAAACGTAAACCCAGACTTACCTAGTTGATTCTCTGACTATATTGGAATGTTTTAGTCTCAGACTGGGTGGGGATATCATGCTCATTAAGATTTTTTTAATAAGAGGCTCACACCTAATGTGTGCCTTTTAGAATGTGAGCATCTGACAGATGCATACACCTGTGTCGGGGAGGAAGAAACAAAAACTTTCCTTTCCAATATACTTCTCACCCAGGTCTTACTTGAAATGTGGAAACTGAAAGAGAGTTGGGGATAAGTGAGCATTACTTTAAGCCTTTTCCAACCTGGTGGCGGTGTAACTCGGAATGTTTGATCTGAGTACTCTTAGAAGAGGCAGAGCATCTGCAGGGTTATAATTGGGAGTTAATTTGTGTGGCTGACCGATCTTAGCATCTACTTTAGAAACCTCACTGAAACTCCTGAGAAGCGGGGAGTTTTATCCTTTCAAAGGGCACAGCCAGAATCTATTCCCTCCAGGAATGTGAGAGAACCTCACAAGATGCCCTGCTGGATCTTAATCGATCTTTCCTGCTGGCTAATTAAGCATCACTTTTACTCAGCGACTGGGGACTGTGTAATTATCAGCCTGGGTTGCCCTGAATAATTGAAACTAACAGAATGCAGAAGATGGGAGCTTTTTGAAAAGTGAAAATATTATAACATTTGGTAGGCTGGCAGAGTGTTTAACACAAACGCTCCCATAATGTTCCTTTATTAGGAGACTAGAGGCCCGGTGCATGAAGTTTGTGCAAGGGTGGGGTCTCTAGGCGTGGCCAGCGATCAGGGCCGATCAGAGCCAGGCCAGTCAGGGCTGGGTCGGAGAGGAGGCGATGGTCACCGAGGAATGGACGCCGGACGCCGACTCCGCCATCGTTGGCACCCCGCCACTGTGCGGTTCCCTTTCCTCCACTCCTTCCTCCTTTGCTCCCTTCTCCTCTCTCGCCGCCACGCTGCCACCACAGCAGGTGGGCAGTGGGCCGATCAGGTCCTGCTGGCACGGGAGGTTGGCCACCAGCCCCAAGGAGGGTGCTGGCCCTCGGCACCCCTGGGAAAGGGGCCACATCAGCCGCCACCCACCCCCAGTTCCCTGTCCCAGACTGGGGCCTGCTGGCTGTGGGGAGAGAACACACGGGAGGTTGGCCGGCTGGGGGAGGTTGGCTGTGGGAGTGCACTGACCATCAGGGGGCAGCTCCTGTGTTGAGCGTCTGCCCCCTGGTAGTCAGTGCGCATCATAGAGACCTGTTGTTCTGGTGGTTCTGGGCACTTAGGCTTTTATATATACAGATAAGCCCAGGCTTGGTTGTGAACCTGAAGGCTTAGTTAGAAACCCATAGAATTTTTATTTTTTTAATAATACAAAGTTGCCCTAACCGGTTTGGCTCAGTGGATAGAGCGTCGGCCTGCGGACTGAAGGGTCCCAGGTTCGATTCCGGTCAAGGGCATGTACCTTGGTTGCGGGCACATCCCCAGTGGGGGATGTGCAGGAGGCAGCTGATCGATGTTTCTCTCTCATCGATGTTTCTAGCTCTCTATTCCTCTCCCTTCCTCTCTGTAAAAAATCAATAAAATATATTTTTAAAAAAATAATACAAAGTTGACCTTTGTATAAGGATAGCAGGAGGAATCAAGGTGGGATTATTTTCTTAAAAATTTTTTTTCTGTTTCTTTTTGGGGTGGAATTATTTTAAATTATATTACAGGGAGAAGGATGCCCAAAATAGAATTGTGTATATGGAGGTACAACTGGTGTAAATCTGTAATAGGGGATGCAAAACAATTTTATTTCATCTGTAGGGACAAATATGCAATGAGTAGGAATTCTCCTTTTCCATATTTGTACCATGGCATTTGGAAAGGGCTGAATTTCAATCTGAAATTGGTAACAAAAGGTGATTTTTGTGGTGACTTGTTATCAGTTGCGCATTACTTCTTAGTCCTCCTTTTAAGTGCATACATCCACACATACACACATAGACACTGTATGTGTTATGGGGCAAAGAGGCTTCCTTGTTCTCAAAGAACATACTGTGTGGTTTGTGGGATAGACATTCAGGAAATAATCAGCAGGAGCTTTCGGAAACATCTGCATTGTTGACGGGAGCTTTCTGTTCATTGATTTGTTGCAAGAAAGATGACACTTTATTTAGAATTTCATACTTATCAGATCACGGAGGAAATGAGGAGCCAGAAATTAGATACTGTACAAGAAAATGGAAAATGAAGCTTTCCTGTGGCAAGCTGTTCAAAGTCGCCTTATGGCCACCCATTCAGTCATTATCCTGTTAATGTAACCCTTGTTTTACTGAATCCTCTTCTTCAGCCATATTGCCTTTCTAGTCCCTGTTTTGCATTTATATGTATTAATACCAGTTGGTTTGAAAGCACTAAAAGCTTGTACAACGCCAGCCACGTTTACTTTTGTTGTGTGACCCCCAGAAGCTGGGTGTGAAAAGAAATTTGGAAGTCATCAAACTTGAGATTTAAATGCTGAGTAACATGAAAAGAATTATTGAAAGCCATTAAAAAAAGTTTTATCTTTGCCATATTAAAGCAATAATATTCCAGGGGTTTGTGTTTCCTCCACGTGCTCATTTGTTTGTCAGCACTAGTAGCGTAGTTAGCCTCTCCTCTCCCAGACTTGAAAACAAAAAATAAATTCATATCTGTACCTTTACCTACATATGAGTTTTTGGGCTTCAAGGTGTTACCAATGAAGGATAATGTTTTCCATGTAAGACAAAATAAAAAACGGGTGGCAGTCTGTGATTCCACGGAAATGAAGCCCTGTTGTGGTATTTGATAACCTGAGCTGTGATGTTTATTGCTCTCCTTCAAACTGCCTCCTCATTTAAACCTTCTCCCTAAAAACTAACGGCTTTCACGTTCCCCGTCCAAGTTTTCATTGAGCTCTTTAGAGAATGATTAGGATGAACGCCAGGCAGAGGCTCCTCCTGCTTTATTACAGTGGTCACTGCAGGATCAGCACCAGATGTGAGGCACCTGGAATGAAGCAGCCATAATCTACACTCAAATGCTTGATGGTGTTCTTAGGCATTTGGAGAAACAGTCGAGTGTTTCTTAAGTTTGATTCGGGGGAAGCCATCTGACAGCAAAAATACTTTCAGAGTTGGGGAAGGGAGGAAGAAAATAGAACATCGTTATTACCGAGGTAGGGATGCGTTCTCTCTCAATGGCCCACTTTGGAATAAGTGGTCCTTTATGCTCCCTGTTGGAAGTGACAGCCAGAGCCAATGGAAACAAGCTGGAGTATTATTTCCTTTTGTGAAACTTAAAGGAGTTCCAAAGAGAGACAGGTAGATTGATGATAGCATATTGGAAAGGAAAGAAATAAAGAAATAGCTTTATGTAACAGGGTTATGGCACAAAACCCAAGACATTTAAAGGACAGGTTGGAGAGTATCTTGAACATGTCGCATGGTGGGTGGTTAGTCTATAGCTCTGCATGAAACATTATACACGAGTACAAATACTATAAAAGTAATTCTAGTTTTCTTTGGGAACTCCAAGTTGTTTTTTTTTTCAGATTAGCATGGATTTAGCTTTAAAACAGGATTTAGTTTAGGATATATCATTCAGATGTCTTTGTATTATAGGGAGAAAGCCAAGGAGCCTGATACAAGTTTTGCGAACAAGACTTTCAAAGTAGTATAAGTACTGTAAAGCATCATTACCATTAGTTACACAGAGAGTTTTACTTTTCCCAAGTGCTGGTTATTGAGCTCAAAAACCCCAAAACAAAATGGAGTGTGCTTATCAAGAGAACGAATGTAGCCCTAACCGGTTTGGCTCAGTGGATAGAGCGTCGGCCTGCAGACTGAAGGGTCCCAGGTTCGATTCCGGTCAAGAGCATGTACCTTGGTTGCGGGCACATCCCCAGTAGGGGGTGTGCAGGAGGCAGCTCATCGATGTTTCTCTCCCATCTATGTTTCTAACGCTCTATCCCCTTCCTTCTTCTCTGTAAAAAATCAATAAAATATATTAAAAACAAAACAAAAAAACAAAGAGAATGAATGTATAATGTGCTGTTTGTACATTTGTGTTACTCGCAAGTTTAGATATGTGGCTATAACATCTCTTCCTATTCATGTTGCTACGTGTACTGGCGTTTCAGTGCCAACACAGAAAAAGAAAAAAAAGGGTAGGAGGTAATTGTACCATTTATCAAAGTTTAAAGAGCTCTGAAAAGGCTCAAAAGTCATCACAATAATTTGACCACATCCTGACAGTTAAAAATCCATTTGTTCCTTTTTTAGGCCTATCCCTTCCTCCTATCCTTAAACTAAGAAAGAAAACAAAAACTGGCAACCACTTTGGGGCTCTCAACTGGTCAATTTTCTGTCAAACTAGAGGCCTGGTGCACAAATTCGTGCACAGGTGGGGTCTGGCCAGCCCACCCGATGGGGGCATAGCGGGCCGGGCCAGTAGGGAAGAGGGGCTGCAGGAGCCCCTGATTGGGGCGGGGCCAGCCGGGGGGAGGAGCCACCTCCCCCCCACCCCCCACCCCTGATTGGGCCAGTTGGCCGGCCACAGTGTGCATCTGGCTTTCCAGTCGCTTGGCTTTTATATATATAGATTCCTGTACTAGTTTTCTGTTATCTGCTGGGTGTATGTTGAGATTTGCAATTGTGTTCAAGATTTTTGGAGATATATTTATCTGGGAGTAAGGGGTTATATTTATTTATTTTTTAATCTGAAAATGCTCTGCAGGTGAGGCTGATAATGATATTAACTGCTGCTGGCCTCTTGGTTTAACCTGAAATGGAAGATCTTATTGTGTTCTTTCATAGCAAGTCTCCTGTCCTTTCAAAGCAGCCTTGAAATGTACAACTCTCCTTTTAAATTTATGATTAGTATTTTGTTTATTCTTTCACTTGTGTGGGTCTCTTGAATTTGGTACCAGTTCCAAGATTAAGTTGATCCTTTTTTTTTCTTTTACACTGGCCTGTTGTGGTGGCATTAATGGGCAGAAGCTTCTCCCTTTGGGTATCCTATAAAATAAGTATTTTATGTAAGTAAGTCTGTTTATAAAGATAGTTCCGCATTTTTTATGCTAAGTGATAGGTGGATTTTAAAAAAAGCCTGGATGAATAAATTTGTTCCTTTCAAAACCTTTTGTTAAAAATTCTCAGTGTTGAGCCCTTTAAAGGGAATATGTTCTCTCAAGAGTGCAGAGCGTTTTGAAATGTGACACAGGAGATAGGCAGGTAACTGAGCTCGCACCCTTCAGCTTGGACTAACCTGTTAGGGTAATAAGCTGAGCACGGCTCTTCAGCCATATGGTTAGGGCACTGAAATTTGCTGTACTCCTGATAGAATTATAGCTGTCATTATCACATGGGCACATTCCTATTACCTACTCAATGTGAATTTGTCTTGGAAGGTTTCAGAAAATCCTGTGTCAGTTTTTTAATACATGAAGCTTTTCTACTTGTCTATAAATGGAGGCTCTTATTTCATATATTGTGTGAAAAGATAATTTATATAACATGACCGTCTTTATTTTACCACCGTTGGCTTTGGCCTTGATTTTCAGTCTCATGTGGTCTGGAACTAGCTTTTTGTCCCAGCGGTGTAGTATTTTCTCTGCTTATAGAAAGCCAATAAAAAAAATGCCTGTCCATGTTAATCTGTTTGTGGGTCTCCAGGAACCTGTGGCGCAGGGTCTTCTGATTGTGGTTTGCTCTAATTTGCTTGTTTTCTCTTATTTCTGATACAGACCCATCCTGTCTCCACTTCCTGTGTTACAGTGAAACTGGAGCAAAGAGGAGAGAAATGCAAGAGTTGGGTCAGCTGTCAGGAGCCCAACTCTTTGTTCTGATGTTATTTCTGTAACACTGGCTGATTCCATTGAAGATTTCCCTAACGATGATCTTACATTTTCTTTTTAAGTTGTCTTCCCCAAAAATGTTTGGAATTATTTTCACACACACACACACACACACACCCATGGCAAGCATGACCACCCACACCTCGAAACCTTGGTTTGATTTCTTTTATGGTATCACTATGTATTTTTTTTTTAATTTGAAAAATGATTCAGGAAATTTCATTTCCTTGGGACTTTATTTTATTTCATGATTCTGTTGAAAACGAGTTGGATGTAAAACGGGTTTTTATAATCACACCATGTGAATCATTTCTTCTTTGGAAGCCGGATCTTCTCTCCCACTGTGCAGCCTCATCCAGTCTCCCTGAAGTGCAGTGCTAGCAGGGTTGGTAATGAAATGCAGTCCTACTTATCACGCTCAGCAAAGAGCTCAGAGAAAACAGAAAAAAATCAATCCCACAGGAACTTCTCCAGCCCTGGATACCCATATTTAACCCCCATGCATTTAAAATGGAAATGAGATATCTTAGGGTTTCAGTTTTTGATTTACACAAGATGTCACCGCCTCCTTGGCAATTGGAATATTTTATGGACCAACTGCTGACCCGTTTGGGAAGATCTCAGCCAATCGCCCCAGGTCCAGTTTAGTTTCTTCATATTTCTTTCAGAACTCCCAGCAGTGTTTTGCTGTAGTTTTGATTCTTCAAGCTTCAAAGGATGCCCCTTCCAGGGCCAATCTTCTGAAAGAAAAAAAATCAGTGTAGGGGAACGAACAGTTTATAAAGGAAAGGGCAGCCATCCCTGCGGCAGCTCTTACTGTAGGTGCTAATAAGGAGTTTACAAACCAGGAATACCGTGGCTTTGTAAAGCCAAGAAAACTCCAATCTGATCCTAGTGCTTTGTTATGAAATTCCCACTTGGAATGACTCAGGCTCCAGTGGTCCAACTTCAAATTATTTTATTATAGACACATAGCGGCTTGTGTAAGATGCATGGTCATTGAATGTTCACACTCAAGCTCCCTCAAATTTGTGAGCCTTTTTGAGATTCTCATTGTAATTTACAGAAAATTGCCTACCCACGTAACCTCCCATTAGCTAGTTCCTAAATTATGGTAGTGAGTGTCTCATTTGTGAATTCTGCCATAACCACAAAGTCCACTCTGCAGTTTGGTGATGGAGGCCTTCCACCATGTCTGCCAAGTGCCTTTGTTCCTTTGTTAATGAGAGAACTGAGATATAAGAAATGACTCAAAGTAACAGAATGAATACAAGATTAGGATTTAGAATGTAGAACTTCCAATTGGTTGCTTAGTTTGCTTAGCCAAGTCATTGAAAAAAAAAATGAATTGGCATCTTTCAAAAGGTTATTGGCTTAAAAGAACTGTAGCTAAATATTGAAGTTTAGTTAATTACATATGCGTGCTGGAATGCTTAGGGTTGGAGTGTACTGATGTCTGCAATTTATTTTGGAATGCATCAAAAAATAAAATGGATGAATAAATATGTAACAAAGCAAATATCGCAACATGTGAATCATAGAGCCTAGGTTGCATTCCTCTTTTTACCTCTTATGCATATTTGAAAATTTTCATAATGCTGTAAGGTTGCCAGAACATTATTTGTTTCACTTGGCAGTTCAGAAACCAGAGATTTCATTCACCGTGGTTTCAGAAAACCATAGACTTCCTCAATTTGGAAATGTAATAAACACGTTTGTGATTATTTTAGGATGATAATTTTCTAGGAATAATATTATTTTTGGATGAGTGTGGACTATGGGGTAATCTTCCAGTTTGTTATTTCTGACATAACTAACTTTATGTAGCCAACTTTTATATGTCTTTAAAACTTCCAGGCCAGCAATTATTGAGAGCTGAAATTTAATTCAAACATTCTGCCCAGGAGATCCTGAAATTTTGGTGTTTTTTTTTTTTTAAAGGAAAGGCAATTTCTGACTTTTCTCATAAATTTGATAAAAGGAAAGCTAATATGAGATTGGTACTCCAGTAGGAAATGGAACTCAATTTTACATTTTTTAAATCATTTTATGGTATTAAAAATGACAGAGGTTAGAAACAAAGCTCTTATTCTTTTATTGAACTAGAATTGAAAGTGGCAGAAAATCATTTTGGCCCGAGTGCAGTAAATGTTATCACTAAAACATGTTCAGGGGATATTAGGATAGTCTCTCAAGCACCGGAGACAAAAGTTCACAGAACAAGAACTGATTTTTCTGTCCTTATCTTGAAGTTATTAGATGTCCAGGAGATGAAAGTATCTTAGCTCTAAGAGGACAGGGATGGAGTATGTGTTGAAAATGATAATGTCTCCATTCTGGAGAGAGGTGAAATGGAGAAAATATGGTGGAATGCCCGAGTTCACAGGGACAGGAGGGCTGGCCCCTGAACCAGCCCCCGTGGGGGCTGAGGAATCCAGAACCAGAGAAAATTAGACTTGTGCAAAATGGTGAGCTGACGATGAAAGTGGTAAGAAAGCAAGCAATACTATTCACGAAAAGAACTGTTTGAAGATTTCCTTTAACCGAGAAATTAAACTGGAACTGTCAGCAGCTACTTTATTTAGAGAATCTGGTATGAAAGAAATTTTAAGTCCATTTGGGAAAAACCAGTATTTTTGAGTGTGCGATTATTCTTTAGAATTTTGTGTAAATGGAGCAGGTTGGTAGGCATATGTTTGCTGATCCTATAATGATTAAAATTCAGAATAAGTAAGACTGTTATGAAATTGAGTTTTCAGGTTCCAGCCAGTGTTCTATACTGCCATATGGCATCCCTAGAATTAATTGCTGTTCCCAATCTCTCCTTCTTTTACTGAATAGCTAGGTGCCCTGTTTGAAATATTAGAGGTTCCACAGAAGTATTTAATCACGTGAGGTAGTTGCTTGACGTGTTCATGAAAGCAGTGTGTGTAGCTAGAAGAAAAAGCCCTCTCCCTTTTTTGAGGTTTTCTACCCCCTCCACCCTTTTTTATTAGAAAAATGAATGGATTGGAGAGTTAGCAAGGAAAAGAGGAAAGATTCTCAGGATTTTACAGGTCAGTGCAATAGAAAAGGTAAAGCAAAGGAATCTTTTAGGCTAGAGTCTTTAGCTCCTTGATACTCCAAGCGTGGCCATGGACCAGCAATACCAACATCACCTGGAAGCTTGTTAGAAATGTGTACTCTCAGGCTTCATTGAATCAGACCTACTGAATCAAAATCTGCATTTTAATAAGATCCGAACATTATTCCATACTAGAGGCCCAATGCACGAAGATTCGTGCAAGAATAGGCCTTCCTTCCCCTGGCCACCTTCCGCCTCTCGCCTTGTCATGTCAATGTGCATATTCCCTCCTTATTGGCTGTGGGCGCTGCCATCTTTATCGCAAAGTGATGGTTAATTTGCATATTACTCTTTTATTAGATAGGACTAGAGGCCCGTTGCACAAAGAGATTTGTGCAATAGGCCTTCCCTTCCCCTGGCTGCCGGCACCGGTTTTCCTCCGGCACCTGGGACCCAGGCCTTCGCTCTGGACGGAGCCTTCAGTCTTCGCAGCTCCAGACAGAGCCTTCAGTCTTCACTCCACCGCTTCGCCCCTATGTATGCAAATTAACCATCATCTTGGTTGGGTTAATTTGCATACTCTCCTGATTGGTTGGTGACCGTAGTGGAGGGATGGTTAATTTACATGTTTGTCTATTATTAAGTAAGATGAGCATTAACATTTGAAAAGACTGCTGTAACACACACTTTTAAAAAAGTCCTCACCTGAGGATATTTTTTCCATTGATTTTTTTTTTTTAGATAGAGTGGAATGGGGGGAGGGGAGGGAAGAGGGAGAAAGAGAGAGAAAGAAACATTAATGTAAGAGAGACACATTGAGTTGTTGCCTCCTGCATGTGCCCCAACCAAGGGGATCAAGCCTGCAACCCAGGTATGTGCCCTTGGCCAGGAATTGAACTGCAACCCTTCAGTTCGGGCTGACGCTCTAACTGAGCAAAACCAGCGAGGGCTCTAACACATACTTTCAAGTTCATTTTAAATTCAGTTTCTCAGAACTGAGTACATATCTCTGAAGATTATAAACTCTCCAAAGGCATGCATGGTCTTATATTCATTAATGAAAAAGTCTAGCATGGTGCTGGCATGTGGTATGAGCTCAATAATGTGAGTTGAGTGAATGAACTGTTACAAATGTGTTTTTAGGTCCTAGGCTAAAACTTAAAAGAAGGGACCCTCTTTATTAGGAAATTTACTGTTCTGTAGCCAGCCCCACATATTCTTTTCCAGAAATAGTATTCTTTCTTTTTACTGAACATTAGAGGGGCCAGGGTCATCTATAAAGATCATGTCTATTTCTTCAAATGTCTCCTATGATAACATTTCTCTCATTTTGTGATAAAAGGTCACAAGACTGCAGACCATGTATTAGAATTCTGTTAGAGTATGGATGCTAGTCATTCCAGCCATTTTTGTTCCCCATCCTCAGCCCTCTGTCTTTGGTCATCATCCTTCCTATTCAGCTTTGTACTTCCTTGTCTCCACCATCTCTCATCTTTCCCAAAGACCTCTCTTCTAATCCTTTCCCCTGTGTTTCCTAGAATCTATGTGCTATTATAATCAAATTTTACTGTATCCTCAACCTCTTTCTCCATCTCTGCCTAAGTAAAACATAGCTCTTCTGCAGGATACTGTTTTGCTTGAAGTAATCTTAAATAGGATTTGCTCATTTCCCAGAAGTGCCGTTGGCACTCTTCAAGCTCCTTGCTGCCACTTTTAGACTTTTGCTATTCAATCTTGTCCAAAACCTCTCCCCTGTTGAGATTTGTCTGCGTGGCTTTCCCATTCTCCGTCCCTCTGTCACCTTTTGAGTTCAGAGTCCCTCCTCACACTGTCTGAGGACTGAAGCACTGACTTGCAATTGTCATCTTCATTCCACTATTACCACTGCCCCCAGACATCCTGTCTTTCAGCTTTTCCTTCTCTGTTACGTCTCTCCATTCATCATATAAATATTCTCAGATGTCTTCTCATATTAATAAAAACATTACATCCTACACAGTGATTCCCTCTAGCTACTCTCCTGTCTCTGCCCCTGCCCCCTCCCCAGATTTTTACCAGTTTACTTTTAATTTTGCAAAGAATCCAGGACAGAAAGGATTAGACGTAGAAATGGCCATTGTCTGTTGTAACTTAGTGCTTAATGGAAGATTTAAATTCTTAGACTTATGGGAAAATTTTTTGTTGGAACATTATAAACAAGCAAAACCAAAAAAAAAAAAAGTTGGAATCTTCTTTTAGACTTCAGTACAGTGACTGCAGATGACATGTCTAATTATGATGAAGACGGAGCATGGCCTGTTCTTTCTTTCTTCTTTTCTTTTCTTCTCTTTTCTTTTCTTTTCTTTTTTTTACAGACAAACTTCTTAAAATAAAAGCCTAGACTAGCCATTTCTATTTTCCTCTTCTGTGGTTACTCCTCAGTCGCCTATAACCCAGGCTCTTTTTCTAGCAAGTAACTCTCTCATAGCCACATGCAAGTAACACTGTGTAGCCTTTGTCTTATTTGGTCTCTCTGCAGCATGTGACACTGTTAATAGCTCCCCTTTCCTCAAAAAGTTAAAAAAAACCAACACACCCTCTCCCCGTTAATTCCCATGATAATAGTCTCTCCTAATTTTTCTTCTTCCTTTAAGTAACTGTCTGATCTACATGGATGACTCCCCATCCTACCACTCAACTGTAGTTCTCTCTCCAAGGCACCAGACAGCATATTGGATAGCTAATCTGGGTGTCTTAAAGATACCTCAGACTTCACGAAGCTGGGGCAGACCCTGCTGGATGCCTACCCAGCAGCCAGCCTCTATTCTTCCTTGGCCATGGAACCCCGCCAGCCTTGCGATGAATCGTGATCTGAAATCTTTGGCCAAAGAAATGAAAGGAGACTTCAGATAGCCTTTCACAGTCTTATGCTTGGGAGATAGCAATATGTTGAAATGCAGTAGCTACCTTAAGAGTACTCTGCTTTACGGGGGGAGGTAGGGGGGCAATGGGGAGATAAGGACACATATGTAATACCTTAATCAATAAAGAAGTTTTAAAAAAAGAGTACTCTGCTTTAAAGTGTTAGAGCAGAAATATGGGAAGAGCTTAGGCCAGGGGTGGGCAAACTTTTTGACTCGAGGGTCACAATGGGTTCTTAAACTGGACTTCCTTTAAGTAACTGTCTGATCTCTACTCTTTTTTTAAAAAAAAATCTCTTTCTTGAGCTCATTTTCTGCCCTGCCCTCTTCACTATTGTCTCTGAAGCTTGCCTCTCTTCTCACCACATTCTTAAGGACACATAATATAAATTCAAAGTAAACATCATTGACTGATGGGCTGTGGGACTTTTTTTTTTTTTAACTTTACTTTTTATTTTATATTTTATTTTATTTTATTATTTTATTTTAGGGTACGGTCTTTTTTTTTTTTTTAGTTTTATTCATTTCAAACGGGCCGTAGTTTGCCCACGGCTGGCTTAGGCCCTTCATGCCATTGGTGGGCCCCAGCATCAACCCTGGAATCACCTGTTGAAGAAAAAAATAAACTTCTACTTGTTTAAGCTTTTGTCAGTCAGGTTTTCTGTCCCTTGTAGCCGGAAGTACTGGTATCTTAACTTACTGCGTATTCAGAGTTGAATGCGTTATTTTACACTATGCTCTCCTGCAGTCTGTGTGCTGTTCCTAGGTCCAGTCTCCCAAGGCAGAATCCTGGGAGTCACTCCTGACACCTCTCTTCACTCCCCAAACCAGCATCAGGCCTGTTGGCTCTTCATCCTCAGTTTGTCTCCTCCTTTCTGATCCCTTTGTCACCGACTAAACGTTGGCCTTCATAAAGTCTTTCTCAGGGCATCGTAAAATTCTCTTTTCTGGTTCTTTGCCTCAAGTTTCTCCGTTTCATTATTCTGCTCCTCCATTTTGTTGAAAGGGTAAACTTTTTTTTTTTTTAAGATAGTTTAATCATTCATCCTGTAGAAGATTTATTGATATAGAACAATAAGATATGCTGTAAGTTTTAAAAAATGGTTAAATGTGTATATAAAATCTCACAGAGAAAAATGCCTGGGTGGGGGAAAGCACCAAAATGCTAATGACGGCCGTCTCTAGCAAGTGGAGTTTGAGTGATTTTTAAGTTCTCCTTTTTGTTTATTTGTATTTTCTAACTCTCTACAGTGAATATGTATTTAATTATAATCACAGATATCAGAGCACTTCCTGTTTTAAAAGGGGCAGGGAAGGCCCTGGCTGGGTAGCTCAGTTGATTAGAGCAGCATCCCAATATGCCAAGGTTGTGGGTTTGATCCCCAGTTAGGGCACTACTTCCAACAATCAAACAACGAATGCATGAATAAGTGGAACAACAAAATTCTCTCCCTCCCTCCCTCCCTCCCTCCCTCCCTCCCTCCCTCCCTCCCTCCCTCTCCCTCTCTTCCTTTTTCTCTCTTTCTAAAATAAATCAGTAAAAAAAATTTTTTTAAGGGTCAGGGATTTAAGAACCAAGATGATTTGTTTTCTAGGTGGGAAAGGAGTTGGGACTTAGGGGAAAAGAGATATGGAAAGAAGACTTAGGTTTTAATTGAGTCACTTCTGTGCAAAAACAAAAAACAAAAAACCCCCAGCTGTATTTGGAGGGATTTTATGAAACACACACATACTATATACACGCACATGAAAATAAAATTGTTTTGATCCATATGAAGTACAGCAGTCCTCAAAATAATTTAGGATGATTTTTCTAAAATATGTGTGTGTGTATTTTTTTTTTTTTTTAGATAAAGGAAGTTTATTCTCAAGGTCTGCATTAGATGAGGTATCAGTGACTGGAAACAACTTCCATTTCTTAGATTTTTTCCCTTTGAGCTGCACTGAACTGACACAGAATGAATCCTTTATTAGAAAAGGATTATCAACACTCTGTGTGTAGATAATGTTAGTAAAATATTTGTATTTGTGGGATTAGTTTTCCAAAGTGATGGTGTTGGAGAAAACCATTCACTTCCTCCTTCTCAAAACATCAGTCACCTTAATTGATTTTTATGTTGGTCATAAAGAGAAATGGAATCAGCTAAAATCAGGGTGAGGATTACAAACCGGAAGCAGTTAATTTACTTAACAACTGTATTGGCTATTTGTTTACTCCATGTTGAGCACAATGCCTATGATCAAGATATATAAGACACATAAGACATACCCTTGTTTTTCAAGTGAGTGGCCAGACTCAGGGAAAGAGCCAGCACGGAGCCCACTGCCCACAGATTTCTTCTCTGGAAGGTCTGAAATGTTTTGCTGAACCTTGATTATAGGCAATATATACACGGAAGTTTATAAAAGTAATAAAGGACCCTTTTCCTTAGGAAGAATAAGGGCCTTATCTCTGCAACTTAAGAATAACAGTCACAGCTAACATTCATCACACATGTACCATGTACTGGGCCCAGTGTCAAGAGCTGTATACACATTATCTCATATAATTCTTACAACAGGTGTGTTATGATTCCCATTTAACAGATGAGAAAACTGATGTTCAGAGAGGTGATCAGCTTGCTCAAGATTACATAGCTATTAGGTTCTGGAATGAGATTTGAATCCCAATGACTGCTGGGCAGCACTCTTACTGAGGCTCAATTTCTTCATAAAGAGTGAATAATGCAACTTCATTCATTCATTCAACAAATCTTTATTGAGCATATACCTATATGCAAAGCATTTTTGTGTGAACATGGCACAGATTTCAGTCCTCCTATAACTTATTTTTGAGCCAGGTAAGCCAAATACTTATACAATACACCCACCTTGTACAATTGTTGCTATACATATAAAGTGCCTAATATAATGCACATCACATACTAGATGCCCAAAAAGTATTCCCAAGAAATGTATAACCAGATGGAAAGAAAAAGCATGCACAAAAACGATAAATCAAGATATATGGTGGCTAAAGTTTTAGTAGAGGGACATATAGATTGTACTGTAAAATCCAGAGAAAGAATGGTTGGTGGGCTGTGAGAGTCCTTCATGGATGAGATGGCATCTTGGCTTGGCCGTGAGTTGAAAGGAATGGTTTTTTTTGTTTGTTTTGTGGGGGTTTTTTTTGTTTGTTTTGTTAAACCTCACCCAAGGATATTTTTTCTATTGATTTCCAGAGAGAGTGGAAAGGAAGGACGGAGGGGGAGGAGAGAGAGAAAGAAACATCTGTGTCAGAGAGACACATCCATTGGTTGCCTCCTGCATGTGGCCTGACCAGGGCTGGGATCAAACCTGCAACCCAAGTACGTCCCCTTGACTGGGAATCCAATCCTAACCCTTGGTTTGGACTTAATAAACCTTTGTGGACGTCCAGGAAACCTAACCACTTCTTAGAACTTAATGTCTATAGGAAAATACATTCTAAAGATCTGACTTTATGCTTCAACTTTTGAAATGTGGTTGGTTTATAAATGAAAGATTGTATTTACTATACTTCAAATCTGTTAACAAGATTTAATACGTTTTTAAAGCTGGCCCCAAAAAGTTACCAATATCCATTACTTTGTTTTGTTAACAAAAAAACAAAAAAAAATGATTCCAAGGTCCGAACAGCTAGAAATGGGACACAGTCTATACTTGAACTGGGGGCTGCCTGTCTAGAATTCTCCTAACAGGGAAACTGTTGGTAAAAGACCCATATCCTTTATAGTATTTTCTAAACTTGCCCCATCATGTGAATTACCTGGGGATCTTGTTAAAAATACAGATTTCTAGGTCCCTATCCTGGAGATACGAATTTAGTAGGTCTGAGTGGACCCTGAGAATTCATGTTTTAAAATTTTTTTTATTGATTTTTAGAAAGAGAGGAAGGGAGAGGGAGAGAGAAATAGAAACATTGGTGAGAGAGAAACATCATTCGGCTGCCTCCTGCACACCCACTACTGGGGATGGAGCCCGCAACCCAGTCATGTGCCCTGACCAGGAATCAAAACAGTGACCTCTTGGTTCATGCATGGGTCGATGCTCAACCACCAAGCCACACCAGCCAGGCAAGAATTCATGTTTCAATAAGGGCTCCAGGAGATTCTTAAAATCAGACAAGTATATGTAAAAATCTTTATCAAAAGACCCTCTTATGATGGGGTTGGGGGGGTGGGGAGTGGTAAGAAGCTACTTTGATTTTCAACTGAGTTTTTAACAGTAAAGGAGACGGAAGAAGGGCTTGACTAGGAAGTGTGAGCAGAAGCTGTTGGTTTGGGTCGGGAGGTCTCCCCAATGTGGTTGGGGATAATTGACGGGAACATTTTACCAGCAAGTAGCTGACAACATTTCAACTTAATTAGCTCCTAGAGTGCAGGATGGGGATATGGTCAGTAGCAAATGGTCTTGGTCCTTCCCTTGGCCTGATGTTTGTCTGCTGTCTTGTTTGAGTTCCTATGGCCAGGCAACATGTAGAGACATGTCTGATGCTGGAAAATCCCTTGAAGCGGGATATAACCTGAAGCCCTGGCCCTACAATGAGTCAGGTGAGTCCTAGGATTGGCCTGTTGATTGCAGTTGAACTGCAGGTGACGCCCTGACATGTATTAATCTAGACATAGTACTGGTCCTATAGTTATTGGCCTTTCGATGAAATTCAGTTCCATTCTTTATAATTTTAATAATTGGGCACCTCCATGTAAAGGCTGAATGATGACTACTGTAGGTATTGTACAACAAAATAAATGGGAAAGAATGATATTTTAGTATCTAATCTTGTCCAATGAGGGAAAAAATCAAGTTGAGGGCTAAACTGTGAAATACATTAAAAATGATTTCTGAATTTGTATACATCTCGGTTCTTAACTGGAAGAAAGTATACACATAAAGGTAGGAGGTTTATTATTATTATTATTATCTTCAATAATCCATTGTAGCTCTTAGAGTGGTTACCAGTAGAAGCCTACTTTCTGGATTTTATTTTTATGTATCTATTCAGATTTTGGTGTAGTATGAGTGAACTAATATTATGTCTTTAATTAGGATTCTGTTGTTATTTTTCAATTAATCTATGTCAGTAGCTTTAGCATTTGTATTAAATCATTTTCTTCATGAAAGCTTTTAATGAGGAAACAAATTGATTGTATTTATATATTGGATTCTTGCCACTGTGATGTGTATTCAGTCGTGTCTTTTGAAGTATATTTTTTGCCGGTCATTTTGTGGCTAGTCTTTGAAGCCATATTTTGGGGGAGGGTGGGTGAGGGGGGGGATAATTCTTCATTGGGATGAAGATTTTAATTCAACAAAGCTTTCTTATTTTTATTTTTCTCTACTTGCTTTTTTTCTTCTTTTCCTTTGATTTTCTCCCCCCCCCCCCCCCCCCCCCCCGTTTGCCTTTGTGTGAGTAATTTAGAGGAAAAGGAAGGTATTTCTCTTTGGGATGAAATCCACACCCAATTGCATTGCTGGGAGAGCCTTGCCTTCTGCCTGCCTTTTCAGCCTTGTCTCCTATCCCTCCCTGAAATGCACCCCATGCTGAACTCAGCCGGCCCTTCTGTTTCTCACCGTCAGTTACTTATTTAACAAGCATTTATTGAGCATAAGCCTGTGCCACAGGCCCTTGGGAGCTCAGTCACATAGAGAGACAAGAACATCGTAGTTCCGTATCGCCGGTGTTGCCGAGAGGCGTGTACAAATGTGCTGCGGGAGCACCTAAAACTGGAGAGTGAACTGAGCCTCAGAGGACCACCACGGGTTCCCTAAGAGAAGACGGGGCACAGGGGGAAAGTGTGCTGGCAGACAGAGCAGTGACCTGTGACAGCAGGAGGGTGAGCAGAGCAGAGGAGGACCTAGGGGCTGGGCCTCAAGCAGGGGAATAGTAAGACAAGGTTTGTACCTTAGGCCATTAGAATAATGATGGTGCTAATGACGTAGCAGCTGACATTTATTAAAGGCCTGCCAGGAGCCAGACGTAGTCTCAGTTCTTGCATTATCTCAGTCCTCCCAAGAGCCATACGAGGCAGGTATGATTATTATTTCTGTTTTAAAGATGAGGAAACAAGGCGGCAGCTAACTTCTCACAGCCCAAAGATGAGGGATCTGAGACTCTAACACAGACCTGGCTGCAAAGACTTTGCTCTTCAAGGTCACTTCCACTTCCTTCTCCATAATCATCGAGGAGAATGGGTTAGAGAGCAGCAAAATGGCAGGCAGACCAATTAGGATGTTACATTGA